>NW_027361712.1:23497500-24762500 GCF_039654945.1 Dendrobates tinctorius | reverse complement strand
TTTTGCGGGACAAGATAACTTTTTCAGCGGTATGATGGATATTTGCACTTTTTGTTCGGCAGTATGATAATAAATCATTATTTTTTGCTTCGTTTTTTATTTTTTAAGGGGTTCGCTAAAGGGGTTAACTAATGGGACAGTTTTGTGGGGCAGGTCGTTATGGACGCGGCGATACCAAATATGTGTACTTTTATTGTTTTGTGTTTTTATTTCCAAAAAATGAATTTATTGGGGAATATTTTTTTTTTTCTAATTAGCGATTTTTAAAAAAAATTATTTTAACACTTTTTTTTTTTTTACTTTATTACATTGTCCCAGGTGGGACATCACTGTCCTGTGACAGATCGCTGATCTGTCACATCACAGATCACTGTGACAGATCAGCGATCTGTCACAGGCAGTGCAGCCAGCTCCCTGCAGGCCCCCGAAGGTCCCCGTCGCCATCTTGGATTCGGGGGCCTGCAGGGATTGAGCCCCCCGCAGCAGCGCTGCACATTGCGCTGCCGTGGGGGGCACAGGGAAGCACGGAGGGAGCCCCCTCCCTGCCGATGCTTCCCTTTAACCCCCGGTACACCACGATCGTGTTTGATCGCGGTGTGCAAGGGGTTAATGTGTCGGGGGCGGTCCGTGACAGCCCCTGACACATTGTGCCGGGTGTTAGCAGTGATAATTAGCTGCCAGTGTGGGCGCCGCTGATCGCTGTGACGTACTATCCCGTCCCTGGGAATTAAGTCCCAGGGCACATGGACGGGATAGTACGTTACATGGGATTAAGGGGTTAAAGAAGCACTCCCATGAAAGATTTTATTCTATTACTATATTACATTCATCATATTATACAGTATTGAGAGTTTACAATGACTAATTTTGCCCTTGTGCCTGCATGAGTCATAAGTTACTGCAAAACTCCCTGCCAGGGAGGAGAAGGGAGCAGCGGAGTCAAGAGTTGAAGAGAGCAATGTTTCATGCAGGGAAAAAAAACTTCCTGATTCTTTATAGAGCAGAGAAAAGAAATGAATTAACTGGGTGAAAAAGCAAAATGGGCAATTATACGTACCCAGGGATATTTAATATGATAATTGCAATAGGTTAAGAGGATCAAAACTTTGATGGCAGTGCATTTTTAAGATGTTGAATACTAGGAGCTGTCCACAAACCTTTGACAGGGTAATGGAAAAAATTCTAGTGAGATGTTTATTAGTGTCATGTCCCACGACTTGGGAAATCATTTAATATTTGCTTTGTTTGCGTTGCATCATCTGTTGCTAGGCAGAAGTTTGCCTTTCCCTGTATTTTGTCCCAACTCTCTCCCTGTAGTCCTGTGATGTATGTTTGTTCCCTCCCTTATTCTCCATTTTGTGATCGTCCCTCCATCTGTATGCATCTTCTTACATGTCCTCTGAAGAATATTCCTTTTTACCTGCTGCTTTCATCATAATACAAGAATTTCAGTTAAAGCATCCCTCTTTTCCTGGAGTCTTCTTACATGAGATCGTGGTTGAGTTAAGCTGTCTGATTAATCGGTATGAACGTGAGTACAGGTCGATACGGAAGGGACCCAGAAAGAGAGGTCTATCCAGGCACCATACGTTCTACATATCCATGAGTCAGAATAGTAAAAAGGAATAACCTGCCTTCAGAGACAGTAACTCAAGGTCTGTGCTGAATCTCAGTGGAAAAGGACATTTTCCAGATAGACTGTAACCCAGTTCCAGCCAGACCCCAGCGTGCATAGAAGCCACACACTGCAGCTGAACAGTGGGAAGTATAACCCCCATCATTACACAGGACCCTGCAGCTGCTCCAGCATTAGATGCAAAGTATCAACTCTGTGCAGAGTCTCTGTGTATTTCCTGTTGCTGAACAGTGAGAAGTATAACCCCCATCATCAACTCTTCCTGCCTGCAATCTAATCATGTCTGAAGCAAGGAATACAATGTCCCTACCAGACTTACAAGCACAGGAAAGAGACCCAGACCCCCATCCACCATCTAGCGAAAGGGGAAAACGTACAGTCAAACCCACATGGAAAGTCATGGAGAATTTAGAGACTGCAAAATGTGAATTATATAGTGATGTGTCTTCAGTATGGAAGAAAGTGCTGAGTCATATAGACACTGCATCAAGGCCTGCTTCTCATGAGTTACCACCAGAGGGAGTCCTAGAACAATTATGCACAGCATACCAAATGTATATGGAGAAGAGTGACCAATATATTATTCTCCTGAAGAAACTGAATCTCCCAGAGACTTTAAATGAATTGCAAGGTTTCCAGCAGCTTAATTCTGAAAGAGACTGCACTGTACGTGACATTAAAGCCAGGATAGAGGCTAGAATTGCACGAACACCAGATGCATCAACTCGCTCATCCAAATCGTGTAAGCACTCAAAACGTTCATCTAGGTCAAGTTCATCAAAATATTCTACTCTTACTGAGCAGCTTATAAGAGCACGTGCTAAGGCTGAAACTACTAAGGTACAAGCTGCCTTTGCACAAAAGAGAGCAGAAATGGACGCAGCTTTTGCACAAAAGAGAGCAGAAATGGATGCAGCTGCTGCACAAAAGAGAGCAGAAATGGATGCTGAAACGGCACGCATGGAAGCTCTAGAGAAGGAATGTGAGCATGCAACAGCCATGGCAGAATTAAAGGTACTCGAGCAGGCTATCAGTGGGAGTCAAAGAGACAGCGTCAGTTTGTGTGAAATGGAGGCAGAAGACCCTATCGAACGCACAAGAGACTACGTGCTAAGCCAAGATGGCGAACCGCAGATCATCACTAACACTCCTGATGGTGTTGACGCTTCTCCAGAGCACCAGGATGCCGATCCACTTACAGAATCCTGCATTCAAGGTCAGTACAATGCTCCCAAACTTGAACTTCCTTCATATTCCAGTATGCGCCAAAACCCTGCATCTCACCAAACTCCACAGGCTAATACCTACATGCAACCCAATATGTCGGCAGGTCATTATACCCTCGACAACCACACAGTGCCACCTCCACATGTAGCAGAAACTATACCCACCAAACCAGTTGCTGGACTAAATGCATATGCCACTCCATACTTCCCCATGTTTCAAGGCCAAGACGTCTCCACCTCTATGTACAACACCGCTCTGCCTACAATTGTGCATCCTAAGTCAGAAAGAACAGACATGTCCGACTTCGCAAGGTACATGATTCGCCGTGAACTTACTAAAACCTGTCTCACAAGGTTCAACGACCAACCTGAAAATTACAGAGGTTGGAAAAGTGCCTTTAGAACCGTAACTAGTGACCTCGGCATCACTGCTGCGGAAGAGCTGGACCTGCTGATCAGATGGTTAGGACCACAATCCACAGAGCGTGTCAAGAGACTCAGATCTGTACATATCAGTAATCCAACGGCTGGTCTCATGGCTGCATGGGAAAGACTAGAGAGAAATTTTGGCAGTCCAGAAGCCATAGAGGATGCACTGTTCAAGCGACTACAGAGTTTTCCAAAGATATCCAGCAAGGACAGTTCAAAGTTCCTAGAGCTCAGTGACCTGCTGTTAGAGCTCCAGCTGGCCAAGGCAGACACCTACCTACCTGGCCTTAGCTACCTGGACACTGCTCGTGGAGTAAACCCCATTATCTCCAAGCTACCTTACAATGTACAAGAGAAGTGGACTGCAATAGGGTCAAAATACAAGAAAGACCATCAAGTGACATTTCCTCCGTTCTCCTACTTCTGTGAGTTTATAAAAGACATTGCAGAGCGTAAGAACGACCCAAGCTTTTCCTACGGAGAATCCAGTGGCCCAGCTTCACCTCCCTCTAAATACGTGAGCACACGCTCGAATGACAGAAACCGCAGGAGTCCAGTTTCAGTGATGAAGACGGATTTTCTTCCCTTACCAACATCAGCCCCAGGCAAGAGCAACACGGGTGAAAAGATAGAGAACCCAAATCGTGAGTGTCCCATCCACAAGAAGCCACATCCCTTAAAAAAGTGCATCGGCTTAAGGAAGAAACCGCTCCAAGAACGCAAAGAACTTCTAAAGAAGTTCGGGGTATGCTACAGATGTTGTGCTTCTACTGAACACCTTACTAAAGACTGTAAAACTACAATTAAGTGTATGGAGTGTGACAGTGAGGATCATGTACAAGCAATCCACCCATACCGTCCTGACTACACGTACTCCTTCCCCACCACGAGCCATGGCGGGGAGGACGCAGCTCAAACTGCAAGTCATACCACAATATCTTCTTCATGCACAGAAGTCTGCGGAGAAGGTCTCTGGGACAAGTCCTGTGCGAAGATTTGTCTGGTGAACGTATATCCCAACGGTCACCCAGAGAAAGCCGTGAAGGTGTACGTCCTCTTGGATGATCAGAGCAACCGATCACTTGCAAGGTCAGAACTCTTTGATATGTTTAACTTAAAGGGAAATGCTTACCCTTACACCTTAGGTACCTGCAGCGGTGTTACAGAGGTCTCTGGGAGAAGGGCCAGTGGTCTTATAGCGACATCCCTCGACAACACCGTGGAGATACCCTTACCCACACTTGTCGAGTGCAACCAGATTCCATCCAATCGAGAAGAGATCCCAACGCCAGAGGCTGCTCTTCATCACCCACATCTCAAGGGGATAGCAAACAAGATACCAGCCCTCAACAACAGCGCAGATATCCTGATTCTGCTTGGCAGAGACATTCTCCGGCTGCACAAGGTACGTCAGCAAATTAACGGACCACACGACGCACCATTTGCCCAACGCTTTGATCTAGGCTGGGTAATTATAGGCGATGTTTGCATACACAAGATGAAGAGACCTAATAACATCTCCTCTTACAAAACACACATCTTGCCAAATGGTCGCAGCACTCATTTTCAGCCATGCCCACATCATTACTGGGTGAAAGAGAAAGTGAGCAACACCAAGAGGCAACAGGAATCCTTCAACAACATGAACATGCTCCAGCCCTGGGATGAAAACCTCGGGTCAACAGTGTTCGATTCCACAAGTGAAGACAACAAGTTAGCACCCACAAGGGAAGATAAAGAATTCATAAAGGTTATGGACAAAGAATTTGTTCAAGATGACTCCAACAGTTGGGTAGCTCCTTTACCCTTTCTTTTCCCAAGAGTGAGGTTGCCAAACAACCTGCAGCAAGCAACTGCAAGGTTCTCATCCTTAAAACGTACCCTAAAGAGGAAACCAGAAATGGAGAAGCATTTCATTGACTTTATGCAGAACATCTTTGACAAAGATCATGCTGAACCTGCGCCACCACTGAAGGAAGGAGAAGAATGTTGGTACCTTCAATCCTTTGGTGTCTATCACCCTCGCAAGCCTAACCAGATCAGAGTGGTGTTTGACTCCAGTGCTCAGTATGAAGGCCTCTCTCTCAACAACCTGCTACTAACTGGACCTAACCTGAACAACAGCCTCCTTGGAGTATTGATCCGCTTCAGACAAGAACCTGTTGCTATAATTGCCGACATCCAGCAGATGTTTCATTGCTTCATCATGAAGGAAGACAGCAGAAACTATCTTACGTTCCTATGGCACAAAGACAACAATGTCAACAATCAAGTCATAGACTACCGGATGAAGGTCCATGTCTTCGGCAACAGTCCTTCACCTGCTGTGGCGATCTACGGACTGAGACGGACAGCCCAGGAAGGTGAGAGAGAGTACGGATCTGATGCTCGTCAATTCGTAGAGAAGAACTTCTACGTAGACGACGGGCTCAAGTCCTTGCCCACAAGTGAAGAGGCAATTGACCTACTCTCCAGGACACAGGAAATGCTATCCACATCAAACCTCAGACTCCACAAGATCATCTCTAACAGTCAAGAAGTAATGAGCGCGTTTCCATCTGAGGACCATGCCACGAACCTAAAGGACCTCAACCTAGGTTCTGATGTTCCTCCCACACAGCGCAGCCTTGGTCTACTGTGGGATATCAAACAGGACACCTTTACCTTCCAAGTGTCGCCCTGTGACAAACCCTTTACCAAACGAGGAGTCCTATCTGTCATAAACAGCATCTACGATCCTCTTGGGTTTGTAGCATCCATCACTATTCAAGGCAAGATACTGTTAAGACAGCTCACTGCCGAGAACACTGATTGGGACACCCCGCTTCCAACTCAGAAACAGCAAAGGTGGGAGACATGGAAGAAGTCCTTGAAGTTCTTAGAGCAACTCCAAGTCCCACGTTGTTATTCTCCAATGATTCTTACCCCAGCTACACTTCTTACACAGTAGATTGGAGCTGCTACAGTTCCTCCCGGGAATTTCGATAACAAGGACATTTACAAACGTCAGTGGAAGCGAGTACAACACATAGCTAACGTGTTTTGGCACCGTTGGAAGACCGAATACTTGCACCTGCTTCAAAACCGTCACAAATGGCAGACACCCAGTCCCAATCTCCAAGAAGGAGACCTTGTCCTCTTAAAAGACAAAGAGGCACATCGTAACGACTGGCCAATGGGTCTTATCACCAAGGTCATGCCCAGCGAGGACGGAAAGACTCGTAAGAAAGAAGTTAAGGTGACAAAAGGGGGCTCTACCCGAACCTTCCTCCGTCCGGTCACCGATCTCGTGCTGCTACTGCCAAAGGAGGACGTCACATGAACTGAACATTGCTCCTGGACGTTGCTCACGGCGGGGAGCATACCTACTCATTCCCCAGTTTTATTGAACATTGACATTTTCCATTGGATTGAACTTTGAACATTGCCATTGGATTGCTGGGTTGGTGGAAGAGTTGGCATGTTTGCGGCTTCCCCAATCCGAAGATGGGTTTAATAGACTTGGACTTATCTTCCGGTGTGATCTACGGGTCAACAACAACGAGTTGGACTTTAAAAATGTTTATTATTGCATGCATGTTTTTCTTTTCTCTTGTTTTTCAGGTTCGAACGACTTCGAAGAATTACGGACATCGTGAAATCCAAGGATTTCAGACGTGGAGTGTCATGTCCCACGACTTGGGAAATCATTTAATATTTGCATTGTTTGCGTTGCATCATCTGTTGCTAGGCAGAAGTTTGCCTTTCCCTGTATTTTGTCCCAACTCTCTCCGTGTAGTCCTGTGATGTATGTTTGTTCCCTCCCTTATTCTCCATTTTGTGATCGTCCCTCCATCTGTATGCATCTTCTTACATGTCCTCTGAAGAATATTCCTTTTTACCTGCTGCTTTCATCATAATACAAGAATTTCAGTTAAAGCATCCCTCTTTTCCTGGAGTCTTCTTACATGAGATCGTGGCTGAGTTAAGCTGTCTGATTAATCGGTATGAACGTGAGTACAGGTCGATACGGAAGGGGCCCAGAAAGAGAGGTCTATCCAGGCACCATACGTTCTACATATCCATGAGTCAGAATAATTAGTCATTTGGTTATCAAATTGAGCAAGGAACTCTGAATGTGGAATATAGCCATGAGCTAATCAATGCCCAAAAAAGAAGCATTCTAATAGTAAAATCTCTTCCGAACAAATGTAATACCCAAAAAGAAGAGGATGTAGAAGTGTCTGAGTAAAATATGCTAAAACTTAATTAAAAAACGTTCATCGGGGTGAGGAGAGACACTGAAGTCTACCCATACAGCTGTGCTGCATCTGGCTACCCTGGTAACACGGTGTAGTTTACTATACTTAAAATATTTCAGCTAGTGCTCTGCAGAGTGGTCTCCATATAGCTTGCCTTATTTTCCTAGGAGGTCACAGACCTTGATATATACGTAGTATTTACCCCACTCCTTTGGCTTAAAGTGCAGCCTTTTCTCCACATGTGACTTACAGGATAGTAGCACAGTACAGTGTCCCCCCTTTTTGGGTGCTCTGTTTTTGTTATATTCATTTTCATTTTGCATTTTTTCCTATGTTTTTAACACATGATTTAATAAAAATGAATTATTTTATATTATACTTTGCTTCTCTTCATTCGGGTTATTCATCACATCAGTCTAAATTTGTGGTGTTAAATTGAGGTGGATGCCTGTGTAAAGGGTAACAAGCAGAAACATGGGATGCAGTGATGGGACGCACGCAGAGCAAGGGTTAACAGGTTTATTTACAGGGGAATGTACTCCACGCAGGGAGGTAAAGTGTTAAACAGGAGAGACAAACAGTACATAAAGACAAAGGGTAGCTTGAGGTGAAGAACAAAGGTTCAGATATCGGCAGTTTCTTACAGGAGTAAAGCTGGAGTCACACATAGCGACTTACCAGCGATCCCGGCAACGATATCAACGCCTCAGGATCTCTGGTAAGTCGCTATGTGATCGCTGGTGAGCTGTCAGACAGACAGCTTCACCAGCGATTAGCACAGGATCACTGGGACCGGGAGCGTGGAGAGAGGCGGGATGGCTGCGCGGGACTTCGGAAGGTGAGAATAACAATATTTTTTATTTTTTTTATTATTTTTTACAGCTGATCGCTGGTCTCCCGCCTGTCACACGCAGCGATGCGTGCTGGCCAGCGGGAGACCAGCGACAAAAAAAAAATGTCCAGAGGTTTCTTGCAGCGATCAGCGATACCGGCAGGGGGGCCGGTCGCTGATCGCTGTTACGTCACAAACGTTGTGACTCAGCAGCGATCTCGCTAGTGAGATTGCTATGTGTGACTCCAGCTTAAGGAAGTTCCTGAACGGCAGCTCCTTCTGCAAACTCAATGGCAACGGCCGGCGCGGTGTCCTTATTAATGGGGTCTAGCAAGCAAACAATACCCTTTCTTCTGGTAACAGTGGTCGGTCTCCGGTACCTTCCACTGCCCCTAGTCCATATACTGTGGTGGCTAAACAACGGTGAGGGCCACAGTCCTGTATGAGCCCAAAGTTGCTCTACAAGTATACAATGGTCAAGTCGCAAATGTCTGGGGGGCCGAGATTTACTAGCACAGTCAGGGTGTAGGTAACAGCCATGCTACTGGTCCCTTTCAGGCGGCACACTCACAGTACTCACGATCCTGAAGTGTCTGGCTCCTGGCTTTATGTCGGTCACCGGGCACACATTGCCCATCTCTCTCCCTTTAGACCCCGCGGTTGGTGGCGGGTGACAGCGGTCGCTGGTCTATGGGGGCTTGTGCTCCCTGGACGGAGCACTCCTCTCACTGCTGCAACACCTGGCTCAGCTCTGTTCTGTGTTCACGGCTCTGCACTGCTCTGCCGACACGGCTCTGCTCCGCTGGCACGGGTCTGCTCTGCACGGCTCTCTGTGCAGGCAACAGGGGCATCTTCTATGTGGCCCATCGCCACACCGGTACACTCTGATGATTTGCGCCACTCTGCGCGCTGCTCTCTGCGCTGCTCCCCGCTGGCGCCAGACTCCCCCCGCTTTGCGCACTTTTTCCTTTTATGCCACTGCTACTGCGCACCATTTTACTGGCTCTCCCCTCTCTTCTCCGTCCGCAAGAAGGTCCTCCTTGCTCAGGCTTCCCCCAGACAGGGGAAGGTCCCCCCCACTCAGGGATCCCCCGGGAACACAGAATGCAGCCTTTCTAGTTTCAGACCCGGCATGCAGTTACCTGCAATTTGATCTACCTCCTTACCCCTGCACCTCCTCAAATAACCCACACAAGATGTTCAACTACCTGGAATAGTGGCAGCAATCTCCTCTATATGTCTGAGAAAGAAAAGCAATAGACACCAGCCTTACCACCACATAACCCCCACAAACCACCACCACTACCATCACAGAAGTGCCAATACAGCAGCATCTTGAAGCTGCACACTATGGCCCTGTGAGTACAGCAATTTAGTGTGAGTGGTCATTACTAATGGTACAGTGTGGGAGAAAGCCTGCACCCTTGGGCCAACCAAATACAGGTAGCGATACCATATTATGGAACTAGAGGACAATTCCATTTGCACCAACAGCATATGAAGCCATACTTGATGCATATACCCACCACCTCAGTCACCACTCTAGCATCATACCACACCCAATCCTACCCCTCAGTCTCTATCCCCATGCACTTATTATAACCTGTAATGTGTGTGTCTAATTTTGTGTAGTGACCAATGTGGGTCCCTTTTTCATTTTAGCTTGTGTTTATGTTGTTGACATCCCTGTGACGGCAATATGGTGTCTTTTTCCTTGTTGATTTTTTGTGAACAAGATGAATTATACGTTAACTGTAGTGGGCCTTGTTTTTAAATTTCAGAAGACATTACAAACTGTTACAGTAAAATCAACAAAGCTTTACAAAAACTAATAAATACTTTGCAAAAGTACTAAAATGTTTGGAAGGCAACACAAAAAAATTCTCTAAGTGCGAGAAAGAGGACCCTGCTGACCATAAGAGCTTACACTCTATAGCAGGGTTCCTCAAACTACAGCCCCCGAGCCACACGTGGCCCAAGAAGGACTTTTATCCCGCCCCTGGCCAGGCCGACATTGAACTGCACTGATTACAGGACAGGACAAGGCGCTGAGGAAAGGCGTTACGCAGCCCTCTGTATGCAGCACAGTGCACACAGACGAATCACGCCGCCTGTGTGAGGCCTGATGACCTCACGTCGCCTGTGCCGGATGAAGACGGAGATGAGCGGGAGCCTCTTCAGAGCAGCGGGGGACATAGGTGAGTAGTTTTTTTTGTTTTTTTTTTTTCTTTTTAACGCCGGGTCCTATTGGGGAAATTTACCTGCCTATTGGGGACCTGTGCTGCAAAATGGGGACATTTACCTGCCTATTGTGGACCTATGCTGCCTACTGAGGACATTTACCTGCCTACTTGGGACCTGTGCTATGTATTGGGGACATTTTCCTGCCTATTTGGGACCTGTGCTACCTACTGGGGACATTTACCTGCCTATTGGGGACCTATGCTACCTTTTGGGGACCTGTGCTACCTGTTGGGGACATTTTCCTGCCTATTGGGGATCTGTGCTGCTTATTGGGGACCTGTGCTGCTTATTGGGGCCAATGCTGCCTATTGAGGACCTGTGCTGCCTATTGGGGACCCGTGCTACCTATTGGGGACATTTACCTGCCTATTGGGGACCTGTACTGCCTATTGGGGACCTGTGCTGCCTATTGGGGACCTGTGCTACTTTTTGGGGACCTGTGCTACCTATTGGGGACATTTACCTGCCTATTGGGGACTTGTGCTAACTTTTGGGGACCTGTGCTACCTGTTGGGGACATTTTCCTGCCTATTGGGGACCAATGCT
Source organism: Dendrobates tinctorius (assembly GCF_039654945.1). Lineage (NCBI taxonomy): Eukaryota > Metazoa > Chordata > Amphibia > Anura > Dendrobatidae > Dendrobates > Dendrobates tinctorius. Next base: position 24,751,346 of record NW_027361712.1, on the reverse strand, counting down.
GCCTATTGGGGACCTGTGCTACCTTTTGGGGACCTGTGCTACCTATTGGGGACATTTTCCTGCCTATTGGGGACATTTTCCTGCCTATTGGGGACCTGTGCTGAATATTGGGGATCTGTGCTGAATATTGGGGACCTGTGCTGCCTATTGGGGACCTGTGCTGCTTATTGGGGACCTGTGCTGCCTATTGGGGACCTGTGCTACATAATGAGGACAATTTCCTGCCTATTGGGGACCTGTGCTGCTTATTGGGGACATTTACCTGCCTTTTAGGAACCAATGCTGCCTATTGGGGATTCTTGCACCACACCAGTCTGAGCCTGAGGTAAAAGTGGAGTTCCACCAATATGGGCACTGATCAGGCTGCGTTGATGGGCACTGATCAGACTGCATTGATGAGCACTGATCAGGGTGCATTGATGGGCAGTGCAGTCTGTATGTCTCTGTGTGGGCAATTTTATTGCTGGTATATTGTTTTTGTAGCGCTGTATATATGTTGGTATTTTACTAGTAGCAGTTTTGAATCCCTAGGAAACAATGATATCAAGAAAGAGAAAAAATTGACTCGACGTGTAGGATATTTGAAGAACCCCAAAAAATCGGTGTTTGATGATTTAACTTTACTTCTTCATTTTTAATATTGTATGTGTTCCTATTTTGTTATATTATTTCTAAATAAGATATGTGCAGTGTGCATAGGAATTTGTTCATAATTTTTTAAAACTACATTCCGGCCCTCCAATGGTCTGAGGGACCGTGATCTGGCCCCCAGTTTAAAAAGTTGAGGACCCCTGCTCTATAGGTTAGAGAGAGAGAGGCGCCTGCTGGGCCATAAGAGCTTACATTCTACAGATGTGAGAAAAGAAGAAAATTCTGCGATTATTAGAGTTTTCACTTTACAGGTGAAAGCGATTCTGCCAAACTGTGCTCCACTGTGGACTGCTGATCTCTGATGGCCCCGATGTAGCAGGCCAGATAAACCCCCCGCCCAAAATATACCCAGGGTTAAAGTGGCCTAGGCCAGATTATACCCCGGCAGGTCAGAATATACCCCAGCTGCTGTATATCAGATTTTTCACGCTTTTGAGAACCATCAAAAACGGGGACCCAGGCAGTGCATGGGGCCCAAGGCAGCACATGGAGCCCCAGGCAACACATGGAGCCGCAGGCAATACACAGTGGCAGAGACAGCAAACGGGTTCCCAGGCAGCACACAGGGCTCCAGGTAGCACACGGGGGGCCCCCCAGGAAGTGCACATGGCCCCAGGCAGCGCACGGGGGCCCCAGGCAGCGCACGGGGCCCCAGGCAGCACACGGGGCCCCAGGCAGCACACAGGGGCAGAGAAAGTGATTGGGTTCCCAGGCAGCGCACGGGGCCCCAGGCAGCGCACAGGGGCAGAGAAAGTGATTGGGTTCCCAGGCAGCGCACAGGGGCAGAGAAAGTGATTGGGTTCCCAGGCAGCACACGGGGCCCCAGGCAGCACACAGGGGCCCCAGGAAGCACACGAGCCCCTAGCTGCGCTCGGGGCCCCAGGCAGCTCACAGGGGCAGAGAGAGCGAATGGGTTCCCAGGCAGCACACGGCCTCAGGCAGCACACAGGGGACCCAGGCAGCGCACGGGGCCCCAATCAGCACACGGGGGCAGAGACAGTGCGCAAGGGGGGTAGAGAAAGCACGCAAGGGGAGGAAGAGACAGCATGCAGGCCCCCTGTGCGCTGTCTCTGCATAAGGGGTCCCAAACAGCGCACAGGGGGGCAATGTCTGGGGCCCCATTCTTTAGTATATCCCTCAATCCATGTGCTGCCAGGGGCCCCTGTGTGTTGCCTGGGACCTCGTTGGCTGTCTCTGCCTCCCGTGTGCTGCCTGAGGCCCCATTTGCTGTCTCTCCCCCCCCCCCCCCCGTGTGCTGCCTGGGGCCCCTGTGTGCTGCCTTGGGTCCTGTGCGCTGTCTCTGCCCTCTGTGCGCTGCCTGGGGCCCCTCTGCGCTGCCTGGCTCACCCGTGTACTGCCAGGGGCCCCTGTGCGCTGCCTAGGACCCCATGTGCTGCCTGGGGCTCTGTTTTTGATGGTTCTCAAAAGCCTGAAAAATCTGATCTACAGAAGCTGGGGTATATTCTGACCCGGAGGGGTATAATTTGGCCTAGGCCATAATTTACCCGGGAATAATACAAAATCCCAACAGCAGAAAACGAACTATGATATAGTGGTCAGAGGATTACCCAAACCACCAAATGGCATTAGCCGTAGGAAAACTCCACCAATACTTTTAAACATGCAAAAGAAGGAGTCTTTATCCTCAAGTAAAATCACATTATTACTAGATGAATCACAAATATATGAATAGACATCATAATACAATAATAATATGGCTGAGTGTCAGAAAGAGACCTAGGTGCAACAAAGGTGCAGTGCTAATGACAGCAGGAAGAAATAGCATGTATATTGCCAGTGCAAATAAATTCAAGAGGCCCCAAAAATACAAATTAGCAGAGGTATAGTAATCCCCTAGTGATGTGTGAACATAGCAGTAAAGCCTTTTTCACACTTCAGTCTTTTTGTTTAAGTCAAAATCTGTGGATTTGTGAAATAAAACGGATCCAGCAAATTTGCCCGCTTGATCTGTTTTTTTTCTCATAGACTTGTATTAGCGACGGATTGTGACGGATGGCCGCACGTTTCATCCGTCATTTGACAGATCCGTCATAAATTCTTTGTCCGTAATGTTTTTTGTGTACGTCGAAAAGTCGGTCAGCGACGGATCCAGCGCCGTCCTTCATTGGCTATAATGGAAGCCTATGGGTGCAGGATCCGTCGCTGTCCGTCAGAAGACGGAATCCATTTTTTCAAACTAAGCATGCCCGGAACATTTTCTCTTCATTTAATTTACCCCCACAGCCTTTCTGGCACATTAAAATTTCTCTCTCTCTCTCTTCTCTCTCTCTCCCAGGATGAGGACATATATACCAGGAAGGGGGCTTATATACCAGGATGGAGACCATGAGGACCATATATATGTGTGTGTGTGTGTGTATATATATATATATATATATCTCTAATATATAAAGCTCAAAGTGTGTATGTGTGTGTGTGTATGATTGTTTGTATGTCCGGGATAGGCATCCGCACCGTCGCAGCTACAGCCACAAAATTTGGCACAGTCGCACGTCTGGACCCCGAGAGCGTCCTAAGCTATGTTGTGAGGCAAAATTTTAACCCCGCGCGTTCCAATTCACCAAACAATGTTGCCCCTATCTACATACTGGGGGGAAAAAGTGTGCGCGCGTCAAGCCCCTCCCCTCATTGTGATGTCACAATGCCCCTATTTGCATACCGGGGAAGCAGTGTGTGTGCGACAAGCCCCGCCCCTCATTATGATGTCACAATGGTTGCCATGGCGACCCTGATGTCATCAAAGGTTGCAAGCCCTGCCGCCGCTCATTATGATGTCATAATGGTTGACTATGGGTTGGAGGATGTGTGATGAGTATATGGGCACCGGACTATGGGATGGAGGATATGTATGACGGGTATATGGGCACGGGACTATGGGATGGAGGATATGTATATGGGCACGGGACTATGGGATGGAGGATATGTATGATGGGTATATGGGAACGGGACTATGGGATGGAGGATGTGATGGGTTTATGGGCACTGGACTATGGGATGGAGGATATGTATGACGGGTATATGGGCACGGGACTATGGGATGGCGGATATGTATATGGGTACGGGACTATGGGATGGAAGATGTGTGATGGGTATATGGGCACTGGACTATGGAATAGAGGATATGTTTGACGGGTATATGGGCACGGGACTATGGGATGGTGGATATGTATATGGGCACGGGATTATGGGATGGAGGATGTGTGATGGGTATACGGGCACTGGACTATAGGATGGAGGATATGTATGACGGGTATATGGGCACGGGACTATGAGATGGCGGATATGTATGATGGGTATATGGGCACTCGACTATGGGATGGAGGATATGCATGATGGGTATATGGGCACGGGACTATGAGATGAAGGATGTGTGATGGGTATATGGGCACTCGACTATGGGATGGCGAATATGTATGATGGGTATATGGGCATGGGACTATGGGATGGAGAATATGTATGATGGGTATATGGGCATGGGACTATGGGATGGAGGATGTGTGATGGGTATATGGGCACTGGACTATGGGATGGAGGATATGTATGATGGGTATATGGGCACGGGACTATGAGATGGCGGATATGTATGATGGGTATATGGGCATGGGACTATGGGAGAGAGAATATGTATGATGGGTATATGGGCATGGGACTATGGGAGAGAGAATATGTATGATGGGTATATGGGCATGGGACTATGGGATGGAGGATGTGTGATGGGTATATGGGCACTCGACTATGGGATGGAGGATATGTATGATGGGTATATGGGCACGGGCCTATGGGATCGTGGATATGTATGATGGGTATATGGGCACGGGACTATGGGATGGAGGATAATTATAATTTTCTATAACTAACCACAGTTAGTTACTATGCCCGGGCAGCGCCGGGCTCTTCAGCTAGTATATATATACCAGGATGCTGACATATATACCAGGATGCGGACATATTCACCAGGATGATGGGCATATACACTCACTGGCCACTTTATTAGGTACACCATGCTAGTAACGGGTTGGACCCCCTTTTGCCTTCAGAACTGCCTCAATTCTTCGTGACAGAGATTCAACAAGGTGCTGGAAGCATTCCTCAGAGATTTTGGACCATATTGACATGATGGCATCACACAGTTGGCGCAGATTTGTCGGCTGCACATCCCTGATGCGAATCTCCCGTTCCACCACATCCCAAAGATGCTCTATTGGATTGAGATCTGGTGACTGAGGAGGCCATTTGAGTACAGTGAACTCATTGTCATGTTCAAGAAACCAATCTGAGATGATTCGAGCTTTATGACATGGCGCATTATCCTGCTGAAAGTAGCCATCAGATGTTGGGTACATTGTGGTCATAAAGGGATGGACATGGTCAGCAACAATACTCAGGTAGGCTGTGGCGTTGCAACGATGCTCAATTGGTACCAAGGGGCCCAAAGAGTGCCAAGAAAAAATTCCCCACACCATGACACCACCACCACCAGCCTGAACCGTTGATACAAGGCAGGATGGATCCATGCTTTCATGTTGTTTACGCCAAATTCTGACCCTACCATCCGAATGTCGCAGCAGAAATCGAGACTCATCAGACCAGGCAACGTTTTTCCAATCTTCTACTGTCCAATTTCGATGAGCTTGTGCAAATTGTCAGTTTCCTGTTCTTAGCTGAGAGGAGTGGTACCCGGTGTGGTCTTCTGCTGCTGTAGCCCATCTGCCTCAAAGTTCGACGCACTGTGCGTTCAGAGATGCTCTTCTGCCTACCTTGGTTGTAACGGGTGGCAATTTGAGTCACTGTTGCCTTTCTATCAGCTCGAACCAGTCTGCCCATTCTCCTCTGACCTCTGGCATCAACAAGGCATTTCCGGCCACAGAACTGCCGCTCACTGGATTTTTTTTTCTTTTTCGGACCATTCTCTGTAAACCCTAGAGATGGTTGTGCGTGAAAATCCCAGTAGATCAGCAGTTTCTGAAATACTCAGACCAGCCCTTCTGGCACCAACAATCATGCCACGTTCAAAGGCACTCAAATCACCTTTCTTCCCCATACTGATGCTCGGTTTGAACTGCAGGAGATTGTCTTGACCATGTCTACATGCCTAAATGCACTGAGTTGCTGCCATGTGATTGGCAGATTAGAAATTAAGTCTTAACACACAGTTGGACAGGTGTACCTAATAAAGTGGCCAGTGAGTGTATACCAGGATTGGGGACATTACTATGTAATGAAGGGGGGGGGGGGGGCAATTAATAAGTCTTTATAGAATTTAGAATGCAACAGGGGCCCATATATCTGACAAACGTGGGGGGGGGGGGGCGGGTCCAAATTTCACACTGGGGCCCATCGGAGTCCAGTTACACCACTGCAAAAACTTACATATATTCAGAGCAAGAGCAGAAGGTGGTAAAAGTGACCGAATATCACCTTTCTGCTGTGCTTTCTGGGCTTCCAGGACCAACTGTCTCTGCCAGCAGCACCCTGTGATACTTTTGTGAGTACTGATAGCAGTGATAGCTCATCTGGACCACACTGCTGCTGGTTCTGCAATGTGCTGCAGTTTTGGGCTGGTGGGAGGAGTAAGGCAGAATCAGTGCGAGATGAGAGCAGACTATATCTATCTACTGCTGATAATGACAGACTGCTACAAACACAGATCTTCATCATTTTTGCAGTTTTGCACTAGGTCAGCTGTAAATCACAAGTTGATCACATATCATGTGAACATCCTCACCTTGCACCTCAAATATCATAGATCTGAAACTTTGTGATGCTGAAATTGGCAATATTCCGTGTGGGCAGTTTTCCGTGTGGGCTAATTTCCGCGTGGGCATTTTTCCTGTGGGCATTTTTCAGGGAACAGTCTAGATAGATATGTTCAACTATAGTTATTAGCTTGTAACATATCATCTATCTAGACATTGCTAAAGACTTATTACACCTGTACAATGTATCATTGAAACATGACGGGTGTTCAAGGTGTTGATTTGTCCAGTCCAACAAACATCTATGGAAAGTGCAACAAAAATAGTTTTGGCCAATGATTATGGTCCTTCAACAATATTTCTGTAGAATTAAGGTCCTGACATTTATTGGCCATTCCAAAACTTTAATTTGAAGCCCCCTAGGAAGCTTATGCTAAACGAGCATTAGGGTTGGGGACATGCACACGGACACTTCAGAGTATGGGTAAGCATTGCTATTTTTTGAACTAACTAGTACTGTCATTTCGGGAATACAAAGGAAACTACCTCTGGAACAGCTTCATTTTGAACTATATATCACTATATGTGGTTTTGTCTTATATATATATATATATATATATATATATATATATAATTTTTTCTTTTTCATTTGTTTTTTAATTTTTATAAAAAATATTTTTTTTTCCATATATATATATATATATATATATATATATATATATATATATATAATTTATTTATAATGGGCATATATTATGTCATTTGCACTATATCTTAGCACTAATTTGCACTTTACACCAGGGCTGTGGAGTCGGTAAGCCAAACCTGCGACCCCGACTCCTCAATTTCCCTTACACCGACTCCGACTCCCACATATATTGCTTATATTTAAGTGAAAAATTTATTCTAGTACAATGTGAACATCAGACATTAAATCATTTTTATGATACAATAATCAAGATATTTAGATAGAACATAATATTTATTGGAATACAACTTTAGAACACAAAAAACTGTAACAAATTGTAAACATGTAATACACTATGTAATATCGATTACATATATATCTATATATATATATTGTGTGTGTGTGTGTGTGTGTGTGTGTGTGTGTGTGTGTGTGTGTGTATATATATAACACTATGTAATAAACTATAAGTGGCAAAAAACAGTTTTCAACAAAAACATACTAAATAACATTTGTGCAGTCTATGAATTTGTTCTAAGAAATAAAATTGCCTCCATCAGGTCCTCCTTCATAGATGACCTCCAATCTGACCTAATAATTTTAAGGCTAGAGAACAACCTCTCTACAGTAACTTGGGTGGGAGGCAAAGCTGTAACCACATGGGCAACATCTCTAACAATTTCCGGGTATAAAGGAATTGCCTCATGAACAGTCAGTTTTGATGAACGGTTGAATTTTTCTATTTCTTTGAGAACAAGTGAAACATTTTACTGAAATATGGTCAATCTGCTTGCTATAGGAGACAGAGTGAAATCTTTTTCCTTGCGGCAACGCTTTGGCTGACAAGTATTTGTATGACATGGAGCAAAGTCAAACTCCTCATCTGATGAGGATGAAGATATGGCAGCAGTAGCACTGTCAGGACCCGAGTCCTCTTGCGCCTGGCAGTCCTCCTGTAGGCCACTCATCCTAACTGCTACCTCAGTCAGAGCTTCTTTTCCTTTAGTAAGCTGTTGATCATCAAGCAATATTCGATGAATTGGGTCCACATAAACAGCTGCCAGAAAAAATTTATTTTCCAATAGCTGTGTCTCTCTCCGTTTCATTGAAGCAGAAATGCCATCTGCGATTAAACAGCAAAATAGCAAGTTCTTCCGCTCCCTCATGAAAATGCCAGGAGTTATATCCTCAGCTTGTAATTTTTTAGTCACAGTAAATGGGTGATTAAGCAATTCCTTCAATTCAGCCACCTGTTACCTGAGGGTTCGCCATATCTATAAGAAACGGTTTTAGTTGATCAACAATTGCCCTTTTCCAGCACGTCTCTTCAAGATGGAATCAATTTTAGGGGTTCTGGCGGCAATAACCAATTTCCTCACTTTTCCAATCAGATTTCCAGCATGTCCCGCTTGCAGACTATCTCTTATTGCCAGCTGCAGAATGTGCACAACACAGCGCATGTGATGAATAGGAAAGTGTTTTGAAGCAGCTTCAACAAGATCATCTATTTCTACAGTATAATTTTGCTGTTCTTCTGTAGTAATATCTGTTTGTTCCTCAGTTACATGAGCAGCACTGTGGCCTTCCATCTCAAACATACTGAATCCTAAATGTTCCTCTAGCTGTTGTTCATTCCTCTCATTCATCAGTGTAATTGTTCTTATGTTTGAAGCATTGTCCGTTACAATAGCAAGAACCTGTTCTTTTTTGAGTTCGTAATCTTGCAGACCTTTTTCCACTAATGCCTGGAGAAACTGGCTGCTGTGATGAGCTTTAGTATCTTTTACTGCCAGCGTGTTGGTAACAATTTTTATTGTCACAAACATATCGAACATTGATGGCAAAATAGTTCACTCTGTGACGTGTGCAGGCATCCATTGTAAGAAACATGAAGCGTCTTTTGAAAGTCTTTTTAAGATCTTCCTTTTGTTTAAGGGCTTCTTCAATCACGAATTTTCTAATACTTTCTCTTTCCAGAGAAACACCAAGTTTGGGGGCCATTTCTCCATTAAGAGCTGTAAAAGCTGGTCGTGCAATTAATGTTAATGGTACACCGTCCTTCACAACAAGCTGTATGAGCTGTCTTTTAGACATATCTGCTGTCATTGTTACAGTAACTTTGTCACTTACAAAATATCTTGTTAATGATGTTTGAGACGCTCTTTCCTCCTCCTTTGCCTGGCAGGAAGTGTTACTCTGTGTGCTATCCGGCTTTCATTCTTTTTGGTACAGATAAGATATGGAGACAGATATGGATAAATGGATAGAGCAGATTTCTAATCTGCTTTTGATATTGAAAACATTATCTATGAGCTCAAAAACCTTTCAGGTGATGTGGTTTTTTAAAAATCTGATCGGCTTTTGCAGCTGAAAAACGTATCCACAAAAAACGCAGCAAAAATGCTGTGTGTGAATGTAGCCTTAGATCAGGAATAGAACAGGCATTTATAGGACATTTCATAACTTTCCCAAATTCCTATGAAAAAATATTCAGCACATTCTGCATTGAACTACTGTACCCAATTTATTATATATTTTAGGAGTCGGAGTCGGTCCATTTTATACCGACTCCAACTCCACCAAAATGAGCACCGACTCCGACTCCACAGCCCTGCTTTACACTTAACTGCGCTGTTATTTGTGTATAAATTATATATATATATATATATATATATATATATATATTTATTTTCTACAAAGCGCTGTTTTTTAGCATATATTTTGTTAGGATTTATATGGGTATTCATATGTCACCTATATTTTTTTTTGTGATAACTCTGTATGTATATAAATATATTGGGCACATATTAGTGACACATCTGTTGTACACAAAAATATATATTTAGTATTATTTTCAGGCAGAGCCTTGATCACTGATGCACCTTATTTTTACAAGTAGTGTTGTAGATCTTTGTAATATATACACTAGACACGGACATCTATGTTCATAGGTGTTTCCTTCATTGAGATCTTATGCTGCGGTGTGCACTCGTTTCTGACTCCCGGCTGTGTGTTGCCATGGTGACGTGTCCTCACCTTGCCTCCGGCTCAGTCTCCTGCCTTAATGCGTTGGGTGGGGGAGTGGCCTGGAGTCCTGTGATGCCGATCGGCGGTGACGTCACGTCCAGGTCTGTCATTGTGAGCACCGCTTCCTACCGCTGCCACCACTGATTAAACACGCTATAAAAAAAAAAGCGGCATAGACACACTTCTTACAACTACACCCCCCAGGAAGAAGCAAGTACGCGAAACGTGCGTCAGGGCACAGCACTGTTCATCAGGTAACATGTTTCTTATACTCTCATCCACTTTGGATTCCCTTTATTAGGCTGATATACTTTTGGGGCATCTTAATGCTTGTTTCTAGCCTTTTTTATGGGCCGTTATTACTAAGTAGATGCACTATGCAATTTAATATTTGTAATAAGCCCTAATATTATACCTCTTTATGGGTTTTGATTCACTTTGAGTCTTTACTATCCGCAAGCTCTCTTATTTGTGGCCATTTTTATTAGTAGATGCACTTCATATTTATTCTGAATGAGCTAGCATTAGGACTATTTAGCCTAATTCAGGCAACTAACCCTTTATGAATTATCTGTTGTGGATATAACTTTCAGGTGACACCTACTCATTTGAGTATTAACTCTTAGATGTATATGCATGAATCTTGCCATTTGCAAACTTTTACTAAAGGCCATTTTAATCAGCTTATGTACTCTTTAGCACAATATTTATTCTGTACCAGTCTAATAAGCATAATTGCTACTTATTTCATTTTGGTTCACTGATTCTCTTTTGTGAGCCTTTTTTGATAATATATGAGCCAGTGTTAGGATTATTTAGCCTGGAACAGGCAATTAACCCTTTTTAAAACATTTTGTGTGTATATAACCTTCAGGTGACACCTATTCACCAAACTACTAACTTTAGTCATATATGTATGAGGTTGCTTTATATCACCTGATAGGCGCATATTTTTCAAGTCCTTTGAATTCTCTTTAAAAAACCATTGTTGGTATAATCTGTGTGACGTAGAAAGCATTTATTATTCTGTGACTGGGCATTCACAAAATTATTTGTTACCTTGTCATTCTTTTTGGAACATGTATTGTCCTTTTTGAACAGTGTATTTTTGTAACGTATGTCTCCACTGAAATTGATTGAATGTATTTTAATGTATCTAATAAAGAATTTTTTAAAAATATTATTTGGCATAAGCTTCCGATTTTTCTGTTTTGGATATGATTCAGGAATACAAAGGTTTATGTTCTAAGGGTGATCATTGCTTAGTAGGATTTGATTGTCACTGTGACTACTTCATGTTTAAATACAATCCTTGGTTTCTACTTATATCTGCAGGTGGCACCACAGTACTCCAAAGCACACTACCAACACATTTGTAAACATGCAGTGCTTTTTCGATGATTACTTCGCCCCACACACACACATGATACACCAACTTGCTCCCTTCAGCAAGAAAACAGCCAAACAAACCACACATTCACGATTTTATCATTAAATACAGTTAAAACATTCATTTTCATAAACCTGCAGAAAGACACAATGACCAGCAGGTGGCACCTCAACAGGAAAGCATTTTTTGGCCTCTTCTTATCAAAACAATTTATTGTATTACCATATATAAAATACCTGTCTGTGTTCATCAGCTCATGAAATACATTTACATTTGACCGGCTTGCTTTTTCTGAAATTGCCTGCACCCCGGCGACCAATGTGTGAAAATTTCACATGGGCCAAGCTAGTCTCCTTTTATTATTAAAACCTTTTTATGTGCTTTAGATTTACCGTATCTCGTATGTAATAAATGTAAAAAAAAAAAAACTTTTTTACTTATTTACGTTTGGGAGTTTTGAGACTCCATATATTTGTTTTCTATAGTTATTAGTTTGTAAAGTACCAGCTATCTAAACAATGTTAAGGACTAAATACACTCCTACAGGAATCCTTTAAGAAAGACTCATTCAGGGAAAATAGACCTCTTGTTTCTACATAGCGCTTAGAAAGATTCAGCTTGTCAGTTTTTAATCTCGTGATGTCATAGACCTGATGGAAAACAGAAGAACTAACTGGGTAGAAAGAGAATATGAGCAGTTGTAAGTACACAGTGCTGTATACAGTGTCGGACTGGGGTGCCAAGGGCTCACCAGTAACCAACTCCAGAGCCCAACTTTTCAACTGTATGCAAATGTCACATTAACCTCAATCACAAATTTATATAACAATGAACTGGGTAGATTGTTAATGAATAAGATCTTGGCTTTGTACATAGTGATTCAAGTATATTGTGCCGAGTACTGCTCATATAAGAGGGTGCTGCACAGGGGCTCACCAGAGGATTCTCCTGTTCTCCTGTGGACCAGTCCATGCCTGGCTGCAAAATATGATGACTGCAATATATTAAAAGGAGAAAAAGTGTGATGGAAGGAGAGCTTCTTTAATTAGATACCTCTCACTTGGATAATCAACTAATGCAGCGGGATACCAGCTCCTCCCATTCTCTGCTCCTTCTCTTACCTCTCCATTTTTACTGTTCGTTTTGTTTTTACTTTGTAATGGTAATAATAATAATAATAATAAATTTTATTTTTATAGCGCCGACATATTCCGCAGCACTTTACATTTCAGAGGGGATTTGTACAGACAATAGACATTACAGCATAACAATAATCACAGTAGATTATAACAAATAACAAGAGGAGTGAGGGCCCTGCTCACAAGCTTACAGTCTATGAGGAAAGAGGTAGACACGAAAGGTGGGTGGTAACAGTTGCTCTGATTGTATGGACCAGCCATAATGTTAAGTGTGTAACAGTACAGACACAGAGGGCTAATGGATGCATAAAGCATGTGGGAACAGGATGCTGGGAACCTGGTTATGGTAAAACTTTTGGCTCTGCCACACAGGGATAGGTTAGGTTAATGTGTTGAGGCGATAGGCCAGTCTGAATAAATGCGTTTTCAGGACACGCTTAAAATTGTGGGGATTGTGGACTAATCGTATTGACCTGGGAAGTGCATTCCAAAGAATTGGCGCGGCACGTGTAAAGTCTTGGAGACGGGAGTGGGAGGTTCTGACTATTGAGGATACTAACCTCAGGTCATCAGCAGAACGGAGGGCGCGGGTAGGGTGGTATACTGAAACAAGGGAGGAGATGTAGGGTGGTGCTGAGCCATGGAGGGCTTTGTGGGTGAGGGTAATAAGTTTATACTGAATTCTGGAGTGGATGGGTAGCCAGTGTAATGACTGGCACAAGGTAGAGGCATCGGTGTAACGATTGGTGAGGAATATGATCCTGGCTGCAGCATTCAAGACAGATTGGAGAGGGGAGAGTTTGGTAAGAGGGAGACCGATTAGAAGAGAGTTACAATAGTCGAGACGAGAATGAATAAGCGAAACAGTAAGAGTTTTTGCAGAGTCAAAAGTAAGAAAAGGTCTAATTCTAGAAATGTTTTTGAGGTGCAGATGACAAGAGCGAGCCAGTGATCGAATGTGGGGGGCAAAGGAAAGCTCGGAATCAAGTATGACCCCAAGACAGCGGGCATGTTGCTGGGGAGTAATAGTGGAACCACACACAGAAATAGCAATGTCGGGTATAGGTACATTAGTAGCGGGAGGAAACACCAGGAGTTCAGTCTTTGACAGGTTCAGTTTCAGATATAGTGAGGACATGATATTAGACACAGCGTTTAGACAATCGCCAGTGTTTTCTAGAAAGGCTGGCGTGGTAATGTGGTTAGCTCTCGTCTATTATAATAATAACACACAAAATGTTCTTGAAGTTTCCTTGATTGGTGAAAAATATACATATACTTTGTATAATGAAGACATATTTAACTTTTATTTTTGTGCAATGTGGTAAAAAATCCACAATTTCTTTATTTATAGATTGTGTCTCTGCACAAAATATCTAATCAGACTGGTGCGTTTTCCTTCTTTTGTGGAGTAGCAGTTGATGGTGCGGCTACTGGGGTGGCATAGCGGTCCTGTCCCACTGGTTGTCCCATTCATTGTCAGCAGAGTAATCATTGTAGATCCTCACTATAATGTCCTGATATACGGACACGTGGAAAACTGAGCCAAGGTGTTGGTGTCCATGAGCCTCCATTACTTCTCCTGGCAGCATGGGCTCCTAAAAAAACAAACAGTATAAATATACCCCAATTAGATCTCTCTGGAATTCTTATTAGGTGAGTAGCTCCATTAGATGACATGTCTTACTTGTCCTGACTATGAGCAAGAGATCGCAAAACTCTAATAATTAGACTATTTATATTTTATATCCCAGTTCCATCCAGCACGGCAGGTTGTATTAGGGGGCACCAAGTACTATTAGTAACAGCCCCCCATCAACGCTTCCTAACATCTTTCCAGAGAGAGGGGGAATGAAAGTGCTGGAAGCACAGCAGACAAAGGAAAGGAGAGGTGAAAAGGGCAATGCTGCGCAGGGCACCATTCACACCAGGGGAATTTATTTCATGCTGTTTTGAATAAGGAAGCCAATACATGTTAGATAAAAGTGTGTGTATATATATATATATATATATATTAGCTATAAGAATACATACCTATTGTTGGCTGGTGATAAATGCACGGCACATGGGGCACGTCCAGTGATAGAGGAGCCATGTGTCTAGACATGTAGTGTAGAATGAATGTCTGCACAATAAAGAAGTGATGTCTCCTTGTAGGACATCTAAGCATATTGGGCATTTTTCCGTCTCATTTCCTCTGCTGGTATTCGAGGGTGCGGCTACTGGGGTACCACAGCGGGCCAGCTGAGTCCTCCTGTCTGATTGGTTGTCTGATTCATTCCCAACATAATAGCTGTTGTTGATCGTCATTCTGATGTTCTGGACATTGGACCCATATACAAAACTGGATGGAAATGTTGTACTTGAGTGTCCATTCCTACTTCCATAGACATTACTCCTGTTATTAAGGGGTCCTGGAAAACAAATAGATGGTGAATATATGGCTGTAATATTGGTGCTTGTGTAGTGATAGTGTACGTTTGACCCTGACTACATAATTTGGTTTTTCAGTTTTTCTCTATATTTAAAGGGGTGATGAGATTCTACAAAATATTACATGGCTAGAAAGCCATTTCAGGTAAGCTGTACCTTCCACTGATGCCTTTATTTATCCATTATGGGGGAAAGATAAAAAAAAATGGTGTTTTTATTTCATTCTTAATTAAAAGTTCACTGGATGAAGATGCACCAAATTCATTAAGAGGCATTATGTGCTGGCTGCTTATGTGCCAAAATCAGTAATCTGTTCCATATTTATCTTTTGCAGCTTCATTGGGCCTTTATTAAACAAGGAGGTTCCCAAAAGGAATAAGAATAGTCTTATAGGGGGTGATGCGCTCCAGAGGATGATTCCTAATTCTTTTGGGTACCCCCTCGTGGTTTAGGATTTAGGTGGAGGTTGATAGAGAATGGTTTAGTTGGGATATTTGTTTTTTAGTTATAAAAAGTCAATGGTTGAAATTACCTGAATTCTGAAACCTGTATCTCCTCCTGTCTCTCCACCTACGTGGCATGACGTTATTGTCTCTGCTGTATAAGTCCTTGAGAAAGTCCAACAAGGGAGCCAAAACTCCGTAATGCACAAGTGTCTCGCTGAGAAATGGCAGCGGAGTGCTGGTGTGGACTCGTTTTGTGCTGAGAATTCTACATGTTACAGTCACCAAAGTTCCGTTCTTCATGAGGATGTTTGTGACATCACACCTGGTGTACACTGAGGTTATAACTCTAGTGACTACTATAACTGATTACAGATGATCCAATCTGCCAAGTTGTGAATTAGGGAAATCACACAAATGTAACAGGGAAATTCAATTTACGTCAGTTATTCAATCTGAACTGAATGCTCCTTATTATGTTGTGGGGTCTCTCTAGACTCCATAGAAAACATAGAACATTAGAGAAGGGGGGTGGAAAGGAAAATCTGACAGGTACTGAAATAGGAAGGTGGTCCGCCAAAGTGGATCATAATATGGAAGGTAAAACAAAGGTATAGGATATCATGGAGTTTCTGATCCAGACATTAAACTGTTCCAGAGAGTCGACCTAAAAGTGAGGTTTGCATATTACGCCAGGGACACCATGTGTCTATGAAGCTCAAGTGTTTTCTATGTTCCCAACTTGAGAGCTCTTCTAATCTGTAGATCTGTTCAACTTTTGATATCCAGTGATGGATAGTGGGAAGGGGATTCAGATTTCCACAAGGTGGGAATTAGAATTCTAGCTGAGGCAAGACGGTGTCTGAGGAGGGTTAGCTTATCTTTTGGGATTTGGGCTGGGAAAAGATGCAAGAGGCAAACTTCTGGAGATGTGGTCAAATGTATTTTAAGGATTTGATTTATGATGCGAATCACCTTTAGCCAATATGGCACAATTTTTGAGCAAGTCCACCACATTTGATAAACTGTGCCAACTTCAGAAAGGGACCTCCAACAGTTCGGGCTGTAATCTTTATCAAAGCAGTGCAGACCTGCTGCAGTGAACTGTCAACTCGAGAGAATTTTATAACCACTTTCTTGTACTCAAATACACTTAGAAGAAAGTTTAGCTGCCAACAGGATATGATCAATTTCTGAGGTTGAGAAGGATCTGTTGAGATCCACTTGCCACTTGATCAGAAAAGGAAGTTTACTGGATAAACTGAGGGATACTATTTGTTTATACAAAGTTGCAACAACCTTCTTCTGGGGCTTGGTCAAAGCCAATAAGGTTTCAAATTTTGTTAGCTGTCTATTTAAATCTGGATCCATGGCAATCATTTTAAAGAGAAGTGAGAATTTATGAAAGTGGAGAGGATTGAGTGTAGAGACATTTATTATCCCTAATTCTTCTCTAGAGGGAACAAAACCTTTCTCCAGTAAATCATGTAAAAGTACATATGAGTTACCAAAGACACTATGAATCGTAGCATTGTGTTTGCGACTGAGAAGGAAAAGGTCCTCTTATTTGTAGAAGATAAGATGAAAACGGGAGCAATGTCTCCTGATGTGGGGTAATGACCATATTTTATAAGTGGTTGTGGTGAAAGGGTTTTTAATGTTTAGGGTTCACACCGTTGGCAGGAGGAAAAACAAGCTGGCGAAAGGGGAATCACAAACTATTTTCTTCAATCTGGTCTCAAGTTTGGTGTGCAGGGCACCTAATCCAGTCAGAAATTCTGTGCAGATGGATAGTGTGTTGAAAAAAAACATGGATTGGGAAGGTCGATACCCCCTTTAATGTGCGGGAGTGTGGGGAGGTGGTGATATGCGATTCTAGGCTTCTTACCTCTCCAAAGAAATCGTGAAAACAGTTTATGTATTTCAGCAAAAAATGTTTTAGGGAGATGGATGGGGAGAGCTTGCAACAGATATGTTAATTTAGGCCAAGCAACATATTTCAACAGATTTTCTCTACCCAACCAAGAGACGTATGGGATAGAGCAGTAGGATAATAATTTGTCAATATTATAAAGCAAGGGGGCAAAGTTGAATTTGTACAATGCTCCTAAGTTAGGAGGAATATTGACACCTAAAAATCAGTGTTGGTGAGGACCAATTAAAAGGGGATTTTGCCACTAAGTTTGTTTTGACGTTGTTGGGTAGGTTAATGTTGAGAACCTTCAATTTATTGCTATTAACCTTAAAATTGGACAAGGCCCCAAATTCCTCCAATACTTCCAAAATCGCTGGGAAGGCCGTTGAGGGGTTTGATATGAGTACCATGAGATCATCTGCATATGCTCTCACTTTGTGTTCTCTCCCTCCAGATCTAAAACCCTTTATTTTCTCATCTATTCTTAGTTTCTGCAAAATTGTAAGAACAAAAAGAAGAGAGAGGACAGCCTTGTCTAGTGCCATTTGTAATACTAAAGGAGGGAGACAGATAACCATTCACCAGAACATTTGCAGTCGGGCTACTGTACGTGGAGAAGATTGCACAGATAAATCCATTTGAGATATGAAATGCCTCCAACGTTTCCCTAGATCTCATCTAGCACCTCCTTCTCAGAGATAGAAGAACTCAGGGAGGCAGCTTGATTTTCAGATATGATGGGCAAGGGGATATTTTTTAAAAAGGCCTTATTTTATCTATTTTGTCTACGGGGGGGTCAAGATGCTGGACATCAAGATTATTAAGATTCAAGTAGAATTTTTTAAATTCCAATGCAATCTCTTTTGTTTTATATATTGTGGATCCAGCATCATTTTTAAGGCGAGAAATAAAGGATTTTCTAAGGTAAACAGCGGATAGCCAGGAACCGCGGCTCCTGGATACCCGACGTTTACATTAGAAACCAGCGTCGCTGGTCCTGATTGCTGGGACTGTAACGATGTCCCAGCGATCCCATCATGTCAGATCGTTGGTGGGATCGCTGGGACATTGTTATGTGTAACGGGGGCTTTAGTCCGGTCAAGAAAGATAAATGGGAAAGCGAGGATGACTTTTTGTGAATTCTTTCAATATTTTGAATTTTATCTAGTAAATCATTTTGTTCCTTATTCTTTTCCTTTTTGAGGTACGCAGCAAGAGCTATGAATTCACCTCTTATGATTTGTGTGCTTCCCATAAGGATTGTAGAGGAACCTCGTCGTATCATTATATTGAAAAAAATCCTTCAGTTTGTCAATTATCTGTTAGCTATTTTCTTGGGTTTTAAAAAAGATATCGTTCAGCCTCCATCTGTATTCCTTTTCCGCCGATCTGGGTCATCCTCGTTGAGATGCTGTAGCAGCTGGATTTTGTAAGGGTGCCATTTGTGAGTAGCTAATATCCGCCGAAGGGATGTTCGACTGATGCCAGATCGGCAAGCTGAATCTGCAGAATGGTCAAAACAAAAATTGGAACAGAACCCTCAGTTTACACAGAACATTATGTTCAGTGATGAGGCAAACTTTTTTGGGTGGGCCATTTATATGGATACACCTAAATAAAATGGGAATAATGACCGTTTTCTTGTGTAGGGTGTCTTGCATTGAAATCTGCTGCAATGACCCGGGTACTGCGTTCGTCAGACATCAACACAATTTCTATCCGCTCCTCACGTGTTAACCTCTACGACATGTCACAAAAACAAAACAAAGAGAAACTTGTAAATAACTCATGAAAGAATAAAGTTACGTTAAAACCAAGCACACCATTGTTTTTCTTGTGAAATTCTCAATAAGTTTGATGTGTCACATGACCCTCTTCCCATTGAAAAAAAATAAAGTTGGATCCAAAATAGCTGACTTCAAAATGGCCACCATGGTAACCACCTATCTTGAAAAGTTTTCCTCCTCTCATATACTAATGTGCCACAAACAGGAAGTTGATATCACCAACCATTCCCATTTTAATTAGGTGTATTCATATACATGGCCCACCCTGTAGTTCCATTCAAGAGTTTGGTATATTCAGTGGCATACAGACCCTAAAAAATACTATCTTATTACCAAGTGTAAGAAGTGAATAAAAAAGAGAAAAGGTGAAACCTGATCGATTGATGAATTTATCTACTATGTAATCGTCTAATTCTGTCTGTCTGTAACGGAAATCCCACGTCGCTGATTGGTCACGCCCGGCCGGCTGCGACCAATCAGCGACAGGCGCAGTCAGGCTGTGAATTGGCACTGAATTCGAACGACGCACGCCACCGCTACCGTCAGGAGATCTGCAGCACTAGCCGTTGATCTTCCGACAGTTGCCGCAGGTCATCTGCCGCACAGAGGTCAGCAGCGACGCAGCCGGGAGATGACCGGCGCAGCGTTCTCTGTGCGGATGGTACCCAGGGTCTGGAGGAGAGGACACTCTCCTCCAGGCCCTGGGTACCATAAACCTGTAAAAAATAGAATTAAAATAAAAAATAGTGATATACTCACCTTCCGACGGCCATTATAATTCTTTTTTCCAATTACTGCATCATTATTCAAGGTACTAGACGGTGGCCCAATTCTAATGCATCAGGTATTCTAGAATATGTATGTAGTTTATTTATGACCTCCGTGCGGCAGGAGATCTGCGGCGCTAGCTGTTGATCTCCCGACAGTTGCCGCGGGTCATCTCCTGCTGCACGGAGGTCAGCGGCGACGCAGCCGGGAGATGACCGACGCAGCGCTCAATGTGCGGATGGTACCCAGGGTCTGGAGGAGAGGAGACTCCTCCAGGCCCTGGGTACCATAAACCTGTAAAAAATAGAATTAAAATAAAAAATAGTGATATACTCACCTTCCAACGGCCCCCGGACTCTTTGCCTCCTCTCACCACGCACCTGGCATCTTCCGGTTCCAGTAATGCTTTACGCAAAAGACCGCTGATGACGTCGCGCTCTCACGAGAGTGACGTCATCTCCGGTCCTTCGCGCTAAGCATTACTGGGACCCGAAGATGCTGAGAGCGTGGAGAGGAGATCAGGGGCCACTATTTTTTAATTTTAATTCTATTTTTTTACAAGTTTATGGTACCCAGAGCCTGGAGGAGAGTCTCCTCTCCTCCGGACCCTGGGTACCATCTGCACATTGAGCGCTGCGCCGGTCATCTCCCGGCTGCGTTGCCGCTGACCTCCGTGCCGCAGGAGATGACCCTCGGCAATGCAGATCTCCCAACGGTTGCCGCGGGTCATCTCCTGCTGCACGGAGCTCATAAATAATATTCTAGAATACCTGATGCATTTGAATCGGGCCACCATCGAGTACCTTGAATAATGATGCAGTAATTGGAAATAAGAATTATGAATAATTGCTATAATTTAGAGAAATCTTATGTAGTGATAAGATAAGACACACTAACAAAGATAACATAAGCCATAGTGCAATAGATACGGCACATGTATATACATTATGGTATAAATGCATACATACAAAAGTCATCCAATATGGTCTTGCAGATGCCAAATGTTACTATCTTAGGTAACACATAAAATGTAAAAAGTGAACATCCAGTAAATCCAAGTAGGGTCTTAGTCTTTGGCGACTGCACAATACATATCAGATGCAACAAGGTTATTCCAATCAAATATAGGCACCTGTAAAGCCATATCAAGCTGATCATCCACTGGATAGTTCCGACTCCATTTCACATAACGCAATACTAATGCATTCTCTCCAAATTCCGAAAACTAGAAAAACATATAAGCAAAGCCTATTAAATAGTACTGCTACTGTCTGTTTACCTTCTAAAAGTTGTGATCAATAGCAATTGAGGCATTCAGAAAGTTATAAGAGGAAGAAGGTTTCCTCTGTCACTCTGCAATCTTGAGGAACTGATGGTTTTCATGGCATCCAGAGGTCAAGCATATGAGTTTATTGACACAATATTTTGGATCATTTTAATCCTCAGGTCATATCTATTTTGTGGTCTATGCTGAGCTTACCTTGTGGTTTCCAGCTAAATTTCTGAAAAACGAGATTCTGACAGAACCATTCACTGTAAAGAGACACTTTAGACTGTCTGGTCTATGATCTGGTGGTGCCTGTCTAATTAGACATTCACAAAAGCGCAGTAAACCACAGTTTATTTAAGGCAAGTATAAAAAGACAAACATTGCCTAAGGCTGAGCTCACATTACGTTCTGGGCAATGCGCTGACTGCATCCGTTACATAGCTGCACTAACGCTATGTAACTAATGGGTTAACGCACCCATTGCCCGCAATAACAGTAGTGCATCCTTGTTGCGATTGGAAAATCCCTGATGTACCAAAACAGTGGAAACCCCCCACAAATGACACCATTTTGGAAACTAGACCCCCTAAGGAACTTATCTAGATGTGTGGTGAGAACTTTGAACCCCCAAGGGCTTCACAGAAGTTTATAACATACAGCCGTACAATTAAAAAATCATATTTTTTTCCACAAAAATGATCTTTTCACCCTCAATTTTTATTTTTCCAAGGGTAACAGGACCCTAAAAGTTATTGTGCAATTTGTCCTGAGTACGCTGATACCCCACATGTGGGGGTAAACCACTATTTGGGCGCATGGCAGAGCTCGGAAGGGAAGCAGCGCCATTTGACGTTTTTGGCTGGAATTGAGATCGGACACCATGTCGCGATTGGAAAACCCCTGATGTACCTAAACAGTGGAAACCCCCACAAATGACACCATTTTGTAAACTAGACCCCCCATGGAACTTATCTAGATGTGTGGTGAACACTTTGAACCCCCAAGTGCTTCACAGAAGTTTATAACGCCCGGGCGTGAAAATAAAAAATTTGTATTTTTTCCACAAGCATGATCTTTTAGTCACCATTTTTTGGTGTCCAATTTGTCCTCAGTATGCTGATACCCCATATGTGGGAGAAAACTACTGTATGGGCACACGTCGGGGCTCGGAAGGGAAGTAGTGACATTTTGGAATGCAGACATTGATGGAATGGTCTGCGGGTGTCATGTTGCCTTTGGAGAGCCCCTAATGTACCTAAACAGTGGAAACCCCCCACAAATGACCCCATTTTGAAAACTAGACCCCCTAAGGAACTTATCTAGATGTGAGGTGAGCACTTTGAACCCCCAAGGGCTTCACAGAAGTTTATAATGCCAGGGCATGAAAATAAAAAAATCGTATTTTCTCGTTCGCCTTATTGGGGGACACAGAGACCATGGGTGTATGCTGCTGCCACTAGGAGGCTGACACTATGCACAAAAAAAGGTTAGCTCCTCCTCCGCAGTGTACACCCCACCGACCGGCAGGAAGTTCCTCAGTTTAGCTTAGTGTCAGTAGGAGGTGGACACGGGTCTTTTATTAGACCCCTATCTACCTCGTCGTGCGTCGTTCCTTTACAGGTTTCGGAGGGATACGGAGTGAACAGTCACATCCGTACTCCCACAAAGAGACTATGAGTACGGCGTGTACTGCCACCCCGTATCCTCATAGGTCTCCGCGGCAGGACCAGGAGCCTCGCACAGGTGCGTGCCAGCTATACGGACGGTCCTTGCCCCCCGCCTCCCACCATCTCGCCTACCAGAGCCTGACGGTTGGACGAGGCGTGGATTCCATAAAGACGACAGACAGCGTGGGATTCTCAGGTACCTTTATTGTGGCCCCCGGCCTGGGTGAGTATGCCCCCCCCCCGTTTTTTCTTCATCCCTGCAGGGGTATACAGGGGTCGGGCTGTGGGAAGCAGGGACGCGGCCCGGTGTTGCGGCGCGTCTTCCGCGCCGACCCCCTGCTGACAGGCGGCCGGCGCTATTAATTTAGGCCCGGCTTCATCTCGGGCCTACCGCTGTGTCGCGGCCACGCCCCCTGCCCCTTTCTTCTAAGCGGGCTTCTCTCCCGCCCGTCCTAGGCCTTCCCAGCCCCCTTGCCTCACACCAGCCTGCTATTGGACAGCGGGCGGTGCTAAGGGGATCTCTGCGGCGAACTCCGCCCTTCTTCTCCCTCTGGCAGCGCGTCCTTTCCCTGGTGGTCGCCATCTTCTCAGCCTGCCAGCCGGACCTCATTCCCTGCCGGATTTCGGTCGCTGGGCCTTTTTTCAGCCGGATTGGCCTGGCCTCATCCTGCAGCCAGATCAGAGAGCGTCGCCCTTGGGGACACCAGACCGTGAGTAGCTCTGCACCTGCAGACTGACACCCTTCTCTGCCTTCTGTCCCCCAACCGGCCGGCACTGCCTCTCTTTTCACTATGTCCAACGCTAAGTCTGATCGTACCTGCTCTGCAGCCCCCCCCTAGCACTCTGGTGAAGTTCTTTGCCTGTTCGTCCTGCAATTGCAAACTTCCCTCAGGTCAGTCCACTCCCCTCTGCCTGGACTGTAGCAATCCAATCCAGCCCGACGCCGCTCAGGAGCCATCCATAGCCCCAGGGGCGAGTGAGCCCCCCATGCCGGGTTGGGCCTCCTCTCAATCACAGTCAGTGGCAGACCTCACCAAGGTGTCTCAGTCCCTAATAGCCGTTCTGGACAAGTTGCCCTTGGGAGCTTCGGCGGGACCCAGCACGTCTCAGGACGTCCCATCTGAGCCAGCCAGCGGCAGTCGCAAGAGGCCCAGGCAGGACCTCCAGGCGGAGTCCTCCCCTCGTCCTACCTCACCCCATAGTCCCCAGCAGTCTCCCTCTCGGGCCTCCTCCCCCGAGTCAGGCGAAGCGCTTTCGGAATCGGAAGGGGTCTTAGAGCTGGATTCGGACCAGGATGCGAACATGAAGGTTACGGTGCAAAACCTCATTGCCGCGATTCACCATACCTTTGACATCGCTGACGCCCCTGCGAAATCCTCAGATCAGGAGGTTTCGTCCAGACGGGCGGAAACACCATCCAGGGTGTTTCCCTTCCATTCTGAGTTTGGAAAGATTTTTACAAAGGAGAGAGAAGATCCGACCAGACGCTTTCAAAGAGGAAAGCGTCTCGGCGTGCTGTACCCGTTTGCTAAAGAGCTCACGGACAACTGGGCCGCTTCTCCCTCGGTGGACCCTTCCGTGTCCAGACTTTCTAATAATACGGTCCTTCTGCTGTCAGGTGTGGCGTCGCTAAAAGATTCTAATGATAGGATCATAGAATCTATAGCAAAATCTGCCTTCGAAGCGGCATCAGCAGCGGTATGTCCAGTCTTTGTTTCTTCTTGGGCAGCAAAGGCCATATCCACTTGGGCAGATGACCTTCGGCAGGGCATTCTGGATAAGGCACGACCAGAGCATTTGGCCGATCTCGCCAATCAGATTTCCCATGCGGGGGATTATCTGCTTTCTGCCTCCTTGGATGCCGCATCTTGCGCAGTTCAGGCGTCAAGTAACATCGTGGCAATCCGACGTACAATTTGGCTCAAGGCCTGGCAGGCGGACTTGTCCTCTAAAAAGTCTCTGACCAATCTGCCTTTTCAGGGAGTGCGTCTCTTCGGATCACAATTGGATCAGATTATTAAGGACGCTACCGGAGGTACGAGTTCTCTTCTCCCCTCCAAGCCTCGCAGACCTCCTCCAAGGCGTCAGTTTCGTCCCTTTCGGACTTTCCGCCGTTTCAATATGGCGGAAAACCCTTCCAACCAGCAAAGGCCACAGGCACGTCAGGAAAGAAAGAAGGTTTCCTTCAGGCCCACTCTGTCCTGGCGGTCCCACTCTTCCCAGGGAAGACCGTCCAGATCTAGATCTGGACGGTCTACGTCCGCATGACTACCATCGGTCTCCCGTGGGTCCCTTCCAATTGGGAGGTCGACTTCTCTTCTTCAGCGACGTCTGGCTCGCCTCAGTAGACGACGCTTGGGTCAGAGAGGTTGTATCAACAGGATACAAAATAGAGTTCATTTCTCTTCCACGGGATCGTTTCTTACAATCCCGTCCGCCAAGGGATCCGGCCTTGGTCCCGGGGTTCGGTTCGGCCATCGCCTCTCTTCTCCGTTCCGGGGTGATTGTGCCCATTCCCGAATCGGAACGCTTCACAGGGTTTTATTCAAACCTGTTTGTGGTGCCAAAAAAGGACGGGACAGTTCGACCCATCTTGGATCTCAAGTTACTCAACAAGAGAGTTCGCCTTCGCCACTTCCGGATGGAGTCAGTTCGCTCGGTAATTGCTTCCATGGAGGAGCAGGAATTCATGGGTTCCATAGACATCCAAGATGCCTATCTACATGTGCCCATATTTCCCGGACATCAGAAGTTCCTGCGGTTTGCGATTCTTCATGAACATTACCAGTTCGTCGCGCTTCCTTTCGGGCTCGCCACCGCTCCCAGAGTCTTCACGAAGATTATGGCGGCGTTGATGGCCTTGTTGAGGATCAGAGGTCTCGTTCTTTTTCCGTACCTCGACGATATCCTGATCAAGGCTCCCTCCTTTCAACAGGCCCGCCTAAGTGTGGCGATCGTTCTAGACACCCTGTCCAGTTTTGGGTGGATCTTCAACCGGGAAAAGTCCTGTCTGGTCCCTACTCAACGCCTTGTGTTTCTGGGCCTTCTGTTCGACACTCGTCGGTCAAGGGTATTTCTCCCACAAGACAAGATTCTTTCCCTGCAGCAGGGCGTGCGATCATTACAGATCACACTATTTCCATCCCTCAGGACAGCCATGAGGGTCCTGGGGAAGATGGTGGCGGCGATAGAGGCAGTTCCCTTTGCCCAATTTCACGCCAGGCCACTCCAGCAGGCCATTTTGTCCAGGTGGAACAGGTCGGCTCTGTCTCTGGATCGTCCGGTTCGCCTTTCCTGCCGGATCAGGCGGTCTCTCAACTGGTGGTTGACGTCTCCCCTCATTCTCTTGGGGCGGTCTTTTCTTCCCGTTCACTGGCAGATTGTCACTACGGACGCCAGCCTCATCGGCTGGGGTGCAGTGTTCCGCAATCACACTGTTCAGGGTCGATGGTCGACTCAGGAATCAGCTCTGCAGATCAATGTCCTAGAGATACGGGCGATCCATCTAGCTCTCGTCCACTGGGAAAGGCGCCTCAAGGGCCTGCCTGTCAGGATTCAGACAGACAATGCCACAGCGGTGGCGTATATCAACCGCCAAGGGGGGACACGGAGTGTTTCAGCCCTGGCGGAAGTGTCCAGAATGCTTCAATGGGCAGAGACCTTTGTTCCAACGATTTCCGCGGTTCACATTCCCGGCGTGGACAACTGGGCTGCCGATTTCCTCAGCCGCGAGGGTCTCGCGGCAGGGGAATGGTCCCTACATCCGGAGGTGTTTCATCTGCTCTGCCGTCGGTGGGGAACCCCGGATGTAGACCTCATGGCATCTCGCCTCAACAGGAAAGTCCCACAATTCGTGTCCAGGTCTCGGGACCCTCTGGCAGTGGGCGCCGACGCTCTGGCCGTCCCTTGGTCACAGTTCGTGCTCCCCTACCTGTTCCCTCCTCTGCCTCTTCTTCCCAAGTTGTTGAAGAAAATCAAAGCAGAGGGGATTCCAGTCATCCTCCTCGCCCCGAATTGGCCCAGAAGGTCTTGATTCGCAGACATTGTCATCCTTCTCGCGGACGCCCCCTGGAAGCTTCCCGACGGGCAGATCTGCTGTCTCAAGGCCCGATTTGCCACCCCAATTCTCGGTCGCTCAATTTAACGGCGTGGCTGTTGAGACCGAGGTTTTGAGACGGGCAGGATTCTCTGATCGGGTAATTCATACCATGATCCGCCCCAGAAAGCCTTCTTCGAAGATCTATTACCGTACTTGGAAAGCCTATTTCTCCTGGTGTGAGGCCAATGACATCGCGCCCTTGGTTTTTTCGCTCCCTTCTATTCTGGCGTTTCTTCAGGCAGGGCTGGATGCGGGGCTTGCTCTCAGTTCCTTGAAGGGTCAAGTTTCGGCACTGTCCATTTTATTTCAGAAAATGCTGGCCTCCCGGCCCCAGGTCAAAACCTTCCTCCAGGGTGTGGCTCACACGGTTCCTCCGTACCGAGCTCCCGTGGATCCTTGGGATCTTAATTTGGTTCTTCAGGTTCTGCAAGGTCCTCCTTTTGAACCTCTCAGGGACGTTTCCCTTTCCCTCCTTTCTTGGAAAGTGGCCTTTCTGGTGGCCATTACCTCCATCCGGCGCGTGTCGGAATTAGCGGCACTTTCTTGCCGCTCTCCTTTTTTGGTCCCTCATCAGGACAAGGTAGTTCTGCGGCCTCCGCCCTCTTTTCTTCCGAATGTGGTATCTTCATTTCACCTCAATGAGGACATTGTTCTGCCATCCTTCTGCCCGAGCCCAGCTCACCCTCGGGAGCGGTCTTTGAACAAGCTGGACCTAGTCAGGGCATTGAGAGTCTATCTAGCCCGGACGACTTCCTTGCGGAAGTCAGACTCTCTGTTCATCACCCAGCCTCAAAGGCCACTATTGCGCGCTGGATCAGATCGGCAATTTTGGAGGCATACCGGGTCAAGCATCGAGTGGCCCCTCCAGGGATCAGAGCGCACTCTACCCGGGCGGTGGGTGCCTCCTGGGCGGTGCGCCACAGAGCTTCCGCGCTGCAGCTTTGCAAGGCTGCAACGTGGTCATCGGTTCACACCTTTGTGAAATTCTACAGGGTCCACACCTACGCTTCGGCGGACGCCAGCCTAGGTAGAAGGATTCTGCAGGCTGCGGTGGCGAGTCCACTGGCCTGATGGAAGTTTGTTTCCCACCCCAGGGACTGCTTTGGGACGTCCCATGGTCTCTGTGTCCCCCAATAAGGCGAACGAGAAAACAGGATTTTTTGGGTTGCTTACCGTAAAATCTGTTTCTCGGAGCCTTCATTGGACACAGCACCCTCCCATGTTCTACAACTCCTGTTCTTATGTTTGTCGGTTTGTTACAGTTGAGTTGTTTGTTCTGTTTTCAATCTATTCTGTTACTTCTCACTAACTGAGGAACTTCCTGCCGGTCGGTGGGGTGTACACTGCGGAGGAGGAGCTAACCTTTTTTGTGCATACTGTCAGCCTCCTAGTGGCAGCAGCATACACCCATGGTCTCTGTGTCCCTCAATGAAGGCTCCGAGAAACAGATTTTACGGTAAGCAACACAAAAAATCCTGTTTTTTCCACAAACATGATCAATTAGTCCCCAATTTTTTTATTTTCCCAAGGGTAACAGGAGAAATTGAACCCCAAAAGTTGTTGTCCAATTTGTCCTGAGTACGCTGACACCCCATATGTGGGAGAAAACTACTGTATGGACACACGTCAGGGCTCGGAAGGGAAGTAGTGACGTTTTGGAATGCAAACATTGATGGAATGGTCTGCGGGTGTCATGTTGCCTTTGGAGAGCCCCTAATGTACCAAAACAGTGGAAACCCCCCACAAATGACACCATTTTGGAAACTAGACCCCCTAAGGAACTTATCTAGATGTGTGGTGAGAACTTTGAACCCCCAAGGGCTTCACAGAAGTTTATAACATAAAGCCGTACAATTAAAAAATCATATTTTTTCCCCAAAAATGATCTTTTCACCCTCAATTCTTATTTTTCCAAGGGTAACAGCACCCTAAAAGTTATTGTGCAATTTGTCCTGAGCACGCTGATACCCCACATGTGGGGGTAAACCACTATTTGGGCGCATGGCAGAGCTCGGAAGGGAAGCAGCGCCATTTGACGTTTTTGGCTGGAATTGAGATCGGACACCATGTCGCGATTGGAAAACCCCTGATGTACCTAAACAGTGGAAACCCCCACAAATGACACCATTTTGTAAACTAGACCCCCCATGGAACTTATCTAGATGTGTGGTGAACACTTTGAACCCCCAAGTGCTTCACAGAAGTTTATAACGCTCGGACGTGAAAATAAAAAAATCATTTTTTTTCCACAAAAATGATATTTTTGCCCCCAATTTTTATTTTCCTAAGGGTAACAGGAGAAATTGGACCCCAAAAATTGTTTTGCAATTTGTCCTGAGTAGGCTGATACCCTACATGTGGGGGTAAAACACTGTTTGGGCGCATGGCAGAGCATGGAAGGGAAGGAGCACCATTTGACTTTTTCAACGCAGAATTGGCTGGAATTGAGATCAGACGCCATGTTGCGTTTGGAGAGCACCTGATGTGCCCAAACAGTGGAAACCCCCAATTCTAACTCCAACCCGAACCCCAACACACCCCTAACCCTAATCTCAGCCCTAACCCTAACCCTACCCTAAACCCTAACCCTAATGGAAAAATGGAAATAAATACATTTTTTTTATTTTATTACTTTTCCCTAACTAAGGGGGTGATAACGGGGGGTTTGATTTACTATTTATGGCGGTTTTTATGTTTGGCAGCTGTCACACGCTAAAAGACGCTTTTTATAGTAAAAATAGTTTTTGCATCACCACATATTGAGAGCTATAATTTTTCCGTATTTTGACCCACCGAGTCATGCGAGGTCTTATTTTTTGCGGGACGAGTTGACGTGTTTATTGGTACCATTTTCGGGCATGAGACATTTTTTGATCGCTTTTTATTCCGATTTTTGGGACGCAGAATGAACAAAAACCAGCGTTTCATGAATTTCTTTTGGGGGAGTGCGTTTACACCGTTCCGCGTGCGGTAAAATTGATAAAGCGCTTTTATTCTTCGGGTCAGTACGGTTACAGCGATACCTCATTTAGGTCGTTTTTTTTTTGTTTTGTCGGTTTTATGCAATGAAAACTATTTTATATAAAAAATAATTATTTTTGCATCGCTTTATTCTGCGAGCTATAACTTTTTTATTTTTTCGCTGATGATGCTGTGTGGCAGCTCGTTTTTTGCGGGACAAGATGACGTTTTCAGCAGTACCATGGATATTTATATGCGTCTTTTTGATTGCGCGTTATTACACTTTTTGTTTGGCGGTATGATAATAAATCATTATTTTTTGCTTGGTTTTTTATTTTTATTTTTTAAGGGGTTCGATAAAGGGGTTAACTAATGGGACAGTTTTATAGGGCGGGTCGTTACGGACGCGGCGATACCTAATATGTGTACTTTTATTGTTTTTTTTTTTTATTTCCAAAAAATGGATTTATTTGGGGGAATATTTTTTTTTTCTAATTTATTTGGCGATTTTTTTTAATTATTTTAACACTTTTTTTTATTTTTTTTTTTAACTTTATTAAATAGTCCCAGGTGGGACATCACTGTCCTGTGACAGATCGCTGATCTGTCACATCACAGATCACTGTGACAGATCAGCAATCTGTCACAGGCATTGAAGAAGACTTCCTCTTGCCTGCGCTTTGCAGGCACTGAGGAAGCCAGCTTCCTGAAGGCCCCCGTCGCCATCTTGAATTCGGGGGCCTGCAGGAAAGGAGCCCCCCGCAGCAGCGCTGCACATTGTGCCGCCGTGGGGGGCTCAGGGAAGCACGGAGGGAGCCCCCTCCCTGCCGATGCTTCCCTTTAACCCCCGGTACACCGAGATCGTGTTTGATTGCGGTGTGCAAGGGGTTAACGTGTCGGGGGCGGTCTGTGACCGCCCCTGACACATTGTGCCGTGTGTCAGCTGTGATAATCGGCTGACACCCGGCCGCGATCAGCGGCGCTCACCACGTGGGCGCCGCTGATCGCGGTAGACGTACTATCCCGTCCATGGGCGTAGGGGCCCAGGTCCCATGGACGGGATAGTACGTCTGATGTCAGAAAGGGGTTAAAGTTGGAATTGGATGGTGTCTCCGTTTGTGCCAAAAAAGTTGGAAAAAATATACAGCCACCTAGGGAGCAACAGGTATGCTGACAGAGAACTGTGATGTGTATGTGAGGGGAGGCCAGGGCATGCGTGGCTCGTTTAACTCAGTCACAACTACCGCCCTGGCCGACCCTTACGTATATAGGACAGGAGAAGTGTTAGTGTGCAGTGTAAATATACAGGATAATACAGGTACTGAGGATTACACCCAGTATAGAGGAGAAGTGTTTCTGTGCACTGTATATATACAGAATAAGGGCTGAGCCAGACGGCCGTATAAGTCGTGCGATAATCGCATCACACTGCACGGACCGGCCTGGTACCTCTCCTGACCTGAGCAAGACAGTATGATGTATTTCTATGCAGCTGTCAAGCTCAGGACAGGAGAACTGACAGCCGGTACGAGTTTTAGGCTGGAGTCACACTAACCTGCGCAAAATACGGTCAGTATTTTACATGCGTAATACGGATGACAGACCCCTAAACAGTGCTCCGTATGTCATCCGTAATCAAGGTGTGGTCGCGTATTTTGCGCATGTCAGCATCCGTATGTAATCCGTATGGCATCCGTATGGTGAGATTTTCTCGCAGGCTTGCAAAATGGACATATAATGAAGCCCTATGACAGTTTTAATAAAGAAATGAAAGAATAGACATAGACACATAGAATACATATATACTGTATATATATATATATATGTATTCTATGTGTCTATATCTATTCTTTCATTTCTTTATTAAACCTGTCAGTGTGAGTTTACTGTACAGCGCACTGAATTCCCGGCTTTGCTAAAAGACACCTGGTGCGTATTTCTCGCAAGTCACATGTGTGGTCCGTGTGTAATCCGTATTTTTTGCGCACCCATAGACTTGCATTGGCGTACAACGGCCGTAGTACGCTGACAATCGCAGCATGCTGCGAGTGGCACGGAGCCTGGAATACGGATGAGAAATATACGGCTGGTGCGAGGGACCCCATAGAGAATCATTGGTCCGTGTCTAATGCGTGCTTTTAGCGCCTCTCACTCTCCCGTATTCCTCGCCAGTGTGACTCCGGCCTTACAATGCGATTCTCGCACGAGAAATACGGCAGTCTGTCTCTGCCCTAATATAGATACTGAGAATTACACCCACTATACATGACATGATAAAATACTAAAAGATACATCAATGACTACAAATTTCTTTGCCTCCTGGCTAAAATACAAGGGGAAAGTGACAGAAGTACATCTCACAGTTACTTTTGTTTGCAAAACTAAATACATTTGTTAGTAAACCATTTGGAATTCTTTATATTTGTGAATTGAATACTAATACAATTGCAAGAAAAGATTTCCAAGGATCTAGACAATTCCCTAATCATTTGCTTTGTTGTATTATCTAAACAGTGTCAGACATTGTCTAGTGTTCGTCATTTTTAAGACAATGCGAAACAATTCTGGAATTTCACATGTCTTGGAAATATATTCCTAATATTGAATTGCTTCCAAGAGAAACACCAATTATATGGTCTAGGTTAACCTATCTACTACAAAATGTTAATCAGAACTGAATTTTCAAAAATCACTATATACAGTAGCTATTTTAATGTAGATTTTAAAAGTAAGTACTTCCACTTCATGAATTTTAAGAGATTTTTTAATAATGTTTGCATATTGCTTTGTGAGATATGATGATCTCAAATCTATATTACCTATTTGAGAGGCGAAATCGTCTGTTTTTGTCTGCCACTCATCTAACTTGTCAGCTGCTATGACTTAGAATCATGTTATACCCCTAGTGATCGGGAAGTGAAGGATAATTTATTTCTATGAAATTTTCATTGCGAAAAATTTTTCTTTGTCATATTGTTGTTTCCTTTTTTCCTAATACTTTAAATGATTATTACAAAACCTTTTCAACTCTCTTTACTGTTACTGCAAAGATTAAGATGGGAAGAAAGGGTTTTATTCCTTTATTTGTATATGACACACAAAGACAAAATAACACATGGAGAGAAATTCTTACTGGCTGCTTAGATTTGTCAGAATAATAAATATGTAAATGTATGCAGATGACTTTGAATCTAAATAGAGAACAAACTCCAGGGTATGTTCTAGAAGAGCGTCAGCACACATCCTAAGCAAAGTTTTTCTGCAAGTCCTCAGACCAGACATGAAGACTTTCCTGTGGATACTCAATGCTGTTCTGTCTCTACAAGGTGGGTCTCATTTCAGAAAAAAATATTTTTTACCAGTACTATAAACTTTTATAATTATTTTTAATGTTTTTCAGGAGTTACTTCACAAATCTCTATGGTGGAGTCTGGTCCTGGGATTGTGAGGCCATCAGAGACTCTGGACCTGACCTGTAAAGTGACCGGTGCCTCCCTCACTGACAGCACTAACATGCATTGTGTAGAGTGGATCAGACAACCTGAAGGGAAAGGATTGGAGTGGTTGGGGAGAATATGTTATGAGAATAGCAAATATTATGCCCAGTCTGTCCAGAAACGTATGACTCTATCAAGGGACACAAATAAGGGAGAAGTTTATTGTAAACTCACTGGAGTGAGACCTGAAGAATCTGGGACATATTATTGTGCTAGATACTCACAGTGTAACAGATGGACTAAGTACACGAACAGAAACTGGTTAACAAGAAATCTGTTAGGATTAGTGTATTGTCTGTGAACTCTTTTGAATGCCTGTATCAGCATGCAGAGTAATTTTCCACCTGCAGGAAATGTCATTGTTAAAGTACTGTATAAGCCATCCCTAGCATGTGATATTTTTGCTTAAATATTATTGATAAATGAATAAATTCAATGTGAATTGAAGTTGTGCTGAAATTTATGAAGTTCACTTGTCCAAGAGAATTTGAACAATTTACGAGATAATTTGCCCAAATCGTCAAAAAGTCTGCCAACATATTTTACCTTTCAGAAGATTGCATCTACCAAAGAAGGCTCAGTTGACTTTAGATGCAGCTGCACCAGAGGATTCCCCATAAATTAATTGTTTGCAACTATTGTAACACATGGCTCATGAGTACAGTAACTATTAGAGCCTGTACAATGGCAGGTTCAGGAAATGCAGGGGCCATTTTAGAGTAATTCTGGTTGGAGAGAGAAACACAGATAGAGAAAGAAAACCCTAAAACAATGGACAAATATTTCAGATAGTGTGTGTTGTACATCTGCATCACTGAAGAAGATGAGTGTAATATTCTGTGGATAATACAAAATTTCAATTGATAATGGAAGAGAGGGTATTTACCAGCAGCAGTGTCAGCGTGATTGATTTGCAATATAGTGTAGCTGAGCTGGTGACTTGTCCCTGATGCATTTTATTTACAGTTCTTTTAATTCTTCATGCACTTGAAAGCAGCAAGCCAACACAATATCTTTCAAACAAAAAAATACTTGGCGTCAGTAGAAGAAAATGATGTGAGCCCCACGTGAGCTACTGTACTGAGTTTTTGCACCTTTTGCGCAATCCTTTTTGTTAAGGGGATATAGTTGTGGTTTAAACATGTAAACTAAAATTAATCAAAAGACAGAAATTTAATTGAATTGTATCTAACAGAGATGATCAAACCTTTAGAAATTTGACTTTGTCAGCTAGAGCAAATATTTTAGAAAATTTCGACTTGTGGTATTGCTTAAATGCAGGTACTGCAATATTTTAGAAAATTTCGACTTGCGGTATTGCTTCATTGCAGGTACTCCAATTGTCCTGAAAAGATGTGGCTAACACTTTGAGGCCTCCTAGGATTGTATGCAATTGATTGTACAGTAATGTGTATAAAGGGGTTGTCAAAACTGATAAGTGTGCAGTCACTCTGTGTGACTACAGACTTATGAATTCCCCCAACTCATTTCAGACTCGGGACCAGAGGATATGTATGAGTTATATATACCCCTGGCCAGTGGGAGTGACCTTGCTACATATACTTGTATTGATCAGAGACCGTGCCCCGACCAGTGACACGGATGGCTAGTGGGTGTGGCTGACTAGAGGGTGTGGCCTCACTGCATACAGGTGTATAGAGAGTAAAGCTGCACCCACCAGGCAGGTATATGTATAACGCATACATACCCTCCATTCCAAGGTCTGAAACTGACAAATCCCCACAGCGCACTATGCAAGCTCTGTGGGGATTCATAAGTCTGCGGTCACAAAGAGTGCCTGCAGACTTGTAGGTTTGGACTGGACAACCTCTTTACCTGCTTTAGTCATTTTGAAGTACGTTGACGATAAATTGATGGTGAAAAATGGCAGATAGGAAAGAGAGGAGAGAAGAAAGAGAAAGCAAGTTTATTCAATTAACTATACTATCTACCTCACAAAGTGGTGTACATTTTTCAACATTTGTTTTACTTGTCAAATTTAACACCCATACACTACAGCAATTCAGTCACCTGTTGCAGTTTCTGGATTTTTGGATGTGTAATCGTGTAACTTGCATTTCTTGGTAGATCCTTTATGGGAGAAGGGATAATAAAAAAAATCTAATAAAATGTACAAAAACTGCAGACCTATAACTTTGCATGATTATATTTGCACACTTTTTCTTTTACTAATCCAATTTGATAACTAGACACCACTCCAACACTACAGACTGTGGAAACATTTAGATTTTTGGATGTATACCTATAGGTGCATCTCACTTTATGGCAAAAGCTGCATGGGAAATTTCTCACACAGCAATGCCATAAAGTGAGACTAGGGACTTTTTTTTACAGTGGCGGAGGAATACAGTGCGGAAGGATACCTACCTCCCGTCATTGGATTCCTGGAGCCCGTAGAGAACTGTAGCATCAGCTGATGCTGCTGTTCTCTACGCAAGATCGTCGTGGGACACTCGTGGACTTCGGATCAGGGGTAAGTATATTGGTGGTTTGTTATTTTAATATTTATTCCACAGATGACAATGGCTTCGGGGAACAAAGTGACAAGTGATGGTGAGTATGTACTCTGTTATATGTACTGTATGTCTATATGTATGTATTGTATGAATGTATTGTATGTAGTATAAATGTATGTTGCATGCATGTAGTATATATGTAGTATGCATGTTGCATGCATGTGGTATATATGTAGTATGTATGTTGCATGCATGTAGTGTATATATAGTATGCATGTTGCATGCATGTGGTATATATGTAGTATGTATGTAGTATGTATGTTGCATGTAGTATATATGTATGTTGCAAGCATGTAGTATATACAGTATGTGGTATATATGTAGTATGCATGTTGCATGCATGTAGTATATATGTGGTATATATGTATGTTACTTGCATGTAGTATATATGTAGTATATATGTGGTATATATGTAGTATGCATGTTGTATGCATGTAGTATATATGTGGTATATATGTATGTTGCATGCATGTAGTATATATGTTGCATATATGTATGTTGCATGCATGTGGTATATATGTAGTATGCATGTAGTATATATGTGGTATGTATGTTGCATGTAGTATATATGCAGTATACATGTATGTTGCATGCATGTAGTATATATGCGGTATATATGTAGTATGCATGTTGCATGCATGTAATATATATGTTGTATGTATGTATGTTGCATGCATGTAGTATATATGTGGTATATATGTAGTATGCATGTTGCATGCATGTGGTATATATGTAGTATGTATGTAGTATGTATGTTGCATGTAGTATATATGTATGCTGCATGCATGTAGTATATACAGTATGTGGTATATATGTAGTATGCATGTTGCATGCATGTAGTATATATGTGGTATATATGTATGTTACTTGCATGTAGTATATATGTAGTATATATGTATGTTGCATGCATGTAGTATATATGTGGTATATATGTAGTATGCATGTTGCATGCATGTAGTATATATGTGGTATATATGTATGTTGCATGCATGTAGTATATATGTTGCATATATGTATGTTGCATGCATGTGGTATATATGTAGTATGCATGTAGTATATATGTAGTATGTATGTTGCATGTAGTATATATGTAGTATGTATGTTGCATGTAGTATATATGTAGTATGTATGTTGCATGTAGTATATATGCAGTATATATGTATGTTGCATGAATGTAGTATATATGTGGTATATATGTAGTATGCATGTTGCATGCATGTAGTATATATGTTGTATGTATGTTGCATGCATGTAGTATATATGTGGTATATATGTAGTATGCATGTTGCATGCATGTGGTATATATGTAGTATGTATGTATGTTGCATGCATGTAGTATATATGTGGTATATATGTAGTATGCATGTTGCATGCATGTGGTATATATGTAGTATGTATGCATGTTGCATGCATGTAGTATATATGTTGCATGTATGTTGCATGCATGTAGTATATATGTAGCATGTATGTAGCATGTAGTATGTATTTTTTTTTTTTACATTCAACACATTAGCCGGATGATGGGACTACTACTGTCCCATCATTGGCTAATGTGTCAATCACCGTCATGGTAGCAGGCATCGCCCGATGGGACTTGTAGTCCCATCGGACGATGCCTGCACAGACCCCCGGACAGTCGGCACAGCCCCCAGGCAGGCCGGTGCAGACCCCCGGCAGTCCGCACAGACCCCCGGACAGTCGGCACAGACCCCCCCCCCCCGGCAGGCCGGCACAGACCCCCGGAAGACCCGTACACACCCTCGAGAGGCTGTACAAGGACAGAAAAGGGTTTTTCTTATTCCGATACCGGAAGTCCCATAGACTTGAATGGGACTTCCGGTATCGGAATCAGCGATACCCGATAGTTTTTTCGTATCGGGCCGATACCATCCGATCCGATATTTTAGGGTATCGGATGGTATCGCTCAACACTAGTCATTGTCCTTACTAAAGAACTGTCACTAACACATGCGCGAGTTTTGTACCCATACTTTCCAACCTGATGACTACGTGCTGGTAAAGAAGTTCATCAGCAAGACATCTTTGGAGTTGAGGTTTGAGGGTCTCTAACAAGTGCTTTTGACAACTCCTACTTTGGTCAAGCTTGAAGGAAGACCAATGTGAATACACGCCTCTCACTGCAAGAAGTTCATGCCTCCATCAGAACCTTCCACATAATGTTGCTTGTCCTGTTAATTTCTTTTCAGGTTTGCTGATGGCCTCCTGGATCTATCTCTCATACTGTAAACTTATCAGACAGGTAGGGACAGAGCAGGATCTGATCTGCTTGTCAAAGTCCAGCTACAAAGGGAGGTTTTCCACAAGGGAAAACTTGTCTCAAACTGGTGAAGACTCCAATTCCCCTCTCCCGGACAAGACGGTCAGATCTAGGATTTGTACATCAGGGTTAGTCACATGTGTACTCTTTGTAACCATGGTGATGGGAGTTTGGAGTGTAATGGACCCAGCAGGTAGGAAAGTACTGAGGACGCGGGTAGCACACACCTGTATACCTCCTGATGTTCCCATAATTGCATAGTGACACTTAACACTGTTGGGTTATGGAGCCACGGTAGCAGGGCCGGTTTTAGGCAAAGTGGGGCCCTAGGCAAAGTTTAAAATGGGGCCCCAAATGCTAACATACTGCACATCACACAGAAGCATTTCGATTGTATTTACATGCACTGAGTTCGGGCCGCTAAATGATCGTCAAAATTGAAGTTGTTCAATGCTTGTTTCCCGGCCTCTTTCCACCATCTGAGAAAGAATGATGGGAACAGAACGATCACTAAGGGTGTGTGCACACGTTGTGGTTTTTGCTGCGGTTACGCCGCAGTTTCCATGCAGTTTACAGTACAATGTAAACCTATGGAAAACCAAATCCGCCGTGCACATGCTGCGGAAAATTCCGCGCCGATTTGCTGCGGTTTATTTTCCGCAGCATGTTACGTCTTTTTTGCGGGACCGCAGCTGCAGTGTATGTTCCGGGACATACAAATCAATCTCTCTCTCATTCACACTGCCAAACCGCACTAGAACCTGCATCAAATCCGCTGTACACATGCTAGGAATCCGCAGAAAAAATGCATGTGTTTTACCCTGCAGTTTCTGCCAAGAGATATGGATTCTCTGCAGAAAAAGCCGCAGACTAATCCGCAACGTGTGCACACATCCTAAGGGTGGTTTCACATTAGCGTTTCAGGCCGCAGCATCGGCCTGCACACGGCCGCCGCTAAGCCCCGCCACCTGCCGCGCCTCCTCCGGTAGCTCCGCCTACGGGCGCATGACACTGCATGCGTCCTGCGTCCCCTATCTTTAGCACTGGGGACGCAGGCCGTGCGCAGATATGCGTTTGGCAGCGCATGCGTCCTTTTGACGGTGCGCCGACCAGCGCCAAACGCAACCTGTTGCAATTTGGTGCGCTCGGCGCACCGTCAAAAGGACGCATGCACCGCCAAACACATACCTGCGCACAGCCTGCCTCCCCAGTGCTAAAGATAGGGGATGCAGGACGCATGCAGCGTCATGCGCACATAGGCGGAGCTACCAGAGGAGGCGCGGCAGGTGGCGGGGCTTAGCGGCGGCCGTGTGCGTCCCCAGTGCTAAAGCGTCATGCGCCCGTAGGCGGAGCTACCGAAGGAGGTGCGGCAGAGAGCGGGGGGCTTAGCGGCCTGCAACGTTAATGTGAAACCACCCTAACAGATCACCATACAGTATCATGTTATCAGCAGGACATCTACAGTTTACACCCCATAGTCCTCCATATAATATAATCTGCCCCAAAGTCCTCCATATAGTATAATACACTCCTTATAGCTCTCCATATATTAAAATACACTGCTCAGTCCTCCATATAGTATACTACACTCCTCATAGCCCTCCATATATTAAAATACACTGCTCAGTCCTCCGTATAATACACTCCATATAGTATAATGCACCGCCATAGTCACCCATGTAGTACAAATCACTTCCCATAGCATAATGCACCCCATAGTTCTTCATATAATGTATTCCCCATAGTCCTCGATACAGCATAATGCAGCCCACATATAGTATAATGCAGCCACCACACAGAGTATAATGCAGCCCCACCATACAATATAATGTAACCCCCATAGAATATAATGCAGCCACTCCACAGAATATAATGTAACTCCCCATAGTATATAATGCAGCCACTCCACAGAATATAATGTAACTCCCCATAGTATATAATGCAGTCCCACGCCCATATAGTATAATGCAGCCCCTCCATAGAATATATGGCAACCCCCTCATGGGATATAATGAAGCCCCTTATATAGTATAATGTAGCCCCTCCATAGAATACAATGTAGCCCTCCTCATATAATAACTATAATACAGCGTCCCCCATAGAATATAATACAGCCCACCTCCCCATAGAATATAATGTAGCCCTTCATATTATTTAACACAGCCTCCCCCTATAGAATATAGTGTAAAATGTACCCTACATGGTATATAACACACCGCATAGTATACAGCCCAGCCCACCATGGTATACAGCCCACCATGGTATACAGGCTGTATACCATGCTGGGCTGTATAATACAGCCCAGCATTGTATAATATAGCCCGCCCAGCATGGTATAATACAGCCCAGCATGGTATAATACAGCCCAGCATGGTATATAGCACCCCAGAATGGAATAATACAGCCCAGTATGGTATAATACAGCCCAGCATGGTATATATCCCCCCAGCATGGTATAATACAGCCCAGCATGATATATAGCACCCCAGAATGGAATAATGCAGCCCAGTATGGTATAATACAGCCCAGCATGGTACTGTATATAGCCCCCCCAGAATGGTGTAATACAGGCCAGCATGGTATATAGCCCCCCCCAGAATGGTATAATACAGCCCAGCGTGGTATATAGCCCCCCAGAATGGTATAATACAGCCCAGCATGGTATATAGCCCCCAGCACGGTATAATACAGCCCAGCATTGTATATAGCCCCCCCAGCCTGGTATAATACAGCCCAGCATGGTATATAGCCCCCCCAGCATGGTATAATACAGCTCAGCATGGTATATAGCCCCCCAGCATGGTATAATACAGCCCAGCATGGTATATGGCCCTCCCAGCATGGTATATAGCCCCCCAGCATGGTATATAGCCCCCCCAGCATGGTATAATACAGCCGAGCATGGTATACATATAGTCCCCCCAGCATGGTATAATACAGCCCAGCATGGTATATAGCCCCCCCAGCATGGTATATAGCCCCCCAGCATGGTATAATACAGCCCAGCATGGTATATGGCCCTCCCAGCATGGTATATAGCCCCTAGCATGGTATATAGCCCCCCCAGCATGGTATAATACAGCCGAGCATGGTATACATATCGTCCCCCCAGCATGGTATAATACAGCCCAGCATGGTATATGGCCCTCCCAGCATGGTATATAGCCCCCCAGCATGGTATATAGTGCCCCCACAGCATGGTATATAGTCCCCCCAAAGTGGCCCCACAGTCTAGTATTCGCACTGATTTAAAAAAAAACACTCCTCACCTTCTCCTCATGCCCGCGCTGCTGGCTGCTCCTGTCTCCTGCACACAGTGAGAGCGCGATGACATCATTGCGCCCCCGCTGTGTCAGAGGCAGAGCGGGGAATGATGGGAGAGGGAGCGTCAGCTGACGCTCTCTCCCCCATCACTGCCTCCTTCAGTGCGGCGGCGGGAGTTGGTGCTGGGGGCAGGCGGGCCCTCCTGCCTCAGGGGCCCCATAGTGGCTGTGTGATGTGCCGCTGGCTGGGGGCCCCTGGAGGAGCGGGGGCCATAGGCAGCTGCCTGGTCTGCCTGCCCATAACGCCGGCCCTGCACGGTAGGATCAAGAAAAGAAGGTTAATAAAGTATTTAGGGGGACTGTTGAGGAGAGCCTTAAGTTCAAATAATTAACCTCAAGTGCATTATTTCACCTTACATGAGCTTTTTCAGATCAAAGTGTGACACTGAAGATAGCTTTCGTCTCCTGCTTGCCTCATGCCATGTGCTTATGGAACTGGAATTTCCTGTTTGGCCAAGCCACCATGTACTGCATAGATCCACCCACGACGACGCCCACTGTGATGACCTCATGGACTAACCCAGCCTGATGACCTCATGGATCCGCCCGGACTAGCTCACTGCCCAACCCATTAACCAATGGAATACATCCGAACACTCCCATTTTAGAGTTAACCGAGCCCCCTTACAAGGGACATAAAAACCCATGTGTGAATTAATAAAGTCTTCTTACTCACTCTTGCTGCTATGCCATAGATTGATCAAAGAGAGATTTTATCCGACTGTGTGTGGTGTGATTCTTCTAGTGGCCACTGATCAATACCCATTGGACCAGGGGCAGGCAACTATTGAACATTATTTATTGTTCAACCTAACATTTTCAGCATAGAAAACCAAAATGTGATCCCAGCCTAATACTGGAAGTGATCAAAAATACTATGTACCACAAAATGTTATTAAAAACCTAATTTATTCCACACAAAACCAGTCCCTACTTAGGTCTGTTATCTGTCACTGGACGTATAGGGGGTTCCCACATTAATGGTACAACAAAGACTCTGGAAAAGTGACACATCTCCAACACCCTCTCAAATAAAATCCAGTGAAATCTTCACTTGAAAATCAAAATGCCCCCTCCTTCTTAGCCCCATTGTGAATAAATTGCAGTAAGCGACATGTTCGGCATTGCTGCAGTTGGGAGACTGTAATCTCAGAAGCGTTTCAGACTGTTAAGTCTTTAGTCATTGCATGCATGAATGGCGTTTTTATGGATTTGCAATAAACACGGATTTTTAATGGGGACTCTGTGCTGGATGTACCTTCCTTTTTCCTTCATTGCTTCTTATCGTGCTACAAGATTATCTGTGCAGAGGAAATCCTCAGTCTGTGGGTGAGCTGAATATCAGGATATCGCAACGTTTCCTATGACTTTCCTAAAGAAATAGGTTTTATGAACTTTTGGAAAAAGTAAGAAATTTGCTTTTAAACTTTTTAACATCCTAACGAAATAAAATGACATTTGTAAAATGTTGCAGATGTAAATTAGACATATAGGAAATCGTATTAATTAATTATTTTGTACATCATGATTAACTGGCTTAAGGATATAAAGATTGAAAGTATGAAAATTTTCGCCAAAATTCCGAATTGTTTTGCATTTATTTGTGAAAATATTGACCTAAATTTAACATTACCATAAAGTACAATGTATCACAAAAAAGAGTCTTAGAATTACTCGGATATGTTGAACAATTATTGCGACATGAATTGACTCTGGTCAGATTTCAAAACTTTGGCCTGGTCATTATGACTAAAATTGGCACTCTTGCTACGGGTTTAAAATCACTTTCAAGCAGTAGTATTTCAGGCTTTATAACTGTACTTTTTATTGAGATACCAATATTAGTCTAAAAAAAAGAAGATAAGAGGTGAATATTTATAATTTCTGTTTATGGATGAGAGACCATGAAATGTAAAATTATCACTATGTAATTGGTTGCAATGCCATGCACATGGGGAAGCTACAAATCAGAAGAACAATACCTCATTTCTAATTTGAAGTATTTGATAATAATATTATCACTACACCTACTACTAGATCTTGGAGATGGAGATAAACCTTTAACTAAAGGTACTGTCACACTTAGCGATGTACCAGCGATCCCGACCAGCGATATGACGTGGTCAGGATCGCTGGTACATCGCTAAGTGGTCGCTAGTGAGCTGCCACACAGGCAGATCTCACCAGTGACATCGCTGGGGACGGGGGTCGCTACAGTGTTGCTTTTGTGCTTTGATAGCATTTGCAGGCTTTAAAGTATGCAGCATATTGATTTGCCATAAATTTTTTTTTAAATTCAACAATGCTGGCAAATTAAAATGTAAAAGATTTGCTTATCTCTATTTGTTACCAATCAGTTGTTCAGATTAGGCGTAATTGCTTTACTCAGGATTTTGCACACAGATATTTATAACAATAA
The DNA here is from genome assembly GCF_039654945.1 of Dendrobates tinctorius. NCBI lineage: Eukaryota > Metazoa > Chordata > Amphibia > Anura > Dendrobatidae > Dendrobates > Dendrobates tinctorius. The sequence continues at coordinate 24,707,337 of NW_027361712.1, read as the reverse complement.
AGTCGCATTAGTTCACATGAAAGCTGTAAACTCAAAGCAATGAGATGGTCTTCAAAACTGGTGTAGGTTTACTTAAAATAAACATACAGTGTGTATATATATATATATTATATATATTCATATAAGAATTTCTTCAATAATATATAAAAAAGACAAATATATTTAATGAGTAATTTATTGAAAGATTTGTTATACATAATAAAGAGATGATTGTTCTGTCCCCACAAGGAGGTGTAGTTGATTGGGGCTGGGAGAGATTCCTACCTTCCGTTTCCTCAATGCAGAACAGACAGAACCAATGCTGTTTGGTGTCCGGAGAGATGATGCACACCAGGGATTGTGAAGTCCAGACTTGTTTATTTGGAAGTCTGGACATACAGGATATGATTGGTAATACAGTACTTCTCCAGAAATGCAGGTGTAACAACCAAGGTGGTACAGCAAAGTGGTCGAAATACTGATGCCTTTCACAGCTCGGTACAAGCATGTCTCTCCCAGAGAAAGTGAAACTAACAATGGCTGGAAAGAGAAAGAGAAGCCCTGAACCTTGACACGGAAGTGAAAGGCATGTACAAGAATTAATTAGCTGCAGGCTGCCATACAGAAAAAAGACCAGCAGGTGGCAGCAGAGCAAATGCAGGACGATTATATACAAAGAATGGAAATAATAATACAATCGATATAAACCAACCATAGAAGCATAACTTAGATGGAACAGCACACTCCCCGTCTGAAATTTCATAAGGGATTTCACTATTTTAATGCTTTTTTTTAAATAAAGTTTAATAACCTAGAAAACCAACACAAATATGCATGCACTGCAATAATAACTTCAAAATGAGGTAGATGACAGCTCCTGAAACAATCCAAAGATACCCATCTTTGGATTGCAGAAGCCGCACTAGGCCAAACTGTCTCCGACCCAACAGTAATCCGATGAACAAAGTACTAGGGCAGTGTACTTTTCATGGTTCATACTACCAGAATATCCTCAGCAGAGGGTGATTTATGGCAGACGTGTCAACCATGACAGTCTTTGCCTCCACGTGAGTTGTGATAAGATCTCTCAATGTGGACTAACCTTGCTATAGTCTTGACGAGTTTCATCCAATTGGAGAAGTGTTCAAAGCGCTGGCAACTGAGGCTGGTTGGTTCAGTGTTTGTGGCCAAAGCAGTGACCTCGGTGCAGACTTCTGGATCGCCATCTGGATCCTGGATGCTGAAGACTTCCTGAATACATTCACTTTCATTCTGTTCCAACAGAAACTTAGGACCTTAAAGCCAAGAGTTAGCAAAAGAACTTATAGACATAGGTCTAGTGGCATGGTCAGCTGGACTAAGTTCAGATGGGATATAGTGCCAGTGTTCAGGCTTGGAAGACCTCCTTATTCTCTCGATGCAGTTACTGACATACACATAGAAGCACCTTGTTTGGTTGTAGATGTAACCTAAGACAACCTTACTGTCACTGTAGTATTGAACGTCAGCTATGTTGGTGTCCAGCTCATGCTGTATAAAGTCTGCGAGTTCTACTGCAAGTACTGTCCCACAGAGTTCAAGCCTAGGAACAGTGGGATCAGGCTTGGGAGCCAACTTAGCCTTGCCGAAAACGAACCCAACGTGATCTTGATTGTCGGGTCCCATCACCTTCAAGTAGGCAACAGCTGCAATGGCTTCTGTGGATGCGTCTGAGAACACATGGAGTTCCTTCCTAGTGCTGGCAGCCAATGAGGTTCTGGCATAGCATCTCGGTATGTGGATTTCATCAAAGGCACACAAGGACTGCTTCCAGGTTTCCCATTTTAGTTCCTTATCAGGAGGGAGTGGGGCATCCCAGTACTTGATGGTTTCGTAAAGCTGTTTCAGAAGGAATTTATCTTGTATGGTTATAGGTGCTACGAATCCCAGTGGGTCGTATAAGCTACTCACCACTGGCAGGACACCATGTTTAGTGAATGGTTTGTCTGCACAGTTGATTTGGAAACTGAAGGTGTCGACTGACAGGTTCCACCTCAAGTCTAAGCTTCTCTGCACAGGCGGACAGTCTTGTCCCAGGTCTATTTCCTTGAATCTTGGTGCGTGGTCACTTGACACAAAGGCTCTCATGAAAGCCTGGCTGTTTGAAGCAATTTTGTGCAATCTAAGCTTAGCTCGGTACAGCATACCTTGGGTCCTCTTGAGTAGGTTGATCGCCGCTTCTTCTGTGGGTAGAGATTTTAGTCCATCATCTACGTAGAAGTCTTTCGCTACAAAGTCTCTGGCATCTGTTCCATATTCGGACTCTCCTTCTAGTGCGATTCTCCGCAGGAGATAGGTTGCCAATGTGGGGGAAGGGCTGTTCCCGAATACATGCACCCTCATGTGATACTCCACCATCTCTTTGCTGGGGTCATTGTCCTTGTACCACAGGAACCAGAGGAAATTCCTATGGTCCTCTCTGACTATGAAGCAGTGGAACATCTGTTCAATGTTGGTGGTGATGGCAATGGGCTCTTTTCGGAACCTCATCAACACTCCTACTAGGTTGTTTGTAAGATTAGGACCCATGAGGAGGACATCGTTGAGAGATACGCCTTGATGTTTGGAGCGTGAATGAAAGACAACTCTAATTTGCTTAGGTTTCCGTGGGTGATATACTCCGAATGAGGGTAGGTACCAGCACTCATCGTTTTCCGTTAAGGGAAGCGCTGGCTCCGCATGGTTATTATGGAATATCTTGCTCATAAAGGTGACAATGTGTTCTTTCATCTCCGGTTTGTTGCTAAGTGTGTGTTGGAGAGAGTTGAATCTGGACAAGACTTATTCACGATTGTTCATGAGTCTTACCCTGGTAGCTCGGAAGGGTAGGGAAAAAACCCAGTGATTAGTCTCATCCTTAAGGAACTCATTGTCCATTATCCTGACAAATTCCTTGTCTTCCATTGACGGGGCTACTTTGTTGTCATCCTTAGTTGTATGAAACACCAATCATCCCAAGTCGTCTTCATAGGGAGAAGGAATGACATCAGGCAGCTGTATGGGATCTGGAGGCTTCTCTTTCACCTCATAGTGATGAGGGCATGGTTTGCAGAAAGTAGTTTGTCCATCTCGGCGTACGTAGGTCTTAAAGGAGTTGACTGTTGTTCGGTCCAAGCACACGTTTCCTATGATTACCCACCCCAAGTCGAGTCTCTGTGCATAGGGGGCATAGTCAGGACAAATACACTGTTGGCGGACCTTATGTACCCTTAAATTGTCTCTGCTGAGCAGAAGTAGGATTTCAGCATCCGTGTCCATAGGTGGGATAACGCTGGCTAGGTGCCTCAGGTGTTGTTGTTGGAACGCAGGTTCCTGTGTAGGAATCTCATTCGTTTGGCTGGGTATTTGATTGCATTCGATTAACGTAGGTAGGGGTATTTCTACGCCTCCATTTACAGGAGTAGCGATGAAACCTTGTGCCTTGTTATGAATGAGTCACCGAGGAGGAAAAAACAAAAAGCAAGCTAAGCCCAGAAAACCGGAGAGGTTGGTAACTAGCGGATTGCAGACCCCTGATCCTATCCACAACAACTAGCAGTAGCCATGGAGCGTGCCTACGGTAGTCCTAGATGCGTCGTCACGGCCAGAGAACTAAATAAGCCTAAAGAAAGAAAGGGAAAATCTAAACTGCCCCAGAGCAGACCCCAAAGCAATAGACAGCCCCCAACATGTATTGTCAGTGAAACAAGATGAAAGCACAGACACAGGTAGAAAGATAGGCTGAGCAAATGATGGGGCCCTCGCTAACTAGAAAGGACAGGAAAGAAAAGCTGCTGTCTGCAATCACGCAAAAACCCTGCCAAAAAGAATGTTCAACACGTCTGATAGAAAAAGGCCCTGAAGTCGCTAGACTTCAAATCACTATATCAGCACTCAGGTATATTCTGAAGACAGAGCAAAAGAGATCAACTTATCAGAGACAAAATGGGGATTCAGCCCAGTCCCAGCCAGGGCTGGCTGAACACAAAAGCTAAGTAAACCAGACAAAAACTCATATGAACAATAGCAGAGAAAACTTAGCTTTAGGAAGGCAGGAACCAAACTGGAAACCAGGAGCCACAGTCAGGAAAAATCACCAGCAAGAAACTAGGGAGTCAGATGCCTTAAATCCAATCAAACTCCTGATGTCCAATCGCAGTCCTCTTCCTCAGGTGGCCAGTCTCTGCCATTTAGATCAGCTTAATTACCTCCCTGGGCAGGCTGAAGATTCCACTTGCCCTGAAGAAAATCGAGGATGAAACCCAAAGTTACAGAAAAAGGGCGACATCAAGGTGGCAGAACAAGCTCTATTATTTAAAGCGAATTCAGCCAAGGGCAAAAATGAAACCCAATCATCCTGATCAGCAGATATAAAACATCTCAAATAGGACTCCAAAGTCTGGTTTGTTCTCTCCGTCTGCCCATTGGTCTGAGGGTGAAACGCAGAGAAGGACAACTGAATTCCCAGCTTGGAACAAAAAGCTTTCCATAATCTGGAAACAAACTGAACTCCTCTGTCCGATACAATGTTCTCAGGAATCCCATGCAACCGAACCACCTGTTGTAAAAACAAGGGTACCAACTCTGAGGAAGATGGCAACTTTGGGAGTGGTACAAGATGGACCATCTTAGAGAATCTATCACAAATCACCCAGATAACAGTCATTCTCTGAGAGACAGGAAGATCAGAAATAAAATCCATTGAAATATGAGTCCATGGCCTCTTAGGCACCGGCAAGGGCATCAACAACCCACTAGAGCGAGAACAGGGTTTAGACCGGGAACAAGTCCCACAGGACTGCACAAAATTCCTGACATCACGAGATAAGGCAGGCCACCAAATAGACTGACTCACCAAATCTCTGGTACCAAAAATACCTGGATGACCAGCCAATGCGGAGCAATGACCTTCAGACATCACTCTCTTCCGCCACTGGTCAGGAACATACAATTTTTCCATAGGACAACGCTCAGGTTTGTCTTCCTGGAATTCTTCCAGAGCACGTCTCAAATCGAGCGAGATGGCAGAAAGAACTACCCCCTCAACTAGGATGGTAGTAGGCTTGGTCACAATAGGAGAATCAGCAAAGAAACTCCTAGAAGGGGCGTCTGCCTTAACATTCTTAGTGCCTGGAAGAAAGGAGACCACAAAATCAAAACGCGTAAAAAACAAGGCCCACCAATCCTGTCTAGGATTCAAGCGTTTGGCCGACTCAAGGTAAATCAAATTCTTGTGGTCAGTGAGGACCACAACTTGATGTCTAGCTCCCTCCAACCAATGTCTCCACTCCTCAAATGCCCATTTCATGGCTAACAATTCCCGATTCCCCACATCATAGTTGCGTTCAGATGGGAAGAACTTTCGGGAAAAGAAGGCACAGGGATTCATTTTAGACGTCACTGGATCTTTTTGGGACAAAACAGCTCCTGCACCAATCTCTGAAGTGTCTACCTCCACCTGAAAAGGAAGTGAGACATCAGGTTGCCGCAAAACCGGAGCAGAAGTGAACCTCCGCTTCAGCTCCTGAAAGGACGAAACAGTCTCTGAAGACCAGTTCAGCACATCAGCACCCTTTTTAGTTAAATCAGTCAGTGGTTTAGCAATACCAGAAAAATGAGCTATAAATTTACGATAAAAATTAGCAAAACCCAAAAACTTCTGGAGAGCCTTCAAAGAAGTGGGTTGAACCCAATCATAAATGGCCTGTACCTTGGCCGGGTCCATTTCAATAGTTGATGGAGACAAAATAAATTCCAAAAATGAAATCCTCTGTACACCAAAAAGGCACTTCGATCCCTTAACATACAAGGAATTCTCCCTCAAAATCCGGAACACAGTCCGAACATGTTCCACATGAGAGTCCCAATCCCTGGAAAAGATCAAAATATCATCTAGATAGATGCTCAAAAACTTATCCACAAAGTCCCACAAAATATCTTTCATGAAGGATTGGAAGACAGATGGGGCATTAGTGAGCCCAAAAGGCATCACCAGGTACTCAAAATGTCCCTCCGGAGTATTAAACGCCGTCTTCCATTCATCCCCATGCTTGATGCGAATAAGATACGCCCCCCTGAGGTCAAGCTTAGTAAACCAGCAAGCACCTTTAACTCTGGAGAATAAATCTGAAATCAGGGGTAACGGATACTGAAATTTAACTGTAATTTTGTTGAGGGAACGATAGTCAATACAAGGCCTTAATGAACCATCCTTCTTGGCCACGAAAAAAAACCCAGCACCTAAGGGCGAAGAGGAAATTTACACCCAGGTCTCAACTCAATTGCACAGTCATAACTCCTATGATGAGGCAAAGACGCAGACTTGCTCTCACTAAATACATCATAAAAATCAGCCAAATAGGAACATCATGCGCCAGGGGAGAGGTGGAGAAAACAGGAGTGTCACCAAGAGCACACCGACAACCCCAACTCACCACAGACCCAGATTTCCAATCCACAACCGGATTATGGATTTGCAACCAGGGAAAACCCAAAACAATGGTATCATGTAAATTATGCAACACTAAAAATCTGCAATTTTCTTGGTGGTCTGGGGCGACCCGCATTATCACCTGGGTCCAAAACTGAGGTTTATTTTTCGCCAAAGGAGTAGCATCAATACCCCTCAAAGGAATAGGCGTCTGCAGAGGTGTCATAGGAAAACCACAACGTTTGGCAAAATTCAAGTCCATTAGATTCAAGGCCGCTCCTGAATCCACAAAAACCTTTGCGGAAAATGTGGATAAGGAGCAGATCAGAGTAATTGCCAAAATAAACTTAGGTTGTACACCACCCACAGCAAATGTGTGTGCAAAACGTTTCTCTCATTTAGGGCAGACAGAAATAACATGAGAGGCGTCTCCACAGAAAAAACAGCTTATTACACCTAAACTCCTGACGTTGCGCCCTGGACAAACCTCCATCACATTGCATAGGTTCAGACATTTGTTCAAAATGTGGCAGCGCCTCCCGTGTAGTCTTGCGTTCACGTAAACGTCGATCAACTTGAATGGCTAATGACATAGAATCGTCAAGACCAGAGGGAACAGGAAATCCTACCATAGTATCTTTTAAAGTCTCAGACAAACCCTTCCGAAAGAGAGCTGCCAATGCACTATCATTCCATGTAGTAAGGACCACCCACTTTTGGAATTTCTGACAGCGTAACTCTGCAGGATCCTGACCCTGGTTCAATGCCAATAGGGCTCTCTCAGCTTGATCAATAGCATTAGGTTCATCATATAACAACCCCAAGGCTTGAAAAAATGCATCCACATTAGTCAAAACAGGATCTTCAGGTGTCAAAGAAAACGCCCAATCCTGGGGATCGCCGCGCAGCAAGGAGATGAACAATTTTAACCTGCTGTGCAGAGCTCCCCGATGAGTTAGGCTTCAGGGCAAGAAATAATTTACAATTATTCTTAAAATTCAAAAATTTAGACCGATCCCCAGAAAACACATCAGGAGCAGGGATCCTTGGTTCAACAGCATGTGAATGAGTGAGATAGGCGGAAATTCCCCGCACTTCAGCGAGCTGCTCCACACGATCAGACAATTGCTTAATCTCTATCAAGGAGAAAAAAAAAGAATCCTCCTACGGCCCCAGAGAAAAAGAGGAGAAAATATACAAATAAAAAAAAAAATTCTGACTTTTTTTTTTTTTACAATTCTCTCCTGCTTTTGAGTACCCTAGAATCTGCGGTATGGCTGGTGATTCTGTTATGAATGAGTCACCGAGGAGGAAAAAACAAAAAGCAAGCTAAGCCCAGAAAACCGGAGAGGTTGGTAACTAGTGGATTGCAGACCCCTGATCCTATCCACAACTAGCAGTAGCCGTGGAGCGTGCCTGCGGTGGTCCTAGATGCCTCGTCATGGCCGGAGAACTAAATAAGCCTAAGGAAAGGGAAAATCTAAACTGCCCCAGAGCAGACCCCAAAGCAATAGACAGCCCCCAACATGTATTGTCTGTGAAACAAGATGAAAGCACAGACACAGGTAGAAAGATAGGCTGAGCAAACGATGGGGCCCTCGCTAACTAGAAAGGACAGGAAAGAAAAGCTGCTGTCTGCAATCACGCAAAAAACCCTGCCAAAAAGAATGTCCAACACGTCTGATAGAAAAAGGCCCTGAAGTCGCTAGACTTCAAATCACTATATCAGCACTCAGGTATATTCTGAAGACAGAGCAAAAGAGATCAACTGATCAGAAACTAAATGGGGATTCAGCCCAGTCCCAGCCAGGGCTGGCTGAACACAAAAACTAAGTAAACCAGACCAAAACTCATATGAACAATAGCAGAGAAAACTTAGCTTTAGGAAGGCAGGAACCAAACTGGAAACCAGGAGCCACAGTCAGGAAAAATCACCAGCAATAAACTAGGGAGTCAGCTGCCTTAAATCCAGTCAGAAACTCCTGATGTCCAATCGCAGTCTTCCTCAGGTGGCCGGTCTCTGCCATTTAGATCAGCTTCATTACCTCCCTTCACCAACAGAGGGAGTCCAAATAGAGAACTCACTACTCCTCTGTCAGCACAGCCAGCTCCATAACCCTCACCAGAAGCCAGAGGCAAACCCGAAAATGAGCTCACAACAGTGCCCTCCTGCCGCTAATCACTATGCGACCTGAGCAAGTATTCAGAGTATAGGGTGTTGCTGGTCCCTTGATTCCAAAGGCTTCAAATAACTTAGGTCCAGCTAGGGATCAATTGCTCTGATCGTCAATGAAGGCATACATTTTTACTGCCTTCTCTGGTTGCCCTGCTTGATAAACTCTGATTAGGCATATCCTAGCACAGCATTTAGCACTTTGGTTCTCCCCACATACCTCTGAGCATGAGCATGAGACAGCCGTGGTAGACTTGTCATGGTTCTGTGGCTCCCCACCTTGGCTTGCTGCTGGACTAGTGGTCACGGCAACAGCTGATTCGCTGGTGGCTAAGGTTGGATGCAAAGCTGGTGGGTGTTTGTCACTATGACATGCTTCACATTTAATGGCAGATTTACAGTCCTTGGCCATGTGTTCTAAACAGTCGCAGCACTTGAAACATACCCCAAGTTCACTGAGGATTTTCTTGCGCTCCTAAATGGTGTTGGACCTGAAGCCTCTACATTTGTTCAACGAGAGAAACAGGCGGACAACTGGAGTTTTTGTTTTATATAAAATTACAAAAAGTTTTATTAAATATCCACAAAAAACAGACCACAATGGCCACATATAAAGATAAAAACACAAATGTGCTCAATAAGACACCACGAAAAAGGACACTGGGCCTTCATATCAAATTCATGTAATCCTGATACATACGTACCCTGGTTAGTATACCCCCAAAAACAAGTGTGAAAAATACCATTCTATAAAAAATCCCAACGGCACCGCAACTATAGTGGAGCCACACATTAAATAATGAGGGATAAGGTACCCTCTCTTTATTTGTCCGATAATGCACAAGACATACTGTGCTACAACACCATCTGCTCGGATTCAAAAATAAGAGAGGAGAAAGGGGGAAAAAGAAGCAAAAATTCTTCCTTACCAGAAGTAGTATCAGTGCCCAGTCCCTAACGCACCCCGACGCGTGTTTCGCTTAGATATTATGCCGCTTTCTCAAGGGGAGGTGTGTGGAAAGTTTGAGCAGCAGGACCTTAAGTATCCATGGTAATTGTGTCAGGTGACCATCACCTGACACATGCAGATTTCACTGTGTGGTAGCGGCACATGCGCCGATCCCCGACCCTCCCATACCCGCGCCACCCGGCAATGCCCCGCCTGCCCGCGAGAGAGAAGAAAGTCCCCGATCACAAGGCCTGCGACAGCTGTGCCGGATCGGGCGGGCTGGGAGCGGCCGGATGAAAGACGCGCGCGCACCACAGTGTTGCTGACTCACCAATATTTAAACCGCTAATAGCATACCAAACAGTTATCATCATGATTACAACAATAAGGGCATATAAATGAATCCATAACTTAAAGTAATGTTCCGTGTAAGTCTTTAAAGCATTCAGTGTATTTCCTTCTGATCTTGCTGGTGCTTGAATTTCAAGACGTAACATCAATCCTTGCCTCACACAGATATCCATTATAGTCCTCATGATGTTGCACAATAATTTCATCCCTCGCATGGTAGGCTTATGGTTTCTTTATAGGGGCGTTCCATGGAAACAATTTAAAGATACATGCACCTATATGATTATTTTCACTATTAAAAATAAAAACACAATTAAAATATGAAACATAACCACACACATAAAAATATACTTGATGTAGTGGGATTTTTAGCAACCATTTTTCTACAAAAAGGGGCCAAAATTCAAAGCATCATTAAGGCCAGATGGCTTCTTAGTACCCAATGTAATAATCCATTTTAGTTCTCGTTGGGCCAAGAGTTTTTTAACGTTACCCCCACGTATTCCAGTGTGGACAATTTCAATCCCCCTCACCATAAATTTAGTTGGATCACAATTGTGAATTTCTCTGAAGTGTCTAGGGATTGTTTTTAATTCAGATATATCTTGGACAGCTTTTGCCCCTATAATATCCTGCACATGTTCCCTCACCCGTGTTCTTAATTCCCTAGATGTTAACCCAACATAAATTAAATTACAGCTGCAAGTAGCATAATAAATTACATTCATGCTGTTGCATGATATAGAACCATAGAATCGTAGAGTTGGAAGGGTCCTCCTGGGCCATCTGGTTCAACCCCCTGCTCAAAGCAGGATTCGCTAAATCATCCCAGTCAGATGTCTGTCCAGCCTCTGTTTGAAGACTTCCATTGAAGGAGAACTCACCACTTCTCGTGGCAGCTTGTTCCACTCATTGATCACTCTAACTGTCAAAAAGTTTTTTCTAATATCTAATCTGTGTCTCCTCCCATTCAGTTACATCCCATTGCTTCAAATGAAAATAAAGTTGATCCTTCTACAATGTGACAGCCCTTTAGATATTTGTAGATAGCTATTAAGTTTCTCAGTCTTCTCTTTTGCAAACTAAACATTCCCAAATCCTGCAACCTTTCCTCATAAGACAGGGTTTGCAGACCGGTCACCATTCTGGTCGCTCTTTTTGAACTTGCTCCAGTTTGTTGATGTCTTTTTTAAAATGTGGTGCCCAAAACTGGACACAATATTCCAGATGAGGTCTGACCAAAGAGGAGTAGAGGGAAATAATGACTTCACGTGATCTGGACTGTATGCTTCTGTTAATACATCCTAGAATTGCATTTGCCTTTTTTGCTGCTGCATCACACTGTTGACTCATATTCAGTCTGTGATCTATTAGTGTACCCAAGTCTTTTTCACATGTGCTGTTGCTTAGCCCTATTCCTCCCATTCTGTATATGCTTTTTTCATTTTTATTGCCCAGATGTAGTACTTTGCATTTTTCCCTCTTAAAAACCATTCCGTTAGTTGCTGCCCACTTCTCCAGTTTATTTATATCTTTTTGAATCCTCTCTCTCTCTTCTCTAGTATTAGCTATCCCTCCTAGCTTTGTGTCACCAGCAAATTTAATCAGTTTACCCTCAATTCCTTCATCTAAATCGTTGATAAAGATGTTGAACAATACAGGGCCCAGGACAGAGCCCTGTGGTACCCCACTTGAGACATTCTTCCAACTGGATGTGCAGCCATTTACGACCACTCTTTGGGTCCGATCACTAAGCCAGTTATGAATCCACATAACAGTTGCCTTGTCCATTCTATACTTAGTCATTTTTTCAATTAGGATTGTATGAGATACTTTGTCAAATGCTTTGCTGAAGTCAAGATATACTATATCTACAGCATTTCCTTGATCCACCCAATCAGTGATTCCGTCATAGAAGGAAATTAAGTTTGTCTGACATGACTTATTAGTTACAAACCCATGCTGACTCTGTTTAATCACTTCATTCTTATCCAGGTACTGACATACATGTTGTTTAATAATTTGTTCAAAGATCTTTCCTGGTATAGAAGTCAGACTCACTCAAGAATTTAAAAGATCTATTGATTAAAAGCCACTACGTGGCTCCCCAAGATAATTTGTTTGAATATAGTCAAATTAAGGGGTGTTTCAAGTGCGGTCATTGTATGGCTTGTGCCAATATCCTACGTATTGGGTCCTTCTCTTCAGCTGATAACTCAAAGGAATATCGTATCAATGAATACATATCATGCAACAGCATGAATGTAATTTATTATGCTACTTGCAGCTGTAATTTAATTTATGTTGGGTTGACATCTAGGGAATTAAGAACACGGGTGAGGGAACATGTGCAGGATATTATAGGGGTAAAAGCTGTCCAAGATTTATTTGAATTAAAAACAATCCCTCGACACTTCAGAGAAATTCACAATTGTGATCCAACTAAATTTATGGTGATGTGGATTGAAATTGTCCACACTGGAATACGTGGGGGTAACGTTAAAAAACTCTTGGCCCAACGAGAACTAAAATGGATTATTACATTGGGTACTATGAAGCCATCTGGCCTTAATGATGCTTTGAATTTTGGCCCCTTTTTGTAGAAAAATGTTTGCTAAAAATCCCACTACATCATGTATATTTTTATGTGTGGTTGTTATGCTTCATATTTTAATTACTTTTATTTTTAATAGTGAAAATAATCATATTGGTGCATGTATCTTTAAATTGTTTCCATGGAACGCCCCTATAAAGAAACCATAAGGTTACCATGCGAGGGATGAAATTATTGTGCAACATCATGAGGACTATAATGGATATCTGTGTGAGGCAAGGATTGATGTTACGTCTTGAAATTCAAGTACCAGCAAGATCAGAAGGAAATACACTGAATGCTTTAAAGACTTACACGGAACATTACTTTAAGTTATGGATTCATTTATATGCCCTAATTGTTGTAATCTTGATGATAACTGTTTGGTATGCTATTAGGAGTTAAAATATTGGTGAGTCAGCAACACTGTGGTGCGCGCGCGTCTTTCATCCGGCCGCTCCCAGCCCGCGCGATCCGGCACAGCTATTGCAGGCCTTGTGATCGGGGACTTTCTCCTCTCTCGCGGGCAGGAGGGGCATCGCCGGGTGGCACGGGTGTGAGAGGGTCGGGGATCGGCGCATGCGCCGCTACCACACAGTGAAATCTGCATGTGTCAGGTGATGGTCATCTGACACAATTACCATGGATACTTAAGGTCCTGCTGCTCAAACTTTCCACACACCTCCCCTTGAGAAAGCGGCATAATATCTAAGCGAAACGCGCGTCGAGGTGCGTTAGGGACTGGGCACTGATACTACTTCTGGTAAGAAAGGATTTTTGCTTCTTTTTCCCCCTTCTCTTATTTTTGAATCCGAGCAGATGGTGTTGTAGCACAGTACGTCTTGTGCATTATCAGACAAATAAAGAGAGGGTACCTTATCCCTCATTATTTAATGTGTGGCTCCACTATAGTTGCGGTGCCCTGTTGGGATTTTTTATAGAATGGTATTTTTCACACTTGTTTTTGGGGGTATACTAACCAGGGTACGTATGTATCAGGATTACATGAATTTGATATGAAGGCCCTGTGTCCTTTTTCGTGGTGTCTTTTTGAGCACATTTGTGTTTTTATCTTTATATGTGGCCATTGTGGTCTGTTTTTTGTGGATATTTAATAAAACTTTTTGTAATTTTATATAAAACAAAAACTCCAGTTGTCCGCCTGTTTCTCATATTGTTCAGTGGAGTTTAATTCAGTCAGGGCACAGCACATCTGTGCATGGTATACAATGAGCCTGGATTTTTGTATAATATTTGTTCAACGAGTGTGGTTTTTTGTGAATGGGACACTCACGACTTAAAGACTTCTCCCTCGATGGAATAGTGTACGGCTTATCAGCGGGTACCGCAGGTGGTGGCAGGTTAGTCTTTCTGACACTTACACTGTTCCACAAGTCCTTGCGTCTATGTTTGACGCTTTCATACCTTGATGACGGTGTTGCTGGAGCTGTGGTGTTAGGCTCCAGGAAGTCTAGGCTAGGGTCGTTCCTCATTTGGGCCTGTTCGTCCATGAACTCGCAGAACTGAGTGAACAGAGGAAAGGTGACATCATGTGACCTTTTGTACCTGGAGACGCACACTGCCCACTTCTCTTGCAGACTATGTGGCAGCTTTGAGATGAATGGGTTCACCCCTGGGCGGTGTCCAGGTAGCACCATCCAGACAGACGAGGGTCTCTTTTTGCAAGTTCCAGCTCCATAAGCAGATCACTTAAGTCCAGAAGCTTGTTGGCTTCCTTAAGGTTGATCCTTGGAACGTTCTGCAGTCTCTTGAATAGGGACTTTTCTATGGCTTCAGCACTGCCAGAGGTTCTTTCGAGTCTCAGCCAAGCAGCAGCGAGACCTGCTTCAGCTTGCCCTACGTAGACGGTCTGAAGACTCTTGATACGGTTTTTGGAGTCAGAACCCAACCATTTATCCATGAGGTCGAGCTCCTGTTCAGCGAATAGGTTGAGGTCAGCAATGGCGGCCTTGAAGGTTGCTTTCCAGGCTCTGTAGTTCTCTGCACAGTCATCAAACTTTGAGAGGCTGGTACTGATTAGCTCTTTGCTCACCATAAACCTGGCAAACTCGGACATGTCTGATCCTTCACTCTTTGTTACCGTGTTAGCTTGTGGTGCCCCTCGGGTGTATAAGCTGTGTGGCGTGGAAGGGTGAATTGCTCCTGGGTAGAATGATGTTGCTGCAGGGATGAGCTGTGGTTTAACCTCTGGAGATTTCGATGACTGCGGCTTGAACTGTGGAGATGGACTGGAGTGCATCTTGTGGTCATCTTGTGATGATTGCTGCTCCTGAGGGGACACATTATGGCATTGGTCTTGGGTCTCTGCAGATGCTGTGGGTAACACTGGCACCGTAAGTTGGGCTGACTTGGACGTTTCCACAACGTTGGGTTGAACGTCGCTGGAGAAGGTGTGTGCTGCAGATATCTGTTTCTGCACGTAGTCACTGGTACAAACAGCTGGGTCATCTTCTTCCAGTGGTGGTAGGCAAATCAGGTCGAAGTTTTGCTTCAATGCTTGCTCGAGTATTTTTACTTCAGCTAATGCGATTTCTTCCTCCATTTGTGTTTGAAGAATCTTTGTTTGAGCCTCTGCATCTGCTATCTTGGCTTCTGCCTCTGCTTTATCTTTCCTGGATTGTGCCTGTGCTTCAGCTTTCTTGGCTTCTGCCACTGCTTCCTTGGCTTTTGCCTCTGCTTCAGCTTTCTTGGCTTCTGCCTCTGCTTCAGTTTTCTTGGCTTCTGCCTCTGATTCAGCTTTCTTTTCTGTAAAGGAATGTCTTAGTTTGGATCGCTCTGCGTTTAAAACGGGCCTCTAGAATTCTGTCACTGAGGGTTGAAGCTCTTGAGCAGGATGATTTGTATGACCAAGAAGAGTTCTTGGATAAACCTGACTTGTGAGCTCTAGCTTCTTGCAGATAAGCGATACAGAGCCCCGCTTTATCTTTGGTGTCTTGCACAACGGTGTCCCTTTCTCTGTTTGTGGAATCTGCTTTGCTTAACTCTGATGAGGCTTATCAATATTAGAGTCTTTTAGGAAGGCAGCGTACCTTGTGGATAGTCTTTTGTATCTTCCGTGGGCTGTCTTTAGCCATTTTAGTGTCCTGTAGACTCACTGCATCATTTTTGTGGCGCTGGATGCTTGACATGAGGGAGGTGACTCGTTCCCATAGGTCATCCATGTTGTCACTGAACTCGTCCTTCGTGGAACAGTAGTTCTCGAGGACCTTTAACGTTGGCTTAAGGGAGCGTACTGGTCGTGAGCCTTGGTCTGTTTCTGAAGCTGGCTCTATTTCCCGCTCTTCATAATGGACAGTATCGGGTTGTATTTGCTGTTAGGAATGGCGGAGCGCACTAAATAAAAATAAATAATAAAGTGTGTTCGCCGCTCGGGGTCCACAGTGCAGTAGATGTTACACGATTGCTAGGTAATGACAGACAAGCAATATGGCGGTATAATGCGCACGGGTTAGACTTCACCCAAAGTGCACAAAGCGGGCTCTGTTCACACAGAGACGCCGCAACATAAACATACAAAAATGCTGAACCTGTTAGTGTCACAGACCACAGGGAAATGCACACATGCTTTGTAGTCATAGGAGCAGGGCCCAAGGCAGAGGAGCTGCGTCCGTCTAGACCTACCGTGTGTGCGGTGTCACTACTGTGGACACCAAGGAGGGCTGAAACTGCAGCGCGGCATAGGGCACGGCCGCTAGTCAACAAAGCTAGAAGGCAGGCGCAATATCAGACACTAGAGTAGAGGTGCAGAGAGCACAGTGGCCTAAGGCTTGCCACTGACTGGTGCTGACTGCTGCACTAATTCCCTAACCACCTGCATAATATCAGAGGGAAGGGGTTTCAAATGAGTCAGTCACCAGAGTCATACATCCGTCACCATTCACACATTAGCTTGAAAAGTCTATACTAGCGCATGGCCGAACTGTCATGCGCACTTTATATAGCTGTGCAGGACCTTCCAGATCTCCGAGAAGGACCAATGAGATCTGGAACAGGACCTGGGCACATGACTCCCGATCTCCAATGGGAGATCGCCTCATGAGCATGCCCAGTAGGAGCACAGAGGAACTTAGCCTCTGGAGCGGTCTGCTGCAAAGTAATCTTCTCTGCAGTAGATAGACAGCAGGAGACCGCAGAATGTGAGGCTCTGGATTCCTGCAGAGCAGGCACAGAAACCAGACGCCTAACATTTGCTCTGTTTCAGCAGTGGGAGACTATGCAGGATTTTTTTCGGCCATTTTGATTTAAGGTGCACTGTCTCTTTAAGAATCTGAACTTTTGAATTGGGGGCCTGAAATCACAGTACAGCTTAGTTAAGACATCCAGATAAGATTCCCAAGGAGTTTTTTTAGAGAATTGTGGGGTTTTGCAGTCCGACAATCTGCAGCAATGTTGTATAATATACAGAGAGTCTCTATGCACAGTGCGGTCTGGGGTGACGCTGCAGACAGTTTCTTAGCAGAGCAGGGCTGCAGTATGTGAGGAGGCTGTCCGCAGGCATATGGATAGGGATGTAAAGGTTATTCTAGCCGGGCTTCAAGGCAGTTTTTCGACTGTTCTGTCCCCACATGAGGCGAATGGAGGTGTAGTTGATTGGGGCTGGGAGAGATTTCTACCTTCTGTTTCCTCAATGCAGAGCAGACAGGACCAATGCTGTTCAGCATCCGGAGAGATGATGCACACCAAGGATTGTGAAGTCCAGACTTGTTTATTTGGAAGTCAGGGCATACAGCATATGATTGGTAATACAGTACTTTTCCAGAAATTCAGGTGTAACAACCAAGGTGCAGGACAATTATACAAAGAATGGAAATAATACAATCTATATAAACTATAGAAGCATAACATAGACAGAACAGCACAACGATTAAAATCACACAAAAAGGGGGAGGCTGATGCAGGATATAATACAATAAATGTGAGGAAATTCCAAACACAAACAAGAAAAATTATAGCCAGCTCACCCAGTTAGACGTCCTAGAAGACCTAGAAGAAGACCTAGTAAGGTCGAAACGCGTAGTCTGCACGCATAAAGCAGCAGTGTGCCCCTTTTTTTCTTCTGACCCCCTGTATATATTTGGGTTTCTGCCACATGGAACTATTTTAAAAGATAAATATAAAATGGATTTTATGGCCAAATAGGAAGCATCCGCTGGAATTATTGCTGTTTTTTTGAAATTCCAAACACAACCACTAGATGGCTGGGGTTCACAAAAAATAGAAGCAACATATTGTATATAGTTTTACAGCAGGGTTTTCAGCATACATTGGTATTTCCTGGCACATGCGCTCTACCGTACTTTGCTCTGGATTCAGCAGGGCAGAACGAGGTACGCCTGTACAATGGCGAGAATGAAGACACTGTGTGAATGATGTGTGAAGCATCATTCACATGAAGTGAGTCGGGCATTAAATGTAATACACACTGTACACCATGCTTTTTGTAGATCAATGACGATCTTGTAACATCTGTTGCGTATGATGCTGCTAAGGTTTTTGTAACCACAGTTTCTTGACCCTTTTACATTTTTGGCAGAACCCCCCACACAGCACAGAGAGCCATTGCCACTGCACCAGCACAGAGCGCTCCCACTGCCCCAGCACAGAGCACTGCCACCCCACAAAGCACTGCCACCGCACAGAGCACCACCACTGCACCAGCCTGGGATGGGATTTCCCGGACCACCGAACTACCCCTGTGACCACTCCTCCACCTGTGCCGATCCCTTTCCTGGTAAGCTGATTTAGGACTGTAAGACAGACCCCCATTTGACACAATTTTTTCCCTATTTTCCTTCTGTAAATTTGGGGTGTGTCTTATGGTCCGGTGCATCTTATAGTCCAAAAAATACTGTACTGCCATAAATTTTCTATTCAATTCAGGTTAGGTGATTTGCTGGGCCATTCAAACAGTTTATTGAGACTTGGCTGTGTGTTTAGGATCATTGTCTCGCTGAAATGTCCACTCTCGTTTCATCTTCATCATTCTAGTAGATGGTAACATATTTTTTAAGAATGTCTCAGTAAGTTTGTCCATTTGTCCTTCCTTCAGTGATTGAAGTCTGCCAGTGACATATGCTGAAAAACAGACCCACACCATGATGTTACCACCTCCAAACTTCACTGTTGGCATGATATGCAGTGCCTTTCGACCTCCAAACATGATGTGTATTGTGTCATCCAAACAGTTCGATTTTGGTCTCATCTGACCAGACTATATTCTCCCAGTATTTCACAAGCATGTTTAAATGTTGTTGAGAAAAATTTAATTGTGCTTAAACATGCTTTTGTGCAGTAGTGTAGTCCTGTGTGATGAGCATGCATATAGGTCATGGACGTTGAGTGCATTACTTGTAGTTTTCTTTGAATCAAATGTACCTTCTCATTCCAGGTATTTCTGTAGCTCTCCTTAGGTGGTCCATGGCTTTTGTACAATTCTTTTGATAATTCATTTTTACTTTTCTGTCTGGAATCTTGCAGGGAGCACATGGTTGTGGTTGAAGGTGAAATTATGGCCTTTCCACTTCCGGATTATGGCCCCAAGAGTGCTCATTGAAACTTTCAATAATTTAGAAATTCTTCTGTAACCAAAACCATCAGTATGTTTTGCAACCATAAGGTTGTGATGTTCTTGACTGACTCACTGGTTGAACCAGTCAAGAAATGTTTCTTCTGTAGCACTCTGGTATTTAAACACCTTTTTATAGGCCATCACTTGAACCAGGTGATATTATTTTTCACTAAGTGGCAGGATTGCTTCCTAATATATAGATTTCAGCTGGTGTCATGACTTTCTGTGGCTTTTCACACCTCTCTTTCTTCATGTATTAAAAATGTTTACCCTGTGTCATTTCTCATTATTAGTCAATAGTCACATATGTAACTTAAGAATAGACCTCTTTGGATTTATTTCTTTGAATACATGGATTGGGTGAGTTGTTACCAACATCTGGTTAGAATTTAATATCATTGGAACTTTTAGAACACTGGAACTTTTAGAAATATATTTACTTAGAAAATTGTGTTGACGTGTTCATATTTATTTTACAGCTTTACTTCCGGGTCATTGTTGCTCTCTGATGCTTCCTAGCACTTGTGCATTACAGTACTTTGCTCTGCCCTCAGCAGGGCAGAGTGAAATACACCTATGCAAGAGAAAGACTGTGGACAATATGTGGATGGCATAAGCCATGTCATCCATATGAAGCAAGAAGGAGGATGGTGATTGCGAGGATAGAGGATGCGCTGAATCAAGACCAGTGATATACTTGCAAGAGGGAATGGAGGCCAAGTGCAACAATATAAAAAGGATAATTCAACAGCAGTCTGCCACTAATATCAATGTGCAATATATGTGTCTTAAATTTGGCATTTTAAACAAATGTGGCAAAACAGACCCGTACAGTTAAATATCTGGTATTACTCTAAAAAATTGTTTGCAAATTTTGGGTTAAGACATATTCATTTCCCATTGGCCAAATGTGAGGAAGAAACACTACCACAAATCACAGTATAGTTGTATAATGCATCATTGTGTGGCGCCCCTGAGGGTTCAGTCACCACAGAGGTACTGCACCTCCTCATGAGGTGTAGTATCCCACTCCCCAGGTAAGATGGTAATGGATCACCCCCAGGGCTGTAGGATACTCGGTATCGGGCCGGTATCTCAGTTGCGGTGGTGGTGACCCAGTCCGTGGCCCTGGGTGTCCATGTAAAATGGATGAAATGTAGCTGAATAAAGTTTATAGGTAGATGATTCGTGATGCCACCTGTGGTGCTCGGCAATGAAGGTGTTAAGCTGATGCTGCAGTGCAGATCCTCTGGGACAGATGGTATAAGGCAGCAAAGATGTAATAGCTCCCCACAGGTAGAGCTGTAGTCCCAGGGCAGTAGTAATAGGTGTTGAGGTAGATGGTGTAGTGTTAGGCACAGAGATGTAGCAGTGCTGAAGGGGTTGCAGGAAGGATTCAGAGAACACAACAGAGTGCAGTTTCTTTTACCATTACTGAAGGTATAGTCCAGGATTCAGATCACAGATGGTACAGGAATTGGTCAGCCTGGAAGCAACTTGGGAATCTCTCTATGCAGATGGGTTGTGTAGTCTCCTTTCTAGCGCTAATCTGAAGTACTTGCAGTTCTGAATTGCACTCAATTTCCTCTTGCTTGGTCTCACTTAGAACTCCCCTCGTATGGCAGGCAGCTGTAGCCATCTCTTTCTGGCTTACACATGTTGCTGCTGTGACTCCGAGTCTTAGGTGGGAACAGAGCATTTACAGCCTCTTGTTCCTCTGGTTTCTGCTGTGGGACCTTTAGTATCCGCAAAACCTCAGATACCGGCGTCAGGATGATGCACTTCAGCTAGAAGTGAGCCTGACTTCAGCTCAATCCTCCCAGCTCATCCCTCCAAGTCTACACTCTTCCCTCTCTCCGCACGATCTGAACTAACTTCCTTTTCCTGGCAGCAGAGAGCAGCTCCTCCGCAGTTTGGTTCAGAGCTCCCTCTGCTGGCCTGGAGTAGGAACTGTGTTGTGTACTAGATTTACCTGATAGAGACCCTTTCATTGCTTCCAAGCATGACATCACACTCCCTAGGAGGGAGGTAATGCCACTGTGGCGACCGTACTCCTGGGGGCGCCACACTAACACCTGACCAGACTCCTGCACCTACATCCAGAACAGACACCTTAGTACATCAGAGCACCCTTTATGGCTGCTGCTTTGGTTCATGAAGGGTGCTGGATGGCGGGTGGACCTTAGATTGCACTAAGAGGGGAAAGCCGACAGGAAGTTAGATCAGAATCCCCAGAGAAGGGGAGAACGTCATAATCCCCAGAGAGGGGGAGGAAGACAGAAGTTCCCCTGAGGGAGATGGAGAGAGGACGAGTTTGCAGCAGCATCCTGTGAGCTGGAGCTGTTGGCAAGGAAGGAGAGAAAGATCCATTGTTCAGAAGAAAGATAGATAAGAATGGAATGTGAGGAGAGAGACTGGGGATTAGGGCTAGAGCAGAGCCCTTCTCTACGTTTAAGCGCCAAAGGCCAGGCGCCGGTGTCCGAGGCTGTGTGTGATACTAATGATCCTACAGCAGAGACCGGAGGAATAGAAGTTGTGACCACTTTATTCCCACCTAAGACTCGATGACACAGTAGCAACGTGTGTGAGCCGGGACATGATTGTAAAGAGTCCCCGAAGTAGGCTACAGCTGCCTGTCATGCGAGTGGAGTTATAAGTAACAGCAAGAAAAAAGAACTTGAGTGTAATTCATAACTATAAGTACTTCAGATTAGCGCTAGTAAGGAGACGTTCAGAAAAGGCACATTTGGAAGGGAGTGCTGGAAGGGTGTATTCCATTTGCCTGGGAGTTGGCTGAACCCCTCACCTGAAGACCACGGCACTGAAGCGGGCACCTGCCTATGCCAGAAACATG
Source organism: Dendrobates tinctorius (assembly GCF_039654945.1). Taxonomy (NCBI): domain Eukaryota; kingdom Metazoa; phylum Chordata; class Amphibia; order Anura; family Dendrobatidae; genus Dendrobates; species Dendrobates tinctorius. The sequence goes on along the minus strand of NW_027361712.1, from coordinate 24,685,401 downwards.
AGTAAAGCATTGGAACAACATTCAGCTGTGTCATTGCCTTCTTCCTGCGCCAACCTACTCAGCACTGCTACATCTCTGTGCCTAACACTACACAATCTACATCGACATCTACTACTGCTGCCATGGGACTATAGCTCTGCCTGTGGAGAGCAATTACATCTTTGCTGCACCACACCACCTGTCCCAGAGGATCTGCACTGCAGCGCTGGTCCCCTTCTGACCAGATACCACAGGTGGCCTCACAAACTATCTACCTATAAACTTTATTCAGCTTCAAGTCCACCTATTTTACATGGACACCCAGGGCCACAGACTGGGTCACTGCCACCGCAACACATTCCCTTTAAGACACCGGCCTGGTACTAAGTGTGAAATCAACTTCTCCACTTGCCCTGGGAGTGATCCAATTGCCAAACTGGAATATTAAATTTAATATGCACAATGTAAAATGTATTTAAATGTATAGTTTTCTTTCTAAAAAAAAATTATTTTGGGGGGTTAGTTATTTTTTTTTTATTTAAGCTCATTATCAAAAATTTATTAACCCTAAAAATTTACGCTACATAGATACATGCATGAAAAGTAATTTGTGACAACAACCAGCAGTATTGTGGCTCCTATAATTGTTAAATGCAAATTAGTAACACAGTTTCAAAGCCTTAATATTTTTTTTTGCATTTTTTATAATTTTTCCTTTTCATTTTATCTATCCTGTTTTTGAACAGAAAGCGTAACATAAGATACAAACTAAAACGACATATTCACAAAAAAGAAATTAAAATGCGGCAACAACACGCACTATGCTCGTGGGGTATATTTTTGTTTTGTAATGTGCGCAATCAAAACGTATTCAAAAACAAAAATTTAAACTTTCTATATAAAATTAAAAACGAAATATCCATATCACTGTACCATATCTCAAATCGAATCACAGGCCACTGAAGTTCAGTTTCATCCAGCAAAAAATAACCTTTGCACTGCTACATCGAATAAAAAGAGGTAGTAAAAACAAAAGCACAAAAGCAGAAAATCACTAAGGGGTTAAAGTGGGAAGGTCTTATAATACATAGTATACAAATAACATTATAAGACCAACACAAATTATGCTTAGTTGCTGGATTTTATACATTATGGTAGAATTTTCTTGCCAGACGCCCAGGGACCACATCGCTCCTCAAGCTCCCTGCATGCCCATTAATTTTCATATATGCCATTCTTACCCAATGTGTTTTTATATCATCACAGGATCACTGCTTCTTTCCATTATTCTTACTGAATTGAATGTAATATATTTTTATTACTTCTGACTAGTCAAGTGGACTAAGGTCACGTAAATGAAGGCTTCTTTATTCTCCTTCTGAGGCTGGAGTCACACTGAGGCTGTGTGCCCACGTAGCGCTTTTTAAGCGTTTCCGCAGCGCTTTTAGACAAGCGTTTCTGCTGCAGAAATGCTTAAGAAAACCATCTAATGCAACAGAATGGAAAACGGACATGATATGCTAATGGTGCGTTTTTTTCCGCTGCGGAAACGCTTAGCGGAAAAAAACGCAGCATGTTCATTAATTGTGAGGAATCGCATGCGATTCTGCATACATACACTGTAATTGCAAAAACGCATAGGAAAACGCATGTCAAAATGACAATCGCATCAAAAACACTTGTCAAAAAGCGCATGCGTTTTCCCCGGCAAGGGCATGCATTTCTGCTCAGGAAAAAATGCTTGAAAAATGCTATGTGGGCACATAGCCTAAGAGAGAAAAACAGACGAGTGCTATGTGAGAAAAAAAAAAAATCGCATAGCACTCAGACCAATGTTAATCTATGGGGCAGCTCCCATCATCGCATGCTGCGATTTCCACAATATCTCGGCCAAGACTCGCCAATGCAAGTTTATGTGTGCGAGAAAGAAACCGATTACACACGGACCATGCGTGTTACTTGCGAGAAATACGCACCGGTGTCCTTTAGAAAAGTAGGCAATTCAGTGCGCTATACTGTAAAATCACACTGAGTTACCAGCGTGGGAAAATGTTCAGAAACTTTCCCAAGCTAATCAGTTCATCTCCTGTCAGGCGGAGAGGCTGCGCAGGCAGCTTATCAGTCATTCCACTGTGGTTTACAGCCGGGCTGGTCGCATTAGCATCGGTCCCGATTGTAAACAATTTAATCCGTTCAGATAGATTGCAGCGTGGGACTTGACTGTACGGCACACAGGTATGGGATATTGTTGCTTTTTATTTTGGATTTTTTATACGTGAACGATGGCTTCGAATGGATTGGGAGTTAAATAAAGATTGTAAAAATGTGTGTTTATTTATTTCATTAAAACTCTTTTTTCTTAATGTGTGTGTCTTTTTAACCCTTTTCAGACTAGTGGATTAATAATGGATAGGTGTCTTATTGACATCTCTCCATTATTAACCAGGCTTAATGTCACCTTTCAATAGCAAGGTGACATTAACCCCTTATTACCCCATATGCCACCCACTACAGGGCAATGGGAAGTGAGCTGATAAGCGCCTTTTCTGGGGTGTCTTGGGGCAGATTTTTTTAGCCAGATGGGGGCCCAAAAACAGTGGTCCCTCTCATGGCTATTAATATCTGCCCTCAGTCATTGGCTTGCCCTCTCTGGTGGAGAAAATTGGGCGGGAGCTCAAGCCAGGTTTTTCTGTGAATTAATCCTTTAATTTAACACCTACATCTCCAAAACTTTACACACATACACTACTAATATTATTAATGAGGAACAAGTAAAAAAATAACGGATATGCTATGGTTTACTGTATGTAAACCATGTCTCATATCCTGTCGGGTTCTTTAATGATTTTAGAGATGCCGACAATTGAATTTTAACCTATCCTGCTATCTAGACCTGTATGAAATATAAAAATCTATATACATATATGTGTCTCACTGACACATGTATATATACTGCATATAAATAAATATATATGTATATATATATAGAGACTGTATATACAGTACAGACCAAATGTTTGGACACACTTTCTCATTCAAAGAGAAAGCTCATCAAGAGAATGCCAAGAGTGTGCAAAGCAGTAATCAAAGGAAAAGGTGGCTACTTTGAAGAACCTAGAATATAAGACATATTTTCAGTTGGTTCACACTTTTTTGTTAATTATATAAGTCCACATGTGTTAATTCATAGTTTTGATGCCTTCAGAGTGAATCGACAATTTTCATCGTCATGAAAATAAAGAAAACTCTTTGAATGAGAAGGTGTGTCCAAAGTTTTGGTCTGTACTGTATGTTTTCACAAATATTTGAGGCTATGGACCCATTATATGTCCTTTTTGCAAGCCGGCGAGAAAATCTTTCCATACGAATGCCATAAGGATGTCACACAGATACTTTCATGCGAGGAAATCGCATCCTCGCATTGCATACGGATGACACATGGATCACTGTTCATGAAACATTTGTGTGAATCTCGTCTGTGAAAAACGGACCGATATTTTAGACGTCTAGTGTGACTCTTACCTGATACTTATACTATGTTTATACAATGTTTACATTCTGCATTATTTTTCTTTCCTTTTTTGTAGCAAGAACAAAATTGGAAATCAGCAGAACCTCGAATGAATCTACTGAAATCTCTTTCTGAAAAATATAGAGAACAATTAGTAAAAATATTGTCAAGGAATCCATAATGCGTCTTCTCACCACATTATATAATGTAACATGCTATCCAGAAAGTAAATGTCTGCTGCAGGGTGAATGTAAATATATGGAAATTATTTCCTGTATAAATAGAGAAGTAGAAGAGTCCACAGATCGTGAACTCTGCACCCAGACCTGGAACTGACTTCTATCTCCTCAGCCCAAACATGAAGTATCTCCTTTGGTTACTTTGTGTTATATCAGCTCTACATTGTGAGTCTGAATGCCTGCCAGTACTATTTAATTTCTAGTATTAATTTTTTTTGTGATTTATTTAAGAATTTGGTAATTTATGTTTATTTATAGGTGTCACTTCACAAATCTCTATGATGGAGTCAGGCCCTGGGGTTGTGAGGCCAATAGAGACTCTGGACCTGACCTGTAAAGTGACCGGTGCCTCCCTCACTGATGGTACTAACATGCATTGTGTTTACTGGATCAGACAACCTGAAAGAAAAGGACTGGAGTGGTTGGGGCACATATGTTATGAGAATAGCAAATATTATGCCCAGTCTGTCCAGGGACGTATGACTCTATCAAGGGACACAAATAAGGGAGAAGTTTATTGTAAACTCACTGGAGTGAAACCTGAAGAATCTGGGACATATTATTGTGCTAGAGATGCACAGTGTAACAGATGGGCTGAGGGCAAGCACATAAACTGATCACCTCAAAGTGAATGTTAAATGTTTTTGTGTAGTATGGTCACCACACTGGCTTTGCCTTCCTTCAGGGGAGGGTAATGCCAGACTTGGAGGCAATGATGGGTCTCTTTCGAAGTTAACCTATGCATGCAACACAGTTCCACTCCAGGCCAGCTGGGGGAACTCTGAACCGGGATTAAGGGGAGGAGTGCCCTCTGAGGGCCAAGAGGAAGGAGTGGTCAGTTAGTGTGAGGAGGTCCACGTGTGCAGACGTGTGGAGAGAAGCTAGAGGTTGAGATAAGGAAGGAGAGCTCCCTCACAGCGAGAGCGCATGAACTGGAGCCTGGTCTCCATGGTTGTACGGATACTAACGGTCCTGCAACAGAAACCAGAGGAGTAGGAGGCTGTAAATGCCCTGCTCTCATCTAAGAGTCGGAGGCACAATAGCACGGAGTGAGCCAAGAGAGGAATACGGCTACAGCTGTCTGCCATACGAGGTAGTTCTAAGAGACAATAAGAGAAGTAGGAGGAACTCCAGTGTAACTCAGTACTAGGAGTACTTCATCCAAATAGGCGCTAGGAAGGAGACTGCACAGCCCTTCTGCTTAGAGAGAATCCTGAGCTGCTTCCAGGCTAGCCTGCTCCATTACCATCTGTAATCAGAACCCTGGACTGCATTTATCAAGTGAAGGTACAGAAACTGCACCCCGCTGTGTCTTTGTCTGCTTCCTACCCTTCCGGCACTGCTACATCCCCGTGCCAACCACATCTACACTGCCCTGGGACTACAGCTTCACCTGTGGGGAGCTTTTACACCTTTGCTGCACCATACCATCAGTCCCAGTGGATCTGCATGCAGCGTCGGCTTAACAGCTCACTTGCCGAACACCACAGGTGGCGTCACGAACTATTTCATTAACTACATTCCACCATTTCCATTCCCCCATTACTTGGGTAGCCAGGGCCACGGACCGGGTCACCGCTGCTGAGACACATCCCGCTGACACCGGCCCAGTACCGAGTACCCCACAGCCCAATTTGGCGTCACGAACAGGATTACGGAGCCCGGTACCCCCCTGGTCCTGTGTGCCATAGACTGTGTTGGTGTAAAAGACTGTGTGAAATTGGCACCAATTGCCGCCATTGCCGCGCTGCTTGGCGCACGCGGGAACCAAAAGAGGGGACAGTTGCGCATTATAACCCTGCAAGATCTGGACTTTGCTGATTTTAAGGACAGGGCTATGCGGGTACTGCAGGAACCCACTGACAGCCATCCAGTGCCCCTGAGGCGCCAGCGATCACCTACCATCAGGAAGCAACGTCTTTTTCTTCCATCCCTGTGGAGGCTGATGCACAGACCCTGGATAAAGATCCAACTGAAGAGCTGCGTCTACAGGTCCAGGAGTTGACCAAAGGAATGGCTGCACTTACTAAAACCGTGCAGTCCCTTCAGGTGTCCTCCAAAGAAAAGATCAAGCTTGCTTTCAGTCCAGAGGATGTCCCGTGGCTCCGGAGGAGAAGAGCCCTGCCACTTCGAGGGAGGAACAATGATCTCTATGACCAGGACGGATGTCCCATCTGTCGTCGCTGCTACAAGGCAGGTCATCTTGCAAGATTTTGTCCTTTAAACAAGCAACCCCTGGGGCAGAGGGCCAACCCCCAGGAGTAGGACCACAAGGCCCAAGGAACTGACAAGCCAAGTATGTTGGAGGGAGACCAATCCTTTCTGTGGTGATTGACGGCATCCCCATGAACGCTTTGCTAGACACTGGCTCTCAGGTGACCACTATGCCGTACATTCTTTACAAGAGGTATTGGGTTGATTCTGAACTTACCCGTGGCCCAACTGATGAACTGACAGTAGTTGCCAGTAATGGTCAGTCTTTGCCGCAGATTGGATGTAAAGAGATTACTGTTAAAGTGGGTCGGGTAGAGCTAAAATCTCAAGGTCTGATAGTTGTTGATATTGATCGAAGTGAATGTAATCCCATGATGACTCTTGGTACAAATGTAATTGAAAATTGTCTTTCCAAGGTTATTGTCTTGTTGCAGCAGGTGGCTGAGACTGCTGGTTCCAGTGAACAACGAGTCCTGCCGAAGGAGATCAGAGCCCTGATGCAAAGACAACAGGTAGAACTCTCTGGCGGAGAAATTGGCAGTGTCAGAGTACGTGATCCCTTCCCCATTGCAATACCCCCCAGGTGTGAAATGTTGATTTGGTGTCGGGCAGCTATAGGTCTTAGAGGGAGAGATTACCAGGCATTGGTAGAACCAGTATTCTCCTATAGCAGGCCCACTGTCCTGACAGCCAGAGGGGTGGTTGATGTACGAAAAGGGAGAGTACCTGTACGCCTTTTGAATTGTGGGGAAGAGGAGGCCACGATACCTCAGTACGCCACAGTTGCTAAGCTGCTCACTGTTAATAACAACTCTTTGCAGGCAGCAGAGCCCTTGGTCTCATCCGATCAGGTGGAGGACAATGGCTCTGTGAAGCAGATGGAGGAGTGGTGCCAGCAACTGCAGGTGGGGACTGACTCTACACCTTCATACTAGAAAAATGGGGTTTACAGAGTGACACAAGAGTATGAGCAGGTATTCAGCAAACACCCACTAGATTTTGGGAAAGCAAAAGGGGTTCAACATCATATCCACTGGAGACCATCCACCCATAAAGGAGAGGTACAGACCTATACCCCCAACACAATACCAATGTGCTAAGACTATGCTGAGAGAGATGAAGGAAGCTGGGGTTATCAGAGACAGTTGTAGCCCCTCGGCAGCTCCAATAGTTTTTGTAAAGAAAAAGGATGGTACCATGAGAATGTGTGTTGATTATAGGAAAACTAACAGCATTACACATAAAGATGCCTACCCATTACCCAGAATTGAAGAGTCATTAGCTGCACTTAAAACTGCTAACTACTTTTCCACCTTGGATCTCACCAGTGGGTGTTGGCAGGTTCCCGGGGCAGAGGCAGACAAGGAGAAGACAGCATTTACCACTCCAATGGGTCTCTGTGGGTTCAATTATATGCCATTTGGGCTCTGCACTGCTCCAGGAACATTTCAACGGCTGATGGAGTGCTGCCTGGGACATATGAACGTTGAGACGGTCTTGTTGTACCTGGATGATGTCATTGTTTTCTCCAAAACCTATGAAGATCATCTGGAACACCTGGCTGAAGTGTTTGAAGCTTTGTCCAATTTTGGCCTGAAGGTGAAGCCTTCCAAGTGCCACCTCCTGAAGCCCAAGGTACAGTACCTCGGACATGTGGTGAGTGCAGAAGGTGTGGCACCAGATCCAGACAAAGTCACAGTCATCAGGGACTGGCCAAAGCCCAGCAACCTCCATGAAGTACGCCAATTCCTCGGGTTGGTAGGCTACTACCGAAGGTTCATCAAAGGCTTCACTGAAATAGCCACTCCTATGCAGAATCTCCTGGTGGGGCAGTCCAAGAAAGCCAAACAGAAGAATTCCACGTTTGAATGGACTGAGGAGTTGGAGAGGTCCGTCAGCAGTTTGAAGATGACTCTCACGGGAGATGAAGTTCTGGCCTACCCAGATTATGACAAACCCTTTGTGCTGTACACTGATGCCAGCAATGTGGGACTAGGAGCAGTACTGTCGCAGGTACAGAATGGAAAAGAGAGAGTGATCTCCTACGCCAGTAGGAAGCTGCGTCCCACTGAAAGGAACCCAGACAACTACAGTTCCTTCAAGCTGGAGTTCCTCGCCATAGTCTGGGTTGTGACTGAGAGATTCAAGCATTACCTAGCTTCAGCCAAGTTTACCATCTTCATGGACAACAACCGGTTGACCCACTTGGACCCACTTGGACACTGCAAAACTAGGTGCACTGGAGCAGCGATGTATGGCTCGGCTGTCCAATTATGAGTTTACCATCAAGTACCAAGCAGGGCACAAGAATGCCAATGCTGATGCGCTGTCCAGAATGCCTAATCTGCCAGATGCAGGAGAAGACCCTGAGGCTCTTGAAGAAATAGAGTTACCTCCCTTCCACCGGCCACTTGAGGCCCAACAAGCTCAGGGAGTGAGTAATAGACGGTCTGGCTTAAAGGAGGTCACCCTGAATCCATTGCCCCATCATGACTAGGCAGAAACGCAAGATAGTGACCCTGCAGTTTGCCTGGTGAAGGAGCTGCTGTCACAAGTTGACTCACGCCCGGAGTCGGATGTTCCTGAAGAAACCCAGCAGTTGTGGAAGGAGAGAGGCCGGCTGTTCATCTATGAAGGAAAGCTGTGTCGGAGGAGTATCAATGCCCGTACTCATGAGCTGGTCTGGCAGGTGGTAGTCCTGAAGAGAGAGGCATCAATGGTCCTAGAAGCATACCACAATGGAGCTGGACACTTTGGATGGAAGAAGTTGGAAGCTTTGCTCTGAGAGAGATTCTATTGGGCAGGTATGAAGAAAGCCATTGAAAGATGGTTCCGGGAGTGTGGACAATGTAACCTGCACAGAAAGGATCGAAACAGCAAGAGAGCTCCTCTACAGCCAATCATCACCAAAGAGCCACATGAGTTGGTAGCCCTGGACCATGTGAAGCTGGTTCCAAGCCGGTCAGGCTACATCTACACTCTTACCATCGTGGACCACTACTCAAGATTCCTGGTAGTTGTGCCTGTCAAAGATCAAACAGCCAGGACAGCAGCCAGAGCATTCCAACAGCACTTCTGTAGACCACATGGGTATCCTGAAAGAGTGCTTACCGATCAAGGTCCAGCTTTCGAGGCAGAAGTGTTCCAGGAATTCTGTAACTTGTATGGTTGTAAGACGATCCGGACAACACCGTATCACCCACAGACCAATGGCATATGTGAGAAGATGAACCAGGTAGTGATTGACCTACTGAAGACATTGCCCTTGGAGGAGAGAAATATGTTGCCAGAGAAGTTGCCAGATCTGGTAGACCTCTACAACCATATTCCAGTGAACTCCACCAACTGTACCCCAGCCTACCTAGTGAGAGTGAGGCCTCGTAAACTGCCTATTGATTTGGACATGGGAGTCCTGACACCTGAAGTGACGTCACCAGATGCTGACTGGGACACAGAGAGGCAGCAACAGTACAGAAGAGTACAAGAGTGTGTGGAGAAGAGTCTAGCCCAGGCAAGACAAAAGCAGGAGCTTTACAATCAAAATGCACCTGCCGTTCCTTTGTCGCCGGGAGAGCAAGTCTTAAAAAGGAAGAGAAGATTGCACAAATTGGATGATCAATGGGAAGCTGAACCTTAAACCATTCTGCCTCAAATTTTGATAATACCAAGGTATGCCTTATTAGCAAGGATGGAGGAGAGACATCAGCAGCAATATCGAGAGATCATCTGAAACCATGTCCTGACCTGTTGAAGGAAAGAGTGGAAGAACCAGATAACATCCAACCCATAGTGGAAGAAGAGAAGGTCAGCACAATACTTGGAGAATTCCCTGTGAATTGGACTAAAGTCAATGATGCAATAGTGGTGCCGGTGTTGACGTTTCTCCAAGCGGTAGCACAGGAGGACGTGACTCAAGGAAATCCTGAAGATCAGGAAAATCAGGCAGCAGATGCCATACCAGCAGTGGAGCCAGAGAACCCTCACCCTGTCAGTGGTGAACCTGTTATGTCCATGGTGAGTCTATGAGTTCACAGACAATCTAGGATCCCTGTGCCATGCAGAACCCCCAGTAGTGTATCCAGTACATTACCCACTACACCAGTATTACGCAGGTCTACCCGCACCACACAAGGTATACCACACATTAGGTTTCGCATATAAAGTGATATGACTATTGAAATTGTATGTGTATATATGTAACTGTTTTAAAGTTTTGTGCCTACAGGTAACCTGTAAGAGTTTCCTTTGGAATTTGCCAGTTTTGTTTTATGGACATTGTACCACAGGACTTGTGTGGTCAAAAACTTTCTTTGTAATTAGTTCACCAGTTGCCCAGGAATGGACCATGGACATTGATGCTTGGACTTATCATCATAGGACCATTTTTGAAGCACTTGGTTTTTGTAACTTTTTCATTTTTTTAAAATCTTGTACAATTATTATTGTTTCACAATTATTATTCATGTTTTCTTTTATCAGCCCAGGAGTGCTGACTTGCACTAGGGGGGAATGTGGCACCTCCAGGAGTATGGTCGCCACACTGACTTTGCCTTCCTCCAGGGGAGGGTAATGCCAGGCTTGGAGGCAATGATGGGTCTCTCTCGAAGTTAACCTATGCATGCAACACTGTTCCACTCCAGGCCAGCAGGGGGAACTCTGAACCGGGATTAAGGGGAGGAGTGCCTTCTGAGGGCCAAGAGGAAGGAGTGGTCAGTTAGTTTGAGGAGGTCCACGTGTGCAGACGTGTGGAGAGAAGCTAGAGGTTGAGCTAAGGAAGGAGAGCTCCCTCACAGCAAGAGCGCATGAACTGGAGCCTGGTCTCCACGGTTGTATGGATACTAACGATCCTGCAACAGAAACCAGAGGAGTAGGAGGCTGTAAATGCCCTGCTCTCATCTAATGAGAAAATGGAAACGGTCTTATTAGCACAGGAAAGAGACTCAGACAAGAGATGGGGTTAAACCACAACGCGTTTCGACGGAGAATCCGTCTTCATCAGGTGGAAGTTCCATTTTCTCATTGCTCCTATCCTCCTTTGTCCTCCTTTGGAGGTTTTCGGCTGGAGCTGCGGTGGAGACCTGACATTTTTGTCTGCCCCTGGGTTGCTTCCTAAGCGCTCCTCTATGACCGCTTATCACTGACTCTTATTCACCTGCTCTCATCTAAGACTCGGAGGCACAATAGCACGGAGTGAGCCAAGAGAAGAATACGGCTACAGCTGTCTGCCATACGAGGTAGTTCTAAGAGACAATAAGAGAAGTAGGAGGATTCCAGTGTAACTCAGTACTAGGAGTACTTCATCCAAAAAGGCGCTAGGAAGGAGACTGCACAGCCCTTCTGCTGAGAATCCTGAGTTGCTTCCAGGCTAGCCTGCTCCGTTACCATCTGTAATCAGGACCATGGACTGCATTTATCAAGTAAAGGTACAGAAACTGCACTCCGCTGTGTCTGCTTCCTACCCTTCCGGCACTGCTACATCCCCGTGCCAACCACATCTACACTGCCCTGGGACTACAGCTTCACCAGTGGATCTGCATGCAGCGTCGGCTTAACAGCTCACTTTCCGAACACCACAGGTGGCGTCATGAACTATTCCATTAACTACATTCCACCATTTCCATTCCCCCATTACCATTCCCCCATTACTTGGGCACCCAGGGCCATGGACCAGGTCACCGCTGCTGTGACACATCCCGCTGACATCGGCCTGGTACCGAGTACCCCACAGCCCAGGGAGGTCGACCCATTTTCTTTTGTTTTATCTCTATGGAATGTACAATGTGAAGAGTAGAATTGCTTTCAAAATAACGATAAGATGGGCAGCAAAAAAAAAAAAAAGGTTTAACCCCTTAATGCACAAAAAAATGGCACCTTTAAGGGGCCCTATTCCTTTATAGTCCATTTAAAACAGCGATCGGGGATAAGAGAATAGTGCCACTCTGCAGCCAAAATTCTCATGGGTGACAGCTGACACCCTGCTGTACAGGTCTGCAATTTAGCAACCAATCAGAGCAGATTAACCCCGTAAATACAATTGTGACAGCCTTATCTAAATGAGTAGAGAGAGCACGGCACTCAGGAATAGCTCGGTTATTGGTGCTCAAGTCGAGTGTCCAACACATCAAATCAAAATGACAAAAATCTTGGCACTCAATGTGTGAAATATTCAGATACTTTTTATTTTGTGCATCCAGACAGAAAGGGTTAAACGTTTTCGGTCCACTATAGGACCTTCATCAGAACAATCTTGTTTATTGGATAATGTTATGAATGAGTCACCGAAGGAGGAAAAAACAAAAACACAAGCTAAGTCCAGAAAACCAGAGAGGTTGGTAGCTAGCGGATTGCAGACCCCTGATCCTATTCACCACAACTAACCGTAGCCGTGGGGGGTTCCTATGGTGCCCTAGACCCCTCGTCACAGCCGGAGAGCTAAATAAGCCTAAAGAAAGAAAGGGGAAATCTAAACTGCCCCAGAGCAGACCCCAAAGCAATAGACAGCCCCCAACATGTATTGTCGATGAAAAACAGATGAAAACACAAACACAGACAGAAAAACAGGCTGAGCAAATGATGGGGCCCAACTAACTAGATAGGAAAGGACAGAAAAGATGCTGGCTGCAATCACGCAAAAAACCATGCCAAAAATAATGTCCAACACATCTGATAGAAAAGGCCCTGAAGTCACTAGACTTCAAAATCACTATATTAGCACTCAGGTATATTCTGAAGACAGAGCAAAGAGATCAACTGATCAGAGACAAAAATGGAGTTCAGCCCGTCCAAACCAGGGCAAGCTGAACACAAACACTAAGTAAACAGACAAACTCTCATGGAAAAATAGCAGAGCAAAAACTTAGCTTTTAGTAGACAGGAACTAAACTGGATGCCAGAGCTCAGAGCAGAAAGGATCACCAGCAACCCTGCAGGGCGTCGGCTGCCTTATATCCACTCAGAAATTCCGGATGTCCAATCACACTCCACCTGTTCAGATGACAGGTTCTTCCCATCCAGATCAATTTCACTACCTCCTTTCACCAGCAGAGGGAGTTCATCAGACATCATAGTTGAAGGAGAAAATGAACTCATAACAGGATAGCCTGTGAATGTGTTAAGAAGCTGGCGTCTGGGAAGTGTATATGGACAGAAGTGGGTAAATGCGTTTTCCACATGGGTAGCCAGACCACAGACCAGGACATCACTTGTGCTATACTACTCCAGAGGTTATATACCCACTGCTATCAGCGCTGTCTCCACTCCCTATACCAGTGACCCTGGAGGTTTCTTCTCTGAAGCCATACAGTGCACAGCTGCCTGCTCTAAATTTGGACGGTTCTGTCCATATACGCTTCCCAGACACCAGCTTCTTAACACATTTACAGGCTATCGAGTAAACAAGATTGTTCTGATAAAGGTCCTATAGTGGACAGAAAACATTTAACCCTTTCTATCTGGATGCATGAAATAAAAAGTATCTGAATATTTCACACATTGAGTGCCAAGATTTTTGTCATTTTAGCCTTATATAAGTGGTTATATGGAGGTTAAAAGACCCCCTATGGCAGGTCCCGATCATTGCTATAGTAACCTGAGGTCATCTAATGACCAAATGGTATGGAGGACTGTGAGGTCCAGCTATAAGTAGGGTCTCACAGGCTGTGTAAGGGTATGTGCACACGTATGCAGAAAATTCCTGACTGAAAACCGGACTCTTTCCCAGAAAATGGGCGTTTTTTTCTGCGCGTTTTCTGCGCATTTTTTGTGCAATTTTTGCGCATTTTTTATGCATTTTTTTCCGGAGCATTTCCAGTCTCATAGAAAATAGTTAGAAATGCGAATTTTTCAGCGAAATTAATGAGCATGCTGTGCTTTTTACCGCAATGCGTTTTTTCTTGCAGAAAAAAATGCATCAATATGCACAAAAAGTGCGGAATTCATTAAAATGAATGGGATGCTTCTTGTAAGCATTTTTTAAGCGTTTTTGCCAGTAAAAACGCTTAAAAAACATGAAATAAATGCTTACGTGTGCACACACCCTTAGTTACTCACTAACGAGTCTCAGGCACTGCAGCACACGAGTAATGCAGTGCATGAGATTAGTGATCAGAGAATAAAAATATACATGTACTGCAGTGGGACTAAGCAAAAAGTGAAAAAATATATAATAAAATGTGTAAAAAGGAAAAAAAAGGTCAAAAAGACTGCACACAAATCAAGAAAAGCCAATTTACCACTAAAAACAACGTTTGTGATAAAACAAAGATAAACCAAAAAAAGTTCACATAATTGGTATCACCGAGTCTGGAACAACCGAATGCATAAAACTGGAGAATTGATTCTACCGTATGGCAAATGCCATAAAAAAAATACTGAAATACAAACCAAAAATGTCACTTTTCAATCATCCTGGCATATTGGCAAAAAGAATTGAATAAAAGACAATCAATAAGTCATATGTAAAAAAATGGTGTAAATAAAATTGCCAAATCGTGAAAAAAACTACAACTCTCAGAATGTTAAATAAAAATGACAGACCACAAGGCTGAAACAGTATAACATCATATATTGCATGTGGGTGCAGATGAAACCAACACAATCAGCCCATGGAAAATCAGTGTAGGACACACTGTAATCAATAAGAAACAACAAGAGGAAATCAGTGCATAGATGTCCAAAGTATGATAAAATCACAAATCTTTATTAGATAACACAGGTAGAAAAGCACAAACAATGACAAATAAAGGGTGACACAAGCAGAAGCAGAGCAAAGGGGTATACAGTGTCAAAAACCTCACTCTGACCCTTATCATAAGTAAACACCTGGAGGTAAAGATTCAAGTATACACACCCAATATATAACAGGCAGACCAGTGAAAAGCAATAAGGGGTAAAATCCCCAGCTGGACAGCCATATAATCAGGGGTGAAATTACAAAGACACAAAAGTAAGGTAAACATACCAGGAGGGGAGAGGGGAGAGACACTGGATCCCAAGCTCAGCTGACCCCGACGTACGTTTCGGAAATGATCTTCCTTCCCCTGAGTGAATTGAATTGTACTTGAATTGTACTGACTAGATGAATAAATCCGTCTTATCACTTTTTACACACAGTAAACAGAGAAAAATAAAAACAATTACTGAATTGCTGTTTTTCGTTCATTTTGTGTCTGGATAATGTGAATGAAAAGCAAAAAAAAGTTATGAATTCCAAAAATGGTACAAAGAAAATCTTCAACTCGTTGTGCAAAAAATAAGCCCTCATACAACTGTGTTCACCAAACAATAAAATAATTACAACTCTCAGAATATTACGACAAAATAGCTATTTTTTTATAAGAAAGCAATTTTACTCTGTGATAGCAGCAAAACATTAAAAAAAATATATATATGTAGTATTTCTGTTATCACACCGACATGAAGAATAAAGTAATCTAATCACTTATACCGCATGGTGAACTAAAATAAGAACTTTTCTTGTTCTGTCCATTCCACCACCAAAAAATCAGAACAAGGCTCAGCTCACATTTATCCTGCTGTCTCTGATGAGCGCTTACGTTTGGGTTTCTGTGTAAATACCCTAAACCACAAGTCAGATAAAACCCTGACAGAACCACTCACCTTTGGGGCAGGTAGAGTCCCTTTGGACTCATTCTGGTCTAATTTCCAGCAATTGCCCATTATTTTAGGCGTCTTTTTAGCGCACAAGTGTGAATGACCACAGTTCTGTGAACATATAAAAAAATGATTACCACTGGGGCAGACACCAAATGGATTCCAAAGTGTCTCAATCTGCCTCACAATGGGTGTATCTGTTGCGGGTTTCATTTGAATTACATTTTTGTAGGGATTTTCACGAAAACCCAGATGTAAGTACACAGCATTGAAAACAAAAATGTGATCCCAGCCTGATACTGGAAGTGATCAAAAAATGCTATGTACCCCAAAATGTTATCAATAAAAACCCTAATTTATCCCACACGAAACCAGTCCCTACTTTCACTGGAAAGTCTATCATCTTTCACTGGACATATAGGGGGTTCCCACATTACTGGTACAACAAAGACTCTGGAAAAGTGACACATCTCCATCACCCTCTCAAATAATAGCCAGTGAAATCTGCACTCGCAAATCAAAATGCCCCCTCCTTCTTAGCCCCACTGTGAATCAATTGCAGTAAGCGACATGTTCGGCATTACTGCAGATGGGAGACTGTAATCTCAGAAGCGTTTCAGACTGTTAAGTCTTTAGACATTGGATGTATGTGTGAAGTTTTTATGGATTTGCAATAAACACAGATTTTTTATGGAGACCCTGTGCTGGATGTACCTTTCTTTGCCCTTCGTTGCTACTTGTCATGCTACAAGATTGTCCGTGCAGAGGAAATCCTCGGTCTGTGGGTGAGCTGAATATCAGGATACCGCAACATTTCCTATGACTTTCTTAAAGAAACAGGTTTTATAAACTTTTGGAAAAAGTAAGAAATTTCTGCTAAAATTTTAAACCTTTTAACATCCTAACAAAATAAAATGACATTTGTAAAATGTTGCAGATTTAAATTAGACATATAGGAAATTGTATTTATTAATTTGTGCAATAGTACTACTGGTCAAAGATTCACTGCACTTACACTTGAGGACCTAATAGGTAATAGAACGTGTTGGGCTAATACATAAATAAATAAAGTGTGACGCTGCAGTATGTTATATATACTGCATAGATGACAAATACTAGTGAATGACAATTGCTGAGGGCACTTACTTCCATAGACCGTGCTTGGAGATGATGCTGTGCTGAGGTTGCGGAGGTGCAAGGAGACCGGAGCATAGGGAGCGTTCCCACTTGATGCTGGCGGGCGTCGGGTGTACAAAACCTCAAGCAAGGGTGCGTAGAGGCAAAGAGTAGTGGCAGGCTCTGGCTGGAAGTACCGCCGTTGTGAAACTGAAACTGACAGGGAACCGGAGAGCGTGACGTCATTTGCCTGGTAAGTATGGGTGCGTGTAAGGGTCAATTCCAACTAACAGGTTTCGAGGGACATCGTCACTCTTCCTCAAGTGTAAGCGCAGTGAACCTTTGACCAGTAGTACTATTGCACAAACCTATTCAGCAGGATTTTCAGCCTAGGAGCACCAGTGTGTTTTATTTCTGAATTTTTTTCTTGTTTTTATTAATTATTTTGTACATCAAGATTTAACTGGTTTAAAGATATGAAGATTGAAAGTGTGAAAATTTTCACCAAAATTCCTAAATGTTTTGCATTTATTTGTGAAAATATCGACCTAAATTTAATATGACCATAAAGTACAATGTGTCACAAAAAGAGTCTCAGAATCACTGGGATGTGTTGAACAATTCTTACGTCATGAATTGACTCTGGTCAGATTTCAAAACTTTGGCCTGGTTGTTATGACTAAAATTGTTTCACTTGCTACGGGATTAAAATCACTCTCAAGCAGTAGTATTTTAGGTTTTATAACTACTTTTTATTGAGATACCAATATTTGTCTAAAAAAAAGAAGATAACAGGTGAATATTTGTAATTTGTGTTTATTGATGAGAGACCCTGAACGGTAAAATTTGGGGTTTGTACCTGTCCGTTACTAGAGCTGAAAATTGACTTTTTACCAGAAAAGAACAGCTTAATGTTCAGGTTTGGATACCCATTAAAGTTTGTTGAAAGGCTGCAGTGCAGCTAATCAACAAGTTTTTAGGCTGTGGGCAGTTGCAGAGCCATCACAACTATGTCAAGTATTGGCATGGCTGGTATTTGCTGATGCACCATATGACCCAGCCTGTATGAAAGTTGGATCAGGGTGCCACCACCAATCTGCTCTGCTTAGCGTAAGGATAGGATGCACTTGGAGTGAGGGACAGTATTAGGTTTTTTGTGTGTGCACTTTTCCAAAAAACCTCTCTGTGTGTACTGTGCACATGTGTCTGTGGAACTACTGTGTCTACAACTATTTTTAATACCTTGCACCAGTGTCTGTGGGAGTAGTGTGATTAAAACCAATTATTTCAACTCTGCACCCATGTATGTGGGAGTAGTGTGCCTAAAACCAATTTTTTTATACACTGCTTCTGCACCCATGTCTTTGGGAGCACGGTACCTAAAATCATTTTTTTATGTCCAGTGTCTGTGGGAGTAGTGTGCATAGAAACAAATTGCTCTACCCTGCACTCGTGTCTGTGGTATTGTGTGTAAAAATAAATTGTTCTACTCTGCACCCATGTTTATGGGAGTAATGTGCTGAAAACATTTTTTATATTCTGTACCCTTTTCTGAGGGAGTAGTGTGCCTAAAATCTATTTTTTATATTCTGCACCCGTGTCTGTGGCACCAATGGTGCGTAAAAACAAATTGTTCTACTCTGCACATGTGTCTGTGGAAGTCTTGTGCCTGAAACAAATTTTTAACCCCTTCCTTACATTGGACATACTATTGCGTCCATGTGACCTGGGACTTAAGTCCCATGGACGGAATAGTACATCACACGCGATCAGCTGCACTCACGGGGAAAGCGCAGCTGATCGTGGTTTGATGTCAGCTGACTATCACACCTGACAACCGGCACTATGTGCCAGGGTCGGTCACAGACCACCCCCGGCACATTAACCCCTGGCACACTGCAATCAAACATGATCGCAGTGTACTGGGGGCACAGGGAAGAATCGTGCAGGGAGGAGGCTCCTTGCGTGCTTCCCTGAGCCCCTCATAACAGTGTGATGTGATCTTGCTGTTCCAAGGGCCTCCTCCAGGCCGCAGGGAGGCGGCTTTCTTAGTGCCTGCTGAGAGCTAGCGCTGAGAAAGACTCCAGCAGTGCCTGTCAGATCGCTGATCTGACACAGTGCACTGGAAAGTGTCAGATCAGCGATCTGACACTTTACAGTGATGTCCCCACCTGGCACAATATAATAAAGTAAAAAAAAGTGTAAAAGTAGTTTTTATAAAATTACTAAGTAAATAATAATGAAAAAATTCCCTAATAAATTCTTTTATTTGTAAATAAAAAAACAATAAAAGTATACATACTTTGCATCGCCGCATCCATAATGACATGCCCTATAAAACTGTCCCACTAGTTAACCCCTTTACTGAACCCCTTAAAAAAAGACATGGCAAAAAACAATGCTTTATCATCATACTGCTGATCAAAAAGTGCAATAGCATGCAATCAAAAAGAAGAATATGAATACACATGGTTCCACTGAAAATGTCATTTTGTCCCGCAAAAATCGAGCCACCATACAGCATCATCAACAAAATAATTAAAAAATTATAGTTTGCAGAATAAAGTGATGCAAAAATAATTATTTTTTTTATAAAATGTTTTTTATTGTATTAAAGCGCCAAAACATAAAAAAAGATATAAATGAGGTATCACTGTAATCATACTAACCAGAAGAATAAAACTGCTTTATCAATTTTACCACACGTGGAACGGTGTAAATGCACCCCCCAAAAAGAAATTCATGAAATGCTGGTTTTTGTTCATTCTGCGTCCCAAAAATCGGAATAAAAAGTGATCAAAAAATGTCATGTGCCCGAAAATGGCACCAATAAAAACGTCAACTCGTCCCGCAAAAAATAAGACCTCACCTGACTCTCTGGGTCAAAATATGGAAAAATTATAGCTCTCAAAATGTGGTGATGCAATAACGATTTTTACAATAGAAAGCATCTTTTAGCATGTGACAGCTGCCAAACATAAAAACCAGCCACAAATAGTAAATAAAACCCCCATTTACCACCCACTTAGTTAGGGAAAAATAATAAAATTTAAAAAATTGTATTTATTTCCATTTTCCCATTAGGGTAAGGGCTAGGGCTAGGGTTAGGGGTAGGGCTGATATTAGGGTTAGGAGTGTGTTGGGGTTAGGGTTTAAGTTAGAATTGGGGGGTTTCCACTGTTTAGGCACATCAGGTGCTCTCCAAATGCAACATGGCATCTGATCTCAATTCCAGCCAATAATGCGTTGAAAAAGTCAAACGGTGCTCCTTCCCTTCCAAGCTCTGCTATGTGCCCAAACAGTGGTTTACCCCCACATATGGGGAATCAGCCTACTCAGGACAAATTGCACAACAACTTTGGGGTCCAATTTCTCCTGTTATCCTTGGGAAAATAAAAAATTGGGGCAAAAATATAATTTTTGTGGAAAAAAATATGATTTTTTTATTTTTATGGTTCTACATTATAAACTTCTGTGAAGCACTTGGGGGTTCAAAGTGATCACCACACATCTAGATAAGTTCCTTGGCAGGTCTAGTTTCCAAAATGGGGTCACTTGTGGGGAGTTTCCACAGTTTAGGCACATCAGGGGCTCCCCAAATGTGACATGACACCCGCAGACCATTCCATCAATGTCTGCATTCCAAAACGTCACTACTTCCCTTCCGAGCCCCGACGTGTGCACATACAGTAGTTTTCACCCACATATGGGGTACCAGCGTACAACAACATTTGGGGTCCAATTTCTTATGTTACCGTTGGGAAAAGAAAAAAATTGGGGACTAAAAGATCATGTTTGTGGAAAAAATATGATTTTTTTTATTTTCACGCCCGGGCGTTATAAACATCTGTGAAGCACTTGGAGGTTCAAAGTGCTCACCCCACATCTAGATAAGTTCCTTGCGGGGTCTAGTTTCTAAAATGAGGTCACTTGTTGGGGGTTTCCACAGTTTAGGCCTATCAGGGGCTCCCCAAATGCGACATGACACCCGCAGACCATTCCATCAAAGTCTGCATTCCAAAACACCACTACTTCCCTTCTGAGCCCTGACGTGTGCCCATACAGTAGTTTTCTCCCACATATGGGGTACATCAGGGGCTCTCCAAACGCGACACGGCGCCCGATCTCAATTCCAGACAATTTTGCATCAAACAGCGCTCCTTCCCTTCTGAGCTCAAGCCAACTCTGCGTTGAAAAAGTCAAACAGTGCTCATTCCCTTCCGAGCTTTGCCGTGCACCAAAACAGTGGATTACCCCCACATATGGGGTATCGGCATACTCAGGACAAATTGCACAATAACTTTTGCGGTTCTGTTTCCCTTGAGAAAATAAAAATTGGGGGTGAAAAGATCAATATTGTAGAAAAATATGATTTGTTTAATTGTACACCTGTACGTTATAAACTTATGTGAAGCCCATGGGGCTTCAAAGTTCTCACCACACATCTAGATAAGTTCCTTGGGGGGTCTAGTTTCCAAAATGGTGTCATTTGTGGGGGTTTTCCACTGTTTAGACACATCAGGGGCTCTCCAAATGTGACATGGCGTCCAATCTCAATTCCAGCCAATTTTGCTTTGAAAAAGTCAAACGGCGCTCCTTCCCTTTCGAGCTCTGCCATGCGCCAAAACAGTGGTTCCTCCCCCACATATCAGGTACCAGCATACTCAGGACAAATTGCACAATAACTTTTGCAGTCCAATTTCTCCTGTTACCCTTGGTAGTATGAAAAAAATTGGTCCTGAAGTAATTTTTTTGTGAAAAAAGTTAAATGTTCATTTTTTTTTTTAAACATACAAAAAATTCCTGTGAAGCACCTGAAGGGTTAATAAACTTGTTAAATGTGGTTTTTAGTACCATCAGGAGTGCACTTTTTAGAATGATATCGCTTTTGGGTATTTTCTCTCATATAGACCCCTCAAAGTGACTTCAAATGTGATGTGGTTCCTAAAAAAAATGGTGCTGTAAAAATGAGAAATCGCTGGTCAACATTTATTCCTTATAACTTCCTAACAAAAAAAAATTTTGGTTCCAAAATTGTGCTGATGTAAAGTAAACATGTAGAAAATGTTACTTATTAAGTTTTTTGTGTGCCATATCTTTGTGATTTAAGGGCATAAAAATTCAAAGTTGAACACTTGCAAAATTTTCAAAATATTCGCCAAATTTCCATTTTTTCACAAATAAACGCAAGGTATATGCATGAAATTTTACCACTATCATTAAGTACAATATGTCATGAGAAAACCTTGTCAGAATCACCAGGATTCATGGAAGCGTTCCAGAGTTATTACCTCATAAAGAAACAGTGGTCAGAATTGTAAAAATTGGCCCGGTCATTAACATGCAAACCACCCTTGGGAGTAAAGGAGTTAATACTCTGCAACCATGTCTGTAGCAGCAGTGTGCGTAAAAGCAAATTGTTCTTCTCTGCTCCAGTATTTGTGGGAGTAGTGCGCATAAAATCATCTTGTTCACCATTGTACCCGTGTCTGTGAGAGTAGTGTGTTTAAAAATCACCTAATTAACTGTGGAGAACATAAAATAGGGAACGTAGATTTGGCCGTGGTGGTACTGGTATAGCTGCTGGTGTTGGTGTACCTGCTGCAGGGAGAGTACGTGGTCATTCTGTGCCTGCTACATGCCCAAATAAAACACCTTCCTCTGGTGCACACAGGTGACAAGCTGTTCTGTGTCATTTCTTAGGGCCAAATACCGCTACATGAAGACTGAGGCCAGAACATGTTGATGTGTTAGATTGCATGACTGAGACTGCCTCCAGTGCCTTTGCATTATCTTCCACCTGCAGAAAGTGCAGAGTTGGCACTTGAGGACCATAGTCATCCAGCTTCCACCTCACCTCCTTGCAAATCATTCAAGCAGTTTAAGCCCCAAGTCATACACTGGTCTCTTCTGCTTTTTGATGTTTCCACTGTCTGGAGTTCTATGGCCCATCAATCTGGCCCTGCCCCAGAAATGGAAGAGACTAAGTGCACTCATCCCCAACCACTTGCTATATTGGAGGATGAGTACGTGAAAGGGCTATTACACACGATCAGTGGACCACTGCAGCACATCTCAGTGGATGATGAAACACAGTTGCCTACTGTAGTGTATTTCTGCAGTGTGCAGATCGGCAATGATAAGAGGAGTGAGGAGTGTGTGGAAGATGATATGGGGGTTGTTGAGGTCCTATACCCCTCATGGAGTGAAGGTCATCGTAGTGTGAAGTTTGCAGGAAGAGAAGGTGGACATGCTGCCCCAGCAGCACAGCAAAAGAGGGAGCAGAGTGCCAAAGCACAGCGGTCAGCCTCTAGCCTGTACGTCGACTGGTACGGCCCAAAGTGCCAAGGGAAATTAGTATTTCAAAGCCACCCCTAAGGAACTCCTTGATGAGGCATTTCATCAGCTAATGTGCTGAACACAAGACAGGAGTGGTTTGCATGCTGTACCGTCAGAGCTTGAAGCGAGGCATTAATGTTCTGAACCTGAGCACCCCCTTTTCATTTCTTTATTTATTAACAAGTGAAGTAAACTACACACGCAAGGCACGTGTCACGATCCATTTTTGGATCTGTGGCAGATCTGGCCTCTCAGATTAAAACTTTTTTCCTTTCAGGCAATCTGGGGTTAATGTCAGTTTTTTCCCCCCTGGCCTGCTGGTGTAATTGCATTGCGGCTAGGTCTGCTGATGTGGGTAGTGAATAGGGATAAACGAGCATAATCGTGGGTATTAAGGACTCAGCGAGTAGTGAAGTACTCGTGGTACTCGGAACATAGCGAGTATTTCACTGCTCGCCTCACACTATTCTGATCTCCCGCCCAGCATTTGCCAATCACAGTAATGCCGCAGCCTTCTTGGTTGTGGGCAGCAGTACTATGATTGGCTTGCCGCTCAGCGTCATACACGAGTCATAGGCTATGACTCTCAGCTCTCAGCCTATGAGTCATAGCCTGGCTCTATATACAGTTGTGGCCAAAAGTATTGACACCTCTGCAATTTTGTCAGATAATACTCAGTTTCTTCCTGAAAATTATTGCAAACACAAATTTTTTGCTATTATTATCTTCATTTAATTTGTCTTAAATGAAAAAACACAAAAAGAAGTGTCCTAAAGCCAAATTGGATATAATTCCACACCAAACATAAAAAAAGAGGGTGGACAAAAGTATTGGCACTGTTCGAAAAATTATGCAATGCTTCTCTAATTTGTGTAATTAACAGCACCTGTAACTTACCTGTGGCACCTAACAGGTGTTGGCAATAACTAAATCACACTTGCAGCTAGTTGACATGGATTAAAGTTGACTCAACCTCTGTCCTGTGTCCTTGTGTGTACCACATTGAGCATGGAGAAAAGAAAGAAGACTAAAGAACTGTCTGAGGACTTGAGAAACCAAATTGTGAGGAAGCATGAGCAATCTCAAGGCTACAAGTCCATCTCCAAAGACCTGAATGTTCCTGTGTGTACCGTGCGCAGTGTCATCAAGAAGTTTAAAGCCCATGGCACTGTGGCTAACCTCCCTAGATTTGGACGGAAAAGAAAAATTGACAAGAGATTTCAATGCAAGATTGTGCGGATGTTGGATAAAGAACCTCGACTAACATCCAAACAAGTTCAAGCTGCCCTGCAGTCCGAGGGTACAACAGTGTCAACCCATACTATCTGTCGGCGTCTGAATGAAAAGGGACTGTATGGTAGGAGACCCAGGAAGACCCCACTTCTTACCCCGAGACATAAAAAAGCCAGGCTGGAGTTTGCCAAAACTTACCTGAAAAAGCCTAAAACATTTTGGAAGAATGTTCTCTGGTCAGATGAGACAAAAGTAGAGCTTTTTGGGCAAAGGCATCAACATAGAGTTTACAGGAGAAAAAAAGGCATTTAAAGAAAAAAACACGGTCCCTACCGTCAAACATGGCGGAGGTTCCCTGATGTTTTGGGGTTGCTTTGCTGCCTCTGGTACTGGACTGCTTGACCGTGTGCATGGCATTATGAAGTCTGAAGACTACCAACAAATTTTGCAGCATAATGTAGGGCCCAGTGTGAGAAAGCTGGGTCTCACTCAGAGGTCATGGCTCTTCCAGCAGGACAATGACCCAAAACACACTTCAAAAAGCACTAGAAAATGGTTTGACAGAAAGCACTGGAGACTTCTAAGGTGGCCAGCAATGAGCCCAGACCTAAATCCCATAGAACACCTTTGGAGAGATCTAAAAATGGCAGTTTGGAGAAGGCACCCTTCTAATATCAGGGACCTGGAGCAGTTTGCCAAAGAAGAATGGTCTAAAATTCCAGCAGAGCATTGTAAGAAACTCATTGATGGTTACCGGAAGCGGTTGGTCGCAGTTATTTTGGCTAAAGGTTGTGCAACCAAGTATTAGGCAGAGGGTGCCAATACTTTTGTCTGGCCCATTTTTGGAGTTTTGTGTGAAATGATCAATGTTTTGCTTTTTGCTTCATTCTCTTTTGTGTTTTTTCATTTAAGACAAATTAAATGAAGATAATAATACCAAAGAATTTGTGTTTGCAATCATTTTCAGGAAGAAACTGAGTATTATCTGACAGAATTGCAGGGGTGTCAATACTTTTGGCCACAATTGTTTTCTGCACATTGCATGCAGAACACATCTAGTGTAGGGAGAGTGTCAGCAGCTGCTAGGGAGAGTTGTGTTTGTATGTGCAAATCATCCAGAAGACCTCTGTAAAACCCAAAAGCTCTTTTCTGAGCTGAAAGTATAAGGTCAGGGACTGAGTAGTGACAATTTTCCCAGCTATTTTTGGGGTCTCATTTACCCCTGCAGGCAGTTTTCTTGTGCTGTTGCGGTGCTGTGTTCACAGCGAATAGGACGCACGGTACTGCACAACTGACATGCAGCCAGCACCGCTGTCTTGTGTGGTTACTGGGGCGTGTAATCTCGCCTTAAACCTCAGGACAATTTTTAGTGGCAGTACCGCTGTCTTGTGTGGCTACTGCGAAATCTCGCCTTAAAGGGAAGGTGCCGCAATTTTATATAATTTGCAAAAAAAGAATAAGTAACAAAACGTGTTGTTTCAGCAAATGTTGTACTAACTAGGATTTATGGTTTATTTGTAATAATGTTTTAATGTAGCCACTGGGCGCTGCCATCTTGATTTGCAGATCTGTGGAGGACTCATACAGTCTGCAAATATGGCCGTCCCTGGGCATAGGGTCGGGAACCAACCACAGTCTCCTATATGTAACATTGCAGCCTCATTAGCAGTGAAGTGGGAACCCCCCTGTGGGCTGCACAATTCACTGCTGTAGGTGTGGCTGGGAGCCATTTTACTCTAGCCCAGTGCTATCTGCTGAGCTCCACTTTCCCTCTATCGCAGGATCTGTTATGCCAGAAGCTATAGTGTTCATGTCTGGCATAACAGGTCTTGTGTTGTGAGGACTGAGGACAGGCTGGAGATATGGAGAAGGTGGACAGCAGAGGAGAGAAGCACTCGGAGGATGGAGAGTGGAGAGTGCTGGTGACTTGTCTCTATGCTCCTCTGTCCTGCTTACTCCAGGCTCGGCACTGTGCTTCTTGCTCCAGCTCCGCTGTCCTTCTGCTCTGTCTCCCCCTCCCCACTCACGTGCAGTCCCAGTGATATCCGGTAATCTGGCACCTTCTCTTTTATGACAGCTTTTATGGCTGTGTGAGGAGGACAGTGACACATGCAGCCCATAGTCTAGTGTATCTGGGGGGCAGCTTCACCAGTATGGGCATATCTGTAATCCTCTCCTGTGTGATACAGTCTGCTGATCTGTGTATCTAATCCTATCCTGTGTGATACTGACTGCTGAGCCATGTATCTAATCCTCTCCTGTGTGATACTGACTGCTGAGCCAGGTATCTAATCCTATCCTGCATGATACTGACTGCTGAGCCGTGTATCTAATCCTATCCTGTGTGATACTACCTGCTGAGCCGTGTATCTAATCCTATCCTATGTGATAATGTCTGCTGAGCTGTGTATCTAATCCTATCCTGTGTGACACTGCCGGCTGAGCTGTGTATCTAATCCTATCCTATGTGATAGTGTCTGCTGAGCCGTGTATCTACTCCTCTCCTGCGTGACACTGCCGGCTGAGCTGTGTATCTAATCCTATCCTATGTGATAGTGTCTGCTGAGCCGTGTATCTACTCCTATCCTGTATGATACTGTGTGCTGTGCCGTGTATCTAATTCTATCCTGTGTGATACTGCTCTCCTGAAATACTCTGTGCTGCTGTCACCCTGCTGGTTTTATGTGTGATCTACATGGTGGTATTGTGTATGATCTATATGGCGGTATTACGTGTGAAGTATATGGCGGTATTATGTGTTAAGTGTATGGCGGTATTATGTGTGAAGTGTATGGCTGTATTATCTGCAGAAAGGGGACCCATTCCAGGGTGGTTCTGGCTGAGCACCTGCACACGGGTCTTGTTGGCATAAGCTACAGAAATGGATTTATTGTTTATGTAAAGGAGGACTTTACACTAGCCTGACAGCAGTTGGTGATAGTGTGAAGTTAAATGTTTGCTGTATTGTGGGGAGGGAAGCTCTCTTGTTATTGTTACTTTTTTACTTTCGCTTTTGACTGTATTATGCCAGCAGCATGGGCTGTGTGCTTCTGAATTCTCTTATCTCATGTTTACCCTTAAGAAGTAAATGCTGTTTACTCAAGATAACGTGCTCAGTGAAGTTCTCCTGTGTACCTGTGGATTCTCAAAAGATACACTCTGCTATTGTGTATCATCTATATGGCGGTATTACAAGTGAAGTATATGGCGGTATTATGTGTGAAGTGTATGGTGGTATTATCTGCAGAAAGGGGACCCATTCTAGGGTGGTTCGTTCTGGCTGAGCACCTGCACACAGGTCTGGGGTAATAGAGGGGGTAGCATGCCCTCCAGTTAGGGGAAGGCTGGTGAGGCAGCTGAAGAGAGGGGTCTCATTTTTATCATTACTGTATGGCTCCATTTCCCCCCAGCCTGCTTCCCAGCATCACCCCGGACTGCGCCTGTTGCCTCGCTTTCACACATCGCCAGGATCAGGATCTGAGTAGGAGAATGGGTTCTTTGCGTGCAAAGTCTGGATGAGAACAGGCCATCAATCAGCAGAAATGTTTCCTGGATTTCTGTGGAGCAGTGCATAAAAGACGGCACTCTATCTACTATCCCTGCCTGCTCCTTGCACTGAACAGGGTGCCCCCCATACACCAGCACACTGCTCTCCTGAAATACTCTGTGCAGCTGTCACCCTATTCCTTCCACCATATATCTCCCTCTGTGCCCCCATAGACCAGCACACTGCTCTCCTGAAATACTCTGTGCTGCTGTCACCCTGCTCCTCCCCCATATATCCCCTCTGTGCCCCCCATAAACCAGCACTCTGCTCTCCTGAAATACTCTGTGCTGCTGTCAACCTGCTCCTCCACCATATATCTCCCTCTGTGCCCCCCATAGACCAGCACACTGCTCTCCTGAAATACTCTGTGCTGCTGTCATCCTGCTCCCAGAATCCTTGCTGCCTGCCATCCTCGGTGACTGTCTATTTGTCAGTAACTTTGCAGGCCCCATCAAAATGGCTGCTCACTGTGTTCTTAGATGTCATCCTCTCTTTTCCCTTAGCCAATACCCAGAAGGGGAGGAGAGGAGTGACACCACACCCATGTCAGCAGATTCCGCTCATAATTACTGCAGGACAGTAATGTGAGCTGGTTGTGCACTAGGTTTTTGTGTCAAATTTCAGTAGCTGCTCCCCCTAGTGTTAACAAGTGGAAATGCCAAACTTTTTAAAATTATTTTTCATATTTTACTAAATTATAAACAAATGATAATATTTTCTAAGAAAATGTAAACATTAGTTCTCAACATTTCTTCAATTGCTGAAAAAAAATTTTTTGATGGCACTTTCCTTTTAAACATCAGGACATTTTTTTAGTGGCAGCATCGCTGTCTTGTGTGGTGTCTGGGGTGTGTAATCTCACCTTAAACCTCAGGGCAATATTTTTGTGCTGTTGCGGTGCTGTTTGTAAAGCACAAAGCAGGACTAGGCTGTAGTGCTACCTTCCACAAGCACTAACTGCTCCTTGTTCCCCAATATTTGCATCTGAACATCTGCAACTATATAGCAAAGCCACTAAAGAAGACTCAAGGTCTCCAAAAATTAATTTTTAAGCAGCAGACAAAAAAGCAGCAACACTTACCTGCCCAGATCTAGGAACAAATGCACGGCAGGGTGCAGCCAGCCCATAAAGCAAGATGTTAGCAACACAGGTGTAAAATACCAGATTAACACCCACTCTCCACTAAACTAAATAGCAACGCATCCCAGTGTGAACACCCCTCATATGAGACCAGATGTGTCTGGGCTTGGCTCTTCCCCAAAAAATATAGCGCAAAAAGTACAAAATTAGTTAATTTTTGGAGACCTTGAGTCTTCTTTAGTAGCTTTGCTATTTAGTTTAGTGTAGGAACCCATAAACGTAGGGACCTTTGGCGCAGGTTACGGGCTCATGTATTTTGAACAAAATATCAGCTAATACCTCACTAATTTTGTACTTTTTGCACTATATTTTTCGGGGTGAAGCCGGACCCAGACATGTCTGGTCTCGTATGAGGGGTGGTCACACTGGGATGCATTGAGGGTGTGCTGGCCAGCCCGCCTTATCGAATAGTAGGGGTGTGACTAATAGGCTGTGAACCAGACACTATGCAGTTCCCTTGTGTGAAAAGCACCCTATGCGGGCCTTTATTGTGCACTGGGCAGTGACCCCCTCCAGGAATGGTTAGGTGGAGAGTGGCTGTTAATCTGATATTTTGCACCTGTGTTGCTAGCATCTTGCTTTATGGGCTGACTGCACCCTGCAGTGCATTTGTTCCTAGATCTGGGCAGGTAAGTGTTGCTGCCTTTACATCTGCAACTATGGCATAAAAATCCAAAATTCCTAAAAAGGCTTTTGTGAAGGGACAGGGACGTGGACATGGGGTTGTCATTGGTGCCCAACAAGGCACAGAGTCTGGGAGACCAAAGAAGGTTGATGCATCTAGGTTCCTGGCAAAATTTCCCTGGAATGTAAATGGGTCTGGAAGCCAGAAGAACAAGAGCAGATGCTGTCTTGGATGGCTGATAAGGCTTCAACAACATTTTCTATCAGCAGTGGCACCCAATCGTCCATGACAAAACAGTCTCCTGTCCATACAGAGAGTGCTGAGTCATCCTATTCTCAACCTGTTCCTAGTTCATCACCCTGTCAGGAGTCACAGGAAACATTTGACCCCAACCTTGGGCACTCCAAGGATCTGTTTGGTCCATTTCTTTTCGTTGCCTCTGGCCTTTCACTGCGTGACATTGAAGAGGAAAGCGATGAGGTATTGTCTGTTGATGATAGCCGAATATTTCAAACCCACGGCCAGAAGAAATCCACTTTCATCCATGTGATATACCGGGTGAAGAGGTGGAGGCTGATGGTGATGACACACAGTTGCCATCTGGCCAGTCACTAATATCAGATATAAAGACCGTTGGCACAACTTCTCAGAATGGTGGTGCACAAGTAGGATCCCAAACCATATACATGTGCAAACTGACTTGGCACACACACGTGGAGATGCAAGTGACAATAAAGTTTAATAAGTACAGTACATACAGTAAACGTTTCGGTCAACAGTGACCTTCGTCAATGTACTGAAACAAAGAAATTACAAATAATAAACAAAAGTATATACAATGGAGTACTACTGGGTACACTTATATTTGAAATAGCAATTATGCCATACACCATAAAAATATTACAGCAAATGAGCAGAGCAATTAGAAATAGGAATCATATTTGCACTGAAGTATACCAAAATAACAGAGCACGTACCTATATAGTGTACTGAATGTACTTGTTTAATAGGGCCACCTGTCCTATGAAAGAAGGGTATTACTGTTTAATAGAGTTGAGCGATACCGTCCGATACTTCAAAGTATCGGATCGGAATGTATCGGCCGATCTTAAAAAAAAGTATCGGTATCGCCGATTCCGATACCGGAAGTCCCATTCAAGTCTATGGGACTTCCGGTATCGGAATAAGAAAAATCCTGTTTTTCCCTTGTACAGCCTCTCTGGGGTCTGTACGGGCCTTTCGGGGGGCTGTGCCGGCCTGCCAGGGGGTCTGTGCAGGCTCCGGTGGTCTGTGCAGGCCTGCCGGGGGGCTGTGCAGGCTCCGGTGGGCTGTGCCGGCCTGCCGGGGGGCTGTGCCGGCCTGCCGGGGGGCTGTGCAGGCTCCGGGGGGCTGTACCGGCCTGCCGGTGGTCTGTGCAGGCTCCGGTGGTCTGTGCCGGCCTGCCGGGGGGCTGTGCCGGCCTGCCGGGGGGCTGTGCAGGCTTCGGGGGCCTGTGCAGGCATCGTCCGATGGGACTACAAGTCCCATCGGGCGATGCCTGCTACCATGACAGTGATTGACACATTAGCCAATGATGGGACAGTAGTAGTCCCATCATCCGGCTAATGTGTTGAATGTAAAAAAAAAAAAAAAAAAAATTGCTACATACATGCTACATACATACAACATGCATACTACATACATGCTACATTCATACTACATATATACTACATGCAACATACATACTACATATATACTACATGCAACATGCATACTACATATATACTACATGCAACATACATACTACATATATACTACATGCAACATACATACTACATATATACTACATGCATGCAACATGCATACTACATATATACTACATGCTACATACATACTACATATATACTACATGCATGCTACATACATACTGCATGCTACATACATACTACATGCTACATACATACCACATATATACTACATACATACTACATGCATGCTACATGCTACATACATACCACATACATACTACATACATACTACATGCATGCTACATACATACTACATGCTACATACATACTACATATATACTACATGCATGCTACATACATACTACATGCTACATACATACTACATATATACTACATGCATGCTACATACATACTACATACATACTACATGCATGCTACATACATACTACATGCTACATACATACCACATATATACTACATACATACTACATGCTACATACATACTACATATATACTACATGCATGCTACATACATACTGCATGCTACATGCATGCTACATACATACTACATGCATGCTACATACATACTACATGCTACATACATACCACATATATAATACATACATGCTACATACATACCACATATATACTACATACATACTACATGCTACATACATACTACATATATACTACATGCATGCTACATACATACTGCATGCTACATGCATGCTACATACATACTACATACATACTACATGCATGCTACATACATACTACATGCTACATACATACCACATATATACTACATACATACTACATGCTACATACATACTACATATATACTACATGCATGCTACATACATACTGCATGCTACATGCATGCTACATACATACTACATACATACTACATGCTACATACATACCACATATATACTACATGCATGCTACATACATACTACATACATACTACATACAATACATTCATACAATACATACATAGACATACAGTACATATAACATAGAGTAACATACTTACCAATACTTGTCACATTGTTCCCCGAAGCCATTGTCGTCTACGGAATAAATATTAACATAACAAACCACAAAAATACTCACCCACGATCCGAAGCAGTCCACGAGTGTGTCCCACGACGATCTTGGGTAGAGAACTGCAGCATCAGCTGTTGCTGCCGTTCTCTACGGGCTGCAGGAATCCAATGACGGAAGGTAGGTATCCTTCCGCACTGTATTCCTCCGCCACTTAAAAAAAAAAAAAGTCCCTAGTCTCACTTTAAGCCATTGCTGCGTGGGAAATTTCCCCTGCCTACAATGCACCCAGTGCAATAATGTACTCAAAGGCAATCATTTTTTTCATCCTTATACGGGCAAAAGATATGACATTAAGGATTATTACACCTGTAATACGTTTTTTGTGGTATATTTGATAAAATGTCCATGTGGACTGCTCTATGTGGGAGAGACCACACAACCCATAAAAGACAGAATCTCATAACACAAATCCACAATCAGGTATAAAAATCTACTTCTTCCCATCCCATCACATTTTGTCACAGCGGGTCATAATATTGTCCAACTGAAATTTCAGGTAATAGAGCAGGTTCAGACACCACGCAGGGGAGGCAACCGTTTCAGCCTATTAAAAAGGAGAGAAGCATATTGGATTCATGAATTGAATTCATTGGCACCCAAGGGGTTAAACAAAGAATACGATTTGCAATCCTTTTTGACATCTTAATACATTATTACTCATACAATTGTTCTCCTGATGTCTCTGTTTTTTGATTTGTCTAAGATGTCTCTTCTATATGATTAAGTATATATAATCTCTAATATGGAATATCTTGTGACATGACTGTTATTTATATGAGACTGATAATCTCAATCTCTATTTCAGAACGTCCGGAATTGTATGTTATGAAATACTATCTGTGAGCACGGACCAACACTGAGCACATCCCCCTCTGCACAGCGTAATGCGCATATGGCCAAAATATCTATTGCCGCACTAAACACATACTGAGCACCATAGCGCTGTGATCATGACAACAATCCACTATGACAGACAGCTATGATAGATGCCACCTCCCCTCTCCTATGCTTTTCCTGTCTGTGGAACGCAGCATGACGCTGGTGAACCGCACGCCAAGGCACTTCCGCCTCCAAACTTCCGGTCGGCGGTAACAGCCTCCATGTACAGTGGGGCAAAAAAGTATTTAGTCAGTCAGCAATAGTGCAAGTTCCACCACTTAAAAAGATGAGAGGCGTCTGTAATTTACATCATAGGTAGACCTCAACTATGGGAGACAAACTGAGAAAAAAAAATCCAGAAAATCACATTGTCTGTTTTTTTTTTCATTTTATTTGCATATTATGGTGGAAAATAAGTATTTGGTCAGAAACAACATTTCATCTCAATACTTTGTGATATATCCTTTGTTGGCAATGACAGAGGTCAAACGTTTTCTGTAAGTCTTCACAAGGTTGCCACACACTGTTGTTGGTATGTTGGCCCATTCCTCCATGCAGATCTCCTCTAGAGCAGTGATGTTTTTGGCTTTTCGCTTGGCAACACGGACTTTCAACTCCCTCCAAAGGTTTTCTATAGGGTTGAGATCTGAAGACTGGCTAGGCCACTCCAGGACCTTGAAATGCTTCTTATGAAGCCACTCCTTCGTTGCCCTGGCGGTGTGCTTTGGATCATTGTCATGTTGAAAGACCCAGCCACGTTTCATCATCAATGCCCTTGCTGATGGAAGGAGGTTTGCACTCAAAATCTCACGATACATGGCCCCATTCATTCTTTCATGTACCCGGATCAGTCGTCCTGGCCCCTTTGCAGAGAAACAGCCCCAAAGCATGATGTTTCCACCACCATGCTTTACAGTAGGTATGGTGTTTGATGGATGCAACTCAGTATTCTTTTTCCTCCAAACATGACAAGTTGTGTTTCTACCAAACAGTTCCAGTTTGGTTTCATCAGACCATAGGACATTCTCCCAAAACTCCTCTGGATCATCCAAATGCTCTCTAGCAAACTTCAGACGGGCCCGGACATGTACAGGCTTAAGCAGTGGGACACGTCTGGCACTGCAGGATCTGAGTCCATGGTGGCCTAGTGTGTTACTTATGGTAGGCCTTGTTACATTGGTCCCAGCTCTCTGCAGTTCATTCACTAGGTCCCCCCACGTGGTTCTAGGATTTTTGCTCACCGTTCTTGTGATCATTCTGACCCCATGGGGTGGGATTTTGCGTGGAGCACCAGATCGAGGGAGATTATCAGTGGTCTTGTATGTCTTCCATTTTCTAATTATTGCTCCCACAGTTGATTTCTTCACTCCAAGCTGGTTGGCTATTGCAGATTCAGTCTTCCCAGCCTGGTGCAGGGCTACAATTTTGTTTCTGGTGTCCTTTGACAGCTCTTTGGTCTTCACCATAGTGGAGTTTGGAGTCAGACTGTTTGAGGGTGTGCACAGGTGTCTTTTTATACTGATAACAAGTTTAAACAGGTGCCATTACTACAGGTAATGAGTGGAGGAAAGAGGAGACTCTTAAAGAAGAAGTTACAGGTCTGTGAGAGCCAGAAATCTTGATTGCTTGTTTCTGACCAAATACTTATTTTCCACCATAATATGCAAATAAAATGAAAAAAAAACAGACAATGTGATTTTCTGGATTTTTTTTTCTCAGTTTGTCTCCCATAGTTGAGGTCTACCTATGATGTAAATTACAGACGCCTCTCATCTTTTTAAGTGGTGGAACTTGCACTATTGCTGACTGACTAAATACTTTTTTGCCCCACTGTATAAATTACACCTACGGGCGCACTCCATACAGCACGGACTACAAGCGGTGGAAACCGCGTCTACATGACTATCTACCTCACGGCTCCATTATCGGTAAGGTACCGTAGTTTATATGTGTATAGCAGACTGGTCACAAGGTTCCATTAGGAGAACGCTACTAATATTGGGCCTTCTCTTATTCCACAGACGCATAGCCGTTATACCTAGTCACAGTTACCTATGGTATGTAAAACCACTATATCACTATGGGATCACTGGGATTTGGGGCATTAAAATAAAAATAAAAATAAAATTTACCGAAAAATTAACTAAATAGTTAAACAGTAATACCCTTCTTTCATAGGACAGGTGGCCCTATTATACAAGTACATTCAGTACACTATATAGGTACGTGCTCTGTTATTTTGGTATACTTCAGTGCAAATATGATTCCTATTTCTAATTGCTCTGCTCATTTGCTGTAATATTTTTATGGTGTACAGCATAAATGCTATTTCAAATATAAGTGTACCCAGTAGTACTCCATTGTATATACTTTTGTTTATTATTTGTAATTTCTTTGTTTCGGTACATTGACGAAGGTCGCTGTTGACCGAAACGTTTACTGTATGTACTGTACTTATTAAACTTCATTGTCACTTGCATCTCCACGTGTGTGTGCCAAGTCAGTTTGCACAGTCACTAATATCAACACGGAAGGAGGATGACATGAACGACGAGTTGGTCGATGATGAGACCACCAATCCGACCTGGACTGTTGACAAGCATAGCCAGCACAGCAGCACAGAGGAAGAAGGTGGATATGTAGCACTAACAAAGGCACCAAGGGCTACTGGTTTGAGCAGAGTGCAAAGTGTGTCAACTGTTGCCAAGAGCAATCTTTCTGTGCCCCAAGTCAAGGCAAGGGTGTGTTCAGCTGCTGTCTGGATTTTTTTTCCTGATAGTCCTTCTGAACCAAATGTTGTCATCTGTAGTATCTGCCATATGAAGCTGAGCAGAGGCCAGGGCATAGGCAACCAAAGCACCACCAGTATGCGGAAACACATGGCAGCCAAGCACCCTAGTCAGTGGGCTGAACAACACTGTATTAAATCAGTGTCTGCGGGTCAAGCCACTGGCATGTCGCCCATGATACGTCCTTCCCAATCTGCTGGGCAGGAAGCAGGTGATCATCATACCTCTTGCTCACAAGCTGCATTTGCACAGGACACAACAAGCTCATCCACTTGTTTGTCCCAGGAAAGCATCCAATTGTCCGCACCCCAGATGTATGAAAGGAGGCGTAAATACCAAGCCACACACCCACAAGCACAAATACTGAACACGCACATTACCAAGTTGCTAGCCGTGGAGATGTTGCCATTTAGGCTTGTGGGGACACAGTCTTTCTCTCATCTTTTGGTTGTGGCTGCCCCACGGTACTCAGTTCCCAGCCAGCATTATTTTGTTGCTCAGCTTGATGTATAGCTCCTTGAATATCCACAGTTCAGTAGAAAACCTTCACAGAGCAGATTACATGGAATAACAAGCTTTTACTTGTCAGAACATATGGTAAAGGGAAAATGCACAGTCATACAATACTGCATCATCAGGAAGTAGGAAAACAAAACAGAAACTAAAACAAGAGAGACCTTTTGTCTCGCAACACATTAAGCAAGGAAACTTTATACAATATCACAATCTATTCTCAGATCAGCATAAAGGCCTCCTTCACATAAACAATAAGTGCATTCTGTTAAATATGTCAACACCCTTTCTCAACAGTAAGGACTTATTCAGTCAAACCTATTTTCTTCATTAGTCTTTGATGTTTTTCAGCATTCAATGCCTTTGTGAAAATGTCTGCTGTCATATATTCAGTAGGACAATATTCTAATTTCAGGATTCCTTGCTCCTGATGATCCTTCAAGAAATAATACTTCACATCAATGTGCTTGGTTCTTGGGTTAAATCTTTCCATCTCAGCAAGAACAAGACTTGCTTGATTGTCCTCATTTATTTTTGTTGGCTCCAACTGTGGTTGTTCTAGGTCTGTTAGCAATTGTCTTAACCATAGAACTTCTTGACTTGCATGTGCTGCTGCAACACATTCTGCTTCTGTTGACGGCAGCGTTACTATTGATTGTTTTTTACTAGTCCAACTAATTGGGCCGCCTGAGAGAAAGAAAAGATAGCCACTGGTAGATTTTCTGTCAGTTGGATCTCCAGACCAATCTGCATCAACGAATCCAGTTAAATTCCATTTATCACTTGTAGGGAGTTTCAGTTTAACATTGCTAGTTCCTTTCAAATAACGTATTACTCTCTTCACGGCATTCCAATCCACTTTATTTGGCTTAGGTACTTTTCTACTTAGAATTCCTACTGCTGCTGCGATGTCTTTTCTTGTAAGATTCGCTAGATACAGTCATTTTCCTATTGCCATTCTGTATTCTTCATTGTTTGTTAACACATTTTTCTCACTATTCATCTCTTTAAGATAAGTAGTTTCCATTGGAGACTTTGCTATTTTTGCATCTTGCAATCCAAATATTTCGGTTATGTCTTGAATCATGTCATTTTGATTAAGTAAGAAACTTCCATCTTCTTCTCTTTCTATCTGTATTCCTAGGTACTGTTTCACATTTCCCAAGTCTTTGATTTTGAAATGTTGATTCAGGATTTTTATTATGTCTTCTTTATCCCTTTCTTTTTCAAAACAAACTGAAATGTCATCAACATATATGAGTACATAAATCCATCTGTCCATTAGTCTTTTTGCTTTTTGTGTACAGTTTATAACACCATAGAGAAAACACCAATAAAAAATGAACGTTATTGTTTACTCAATTAGCTAGATAAATTATAAAACAAAAATACTAAAAGCACCTATTTGTCAGGTAGGTTTTGAAACCAATAGCCATAAGTGAGAATAAATTCCCACCATTAGTTTTTCTCCTTTATTTATATGTGAATATCTAAAATAGTCCCTTATAGATAAAGGGCTAACACATAACATAATAGAAAATGCATTTCATTTTTTGTTTCTGGTGAAATCATAGTGTCTTCATTTAGATCCTCAGTGAATGTCACACTGTTACTCACCGTAACTTTGTCTGTTTTGGGATCTAGGATTCTATATATGTTGCAATTTTCACTATATCCAACAAATTATTCCTTCTATGAACCTGTTTTGAAGTTTGGAACGTTTTTCAGTTGGAATTAATAAAAAAACTTTACAACCAAAAACTCTTAAATGATTGACACTTGGTTTCATACCTTGACACAGTTCATATGGAGTTTGTATCAGTTTTCTGGAAAAAAAGTCTGTTCTGTAGATATGTAGCTGTCATTGCTGCTTCACCCCAATATATCTCTGGTAGTTTGGAATCATACACCTTATTTCAGGCAGAGTTCTGTTTTTCCTTTCTGCTACTCCATTTTGTTCCGGTGTATATGGAACAGTCTTTTGATGTTCTATACCAATTTGTCTTAAGTAGTTTTCTATTTTGGGTCCTGCAAATTCACCTCCATTATCACTTCCAATGACAATTGGTTTCCTCCAAAACTTGTTATTCGACTTTGTCATGTAGTCTACTAGTTTATTGAAAACTTTGCTTTTGTTCTTGATCAAGTATGTGACTGTATATCTTGAGTAGTCATCTATAAAAGTCACCATATATCTATTGCCTCCAGATGTAGTTACTTTCATAGGTCCACATATGTTAGTATGCACCAAATCAAGTGGTCTTGTGCTTTTCGTTTCACTTTCTTGAGGAATCGATATCCTTGTGGCTTTAGATTTTATACAACATTCACATGTTACGGTAATTGAGCAATCAGATATCAATAGATCCTTTGTCAATTCTTTCCTTTGTAGTTCCCTTATACTGTCAGGGTGTCTGTGTCCTAGATGTCTTTGCCAGATGTGAATACAATTCTTGTGATCATGTGTACACAACTTCATCTGCTCCTTTTAATGTGTCTAGATGATATAATTGTTCATCTGCCTTGACATTGATTATTACCTTTTTTTCTGCTAGGATTGTACATTCATCATCTTTGAATTTTACAGTAAGTCCTTTAGCTGTTAGACGTTTTACAGATAACAGTCCGCCTTCTAATCCTGGAACATATAACACATCCTGTATAAGTATTTTTGAATCATGCCCAAATTTGTTAGAACAATTTAGCATTCCTTGTCCAACACCTTCTGCAGATATTTTGCTTCCATCTGTAAGATAAATGGCTTCCTTCTTATTTAAATCAAGTTCATTAAAGAAATCTTTATTATTTGTCATGTGACTTTTTGCTCCTGAGTCAATAAACCAACCAAATGATGATTTCTTATCAGTTACTTTAAATGAGCCATTCCAATTATGTTCACATGAATCAGAAATTGTGTTTTTCACCTTCTGTGTATTCTCCCTATGGTGTAATTTCTGTTGTTCTGCTTTCCATATAGTACAGTCTTTCTTTAAGTGTCCCTTTTTCTTACATCTGAAACATTCTCTTGTCGCTTTATTATAGGGTCATTTTGATTCTGTAGCTTTAAGAGCATTTCCATTATCTTTTTCAGTAGAAGAATCATTTGTTTGTTCTTTCCTTCTTTGATATTCATCTATGAGTCTGGTCTTCACAAATTCTAATGTTAAATCTGCTTCAGGTCTTGTCTCTAGTGCATTTATTAAAGCAGTATATGAATCCAGTAAACTGCACAATAATATTGCTGCTGCATGGCTTTCTTTAATATCTTCACCAATTGATCTCAGCTGTGATGTCACTTCCATAATAGAGAAAATGTGCTTCTGCATGTCATTGTCTGCATTTAGACTCATACTGTAAAGCTTTCTTAACAGAAATAACTTGTGATTTAAGCTGAATCTTTCATTCAGCTTTCTCATTGTTTCCCACATTCCTTTTGCTGTATCGTCATTCCTTATGTAGATTAATTGAGAATCATCCACTAATAGGCTGATAGTAGCTCTTGCTTGC
The DNA here is from genome assembly GCF_039654945.1 of Dendrobates tinctorius. NCBI lineage: Eukaryota > Metazoa > Chordata > Amphibia > Anura > Dendrobatidae > Dendrobates > Dendrobates tinctorius. The sequence continues at coordinate 24,645,320 of NW_027361712.1, read as the reverse complement.
CTATTCTTTCTATCCCATGTCTGATTATCTTCATCAGGTCTATCTGTATTAATTACTTCCCATAAATCATCTTTAGACAATAAATCTCTACTTTGAACTTCCATAACTGATAGTTCTCATTATTCAGCTTAGCTACTGTGAGTTTTAGCTCTGTGCTACTCATTATCTTTAACTTGTCTTACTTGTTTGCAGAGAATAGTATTGAAGAAATCTTCTGCATTCACCAGGGTCTTTGATGAGAGTTCTGGTGTCTTGGGTGTCGGGGATCCTTGGTGAGTCTCTGGGATGCTCTGTGTCTGGGATTCTCTGTGCCTGGGATTTTCGGTGCCTTGGCCCATAATCTGTTGCACAGCTTGTTGTATAGCTCCTTGAATATCCACAGTTCAGTAGAAAACCTTCACAGAGCAGATTACATGGGATAACAAGCTTTTACTTGTAAGAACATCTGGTAAAGGAAAAATGCACAGTTATACAATACTGCATCATCAGGAAGTAGGAAAACAAAACTGAAAATAAACAAGAGAGACCTTTTCTCTTACAACACATTAAGCAAGGAAACTTTACACAACATCACCATCTATTTTCAGATCAGCATAAAGTCCTCCTTTACATAAACAATAAGTCCATTTCTGTTGCACATGTCAACATATTTTTCCTGGTGTGCCGCCCCCGCGTTACACCAGCACTTCTTAAACAATCTAAAGAGTGCTCTCACCAATGCCGTAACCGGGAAGGTCCACCTTACAACAGACACGTGGACAAGTACTTGTGGCCAGGGATGGTACATCTCTGTCACAGCACACTGGCTCAACCTGGTGGAGGGTGGAACAAAGTCTCAAACTGGACCATCACATATTTTACACACGCCACGAATAGCGGGCCAAACCTCAATCAGGGTTTCCGCCTCCTCATATACATCCTGTCTCCCCTCTTCCTCCTCCTCCTCCACCTCATCATCCTATGCTGAATTACCCTCCACATCACTCCCATGTTGGGAGCTGTGCAGCAGCGCATGTGCAAAGCGACAACATGCTCTGCTGAAGCTGATCTGCTTAGGTAAAACGCCACACACTGCAGCAGAGCTGTGGCGAGGACTAAAACAACAGACCGATCAGTGGCTCTCCCCACTACAACTACAACCCGGTCTGGTTGTCTGCGACAATGGGCGTAACCTGGTGGCCGCTTTAAAGCTCGGGAAGCTGGTACACATGCCATGCGTGGCTCCCGTGCTGAACTTAGTGGTGCAGAAATTTATAAAAACATACCCTGACTTGCCGTACCTACTTGAGAAGGTGCGCCATATTTCTGCCCATTTCCGCCATTCCTCAACCGCTGTTGCCGGTCTTGCAGCACTTCAAAAGCAATTTAATTTGCCAAACCACCAACTCATTTGCAACCTGCCAACATGGTGGACCTCAACATGTCATATGTTGGCAAAGATAAGAGAGCAGCAGAGGGCACTTGCTGAATACCAGCTTAAACATGTCCGTCACACTGAGACTCAGCCAAGACACATAGTAACTGTCGAGTGGGTGTGGATCGTTGATATTTGTGAGGTGCCTGATAACTTTGAGTACTGCACAAAGCTTGTGAGCAGTGATCAGGCTATTATCAGTGTAACCATCCCTATGCTATGTCTGCTGAAAAAAATCACTGCAGAATCAAAAAATGGAATCTTTGCGTGCCCAGCAGCTGGGTATGGAGCAAGATTTCACAATGGGTGATCCTACCCAGCCCAGCCATTATCATCAGGAATATTGGGGGATGAAGATGATGATGAAAACAAGGAGGGAGAGGACTTCTTTTTCAGTGGCACCAAGGGGACACCTCATGCTACAGAAGGGAATCCCAACCCCAGCTTCATGTCTGCCCAGCATGGGTGGGCTGGAGAGGAGGATGTGGAGGAGGAGAGTGTGAGGAGAGGATGGGTATTGTTCCTTCTTCTGGGGTCACAGAAGATTGGCCTCTTTGCAGCTTGGCACACATGGCACACTTCATATCTGACTGTCTGTGCCACGACACTCAGGTAATCCACATTTTCAATAGCAACCTATACTGTGTAAGGTAGCACTTGTCATGCAGGTAGGGGATACTCACTAGGCAGCCGATAAATCAGGTCTGGCACAGGTTTCTCAACATAAATTCAGTCCATTCGGTTTATTATGCAGCATAAACCATCAATCAGCAACAGAAAGTTCATATCAAAACAGCATAGCGTCCATGTCAGAGCTCTGCTCTGTTATCCCCGTGATCACACAGGCTTTATTATGTCCAGTACACAGGCTCTCTAGCCTCACAGTTATATCCCCTGTCAGGGTTACCTCATGGCTGCTTCTCAGTGCAGACATTCATTCCCCTCCTGGGAATTTTCAGACACATGCAGCCATGATAGCATCCTCACATGCAGTCAGGACGGCAGACACATCTTCATCAGCATGAGACCTTCCATATGGACCAACCGGGTCCAAGTATTCACTCATGTGACCTACCCTGTCCACCTTATATGGTCCGTAGCCACGCCCACCGGATCACATGGCTATGACCTCATCACAGGTCCTTCAATCATTCACACATATATACTTTACTATGTCGTTCTGTACACCCGCCCCTAGGTGGGTTTGTAGGTGATTGATCCCACCCAGTCATTTAGGACCCTGCTCCTGTTACCACTCTGGACATGGCTATCCATCCGTCCTGGGACACCCACACAGCGCCCCCTAGCGGACACAGTGGTCACTACACCACAACTGGTTGGCCACCTTTCTAGACCCACGGTACAAGAACAAATTTCCTTTGCTATTGTTGCCGCCACCAAGGGGTTTCACAATGGAATCCTTCAAGAGGGCAGTTGTCGATCATTTGATGGCAACAGCACCCTCAGACACCACTGCTATCAGAGGTATCAGCATGCACTAATGGGGAGAGACACGCCAAGCAGGTCCAAAAGAGGTGATGGTAAAATGTCCACAAACTGGGCCATCTTCAATAAACTGGCTCATCAACAAGGACTAGCTGGAACAGTAACAATGTCAAGGAGGGAGAAGTTGAACAAGATGGTCAACGACTATCTAAGTTACCATACCTGCATCCTTCCTGATGCTTCTGCTTAATTACTGGGTATCCAAGCTGCATAGTTGGCCAGACCTCTCTGTTGTGAGTTCATTTTCCCCTTCACCGTCGATGTCTGATGAACTCCCTCTTCTGGTGAAGGAAGTGAGGCTGATTACCAAACACCTGATCTGGTAGATGATGACTGGGTAACAGGAACTGCTGACTGGATATAAGACAGCCGACGCCCTTCTGAGTCGCTGGTGATTTCTCTGCTGGATTCTTGGAGACCAGTCTGATTCCTGCTTCCCAAAAATAAGTTTTTGCTCTGCTATTGAACTTATTAGTTTTGTTTTGTTTACCTTGTTTTTTGGAGTTCAGCCATCCCCGGTCGGGGGTGTGCTGAGCTCCATTTTTTCTCTGATCAGTTTGTCTCTTTGCTCTGTCTTCAGAATTTACCTGAGTGCTGATATAGTCATTTTGAAGTCCTAGCGACTTCAGGGCCTGTTTTTCCTATCAGACGGTTGGGACATTTTTTGGTAGGGTTTTTTGCGGATTGCAGACAGTAGCTTTTCTATCCTGTCCTTTTTAGTTAGCTTGGGCCCCATCGTTTGCTCAACCTATCTTTCTATCTGTGTTAGTGTTTTCATCTTGCTTCACCGTCATTATATGTTGGGGGCTGCCTTTTGCTTTGGGGTCTGCTCTGGGGCAGTTTAGATTTCCCCTTTCTTTCTTTAGGCCTATTTAGTTCTCCGGCAGAGAAAACTTAGCTTTAAGAAGGCAGGAACCAAACTGGAAACCAGAAGCCACAGTCAGGAGAAATCACCAGCAAGAAACTAGGGAGTCGGCTGCCTTAAATCCAATCAGAAATTCCTGATGTCTAATCACAGTCCTCTTCCTCAGGTGGCTGGTCTCTGCCATTTAGATCAGCTTTATGACCTCCCTTCACAAACAGAGGGAGTCCAGATGGAGAACTCACTACTCCTCTGTCAGCACAGCCAGCTCCATAACCCTCACCAGAAGCCAGAGGCAAACCCGAAAATGAGCTCACAACAGTGACCACTCACACCATCCTTCAAGAGGTCACTTGATGCATCAGCTTACTGTCGGCGTTAGAGGATTCTACAGTGACCATACTGGATGGAGGAGCTGGCTGGGTGCAGTGGTGCTTTGCTGAGTTTGCTGATCTGGTGTCTTTATCCTGCTGTGCGGTGCTTTGAAGCAGAAAGCTAAGTATTGCATTTTTTGCTATGTTGTCCCTTTTGGTGTCTGTCTTTCCATTACTTTTGTTGTATTAGTGCAGCAGTGGGACCACTGCTCTCACCTGCCAGTTCCCTACTTAGGGATAAGAGCGGTGCAAGTGAGGGAATAGGTATCCTGCTCGGCGATGGGGTGAAAGAACCCATAGAGGGACGATAGTTAGATCAGGGCACATCCTCAGGTGAGTGCAGGAGGTGTCCTTTCCCCTCTTCCCTAACAACAGGGCCCACCATTGTTATTGTTTCCCTGGTGTTCCCTGGTATTTTGTGCCATTTGGTGACCGACCAGCCGTTGGGTCGTGTCACACTGGGTCAGCCACTGCGTGACAGCATGGCTCCACTTGAATCTTCGCCTCCCGGATCAACATTAATCTTGCTGTTTTTTTTATTTTATGCTTTTTTAAGTCATTTCTCTATCCATATTTGTTTGCAGGGGAATTATCCTGCTCCTACCCCCATTTTGTTTCCTCATGCAGCCCACTACCCATTGCTACAACTATTTTACAGCAATTACATTTTAAAGCACCAAAGTTCATGTCACCGTTGACTTGTATTGGGTTCAAGTTCAGGATCAATTTTGGACCAGAATCAAACTTTTGTCACAACTTTCGCCAAACCACTTCCATCAGCTCGCTCATCCCAGCCTGGCACACATACTGTAAGTCAGTACATGTTGTTGTGCATGCACAGTGACGACGAGTTGCCCAGATTGTTACCATTGCTGATTACTGGATGGCGAACATGCTGGATAGCCGCTATATGGACAACATCCCATAATTACTTCCATCACTGGAGTGGGATCCAAAATGTGTGAATACAAGAGTACGCTGGTAGAGGTAGTGCTGATGGAATTCCCACCTGACAGTGGTGACTCAGTAGAAGGAAAAGGCAGAGGAGGAGAAAGTCACCAACGCAGTTGGAGCAACACCTCCACCTTGGGAGGCAGGATTAGAATAATCAAAATTTGGCAAAACTTTCTCAGCAAGCCACAGCATTTGATATCTGATACGGTCGGTATTAGCACGAGGCATCATTACAACATCATGGTGGAAGAATACACACGTCTTCACATGCAAACTGATGCGTCTGCCCCATTTAACTTCTGGGTCTCCAAATTGGACACAAGGCCTGAACTTTTCCTTTATGTCTTGGAGGTGATGGCTATGTAACTATGTCATTAGCATCATGTGCAGGACATTGCAATAGCTTACATATCCATTGTTAGGACCTATAGCAAGTAACTTTAAACTGTCACTATGTACCGTATTTTTCGGACCATAAGACGCACTTTTTTCCCCCAAAATTTTGGGGGAAAGTGGGGGGTGCATCTTATGGTCGCAATATACTTACATTCGTCCATGGCTGGTGGCTGGTTCGGGTGTCGCGGGGCTCTGCAGTGCGGTGGTGACAGCGGGCTGTGCTCCGGTGCAGGGGTAGCGGCTCTCTGTGCTCCGTGGGGGGTTCCGATGGCATTCCCTTGAAGCCCGGAGGCCCCCGTACATCCGTTGCTGGCTGCTGCCATGTTGCGGTGGCCTCCGGGAACATGGACACCGGGAAGATGGCCGCCGGTCCGGGGACAGCGCATGTGCAGGTTCAGATCTCGTCCTGAGATCTCGGGAGACGAGATTCAAATCTCGGCAAATAGATCTCGTCCCCCGAGATCTCGGGACGAGATCTGAACCTGCGCATGCGCCGTCCCCGGGCCGGTGGCCATCTTCACTGTGTCCATGTTCCCGGAGGCCACTGCAACATGGCAGCAGCCAGCAACAGGTGTGTGGGGGCCTCCGGGCTTCGAGGAAATGCCGGCGGAGCCGCTGCCCCTGCACCGGAGCACAGCCCGCCACTACCCTCACCCCACAGAGCCCACCTGCCCCAGCTGCCCCAGCCCAGCTGCCCCAGCCCAGCCCACCTGCCCCAGCACATCTGCCCCAGCCCAGCACAGCTGCCCCAGTCCAGCACAGCCCACCTGCCCCAGCACAGCCCACCTGCCACAGCCCAGCACAGCTGCCCCAGCCCAGCACAGCCCACCTGCCCCAGCACAGCCCACCTGCCCCAGCACAGCTGCCCCAGCACAGCCCAGCCCAGCTTCCCCAGCACAGCCCAGCTGCCCCAGCACAACCAACCTGCCCCAGCACAGCCTACCTGCCCCAGCACAGAGCCGCCGCCACCGCACCAGCCTGGTCCACTGAATGACCCCTGTGACCACTTCTCCACCTGTGCCGGATCCCTTCCCAGGTAAGCTGAATTTGGACTGTAGGACGGACCCCCATTTGACACATTTTTATTTTTTTCCCTATTTTCCTTCTGAAAATCGGGGTGCGTCTTATGGTCCGGTGCATCTTATAGTTCGAAAAATACGGTAAGTGGTTGCAATGCCATGCACATGGGGTAAGCAACATAGCAAATCAGAAGAACTATACTTCATTTCTAATTTGAAGCATTTGATAATAATATCACTACACCTACTACTGGATCTTGGAGATGGAAATACACCTTTAACTAAGGCTATGCTTGCCTTGAAGAGCTTGAAAATTATTTAATATTGGTCAGAAAAAAACCCAGAGTGTTGCTTTTGTTTTTATAGAATTTGCAGGCTTTAAAGTATGCAGCATATTGATTTGCCATAAATCTTTTTTTTAAATTCAACAGATCTGGCAAATTAAAATTTAAAAGATTTGCTTATCACGATTTACAACCAATCAGTTGTTCAGATTAGGTGTAAATTCTTCACTCAGGATTTTGCACACAGATTTCTTATAACAACAAAGTCACTAGGTCACATGAAAGCTGTGAACTCAAATCAATGGGATGGTCTTCAAAATTGGTGTAGGTTTACATAAAATATATAAATGCACAGTATGTGTGTGTGTATATATATATATATATATATATATATATATATATATATATATATAGAAATATGAGAGAATTGAGATCCAGCAAAAACATGAAAGTTCACCAGAATTATAAAATCTTCTTCTTTATTTATCCATTAATTCATATAAAAAATGTATGAGGAACTCCAAACAATTGGTAACATTCCAGCAAAGGGACTACATGTTTCAGCACTATGTGCCTTCTTCACGGTCCTTTTTGAACTGAGCTCCAACACTGACAATATATCCTCCTTTGTGGAACATATTCAAATGATCCTTAATTAAAAGCAGTGAAACAAACCAATTAAAAACACCTGAGTAGATGGTTGAAACTCAGTTCAAAAGTATTGCTAGAAAAATACATATATTGAACATGTTTTATACATAGACCAATGAAATAAACATTTGGTAATAAATCAACAGTGATATGGAATAACCGCCACACAAAAAAAATAATAAAAATTATTAGACATATATGAAAAAGATATAAACATCATGTGGTAGGCGCGATCTAAATATCAGAGACAATCACAAATATAACTCTCAAAAGGAAAGATATAATGGAGTAGGTGTAAGGTAGAGATATAATCTTATGAAAACTAATAAAGGCTCTCTAGGGAAAAAAAATAAATAAATAAATAAATAAATAAATAAAAAAATATACAAAAAAAAAAAAAAAAAATTTTTTCCTTTTTCCCCTTATCCTTCTTTCTTTCCTTTCCCTCTCCTTCCTTCCCCTTATCTCTCTTTATTACTTAATATTGTGTAATGAGATCCATTCTACTGTTTAATCCGTCAGGAACTCTAGTCTCTAATAAAAAGATCCACCTACTTTCTCTAGAGAGGATTTTACTTTTATGATCACCACCCCTTCGTGGTTTTGTAACCACCTCTATTCCCCTAAAGGAAAAGCTTTTTAAATCTCCTTTATGCACACTAGCAAAATGTTTGGAAACCGCAGAGGCTCCTGCAATAGGCAAATTAACTGCATCCGACAAATGTTTTCGCATACGCTGTTTCAATGAATTAGTTGTGCAACCCACATATTGAAGTCCGCAAATATTGCAATCAATAAGATATATTACATTTTCTGTATTACAATTAATAAAAGAAAAAATCTCAAAGTTTTTTCCATTTTTTATAGAAGAAAATGTTTTTGTTTTAACAATATATTTGCAACACTTACAAATTTTTGCACCACAACCAAAACAGCCTACAGTTTTCATCCAATTTTGTTTCAATTTTTTGTCTGGATCGGTAAATAAGCTTGCCGTCAACATAGATCCTATAGTAGGAGCTCTCCTCGCAACAAATTTAATTGAATATTTTTTTAATATTTCTTTCAATTCACCACTTTGTTCTAAAATGGGTAAATGTTTTTTAATAATGGAGACTATTTCTTGATACTGTGGACTAAATTTAGTGCTGAAAACTATACCCAAATCATTGTTATGTTCTTTGATATTTTTATATTCCAACAATTCCTGTCTATTTAAAGGTCACAATACAGAGCTTCACTCAATTTCTCTGAAATAGCTCCTGTAAATACACCTTCCTGCAAAATTTTTTTCATTTCCTTATTAAAAGGGAGAGTGGGATTTTCATTTAATTCCCTGTACACACTGGAGTTTCCCAATGCGGTTAAATTGAGTTTCTTATATAAACCAACATCCAGAATGGTAATTGATCCACCCTTATCCGACTGGACAATTTTTAGATCTTTATTTTTACTCAACTCCTGAAGAGCTTTATGCTCATGAAATGTCAGATTATGATGGGTCAGTTCCACTCTGTTATTTAATTCCACCAAATCCCTTTCCACCGCTTCTTGAAAAACATCCAGCATCGGAGGTCTAGATTTAAGTGGGTAAAATTTTGTATTTTTTACATGAAAAGAATCATTTAAATTAACCTGGTATTCTATGGAGCTTTCAGATTCTAGTTGTGTCAAATTATACAAACCCACCTGTTCCTCAAACGTAAGTAACCTTTCAACATCCCTATTTTCTACAGAACAAGAATTATCAGTAACAATATCATCCACAAAATGACATTTTAAGGTTAAACTACGTGCTAGACGATTAACATCACACACTGTGTCATATACATTAAATTTACATGCCGGGGAAAAACCAAGTCCTTTTGACAAAAGTGAAAGTTGCGGTGCTGAAAGTATATAACTGGAAAGGTTGTAGACTGGTACAGTTACTTCTTCCGTTTCCGGAGTTTGTCCTGATAAGCCTGTTCTCTTATGGCGTCTTCCTCCTCTCCTTCTAATCCGTTTTTTGGTTTAGCTCCCTCTTTGTTGTAATTTCTTTGGTAAGATTTTTTTCTTTTTTCCATACCTTTATTAGATACACAAGCCACTGATGAATCTGAATAATCATCTGAAATATCTCCAAAAGTAGTGTCCATATTTTCTTGAGTTTTTTGAAAAGTCACTTTATGTTTGCTGAACCAAGGTTTCCGTTTTTTTAATATTGATGACGGATTCTTGCTCCAATTATATACACATTTATTGTTATAATCCTCCAAGTCTCGTGTGTATTTTCTTTTTTTAGTCTCAATAATGGTATCCTCTAGTTTATTTAATTTCTGTTGCATTTTTTCATATAATAATTTGTAAGAATCATTGCCTTGATAAATTTCCAGAGAATCTTTCACAATCTTAATTTCATCACTGAGTTTTTTAAGTTCAGTCTCCTCTTCTTCAATGATTAATTTTATAAGACTGAGAGAGCATTCACTAAGAACATTTTCCCACCTGGTCTGGAACTCATCATTATAAGCTGTTGTAGCCACTTTTTTCAATCTTAGACCACGTGGGATCATCTTCCTCTCCCAGTAGCAGCTGAGGGAGTTGTGGTCCCACCATATTTTCTGTTCTTTGATCATAATACGTTCCAAATTGTACATGATGGAATTCAATCCCCCAGGTGCTATATCCACTCCATTGGCATTGTCATTAAATATCAAGGCAAGTTTATTGCGTCTTGTGTTGCAGTAATCCACTTCCATAGTAGCAAAGGATTTTTTACCAATGAGATCAGTCATATGTAATAAAGTTTCAAGTTCAATACTTTGATTATGGGTGCTCGGCTAATACTCCCAGAGTCAATATTCAAACAATGTAAAGAACATATAGCCAGCTCACCATAAAGGAGTTCCTCATCGGTGTTCACCTTATATTCTGCATGGATCCAGGCAGGGAGTGTGCCCCAACAAATAGAAATATGAGAGAATTGGGATCCAGCAAAAACATGAAAGTTCACCAGAATTATAAAATCTTCTTCTTTATTTATCCATTAATTCATATAAAAAATGTATGAGGAACTCCAAACAATTGGTAACATTCCAGCAAAGGGACTACATGTTTCAGCACTATGTGCCTTCTTCACGGTCCTTTTTGAACTGAGCTCCAACACTGGCAATATATCCTCCTTTGTGGAACATATTCAAATGATCCTTAATATATATATATACACATTTATCCCAAAAAACAAATATCCTAAAATAAAAAAGTAAAAAATAAGTTGCAAAATTGCATGAAGGTAGTAACAATAATTAGGGTATTTAGTAAATATATTTTTTATCAAAAGAATGTACAAGTCATCCCGCCATGTCTAGGCAACCCTTGTGGGACAGTCCTAACTCTTGTATTTAAAACCTTTCCACTTGTCAAGTGGCGTAAAAGTGAACAAGCACTGGGGGACTGAACCAACAGTAAAAACATAGGCCAGACAGGATGGATTTCCCCACTCAGAAACAGGGCGGACACACCCTTATATGCACAGAATACACATTGAACTAAATGAGAAACTAGATCTGAGCTGAAAACAGAAAGTAAGACAATAGATATATTTAACCCCTTCACTACCAAGGGTGGTTTGCATGTTAACTCCCGGGCCAATTTTTACAATTCTGACCACTGTCCTTTTATGAGGTAATAACTCTGAAACACTTCCATGGATCTCAGTGATTCTGACATTGTTTTCTTGAGACATATTGCACTTCATGTTAGTGGTAAAATTTCATTGAAATAGCTTGTGTTTATATGTGAAAAAAAACAGAAATTTGGTGAAAATTTCGCAATTTTCCAACTTTGAATTTTTATCCCTTAAATCACAGAGATACGGCACACAAAAAACTTGATAAGTAACATTTACCACATGTTTACTTTACATCAGCACAATTTTGGAACCAAATTTTTTTTTGTTAGGAAGTTATAAGGGTTAAAAATTGACCAGCGATTTCTCATTTTTGCAACACCATTTTATTTTTACGGACCACATCACATTTGAAGCCACTTTGAGGGGTCTATATGATAGAAAATACGCAAAAGTGACACGATTCTAAAAACTGCACCCCTTATGGTGCTCAAAACAACATTCAAGAAGTTTATTAAACCTTCAGGTGCTTCACAGGAATTTTTTGAATATTTAAAAAAAAATGAACATTTAACTTTTTTTCACAAAAAAAATAATTCAGGTTCAATTTTTTTTATTTTACCAAGGTTAACAGGAGAAATTGGACTGCAAAAGTTATTGTGCAATTTGTCCTGAGTATGCTGATACCTTACATGTGGGGGGGAACCATTGTTTCAGCGCATGGCAGAGCTCAGAAGGGAAGGAGCGCCATTTGACTTTTTCAATGCAAAGTTGGCTGGAATTCAGATAGGACGCCATGTCACGTTTGGAGAGCCCCTGATGTGCCTAAAGAGTGGAAACCTCCCACAAGTGACCCCATTTTGGAAACTAGACCCCCCAAGGAACTTATCTAGATATGTGGTGAGAACTTTGAACCCACAAGGGCTTCACAGAAGTTTATAACGTACAGCAGTACAATTAAAAAATCAAATTTTTTCCACAAAAAAGATCTTTTCACCCCCAATTTTTATTTTCCCAAAGGTAACAGGACCCTAAAAGTTATTGTGCAATTTGCCTTGAGTTTGCTGATACCCCATACGTGGGTGTAAATAACTATTTGGGCGCACGGCAGAGCTCGTAAGGGAAGCAGCGCCATTTGACTTTTTTGGCTGGAATTGAGATCGGACACCATGTCGCGCTTGGAAAGCCCCTGATGTACCAAAACAGTGGAAACCCCCCACAAATGACACCATTTTGGAAACTAGACCCCCCAAGGAACTTATCTAGATGTGTGGTGAGAACTTTGAACCCCCAAGGGCTTCACAGAAGTTTATAATGCCCGGGCGTGAAAATAAAACTATCGTATTTTTTCCACAAACATGATAATTTAGTCCCCAATTTTTTTTTCCCAAGGGTACCAGGAGAAATTGGACCCCAAAAGTTGTTGTCCAATTTGTCCTGAGTACGCTGATACCTCATATGTGGAGAAAACTACTGTATGGGCACACGTCGGGGCTTGGAATGGAAGTAGTGACGTTTTGGAATGCAGACTTTGATGGAATGGTCTGCGGGTGTCATGTGCGTTTGGAGAGCCTCTGATGTGCCTAAACTATTCAAATTCCCCACAAGTGACCCAATTTTGGAAACTAGACCCCCCACGGAACTTATCTAGATGTATGGTGAGCACTTTGAACCCCCAAGTGCTTCACAGAAGTTTAAAACGCCCGGGCGTGAAAATAAAAAAGTCATATTTTTTTCCACAAAAATGATATTTTTGCCCCCAATTTTTTATTTTCCTAAGGGTAACAGGAGAAATTGGACCCCAAAAGTTGTTTTGCAATTTGTTCTGAGAAGGCTGATACCCCATATGTGGGGGTAAACACTGTTTGGGCGCATGGCAGAGCTTGGAAGGGAAGGAGCACCATTTGACTTATTCAATGCAGAATTGGCTAGAATTGAGATCAGATGCCATGTTGTGTTTGGAGAGCACCTGATGTGCCCAAACAGTGGAAACCCCCCAATTTTAACTCCAACCCTAACCCCAACACACCCCTAACCCTAATCTCAGCCCTAACCCTAGCCCTAACCCTAGCCCAAACCCTAACCCTACCCCTAGCCCTAACCCTAACCCTAATGGGAAAATGTAAATAAATAAATTTTTTAATTTTATTATTTTTCCCTAACTAAGGGGGTGATAACGGGAAGTTTGAATTACTATTTATAGCAAGTTTTTATTTTTGGCAGCTGTCACACTCTAAAAGACGCTTTTTATTGTAAAAATAGTTTTTGCATCAACACATATTGAGAGCTATAATTTTTCCATATTTTCACCCACTGAGTCTTGTGAAGTTTTATTTTTTGTGGGACTAGTTGATGTTTTTATTGGCATCATTTTCGGGCACGTGACATCTTTTGATCGTTTTTTTTTTCCGATTTTTGGGACGCAGAATGAACAAAAACCAGTGTTTCATGAATTTCTTTTGGGGGGTGCGCTTACATCGTTGCGCGTGCGGTAAAATTGATAAAGCGCTTTTATTCTTCGGGTCAGTACGATTACAGCGATACCTCATTTATGTCTTTTTTTATGTTTTAGCGCTTTTATGCAATGAAAACAATTTTATATAAAAAATAACTATTTTTGCATCGCTTTATTCTGCGAGCTATAACTTTTTAATCTTTCGCTGATGATGCTCTGTGGCAGCTCATTTTTTGAGGGACAAGATGACATTTTCAGTGGTACAATGGATATTTATATGCGTCTTTTTGATCGTGCGTTATTGTTCTTTTTGTTCGGCGGTATGTTAATAAATCATTATTTTTTGCTTCGTTTTTTATTTTCATTTTTTAAGGGTTTCGCTAAAGGGGTTAACTAATGGGACAGTTTTATAGGGCGAGTCATTACGGATGCGGCAATACCAAATATGTGTACTTTTATTGCTTTTTTTTTATTTCCAAAAAATGAATTTATTAGGGAATTTTTTTTTTAATTTATTTAGCGATTTTTTTAAACATTATTTTTACACTTTTTTTTAACTTTATTACATTGTCCCAGGTGGGACATCACTGTCCTGTGACAGATCGCTGATCTGTCACATCACAGATCACTGTGACAGATCAGCAGTCTATCACAGGCAGTGCTGCAGGCTTCCTCCTTGCCTGCGCTTTGCAGGCATGAGGAAGCCAGCTCCCTGCAGGCCCCCGAAGGTCCCCGTCGCCATTTTGGATTTGGGGACCAGCAGGGATGGAGCCCCCCGCAGCAGCACTGCACATTGCGCTGCTGTGGGGGGCTCAGGGAAGCACGGAGGGAGCCCCCTCCCTGCCAAAGCTTCCCTTTAACCCCCGGTACACTGCGATCGTGTTTGATCATGGTGTGCCAGGGGTTAACATGTCAGGGGCGGTACGTGACCGCCCCTGAGACTTTGTGCTGGGTGTCAGCTGTGATAATCAGCTGACACCCAGCCGCGATCAGCGGCGCTCACCACGTGGGCACCGCTGATCGCTATGACGTAATATTCCGTCCATGGGAGTTAGGTCCCAGGTCACATGGATGGAATATTACGTCCATTGTAGGAAAGGGGTTAATGAATAAATGAATACTTTATTGAAAGACTTGTTATACATAATAAAGAGATGATTAAATTCACACAAAAAGGGGGAGGCTGACGCAGGATACAATAAATGTGAGAACATTCCAAACACAGCCACTAGATGGCAAGGGTTCACAAAAATAGAAGCAGCGTACTTCAAAAAAGAATATATTTGTATATATATTGTATATAGTTTTACAGCAGGGTAAACGAGGTGCGCTTGTACAAGGGCGAGAATAGGGACACTGTGTGAATGATGTGTGACGCATCATTCACATTAAGTGAGTCGGACATTAAATGTAATACACACTATACACCATGCTTTTTGTAGACCTATGAGGATCTTGTAATATCTGTTGCATATAATGCTGCTAAGGTTTTTGTAACCACAGTTTATTGACCCTTTTATATTTTCTGCAGAACCCTCCATGCAGCACAGAGAGCTGTTGATACTGCCCCAGCACAGAGCGCTGCTTCTGCCCCAGCACAGAGCGCTGACACTGCCCCAGCTAAAGGCGCTCCCATTGCCCCAGCACAGAGCGCTCCCACTGCCCTAGCACAGAGCCAAGCCACCCCACAGAGCCCAGCCACCCCACAGAGCCCAGCCACCCCATAGAGCACCGCACAGAGCGCCACCACTGCATCAGTCGGGATGGGATTTCCCAGAGGCCACCGCACCAGACCGAACTACCCCTGTGACCACTCCTCCACCTGTGCCGATCCCTTTGCTGGTAAGCTGAATTTGGACTGTAAGAAAGACCTGTTATGAATGGGTCACCGAGGAGGAAAAAAACAACAAGCTAAGTCTCAGAAAACCAGAGAGGTTGGTAACTATGCAGATTGCAGATCCCTGATCTTAACCACACAACTAGCAGCAGTCGTGGAGCATTCCTACGGTGGTCCTAGACGCCTCGTCACACCCGGAGAGCTACATAAGCCTACACTGTGTTCCAAATTATTATGCAAATTGGATTTAAGTGTCATAAAGATGTAATTTTTTGCTTATCAAATAAACTCATAGATGGTATTGTGTATCAGGGCTCTTTGGATCACTGAAATCAATCTCAAATGCCTGTGATAATTAGTTTACCAGATGAGCTCAATTAAAGGAAAGCTACTTAAGAATAACGTTCCACATTATTAAGCAGGGCACAGGTTTCAAGGATATTTCGGAAATAAAAAGGATCTCTCTGCTGCTGAAAAGCATCAAATAGTGCAATGCCTTGGTCAAGAGATGAAAACATTAGATATTTCCCAAAAACTTAAACGTGATCATTGTACTGTTAAGAGATTTGTGGTGGATTCTGAGCACAGACATGTTTGTGCTGATAAAGGCAGAATGAGGAAGGTTTCTGCCAGGCAAGTTCATTGGATTAAGAGAGTGACTGCTAAAAAGCCATTACAAACCAGCAAACAGATATTTAAAGCTGCTGGTGCCTCTGGAGTCCCTCGAACCTCAAGGTGTAGGATCCTTCAAAGGCTTGCTGTGGTGCATAAATCTACTATTTGGCCACCCCTAAACAGTGTTCGCAAGCAGAAATGGTTGCAGTGGGCCCAGACATACATGAAGACTAATTTTCAAACAGTCTTGTTTACTGATGAGTGTCGAGCAACCCTGGATGGTCCAGATGGATGGAGTAGTGGATGGTTGGTGGATGGCCACTATGTCCCAACAAGGCTGCGACGTCAGCAAGGAGGTGGAGGAGTCATGTTTTGGGCCGGAATCATGGGGAAACAGCTGGTAGGGCCCTTTAAGGTTCCTGAAGGTGTGAAAATGACCTCTGCAAAGTAAATAGAGTTTCTGACTGACAGCTGTCTTCCATGGTATCAAAAGCAGAAATGTGCCTTCAGGAGCAAAATCATCTTCATGCATGACAATGCACCATCTGATGCTGCAAAGAATACCTCTGAGTCATTGACTGCTATGGGCATAAAAGGAGATAAACTTATGGTGTGGCCACCATCTTCCCCTGACCTCAACCCTATAGAGAACCTTTGGAGTATCATCAAGCAAAAGATCTATGAGAGTGGGAGGCAGCTCACATCAAAACAGCAGTTCTGGGAGGCTATTCTGACTTCATGCAAAGAAATACAAGCAGAAACTCTCCAAAAACTCACAATTTGAATGGATGCAAGAATCGTGAAGGTGATATCAAAGAAGGGTTCCTATGTTAACATGTAACTTGGCCTGTTAAGCTATTTAACTCCAAAACATCCTTTTTGTTCAGTGAATGTGACCTCCTAATGCTGCAAATTCCACAAATGAGCATTTTCAGTTCTTTAAAACATATCAAATGTTTAGAAATTCTACTGTGCCTAATAATTTGGAACAGTGCAATTTGAGTTTTTATTCATTTTGGAGATTATACTGTTATTATTGGGAGGTTTCTTCAATAAAATTTGATGTATACTCTAACCGGTGATGACTTTTATTAGACTGACTGTCATTTGTACCTACTATTTAGGAAAATCAGAGAAAAATATCATTTGCATAATAATTTGGAACACAGTGTAAAGCAGGAAAAGAGGAAAACTAACTGCCCCAGAGCAGACCCCAAAGGAAAGACAGCCCCCCACATGTATTGACAGTGAAACAAGATGAAAACACAAACAAAGGCAGGAAAATAGGCTGACCAAACGATGGGGCCCGACTAACTAGAAAGGACAGGAAAGGAAAGCCACTGTCTGCAATCTGCCAAAAAACCCTCCTAAAATAATGTCCAACACTTCTGATAACAAAATTAACCCTGAAGTCACTAGACTTCTCCCACTATATCAGCACTCTGAAATATTCTGAAACAGAGCAAAAAGAGGCCAGTCTAATAAGGGACAAAAAAGGCAAATTGGCAAATACAGATAAATAGGAGTGGAAGTTCAGCATAGCCCCAGCAGGGGCAGGCTGACCACACAAGAAACTGAATTGACCAACAAGCGCAAGTGTGAACATTAGCAAAAAACAAACTTAACTTGAGAAGACTGGAAGAGAGCTGAAGTCCAAGACCTGAGAAGCAGACTGAATCACCAGCACCAGGATAGGGCGTTGACTGTCTTATATCCAGTCTGATACTCCAGAGATCCAATCGTTATCTTCCTCATCAGGTGGCAGATCACTACCACTTAAACTAACCTCACTACCTTCTGTCACCACCAGAGGGAGAACGGAAGGAGAACTCTCAACTGGTGGAGCAGAAAATGAGTTCATAACAGTACCACCCCCTTGAGGAGGGGTCACCGAACCCTCATCCATGCCACCTGGCCGATCAGGATGGGCCTGGTGAAAAGCATGAGCCAATTTATTGGCATGAATATCAGAGGCAGAGACCCAAGAATTATCCTCCTGGCCATAACCCTTCCATTTGACCAAATACTGGAGTCTCCGTCTAACCAAACGAGAATCCAATATTTTCTCTACCTCATATTCCACATTGCCTTTAACCAATACAGGGTCAGGAGGTGCCGCCACAGGAACTACAGGCTCAACAAACCTCTTCAACAGTGACTTGTGAAATACGTTATGGATTTTGAACGTAACTGGAAGAGCCAATCGAAAAGAAGCAGGATTAAGAATCTCCAAAATCTTATAAGGTCCAATAAATCTTGGCTTAAATTTTGGAGATGCAACCTTCATAGGAATATTCTTAGACGACAACCAAACCATATCACCCACTTTAAACCGGGGACCAATGGTCTTATGCCGGTTGGAAAAACGCTGGGCCTTTTCCTGAGAGAGTGACAACTTATCCACCACTTGGTCCCATATCTGCTGCATTCTCACAACCACAGTGTCCACACCTGGGCAGGATGAAGATTCCACTTGCCCTGAAGAGAATCGAGGATGAAACCCAAAATTACAGAAAAAGGGTGACATCAAAGTGGCAGAACTAGCTCTATTGTTCAGTGCAAATTCGGCCAAGGGCAAAAATGAGACCCAATCATCTTGATCAGCAGATATAAAACATCTTAAATAAGACTCCAGGGTCTTGTTTGTTCTCTCAGTCTGCCCATTGGTCTGGGGATGAAACGCGGAGGAGAACGATAACTGAATTCCCAGATTGGAACAAAAGGCTTTCCAGAATCTGGAAACAAACTGGACCCCTCTATCGGACACAATGTTCTCAGGAATCCCATGTAACTGAGCCACCTGTTGTAAAAGCAAGGGTACCAACTCAGCGGAAGATGGCACCTTTGGGAGTGGTACAAGATGGACCACCTTCGAAAATCTATCACAAATCACCCAGATAACAGTCATTCTCTGAGAGACAGGAAGATCAGAAATAAAATCCATTGAAATATGGGTCCATGGCCTCTTGGGCACCGGCAGGGGCATCAGCAACCCACTAGAACAAGAACAGGGTTTAGACCGAGAATAAGTCCCACAGAATTGTACAATATTCCTGACATCACGAGATAAGACCGGCCACCAAAACGACCGACTCACCAAATCTCTGGTACCAAAAATACCCGGATGACCAGCCAATGCGGAGCAATGGACTTCAGACATCACTCTCTTTCTCCACTGGTCAGGAACATACAATCTTCCCATAGGGCAACGCTCAGGTTTATCCTCCTGAAATTCCTCCAGGGCGCGTCTCAAATCGGGCGAAATGGCAGAAAGAACTACCCCCTCACCTAGGATAGTAGTAGGCTCGGTCACATTAAGAGAATCAGCAAAGAAACTCCTAGAAAGGGCGTCTGCCTTAACATTCTTAGTGCCCGGAAGAAAAGAGACCACAAAATTAAAACGCATGAAAAACAAGGCCCATCTAGCCTGTCTAGGATTCAAGCTTTTAGCCGACTCCTGATAAATCAGATTCTTGTGATCGGTGAGGACCACAAATTGATGTCTAGCTCCCTCCAACCAATGTCTCCACTCCTCAAATCCATTTCGTGGCCAACAATTCCAGATTCCCCACGTCATAGTTGCGTTCAGATGGGGAAAACTTTCGAGAAAAGAAGGCACAGGGATTCATCTTAGAAGTCACAGGGTCTTTTTGGAACAAAACAGCTCCTGCACCAATCTCAGAAGCGTCTACTTCCACTTTAAATGGAAGTGAGACATCAGGTTGCCGTAAAACTGGAGCTGAAGTAAATCTCCGCTTAAGCTCCTGAAATGCTGAGACAGCCTCAGGAGACCAATTCAGCACATCAGCTCCCTTCTTGGTCAGATTAGTCAGTGGTTTGACAATACTAGAAAAATTACCTATAAATTTACGATAGAAATTAGAAAAAACCCAAAAACTTCTGGAGAGCCTTCAAAGAAGTAGGCTGAACCCAATCATAAATGGCCTGCACCTTGGCCAGGTCCATTTCAATAGTTGATGGAGACAAGATAAATCCCAAAAATGAAATCCTCTGTACACCAAAGAGGCACTTCGATCCCTTAACAAACAGGGAATTCTCCCTCAAAATCCGGAACACAGTCCGGACAAGTTCCACATGGGAATCCCAATCACTAGAAAAGATCAAAATATCATCCAGATAGATGATCAAAAACTTATCCACAAATTCTCGGAAAATATCATTCATAAAGGACTGGAAGACAGAAGGGGCATTAGAGAGCCCAAAAGGCATCACCAGGTACTCAAAATGTCCCTCCGGAGTATTAAACGCCGTCTTCCATACATCCCCGTGCTTGATGTGAATAAGATTACACGCCCCCCTGAGGTCAAGCTTAATAAACCAGCAGGCACTCTTAACTCTGGAGAATAAATCAGACATGAGAGGTAAAGGGTACTGATATTTAACCGTCATCTTGTTAAGGGAATGATAATCAATTCACGTTCTTAATGAACCATCTTTCTTGGCCACAAAAAAACCCCAGTGCCTAAAGGTGACGAGGATGGTCTAATATGACCCTTCTCCAATGACTCCTTAATATAGGATCGCATAGCATCATGTTTGGGTACAGATAAGTTGAAAAGCCGACCCTTGAGAAATTTACACCCAGGCATCAACTCAATTGCATAACTCCTATGAGGAGGCAAAGACGCAGACTTACTCTCACTAAATACAGTGGGGCAAAAAAGTATTTAGTCATTCAGCAATAGTGCAAGTTCCACCACTTAAAAAGATGAGAGGCGTCTGTAATTTACATCATAGGTAGACCTCAACTATGGGAGACAAACTGAGAAAAAAAAATCCAGAAAATCACATTGTCTGTTTTTTTTTTCATTTTATTTGCATATTATGGTGGAAAATAAGTATTTGGTCAGAAACAAGCAATCAAGATTTCTGGCTCTCACAGACCTGTAACTTCTTCTTTAAGAGTCTCCTCTTTCCTCCACTCATTACCTGTAGTAATGGCACCTGTTTAAACTTGTTATCAGTATAAAAAGACACCTGTGCACACCCTCAAACAGTCTGACTCCAAACTCCACTATGGTGAAGACCAAAGAGCTGTCAAAGGACACCAGAAACAAAATTGTAGCCCTGCACCAGGCTGGGAAGACTGAATCTGCAATAGCCAACCAGCTTGGAGTGAAGAAATCAACTGTGGGAGCAATAATTAGAAAATGGAAGACATACAAGACCACTGATAATCTCCCTCGATCTGGTGCTCCACGCAAAATCCCACCCCGTGGGGTCAGAATGATCACAAGAACGGTGAGCAAAAATCCCAGAACCACGCGGGGGGACCTAGTGAATGAACTGCAGAGAGCTGGGACCAATGTAACAAGGCCTACCATAAGTAACACACTACGCCACCATGGACTCAGATCCTGCAGTGCCAGACGTGTCCCACTGCTTAAGCCTGTACATGTCCGGGCCCATCTGAAGTTTGCTAGAGAGCATTTGGATGATCCAGAGGAGTTTTGGGAGAATGTCCTATGGTCTGATGAAACCAAACTGGAACTGTTTGGTAGAAACACAACTTGTCGTGTTTGGAGGAAAAAGAATACTGAGTTGCATCCATCAAACACCATACCTACTGTAAAGCATGGTGGTGGAAACATCATGCTTTGGGGCTGTTTCTCTGCAAAGGGGCCAGGACGACTGATCCGGGTACATGAAAGAATGAATGGGGCCATGTATCGTGAGATTTTGAGTGCAAACCTCCTTCCATCAGCAAGGGCATTGATGATGAAACGTGGCTGGGTCTTTCAACATGACAATGATCCAAAGCACACCGCCAGGGCAACGAAGGAGTGGCTTCATAAGAAGCATTTCAAGGTCCTGGAGTGGCCTAGCCAGTCTCCAGATCTCAACCCTATAGAAAACCTTTGGAGGGAGTTGAAAGTCCGTGTTGCCAAGCGAAAAGCCAAAAACATCACTGCTCTAGAGGAGATCTGCATGGAGGAATGGGCCAACATACCAACAACAGTGTGTGGCAACCTTGTGAAGACTTACAGAAAACGTTTGACCTCTGTCATTGCCAACACATGATATATCACAAAGTATTGAGATGAAATTTTGTTTCTGACCAAATACTTATTTTCCACCATAATATGCAAATAAAATGAAAAAAAAACAGACAATGTGATTTTCTGGATTTTTTTTTCTCAGTTTGTCTCCCATAGTTGAGGTCTACCTATGATGTAAATTACAGACGCCTCTCATCTTTTTAAGTGGTGGAACTTGCACTATTGCTGACTGACTAAATACTTTTTTGCCCCACTGTACATCAGAGAAATCAGCCAGATAATCAGTTATATCATGAGACTGAGGAGTGGTGGAGAAAACAGGAGCGTCCCTAAGAACACACTGACAACCCCAACTCACCACAGACACAGATTTCCAATCCAAAACTGGGTTATGAGTTTGCAACCAGGGGAACCCCAGAACAATAGAATCATGCAAATTATGCAGCACCAAAAATTTACAATTTTCTTGGTGGTCTGGGGCAACTCGCATTATCACCTGGGTCCAAAACTGAGGTTTATTCTCCGCCAAAGGAGTGGCATCAATACCCCTCAAAGGAATAGGAGTCTGCAGAGGCATCATGGACAAACCACAATGTTTAGCAAAGTTCAAATCCATCAGATTCAGAGCTGCTCCTGAATCCACAAAAGCCTTAGTGGAAAATGTGGACAAGGAGCAGATCAGAGTAATTGCCAAAAGGAACTTAGGTTGTATATTGCCCACAGCAAATGTGTGTGCAAAACGTTTCTCTCGTTTAGGGCAGACAGAAATAGTATGAGAGGCGTCTCCACAGAAAAAGCACAGCTTATTACGCCTTCTAAACTCACGACGTTGCGCCCTAGACAAAACCCAATCACATTGCATAGGTTCAGACATTTGTTCAAAAGGTGGCAGCGCCTACCGTGTAGTTTTACGTTCACGTAAACGCAGATCAACTTGAATGGCTAATGACATAGAGCCATCCAGACCAGAAGGAACAGGAAATCCCACCATAACATCTTTTACAGTCTCTGACAAACCTTTCCGAAAGAGAGCTGCCAATGCACTATCATTCCATGTAGTAAGGACCGCCCACTTTCAGAATTTTTGACAGTACAACTCTGCAGGATCCTGACCCTGGTCTAATGCCAACAGGGTTCTCTCAGCTAGATCAACGGCATTAGGTTCATCATACAACAACCCCAAGGCCTGAAAAAATGCATCCACATTAGTCAGAATAGGATTTTCAGGTGTCAGAGAAAAAGCCCAATCCTGGGGATCGCCGCACAGCAAGGAGATGACAATTTTAACCTGCTGCACAGAGCTCCCCGATGAGTTAGGTTTCAAAGCAAGAAATATTCGGAAATTTAGACCGATCCCCAGAAAACACATCAGGAGTAGGAATCTTGGGTTCAGCAGCATGTGACTGAATAAGGTAGGTGGAAATTCCCTGTACTTCAGCAGCAAGTTGCTCCACACGATCAGACAGTTGCTTAATCTCCATTAGGAAAGAGAAAAAAAATCCTCCTATGGCCCCAGAGAAAAAGAAGAAAAAATATTAAAAAAAAAAAAAAAATTCTGACACTTTTTTTCTTTTTCTTTAACAATTCCCACCTGCTTTTGAGTACCCTAGAATATGCAGTATGGCTGGTGATTCTGTTATGAATGGGTCACCGAGGAGGAAAAAAACAACAAGCTAAGTCTCAGAAAACCAGAGAGGTTGGTAACTATGCAGATTACTGATCCCTGACCTTAACCACACAACTAGCAGCAGTCGTGGAGCGTTCCTACGGTGGTCCTAGATGCCTCGTCACAACCGGAGAACTACATAAGCCTAAAGCAGGAAAAGAGGAAAACTAGCTTCTCCAGAGCAGACCCCAAAGGAAAGACAGCCCCCCACATGTATTGACAGTGAAACAAGATGAAAACACAAACAAAGGCAGGAAAATAGGCTGAGCAAACGATGGGGCCCGACTAACTAGAAAGGACAGGAAAGGAAAGCCACTGTCTGCAATCTGCCAAAAACCCTACCAAAATAATGTCCAACACTTCTGATAACAAAATTAACCCTGAAGTCACTAGACTTCTCCCACTATATCAGCACTCTGAAATATTCTGAAACAGAGCAAAAAGAAGCCAATCTAATAAGGGACAAAAAAGGCAAATTGGCAAATACAGATAAATAGGAGTGGAAGTTCAGCATAGCCCCAGCAGGGGCAGGCTGATCACACAAGAAACTGAATTGACCAACAAGCGCAAGTGTGAACATTAGCAAAAAACAAACTTAACTTGAGAAGACTGGAAGAGAGCTGAAGTCCAAGACCTGAGAAGTAGACTGAATCACCAACACCAGGATAGGGAGTCGGCTGTCTTATAGCCAGTCTGATACTCCAGAGATCCAATCGTTATCTTCCTCATCAGGTGGCAGATTACTACCACTTAAACCAACCTCACTACCTCCTGTCACCACCAGAGGGAGAACGGAAGGAGAACTCTAAAATGGTGGAGCAGAAGATGAGTTCATAACACAGACCCCCATTTGACACATTTTTCTCCCTATTTTCCTTCTTAAAATTTGGGGTGTGTCTTATGGTCCGGTGCGTATTATAGTCCAAAAAATACTGTACTTCTATAAATTTTCTATTGAACTCAGGTTAACACTCTTGTCTCATCTTCATCATCCTAGTATATGGTAACATATTTTTTTAAGAATGTCTCAGTAAATTTGTCCATTTGTCCTTCCTTCAGTGATTGAAGTTTGCCAGTGACATATGCAGAAAACAGACCCATACCATGATGTTACCACCTCCAAACTTCACTGTTGGCGTGGTGTTTGTGGGATGATATGCAGTGCCTTTTGACCGCCAAACACGATGTGTATTGTGTCATCCAAAGAGTTCAATTTTGGTATCATCTGACCAGACTATATTCTCCCAGTATTTCACAAGCATGCCTAAATGTTGTTGAAAAAAAATTAAATGTGCTTAAACATGCTTTTTGTTCAGTAGTGTAGTCCTGCGTGGTGAGCGTGCATATAGGTCATGGAGGTTGAGTGCATTACTTAGAGTTTTCTTTGAAACAAATGTACCTTCCGATTTCAGGTATTTCTGTAGCTCTCATTAGGTGGTCCATGGCTTTCGTACAATTCTTTTGGTAATTCTTTTTTACTTCTTTGTCTGAAATCTTGCAGGGAGCACATGGTTGTGGTTGATGGTGACATTATGGCCTTTCCACTTCCGGATTATGGCCCCAAGAGTGCTCATTGAAACTTTCAATAATTTATAAATCCTTCTGTAACCAAAACCGTCATAATGTTTTGCAACCATAAGGTTGTGATGGTCTTGAGACAGTTCATTGGCTTTAACCAATCAAGAGATGTTTCTTCTGTGGCACTTTGGTACTTAGACACCTTTTTATAGGCCATCACATGAGCTAGGTGATATTATATTTCACTAAGTGGCAGGATTGCTTTCTAATAGATAGATTTCAGCTGGTGTCATGACTTTCCATGGCTTTTCACACCTCTCTTTCTTCATGTATTAAATAATTTTACCCTGTGTCATTTCTCATTATTAGTCACATAACTTAAGTATAGACCTCTTTGGTTTTATTTCTTTGCCTGCATGGATTGGGTGAGTTGTTACCAACATCTGGATATAATATAATATCATTGGAACTTTTAGAAATATATTTACTTAGAAAATTATTGACGTGTTCATAATTATTTTCCAGCTTTACATCCGGGTCATTGTCGCTCTCTGATGCCTCCTAGCACATGTGAATTACAGTACTTTGCTCTGCCCTCAGCAGGGCAGAGTGAAATACACCTATGCAAGAGAAAGACTGTGGACAGTTTGTGGATGGCATAAGCCATGTCATCCATATGAAGCAAGAAGGAGGATGGCGATTGCGAGGATAGAGGATGCTCTGAATCAAGACCAGTGACATCCATTCATTGGACCAGTGCTGTATGGTGGGATAATAAAATGTATTTTTTGTGATTTGTAGAGGGGCTTAGTAACTACTGACTACTGTAAGGCCTCTTTCACACATCAGGTTTTCGCCGTCAGGCGCGATCCGGCGCTTTTGACAGAAACCGGATCCGGCGAAATGCAATGCCGGATCCAGTTTCCCCCCCATTGACTTGCATTTGCGCCGGATCGCGCCGGATGGCCATGCGTTTCATCCGGTTTTCGCCGGATCCGGCAATGTGTCGCGATCCGGCGTCTGGAAAAAACGGCTACTGTAATGTTTTTTGTCTCCGGCGAAAAAGCTGGACACGACGGATCCGGCGCGTCCGGCTTTTTCACACAATGAAAGCCTATGAGCGCCGCAATGCGCCTGATCCGGCGAAAGCCGGATCCGGTGGCCGGATCCGTTTTTTTTGGTCTGAGCATGCTCAGTAGCTCTGCCCACAAGACATATATAAAAGCAAGACAGTGGGACCCACAGCCACACCCAACATGCCACCCAAGAAAGCAACCATGCGCAGCAGGAGAAGGCAGGAGACCACTGCAGCACCATCAGCACCACCACCACCCCAAATGGAGCAGCAAATGGAACATGCTGAGGAGGGGAGGCCAGCAGCAGATGAGAGACGGTAATTATCAAATCCCCCATTCCTCCAAACTAGGGCTATTGAATATCAAGATATTCATTGGCCCTTTGTTTCTCTTTATTCAACAGCCGCCCAATAGATGCAGCAGCAGCAGCAATGGCAGCAGCTGGAACACCCCCCACAGGCATGGAGTGTGGCCACCAGGAAGACAGCACATCATCTTCTGGGAGCCCTCCCTCGCATCGTCAGCGTTTGACGGTAAGTTTTTATTTCCAAAATCCATCATCTCTGGAATATATGTCTATTCATTGCCTTTTATTTCAAAACAGGATTCACAAGATGAAGAGGAGCTCCCAGAAGAAGAAGGAAGGGGTGGACAGACACTTGGAGTGGGCTCACAATTGGTAAGTTTTTTGCATCAAACGCAGAAACACAACATCACACTACACACAACACATAGAAAACAATGTTCTGCAGACCACACACAGCAAACAAATGCCTACATCCAAAGACATAACATTTTTTGTTTTCTTCTCTAGTCTTCCCAATCTGGTGCTCGGCCAAGAGGTCCTCGCAGTGCCTCCCAGGGTCGTCGGCGACAGCAACGCGGCGGTCACCAGCGTGTAAGTATAAATATTTTTGCTTTGTTTTTTTGCACTTTTTATTTCATTTCTTTTGTGGAGGCTAATTATGTTATTTTTGTCTTTTTCTTTAACAGCCTTCACAGCGTGCTCCCGACTCTGACCGTGAGGATGGAGGACTCGATGTGGACCACCTCATCGATCTCGTCAGAGAAAGGGAGCCGCTCTGGAATATGGCTGACCGCCGCCACGCTGACCTTATCGTTACCCGACGACTCTGGGAGGAAATCTGTTCGCTCCTTGTGGGCCGCTGGGAGGACCTCAATGTTCGGGCACAGATTAAAGAGCGTAAGTATATACAGTACCGGTTGCTTGATGTAAACCAGTGTTTCCCGAACTCCAGTCCTCGTGGTCCCCACGGATCATGTGTTCAGGATTTCTATTTACTATGGAAATCCTGAAAACATGACCCCTGGGGACCATGAGGACTGGAGTTTGTGAAACACTGATGTTGTATACTAACCACTCCTTTCTCGTTTCAGGGAACAGAATTGTGAATCGGTGGCGGTCTGTGAGGGATCGGTTCAAGAAGGAGTTCAATAAAGAGATGCGGGCCCTGAGTGGATCTGGAGGACGCAGGAGCAAGTACAAGTACGCACAAGCCCTGTCGTTCCTCCGGGAAACAATGGTCACTAGAAGGTAAATATTACACACCACATGTGAAAAAAAATGTTAGATGTAACTTTTTTTTTTCAGCCAGGGCCATACCATGTCAGTATTTTAATTGTTTTTTTTTTCTTTATTCCACAGCACGGTGAGCAGCACTCGGGAGCCTGCACGATTGGACCCTTCTGAGGCGATCCCTGAGGAGACCGGCACCGAGGGACACTTCGACCGCCCCGGTACATCTGCACCTTCCCAGCCTTCCCACACATTCGACCCATCTGTCCCATCCACCAGCACAGGAGCATCGTGGCCGCCTACATTACATGAAGCTGCTGGTGAGGAGATCGCTTTCCCTTTACCCCACCCTTCTGCCCCTGCCACCTCTAGTACACCTGTGGGTACTGGGCGGCAGTGGCAGAGGGGTCAGGAAAAGAGTTATGCGCCAGAGTTCTTGCATCTGAATGCATCTTTCCAGAACTGTCTAAAAGTCTTGTCAGAGCAAATCTCCGCAGGCTTTCAGCAGATCAACTCCAGCATTCTGGAGGTGAAGACACTTCTGCAAACCATGCATTCAGAAGCAAGATCTTCGCCAAACCACACCTTTTTCAGGTCTGTTGAGGAGCGCATGGCAACACTATCTCCTACCCAGCAGATGCATGTAATGCATTCGTGCCACGGTGCTCTACAGCAGGTTACCTCCCAACCTCCACCTCCCACCACTGTAGTTCCTCCACCTGCACCCCCTCCAGCCACTTTCCATCCTCCCCCTCCTATTACATCTGCACCCCCTCCAGCCACTTTCCATCCTCCCCCTCCTATTACATCTGCACCCCCTCCAGCCACTTTCCATCCTCCCCCTCCTATTACATACCAGCAACCTCACCAGTACCAGCAACCTTCCCAGTACCAGCAACCTCCCCAGTACCAGACATCTCCCCACTTCCAGCAACCTGCCCCGTACCAAACTCCTTCCCCGTACCAAACTCCTTCCCCATACAACTTTCCATCAACATCATCTGCTCCTACAGTCCCTGCCCAACCCTCCACTCCACCGCCCACCACCTCTTCTGCCTCCCACATGTCCACCCATTCTGTAGCTTTTTCCACACCATCACCTCTAACTGTTCCTTCCCCACCACGATCCCAGTCCTCTCTCCACACTCCCATTGTCGAAGTGTCCCGCAGCCCCTCCAGCAGTATTTCCACCCCACACTACACAGATTTATGATGTGTTTTGTAATAAAAATGCCCAGTTGGTTTCAAACCTTTATTAAAAAAGTTTTTTTAACTTTAAAAACAGTTTACAAAAAAAAAATATTTTAAATAAAAGTTAAATTATTGTTTACACTGGTTGTCTGTCATTTCTTTCTGCGGCGAAATATGTTTAAAAAAAAGGTTAAATACAGGGTATTTAAAAGGTAAAAAGGTATTCAAAACCAGGTATATAACTGTGGGTAAATTTTAGCTTTTTGCCACAGTTGTGTTCCTGGTTGTGTTTGAAGCAAAGTATTTCACCTAAAAAGTTGTGTTTATTGTTGGTGATTTCCTAACAATGTACACAACTTTTGTTAAAAGGTGAAATACTTTGCATAAAACACAACCAGGTACACACCTGTGGCCTAAAGCTAAAAATAGTAAGACCATGACAAGATAGCCAACTTTGGTTGGCAAAGGTATATACTGTTGGTCCAGAAGGTACACAAGTTTGGTTAGGGCACAAATCTTTCACACTCTGTCATCCTGCCAGTGTACTCTGCCTTGAGGTGACATAAAGTATAGTGCAAAATTGTCCCTCATTACTGAAACCGTCACAGAACTTCTAGTGGTAATATTTCCAATGACAACATCCATCTTCGCCAGTAACTTGCTCTTCTCTCCAACCTGCACTTTCTCCTCTACAACCTGTCAAAGAAGGGCTGTAGGAACATGCTATATATAGTTTTCCAGTAGCCAATCCCGTTCGGAAGGCCACAAGGGTCAATTTTAAAAACCAGATCCGGCGTAATCCGTCGAAAAACGGATAGAAAAACGGATGAACCGGATGAGACGGATCCGGTTTTGTCTGTCAAGAACAAGACGGATCCGGCAGAAAACCGGATCCGGCACATCAGGTTTTACAAAACATTTGCCGGATCCGGCATTCCGGCACAACGCCGGATCGCGCCTGACGCAGAAAACCTGATGTGTGAAAGTAGCCTAAGAAGTTTTAAAGGTGGTGGTCATAGATCATATTGGGAAAGCCTGGTGACAAGTTCCCTTTAACACTAATGGAGCAGAATAAATAAGATATCTCCTTAAAAAGTTGCTCAGCTACTTTATATTGATGGATTCTTGGATTTTGGATATAAAGGATTTCTCCTAAAAACCATACCAGTGGTAGCTCAGGGGGTTTCAGCTCAGGTGCCGCATTCATAGACTACATCATCTTACTGTGATTGAGATGAGTGATGTGACAGATATTCCAATATGTACTCTGATTCCAATTAATATACTTGCAAGAAGGAATGGAGGCCAAGTGCAATAATACAAAAAGGATAATTCAACAGCAGTCTGCCACTATTATTATTGTGTCATATATGTGTCTTAAATTTGGCATTTTAAACAGATGTGGCAAAACAGCCCTGTACAGTTAAATATATAGTATTACGCTAATAAATTGTTTGCAAATTTTGGGTTAAAGCATATTCATTTTCCATTGGCCAAATATGAGGTTTAACACTACCACAAATCACAGTATAGCTGTTGTGAGGTAGCGCTGTCATTCACATAGGGGATTCTCGCTTAGCGGCCACAAAACCAGATCCGGCACGGGTTTTCCATAAAACCAGTATAGTCCATGCAGTTTATTGTGCAGCATAAACCAAAACAAGCAACATACAGTTCACATCAGCATGGCGTCCTTTGACAGAACAGCTGCACTAAAAATAGGCTGAACTAGATGGACATAAGGTCTTCCTTCAGCCTTCAAAACTATGTTCAAAACTAAGTTACATGGCTATGACCTCATCACAAGTCCTTCACGCTCTCATACACACTCTACCATAGTGTTCTAAACACACCCCCTGGGATGGTTTGTGGGTAACTAGGATCTCCCGTCTCCCTAGTTACCTGGAGACTTCTCCCTGACACGTTGACACAGCACCTCAGCAGTATCACTGCTGCTCAACACAAGCATCAGTCTCCATCTGAAGGCCACCCACCTTGAGATACATAACGGTCCTTCCATATTCTGCCACTCATCCTCTCTCTTGGGACATCCACACAGCACCCCCTAGTGGACACAGTGGTCATTACACCACACTGTGTAATGTATCATTGCCAAACTGGAAGATTAAAATTAATATGCAAAATGTAAAATGTGTTTAAATGTATAGTTTTCTTTCTAAAAAAAAGTTATTTTGGGGTTAGATAAATTGTTTTTTTATTTAAGCCCATTATAAATAATTTCTTAACCCTAAAAAATTGCGCTACATAGATACATGCATGAAAAGTAATTTGTGACAACAACCAGCAGTATTGTGGCTCCTATAATTGTTAAATGCAATTAGTAAAACAGTTTCAAAGCCTTAATTTTTTTTTTGCATTTTTTATAATTTTATATAATTTTTCCTTTTAATTTCATCTATCCTACCTTTCAACAAAAAACGTAACATAAGATACACTCTAAAATGATACATTCACAAAAAAGAAATTAAAATGCGGCAACAACACGCAGTATGGTAGTGGGGTATACAGGGTGGGCCATTTATTTGGATACACCTAAATAAAATGGGAATGGTTGGTGATATCAACTTCCTGTTTGTGGCACATTAGTATATGAGAGGGGGGAAACTTTTTAAGATGGGTGGTGATCATGGCGGCCATTTTGAAGTCGGCCATTTTGGATTCAACCTTATTTTTTTCAATGGGAAGAGGGTCATGTGACACATCAATCTTATTGAGAAATTCACAAGAAAAACAATGGTGTGCTTGGTTCTACGAGGGGAGATCAAAAAGTAATGATAATCAATAATAAACACAATGAATATAGTAAAAAAAAAATTATTTTTCTACATAGTCTCCTAACAAGTCTATACATTTAGTCCATCTCTTTTCTAAACTTAGAATTCCCTTCGAAAAAAATTCTTGATCTTGACCCTCAAAAAACTCCCCAACAGCGGTTATCACGTCGCTATTGTCATCAAATTTCTTGCCCCGGAGGTGTTTCTTGAGCCGAGGAAAGAGAAAGAAGTCACTGGGGGCTAGATCTGGTGAATAGGGGGGGGTGTTCCACCAGTTCAAAGCCCGCTTCTTGAATGATAGCCATGGCAACTGCAGCTTTGTGAGCCGGTGCGTTATCTTGGTGAAACAGCACTCCAGCCCGCAGTTTGCCGCGCCTTTTCTCCTTGATAGCCTCCCGCAATCTTCTTATTTGTTCTGCGTAGTAGGAGCCCATAATAGTGGCTCCCTTCTCCAAATAGTCCACCATAATAATTCCTTCAGTGTCTCAAAAAACGGACGCCATAACCTTCCCTGCTGAGCTTGACACTTTGAATTTCTTCGGCGTCGGTTCGTCTGCTCGTTTCCATGTCATCGATTGTTGTTTAGTTTCGGGATCAAACTGGTGGATCCAGGTCTCATCCATGGTCAAAAAACGTGACAAAAAATTCTCCTTGTCTGCTTGGAACTTTTCGAGATTTGCTATTGAAATGTCAACTCGTTTCTTCTTTTGCTCGTCGGTTAACATTTTTGGCACCCAACGCGTGGAGACATTTCTCATATGCAATTCTTTTGCAAGGATTCTTTGAATACTGCCATATGAGATCCCTGTGACCTCAGCTACATGCCTGATAGTCACTCTTCGATCTGCCAACACAACTTCTTCAACTTTTTTCACACTTTCTTCATTGAGGGACGTGGATGGGCGTCCTTCGCGATGTTCATCTTCCGTCGATGTTCTTCCCAGCTTAAATTCCTTGGCCCAGCGTGCAACTGTGGAATATGGAGGAGAAGAGTCCCCCAATGTTTCCACCAAGTCGCTGTGTATGTCTTTGGTAGACATTTTTTTCAAGCAGAGGTATTTGATGACAGCTCTGAGCTCGTTTTTTTCCATTTTGATGTTCACTCCTTGGCAGTTCATATTCAAATGAATGTAGCTCCCGGGAATCGTGGCCTATTTAAGTGATTTTTTTTTCCTGGACTAGTGGGTACCTAAGAGAGAAGAAAACATTTTATTTTAATTTCTGTGTGCAATAGAAATAACCGATTATC
This sequence comes from Dendrobates tinctorius, assembly GCF_039654945.1. Lineage (NCBI taxonomy): Eukaryota > Metazoa > Chordata > Amphibia > Anura > Dendrobatidae > Dendrobates > Dendrobates tinctorius. The sequence continues at coordinate 24,612,291 of NW_027361712.1, read as the reverse complement.
ATTACTTTTGGATTACAATTTTATGACGACTTATAAAATGTGTTCAAAGTGCTGCCCATTGTGTTGGATTGTCAATGCAACCCTCTTTTCCCACGCTTGGCACATTGATGCTACACTGATTAAAAAGAGGTAGGAAAAAACAAAACCAGAACATCACTAAGTGGGAAGGTCTTATAATATACAGTATAAAGATAAAATTATTAAACCAACATAAATTATGCTTAGTTGCTAGATTTTATACATTATGATAGAATTTTCCTGCCTTAGGCCCAGGGACCACATCACTTCTCAAGCACCCTGCACGCCCATTAATTTTCATATATGCCATTGTTACCCAATGTGCTTTTATATCATCGCAAGATCACAGCTTCTTTCCATTATACTCACTGAATTGAATGTAATATATTTTTATTACTTCTGACTAGTCAAGTGGACTAAGGTCACGTAAATGACACGTAAATGAAGGCTTCTTTAATCTCCTTCTGATACTTGTACTATGCTTATACAATCTTTACATTCTGTATTATTTTTCTTTCCTTTTTTTGTAACAAGATCAAAATTGGAAATCAGCAGAACCTCGAATGAATCTACTGGAATCTCTTTCTGAAAAATATAGAGAACAATTAGTACAAATATTGCCAAGGAATCCATAATGTGTCTTCTCACCACATTATATAATGTAATCATGCTATCCAGAAAGTAAATGTCTGCTGCAGGGTGTATGTAAATATATGGAAATTATTTCCTCCTTAAATAGAGAAGTAGAAGAGTCCACTGTTCATGAACGCTGCTCCCAGACCTGGAACTGACTTCTTCTCAGCCCAAACATGAAGAGCCTCCTTTGGTTACTTTGTGTTATATCAGCTCTACATTGTGAGTCTGAATTCCTGTCAGTACTATTTAAATTCTAGTATTAATTGTATTTTTGTGATTTATTTAAGAATTTGGTAATTTATGTTTATTTATAGGTGTCACATCACAAATCTCTATGGTGGAGTCAGGTCCTGGGGTTGTGAGGCCATCAAAGACTCTGGACCTGACCTGTAAAGTGACCGGTGCCGCCCTCACTGACAGCACTAACATGCATTGTGTTCACTGGATCAGGCAGCCTGAAGGAAAAGGACTCGAGTGGTTGGGGGCATTATGTCATGAGAATAGCAAATATTATGGCCAGTCTGTCCAGGGACGTATGACTCTATCAAGAGACACAAATAAGGGAGAAGTTTATTGTAAACTCACTGGAGTGAGACCTGAAGAGTCTGGGGCATATCATTGTGCTAGACAGTCACAGTGTAACAGACGGACTGAGCAGAAGCACACAAACTGATCTCCTCAAAGTGAATGTTAAATGTTTTTTTTTGTTTTATCTCTATGGAATGTACATTACTTTCAAAATAATGATAAGCTTTAACCCCTTAATGCACATAAAACTGATGCCTTTAAGGGGCCCTATTCCTTCATAGTCCTTTTAAAACAGCGATCGGGAATAAGAGAATAGTGCCACTCTGCAGCCAAAATTCTCATAGGTGACAGATGACACCCTGCCGTACAGGTCTGCGGTTTAGCAGGTGATCAGAGCAGATTAACCCCTTAAATACTGCTGTCACTTGTCACAGCCTTGTCTAAGTGGTTATAAGGAGGTTAAAAGCCCCTCTATGGCAGGTCCTGATCATTGATATGGTAACCTGAGGTCATCTAATGACCAAATGGTATGGAGGACTATGAGGTCCAGCTATAAGTAGGGTCTCACAGGCTGTGTCAGTGACTCACTGACATGTCTCAGGCACTGCAGCACACCAGTACTGCAGTGCATGAGATTAGTGATCAGAGTATAAAAATATACATGTACCGCAGTGGGACTAAGCAAAAGTGAAAAAATATATAATAAAATGCGTAAAAAAGTAAAAAAAAAGTAAAAAAGACTGCACTCAAATCAAGAAAAGCCAATTTGCCACTAAAAAAGAACATTTGTGATAAAACAAAAGATAAACCAAAAAAGTACATATAATTGGTATCGCCGAGTCTGGAACAACCTAATCCATAAAACTGGAGAATTGATTTTAACCGTATGGCAAATACCATAAAAAAATACTGAAATACAAACCAAAAATGTCACTTTTTCATCATCCTGACACATTGGCAAAAAAAATTGAATAAAAGACAATCAATAAGTCATATGTAAAAAAAATGGTGTAAATTTGTGAAAAAAACTACAAGTCTCAGAATGTGACAATGAAAAAACAAATTCGGTTTTGTAAATTATTGTTTTTAGTTTGTAAAATAATTAAAGCATAAAAAGATCTGGTATCACTGGAATTGTACTGACTAGACGAATAAATCAGTCTTATCACTTTTCACGCACAGTAAACAGAGCAAAATAAAAATAAAAATAAATACTGAATTGCTGTTTTTTGTCCATTTTATTTCTAAATAATGTGAATAAAAAGCAAAAAAAATGTTATGAACTCCAAAAATGGTACAAAGAAAATCTCTAACTCGTCGTGCAAAAAATAAGCCCTCATACAACTGTGTTCACCAAATAATAAAATAATTACAACTCTCAGAATATGGCGACAAAATAACTACTTTTTTTATAAGAAAACATTTTTACTCTGTGATAGCAGCAAAACATGAAAAACTTTATATACCTAGTATTTCTGTTATCGCACCAACCTGAAGAATAAAGTAATCTAATCAATTATACCGCATGGTGAACTGTGCAAAAATAAAACTAAGAACTATTCTTGTTCTGTTCATTCCACCCCAAAAAAATCAGAACAAGGCTCAGCTCACATTTATCCTGCTGTCTCTGATGAGCGCCTACGTTTGGGTTTCTGTGTAAATACCCCAAACCGCAATTCAGCTAAAAACCTAACAGAACCACTCACCTATGAAGCAGGTAGAGTCCCTTTGGACTCAGTCTGGTCTCATTTCCAGCAATCTCCCATTATTTTAGGCATCTTTTTATCACACAATTGTGGATGACCACAGTTCTGTGAACATGTAAAAAAATGGTTACCACTGGAGCAGATGCCAAATGGATTCCAAAATGTCTCAATCTGCCTCACAGTGGGTGTTTTTGTTGAGGATTAGCTTGAATTACATTTTTGTGGGATTTACATGGAATCCAGTTGTAAGTACTCAGCATAGAAAACAAAAATGTGATCCCAGCCTAATACTGGAAGTGATCAAAGAATGCTATGTGCCCCAAAATGTTATAAAAAAAAACCTAATTTATCCCACACAAAACCAATTCCTACTTAGGTCTGTCATCTGTCACTGGATGTATAGGGGGTTCCCACATTACTGGTACAACAAAGAGTCTGGAAAAGTGACACATCTCCAACACCCTCTCAAATAAAATCCAGTGAAATCTGCACTCACAAATCAAAATGCCCCCTCCTTCTTAGCCCCACTGTGAATAAATTGCAGTAAGCAACATGTTCGGCATTACTGCAGTTGGGAGACATAGAGTAATCACAGAAGCGTTTCAGACATGCATGAATGGTATTTTTATGGATTTGCAATAAACACGGATTTTTTATGGGGACCCTTTGCTGGATGTACCTTCCTTTTTCCTTCATTGCTTCTTGTCGTGCTACAAGATTGTCCATGCAGAGGAAATCCTCGGTATGTGGGTGAGCTGAATATCAGGATATCACAACGTTTCCTATGACCTTCCTAAAGAAATAGGTTTTATAAACTTTTGTAAAAAGTAAGAGATTTCTGCTAAACTTTTAAACCTTTTAACATCCTAACAAAAAAAAATGACGTTTGTAAAATGTTGCTGATGTAAATTAGACATATAGGAAATTGTATTAATTAATTATTTTGTACATCATAATTAACTGGCTTAACCCCTTTCTGACATGAGACGTACTATCCCGTCCATGGGACCCGGGCCCCTATGCCCATGGACGGGATAGTACGTCTACCGCAATTAGCGGCGCCCACGTGGTTAGCGCCGCTGATCGCGGCCGGGTGTCAGCTAATTATCATAGCTGACACCCGGCACAATGTGTCAGGGGCGGTCACGGACCGCCCCCGACACGTTAACCCCTTGCACACCGCGATCAAACATGATCGCGGTGTACCAGGGGTTAAAGGGAAGCATCGGCAGGGAGGGGGCGCCCTCCGTGCTTCCCTGAGCCCCCCACGGTAGCGCAATGTGCAGCACTGCTGCGGGGGTCTCTTTCCCTACAGGCCCCCGAATCCAAGATGGCGACGGGGGCCTTCGGGGGCCTGTAGGGAGCTGACTTCCTCACTGCCTGCAAAGCACAGGCATGAGGAAGTCTGCAGCACTGCCTGTGACAGACTGCTGATCTGTCACAGTGATCTGTGATGTGACAGATCAGCGATCAGCGATCTGTCACAGGACAGAGATGTCCTACCTGGGACTATGCAATAAAGTAAAAAAAAAAAAAAAAAAAGTGTTAAAATAAATTAGAAAAAAAAAAAAATATTCCCCAATAAATTCATTTTTTGCAAATAAAAAAAAACAAAACAATAAAAGTACACATATTAGGCATCGCCACGTCCGTAACGACCTGCCCTATAAAACTGTCCCATTAGTTAACCCCTTTGGCGAACCCCTTAAAAAACAAAAATAAAAAACGAAGAAAAAAATAATGATTTATTATCATACCGCCAAACAAAAAGTGCAATAACGCGCGATCAAAAAGACGCATATAAATATCCATGGCACTGCTGAAAACAATATCTTGTCCCGCAAAAAACGAGAAGCCATACAGCATCATCAGCAAAAAAATAAAAAAGTTATAGCTCGCAGAAAAAAGCGATACAAAAATAATTATTTTTTATATAAAATAGTTTTCATTGCATAAAACCGACAAAACATAAAAAAAGACATAAATGAGGTATAGCTGTAACCGTACTTACCCGAAGAATAAAAGCGCTTTATCAATTTTACCGCACGTGGAACGGTGTAAACGCACCCTCCCAAAAGAAATTCATGAAACACTGGTTTTTGTTCATTCAGTGTCCCAAAAATCGGAATAAAAAGCGATCAAAAAATGTCATGTGCCCGAAAATGGTACCAATAAAAACGTCAACTCGTTCAGCAAAAAATAAGACCTCACATGACTCGGTGGGTCAAAATACGGAAAAATTATAGCTCTCAATATGTGGTGATGCAAAAACTTTTTTTACAAAAAAAAAGCGTCTTTTAGCGTGCGACAGCCGCCAAACATAAAAACCCGCCATAAATTGTAAATTAAACCCCCGTTATCACCCCCTTAGTTAGGGAAAAATAATAAAATTTAAAGAAAATGTATTTATTTCCATTTTCCCATTAGGGTTAGGGCTAGGGCTAGGGTTAGGGTTAGGTCTAGGGTTAGGGTTAGGGTTAGGGCTAGGGTTAGGGTTAGGGCTAGGGTTAGGGCTAGGGTTAATGCTGAGATTAGGGTTAGGGGTGTGTTGGGGTTAGGGTTGGAGTTAGAATTGGGGGGTTTCCACTGTTTGGGCACATCAGGTGCTCTCCAAATGCAACATGGCATTTGATCTCAATTCCAGCCAATTCTGAGTTGAAAAAGTCAAATGGTGCTCCTTCCCCTCCAAGCTCTGCCATGCGCCCAAACAGTGTTCTACCCCCACATGTAGGGTATCAGCCTACTCAGGACAAATTGCAAAACAACTTTTGGGGTCCAATTTCTCCTGTTACCCTTAGGAAAATAAAAAATTGGGGGCAAAAATATCATTTTTGTGGAAAAAAATTATTTTTTTATTTTCACGCCCAGGCGTTATAAACTTCTGTGAAGCCCTTGGGGGTTCAAAGTGCTCACCACACATCTAGATAAGTTCCTTGGGGGGTCTAGTGTCCAAAATGGGGACACTTGTGGGGAGTTTCAATAGTTTAGGTACATCAGGGGCTCTCCAAACGCACATGACACCCGCAGACCATTCCTTCAAAGTCTGCATTCCAAAACATCACTACTTCCCTCCTGAGCCCCGACATGTGCCCATACAGTAGTTTTCTCCCACATATGAGGTATCAGCGTACTCAGGACAAATTGGACAACAACTTTTTGGGTCCAATTTCTCCTGTTACCCTTGGGAAAATAAAAAAATTGGGGACTAATTGATCATGTTTGTGGAAAAAATACGATTTTTTTTATTTTCATGCCCGGGCGTTATAAACTTCTGTGAAGCCCTTGGGGGTTCAAAGTGCTCAACACACATCTGGATAAGTTCCTTAGGGGGTCTAGTTTCCAAAATGGTGTAATTTGTGGGGGGTTTCCACTGTTTAGGTACATTAGGGGCTCTCCAAAGGCAACATGACACCCGCAGTCCATTCCAACAAAGTCTGCATTCCAAAACGTCACTACTTCCCTTCCGAGCCCCGACATGTGCACATACAGTAGTTTTCTCCCACATATGGGGTATCAGCGTACTCAGGACAAATTGGACAACAACTTTTGGGGTCCAATTTCTCCTGATACCCTTGGGAAACTAAAAAATTGGTGACTAAAAGATCATGCTTGTGAAAAAAATACGAATTTTTTATTTTCACGCCCGGGCGTTATAAACTTCTGTGAAGCACTGGGGGGTTCGAAGTGCTCACCACACATCTAGATGAGTTCCTTGGGGGGTCTAGTTTCCAAAATGGTGTCATTTGTGGGGGGTTTCCACTGTTTTGGTACATCAGGGGCTTTCCAAACGCGACATGGTGTCCGATCTCAATTCCAGCCAAAAACGTCAAATGGCGCTGCTTCCCTTCCGAGCTCTGCCATGCGCCCAAATAGTGATTTACCCCCACATGTGGGGTATCAGCATACTCAGGACAAATTGCACAATAACTTTTAGGGTCCTGTTACCCTTGGGAAAATAAAAATTGGGGGTGAAAATATCATTTTTGTGGAAAAAATATGATTTTTTTCATTGTACCGCTGTACGTTATAAACTTCTGTGAAGCCCTTGTGGGTTCAAAGTTCTCACCACATATCTAGATAAGTTCCTTGGGGGGTCTAGTTTGAAAAATGGTGTCATTTGTGGGAGGTTTCCACTGTTTTGGTACATCAGGGGTTTTCCAATCGCGACATGGTGTCCAATCTCAATTCCAGCCAAAAACGTCAAATGGCGCTGCTTCCCTTTTGAGCTCTGCCATGCGCCCAAATAGTGGTTTACCCCCACATGTGGGGTATTAGTGTACTCAGGACAAATTGCACAATAACTTTTAGGGTCCTCTTACCCTTGGGAAAATAAAAATTGGGGTGAAAAGATCATTTTTATGGAAAAAAATATGATTTTTTAATTGTACCGCTGTACGTTATAAACTTCTGTGAAGCCCTTGTGGGTTCAAAGTTCTCACCACATATCTAGATAAGTTCCTTGGGGGGTCTAGTTTCCAAAATGGGGTCACTTGTGGGGGGTTTCCACTGTTTAGATACATCAGGGGCTCTCCAAACGTGACATGGCATCCGATCTGAATTCCAGCCAATTTTGCATTGAAAAAGTCAAACGGCGCTCCTTCCCTTCTGAGCTCTGCCATGCGCCGAAACAGTGGTTCCCCCCCACATATCAGGTATCAGCGTACTCAGGACAAATTGAAAAAATAACTTTGCAGTCCAATTTCTCCTGTTACCCTTGTTAAAATAAAAAAAATTGAACCTGAAGTATTTTTTTTGTGAAAAAAAGTTAGATGTTCATTTTTTTTTAAATATTCAAAAAATTCCTGTGACGCACCTAAAGGCTTAATAAACTTCTTGAATGTGGTTTTGAGCACGTTAAGGGGTGCAGTTTTTAGAATGGTGTCACTTTTGGCTATTTTCTATCAAATAGACCCCTCAAAGTGGCTTCAAATGTGATGTGGTCCGTAAAAATAAAATGGTGTTGCAAAAATGAGAAATCGCTGGTCAATTTTTAACCCTTATAACTTCCTAACAAAAAAAAAATTTGGTTCAAAAATTGTGCTGATGTAAAGTAAACATGTGGTAAATGTTACTTATCAAGTTTTTTGTGTGCCGTATCTCTGTGATTTAAGGGCAGGAAAACTCAGAGTTGGAAAATTGTGAAATTTTCAAAATTTTTGCCAAATTTCCATTTTTTTCACAAATAAACGCAAGTTATTTGAATGAAATTTTACCACTATCATGAAGTACAATATGTCACGAGAAAACAATGTCAGAATCACCGGGATCCATAGAAGCGTTCCAGAGTTATGACCTCATAAAGGGACAGTGGTCAGAATTGTAAAAATTGGCCCGGTCATTAACGTGCAAACCACCCTTGGGGGTGAAGGGGTTAAGGATATAAAGATTGAATTCTGATAAATTTAGCTCATATCTCACACAATAAATGTAAGAATTAACATAACTACCTATGGACCTATAAATCCCCTTTCATTATTCTGCGCCCCCTCCCCACCCCGTATTAATTGCTAAACTTAGCTTCTAACCAATTTCTCTTTCCTCTTTCCCCTCTTCTCTATTTTTCCTACTTTAAAATTTAGCACTGTCGATAATTAAAATGTTATGTCACATATTGTATGGCTCCCTCTCCAGGATTGCGGACACCCATTGACGCTTCTGGCGAGGACATGTTTTATATGCTGTTCGCTGATGTGGTGAAATAGCTTTCCTTTACATTTGTATTATACTGTATGTTGCCATTAAATAAGCTTTTTGTTAATAAATAAAACATTAAAAAAAGGATATAAAGATTGAAAGTATGAAAATTTTCTCCAAAATTCCTAAATGTTTTGTATTTATTTGTGAAAATATCAATCTAAATTTAACATGACCATAAAGTACAATGTGTCACAAAAAAGAGTCTCAGAATCACTCCGATATGTTGAACAATTATTACGACAAGAATTCATTCTTGTCAGTTTTCAAAACTTTGGCCTGGTCATTATGACAAAAATTGGCTTGCTTGCTACCGGTTTAAAATCACTTTCAAGCAGTAGTATTTGAGGTTTTACAACTGTACTTTTTATTGAGATACAAATATTGGTCTAAAACAAAAAGATACGACGTGAATATTCATAACTTCTGATTCGGGGTTTGTACCTTTCCATTACCGGACCCTGAAAATGGACTTTTTACCAGAAGTATGGTTTAATGTTCAGATTTGGATACCAAATAAAGTCTGTCAAAAGGCAGCGGTGAAGCCAGTCAACAAGCTTTTAGGCTGTGAGCAGTTGCAGAGCCATTACAGCCATGTCAAGTATTGGCATGGCTGGAATTTGCCAATGCATCACGTGACCCGGCCTGTATGAAAGTTGGATCAGGGTGCCACCACCAATCTGCTCTGCTTAGCGTAAGGATAGGATGCACTTGGAGTAAGGGACAGTATTAGGTTTTTTGTGTGTGGACTTTTCCAAAAAGTCTCTCTGTGTGTACTGTGCACTTGTCTCTGTAGGATTAGCGTGCCTACAACCATTTTTCTACTTTGCACCAGTGTCTGTGGAAGTAGTGTGACTAAAACCAATTATTTCAACTCTGCACCCGTGTATGTGGGAGTAGTGTGCCTAAAACCATATTTTCCATACTCTGCACCTATGTTTTTGGGAGCACTGTGCCTAAAATCATTTTTTTATGTCCCATGTCTGTGGGAGTAGTGTGCATTAAAACAAATTGCTCTACTCTGCACGCATGTCTACGGTAGTGTGTGTAAAAACAAATTGTTCTACTCTGCACCCGTGTTTGTGGGAGTGTGTGCCTGAAAACAATTATTTATATTCTGTAACCTTGTCTGAGGGAGTAGTGTGCCTAAAATCTATTTTTTATACTCTGCACCCATGTCTGTGGCAGCAGTGTGCGTAAAAACAAATTGTTCTACTCTGCACATGTATCTGTGGAAGTCTTGTGTCTAAAACCAATTTTTAACACTCTGCAACCATGTCTGTAGCAGCAGTGTGTGTAAAAACAAATTTATCTACTCTGCACCCGTGTTTGTGGGAGTAGCGTGCCTAAAATTTTTTTTATATACCTCATCCATGTCTGTAGCAGCAGTGTGAGTGAAAACAAATTGTTCTACTCTAGACCCATATTTGTGGAAGTAGTGCGCATAAAATCAACTTCTTCAACATTGCACCCATGTCTGTGGGAGTAGTGTGTTTTAAAACAAATTGCTCCTTGATGCATTCATATCTGTGGGAGTAAGGTGTCTAAAAACCACCTCAGAAAATGAGGAGAGCATAAAATAGGGAACGTGCACGTGCCTGTGATGGTGCTGTTATAGCTGCTGGTGTTGGTGTACCTACTGCAGGGAGAGTACGTGGTCATTCTGTACCTGCTATGTGCCCAAATGGAACACCTTCCTGTGGTGCACACAGGTGACAGGATGTCCTGTGTCAAATACCGCTACATGAAAACTGAGACCAGAACATGTTGAAGCGGTGTTAGATTGCATGACTGAGACTGAGACTGCCTCCAGTGCCTTTGCATTATATTCCACCTGCAGAAAGTGCAGAGTTGGCACTTGATGACTATAGTCATCCAGCTTCCACCTCACCTCCTTTCAAATCAGTTAACCAGTCTAAGCCCCAAGTCATGCATTGGTCTCTTTTGCTTTTTGATGAGACCACTGTCTAGAGTTCTGTGGCCCATCCACCTGGCCCTGCCCCAGAAGTGGAAGAGACTGAGTGCACTGATGCCCAACCAATTGTTATATTGGAGGATGAGTACATGGAAGGGCTAGTGCACACAGTTAGTGGACCACTGACTACAGCACATCTCAGAGGATGATGAAACCCAGTTGCGTTCTGTAGTGTATTTCTGCAGTGTGCATACTGATAATAATAACAGGGGTGAGGGATGCGTGGAAGATGACATGGGAGATGTTGAGGGCCTATACCCCTCAAGGAGTGAAGGCCATCTTAGTGTGCAGTTTGCAGGAAGAAAAGGTGGACATGCTGCCCCAGCAGCACAGCAAAAGAGGTAGCAGGGTCGGCCTCTAGCCTGTATGTCAGCTTGTACGGCCCACCATGCCAAGGAAATGGGTAAATCAAAGCCACCCCTAAGGCACTCCCTGGCGTGGCATTTCATCAGCTAATGTGCCGACAAGACACGAGTGGTTTGCATGCTGTGCCGTCAAAGCCTGAAGTGAGGCATAAATGTTCTGAACCTGAGCACCCCCTTTTCATTTCTTTACTTATTAACAAGTAAATTAAACTACACACGCAAGGCACGGCTCCACTTGAAACTCCGCCTCCCATTTCAACATTATTCTTAATTTTTTTTTTAATTTTATGTTATTTTAAGTAATTTCTCTATCCACATTTATTTGCAGGGGAATTGTCCTGGTCCTACCCCCATTTTGTTTCCTCATGCAGCCCACTACCCATTACTACAACCATTTTACAGCAATTACATTTTAAAGCAGCAAAATTCAGGTCACCATTGACTTGTACTGGGTTCAAGTTCAGGATCAATTTTGGACCAGAATCAAACTTTTGTCACAAGTTCCGCCAAACCACTTCCCTCATACCTACTTCTGGACAGCTGGCACACATACAGTAAGTCAATACATGCTGTTGTGCATGTGCAACGATGACGAGTTGCCCAGATTGTTACCATTGCCACCCTGCTGGATAGCTGCTACATGGACAACGTCCCATAATTACTTCAGTCACTGGAGTGGGATCCAAAATGCGTGAATACAAGCGCATGCTGGTAGAGGTACTATTGATGTCATTCCCACCTGAAAGTGGTGGCTCAGTAGAAGAACAAGGCAGAGGAGGAGAAAGTCGCCAACGCAGTTGGGGCAACACCTCCACCTTTTGAGACAGGATTAGAATGGTCAAAATGTGGCAAAACTTTCTCAGCAAGCCACAACATTTGACATCTGATACAGTCCGTATTAGCACGAGGAATCGTTACAACATCATGGTGGAAGAATACACACATGTCTTCACATACTAACTGATGGGTCTGCCCCATTTAACTTCTGGGTCTCCAAATTGGACACATGGCCTGAACTTAGATGCAATCCACTAAATAAATGCCATAGCTGGTCGTAGAGTTACAATAGCCATAAATAGGAAGTTTTTCTCCCATAGTAAAAAATTAGAAGAAAATGCAATTATGTGAAATTGTATTGCAGAACAGACATTTTTTATATTACATCAAAAAACCCCAACTTGGGTATTAAGTGGAGTATTGGGACCAGATAGCTCAATATTTTGTGATATTAATCTGCTAGGGGCAGATTAAAATATTTCTGATAGTGAGGGGCTTTTAAATAGTAAAACCTGGGTGCTTTTGGAGAAGAGTCCCCAAAATAGGATTATGACAGTGACTTTGTAGGATTTGTCAGAAGAGTTTATGACTGGTGCTGCATGTGAAAATCATATTGAATTCATACTGTTTCAAGTTATCTGAATTCATTTCCTTACAGAGACATTGACACTGAGTAAAATTCCTAGTATACTGAAAGGCTCTTCATGTTAGGTGTTTAGGATATTTTTGCTCTCTAAACCCTTTTTGAAGGCTATTGGCTTAAGATATAAAATCACCATAAGTTGTACAATTTTTTTCTGATCGGTTTATATTGATTATAATGTATGCCATTTTGAATAATGTACAGTGATAAAATGAATATAACTATTGCCCTCCACCTTTTGAAATAAGTCTTGGTGCAAATTCGGTTTCCTTGGTCACAAATTTTAAGATCTGGAAGTCTAAGTGGACTTGTAGAAAATGCAGGAACTTGGGATGTTGTCACGGACAGGAGACAGATCAAGAGTTAACAGGGTTTTATTAACAACAAGTACACTCCATGCAGGGAGTGGCAGGACATAGAGGGAGTATGATAGGACAAAGGACGGGAAGGGGAGTTTGCCTTCATTTTTCTGGATCCTATTATGAAGTTTGGTATATGACTAGAAGGATTCTTTGCACCCTCTGTGTTCTTTTGGTGCTGCTTTTTGTTTTCTGCTTCTAAGAAAATAAATAGTGATTGCTCATTTAGTGACAGGTGACTGACAGCTGTGGGCCTAAGGTTGTGAAACAGCAAGGTACAAAAAGGGAAGGGTACTTGCAACATAAGTGGAAAAAAGAGAGATCCTGTTGGAAGAAGGAATAGGCTTGGTGTTTGATGTGTACGTGGGTTAGGTGTTAATGAAAGCTCAACAGCCGCTCAGCAGTATGCCTTGCAGATGAGGCTCAGAAAGAGAATGTGCTCCAGTGGATGGCAAGCGCTGCATCAAGTTGTCTCTTCTACTCTTCCTCCAGCTTAACATTACACACAGTACAATCATCAGAGGTGCCACCGAATCACCCTTTTCCCCCCCACACCCCCATTTCCAAACATCAAACTGACTGTGGGGAACCGCACATGGGCCATACTGCAGAGTTGTTCACACATTCTATTCCATAGGCATTAAAGGTCTGCTCCAAAGATTCACAGAATCCAGAAGAGGAAAGTATCTTCACCGATGCATCTGCACCGATGCCCAAAATGTTTTCATGTTGAAGGCGTGAACGAACTAAGTAGGGTCTGAGCAGAATTGAGACCATCATCACCAGGCGTTAACCATCGGGGATGAAGGTGATCCTGATGAGACTTAGAGAGCAGAGGCGCATGCAGACTGTGCTGTGTTGTCAGGGCAGGAAAAGGAGGAGGGTAACTCTAAGGGTGAGGAGTGTGAGAACAGAGAGGATGATGATGAGGTTGTAGATCCTATTTGATGTGAAGCCAGAGGCATTGTATCCTCAGCCCCAACTCAGCCTTTGGCCAGCACCTGTCGCGAGTGTGCAATTCGCAGGGTCATAAAAGGGCTGCCTAGCCTGGGCCTTTTTTGAGACTGTTAAAGAAGACCTAAATCACATTATCTGCCAAAAATTGCTAAAAATACCTACCATATATACGCGTGTATAAGCCAACCCCCCCTAAATTTGCCACAAAAAACTGGAAAAACTTATTGACTCACGTATAAGCCTAGGATGGAAAATGCAGCAGCTATTAGTACATTTCAAAAATAAAAATAGATACCAATAAAAGTAAAATTAATTGAGACATCAGTAAGTTAAATGTTTTTGAATATCCATATTGAATCAGGAGCTCCATATAATGCCCCATACAGTTCATGATGGCCCCATAAGATGCTCCACACAAAATACACCCCATATAATGCTGCACAAATGTTAATAATGGCCCCATAAGATGCTCCTTAAAATATGCCCCAAATGCTGCCCCATAAAGGTTATGGCCCCATAAGATGCAACATAGAATAATATGCCCCATATTCTGCCCCATAAGATATTCCATAGATTATGCCCCATATGCTGCCCCATAAGATGCTCCATAGATTATGCCCCATAAGATGCTCTATAGATTTTGCCCCATATGCTGCCCCATAAGGTGCTCCATAGATTATGCCCCCATAAAATGCTCCATAGATTATGCCCCCTAAGATGCTCCACAGATTATGCCTCCATAAAATGCTCCATAGGTAATGCCCCCATAAGATGCTCCATAGATTATGCCCCCATAAGATGCTCCATAGATTATGACGCATAAGATGCTCCATAGGTTATGCCCCATAAGATGCTCCATAGATTATGCCCCCATAAGAAGCTCCATAGATTATGCCCCCATATGCTGCTCCACAGTTTATGACTTCATATGCTGCTCCATAGATTATGCCCCCATATGCTGTTCCATAGATTATGCCCCCATATGCTGCTCCATAGATTATGCCCCCATATGCTGCTCCATAATTATGCCCCATAAGATGCTCCATAGAATAGGCCACAGCTGCTGCTGCCGCTGCAAATACAAAAAAATGACATACTCACCTCTTGTCACTGGGGGCCCGGTGCTGGTGTCCTGAGCAGGCGGGGACAGGTGGGTGTCACCGCTGGCTCAGGACCCTGGCACTGGCGATATTTACCGATCCCCTCTCCATGGCTGCCCGTCACTCTGTCTGCCGGGTCCCTCTGTTAGTGATGTTCAGGCAGAAGATGCGGCGCGCACTAACTACATCACCGCGCCCTCTGACCTGAACATCACAGACAGAGGACGTGGAGGAGAGGACAGAGCAGCGCATAGCGATGGTCTGGGGAATGGTGAATATAGCATATACTTACCCCCTCCTGGCGCGGTCTCTGCAGCCTCCTTGTTTCTCCCGGTCTCCCTTCCTTCAGCGGTCACGTGGTACCGCTCAGTAATAAATATGCACATATTCATGACTTTAATGAGCGGTACCACGTGACCGCTGAAGGAAGGAGCCTGAAACCGGGAGAAGCAGGGGGGCTGCAGAGACCACGCCAGGAGGGGGTAAGTATGAACTGACACCCCCGCTCCCCCTCCCCCCGACTCCCTGGTAAATAACTCGTGTATAAGCCGAGAGGGGGACTTTCAGCCCAAAAAATTGGGCTGAAAATCTCAGCTTATACGCGAATATATACGGTAAGTAGAGGCAAAAATTGCAATCATTTGACCAGTACATGCATGAACTGGCACATGCGCGAGAAACATACCTTAGTGAATGTTTCTTGATGCCTAAAAAGCCGACTATCAGGCTATGCCAACCACATCTGCTGCGTCTTCCTCCTCCGTCACTGTGCCAAGTGTTCTAACACAGGTCTCTGGCCACAGAAACTCCACTTGTTTACCCCCTACAGTCGGAGTGAGTGAGAGCCCGTCAGCTGTTATGGAAGTGGACATGCGTGCTGTTTTTATCTCACCTTGTACAACACATCTTTCTAAATCCCTCATAACATCTCCGCCTGCACCCCTCTCACAATCCAGCAGTTTGTCCTGTTCACCATTCTCCGCCATTTATCAGCACAGGAGCCGGCTCTCAGTCCCGCAGTTGTGGTCATGTAAAAGAAGGTTTCCTCCTACACATCATTCCCTCATGTCCAAGAACAATAGGCATTAGACACTTTAAAATAATAGACTAACTTAATAGAGTGGGGAGGACCCCATTTGATAAGAAGCAATTCCAACGAAGAAGAAAACAATTATCTCTATTGAATAAACAATATGTAAAAGCATTTGAAAAACCCAGAGCAAAAGCTTCCAAAAAGGAGGGGAAACCGACAGTCAAAATATTGGGTGCAGGTAAAAGAAAAGAGGATGGAAAGGTGATATGTAGGACTGATCCAGTGAAGGTGGGGGGCCAGAGTCAAAACGGAACAAATGCAAATATTGCTGATGATGTCTCCTGGGAATCCAATGGTAATAATATACCTAGGTGCAGTCCATACTACATTGGTGAATGTTCAGTGTAACACATATAGAGGAGTTCAACATATGAACTCAAGCACCAGGAATCAATTGCTCCATAAATAGAAAGCTATCTCATGCAAAATATACATAATTTTTAACCTGCAAGGGAATAGTGCTGAGAGATGTAGTGATGGCTGAATTTCCCTCATATCCGTCGGGCGCCATTTCACTGCTCGTTTCTTTCGGGCACGTGTTAGATAGGACGTAGCTATGTGTATTAAATACCCTTTGTGATTGACGTGTACTGCATCTACTGGATATCACCAGAGCGTGCTTAGAAGCTCATGGTGCCAGGATTCTGCAACCAGTAGCTAATGGGACTTCCTGAATTGTGCTCGGGTGGATGGCAATAGAATGCACTGTGGTCACATGGTAGAGCACCACTGTGCTCTTAGGAACCTTGAGTACTGCAGAAATTATTTTGTAACCTTTGCCAGGTCTGTGCCTTGGCACAATTCTGTCTCTGAGCTCCTTGGCCAGTTCCTTTGACCTCTGATTCTCATTTGGTCTGACTAGCACTGTGAGCTATGAGGTCTTATATAGACAGGTGTGTGCCCTTAAAAATCAAGTCCTATCAGTTTAATTAAATACAACTGGACTCCAATGAAGGTGTAGAACCATCTCAAGGAGGATCACAAGGAAATGGAGAGCATGTGACTTAAATATGAGTGCCTGAGCAAAGGGTCTGAATACTTATGACCATGTGATATTTTAGTCTTTCTTTTTAATAAATTTGCAAAAATTTCTACATTTCTGTTTTTTTCAGTCAAGATGGGGCTCAGAGTGCACATTAATGAGAAAAAAAATGAACTTCTGGCTGCAATGAAACAAAGAGTGAAAAATTTAAAGGGGTCTGAATACTTTCCGTACCTACTGTACATATTAAGTGACCCTGAAGATATACCATGACTATGGTGGGATAGGTATTATTCTTAAATGATAAAGAGGTAGATGTCACTTGGTTTATAGCTTCACAGTTTGTGATTTAGAAATGCTGTGACACTATGTAAATATTTTTTTCTCTATATATTTCAATTGAAATATTGAAACACCTAAGTGAAAGTGGGATGTATTGCTGGAATTAACATATGCTAAAGGGGGCATTAGTGAGGAGGGGGACTTGCAATGTGTGGTTCATAGTATTATTGTGGGCTTGCATTAATGTCTGCTACTCGCGCACCGACACCCGCGGCTTACCTGAGGAGACGGACATGCGGCGCATCTTTCCAGACTACAGCATGTCAATTTATCTTGCGGAAACACAAGTCTCAGCAAAATGAATTTCACCTGTACAATGTAATGTATGCGGTGATTCCGCATGGTTCAATGAACACATGCTGAATTACCTGCGTTCAAAAGCCGACACCGCTTTGGATGCAGCGGACATGGGCTGCGCCAAAGCATTGCTAATTACTGACCGTGTGCACCTACCCAACACATTTCAATATATCCAGGGAATAAAGTGCTTGGTGATAATGAATGAACTACTATTAGGCTGTGGTCTAGTATACATTAAGCATGAAGAATAGGCAAGTGCTTATAATAAGGTGCATGTATATGTCTACACATGAACCTATAAAGTGTGTAAGTGCTAGTCATACTCAATGTGAGAAAAGGGGAACGCAGGTAGGGGAAAGGGGATGCAGCATTGTGGACTACAGGTCCTGAAGGACAAAGGTAACAAGGAGTTTCAAAAGGGGATCATAGGATGGGGTCAATGTCAATAAGATTCCCATATCAAAAATGTGAAAAGTAAGGGGCCAGGTGCTTAATTTCTTTTAATTTACTAATTAATTGGTTCCTTCCTTTTTTCACACTCATGTATTTGTATCTCCTTCTCTCTTCCCCGATCTTTCTGTTTCTCTGTTCCTATTGATGTACACCAGGCATATCTCATTTGAATCTCCTTACATGCTCCGAGATGGATCCTCCTCTGACCACTGATAATTTCCCTCGATCTGGGGCTCCATGCAAGATCTCACCCATGGAGTCAAAGTGATCACAAGAGCAAAAATCCCAGAACCACATGGAGGGATCTAATGAATGACCTGCATAGAGCTGAGAACAAGGCTACTATCAGTAGCACACTACACCACCAGGGACTCAGATCCTGCAGTGCCAGACATGTCCCCCTGCTTAAGCCAATACATGTCCGGGCCCATCTGAAGTTTGCTAGAGAGCATTTGGATTATCCAGAAGAGTATTGGGAGACTGTCATATGGTCTGATGAAACCAAAGTAGAACTGTTTGGTAAAAACAAAACTCGTCGTGTTTGGATGAGACAGAATGCTGAGTGGCATCCAAAGAACACCATACCTACTGTGAAGCATGGGGAGTGGCAACATCATGCTTTGGGGTTATTTCTGTGCGGATGGACCAGGACGACTGATCCATGTACATGAAAGAATGAATGGGGCCATGGATCATGAGATTTTGAGTGCAAGTCTCCTTTCATCTGCAAGGGCTTTGAAGATGAAACGTGGATAGGTTTTTCAGCATGATAATGATCCCAAGCACACCATCAGGGCAAAAAAGGAGTGGCTTTGTATGAAGCATATGAAGGTCCTGGAGTGACCTAGCCAGTCTCCAGATCTCAACCCCATAGAAAACCTTTGGAGGGATTTGAAAGTCCATGTTGCCCAGCAACAGGCCCAAAACATCACTGCTCTAGAGGAGATCTGCATGGTGGAATGGGCCAACATACCACCAACAGTGTGTGCCAACCTTGAGAAGACTTACAGAAAATGTTTCACCTCTGTTATTGCTAACAAAAGGATATATAACAAAATATTGAGATGAAAAAATAAATCTTGCCAAATCAGACAAGGTGATTTTCTGGATTTGTTTTCTCAGTTTGACTCTCATAGTTGTGATCTACCTATGATGTCAATTACAGGCCTCTCATCATTTTAAGTGGGAAAATGTGCACAATTGGTGGCTGACTATATACTTTTTTTCCCAACTGTATCTTGACCGAGATAGAGCAATAGCTGTCTCCAGTGAACCTAGAGCCAGGGAAGACCTTGTGCGATAACGGTGCAAACCTGGTAGTGGCCCTACGCCGGGTCAACCTCACACACGTGCCTTGCATGTCTCACATCTTCAAGCAATATCCTCATCCTACAGCAATAACTTTGCCACTATCCTGGCCTGAATGCGCTGCTGCATAAAGCACGGTCAAAGTGTGCTTCCTTCCGCTGACCACACCCCACAGGTCATCGACTTGCATTGCTACAGAGGTCTTCTGGCCTTCTGGTTAACCATTTGATTTGCAATGTTCTGACACTGTGGAATTCCACTCTGCACATGTTGCAGTGACTGTGGCAGCAGTGATGAGTTCTGATGCAGTATGTCAATTTGCATAGCCTTAGTCATTGCAGTATGGACATGGTGCAAATCTCGCTTGCAGAGTGGGCACACATGAAGGACCTCTACATCCTTCTGAACAGTTTTGAAATGGCTACTACGATGGTTAGTGCTGACAAAGCCATTATCAGCAGGAGGTGGTGGTCCCAGAGGAAGAGTTGGAAGCAGAGGAGGATGCAAAATGGATAACAATATCTCAAATTTCCAGACTGTCGTTGCACAGGCAGGTGCCATGGGAGGGTTGCTTACAGTGATATAGGGGGGCTAATGGTACCATAGAAACTGTTATTGAAGGTGCAGGAGCCAAGGAACAAATGGAAGAGGATGAGGTGATGGATTTGCAATAGTCAGGAGATGAAGAGGATAATGATCCCCTCTCTGTTGTCTGTGGTTGGTGGGAGGGGACAGAGGAAGCAACTTTGAGTGTTTCCACCAACAAACCATAAACTTGGACCTCACGGAAGCGCCCTACACATGAGTTCCGTATTGCTGCACTATCTTCAACTTGATGCCCGTATTCTTAGGGTTAGTAATGGTGCTGACTACTGGGTTGCCACTCTGTTAGATCCATGGTACATGAGTAAATTTAGCCAGATGCCTGGCCCCCTGGAAAGTGACACACGCATGCAGGAGTATTGAAACATGCTTGAAAATAATCTTAAGAGTGGTTTTTCCCAAGACAGCCATGAGCCATACAGTGTGCATCCCAGTTCTAGACGTCCAATACCCAAAACGTCAAGGCGTTGTTGCAAAAACATTAGCAGCAGCAGTGTAAAGGCCCCGTCTCACATAGCAAGATCGCTAGTGAGATCGCTGATACGTCACCGATTTTGTTACTCAACAGCAATCTCGCCTACGATATCACTACATGTGACACATAGCGGCGACCGGCCCCCCCGCTGGATATCGCTGATCATGCTCGAATGTGCTGGGCCATTTTTTCATCATCGGCGTCCAGCTGGCCAGCATGCATCACTGTGTTTGACGTCGACAAGCGACCTCGTTGGTGATGCAGATCTCGGGGACGCAGGCTGGAATAGTTCAGAATAGCTGCTGTGTGACAATGCACCAGCGATCCTTACCGGGTCGCATCATTGTCGGGATCGCTGGAGCGTCGATAAAGAGATGTGCCTGTTTGGCAGTTTACTAGCAACCATGTAACGATGCACCAGCGATCCCTACCAGGTCGTATCGTTGTCGGGATCGCTGGTGCGCCACTATGTGAAACGGGACCCTAAGTGGAATATCTAATTTCTGTGACTCGTTTCATACATGTTTTAGACCAGCCTGGAATATGTGTTAGATAAGTATAACTGTGTTTGTTATTTTTAAATTAAAAAGTAAAAGTGTATTGTTTTATTTCAAACAAAAGGCTTTATACTTGCTGTGTCTTTATTTTCCATACAATTATAGGATTAGTAATGGATAGGCGTCTTATAGATTCTTCTACATTACTAATCCATGGGCTTGATGTCACCTGACAATGCAAAGGTGACATCAACCCCACAATTATGAACCTCACTTGCCACCACAACAGAGCAAGTGGGAAGAGCTGGGAATAGCACCAGAATTGTTGAATCTAATAGATGCGCCTTTTTCTGGGCGGCTGCTATTTTTAGGCTGGGGGAAGCAATATGCATGGTCCTCTACCAGCCTGAGAATATCAGCCCCCTGCTGTCTGCTATAGCAAGGCTGGTTGTCAAAAAAGGAAGGCTGCACGGGATGCCGGAAGGTAAGAATAACAATATTTTTGTTTTTTAATTATTTTTTACATCCTATCCTTTACTATTGATAGGCAGCCTCCATAGTAAAAAGTTGGTCACACTCGTCAAACACTATGTTTGACAAGTGTGACCAACCTGTCAATCAGTTCTCCAAGCAACAGATCACTTGGAAAACGCTAGCAATTCTGCAAGCTAATTACGCTTGCAAAATGCTAGTTTTTCCGCGAGAAAATCGCAGGAATTTAAAATGTGATTTTCCCAAGGAATGAAATTCGGAATTCTCGCGGTAATTTCTGCGAGAGTTCCGCTATGTGTGAACATAGCCTAACTGACAAAGACCGGAGCCCAACTGAGGCTATTTAAAGCCTTCTCATAACCAGAGAGAGGCCAAAAAGCCTTGACCCCCGAGGTACATCACACCAGTGGTAGCTCAGGGGGGTTCAGCTCAGGTGTCGCATTCATAGGCTGCATCATCTTACTGTGATTGAGATGAGTGATGTGACAGGTATTCCATTATGTTCTCTGATTCCAACTAATATACTTGCAAGAGGGAATGGAGGCCAAGTGAAACAATATAAAAAGGATAAATCAACAGCAGTCTGCCACTAATATTATTGTGTCATATATGTGTCTTAAATTTGGTATTTTAAACAGATGTGCCAAAACAGCCCTGTACAGTTAAATATCTGGTATTACTCTAATAAATTGTTTGCAAATTTTGGGTTAAGGCATATTCATTTCCCATTGGCCAAATATGAGGAAGAAACACTACCACAAATCACAGTATAGTTGTGTAATAATGTATCATTGCCAAACTGGAATATTAAAATTAATATGCAAAATGTAAAATATGTTTAAATGTATAGTTTTCTATCTAAAAACAATTATTTTGGGGGTTAGATAAATAGTTTTTTTATTTAAGACCATTATAAAAAATTTCTTAACCCTAAAAAATTATGCTAAATAGATATATGCATGAAAAGTAATTTGTGACAACAACCAGCAGTATTGTGGCTTCTATAATTGTTAAATGCAACTAGTAAAAGAGTTTCAAAGCCTTAATATTTTTTTTTGCATTTTTTATAATTTTACATAATTTTTCCTTTTAATTTCATGTATCCTATCTTTCAACAAAAAACGTAATGTAAGGTACACCCTAAAACAATACATTCACAAAAAGAAATTAAAATGCGGCAACAACACGCACTATGGTAGTGGGGTATACAGAGTGGGCCATTTATGGATACACCTAAATAAAGTGGGAATAGTTGGTGATATCAACCTCCTGTTTGTGGCACATTAGTATATGGCAGGGGGAAACTTGTCAAGATGGGTGATGACCATGGCGGCCATTTTGAAGTCAGTCATTTTGGATCCAACTTTATTTTTTTCAATGGGAAAAGGGTCATGTGACACATCAAACTTACTTTTTTCCTGCCTCTTTCTAATCGGTGTAGCATCAGTGTGTCAAGAGTGGGAGAAGAGGGTTGCATTGATAATCCAACACAATGGGGAGCACTTTGAACACATTTTATAAGTGGTCATAAGCTTGTAAATAACTTATGAAAGAATAAAGTTACATTAAAACCAAGCAGATCATTGTTTTTCTTGTGAATTTCTCAATTAAGTTTGATGTGTCACATGACCCTCTTCCCATTGAAATAAATAAGGTTGGATCCAAAATGGCCAACTACAAAATGGCCGCCATGGTCACCACCCATGTTGAAAAGTTTCCCCCCTCCCATATACTAATGTGCCACAAACAGGAAATTGTTATCACCAACCACTCCCATTTTCTTTAGGTGTATCCATATAAATGGCCCACCCTGTATATTGGTTTCATAATTTGGGCAATGAAAACAGGTATTCAAAGACTAAAATGTAAACTTTCTATATAAAATTAAAAGCGAAATAACCATATCTCAAATGTAATAACAGGCCACTGAAATTAAGTTTCATCCAGCAAAAAATAACCTTTGCACTGCTACACCGATTAAAAATAGGCAGGAAAAAACAAAAGCAGAAAAGCAGAAAATCACTAAGGAGTTAAAGTGGGATGGTCTTACAATATACAGTATAAAGATAAAACTATAAAACCAACACAAACTATGCATAGTTGCTAGATTTTATACATTATGGTAAAATTTTCCTTCCTGAGGCCCAGGGACCTCATCACTCCTCAAGCTCCCTGCATGCCCATTAAATTTCATAAATGACATTGTTAATGTCACGATCAGTGGTGTGACCTTTGGCCGCACATGGCTATCACATGTGAAGGGGGGCTTATCTTAGCTATCCCACCGCTGCCAACAATGTGATGAAAACAGCAAGCTAGTCTTGCCCTAACAATTTACCGCAGGGGCTTATTGTAGTTATCCCACTGCTGTCACAATATGTCACGAACTGCAGGAATTTATGGATATCCCACTTTTGGTTCCGCTTTGGAACTTGCAGCTCTCCAGTGCCCCCTTTAATTTCAGGTCAGTCAGGGAACTGCACCTAAGATAACTAGTCGCCGGACGGGCTACTTGTTGTGTACTGGCTATTGGCCCGCTGCCGTGAGGGATTTATAACTAGTCCTAGCCGCAGCTAGACAATCCGCTTATAAAACCCGTTCCGTCACTGCCAGCTTGCCCACCTAGGCCAGAACACACTTCGCTGCCACCAGCTTCTGATTTCTTAATATTTAAATTAATAAAGGGGTACGAAGCCAACACAAATTAGTAGCGTAATTACTTCAGGCACGTACAAGTTCGGTATAGAACATGGAGACAGAACTAATAATTTTATATTTTACTCCCAAAAGATAGGCAGTGTTTACAGAAGATATAAAAAGATTTTACAATATGAAACAATTAAATTATGTACACAGCAATTACAAATAAAAAGAGGATTAACACAAGAAAAGAGGCACTCACATGTTACTTAGATCATTTCAGGCAAAACCATGCTGGTGGGAGGAGCAAGACGTCGCAATGCATTGAGTGGTCTGGATGCAGCTGTTTCCCAGGCTAGCATGAGGGCTGTCCGGAGTGAAAGTGACTGATACCCCTGGGCTTGTGACATCACTAAAGGACTGGCTTGTGGCAGTCCTCCCCCTGCTTTCCGAGTGTGAATCTGGCTAAGAAAACTATAATAATCATATCTTGCAGAGGATACCTTGTATAGAAGCGCACATAGTATCATCTTATTCAGCTTGTCCCTGGCGTTCATTCAAAACCCAACACGAAGCATCAGGCTGACCCGGTTACGCAGGAATCCACTTCTCGAATTCCACTGAAGCTAGACTTTGGACAAACACAGGCCAAATAGTCCCATGAAAGAACGTCCCGTGTTATGAATGAGTCACCAGAGGAGGAAAAAACAAAAATACAAGCTAAGTCCAGAAAACTAGAGAGGTTGGTAGCTAGCGGATTGCAGACCCCTGATCCTGTTCACCACAACTAACAGTAGCTGTGGGGGGTTCCTACGGTGGTCCTAGACCCCTCGATCACAGCCGGAGAACTACATAAACCTAAAGAAAGAAAGGGGAAATCTAAACTGCCCCAGAGCAGACCCCAAAGCAATACTCAGCCCCCAACATGTATTGACGGTGAAAACAGATGAAAACACAAACACAGACAGAAAGACAGGCTGAGCAAACGATGGGGCCCTCACTAACTAGATGGGACAGGACAGAAAAGCTGCTGTCTGCAATCACGCAAAAAACCCTGCCAAAAATAATGTCCAACACGTCTGATAGAAAAGGCCCTGAAGTCACTAGACTTCAAAATCACTATATCAGCACTCAGGTATATTCTGAAAACAGAGCAAACGAGATCAACTGATCAGAGACAAAAATGGAGTTCAGCCAGTCCTAGCCAGGGCTGGCTGAACACAAACACTAAGTAAACCAGACAAAATCTCATAGAACAATAGAAGAGCAAAAACTTAGCTTTAGTAGACAGGACTGAACTGGAGGCCAGAGCTCAGAGCAGAGAGGATCACCAGCAACCAGGCAGGGCGTCGGCGGCCTTATATCCACTCAGAGATTCCGGATGTCCAATCACACTCCATCTGTTCAGATGACCGGTTTCTCCCATCCACATCAGTTTTACTACCTCCTTTCACCAGCAGAGGGAGTTCATCGGACATCAGAGGTGAAGGAGAAAATGAGCTCATAACAGTACCTCCCCCTTGAGGAGGGGTCACCGAACCCTCATCCATGCCACCAGGGCGATCAGGATGGGCCCGATGAAAAGCACGAACCAATCTTTCGGCATGAATATCGGATGCAGAGACCCAAGAATTATCCTCCTGGCCATAACCCTTCCACTTAACCAAATACTGGAGTCTCCGTCTAGCCAGACGAGAATCCAGTATCTTTTCAACCTCATATTCCATATTACCTTCAACCAATACAGGGTCAGGAGGTGCCACCACAGGAACTACTGGCTCAACAAACCTCTTTAACATAGACTTATGAAACACGTTATGGATCTTGAATGTAACAGGAAGAGCCAATCGAAAAGAGACCGGATTAAGAATCTCCAAAATCTTGTAAGGTCCAATAAATCTAGGTTTAAACTTTGGAGAAGCCACCTTCATAGAGATATTCTTTGATGACAACCAAACCATATCACCCACCTTAAACCGGGGACCAATAGTCTTATGCCGGTTGGAAAACCGCTGGGCCTTTTCCTGGGAGAGAGACAACTTATCCACAACTTCTCTCCACCACAGTGTCAACACCTGGGCAGGCAGAAGACTCCACCTGCCCTGAAGAGAATCGAGGATGAAACCCAAAGTTACAAAAAAAAGGTGACATCAAAGTGGCAGAACTAGCTCTATTATTTAAAGCAAATTTGGCCAAGGGCAAAAATGAAACCCAATCATCCTGATCAGCAGAAATAAAACATCTCAAATAAGACTCCAAAGTCTGGATTGTTCTCTCCATCTGCCCATTGGTCTGAGGGTGAAACAAAGAGGAGAAGGACAACTGAATTCCCAGCTTGGAACAAAAAGTCCTCCAAAATCTAGAAACAAACTGAACTCCTCTGTCAGATACAATGTTCTCAGGAATCCCATGCAAGCGAACCACCTGTTGCAAAAACAAGGGCACCAACTCTGAGGAAGATGGCAACTTAGGGAGTGGTACAAGATGGACCATCTTAGAGAATCTATCACAAATCACCCAAATAACAGTCATTCTCTGAGAGACAGGCATATCAGAAATAAAATCCATTGAAATATGGGTCCATGGCCTCCTGGGCACCGGCAAAGGCATCAAAAACCCACTAGAACGATAACAAGGCTTAGAACAGGAGCAAGTCCCACAGGACTGCACAAAATTCCTGACATCACGAGACAAGGCGGGCCACCAAAAAGACCGACTCACCAAATCTCTAGTACCAAAAATACCTGGATGACCAGCTAATGCGGAGCAATGAACTTCAGACATTACTCTCTTCCTCCACTGGTCAGGAACATACAATTTTCCAATGGGACAACGCTCAGGTTTGTCCTCCTGAAACTCTTCCAGTGCACGTCTCAAATCGGGTGAGATGGCAGAAAGAACTACCCCTTCACCTAAGATGGTAGCAGGCTTGATCACAATAGGAGAATCAGCAAAGAAACTCCTAGAGAGGGCATCTGCCTTAACATTCTTAGTGCCCGGAAGAAAAGAGACCACAAAATCAAAACGTGTGAAAAACAAGGCCCACCTAGCCTGTCTAGGATTCAAGTGTTTGGCCGACTCAAGGTAAATCAAATTCTTGTGGTCAGTAAGGACCACGACTTGATGTTTAGCTCCCTCCAACCAATGTCTCCATTCCTCAAATGCCCATTTCATGGCTAACAGTTCCCGATTCCCCACATCATAGTTGCGTTCGGATGGGGAGAACTTTCGGGAAAAGAAAGTACATGGATTCATTTTAGATGTTACTGGATCTTTTTGGGACAAAACAGCTCCTGCACCAATCTCAGAAGCGTCCACCTCTACCTGAAACGGGAGTGAGACATCAGGTTGCCGCAAAACCGGAGCAGAAGTGAACCTCCGCTTCAGCTCCTGAAAGGAAGAAACAGCCTCTGGAGACCAATTCAGCACATCAGCACCCTTCTTAGTCAAATCAGTCAATGGTTTGGCAATACCAGAAAAATTAGCTATAAATTTACAATAAAAATTAGCAAAACCCAAAAACTTCTGGAGGACCTTCAAGGAAGTGGGCTGAACCCAATCATAAATGGCCTGTACCTTGGCCGGGTCCATTTCAATAGTTGACGGAGACAAAATAAATCCCAAAAATGAAATCCTCTGTACACCAAAAAGGCATTTCGATCCCTTAACATACAAGGAATTCTCCCTCAAAATCTGGAATACAGTCCGAAAATGTTCCACATGAGAGTCCCAATCTCTGGAAAAGATCAAAATATCATCCAGATAGATGATCAGAAATTTATCCACAAAGTCCCGGAAAATATCATTCATGAAGCACTGGAAGACAGAAGGGGCATTAGTGAGCCCAAAAGGCATCACCAGGTACTCAAAATGTCCCTCCGGAGTATTAAACGCCGTCTTCCATTCATCCCCCTGCTTAATGCGAATAAGGTTATACGCCCCCCTGAGGTCAAGCTTGGTAAACCAGCAAGCACCTTTAACTCTGGAGAATAGATCAGAAATCAGGGGTAACGGATACTGATATTTAACAGTAATTTTGTTGAGGGAACGATAGTCAATACAAGGCCTTAGTGAACCATCTTTCTTAGCCACGAAAAAAAAAAAACAGCACCCAAGGGTGAAGAGGATGGTCTAATATGACTAGTGTTGAGCATTTCGATACCGCAAGTATCGGGTATCGGCCGATACTTGCTGTATCGGAATTCTGATACCGACATCCGACATTTTTTCAATATCGGGCATGGGCATGGGAATCGGAAGTTCAAAGTTGATTGACAGCCGAAATGACGTCATCATGATGCGCGGTGTGTGCGCATCATGATGCACCGTCATTTTGGGCCTTCCAGGGGTCTCTGCCGGCCTGCCGGGGGGCTGTGCCGGCCTGCCGGGGGGCTGTGTGGACTGCCCGGGGTCTGTACCGGCCTGCCGGTGGTCTGTGCACCCTGTGGGGGTCTGTACCGGCCTGCCGGGGGGCTGTGCCGGCCTGCCGGGGGGCTGTGCTGATGTCCGTGGGTCTGTGCAGGCATCGTCCGATGGGACTACAAGTCCCATCGGGCGATGCCTGCTACCATGACAGTGATTGACACATTAGCCAATGATGGGACAGTAGTAGTCCCATCATCCAGCTAATGTATTAAATGTTTAAAAAAAATATATATATATACTACATACATACTACATACATACTACATGCATGCTACATACATACTACATGCTACATACATACCACATATATACTACATGCATGCTACATACATACTACATGCTACATACATACTACATATATACTACATGCATGCTACATACATACTACATGCTACATACATACTACATATATACTACATGCATGCTACATACATACTACATGCTACATACATACTACATACTACATACATACTACATGCTACATACATACCACATATATACTACATACATACTACATGCATGCTGCATACATACTACATGCTACATACATACTACGTACATACTACATACATACTACATGCATGCTACATACATACTACATGCTACATACATACCACATATATACTACATGCATGCTACATACATGCTACATGCTACATATATACTACATACATACTACATGCATGCTACATACATACTACATGCTACATACATACCACATATATACTACATACATACTACATGCATGCTACATACATACTACATGCTACATACATACTACATATATACTACATGCATGCTACATACATACTACATGCTACATGCATGCTACATACATACTACATGCTACATACATACTACATACATACTACATGCATGCTACATACATACTACATGCATGCTACATACATACTACATGCTACATACATACCACATATATACTACATGCATGCTACATACATGCTACATGCTACATACATACTACATACATACTACATGCATGCTACATACATACTACATACATACCACATATATACTACATACATACTACATACATGCTACATACATACTACATGCATGCTACATACATACTACATGCTACATACATACCACATATATACTACATGCATGCTACATACATGCTACATGCTACATACATACTACATACATACTACATGCATGCTACATACATACTACATGCTACATACATACCACATATATACTACATACATACTACATACATGCTACATACATACTACATGCATGCTACATACAATACATACATAGACATACAGTACATATAACATAGAGTAACATACTTACCAATACTTGTCACATTGTTCCCCGAAGCCATTGTCGTCTACGGAATAAATATTAACATAAAAAACCACAAAAATACTCACCCATGATCCGAAGCGGTCCACAAGTGTGTCCCACGACGATCTTGGGTAGAGAACTGCAGCATCAGCTGATGCTGCCGCTCTCTACGGGCTGCAGGAATCCAATGACGGAAGGTAGGTATCCTTCCGCACTGTATTCCTCCGCCACTTAAAAAAAAAAAAAAAATCCCTAGTCTCACTTTATGGTACAGCTTTTACCATAAAGTGAGACTAGGGACTTTTTTTTTTTAAGTGGCGGAGGAATACAGTGCGGAAGGATACCTACCTTCCGTCATTGGATTCCTGCAGCCCGTAGAGAGCGGCAGCATCAGCTGATGCTGCAGTTCTCTACCCAAGATCGTCGTGGGGCACACTCCTGGATTGCTTCGGATCATGGGTGAGTATTTTTGTGGTTTGTTATCTTAATATTTATTCCGTAGACGACAATGGCTTCGGGGAACAATGTGACAAGTATTGGTAAGTATGTTACTCTATGTTATATGTACTGTATGTCTATGTATGTATTGTATGTAGCATGCATGTAGTATGTATGTAGCATGTATGTAGTATGTATGTAATATATATGTGGTGTGTATGTAGCATGTAGTATGTATGTAGCATGCATGTAGTATGTATGTAGTATGTATGTAGCATGTAGCATGTATGTAGCATGCATGTAGTATATATGTGGTATGTATGTAGCATGTAGTATGTATGTAGCATGCATGTAGTATGTATGTAGTATGTATGTAGCATGTAGTATGTATGTAGCATGCATGTAGCATGTAGTATGTATGTAGCATGCATGTAGTATATGTAGTATGTATGTAGCATGTAGTATGTATGTAGCATGCATGTAGTATGTATGTAGTATATATGTGGTATGTATGTAGCATGTAGTATGTATGTAGCATGCATGTAGTATGTATGTAGTATATATGTGGTATGTATGTAGCATGTAGTATGTATGTAGCATGTAGTATGTATGTAGCATGTATGTAGTATGTATGTAGTATATGTGGTATGTATGTAGCATGTAGTATGTAGCATGCATGTAGTATGTATGTAGTATGTATGTAGCATGTAGTATGTATGTAGCATGCATGTAGTATGTATGTAGCATGCATGCAGTGTGTATGTAGCATGCATGTAGTATATATGTAGTATGTATGTAGTATGTATGTAGCATGTAGTATGTATGATGCATATATGTAGTATGTAGTATGTAGCATGTAGTATGTATGATGCATATATGTAGTATGTATGTAGTATGTATGTAGCATGTAGTATGTATGTAGCATGTAGCATGTATGTAGCATGCATGTAGTATGTATGTAGCATGTAGCATGTATGTAACATGCATGTAGTATATATGTAGTATATATGTACTATGTATGTAGCATGTACTATGTATGTAGCATGCATGTAGTATATATATATATTTTTTTTTTACATTTAACACATTAGCCGGATGATGGGACTACTACTGTCCCATCATTGGCTAATGTGTCAATCACTGTCATGGTAGCAGGCATCGCCCGATGGGACTTGTAGTCCCATCGGACGATGCCTGCACAGACCCCCGGACATCAGCACAGCCCCCCGGCAGGCCGGCACAGCCGCCCGGCAGGCCGGTACAGACCCCCACAGGGTGCACAGACCCCGGGCAGTCCGCACAGCCCACCGGCAGGCCGGCACAGACCCCCGGCAGGCCGGCAGAGACCCCCGGAAGGCCCGTACAGACCCCCGAGAGGCTGTACAAGGGCAGGAAAGGGTTTTTCCAATTCCGATACCGGAAGTCTCATAGACTTGAATGGGACTTCCGGTATCGGCATCGGCGATACCGATACTTTTTTTAAAGATCGGCCGATCCATTCCGATCTGATATTTTGAAGTATCGGACGGTATCGCTCAACTCTAAATATGACCCTTCTCCAATGGCTCCTTAATATAAGATCACATAGCCTCGTGCTCGGGTACAGATAAATTGAAAAGTCGACCCTTGGGAAATTTACACCCAGGGCTCAACTCAATTGCACAGTCATAACTCCTATGAGGAGGCAAAGACGCAGACTTATTCTCACTAAATACATCATAAAAATCAGCCAAATAGTCAGGAACATCATGCGACTGGGAAGAGGTAGAGAAGACAGGAGCGTCACCAATAGCACACCGACAACCCCAGCTCACCACAGACACAGATTTCCAATCCAAAACTGGATTATGGATTTGCAACCAGGGAAATCCCAGAACAATGGTATCATGCAAATTATGCAACACCAAAAATCTGCAATTTTCTTGATTGTCTGGGGCGACCCGCATTACCACCTGGGTCCAAAACTGAGGTTTATTCTTCGCCAAAGGGGTAGCATCAATACGCCTCAAAGGGATAGGCGTCCACAGAGGTGTCATAGGAAACCCACAACGTTTAGCAAAATCCAAGTCCATCAGGTTCAGAGCCGCTCCGAATCCACAAAAGCCTTAGCGGAAAATATGGACAGGGAGCAGATCAGAATAATTGCCAGAAGAAACTTAGGCTGAACACCACCCACAGCAAATGTGTGTGCAAAATGTTTCTGTCAGAGACACCGCACTGCACTTGCTCATAGAGCCAGTGCTCGTGTCCTGAGAACAGAAGCAGTGCTAAAAGATACCTGGGGAGCAGGGCAGCAGAGGTGACCAGGCGTGCTTCAGGCTAATAGTGTCAGGATCCAGTCAGTGCTGGAAAGTAAAGATGCATAGGACCTGAGGACACTAAAACTGAATAATGTGCACGGGACCTATGGTCATGTGACTGCAAGGGGGCGGGGCTTAGCATCCTGTATTCAGATAGGACAGGACACCATACAACAACTCAGAGTCAGGCAAAACAGAGGTCACACACAGTACGGGTGAACGAGGTACAGGAGAGACAAACAGACGGGTAGTCAGACAGAGCCAAAGGTCATACACAAGAGGGCGACGTGGTACCAAGGGGACAAGCAGAGAGAAGTCGGGTCACAAGCAGAGAGTCATACACGAGAGGTAGCGCAGTACAAGAGGGTCAGGCAGAACTCCTAACAGGGACAGAACCAGATCACAACCGAACAAACAAGCAAGATATCAGGCACAAGGCACACGTATACAAGAGGTCACTTAACTCAGCCGAGGGCAGGAGTATAACTGACACCGGACCCAGGTCCAGTGAGCACTAAATAGCCTCCTGCTGCCAGAGAGAGGCAGCACAATTAACCCCTAGTCTAACCAGGACGGGTCAAAGCGAAATCCCGTCCTGGATCATGACAGTACCCTCCTCTCAATGGGGGGCCACCGGACCCCCAGGTCTCTCAGGGTACTTGGCGTGAAAGGCTCGGATCAACCGATCCGCATGAACTGATCGAGCAGGAACCCACGAGCGTTCCTTGGGACCGTAGCCCTTCCAATGTATCAAATACTGAAGGGCGTGACGGACCAACCTGGAGTCGACAATTCGTTCCACCTCGTACTCAGCCTGCCCATCTACCAGAACCGGTGTCGGGGAAGATGATGATCCCTCCCCACTGGACCTCACAGGTTTCAAAAGGGCCTTATGGAAAACATTTGGGATCCGCAGAGATGGCGGGAGCTGCAACCGAAAAGCCACCGGGTTAACTGCTTTGGTAATTACATAGGGACCTATAAACTTGGGTCCAAGCTTCGCAGAGGGGACCTTGAGCCTTATATTTTTGGTGGATAACCATACCTTATCCCTGACCTGAAACACTGGACCCACGGATCGTTTTTTGTCCGCAAAAAATTTAAATTTGTCCTGGGCCTTCGTAATGTTATTCTGGACCTCCCGCCATACCTCCCCCAACCGCTGGATCGACTCGTCCGCCCCAGGACACCCAGAATTCAAGCGGGAAAATTCTCCAAAATGAGGATGAAACCCATAATTGCAAAAAAAAGGAGATGTACCCGTAGACTGGTTAGTGCGGTTGTTAAAAGCAAACTCAGCCAATGGTAACACAGAACACCAATCATCCTGTCGGGCTGAGGTCAAACAACGCAGAATTTGCTCCAGAGACTGATTGGTCCGCTCAGTCTGCCCATTAGTCTCTGGATGGTAGGCGGATGAAAAGGACAGACTAATACCCAACCTCCTACAAAAAGCTCTCCAAAATCTGGACACAAATTGCACTCCCCTATCAGACACCACATTCAGGGGTACCCCATGCAACCGCACCACATGCTCCACAAACAATCTGGACAATGTTTCCGCATTAGGTAGAGCTGCCAAAGGTACAAAATGTGCCTGCTTACTAAACCTGTCCACTACGACCCAGACCACGGTATTACCCTTGGAAGGGGGAAGGTTGGTGATGAAATCCATGGACAGATGAGTCCATGGTCTCTCAGGAATTGGCAGTGGTACCAATTCCCCGGCCGGCCGGTTATGGGGAGTTTTCGCACGGGCACAAACCTCACATGCAGACACATACTCCCCAACATCAGAGGCTAAAGAAGACCACCAGAACATTCTAGCAATGGCCTTCCGGGTCGCTGAGATCCCTGGATGTCCACCCAGAACTGAGTCATGGAACTCCTGGAGGACCTTGAGACGAAACTGAGCTGGCACATAAAGTTTATCCACTGGCTTAGCTGGAGGTGCAAGAGCCTGGGCTTCTCGAATCTCTCGTTCCAACACATTAGAAACCTCTGCCACCACCACCCCAGGCTGAAGAATGGAGGATGGAGGTTCCGGGGGGGACACCGGATCCAGACTGCGTGACAACGCATCCGCTCTGATATTCTTGGATCCTGGTCGGAAAGTGATCGAGAAGTTGAATCGAGAAAAAAAAGTGACCATCTAGCCTGTCTGGGAGTCAACCTTTTAGCAGACTCGATGTAAGCTAGGTTTTTGTGGTCCGTGATTACCGTTATAGGATGGACAGCCCCCTCCAAAAAATGCCTCCATTCTGCAAAAGCCAATTTTACGGCCAGAAGTTCCCGATTCCCCACATCATAGTTTCTCTCTGCCGGAGAGAACTTCTTTGAGAAAAAGGCGCAAGGTCTTAAATTGGTCAAAGTGGCGGGTCCCTGGGACAATACCGCCCCCACCCCCACCTCTGAGGCATCTACCTCAACAATAAATGGTTCAGAGGGGTCCGGTTGGATAAGAACCGGGGCCGACATGAAACATTTTTTCAAAAACTGAAATGCCGCTACCGCTGTGGTTGACCAATTCTTGATATCGGCCCCCTTTTGAGTCATGTCTGTGAGGGGTTTAACCACCTGTGAGAACCCCCTTATAAATTTCCGATAATAATTAGCGAACCCTAGGAAACGTTGCAGACCCTTCAAATCACACGGTTGAACCCACTCGAGAATGGCCTGCACCTTATTAGGATCCATGCGATACCCTTCAGCAGACACGATGAACCCCAGAAAGGACAGTTCCTGAACAAAAAATAAACATTTTTCAAGTTTAGCAAACAGACAGTTCTCCCTGAGCCTTTGGAGAACTGCCCGAACATGACCAATGTGAGTCTGTTTATCAGGCGAGTAGATTAAAATGTCATCCAAATACACCACCATAAAACGTCCAATCAAATCGGAGAACACATGATTTATGAAATTTTGGAAGACCGCTGGAGCGTTGGTCAGGCCGAAGGGCATGACCAAATTTTCAAACAACCCTTCAGTAGTGAGAAAGGCGGTCTTCCATTCATCTCCATCCCGGACTCGGATAAGGTTATGCGCTCCCCGTAGGTCTAATTTCGAAAACCACTTAGCTCCGGACAACTGATTGTATAAATCAGGAATAAGTGGAAGGGGATAAGTATTCCTCATAGTTATTTTATTTAACTCACGAAAATCGAGGCATGGGCGCAAACCACCGTCTTTTTTTTTTACAAAAAAGAACCCTGCCGCCACAGGAGAAACAGAAGGACGAATATGTCCCTTACGGAGGCTCTCAGAAATATATTCCTTCATCGCAGCCCGTTCCGGACCCGAGAGGTTATACAGGCGGGCTTTGGGCAATTTAGCACCTGGAACCAGGTCAATGGCACAATCAAATGGGCGGTGTGGTGGTAAAACCTCAGCCTCTTTTTCGGAGAAAACGTCAGTATAATCTATCAGGCACTCCGGAATGCCTTCTAGACCCACGGACGACACAGACACAGAAACAAGACATTTCTCAGAGCAATAGGGACCCCATTTAACAATATCCCGAGATTCCCAATTAATCACAGGATTATGCAGCTGTAACCAGGGGAACCCCAACACCAGTCCCGCAGGCAGGTTGTTCATTACAAAACATGAAATACGTTCCTGATGTAAGGAACTCACTTTAAGGAGAAACTCTTCAGTACAAAACACAATGTCATTCTTACCCAGTGGTGTTTTGTCAATAGCAACAAGGTGAATCGGAGTCTCCAACCTAACTGTCCCTAACTTACACCTGGCCACCAAGTCAGAGTCAATAAAGTTCAATGATGAACCGCAATCCACGAAGGCAGTTGTGGATGTGGAGACACCCCCACAACAAAGTTCCACTTGGAATGACATTTTAGAAAATGCAGAAAAGGGTACCTGAGAGCCTGGGTGACCTCCACGATAATCACCCGGGCTCAGTCGTTTGTTGGTTAGTGGCCGGGAGGGGCAATCCTTTTTCCCATGTCCAGACTCGCCACTGTGAACACAGCATTTTCTCATGTGCCGTTGCCTCCTTTCTTCCTCCTTACGGTTGATGGTTCCCATCGCCGTGATTTTCAGTGAAGAACTGGCTCCCCTTCCTTGGGAGAACAATGATGTCTCGGTTTGTATCACTCCCCTTGCCCGTAACCTGCGATCCATTCGGACGGCCTGTGTCATAGCTTCCTCCAGGGCATCAGGTGGGGGGTGGAGAGCCAAGGCATCTTTCAGATGCTCAACCTGCTCAGAAAGAGCGTGCACAGGATCCATCACACACACAGGTGAATGGGAGCAGAGAAAAAAAATGGTATGGGTCAGTAATAATGTCAGAGACACCGCACTGCACTTGCTCATAGAGCCAGTGCTCGTGTCCTGAGAACAGAAGCAGTGCTAAAAGATACCTGGGGAGCAGGGCAGCAGAGGTGACCAGGCGTGCTTCAGGCTAATAGTGTCAGGATCCAGTCAGTGCTGGAAAGTAAAGATGCATAGGACCTGCGGACACTAAAACTGAATAATGTGCACGGGACCTATGGTCATGTGACTGCAAGGGGGCGGGGCTTAGCGTCCTGTATTCAGATAGGACAGGACACCATACAACAACTCAGAGTCAGGCAAAACAGAGGTCACACACAGTACGGGCGAACGAGGTACAGGAGAGACAAACAGACGGGTAGTCAGACAGAGCCAAAGGTCATACACAAGAGGGCGACGTGGTACCAAGGGGACGAGCAGAGAGAAGTCGGGTCACAAGCAGAGAGTCATACACGAGAGGTAGCGCAGTACAAGAGGGTCAGGCAGAACTCGTAACAGGGACAGAACCAGATCACAACTGAACAAACAAGCAAGATATCAGGCACAAGGCACACGTATACAAGAGGTCACTTAACTCAGCCGAGGGCAGGAGTATAACTGACACCGAACCCAGGTCCAGTGAGCACTAAATAGCCTCCTGCTGCCAGAGAGAGGCAGCACAATTAACCCCTAGTCTAACCAGGACGGGTCAAAGCGAAATCCCGTCCTGGATCATGACAGTTTCTCTCGTTTAGGGCAGACAGAAATCATATGAGAGGCATCTCCACAGAAAAAACACAGCTTATTACGCCTTCTGAAGTTCTGACGTTGCGCCCTAGACAAAACTCTATCACATTGCATAGGTTCAGACATCTGTTCAACGGGTGGCAACATTTCTCGTGTACTTTTACGTTCACGTAAACGCCGATCAACCTGAATGGCTAATGACATAGAATCGTCAAAACCAGAGGGAACAGGAAATCCCACCATAGTATCCTTTACGGTTTCTGACAAACCCTTCCGAAAGAAAGCTGCCAAGGCACCATCATTCCATGTTGTAATGACTGCCCACTTTTGGAATTTTTGACAGTACAACTCTGCAGGATCCCGACTCTGGTCCAATGCCAACAGGGTTCTCTCAGCTTTATCAACGGCATTAGGTTCATCATACAACAACCCTAAGGCTTGAAAAAATACATCCACATTAGTCAAAATAGGATTTTCAGGTGTCAGAGAAAACGCCCAATCCTGGGGATCGCCGCGCAGCAAGGAGATGACAATTTTAACCTGCTGTGCAGAGCTCCCCGATGAGTTAGGCTTCAAGGCAATAAATAATTTACAATTATTCTTAAAATTCAAAAATTTAGACCGATCCCCAAAAAACACATCAGGAGTGGGGATCTTTGGTTTAGCAGCATGTGAATGAGCAAGATAGGTGGAAATTCCCCGCACTTCAGCAGTGAGCTGCTCCACACAATCAGACAATTGCTTAATCTCCATTAAGAAAAAATTCCTCCTACGGCCCCAGAAAGAAAGAGGAAAAAATATACATATAAAAAAAAAATTCTGACACTTTTTTTTTTTTTACAATTCTTTCCTGCTATTGAGTACCCTAGAATCTGCGGTATGGCTGGTGATTCTGTTATGAATGAGTCACCGGAGGAGGAAAAAACAAAAATACAAGTTTAGTCCAGAAAACCAGAGAGGTTGGTAGCTAGCGGATTGCAGACCCCTGATCCTGTTCACCACAACTAACAGTAGCCGTGGGGGGTTCCTACGGTGGTCCTAGACCCCTCGATCACAGCTGGAGAACTACATAAACCTAAAGAAAGAAAGGGGAAATCTAAACTGCCCCAGAGCAGACCCCAAAGCAATAGTCAGCCCCCAACATGTATTGATGGTGAAAACAGATGAAAACACAAACACAGACAGAAAGACAGGTTGAGCAAACGATGGGGCCCTCACTAACTAGATTGTTATGAGCTCATTTTCTCCTTCACCTCTGATGTCTGATGAACTCCCTCTGCTGGTGAAGGGGGGTGGTGAAGCTGATCTGAATGGGAGAGACTTGTCATCAGATCAGGTGGAGTCTGATTGGCCACCCGGAATCTCTGAGTGGATATAAGGCTGCTGACGCCCTGCTGGGTTGCTGGTGATACTTCTCTGCTCAGAGCTCTGGCCTCCAGTTTATTCCAGTCTGCTAAAGCTAAGTTTGCTCTTCTGTTGTTTCATGAGATTTTGTCTGGTTTACTTAGTGTCTGTGTTCAGCCAGCCTGGCTAGGACTGGCTGGACTCCATTTTTGGTCTCTGATCAATTGCTCTTTTTTTTGCTCTGTTTGCAGAATATACCTGAGGGCTGATATAGGTAGTGACTTCAGGGCCTTTTTTCCTATCAGACGGTTGGCAATATTTTTGGTAGGGTTTTTGCATGATTGCAGACAGCAGCTTTTCTGTCCTGTCCTATCTAGTTAGCAAGGGCCCCATCATTTGCTCAGCCTGTCTTTCCATCTGTGTTTGTGCTTTCTCCTGTTTTCACTGTCAATACATGTTGGGGGCTGCCTATTGCTTTGGGGTCTGCTCTGGGGCAGTTTAGATTTCCCCTTTCCTTTTTTAGGTTTATTTAGATCTATGGCTCTGATCGAAGGGTCTAGGACCACCGTAGGAACCCCCCACGGCTACTGTTAGTTGTGGTGT
Source organism: Dendrobates tinctorius (assembly GCF_039654945.1). Classification (NCBI taxonomy): domain Eukaryota; kingdom Metazoa; phylum Chordata; class Amphibia; order Anura; family Dendrobatidae; genus Dendrobates; species Dendrobates tinctorius. Next base: position 24,572,902 of record NW_027361712.1, on the reverse strand, counting down.
ATAGGATCAGGGGTCTGCAATCCGCTAGTTACCAACCTCTCGGTGTTCTGGACTTAGCCTGTATTTTTGTTTTCCTCCTCTGGTGACTCAATCATAACACTAGATAGGACAGGACAGAAAAGCTGCTGTCTGCAATCACGCAAAAAACCCTGCCAAAAATAATGTCCAACACGTCTGATAGAAAAGGCCCTGAAGTCACTAGACTTCAAAATCACTATATCAGCACTCAGGTATATTCTGAAAACAGAGCAAATGAGATCAACTGATCAGAGACAAAAATGCAGTTCAGCCAGTCCTAGCCAGGGCTGGCTGAACACAAACACTAAGTAAACCAGACAAAATCTCATAGAACAATAGAAGAGCAAAAACTTAGCTTTAGTAGACATGACTGAACTGGAGGCCAGAGCTCAGAGCAGAGAGGATCACCAGCAACCAGGCAGGGCGTCGGCGGCCTTATATCCACTCAGAGATTCCGGATGTCCAATCACACTCCATCTGTTCAGATGACCGGTTTCTCCCATCCACATCTGTTTTACTACCTCCTTTCACCAGCAGAGGGAGTTCATCGGACATCAGAGGTGAAGGAGAAAATGAGCTCATAACAGTCCCGGATATGTAGTTTTTATTCTTCTATCACAACCTCACATCGCTGTATGACCAAGTGATTAGATTCTCATCATTGTCTATGTGAAGTCCTCACATGGTGGAAAGACAAATGGGTTCCCAGCTGGGAGGAGGGAAATCACTCACTCGTATCTCAGGTTACACTGAGTTTGTGTTCAGGCTGAGGGGGGGAGCAAGAGGGGTGGACAGTGTCAGGCTGTGAGTGAGCAGAAATTTACAGGCATGACAGGCAAAGGGAAAAGAAGAGGGGGGTCAAACCCTCACCACTGGCATAGAAGAGTTCGGTATGTGAATAGCAGATTCTGAAATGGTCCGGAAGGTGTGATAATAGGAAAAAATAATTGACATTTAACATTATCGTTACAGTTACCCAATATGTTTTTATATCATCACAGTATCACTGCTTCATTCCATCATTCTCTCTGAATTGAATGTAATATATTTTTATTACAGTACTTCTGACTAGTCAAGTGGACTAAGGTCACGTAAATGAAGGCTTCTTTTTTCTCCTTCTGATACTTATACTATGTATTATTTTTCTTTCCTTTTTTTGTAACAAGAACAAAATTGGAAATCAGCAGAACCTAGAAAGAATCTACTGGGATCTCTTTCTGAAAAATATAGAGAGAACAATTAGTAAAAATATTGCCATGGAATCCATAATGTGTTAACTCATCCCATTATATAATGTAATCATGCTATTCATGCTATCCAGAAAGTAAATGTCTGCTGCAGGGTGTATGTAAATATATGGAAATTATTTCCTCCTTAAATAGAGAAGTAGAAGAGTCCACTGATCATGAACACTGCACCCAGACCTGGAACTGACTTCTATCTCCTCAGCCCAAACATGAAGAGTCTCCTTTGGTTACTTTGTGTTATATCAGCTCTACATTGTGAGTCTGAATTCCTACCAATACTATTTAAATTCTAGTATTAATTTTATTTTGTGATTTATTTAAGAATTTGGTAATTTATGTTTATTTATAGGTGTCACTTCACAAATCTCTATGGTGGAGTCTGGTCCTGGGGTTGTGAGACCATCAGAGACTCTGGACCTGACCTGTAAAGTGACCGGTGCCTCCCTCACTGACAGCACTAACATGCATGGTGTATTCTGGTACAGACAACCTGAAGGGAAAGGACTGGAGTGGTTGGGTCACATATATTATGAGAATAGCAAATATTATGCCCAGTCTGTCCAGGGACGTATGACTCTATCAAGAGACACAAATAAGGGAGAAGTTTATTGTAAACTCACTGGAGTGAGACCTGAAGAATCTGGGACATATTATTGTGCTAGAGAGTCACAGTGTAACAGATGGGCTGAGCACAAGCACATAAACTGATCTCCTCAAAGAAAATGGTTTAACCCCATAATGCACATAAAAATGACACCTCTGAGGGGCCCTATTCCTTCATAGTCCTTTTAAAAGAGCGATCGGGAATAAGAGAATAGCGCCACTCTGCAGCCAAAATTCTCATGGGTGACAGCTGACACCCTGCTGTACAGGTCTACGGTTTACATAGTAACATAGTTTTGAAGGCTGAAGGAAGACGTTATGTCCATCTAGTTCAGCCTATTTTTGGTGCAGCTGTTCTGCATTGTTGATCCTGGGGAAGGCAAAAAACTCACAGAGTAGAAGCCAATTTTCTCCATAGGGAAAAAAATTCCTTCCCCTAAGCTGGGTCAACCATCTACCTATAATATTCTGTTATTCGTAACCTTCTATACTGTTACTCACAAGAAAAGCATCCATTCCTTTCTTAAATTCATTCAGTGAGTTGGCCATTACCACTTCCTCAGGAAGAGAATTCCAGAGCCTCACTGCTCTTACCGTGAAGAACCCTCTTCTATGCTGGTGCAGAAATGATCTTTCCTCCAAATGAAGAGAATGCCCCCTTGCTCTTGTCACAGTCCTTGGTACAAACAGTTCATTGGAGAGATCTCTGTATTGCCCTCTGATATACTTGTACATATATATTAAGTCTCCCCTAAGTCTTCTCTTTTCTAGAGTAAATAGACCTAATTTTGATAACCTTTCTGGGTATTGTAGTGAACCAACTCCATTTATCATTTTAGCAGCCCGCCTTTGAACCCTTTCAAGTTCAGTAATGTCTTTCTTGAGCACCAGCGTTCAAAATTGCACACAATACTCCAAGTGTGGTCTGACGAGTTATTTGTACAGAGGGAGAATTATGTTTTCATCTCGTGTCCCCAGACCTCTTCTAATGCATCCCATGACCCTATTTGCTTTGGTGGCAGCTGCCTGACACTGGGCAATCCAATTTAGGTTCTTATTGACTAAGATACCTAAGTCTTTTTCCATGTCTGATCTCCCCAGCAGTTTCCCATTTAGTAAGCAATTGTAGCATCTGTTTCTCCTTCCCATGTGCATAACCTTACACTTATCTGTTTTAAACCTCATTTGCCATTTTTCAGCCCAATTCTCCAATGTACTCAAATCTGTCTGTAGTTGCAAACTGTCCTCCTTTGTGTTAACTACCTTACATAGTTTTGTATCATCTGCAAATACTGATATTTTACTGTGTAAGCCATCCACTAGATCATTAATAAATATATTAAATAGTAATATACTATTAACCGCTCAGCCCTGTTCTGAAAAAGCCAGCTTCTCCACCATGACAGAAGATCAGCTCTCCACCCTTCTGTCAAGATCACACCTCACCACTTGTGCCCTCGACCCACTCCCGTCCCACCTCATCCCTAACTTGGCCACAGTCCTCATCCCATCTCTAAGACACCTATTCAACCTTTCACTTACAAATGGTGTCTTTCCCTCATCCTTCAAACATGCCTCAATCACACCCATCCTCAAAAAGCCCTCCCTTGACCCATCCTCTGTGTCTAACTATCGCCCGATATCTCTTCTCCCTTACGCCTCAAAACTACTGGAACAGCATGTATATCATGAACTGTCCTCCCACCTCTCCTCCTGTTCCCTCTTTGACCGGTTACAATCTGGCTTCCGACCGCATCACTCAACTGAAACTGCCCTAACTAAAGTCACTAACGACTTACTAACCGCCAAGAGCAAGCAAAACTACTCTGTCCTCCTTCTCCTGGACCTGTCCTCTGCCTTCAACACTGTAGACCATTCCCTCCTGCTACAGATTCTCTCATCTCTTGGCATCACAGACTTGGCCCCATCCTGGATCTCATCATACCTAATGGACCATACATTCACTGTCTCCCTCTCACACACCACCTCCTCACCTCGCCCCCTGTCTGTCAGTGTTCCCCAAGGCTCTGTCCTAGGACCCCTACTATTCTCCATCTATACCTTCGGCTTGGGACAGCTCATAGAATACCACGGTTTGCAGTATTACCTCTATGCCGATGACACGCAGATCTACCTATCTGGACCCGACCTCGCCTCCTTACTGACTGACATCCCACAATGTCTGTCTGCTATCTCAGCCTTCTTCTCTGCTCGCTTTCTCAAACTGAACATGGACAAAACAGAATTCATCATCTTTCCCCCATCTCACTCTACCCCTCCACCAGACCTATCCATCAATTTCAACGGCTGCTCTCTTTCCCCAGTCCCGCATGCTCGGTGCCTTGGGGTGATCCTCGACTCTGCCCTCTCTTTCAAACCACATATCCAAGCCCTCGCCTCCTCCTGCCACCTCAAATGCAAAAATATTTCCCGGATCCGCTCATTCCTCAACCACGAAACCACAAAAACACTAGTGCATGCTCTTACCATCTCCCGCCTCGACTACTTGAACCTCCTACTCTCTGACCTCCCCTCTAGCACTCTGGCTCCACTCCAGTCAATCCTACACTCTGCTGCCCGACTAATCCACCTGTATGCCCGCTATTCCCCAGCCTCCCCCCGGTGCCAGGCCCTTCACTGGCTTCCTATTGCCCAGAGGATCCAATTCAAAATCCTAACCATGATGTACAAAGCCATCCACAACCTGTCTCCTCCTTACATCTGTGACATGGTCTCTAGGTACCTACCCGCACGCAACCTTCGATCGTCCCAAGATCTCCTTCTCTACTCCCGCCTTATTTCTTCTTCCCACAACCGCATACAAGACTTCTCCCGTGCTTCCCCCATACTCTGGAACTCCCTACCGCAACACATCAGACTCTCACCATCAACTAAAACCTTCAAGAAGAACCTGAAGACCCACCTGTTCCGACAAGCCTACAGCCTGCAATGATCCTCGGTCTACTGAACCACCGCACGACCTGCTCTACCCTCTCCTACTGTATCCTCACCCATCCGTGTAGACTGTGAGCCCTCACGGGCAGGGTCCCCTCTCCTTATGTACTTGTGTGTCCCTTGCCTTACACTTGTATATTACTCTTGTATATATTACTCTTGTCTATATTTCCCCTTTTCACATGTAAAGCGCCATGGAATAAATGGCGCTATATAAATGCATAATAATAATAATAAATAGTAGGGGGCCCAATACAGAACCCTGTGGTACCCCACTAGTAACCCTGGCCCAATCTGAGTATGCACCATTAATAACCACTCTTTGTTTTCTATCACTAAGGCATGTTTCACACTTCAATTTTTTTAAATCAGTCAAAATCCGCCAAAACATGAAAATGGCGGATCCGCTAAAAATGTGTAAAAATGGATGTCAGCAGATGGTACAGATCCGTTTTTTTACGGATCCGCTATTCGGATTTTTGTGCGGATCCGTAAAAAAACGGACCCTTACCATCCGTTGGCATCCGTTTTTCACATCCATTGGATCCGTTTTCTTGCGTATCTGTTTTTCCACTCCTCCAAAATGGGATGCTCCCAAACATGATTGGCTCTTGGAGATTGCTCCCAAATGTGATTGGATACTGGAAACTAGGGAAACCTATATCTAGGGTGTTGTGATACAATTTCTTTGAAAGGTTTTAGAGCTAGTGGCAGCAATGGAAGGAGTTAGTGCGAGCATGGAAGGAGTTATTGCAAGTATTGACAGCTTCTGTGTGGAATTTGATCTTCACTTGAATCGGTTGGCAATTATTGCTCTCCAGAGGGAGAAAAGAAGACTGCGACTCCTGCGTCTGAGGAGACGGCGCCAGTGGATTCATCCCACTAATGCGCAGAGGTTTACCTGTGGCGTTTTTTCCACACTATACCTGGAATTGAAGGATAATCCTGAAAAGTTCTTCAACTATGTGCGCATGAGGCAGGAATTGTTCAAGATATTGGTGGTGCGTGTTGGAGAACAAATCCAGAGAAGGGACACACAAATGCGGTTTTCTATATCACCGGCGGAGCGTTTGATGGTGGCCCTTCGGTAAGTTATCTACTTTTTAAAATGTTTTAGATTCTGCATGCTTTTATTGTTATTTTATGGCTTCAAGTTTGTATTAATTTTACTTTTTTCCCTTTTTTACACAGATTCCTGGCAACTGGAGAATATTTCACCTCCCTCCATTTCCAGTTCCGGATTGGGATTTCAACTATTTCTGGAATTATCCAACAGACCTGCCGGGCATTGTGGGATTGTCTACAGGGGGAATACATCCCACAGCCAACACAGGAGAGGTGGCTGGAGATTGCCGACAAGTTTCAACAAATCTGCCAGTTTCCAAATAGCATTGGTGCCGTGGATGGCAAGCATATTCGGATTGTGAAACCCATTGGATCTGGTTCACAGTTTTACAACTATAAGAATTACTTTTCTATTGTCCTTATGGCCATTTTGGACGCAAACTGCAAATTCATTGATGTGGACATTGGTGCATACGGTAGTTCAAATGACTCTCAGGTCTTCAAGATGTTCACCATGGGCCGTCGTTTGTATGGAGACAATTTTGAGTTCCCACCACCAAGACCACTCCCTGGAACAACAGGCCCACCAATGCCTTTTGTGTGCGTTGGTGACGACGCTTTTCAGCTTTCTAAACACCTACTCAAGCCATATGGTAGTCGTGGACTGACACACCGGAAAAATATATATACCGTATATACTCGAGTATAAGCCGACCCGAGTATAAGCCGACCCCCCTAATTTTGCCACAAAAAACTGGGAAAACTTATTGACTCGTGTATAAGCCGAGGGTGCACAGTGATTGGCCTCAGTTATCTACACAGTATGTGGCCCCAGTTATGATGCACAGTGAGTGGCCCCTGTTATGCTCCACAGTGAGTGGCCCCTGTTATGCTGCACAGTGAGTGGCCCCTGTTATGCTGCACAGTGAGTGGCCCCTGTTATGCTGCTCAGTGAGTGGCCCCTGTTATGCTGCACAGTGAGTGGCCCCTGTTATGCTGCACAGTGAGTGGCCCCTGTTATGCTGCACAGTGAGTGGCCCCTGTTATGCTGCTCAGTGAGTGGCCCCTGTTATGCTGCACAGTGAGTGGCCCCTGTTATGCTGCACAGTGAGTGGCCCCTGTTATGCTGCACAGTGAGTGGCCCCTGTTATGCTGCTGCTGCCCGACTCCCTTACAAAAAAAACAAAAAAACTGCATACTCACCTCTGTCGCTGCCCCCTGCTCATCAGCGTTGCGCTCTGCAGTGACTGTGCAGGCAGAGAGCGCGATAGCGCTCTCTGACCTGAATGTCACTGCAGAGGACGCAAGACAGCAGAGCACAGAGACAGGTGAATATGCCTCCCAACCCCCCCGTTCATACTCACCGGGTCCTGGCGCTTGTATCTGCAGCTCCTCTGCTTGTTCCATGTTTGTCGGCGCTGCTCTCTTCCTGGTTCAGCAGTTACGTGGTACCCGCTCATTAAATATATGCATATTTAATGAGCAGGTGCCATTTGACAGCTGAAGCAGGAAGAGAGCAGCGCCGACAAACATGGAACAAGCAGGGGAGCTGCAGAGAAGGGTGAGTATGATCTGACACCCCCGCTCCCCCTTCCCCGGCCGTCCCCCCCGGTATATGACTCGTGTATAAGCCGAGAGGGGGACTTTCAGCCCCAAAAAATGGGCTGAAAATCTCGGCTTATACACGAGTATATACGGTAACTATCGGTTGACCAGAGCGCGCAGAGTGGTGGAGTGCGCGTTTGGAATTTTAACTGCCAAATGGAGAGTCCTGTTAACGGGCATTAAAATGAAAACAGAGACTGTGGTTGAGGTGGTGAAGGCGTGTGTCATCCTGCACAACTTTGTCCCTTCAAAGGAACCTGTTTCCATAGAAGAAAATCTGTCTGAAACCACCTTGTGGGATTATCAGCAGCAAACTTTTCGGAGTACTGGGTCAGTGGCAAGAATGAGGGACACCTTTGCAGACTATTTTCTAACACCAGAGGGACAACTGGACTGGCAAGATGACATGGTATAATTTTTTATTTTAATATACCATTTGTGGGTTACTAAGTCTTGTGTTACCAAGTGTTTTTTTTATTTTTTTTTATTTTTACACTTTGAAATGTTACCAAGTGTTGGGTATAGCATTGTGTTACCAAGGTTTGTTTTTTTTCAAATTTTACACTGTGAAATGATACCAAGTGTTGGGTTTTACCAAGCATTGTGTTACCACATGTTTCGTTTTACCGAGTGTTGTTTTTTTTTTTAAAGTTTTACACTTTGAAAGGTTATCAAGTGTTGGGTACCAAGCGTTGTGTTACCAAGTGTTGTTTTTTCTTTTCAAGTTTTACACTTTGAAATGGTACCTAGCGTTGTGTTACCAAGTGTTGTGTTACCTTTTTTTTTTTTTTTAAATTTTAACACTGTGAAATGATACCAAGTGTTGGGTTTACCAAGTGTTGGGTTTTACCAAGTGTTGGGTTTTACCAAGTGTTGTTACCAAGTGTTCATTTTTTTTACCTTGTACACCACCGGTGTAATGTGAAATGTTAGTGTTGTGTTAACAAGTGTTGTACACTACCGGTGCACTTTGAACCTTTCCCAAGAAATAAATAACAAAAAAGAAACAACACAATAAAGTTATTTGAAAAGGAAAAACATTGTTTATATGTGATTTCTTTATTTTTTTATATATATTAACCATTTTTTTTGGTACATTTTTTTTGTTGGTGGTATATATTTTACCTTTTTTTTAACCTTTTTTTTGTTAAAGTTTGGAAAAACTTTTTTTGGGTATATAATTTTTTTTTTTTTAAACAATAAATAAACCATTTATAAATGATGATAATGTTGGGTGAAGATAGTATCGGAGGGGTTAACAGGGTTGACCACATCGAGGGGGGGTAGAGGACTGGGAAGGGAGTTGGTGAGGATCAGAAGTGGAAGGGGGGTTCAAAAGATATGGTTGGGACGGGAGTGGATGGACAGATGAGGTTTGTGGGTACATTGAAGGTATATGTGGGGGTGGGTATGGTGAGGGCATTGGGGTATAATGCAATGGGAAAGGAAGGTACTGGGAAGAATGGAATGGGGAACTAGAGAAAGGAGAGGGAGTGGTAGGAGGAGGGACGGTTGTATGATGGATGGTGGTGGAAGGATGGACGGGGGAAGGATGGACGGTGGAAGGATACACAGGGGAAGGATGGACAGAGGGAGGATGGACAGAGGGAGGATGGACAGAGGGAGGATGGACAGGGGGAGGCTGGACAGGGGGAGGATGGGATGCTTCTGCTAGCACCTCCACTAGAGCATACTGACAGGCTTGCATCACACGCATCTGCTGGTGAGTACTTAAACCTTCCATTTGCCGGACAACAGATTGAAAAAAGATATGTCTCGGCGTCTGGTTTGATTCTAAATTCATCTGTTCCATGTATCTTCTGAGTTCCATGATACTTTGATTGATCATGGTCAACCCAGAAGATAAACGTTGTCCATAATTCTGGAAACCATGCTGGACAGATGAGTTTAGACTCAAACAGTCAGACAAGGTCATCCTTTCCTGACTCCTCAGACGCTGCCGGCCAGAACCAAAAGTTGGTCGAGATGTTGCGGCAGTGTCTGAGGGGTCGGGAAAAGGGATCAAGTCATCACCAGCAGCTTCATGTGATGAAGTCTGCCCTGCTGCTCCAGTGCTGGTGGAGGGGATAGAGGGACGACACAAGCGGGTAGGTAGAGAGGGGTCAGATACCTCGATGTGGTCACCGGGGGCGGTCTCACAAGGAATCACTCCAGAGGGAGGCAACTCTGATGCAGGCTCCCGAGAGCTGCAGATGGTGCTAAAAAAGAAGAGAAAAAAAAAATATTAAAGATATTGATATTTAATTTAACTCTGCTAAAAAAAAAATTGGTTAAACATGTAAACATTTCTACTACAGAAATGGTTTGTGGAATATTTACCTTCTGGACACCATAGTCGATCGGAGGAACCCCAGGGCTTTGTAGTTCTTGTATTGGGCTCCCCGGTGTCCTCCTGATCCACTCGGGGCCTGCATCTCCTTGTTGAAGTCCCTCTTGAAGCGATCCCTGAGCGTCCGCCACCATGTGATAACCCTGTCACCTGTGAAGAAAAAAAAAATAGGGGTTTAGTATTCAACACTTCACATGCTGGAATATGTTACTGAAGTTGTAATACTTACGCACTAAATCCCTGGCCCTCGCCTTGAGCTCCTCCCAGTTCTCTATAACTGCAGAACACACCTCATCCAAGAGCTGTCGGGTGGTTGGTTGGTCGGCGTGTAAACGGTTTGCCATGTTCCACAGCGGCTCCCGGATTTCAACCTCATGGATGAGGTCATCTGTGTCAATTATTACACCCTACTCAAGTTGTCTCCGGGGAGCACGCTGTGAAATCTGTGAAGAAAAAAAAAATACAAAAAAAAAAAAATTACATTCTATTCAAACACATGATGTTCATTTACTCAATTATCCAAATAGGGTTACTTACCATTTGCCGACCACCAGATGCTTCACCTCGACGACCCTGGGATGTCCTGGGAGTCGCTCTAGTGCGGGCACCGGATTCTGAAGACTGTAAAATAAAAAAATATATATTGTTTTGGATGGATGTGTAGTTATTGTGTGCGCTGTGATGAATGTTTGGGTTGGGTGTAGCATTATGTATGTATGTGTTTGTCCTAAACTTACACTCTGTGCGCCCCCTCCTTGTGTCTCTCCACCCTGTACGTCTCCTCCTGGAAGCTCCTCTGAATCAGCTTCCTGTGAAAACATAATACATGAATATTGGGTTTATAAAAAAAAAAAATAAGAGTTAAAAAAAATATATATATTTACCTCAGTTCGCTGATGTGAGGGGGAGCTTTCAGGAGAAGACATTCCTGCGGCCTTTCTTGAGGGTATGCTGGGACCTTCCTGGCTGGATCTGCAAGTACTGTATAAAAACACTTGTTAAGCTACTATACAAAGGATATCCCAAGCTTTCAGGCATTTATACTTACTTTTAAAATTTCACACAATGGTGTGGGTCTCCTGCGACCTTACTGCTTGGCTCGCCTGCTGGGATCTTCCTGGCTGAATCTGCAAGTATAAAGACACTTGTTAAGCTACTATACAAAGGATATCCCAAGCTTTCAGGCATTTATACTTACTGGGAAAATTGCACACTATGGTGTCTGGATGCAGACTGCTGTATCCTGCGGCTTGGCAGTTGTGCGTCACTTACTGAAATGATATCAAAGTGAAAACAAAATTTAAATAGCATAAAAAATAAATATTCATTGATATTTAAAATGTGTGTAATTCCCTGAAACTGAGTATACGCACAGTTTTAAGTGTTTGCATGTGTTTGAATTCCCTGAAAACCTCTCACCGAGAGTTTAACCACAGTGATGTACGGTGTGTAATTGCTGTGTATCCCCACACTTGTGTGTGCATGTGGTTGAATTCCCTGAAAACCTCTCACCGAGAGTGTAAACACAGTGATGTAAAGTGTGTAATTGCTGTGTATCCCCACACTTGTGTTGAATTCCCTGAAAACCTCTCACCGAGTGTAAACACAGTGATGTAAAGTGTGTAATTGCTGTGTATCCCCACACTTGTGTTGAATTCCCAGAAAACCTCTCACGGAGAGTGTAAATACAGTGATGTAAAGTGTGTAATTGCTGTGTATCCCCACACATGTGTTGAATTCCCTGAAAACCTCTCACCGAGTGTAAACACAGTGATGTAAAGTGTGTAATTGCTGTGTATCCCCACACTTGTGTTTGCATTCCCTAAAAATCTCTCACCGAGAGGAAACACAAGTGTTTGAATGTGTAAATTGCAATCTCTCAGTTGAGAGTATAACCAAAATACAAGTACCTTTATGGTACATAACCATACTTAATTTTACCTGGTTTTAAAATGATACTGCAGAGATTTTTTCAAAAAAGTTTTTATTATTTTATTTTTTTTAGTTTATAATTTTTTTTTGATTTACACAAATAGGAGCTACTCTGCTCTTTATTTTAAATACGACAATAAATGAAAAAGTAAAAAAAAATTTATACTACAGATACACCACAATGGCAAATATGAAAATAAAATACAATACACATGCAGCAGAAAATAAAGTATGAAAAAAAAAAAAAAAATGCATCACACACACACACAGACAGGCCACACAGACAGGCCACACACACACACACACACATGCTCCAGGGGTCTTGCAGGTGGAAGACTTGCAGCTGGGCAGGCAGGATTTATAGCTCTAGATTGGTCTTCTTTCAGTCTGGCTGTTGAAGGATGTCTGGCTCTGTATCTTCATTATGGCCGGTGCCGGATGTCTTGGCCCAATTGCACCACATACAATACCAGTTACACCACACGATCACAGCATACTTACAAATAATACAATAAAATTACAGTAGTATGAAAATAAAATACAATACACATGCAGCAGAAAAATAAAGTATGAAAAAAAAACAAAAAACAACTCATCACACACACACACACACACACACACACATGCCCCAGGGGTCTTGCAGGTGGAAGACTTGCAGCTGGGCAGGCAGGTTTTATAGCTCTAGATTGGTCTTCTTTCAGTCTGGCTGTTGAATGATGTCTGGCTCTGTATCTTCATTATGGCTGGTGCCGGATGTCTGGGCCCAATTACACCACATACAATACCAGTTACACCACACAATCACAGCATACTTACAAATAATACAATAAAATTACAGTAGTATGAAAATAAAAAACAATACACATGCAGCAGAAAAATAATTAAAGTATGAAAAAAAAAACTCATCACACACACACACACACACACACACACACACACACATGCTCCAGGGGTCTTGCAAGTGGAAGACTTGCAGCTGGGCAGGCAGGTTTTATAGCTCTAGATTGGTCTTCTTTCAGTCTGGCTGTTGAAGGATGTCTGGCTCTGTATCTTCATTATGGCCGGTGCTGGATGTCTGGGCCCAATTACACCACATACAATACCAGTTACACCACACAATCACAGCATACTTACAAATAATACAATAAAATTACAGTAGTATGAAAATAAAATGCAGTACACATTCAACAGAAAAAAAATTAAAGTAGGAAAAAAAAAAAATCACACACACAGACATGCAACACTCGCAGACCACACACACACAGGCAGGCTACACACAAGCAGGCCATACACACACACAGAAATGTCACACACAAATAGGTTATACTCACTTTCAGGCGTCTTGGCTGTTGGTGCTGGCTTCTGGTGGCAAGCCTCTTGATGCTGGCTGGCTGGCTGGTAAGCTGGCTGGTAGGCTGGCTCTGGCTGGTATGCTTGTGTCTTGGTGCTGCTGCTGCTGCTGCTGCTACTGAATGTCTGGGCCCAATTAGCCCACCTTATATAGTTTTGGGACTGTCTGGAAAAGTATCTTTTTTTCTGAGCATGCTCAGTGCGATTTTGCGTATTCCGCCGGCGGATTCCGCAAAATAGCGGATGCCGGCGGATCCACCGCCCATAGGCGCCCATTCTACCGCTTTGCGGACGATGGCGGATCCGCCATTGTCCGCTATTTTGACGGTGCCAAAAAACGTAGCAAACTCCGTCCACCTCAGACAGAATCCGCCAGGAATATGGCGGATCCGCCGAATAGCGGGTGTAACGGACGACCATCCGCTACAATCCGCCACTAATGTATTTCAATGGGAAAAAATGGCAGATCCGCCACAAGAAAAGCGGATCCGCCATTTTCAAATTTTGGCGGATTTTAGCTGATTTAAAAAAACTGAAGTGTGAAACAGGCCTAAGCCAGCTACCTACCCATCTACACACATTTTCCCCTAGCCCAAGCTTTCTCATCTTACTTACCAATCTTTCATGTGGGACAGTGTCAAATGCTTTAGAGAAGTCGAGATAAATGACATCCAATGATTCTCCTTGGTCCATTTGAGAGCTTACATCCTCATAGAAGCTGATCAGGTTAGTTTGACAGGAGCGATCCTTCATAAATCCATGTTGATATGGAGTTAAACATTTATTAACATTGAGATATTCCATAATGGTATCCCTTAGAAACCCTTCAAAAATTTTACCCACAACAGATGTTAAGCTTACCGGCCTATAGTTTCCAGGTTCCCTTTTACACCCCTTTTGAAATATTGGTACCACATTTGCTTGCCGCCAATCAAAAGGAACAGACCCTGTTTCTATAGAGTCTTTAAAAATAAGGAATAGAGGCCTGTCTATCACATTACTTAACTCCCTTAATACCCGAGGGTGAATGCCATCAGGGCCTGGTGATTTGTCAATTTTAATCTTACTAAGGCGGTTCTGCACTTCTTCCTGGGTTAGGCAGGTAATACTTAATGGGGAGTTTACATTATCACTCTGCTTTTCCCCTGGCAAATCCTTTTCCTGTGTGAACACTGTTGAGAAAAAAGTATTTAAAACATTTGCTTTTCCCACATCGCTCTCTATGATTTCACCCTCATTGTTCTTTAAAGGGCCGACACCATCAATTTTAATCTTTTTACTGTTTATATAATTAAAGAATAGTTTGGGGTTTGTTTTACTTTCCTTAGCAATGAGTCTCTCAGTTTCCACTTTTGCTAAATGTATTTGCTTTTTACACATTTTATTTTTTTCTCTGTAACTTTTTAATGCTTCTTCATTGCCTTCTTGTTTTAGCTTCCTAAATGCCTTGTTCTTGTTATTTATTGCCCTTTTTACATCCTTATTTAGCCACATTGGTGTTCTTCTGTTCCTAGCCCTTTTATTTCTGTACGGTATGGCTAGCTCGCAGTGGGTGTGTAAAACTGATTTTAGCAGCCAATCAGAGCAGATTAACCATTTAAATACTGCTGTCAATTGGTAGCCTTATCTAAGTGGTTGTAAGGAGGTAAAAAGACCCCTGATCATTGCTATGGTAACCTGAGGTCATCTAATCACCAAATCGTATGGAGGATTGTGAGGTCCAGCTATAAGTAGGCTCTCACAGGCTGTGTCAGTGACTCACTGACAAGTATCAGGCACTGCAGCACACGAGTACTGCAGTGTATGAGATTAGTGATCAGAGTATAAAAATATACATGTACTGCAGTGAGACTAAGCGAAAAGTGAAAAAATATATAATAAAATGTGTAAAAAAGTACAAAAAAGGCAAAAAAAAACTGGACACAAATCAAGAAAAGTCAATTTGCCACTAAAAAACAACATTTGTGATAAAACAAAGATAAACCAAAAAAAGTACACATAATTGGTATCGCCGAGCCTGGAATAACCTAATCCAAAAAACTAGAGAAATGATTATACCGTACGGCAAATGCCATAAAAAAATACTGAAATACAAACCAAAAATGTCACTTTTTCATCATCCTGATACATTGGCAAAAAAAATTGAATAAAAGACAATCAATAAGTCATATGTAAAAAATGGTGTAAATAAAATTGTCAAATCGTGAAAAAAACTAAAACTCTCAGAATGTGACTATGAAAAAAACAATTTGCATTTACATTTTTGTAAATTATTGTTTTTAGTTTGTAAAAGAATCAAAGCTTAAAAAGATATAAATCTGGTATCACTGGAATTGTACTGACTAGACGAATAAATCGGTCTTATCACTTTTTACACACAGTAAACAGAGCAAAATAAAAATGAAAACAATTACTGAATTGCTGGTTTTCGTTCATTTTGGGTCTGAATAATGTTAATAAATAGCAATAAAAATGTTATGTACTCCAAAAATGGTACAAAGAAAATCTACAACTCGTCGTGCAAAAAATAAGCCCACATACAACTGTGTTCACCAAACAATAAAATAATTACAACTCTCAGAATATGGAGACAAAATAACTATTTTTTTTATAGGACAGCATTTTTACTCTGTGATAGCAGCAAAACATAAAAAACTTTATATATCTATTATACATCTAGTATTTATGTTATCGCATCGACCTGAAGAATAAAGTAATCTAATCACTAATACCGCATGGTGAACTGTACAAAATTAAAAATAAGAACTTTTCTTGTTCTTTTAATTCCACCCAAAAAAAAATCAGAACAAGGCTCAGCTCACATTTATCCTGCTCTCTCCGATGAGCGTTTACATCTGGGTTTCTGTGTAAATACCCCAAACAGCAATTCAGATAAAACCCTGACAGAACCACTCACTTATGGAGCAGGTAGAGTCACTTTGGACTCAGTCTGGTCTACTTTCCAGCAATCGCCCATTATTTTAGGCTTCTTTTTAGCACACAATTGTGGATGACCACAGTTCTGTGAACATGTAAAAAAATGGTTACCACTGGGGCAGACACCAAATGGATTCCAAAGTGTCTCAATCTGCCTCACAGTGGGTGTTTTGGTGCAGGCTTTGCTTGAATTACATTTTTTGTGGGATTTACATGGAACCCCAGATGTAAGTACTCAGCATAGAAAACAAAAATGTGATCCCAGCCTAATACTGGAAGTCATCAAAGAATGCTATGTACCCCAAAATGTCATAAAAAACTACCCTAATTTATCCCACACAAAACCAGTTCCTACTTAGGTCTGTCATCTGTCACTGGACGTATAGGGGGTTCCCACATTACTGGTACAACAAAGACTCTGGAAAAGTAACACATCCCCAACACCCTCTCAAATAAAATCCAGTGAAATCTGCACTCACAAATCAAAATTCCCCCTCCTTCTTAGCCCCTCTGTGAATAAATTGCAGTAGCGTTTCAGACTGTTAAGTCTTTAGTCATTGCATGTATGTATGGAGTTTTTATGGATTTGCATTAAACACAGATTTTTTATGGAGACCCTGTGCTGGATGTACCTTCCTTTTCCCTTCATTGCTTCTTGTCATGTTACAAGATTGTCCCTGCAGAGGAAATCCTCAGTCTGTAGGTGAGCTGAATATCAGGATACCGCAACAATTCCTATGACTTTCCTAAAGAAATAGGTTTTACAAACTTTTGGAAAAAGTAAGAAATTTCTGCTAACTTTTAAACCTTTTAACATCCTAACAAAATAAAATGACGTTTGTAAAATGTTGCAGATGTAAATTACACATATAGGAAATTGTATTAATTAATTATTTTGTACATCATGATTAACTGATTTAAGGATATAAAGATTGAAAGTATGAAAATTTTTGTAAAAATTCCTAAATGTTTTTCATTTATTTGTGAAAATATCAACCTAAATTTAATATGACCATAAAGTCCAATGTGTCACTGAATCACTCGGATATGTTGAACAATTATTACGACATGAATTGACTCTGGTCAGATTTCAAAACTTTGGCCTGGCCGTTGTGACTAAAATTGACACGCTTGCTACGGGTTTAAAATCACTTTCAAGCAGTAGTATTTCAGGCTTTATAATTGTACTTTTTATTGAGATACCAATATTAGTCTAAAAAAGAAGATAAGAGGTGAATATTTATAATTTCTGTTTTTTGATTAGAGACCCTGGACTGTAAAGTTCAGGGTTTGTACCTGTCCGTTAACGAACCCTGAAAATGGATTTTTTTCTAGAAGTACAGTTTAGTGTTCAGATTCGTATGCCAAATAAAGTTTGTTAAAGGGCAGCCGTGAAGCCAGTCAACAAACTTTTAGGCTGTGAGCAGTTGCAGAGACATCACAGCCATGTCAAGTATTGGCATGGCAGGAATTTGCCGATGCACCACGTGACCCGGCCTGCATGAAAGTTGGATCAGGGTACCACCACCATTCTGCTCTACTTAGTGTAAGGATAGGACACAATAGGAGTGAGGGACAGTATTAGGTTTTGTGTGTGTGCACTTTTCAGAAAAACCTCTCTGTGTTTACTGTGCACATGTGTCTGTGGGGCTAGTGTGCCTACAACCATTTTTCTACTTTGCACTAGTGTCTGTGGAAGTAGTGTGACTAAAACCAATTATTTCAACTCTGCACCCGTGTATGTGGGAGTGGTGTGTCTAAAACCATATTTTTCATACTCTGCACCTATGTCTTTGGCAGCACTGTGCCTAAACATTTTTTTATGTCCCGTGTCTGTGGAAGTAGTGTGCATGAAAATAAATTGATCTACTCTGCAAGCATGTCTGCGGTAGTGTGTGTAGAAACAAATTGTTCTACTCTGCACACGTGTTTGTGGGAGTATTGTGCCTGAAAACAATTTTTATATTCTATACCCTTGTCTGAGGGAGTAGTGAACATATAATGTATTTTTTATACTCTGCACTCATGTCTGTGGCTGCAGTGTGCATAAAAATAAATTGCTACATTCTGCACATGTGTCTTTGGAAGTCTTGTGCCTAAAACCAATTTTTAACACTCTGCAACCATGTATGTAGCAGCAGTGTGTGTAAAAACAAATTTCTCTATTCTGCACCCATGTTTGTGGGAGTAGTGTGCCTAAAAACAATTTTATATACCTCATCCATATCTGTAGCAGCAGTGAGGGTAAAAACAAATTGTTCAACTCTACACTCATATTTGTGGGAGTAGTGTGCATACAATCAACTTGTTCAACATTGCACCCGTGTCTGTGGGAGTAGTGTGTTTAAAAACAAATTGCTCCATGATGCATCCTTGTCTCTGAGAGTAGTGTGTCTAAAAAACACCTCAAAAAATGAGGAGAGCATAAAATAGGGAATGTGGATGTGCCTGTGATGGTGCTGGTATAGCTGCTGGTGTACCTGCTGCAGGGAAAGCACGTGGGCATTCTGTGCTTGCTACGTGCCCAAATGAAACACCTTCCTCTGGTGCACACAGGTGACAGGATGTTCTGCTTCATTTCATAGGGTCAAATACCGCTACATGAAGACTGAGGCCTGAAAAAGTTGAAGCGGTGTTAGATTGCATGACTGAGACTGCCTCCAGTGCCTTTGCATTATATTCCACCTGCAGAAAGCACAGAGTAGGCACTTGATGACCATAGCCATCCAGCTTCCACCTCACCTTCTTGCAAATCAGTCAAGCAGTCTAAGCACCAAGTCATACACTGGTCTTTTCTGCTTTTTGATGAGTCCACTGTCTAGAGTTCTGTGGCCCATTCATCTGGCCCTGCCCCAGAAGTGGAAGAGACCGAGTGCACTGATGCCCAACCACTTGTTATATTGGAGGATGAGTACGTGGAAGGGCTAGTGCACACGGCCAGTGGACCACTGCAGCACATCTCAGAGGATGATGAAACACAGTTGCTTACTGTAGTGTATTCCTGCAGTGTGTACAGCGATAATGATAACAGGGGTGAGGGGTTGGTGGAAGATGATATGGGGGATATTGTTGCTATCAGTGTGTCAAGAGTGGGAGATGAAGGTTGCATTGACAATCCAACACAATGGGCAGCACTTTGAACACATTTTATAAGTGGTGATAAACGTGGAAATAACTCATGCAAGAATAAAGTTATGTTAACCCCTTAGCGACAGAGCCAGTTTGCAGCTTAATGACCAGGCCAATTTTTACAATTCTGACCACTGTCCCTTTATGAGGTTATAACTCTGGAACGCTTTAATGGATCCTGCTGATTCTGAGATTGTTTTTTCGTGACATATTGTACTTCATGTTAGTGGTAAAATTTCTTCGATAAGTCTTGTGTTTATTTATGAAAAAAACAGAAATATGGCAAAAAATTTTAAAATTTTGCAATTTTAAAACTTTAAATTTTTATGCCCTTAAATCAGAGAGATGTGTCACATAAATTTCTTAATAAATAACATTTCCCACATGTCTACTTTACATCAGCACAATTTTGGATGCAAAATTTTTTTTTGTTAGGAAATTATAAGGGTTAAAAGTTGACCAGCGATTTCTCATTTTTACAACAAAATTTACAAAGCCATTTTTTTTAGGGACCACATCATATTTAAAGTCATTTTGAGGGGTGTACATGACAGAAAATACCCAAAAGTGGCACCATTCTAAAAACTAGACCCCTCAAGGTGCTCATAACCACATTCAAGAAGTTTATTAACCCTTTAAGTGCTTCACAGGAACGAAAGCAATGTGGATGGAAAAAATTAACATTTAAATTTTTTTTGGAAAAAAATTACTTCAGAACCAATTTTTTTTATTTTCACAAGTGTTAAAAGAGAAAATCAACCACAAAATTTGTTGTACAATTTCTCCTGAATACGCCGATACCCCATATGTGGGGGTAAACCCCTTTTTCAGCACACGGCAGAGCTCGCAAGGGATGGAGCACCGTTTGACTTTTTCAACGCAGAATTGGCTGGAATTAAGATCGGATGCCATGTTGCGTTCGGAGAGCCCTTAATGTGCCTAAACAGTGTAAAACTCCAACAAGTGACCCCATTTTGGAAACTAGACCCATTAAGGAACTTATCTAGATGTGTGGTGAGCACTTTGAACCTTCAAGTGCTTCACAGAAGTTTATAACGTAGAGCCGTGAAAATAAGAAATCCATTTTTTTTCCACAAAAATGATCTTTTCACCCCCAAATTTTTATTTTTACAAGGGTAACAGGAGAAATCATACCCCCACAGTTATTATGCGATTTGTCCTGAGTATGCTGATACCCCATACGTGGGGAGGAACAACTGTTTGGGTGCATGGGAGAGCTTGGAAGGAAAGGAGTGCCATTTTGGAATGCAGACTTTGATGGAATGGTCTGCGGGCATCATGTTGCGTTTGCAGAGCCCCTGATGGGCCTAAACAGTGGAAACCCCCAACAAGTGACTCCATTTTGGAAACTAGACCCATGAAGGAACTTATCTAGATGTGTGGTGAGCACTTTGAACCTTCAAGTGCTTCACAGAAGTTTATAACGTAGAGCCGTGAAAATAAGAAATCCATGTTTTTTTCCACAAAAATGATCTTTTCACCCCCAAATTTTTATTTTTACAAGGGTAACAGGAGAAATCATACCCCCACAGTTATTATGCGATTTGTCCTGAGTACGCTGATACCCCATATGTGGGGAGGAACCACTGTTTGGGCGCATGGGAGAGCTCGGAAGGGAAGGAGTGCCATTTTGGAATGCAGACTTTGATGGAATGGTCTGCGGGCATCATGTTGCATTTGCAGAGCCCCTGATGGGCCTAAACAGTGGAAACCCCCAACAAGTGACTCCATTTTGGAAACTAGACCCATGAAGGAACTTATCTAGATGTGTGGTGAGCACTTTGAACCTTCAAGTGCTTCACAGAAGTTTATAATGTAGAGCCGTGAAAATAAGAAATCCATTTTTTTCCACAAAAATGATCTTTTCGCGCCCAAATTTTTATTTTTACAAGGGTAACAGGAGAAATCATACCCCCACAGTTATTATGCAATTTGTCCTGAGTACACTGATACCCCATATGTGGGGGGGAACCACTGTTTGGGCGCATGGGAGAGCTCGGAAGGGAAGGAGTGCCATTTTGGAATGCAGACTTTGATGGAATGGTCTGCGGGCATCATGTTGCGTTTGCAGAGCCCCTGATGGGCCTAAACAGTGGAAACCCCCCACAAGTGACCCCATTTTGGAAATTAGACCCCCTAAGGAACTTATCTAGATGTGTGGTGAGCACTTTGAACCCCCAAGCGCGTCACAGAAGTTTATAAACGCAGAGCCGTGAAAATAAAAAGTCTTTTTTATTTCCACAAAAGTGATTGTTTAGACCCCAATTTTTAGACCCCCAAAGTTGGTAAATAGTGGAAACCCCTCAATTCTTGCTCCAACCCTAACCCCAACACACCCCTAACCCTAATCCCTAATCCCAACCCTAATCCCTAATCCTAACCCTAATCCTAGTTCGCCCTAACCCTAGCCCAACCCTAGCCCAACCCTAACCCTTAACCCTAGCCCAACCCTAACCCTTAACCCTAACCCTTAACCCTAGCCCAACCCTAACCCTTAACCCTAGCCCAACCCTAACCCTAGCCCAACCCTAACCCTTAACCCTAGCCCAACCCTAACCCTAGCCTAGCCTAACCCTAGCCTAACCCTAACCCTAGCCTAACCCTAGCCTAACCCTAGCCTAACCCTAGCCTAACCCTAACCCTAGCCTAACCCTAGCCTAACCCTAACCCTAACCCTAGCCTAACCCTAACCCTAGCCTGACCCTAACCCTAGCCTAACCCTAACCCTAACCCTAGCCTAACCCTAACCCTAACCCTTATGGAAAACTGAAAAAAAAAATATTTTTTTTATTTCATTATGTGTGCCAGAATAAGGGGGTGATAAAAGGGGGGGTTATGTACTATTTTTATTATTTTGATCACTATGATCGTTTATCATAGTGATCAAAATAATGAATGGAATCTGCCAGCCGGAGCCAGCAGATTCCCGGCGGGCGCACTGCGCATGCGCCCGCCATTTTCAAGATGGCGGCGCCCATCGGATGACGCCGGCGGGCGCGGGATCACCGGGAGGGGACGGAGGACAAGGGAGAGGTACCGGGAGGGGACCGGGGGGATCGGGGACCCTATTTCTCTATCCTCTGATGTGCGATCACATCAGAGGAAAGAGAAATTAAATGTAAAATCGCGGCTTTTTTTTTTTTTGCGGTCGCCGTTATAGGGTTAATAACGGCGATCGCAAAAGCGGGGGTCGGTAAAAACTGACCGATTCATGTTCTCTGGGGTCTCGGCTACCCCTGGCAGCCGAGACCCCGGAGAAAATCTGACACTGGGGGGCGCTATTCACTTAAATCACAGCGCCGTGAATTAACGGCGCTGTGGTTTAAGTACCCTTAATTACCGCCGTTAAAAGGCGTATCGGCGGTCGTTAAGGGGTTAAAACGAAGCACACCATTGTTTTTCTTGTGAAGTTCTCAATTAGTTTGATGTGTCACATGACCATCTTCCCGTTTGAAAAAAAGTTAGATCCAAAATAGCTGACTTCAAAATGGCCACAATGGTCACCACCCATCTTGAAAAGTTTCCCCCCTCCCATATACTAATGCCACAAACAGGAAGTTCATATTACCAACCATTCCCAGGTGAGTATAATCTAACTCGTTTTTCTTATCTTTCAGGTTACATCCGGGGCTTATCTACAGCATTACAGAATGCTGTAGATAAGCCTCTGATAGTGGTGGCCACATCTTATAGGCTGGAAATGGGGTGACAGATTCCCTTTAAGGATATAAAGATTGAAAGTTTGAAAATTTTCTCCAAAATTCCTAAATATTTTGCATATATTTGTGAAAATATCGACCTAAATTTAATATGACCATAAAGTACAATGTGCCACAAAAAAAGAGTCTCAGAATCACTGGGGTACGTTGAACAATTATTATGACATGAATTGAGTCTGGTCAGATTTCAAAACTTTAGCCTGGTCATTATGATTAAAATTGGCTCGCTTGCTATGGGTTTAAAATCACTTTCAAGCAGTAGCATCTCAGGCTTTATAGCTGTACGTTTTATTGAGATATCATAAAAAAGAAGATTAGAAGTGAATATTTATAATTTCTGTTTATGGATGAGAGACCATGAAATGTAAAATTTGGGGTTTGTACCTGTCCATTACCAGACCCTGAAAATTGACTTTTTACCTGAAGTACAGTTTCATGTTCAGGTTTGGATACCAAATAAAGTTTGTTGAAAGGCTGCAGTGCAGCCAATCAACAAGCTTTTAAGCTCTGGGCAGTTGCAGAGCCGATACAACCATGTCAAGTGTCATGATCCAGGTTGGATCTGACAGATTAAATGCACAAAGTAATCTTTTTTTTCCTTTGGCTGTGTGC
Source organism: Dendrobates tinctorius (assembly GCF_039654945.1). Taxonomy (NCBI): domain Eukaryota; kingdom Metazoa; phylum Chordata; class Amphibia; order Anura; family Dendrobatidae; genus Dendrobates; species Dendrobates tinctorius. Next base: position 24,549,359 of record NW_027361712.1, on the reverse strand, counting down.
CAAAGGTGGTTTTGCCCCCGTGGCCTTTAGGGTCATTGCACTGTGGTGGTTTCCATTGTAGTTTTCCCCCCGGTGGCCATTAAGGTCATTGCACACTGGTTACCTTAGTTTGTGCACGTGATTATGTAACAGGTGTGATTGCTCTATAAAAGAGTGTCAGGTGTGTCAATCACTGTTAGTGATAGTTCCTCATTTGCAAGCAAGCCTTGGTGAAGGATGAAGCTGAATGAGAGTCCTGTGCAACTCAGTCAGAGTCCTGGAGTGGCAGCTATGGTGTCTGCGAGGAGGGCTGGCATGGCTTGGTGGAGTTGCAGCTATGTGTCAGCAAGGAGTTCTTGCATGGCTTGGTGGAGTGGCAACTATGGTGTAGAGCTGCATTCAGGATGCTGGACTTTGTTGCTGGAAAGCAGGACTCAGGATGCTGGCCTCTTTGGCAGAAAAGCTGGACTCATTTGCTGGACTCTGTTTCTGGACAGCTGCACGCAGGTGGTGGACTCTGTTTGCTCTTAGGCTGTACTATGGTGTTGGATCCGGTCGGACGAAAAGATGCACCCAGGTGGTGGGCTCTGTTGCTGGGAGCATTAGCAACACAGCAAAGCTAAGTGGTGTTCCCCTGTTTTTGTCACTTCTCCTTATGTATGTCTTAGTGCAGTGGTGGGATTAGTTTCCGCACCGTCCACGTCCCTAGTGAGGGTTTAGATGCAGGGCGAGTCAGGGTTTTTAGGTTCCTGATCATCGCCCGGTGCGGAACCGGCCTAGGGAACGTTAGGAGTGTAGAGACACTGACTCAGGGGAGTGCAGGAGGTCTCCACTTCCCCATTCCCTGTCACAGGGCCACCATTGTTATTGTTACCCAGGTTTTCCCTTATTGTTTAAATTCGCCTTACTGGAGGCGGGGTTTCCATACTTCCTTTGGTGCACACAGGTGACAGGATTCTCTGTGTCATTTCATAGGGCCAAATACCGCTACATGAAGACTGAGGCCAGAACATGTTGAAGCGGTGTTAGATTGCATGACTGAGACTGCGTCCAGTGATTTTGCATTATCTTCCACTTGCAGAAAGCGCAGAGTTGGCACTTGAGGACCATAGTCATCCACCTTCCGCCTCACCTCCTTGCAAATCATTCAAGCAGTCTAAGCCCCAAGTCATACACTGGTCTCTTCTGCTTTTTGATGTATCCACTGTCTGGAGTTCTATAGCCCATCCACCTGGCCCTGCCCCAGAAGTGGAAGAGACTGAGTGCACTGATGCCCAACCAATTGTTATATTGGAGGATGAGTAAGTGGAAGGGCTAGTGCACACAATCAGTGGACCACTGCAGCACATCTCAGTGGATGATGAAACACAGTTGCCTACTGTAGTGTATTTCTGCAGTCTGCAGACCAGCAATGATAAGAGGGGTGAAGAGTGTGTGGAAGATGATATGGGGGTTTTTGAAGTCCTATACCCCTCATGGAGTGAAGGCCATCGTAGTATGAAGTTTGCAATAAGAGAAGGTGGACATGCTGCCCCAGCAGCACAGCAAAAGAGGGAGCAGAGCTCCAAAGCACAGTGGTCGGCCTCTAACCTGTATATCGACTGGCACAGCCCACCATGCCAAGGGAAATGAGTAAATCAAAGCCACCCCTAAGGAACTCCCTGGCGTCACATTTCATCAGCTAATGTGCTGATGACAAGACATGAGTGGTTTGCATGCTGTGCCGTCAGAGCCTGAAGCGAGGCATAAAAGTTCTGAACCTGAGCATCCCCTTTTTATTTCTTTATTTATTAACAAGTAAAGTAAACTACACATGCAAGGCATGTGTCAAGATCCATATCTGGTCTCTCAGATTAAAACTTGATTTCCCTTCAGGCCATCAGGGGTTTATGTCAGTTTTTTTCCCTGCTGGCCTGCTGGTGTAATTGCATTGAGACTGGGTCTGCTGATGTGGGTGTTGACCACTCCCATCATCCTTCAAGAGGTCACCTGATGCATCAGCTAACTGTCAGTGTTAGAGGATTCTATAGTGACCATACTGGATGGAAGATCTGGTTGGGTGCAGTGGTGCTCTGCTGAGTTTGCTGATCTGGTGTCTTTATCCTGCTGTGTGGTGCTTTGAAGCAGAAAGCTAAGTGTTGCATTTTATGTTACGTTGTCCCTTTTGGTGTTTGTCTTTCCATTCCTTTTGTTGTATTAGTGCAGCGGTGGGACCAGTTCTCTCACCTGCCAGTTCTCTACTTAGGGGTAAGAGCAGGGAAAGTGAGGGATTAGGTATTCTGCTTGGCGACGGGGTGAAAGAACCCATATAGGGACGATAGTTAGATCAGGATACATCCTCAGGTGAGTGCAGAAGATGTCCATTCTCCTTTTCCCTATCAACAGGGCCCACCGTTGTTATTGTTTCCCTGGTGTTCCCTGGTGTGTTGTGCCGTTTGGTGACCGACCAACCGTTGGGTTGTGTCACACTGGGTCAGTCACATCGTGACAGCACGGTTCCACTTGAAGCTCTGCTTCCCGGTTCAACATTATTCTTATATTTTTTTTAATCTTATGCTATTTTAAGTCATTTCTCTATCCACATTTATTTGTAGGGGAAATGTCCTGCTCCTACACCCATTTTGTTTCCTCATGCAGCCCACTACCCATTACTACAACTATTCTACAGCAATTACATTTTAAAGCACCAAAGTTCAGGTCGCCGTTGACTTGTATTGGGTTCAAGTTCAGGATCAATTTCGGACCAGAATCAAACTTTTGTCAAAAGTTCCACCGAACTACTTCTACCAGTTCGCTCATTCCCACTTCTGGGCAGCCTGGCTCTCATAAGTCAATGCATGCTGTTGTGCATGCGCAACGATGACAAGTTGCCCAGATTGTTACCATTGCTGATTACTGGGTGGCCACCCTGCTGGATAGCCTGTTATGATTGAGTCACCGGAGGAGGAAAACAAAAATACAAGCTAAGTCCAGAACACCGAGAGGTTGGGAACTAGCGGATTGCAGACCCCTGATCCTATACACCACAACTAACAGTAGCCGTGGGGGGTTCCTACAGTGGTCCTAGACCCCTCGATCACAGCCGGAGATCTAAATAAACCTAAAGAAGGAAAGGGGAACTCTAAACTGCCAAAGCAATAGGCAGCCCCCAACATGTATTGACGGGGAAAACAGGAGAAAACACAAACACAGATGGAAAGACAGGCTGAGCAAATGATGGGGCCCTTGCTAACTAGATAGGACAGGACAGAAAAGCTGCTCTCTGCAATCAGGCAAAAACCCTACCAAAAATATTGCCAACCGTCTGATAGGAAAAAAGGCCCTGAAGTCACTAGAATTCTAAATACCTATATCAGCCCTCAGGTATATTCTGCAAACAGAGCAAAAAAAAGAGCAATTGATCAGAGACCAAAAATGGAGTCCAGCCAGTCCTTAGCCAGGGCTGGCTGAACACAGACACTAAGTAAACCAGACAAAATCTCATGAAACAACAGAAGAGCAAACTTAGCTTTAGCAGACTGGAATAAACTGGAGGCCAGAGCTCTGAGCAGAGAAGTATCACCAGCAACCCAGCAGGGCGTCGGCAGCCTTATATCCACTCAGAGATTCCGGGTGTCCAATCACACTCCACCTGATCTGATGACAAGTCTCTCCCATTCAGATCAGCTTCACCACCCCCCTTCACCAGCAGAGGGAGTTCATCAGACATCAGAGGTGAAGGAGAAAATGAGCTCATAACAATAGCCGCTACATAGACAACGTCCCGTAATTACTTCCGTCACTAGAGTGGGATCCAAAATGCGTGAATACAAGCGTACGCTGGTAGAGGTACTACTGACAGAATTCCCACCTGACAGTGATGGCTCACTAGAAGAACAAGGCAGAGGAGGAGAAAGTCGCCAACGCAGTTGGGGCAACACCTCCACCTTGGGAGGCAGGATTAGAATGGTCAAAATGTGGCAAAACTTTCTCAGCAAGCCACAACATTTGACATCTGATGTGGCCCATATTAATACTAGACATCATGGTGGAAGAATACACACACGTCTTCACATACTAACTGATGAGTCTGCCCTTTTAAATTCTGGGTCTCCAAACTGGACACATGGCCTGAACTTTCCCTTTACACCTTGTAGGTGCTGGCTATGACACAATGTCACTAGCATCATGTGCAGGACATTGCAATAGCTTACATATCCATTGTTAGGACCAATAACAAGTAACTTTGGTTGCAATGCCATGCACATGGGGTAAGCTACATAGCAAATCAGAAGAACAATACTTCATTTCTAATTTGAAGAATTTGATAATAATATTATCACTACACCCACTACTGGATCTTGGAGATCGAGATACACCTTCAACTAAGGCTATGTTTGCCTTGAAGAGCTTGAAAATTATTTAATATAGGTCAGAAAAAACCCAGAGAGTTGCTTTTGTGTTTTGAGAGCATTTGCAGGCTTTAAAGTATGCAGCATATTGATTTGCCATAAATATTTTTTTTAATTCAACAAAGCTGGAAAATTAAAATGTAAAAGATCTGCTTATCTCTATTTGCTACCAGTTGTTCAGATTAGGTATAATTTCTTTACTCAGGATTTTGCACACAGATTATTTATAACAATAAAATCACATTAGTTCACATGAAAGCTGTAAACTCAAAGCAATGAGATAGTCTTCAAAACTGGTGTAGGTTTACATAAAACATATAAAATACAATCTATATATATGTATATATAAATATATTATATATATACTGTATATATGTATATATACATACATATATACATTCATATAAGAATTTCTCCAATAATATAGAAAACTAGATGAAGAGTCCGGCGCTGCCCGGTCATAGTAACTAACTGTGGTTAGTTATAACAAATTATAATTATCCTCCATCCCATAGTCCCGTGCCCATATACCCATGATACATATCCACCATCCCATAGGCCCGTGCCAATATACCCATCACACATCCTCCATCCCATAGGCCCGTGCCCATATACCCATAATACATATTCGCCATCCCATAGTGGAGTGCCAATATACCCATCATACATATCTGCCATCTCATAGTCCCGTGCCCATATACCTGTCATACGCTGGCTTCTTTCTTTTTTTTATTGCATATTGGTTTGTGGTTGACCACCACTGTTGCCGTGCGCGCTGGGTTATGTTCGCCATTTTTGCTGTGTTCATTGTGATGGATCTAGGCTGCTGTGCACACACACAGCAGCCCTGCCCTGCCCCAGGCTTTATTTAATTTGTGCACCTGTATCTGAGCCTGCATTGCCCTTCATCTGTGTTTGCTGGTCAGGCAATGTGTGGAGGTCAAACCTGAGCTGTCTATGTTCAGACCTGGTTGGCCTTTATCTGCACTTGCTTCATCTGGCTGCACGGGAGTGATGCAGTTATGCTTCAGGTACGGATTGCATTTGATATGGTCTTGCTTTTAAATATTTAGGAGGCCGTAATGGCACAGTGAATAATAATAATGTAGAGTAGGACCCCGCACAAGAGATTGCCTTGGCACGGCGGGGTGGCTCAATTTATTGATCAATATTTTGCCAAATGTCTCATCTTGAATACAGTTAGATGTTAATATGTGCATATGCACCTCATGTTATGCGTTCTAACCACAAGCAGCGCTGGCTTCTCTCTTTTTTTTATTGCATATTGGTTTGTGGTTGACCACCGCTGTTGCCATGCGTGCTGGGTCATGTTTGCCATTTTTGCTGTGTTCATTGTGATGGATCTAGACTGCTGTGCACACACACAGCAGCCCCGCCCTGCCCCAGGCTTTATTTAATTTGTGCACCTGTATCTGAGCCTGCATCGCCCTTCATCTGTGTTTGCTGGTCAGGCAATGTGTGGAGGTCAAACCTGAGATGTCTTTGTTCAGACCTGGTTGGCCTTTATCTGCACTTGCTTCATCTGGCTGCACGGGAGTGATGCAGATATGCTTCAGGTACGGATTGCATTTGATATGGTCTTGCTTTTAAATAGTTAGGAGGCCGTAATGGCACAGTGAACAATAATAATGTAGAGTAGGACCCCTCAAGTGGTGTCTGCACAATCCACACTTCTTCCAGTGTTACTTGGCCTCAGTCACGTCAGTTGATCCCCTGATGTGTGTCCGGCAAGGTCTCCTGCTCTGTCCACATTCCCATTACTAGTAGTGTGAATGAGGACAGAGCAGGAGACCTTGCCGGACACACATCAGGGGATCAACTGACGTGACTGAGGCTAAGTAACACTGGAACAAGTGTGGATTGTGCAGATGCCACTTAAGAGCTGTCACTGGCGGGGTTGGAGGCCAGGGGAAATACGAGACACAGTGGAGCCAGAGGTCTACTGTAAGTGGAGCAGGGTTAAAAATCAGTAGTAGTTTGAATGTGGATGGAGCAGGACACTTTGCCGTCCACACAGCAGGGGAGCAGCTGGCGTTACTGAACCCCACTAACACAGGAGCTAGTGTTTTTCTATGTGCAGACTACACATCTGAGCGACAACTGGCTGTGTTGAAGCCCAGGGATTATAGTTCAGGTGGTAGAAACATGAACACAACAGGAGATCTGGATACAGTTGCCAACAAATTATTTAGTCGGGAAGAGGACTGGCAAATTCTGGGGAGATCCAGGCCTTGTTCATTTTCAGAAAAGTAAGCCAGTCGACGTTATCGGAAGAAAGTCGCGTGCGACGGTCTCTTAGTACACCACCTGCGGCACTAAAGACGAGTTCCGATAATATACTGGCAGCAGGGCAAGCCAGCACCTTCAATGCATACTGGCTAAGCTCTGGTCATGTATCCAGCTAAGAGACCCAAAACTTGAAGGGGGAAGAGCCATCTGGGAGTACACTCACAGGGCAAGACATGTAGTCTGTCACCATCTGACGGAAACGTTGCCTCCTGCTGACTGTAGCCGTCAGTGATGGTGTAGACAATTGTGGCGGACACACAAAACTTTGCCTCATTTCGGCCATAGTGGTCTTGCCTTGTGCTGAGGCGCTGCCTCTGCTCCCTCTTTGTGCAGAGTTTCCTCCACTGGCTCGACGCACAGAGGTGCTTTGTAAAGCACTAGCACCACTGCTGTCAGGTGGAATGGAAAACATGATGGACTGCACCAGTGTGTCTTGGTACTCCTGCAGTTTTCGCTGCCTGTTCAACGTTGGTATGAGGGTTTGCAAGTTGTCCCGGTAGCGAGGACCTAGGAGGGTGTACACCCAATAATCAGACGTGTAGAGAATGTGGGCAATGCGGCGGCCGTTTCTCAAGCACTGCAGCATGAAGTCAACCATGTGCTGCAGACTCGCAACTGCCAAAGAACCGCTGTCCCCTGCTTGAGGTGTGATCTCTGCCTGCTCTGCATCACCCCACCCTCGCTGTACATACTGACTAGAGCTTTGTGTACCTCCCTCCTCTGGAGGGATGTCTTCCTCTTCCATCGACTCCTCCTCATCCTCCTCACAAAGTGTCCCCTGCCTAGGCCTTTGTGAGGAACCACGTAGCGCAGACTGTCCAGAAGCAGATGGCATTTGTGACTCCTCATCCTCCACCTCTTCCAAAACCTCATCCCTTAGTGCTTGCAGTGTTTTTTGAAGCATGCAGATAAGGGGGACAGTCATGCTGACTAGTGCATCATCTGCACTCGCCATCCGCGTGGAATCATCGAAGGCACGCAAAACGAGGCAGATGTCCTTCATAGAGGCCCACTCTGTGGTGCTGAAGTGTGAATGTCGCACAGTGCGACTTGTTTGCACCTGATGCAGCTGGTACTCCATGACTGCTGCCTGCTGCTCACACAACCGCTCCAACATATGTAACGTAGAATGGTGGGTAGGTCACATATGATGCAATGTTCCGGAAGGCGTAATCGGCGCTGCAGAGCAGCAAGGCGTGATCTTGCCGTGCTGGAACGCCGCAAGTGAGCGCACTCTATGCGGACCTTGTGCAGCAGTGCATCAAGATCCGGATAGTCCCTCAGAAAGCTCTGCACGACCAAGTTGAGCACATGTGCCAGACATGGGATGTGAGTGAGGTTGCCTAGGCCAAGAGCTGCCACCATTGTCACACACTACCAAGCCCGGCTGGAGATTCGCTGGCACAAACCACACATCGCTCTCCTGCTTGATGGAATTCCAGAGCTCCTGCGCTGTGTGGCTTCGATTCCCAAAGAAATTAATTTCAGTACGGCCTGTTGACGTTTGGCCACGGCTGTGCTCATATCGGTCGTAACAGGCTCCTGCTGCACTGTTTCAGAGGAACTTGAGTAGGAGGAGGAGTCAATATGTACAGACTGGATTCCTGCAATCCGTGGAGTTGGCAGAACACGTAGAGCGCCACTCTCCAGATCTGTACCTGGCTCCACAACATTTACCCAATGGGCAGTGAGGGAAAGGTATCGTCCCTGTCCATGGTTACTGGTCCATGCATCAGTGGTCAGGTGGACCTTGCTACTGACGGCATTTAGTAGCGCATGTTTGATGTTTGCCTCCACATGTTTCTGCAGGGCAGGGACGGCTCGCCTGCTGAAATAAAAGCAGCTGGGCACGGTGTATTGTGGGACTGCCAATGCCATGAAGTCCTGGAAGGTGTCAGTCTCCACCAGCCTGAATCAGAGCATCTCAAGTGCCAGTAGTTGGCAATGCCAGCATTCAGAGCCTGTGCTCAGGGATGGTGTGCCGAGTATGTCCGCCTTTTCTCCCATGCCTGTGCAACCGATGGCTGCCGAGTGGCCTGGGAGTGTGAGGATGACTTGGAACGTGGTACTGAGGGTGGAATGTCACAGGGTCTCCAGACAACAGTGCCAGAGGTTCTTCCTTGGCGATCCTGTGAGGAAGCTGAACCAGCTGTGTGTGAGCTGGAGGAAGAGGCCCCAACACGAGCTGAAGGGGTGGTAGGTGGTGCTGTACGTTGGCCTACATCTTCAGTGTGTCTGTGTAACTCCACCTCATGCTTGGTCCGCACATGTTTCCACATATTAGTGGTATTGAGGTTGCTGACATTTTTCCCTCTTTTGACTCTCTGATGACACAGCTTGCATTTGACAAAGCAAATGTCATCTGCAACTGTGTCAAAAAAGGACCACGCACTGCAAGTCTTGGGAGCGCTCGTTTTGCCTTTTGGAAGTGGAATGCTCCTAACGGGTGCCGAAGTGGAGGCTACAGGTAACCAAGTCTGCCCCCTCCCTCTCCCTCCGGTTTTGGCCGTTCGGGGGAATCTCTTCCTCAGAGCTGCTCCCACCACCTTCCTGTTCCTCACGCCATGATGGGTCAAGGACCTCATCATCTACACTCCCCTCTTCAAACACCTGCTTCTCCTGGGTTGTCTCGCCAGCACCGTACGCACCAGAAAGTGGTAACTGAGTCTCATCATCATCTGATGCGTACTGAGGTCTGCTGACCATAGGCACTGGCCCACCCGCCTCTTCAGATTCAGAGGGACAAAGAAGTTGTGCATCACTGCATACTCCCTCTTCTTCACATTCTGGAATGCTGCTTGGCTGGCCCCCTCTTTCCAAACCAACAGATTCCGAGAACAGAAGTAGAGACTGATGGCTCCTGTCCAGGGCTCTCTGACTGCCTGGGCACTTTGGCAGGTGGTGAAGAGACAGATGGTTGCTCTTTGGTGCTCTGGCCCTGAGAGGATGTGGAAGTAATTGAAGTCGATGCGTTAGCTGCCATCCATCCGACAACGGCTTCAATTTGCTCCTCCCGCAGCAGTGGGGTACGGTGAGGTCCTACAAAGCTGCGCCTAAAGGACTGTTGCCTGCTAAAACTGGGGGATGCTGACTCACTGGTGCCAACAGCAGGCACAGAATCCCCACGTCCTCTCCCTGCAGAATCCCCACGTCCTCTCCCTGCAGAATCCCCACGTCCTCTCCCTGCAGAATCCCCACGTCCTCTCCCTGTTGAAACTCCACGCCCACGACCACGTGCCTTACTCCCTGCCTTCTTCATCTTGCTAGACTGAGAAAGATAGGCAAAAAAGTACAAAGGGGGGCCTTAGTGTGATTATTCCTGAACAGCTGGTTACAGGTATAAGAAACACTAATTTTATGAAGTGTGTGTGTCGACTACACTTTAATGGGAGCTAATGTGGCCTACACAACTTTCAAATGTAGTGTTTGGTGAACTTTGTTTTTTTTTTGGGGGGGGGGGAAACTAAAAGGATGTGACCAAAGATTTGAAAGTCAGAGTATCACCAACTTTCTGGAGCTATTACAATGCAGGCAGGTAACCTACAATGCAAAAGATGAGGCTCCAAAAAAATTGGGTAATACTAATCTGGCTGCAGCTGAAGGGCACAAGCCAGAAAAAAGGCTCCTGTATCTACTCCTATATAGTGTTTGCAACCAACCATTGTAGATGGATATGGATGTATGCACACTCATAGGAGAAGAAAAAATGAGCTGCAATTAAAGCAAAATATGTGTGAGGCAGTGACGCATGCTGAGCGGCCTACAACCAGACGTAGCTGCAGGACACACTACTCAGCGTGAGCTGCACTCACACACAGTCAGAGACCTCTCAGACAGCCGTGAACAGTGCAGCTAAGTGGGCACTAGCACTGACAGGCTGCAGAAAGGCTCTGCTGTGTACTCCTAGAGTGTTTGCAACCACCGTATATGGATACACACTAATAGGAGAAGAAAAAATGAGCTGCAATTAAAGCAAAATATGTGTGAGGCATTGATGCACGCTGAGCGGCCTACAACCAGACATAGCTGCAGGACACACTACTCAGCGTGAGCTGCACTCACACACAGTCAGAGACCTCTCAGACAGCCTAGAACAGTGCAGCTAAGTGGGCACTAGCACTGAAAGGCTGCAGAAAGGCTCCGCTGTCTACTACTAGTGTTTGCATCCAACGTATATGGATACGGATGGAAGCACACTAGATAGAATTTAAGAAAAATAAGCAGCTCAAAAAGAAAAATATGTATGAGGCAGCAGTGAGGCACGCTGGGCATCCTACAACCAGACGTGGCTGAAGGACCCACTCCACAGCGTGAGCTGCACTCACACAGCCCTTGCAGACAGCTGTGAACACTGCTGCTAGGGAAAAGCAAGCTACAGTGGTGGTTTATGTAGCCTGGGTTAAGCACTATATGTTTTGTGGAATCGCTATTTCTATCTGTCCCTCACAGTCTTCAACAGCAGCCTGTCCCTAACTGAATTCACAGCAGAGTGACCAGAAATGGCTGCGGCGGTGGCTTTTATAGTGCATCATGACATCATTTCAGCAGCCAATCACAGCCATGCCAATAGTTAACATGCCTACATGCCTAACAGGATGTGCCCACACTTCTGAGGATTCCCATTGGCTGAATCAAAGCGAGCGGGCTGATAGCATTATGGGAACTTCCGATTCCGGTATCTGATATGAAAAAAGTATCGGAAGTCAGTATCGGAATTTCGATACAGCTAACATCGGCCGATACCCGATACTTGCGGTATCGGAAAGCTCAACACTAGTTAGGAGTGATATACCACCAAAATGAGAAACATTACAGCCAATCTGTCCAGGGATGTATGACTCTAACAAGGGACACAGATAAAGGAGAAGTTTATTGTAAACTCACTGGAATGAAACCTGAAGAATCTGGGACATATTATTGTGCTAGATACTCACAGTTTAAAATATGTTCTGATGACATGTGCAGAAACTGATTTAGGTATAGTGTAAAATACAATATTATAAATACATTGGTGATAAAAAAAAATTCAGTATTGAATGGAGATGAGTCCATAGAGATTAGTCTTCAAGTCAAACTTCCTGAAATAAGCAGGTCCCGCAGATTTAAAAACTTTTCAATTTGATTTGAAAAGATCGGCCAATAAAGTTTTGAAGACTCAAACAACAGGCTAATTGTGTTGGGCACAACCTTATCCCTAATGCTCAGCAGCTATTGCATCACATGATCTAGCACAGCCAATCAGCTGTCACAGACTGTAAATATAATGGAGGCCATTTTATACTTGTACACTGTATCTCACAGGTCATTCCACTTAGGAAAACAAGAAGGTCTAAACTCATTGTGGTATACTACTTCAATGCTAAAGCAGATTAAATCGGGAAGTCTCTCTGTGACTACTAATCCAAAGAATCAAGCAATGCAACTGCGTCACTCAGTGTTATTATTAATTATTCTTCATACACCACAAACAAGGAAGCGTCGTTTTAACCCCTTAGTGACAGAGCCAATTTGCAGCTTAATGACCAGGCTAGTTTTTACAATTCTGACCACTGTCAATTTATGAGGTTATAACTCTGGTTCGCTTTAATGCATCCCATTGATTCTGAGACTGTTTTGTCATAACATATTTTACTGCATGTTAGTGGTGAAATTTCTTCGATATGACTTGTGTTTATTTATGAAAAAAAACGGAAATATGGTGAAAATTTTTAAAATTTTGCAATTTTCAAACTTTTAATTTTCATGCCCTTAAATCAGAGAGATATGTCACAAAAAATACTTAAAAAATTACATTTCCCACATGTCTGTTTTACATCAGCACAATTTTGGAACCAAATTTTTTTTGTTAGGGAGTTATTAGGGTTAAAATTTGACCAGCGATTTCTCATTTTTACAACAAAATTTACAAAACCATTTTTTTAGGGAACACATCACATTTGAAGTCACTTTGGGAGGTCAATATGACAGAAAATATCCAAAAGTGACAACATTCTAAAAACTGTACCCCTCAAGGTGCTCAAAACCGCATTTCAGAAGTTTATTAACCCTTTACGTGATTCACAGGAACTGAAGCAATGTGGAAGGAAAAAATTAACATTTAACTTTTTTTTTACAAACATTTTACTTCAGAACCAATTTTTTCTATTTTCACAAGTGTAAAAGGAGAAAATGAACCACAAAATTTGTTGTGCAATTTCTCCTGAATACGTCGATACCCCATATGAGGGGGCAAACCACTGTTTGGGCACACGGAAGGGTTTGGAACGGAAGAAGTGCTGTTTGACTTTTTCAATGCAGAATTGGCTGGAATTGAGATCAGACACCATATTGCATTTGGAGAGCCGATGATGTGCCTAAACAGTGGAAACCCCCAACAGCTGACACCATTTTGGAAACTAGACCCCTTACGGAGCTTATCTAGATGTGTGGTGAGTAGAGTTGAGCAAAACAGGTCGGCCAGATTCATTAGTCACCGACTTATGTTAAAGTCGGGTTTCGCCGACCAAAACCCGACCACAGCGTGAAGTCGGCCATGCGGTCAGAAAACGAGCGCCAAAGTTGGATTTCCCAGAATGCTTGCACGTGACTTTTTTCAGCCACTGAGCAAGGACGTAAACTGTGGGCAACGAGAAGACATGTGCAGCATCCGGGGAGGGGGAGAGAGAGTGAGATTTTGCGCACTTTAAAAAAGTGGTCCGGCATGTAGGTGTGTTTACTGTCCTCCACTCCCTGCTGACTTTGCTTCCCCATTGACTTGCATTGGGTTTCGTGTTTCAGTCAGACCTTCGACTTTTCACGATAGTCGGCCGATTTCGTTCCACTCGACTTTTGAGAAAGTCGGGTTTCATGAAACCCGAGTCGACCCTAAAAAAGGCAAAATCACTAATCTCTGGTGGTGTAAGGACTGGGACTGTGTGCTGTTGTGTCTGATCTTGCCCTTAGTTTGGTTGGATTCTGCCCTTAATCAAAATGGAGTTGCTGGCTTCACAGGGGCCATCTTGCTTCCTGTCTGATACTCCTTGTTTTCCTGTCTGCTCTATATATAAGGGAACTCTGCACACTATGCCTTGCTTGAGTATCTTGTACCTTACTTGCTGCCAAGCTGGAAGGACCTGCAACCTGCTTGCTTCTTCTAATCTTCGGGATACCCCGCCTGCTTTTGGATCTACGTACCACGGAAGGACTCTATTGCTTTACACCCGCTCTGCACCCACCTCCACTACGGTCTGCTTTCCTTTAGGAGCCGGCCCGGACTCTGGGCCCCAGAACCTGCGTTGCTGGACTGGTCTGTACTACTGCATCTGCACACTTTGAGTGTTTTATTTTACTGCTCATCTGTAGAGTCAGTTTGCATCTCATCTGAAGTTCATATCTCTGCAATATATATATATATATACATCTTGAACTGTGATATACCGTGTCTGTCTTAATTTCTGACCCATGTCATCGTGCTCCATAGAACTTTAGCATAAACTTATAACAGGTGGTGAGCACTTTGAACCTCCAAGTGCTTCACAGAAGTTTATAACGTAGAGCCGTGAAAATAAAAAATCATATTTTTTCCACAAAAATTATCATTTCGCCCCCAAATTTTTATTTTCACAAGGGTAACAGGAAAATTTAGACCCCCAAGGTTGTTGTGCAATTTGTGCTGAGTACGCTGATACCCCTTATGTGTGGGTAAACCAATGTTTCGGTGCACGGCAGAGCTCAGAAGGGAAGGAGTGCAGTTTGACTTTTGCAATGCAAAATTGGCTGGAATTGAGATTGGACACCATGTTGCGTTTGGAGAGCCCCTGATGTGCCTAGACAGTGGAAACCCCCCACAAGTGACACCATTTTGGAAACTAGACCCATTAAGGAACTTATCTAGATGTTAGGTGAGCACTTTGAACCCCCAAATGCTTCACAGAAGTTTACAACGCAGAGCAGTGAAAATAAAAAATCATTTTTTTTCCTCAAACAGGATTTTTTAGCCCGCTATTTTTTATTTTCACAAGGATTAGAGAAGAAATTGGACCACAAAAGTTGTTGTGCAATTCGTCTTGAGTACACTGATACCCTATATGTGGGGGAGAACCACTGTTTGGGCGCTTGGAAGAGCTTGGAAGGGAAGGAGCGCAATTTTGGAATGCAGACTTTGATGGAATGTTCTGAGGGCATCATGTTGTGTTTGCAGAGCCCCTGATGCACATAAACAGTAGAAACCCCCCACAAGTGACCCCATTTTGGAAACTAGACCCCCCAAGGAACTTATCTAATTGTGTGGTGAGCACTTTGAACCCTCGAGTGCTTCACAGAAGTTTATAGCGCAGAGCTGCATTTCTTAAATTATGCTTTCTATTTTTAACTTTTGATAGATTTTCAATATTAGCAGTAACTAATTTCGTAAAGAAATCCACTGTCGGACACATTCCTAAAGAAGGATATTTTTTAAATTTGTTATACAGCTTTACCGGAAAGCCACTTACCTCAGAGCAAAATTCATTATTATCAGCAAGGGATTCCAAAACCTCCACTGCTTCTCGTTCCTCAGCAGTATGAAATAGATCACAAGGCGTGGTTTTGAAATGAAGCTTTCTCAAAATAATTAAGGTGGATATCTTTGATGGCTAGAAACGGATCTATAGAATTTGAAGGGTAGAAAATTAAACCTTTTTCAAGAACCTCAATTTTAACAGGAGTACGAATATGCGAAGAAAGGTTAATTTCCTTACTTCTGTCTGATTCAAAATTCCTCTCCTTTTTTATGATTAAATGATTGATAAGGCTTTCTCTTATTGGCATATCTAGTAGTTGGTCTTGATCTAGAAGTGCTTTCCATGTCACTAATAGATCCCCGTGTTTCTATAGATGAAGTCAAAGAATGTATAGATTCACTTCTTGTTGGTAACATCTTGGATTTTCTTTCAGGATTTTGCCAAATGAAAATTTTATTTGCCTCATAATCCGATACATCTCTTGCACATTTCTTTTTTTGCCTTCGCTTATATTGAGCTCACATTTCTCCAATTCTTTTTCAATATCCTTCAAATAGTGTTCCAAGGCTTCCGTTTGTATTTCTTTACGGATGCTTTGTAACAAATTAGCTATTTCCTCATCCAAAATCTTTAGGGACTGTTCATTATGCTCTATTATGATCTGAATGAATGTCAATGAGCATAAGTTAGCTGCCTCAATCCACCTTTTGACTAAGGAATCATTATCCATGTTAAAAGTAGGAAACAACTGGATGCGTAGTCCCCTTGGAATAATCTTCCATTCTAGATAATTATCCAAAGATGTTTTTGTTCACCATAATTTTGTTTTCCACAAAACCATATTTTTAGACTGTCTTATCAAATCCTTGTGGGCAATAGTAGCTTCATTAAAACACTGGAGACATTGACTTTAAAAATACTAGATGCTTTTGCCTGCCAGACTGTTTCTCTAGCTTTCATATCCATATTTGATTAATTCAAAATATCCAGGATCATCTGTCTTAAACAGAAAACAACAATTTTATCAAAACTGATTTACTGTCCAAAATCAATTTGTGCTATGTAAAACTATGCTCAAATCATTACGGTCACCTCCTTCTCTACCTCAAGAGAAAGGTCACCATAAAGCACAAGAACCACCAATTAATGTTAAAATATATACTCAATTTTATTACCTAATAAACTATCACAATTGCAAAACAAGAAAATGCCTCCAATGTGAGGAACTAATACGGCATAGGGCACCATAAAACATACATATCGTACCATTATTTAATAAATACTGAATCAAAATTATTGATGATTTAAGTATCCCAAAAAAAATTGGAATAAAAGGTGGTGTCAAAACATTAGAATTAAATGTATTAAAGTGCATGTGCTTGATATGGCGCAGAATAAATGCCTAATATCTTTTTTCTGTGTAAAGACAGAGCAAAATAGACAAAATATCAATGCATTCCACTCATTAATTGCACATCACCCATACAAAACTAAGACATTAACCACATTAGGAATGATCCAGAAGACTATATGTGCTCAAAATCTAATTATAACTTACATGATGTATGATGCCCAGACCACGTTCCTCCACCACAACGTGCGTTTCGTCCTGCACTTCCTCAGGGGGCGTGTCAGGGAAGAGGGACGCTGGACATGATATATTACTAGCTAGCCAATCAAAGAGCTGCATGAAGATCATGTGTCACGTCGGCGTTAACACGGAGTTTGTTATGGCGCGCAGCATGTCACAGCTGCCTTCCTGGAAGTTGCTCGTCATCTCCGGATTGTGGATCGCAAGCACCCAGGCATCATGGTAACAGATGCAATGCGTGCCAGCCGATCACATGAATAAATGAGCATGGAAGCGGTCAGCGACCAGCAGAGCGCTCACTTCTAGCAGCGTGGATGTGTGCAAAACAGTGCATTGAAACAGTGCTATATTAATGCAATATGTTATCATTCATATTAAGATAATAAAATAAATTAAACAATGCAATATAATAATGATGTAAATATAACATTCCTATTGCCATTATATAAAGTGCTGTAAAGTGCCATAAATGTTGAAATTGATAATAATATATATTATTTAAAGTGCTATTAAGTGCCATAATTATGAGTAACACTATACAAATTTTTTTTTTATAATATTATAATAACAGTGAAATATAATAAATATATAATATAGAAGTAATTATAAAATGACCAACGGCGCTAGGCGCAAACGTTTGTAGTACACAGCAGCAAGTAATGGGACAAAACCACTCTAGATGTCCAAAAAATGTATTACAGCATTACATAAGGTTAACTTGCGCTAATAATGTGTACCCCGGTACCATGCAACAGACTTGAAAATGTAGCAACACCAGAAAGACTATATGGGAGGAAGGGTTACCTTGAATAGTCCTTAATTGGCAAAAAAGGAGTAGTGCTGGAAACGAAAATCTTCAGACATGAAGTGAATCAAGGAGTCCTTCCCAATGGTGATCGATAGCTCCACAGTAGCTGAAGTCTCTGGTGCAGAAGGGTAAAATCTCCCTGCAAGCCGCTGTCCAGGCCGGTGACTAGCGTGCAGCTGGAGATAATAAACGGCAGACTGTGCAGCTTACAGACGCCGCTACAAGGAAAAGCCTGCAAGGTCCAAGAATGCTACAGGACCTTGCGTGACGTCACAGTCACGTGGTACCCCACGTGACAGGCAGAAAAAGCCTTCTGCACCAGAGACTTCAGCTACTGTGGAGCTATCGATCACCATTGGGAAGCACTACTCCTTTTTTGCCAATTAAGAACTATTCAAGGTAACCCTTCCTCCCATATAGCCTTTCTGGTGTTGCTACATTTTCAGTCTGTTGCATGGTACCGGGGTACATATTATTAGCGCAAGTTAACCTTGTATAATATAATATAGAAGTGCCTATTTTAACAACAACACACTGAAATTATATTTCTAAACATCATGAGATAAAATATTGAAGTCTTCCAATGATGACCCTTTGAAATTGGATTATTCATGCAGTGAGGCCGTGATGAACAGAACAAAGTCCGGTATCACAGATACTATCTGATGTAATAAAAAAAAAATAATTAAAAACAAGAAATTTTAAAAAGCCAATAAAAACCAAAAACATTGCCCTGTGAACAACCCTAATCCCCTGAATGATGAAAGACCCACTATAAAAAAAAGCACTAAAACCAAAGTTCTCGTTTATCCCATAAGGGGCTATACTCCCCAATCTGTAAATTCATTTACTCTCAAGTTTGGCTAAATTCTTGGCCAGATTTCCTCCTTGTGATCCCATATGAATTATATCAATACCTTTTATCTCTATATATAAAAGTGAATGTATGTATGTATGTATGTATGTATGTGTGCGTATCATGTATGTGTGCGTATCACCAACCAATCACGAAGCATCTTTCATTTTACCAGCGCTGTTCAAAAGAAGCTAAGCTGTGATTGGTTGCTATGAGCAACAGTTTTCCTTGCAATTAATCACTAAGCATCTCTCATTTCACCAAAGCTGGTTAAAAGTAGCTGAGATGTGATTGGCTGCTATGAGCAAGTTTTCCCACTTGACAACACCTCAGCAGACATTGACATGGTGGGAGAAATCTAGCATCCCCAGGAACATAAGCTCCCAGCCATTGTCTGCCCCCCCTGAAAGGAGCAGAGAGCACATGACAGAAATTAATCCCCCCTCCCTGCCCATATCCCCATCACACATCCTCCATCTCATAGGCACATCTTCCCTCTTAAAAGTATCATTGGTATGGAAGTCAGGGCAAATCCACTCAGTGCTCTGGTTCTGACGCAAGGCCTCTCTTAAAGGGATGAGCGGTATGGAAGTTAGGATAGTTCCATTCAGTTCTCTGGTTCCGACCACAGGCTGATGGGATGATGCAAAATATTAGGGGTAGGGTTGAGCGACTTTGCCTTTTTTCGGGTCGAGTCGGGTTTCGCGAAACCCGACTTTCTCAAAAGTCGGGTCGAGTGAGATCGTCCGATTAACGGACAAAGTCGGGTTTCGTTCAGACCGAAACACGAAACCCAATGTAAGTCAATGGGGAAGAAAAGTCGGGAGTGAGAAGAGGACAGGAAACACACTTACAGTGCCCATTTGAATGCCAAAACCATAAATTCTTATTCCTGAAGCTTGTCACCCTTTATTTACTTCATAATACAAGCTACGCATTGAAAAATGGGGGTTATTTGGCTAAAGTTGCGGGGGGGTAGGGCTGGCTCCAGGTTTTCATGTGCCCTGGGCCAAAGAGCGCCCCTTTAACACATACCACAACTCATGATGCTCTGATACGGCAGAGAAATAGCGGTATAGTACAATGAAAAATACTTCACTTTTTACATCTCATGACTGATATCCATTTTAAATTCTCCAATAGCTCCAAAAACGGACAGTATATTATTCCATACAGTATTATGGCCACCGCATAGTGCGCTATACAGAGTAATGAGGCCCATCTATTTCTCCCTACAGAATCATTGATCCCATATAATGTTTGAAACTGTATATGATGAGCTCCACATAATGCTACAGTATATGTTGGTCCACATGGAAGAAGCTCCACTGTCTTATGGGCCCAAATAATGCTCCATACATAATGGACCCTATTTCTAATGCTCTAGTGTATAATGGGCCCTGTACATGCTGCTCCAGTGTCTGATGTCCACTTTTGGAATGTTCCAGTGTATTGTGGGCCCCATATATCATTCTCCAGAGTATAGTGCTCCCCAAAAATAGCAGTCCCAACATTGAAAACAATGAAATAAGTCTCCTCGCTATGGAATCCCTGTACTAGTCAGGACTCCTTGTCGTCCCCATCTTCCATCCCACTGCACTTGGCTGTTTAGGCAGAGGGCGTACAGACGTGATGTCATTGCGCTCTCTGATCAGAATATCAGTGTCAGGAAATGCGGAAGACGTCATGGTGGTGGAGCAGGGAGAGGTAAGTATTTCAACCTTGCAAGTGCTGTGATCCTGAGCAAGCAGGGGGGGCCCACTCGTTGGCGACGGCACTGGCACAGGGCCCCTCATAGTACGGCGGTGTGTCTGACGGCAGGTGGGCCGAACCGGTACTTTCATCTGCAGCTTCCTCTTTGTCACCGTGTAAGGTGGAACATTATATGAGAAGGGTAAGCTGAGTTTCATCAGGGTCAGATTCAGGCTGTGTAGAGTGCGAGGGGAATGTAGTGGTCTGAGTCAATGTACCAGCAGAATCATTGAGCAGTGGCTGGGCATCAGTGCACTTGTGGCGCCCACAGCAGTATGGTCACCACAGTGTCATTACCTTCCTTCTAGGGAGTGTGATGTCATGCTTGGGAGCAACGAAGGATCTCTCTAGCAGGTTAATTGATTGGGCGGCATGATTCCCACGACTCACGACCCTGCAAACAGCGTCCATGAAGGCAAAATTTTTGTTTGACGTGGGCAGTATGGTTGCAAAGCTGAACCTTAAAGGAATGTCCAGAAGGGCACCACCAGGAGTGGAGCCTGCGGCGTAATTGGACTCAACACGGGCAACCTCAACCATCCAGCAACCGAAAAGATGCACGCATTGCAAGCTTAATTCCGTTAACGAACGAGACGCCGTCCTGCCCACGCGGTCCGCGTCCAGCTTACTAGAGGGACACGTGAGGCTCTGGTACGCGAGATTGGCCAATAACTGGTGTGTCAAGGCCTTACATGTCCGTGGCTGCATGCGCGCTACACCGAAAGGGCCAGCTTGTGTCGCTTACAGGTGCAGATAAGCCGCTGAACACCGTTAGTGATGGGGATCTGGGATTACAATTATTACCCGCGACCGATGATTTCCCAGGAAGTGCAGGTCAACCGCTGTTCCGGAATTAGGCCTAACCGTCATTCCTGAAAAAGGGAAAAACTTATGTGTGCAAACCACAGGTGCTGTAGCTTGCATAACAGCTCGCCAGCCGTTCTCAGGCACAGTATGGATTACACGTGATTGCACAAAGGTGAGAAAGGGTACCGTATCACCGGATAACATGTATGGATAGCATAGTTTACACATTAAAAATATATGTCTATACATCAGGAGGCAGGCTCAGACGGTGTCAGGCCCAGTATGGATTTGACAGCCCAGACTCCACAGCGGAGGAGCAGGGAGAGGTAAAGATTGCAAATGCTGGGGCCCTGGCCAAGCACGGGTGGCCCACTCGTGGGCGTCGGTACTGGCACTGGGCCCCTCATAGTACGGCAGTGTGTCTGATGGTGGGTGTGCACCACCACCGTCAGAGACACTTGATTGCACTATGAGGGACCCTGTGCCAGTGCCCGCGCCCAAGAGTCGGCCTACCCACCTGTCAAGGGCAACGGCACTCGCACGGTTGCGTGCGCTAGCTGGTGAACCCGACCATGGGGGGGGGCAGCCCAGTTAGGGAGGTTTACACAATGGCATATGTTGATGTTGGACATTCAGCTGATGCAAAAGGCGAAATTGGTCAAGTCCCAGGAAGCGGAGGACCAAAGCAAGCCATGTTTCTGTCAACCTATGTGTCATCAGGGGAAGGTGGGACAAAATCCTTGGAAACCCATGCATGGTTCATTTTAATGAAGGTTAGATCATCCACATTTTGGGTCGACAGACGGGTCCTTTTTTCTGTCAGTATTGATCCAGCAGCACTGAAGACTCTTTCCTATAGCACACTTGCAGCTGGGCAAGCGAGCTCCTGTAACGCATATTGTGCCAATTCAGGCCAGGTATCCAGTTTAGCGGCCCAATAGTCAAAGGGGAATGACCTGTGAGGGAGAACATCGACCTGGGAGGAAAAGTAGTTTGTAACCATAGTTGACAAGTGCTGTCTCCTGTCACTTTCCATCGATGCAGTATTACCAGTCGTTGGAGCGGGACTTGAAAAATCACTCCACAACATGGTCATGAAACCCCTGTCTCCAACGCCACTCCTGATGTGTGCACCACCAACACCTCTTCCAAGCTGCCCCCGGCCCCTACGGCTCGTGTGACAAACATCACCGCTGCTGTGTGCTGGGAATGCCTCAACCAACCTGTTTACCAGAGTTGCTTGTTTGTTAGCCAATATTAGGTCAAGGTTCTCCTGTGGCATGATGTTTTAGAATTTGCCTTTATAGCGTGGATCCAGGATGCTGGCCAACCAGTAGTCGTCATCGTTCATCATTTTGGCAATGCGGGGGTCCCTTTTTAGGATCTGCAAGGCATAATCTGACATGTGGGCCAATGTTCCCGGTGTCAATGATGCAGTGCGACTGCATGGTGGAGGAGCACTTTCTGGCAAATCCACATCCCTCCAGTCACGCACAAACCCTGTACCAGCCCTTGCCACACCAACATTTTCTCTGGACACACGAGACGCATCTTCCTCCCCTAAATAATCATCCCCATCATCACCCTCCTCCTCCTCCTCTTCCTCTTCTTCCTCCACCTCATCCAGGAGAGGTCCCGGAGCAGACAATGGCTGATTGTCAGCAAGGATTCCCTCCTCCTCTTCCTCCTCGTCAACCTCGGCTGCAGACGCCTGCTCCTTAATGTGCGTCAAAGTTTGCATGAGCAGACGCATAAGTGGGATGCTCATGCTTATGATGGCGTCGTCTGCGCTTACCAGCCGTGTGCATTCCTCAAAACACTGAAGGACTTTACAGAGGTCTTTCAGCTTTGACTAGAGTTGAGCGAAACGGGTCGACAAATTTCAAAAGTCGCCGACTTTTGGCAAAGTCGGGTTTCATGAAACGAAACCCGACCCTAGGATGAGGTCGGCCACGAGGTCGGCGACTTACGCGCCAAAGTCGCGTTTCGAAAGTTTGTTTTGCACTCTTTTTCAGCCAATCAGGATCCACGGACACTGTGGGCAATGTGATGACATAGGCAGGGGTCACCACCATCTTTCCTAAGGGCATGCAAGTGATTGGCTTGCTTTGGTGGGCGTCACAGGGGGTATAAAAGGGCGGGGACGCCGACCGCCATCTTACTTCTGCCGATCTTAGCATAGGGAGAGGTTGCTGCTGCTGATTCTGTAGGGAGAGCGTTAGGCAGGGAGGAAGAAAAAAAAACTGCTTCTGCTGCTAGCGATTTTGCCTGTGCAACACACCAGTCACTGTGTGTGCAGTGCAAGGGGAGGCTATATTTTGGTGGATCAGCGGTGTTGGTTGTTAGACTGCCTTCTAAGGCTTCCTGACGGCTGCATTGCTGTTTACCCACTGCTCTGCAATCTGCTTTTTTAAAAGCAATCCCAATTTTTTTTTTTGTCCTGCTGAGGTACTGAGCGTGCATTTTTTCACACCATACAGCGGTGCACACTCCTCACACATTACCGTGTAACGGCTGTTATCACAGCCACAGTGAAGCTATCTGTGTGTCACACTGTGAGAATAAGTCGAGGACATGTTCCGTTCTTACAGACCTGCACCTTCTAGTTTTGTCTAGCTTTCAAACAGTTAAATATATTTGCTGTTTGATCACATTCAAAACTATAGAGAGACAGCGTGTGTCAGTCCGTATACTTAAAAAACACGGAGCTTGACAATTTTACGTACACCGGACAGCCGTGTACGTGCACGCTCCTCTCAGTACCGTGTAACGGCTGTTATCACAGCCACAGTGAAGCTATCTGTGTGTCACTCTGTGAGAATAAGTCGAGGACATGTTCCGTTCTTACAGACCTACACTCTAGGGAGATTCCTATTCTGCCCAATTCTACATACACCTTAAAAAACAAATCTGAACTGAGAAAAGTAAGTTAATGTGTATGCACAATGTAAGTGCATATTAACACATGACCATTAACCAGAGAAAACAAAAAGCAAAAACACAAATCTCCTGAACTAAAAGTAAAAAATATACTGCAAATAATGCATAAAGGTAATAATAATAATAAGGGTATTTAGTAAACATAATTTTGATCAAAATAATGTACAAGCCATCCCGCCACGTCACGGCAACCCTTGTGGGACAGTCCCTACTCTAGTATTTAAAACCTTATCACTTGCCAAGTGGCGTGAATGTGAACAAGGGTCGAGCGGCTGAACCACTTGTAACAGCTTAGGCCAGACTGGATGGCTTTCCCAGCTCAGAAAGAGGGCGGTCACACCCATATATGCACTGAATGCACAATGAAATGAATAAAAAACAAATCTGAACTGAGAAAAGTAAGTTAATGTGTATGCACAATGTAAGTGCATATTAACACATGACCATTAACCAGAGAAAACAAAAAGCAAAAAACACAAATATCCTGAACTAAAAGTAAAAAAATATACTGCAAATAATGCATAAAGGTAATAATAATAATAAGGGTATTTAGTAAACATAATTTTGATCAAAATAATGTACAAGCCATCCCGCCACGTCACGGCAACCCTTGTGGGACAGTCCCTACTCTAGTATTTAAAACCTTATCACTTGCCAAGTGGCGTGAATGTGAACAAGGGTCGAGCGGCTGAACCACTTGTAACAGCTTAGGCCAGACTGGATGGCTTTCCCAGCTCAGAAAGAGGGCGGTCACACCCATATATGCACTGAATGCACAATGAAATGAATAAAAAACAAATCTGAACTGAGAAAAGTAAGTTAATGTGTATGCACAATGTAAGTGCATATTAACACATGACCATTAACCAGAGAAAACAAAAAGCAAAAAACACAAATCTCCTGAACTAAAAGTAAAAAATATACTGCAAATAATGCATAAAGGTAATAATAATAATAAGGGTATTTAGTAAACATAATTTTGATCAAAATAATGTACAAGCCATCCCGCCACGTCACGGCAACCCTTGTGGGACAGTCCCTACTCTAGTATTTAAAACCTTATCACTTGCCAAGTGGCGTGAATGTGAACAAGGGTCGAGCGGCTGAACCACTTGTAACAGCTTAGGCCAGACTGGATGGCTTTCCCAGCTCAGAAAGAGGGCGGTCACACATTGAAGAGGAGGTGATGGATGACGCAGTTGTTGACCCAGATTGGCATCCATTGGGGGAAGAGGGTGCTGCTTCCAATAGCTCAGATGAGGAGCATCCACAGCAGACATCGACATCGCAACAGCTGTTATCTGGCAGGCCCGGAGCACTCCAAAGACAGGTTCCAAAAATCAAAAGAGTTGCTGGACAGCTTGTCCAGAGGGTCAAAATATCACAGCGTGCTAGGCCGCAAAATGTCTGCCAAAGTAGGAAGAGTGCAGTGTGGCACTTTTTTGAACAAAATCCTCATGATCAGGCCAAAGTTATCTGTAAGAAGTGCGCAAAGACCTTTAGCCGAGGGAAAAATCTGAAAAATTTGAATACCAGTTGCATGCTTAGACATTTAACCAGCATGCACTTGCAAGCGTGGACACAACACCAAACCTCAAGTGCCACATTTGCAACTGATCACAAAGAAGGTAGTCAGCAACGCTACATTGTTTCCCCCACTGTAAGCCCACCGGTTAGCACAGCAGCAAATGTTGAGGTGTCGTTGCAAGGCCACAGCAGTCAGGGAATCCCAATGTTATATCAACGAAAGACTGAATCTAGGCCATCAGAAAGAACACCCACTCCATCACCATCATCAACCCTCTCTCAGTCCGCCCTGTCCACCGCTACTTCCACCATATGCAGCTCTCAAGTCCAGCTCACCCTCCCAGACACTATGAGTAGGTCAAGAAAGTACTCAGTCTCTCATCCGCGTACACTGGCTTTGAACGCCCACATTGCCAAACTAATCTCGTTTGAGATGATGCCCTATCGGTTGGTGGAAAGCGCAGCTTTCCGCGAACTCATGGCCTATGCAGTACCACGCTATGACCTACCCAGTCGCCACTTCTTGTGCAAACCGGTCGACTCCATGTCTGCCCTCAAAGTGCCTGTCCGGGTATCCTCCCACAAATGCATTACAGCCTGCCTCTGTTTGCACAGCCGCTCAACCATGTGCAGGGTGGAGTTCCACCTTGTTGTAACGTCGATAATTAGCCAGTGCTTTGGAAGGTGTAGCAATCGCTGCAGCTTCTGCATACGACTGGAGTGTACGGGCGAACGGCGGATGTGCGAGCACAGTTTTTGAACCTTCAGGAGCAGGCCTGTTAACTCTGGATAATTATTGAGGAAGCACTGCACCACCAGGTTCAAGGTGTGAGCCAAGCACGGTATGTGTCTGAGTTTTGAAAGGGCTATGGCAGCCACAAAATTACGCCCGTTATCACTAACTACCTTGCCTGCCTCAAGATGTACACTGCCCAGCCATGACTCAGTTTGTTGCTGAAAGTAGTCGGCCAGTACCTCCGCGGTGTGTCTGTCGCCCAAACACATCATCTTCAACACAGCCTGCTGATGCTTTCCACTAGCTGATCGATAGGGGGACACCTCGTGTGCAACACTGGCAGCTGTGGATGGAGTGCTGCAGCGACTGCGCTCTGGGGACGAGCTTTCGCTTCTGGAGGAGTAGGAGGAGGGTAGAACGCCAACAGCCAACTGTTTCCTATTCCGTGGGCTAGGCAGCACTGTCCCACCACTGCTGTCCCCTGTGGACCCTGCATCCACCACATTAACCCAGTGCGCAGTGATGGACACATATCGGCCCTGGCCATGCCTACTGGACCATGCATCAGTTGTGAGGTGCACCTTTCCACTCACTGATTGCTTGAGTGCATGGACAATGCAGTCCGTCGCATGAAGGTGGAGGGCTGGGATAGCTTTGCGAGAAAAGAAGTGGCGACTGGGTAGTTCATATCGTGGTACTGCGTAGGCCATTAGTTCGCGGAAAGCTGCGCTTTCAACCAACCGATAGGGCATCATCTCTAACGAGATTAGTTTTGCAATGTGGGCGTTCAAACCCAGTGTACGCGGATGAGAGGATGAGTACTTTTTTGTCATACTCATAGTCTCTGGTAGGGTGAGCTGGACTTGAGAGCTGCATATGGTGGAACTAGCAGTGGACATGGCGGACTGAGAGAGGGTTGATGATGGTGATGGAGTTGGTGTTCTTTCTGATGACCTAGATTCAGTCTTTCGTTGCAATAACAGTGTGATTCCCTGACTGATTTTCCCTTGCGACGACAACTCTACATTTGCTGCAGGTGGTGTGCTAACCGGTGGACTTACAGTGGGGGAAACAATGTAGCGTTGCTGACTACCTTCTTTGGGAGCAGTAGCACATGTGGTACGTGAGTTTTGGTAGTCCGTCCACGCTTGCAAGTGCATGGTGGTTAAATGTCTTAGCATGCAACTGGTATTCAAATTTCTCACATTTTTCCCCCGGCTAAAGGTCTTTGCGCACTTCTTACAGATAACCTTTGCCTGATCATTATGATTTTGTTCAAAAAAGTGCCACACTGCACTCTTCCTACTAGGGAAGACAGTTTGAGGCCTTGCACGCTGTGCTATTTTGACCGTCTGGCCAAGCTGTCCTGCAATTTTTTAGATTTTTGTAACCCGTTTTTGGACTGCTCCGGGCCTGCCAGATAACAACTGTTGCGGTGTCGATGCCCGCTGCTCCTCCTCCTCTTCTGAGCTATTGGCAGCGGCACACTCTACCCCCAATTGATGCCAATCTGGGTCAACAACTGGGTCATCCATCACCTCCTCTTCAATGTCATGTGCACCTTCCTCTGTGTCACCGTGTATGGTGGTATAGTATGCGGGAAGGGGCACCTGAGTTTCATCTGGATCAGATTCTGGCTCTGTACACAGCGAGGACAATGTAGTGCTCTGAGTGAATGTACCAGCAGAATCATCTATCAGTGGCTGTGCATCAGTGCACTCCATGTCAGATTCATCTTTGCCTGGGTAATTCACGATTGGACTTGATTACCCAGGGATGGTATGTGAAAACAGCTCCATGGAGTAATCTGTAGTGTGGCCTGCCGCATCCTTCAATTTTGGTAGGGGTGAAGGACACAAGGAAAGGTGTGGTTCATGACCATGAGCCTCCAATGAGGAATCACTGCTTTTATTTTTTAAAACTTCAGAAGAGGAGGCAATAGAGCTGGAGGCTGAGTCAGCAATGTAAGCCAAAACTTGTTCTTGAAGCTCCGGCTTTAGAAGCGGTTTACCTACTCCCAGAAAAGGGAGCCTTCGAGGCCTTGTGGA
This sequence comes from Dendrobates tinctorius, assembly GCF_039654945.1. NCBI lineage: Eukaryota > Metazoa > Chordata > Amphibia > Anura > Dendrobatidae > Dendrobates > Dendrobates tinctorius. Next base: position 24,521,134 of record NW_027361712.1, on the reverse strand, counting down.
GCCAGACGATGACGCAGCCTCAACACCTCCTGCATTAGGTGCTATTTTGCTTTTGCCACTACCAGCAGATCCACCACCAACACCATCATTACCAGCTGCCAACCCCCGCCCACTTCCACGGACTCTTCCACCACACTTCCTCATTTTTGGGAAAAATGTACCCAAATTTCCACCAACTCTGTGGTACTGTAAAACAAGGTACAAGGTGTATATAGTAGTGGGGAGATTTGGAATGTCTCTACACTTCAGGACACTCTTGGATTCAGTCAGGCCCTGTATATGTAACACCGCAATGTGACAGGCAGATTCTCTCTGCTGTTAGAAAGGTGTATGGAGGACTGTGTAGATTTTGAATCTATCTACACTTCAGGACACTGTTGGATTCAGGCAGGCCCTGTGTATGTAACACCGCAATGTGACAGGCAGATTCTCTCTGCTGTTAGAAAGGTGTATGGAGGACTGTGTAGATTTTGAATCTATCTACACTTCAGGACACTGTTGGATTCAGGCAGGCCCTGTGTATGTAACACCGCAATGTGACAGGCAGATTCTCTCTGCTGTTAGAAAGGTGTATGGAGGACTGTGTAGATTTTGAATCTATCTACACTTCAGGACACTGTTGGATTCAGGCAGGCCCTGTGTATGTAACACCGCAATGTGACAGGCAGATTCTCACTGCTGTTAGAAAGGTGTATGGAGGACTGTGTAGATTTTGAATCTATCTACACTTCAGGACACTGTTGGATTCAGTCAGGCCCTGTGTATGTAACACCGCAATGTGACAGGCAGATTCTCTATGCTGTTAGAAAGGTGGTAACAGTCGTTACACGGTACTGAGAGAGGAGCGTACACGTACACCACTGTATGGTGTATGTAAAATTGTCAAGCTTCGTGTTTTTGGATACGGACTGACGCACGCTGTCTCTCTCTAGTTTTGAATGTAATCAAACAGCAAATTTACTATACTGTTTGAAAAACAGACAAAACTATAAGGTGTAGGTCTGTAAGAATGGACAAACTCCTCGGCTTTTCCTTACAGAGTGACACACAGAGAGCTTCACTGTGGCTGTGATAACAGCCGTTACACGGTACTGAGAGAGGAGCGTGCACATACACCGCGGTAGGGTGTATGTAAAATTGTCAAGCTCCGTGTTTTGGGATACGGACTGACGCACGCTGTCTCTCTCTAGTTTTGAATGTAATCAAACAGCAAATTTACTATACTGTTTGAAAAATGGACAAAACTATAAGGTGTAGGTCTGTAAGAACGGACAAACTCCTCGGCTTTTCCTTACAGAGTGACACACAGAGAGCTTCACTGTGGCTGTGATAACAGCTGTTACACGGTACTGAGAGAGGAGCGTACACCGCTGTACGGTGTGTGAAAAATGAACGCTCAGTAACTCACAAGGACAAAACAATAAAATCTGGATTGCTTTGAAAAAAGCAGTTTGCTCAGCAGTGTGCACACAGCAATGCAGCTACCAGGTACAGTAGCCTTAAAAGGCAGCCTAATAACCAACAGAGCTGATGCACCAAGATATAGCCTCCCCTTGCACTGCACAGTGACTGGTGTGTTGTACAGGCAAAATCGCTAGCAGCAGAATCAGTTTTTGGTATCTTCTTCCCTGCCTAATGCTCTCCCTACAGAATCTTCCTCAGCAGCAGCTCTCCCTATTCTGAGATCAGCATGAGTAACATGGCGGTCGGCGTCCCCGCCCTTTTATACCCCCTGTGACGCCCCACAAAGCAAGCCAATCACTTGCATGCCCTTCTCCAAGATGGTGGTGACCCCTGCCTATGTCATCACATTGCCCACAGTGTCCGTTCTTCCTGATTGGCTGCAAAAAGGGCGCTCAAGCATCCTGTGAAACGCGACTTTTGCGGTAAAGTCGCCGAACATGTGGCCAACCTCACGCTGGGGTCGGGTTTCGTCTCATGAAACCCGACTTTGGCGAAAGTCGGCGACTTTTAGACATTTTCGACCCATTTCGCTCAACTCTAATTAGGGATAGTAGTCCGGTGGCTCTGGCTGAGGGGTTGATGTGGAATATTAGGGGTACTAGTCCGGTGGCTCTGACTGATGGGATAATGTGGGATATTAGGGGTAGTAGTCTGGTGGCTTTGGCTGACAGGATGATGTGGGATATTAGGGGTAGTAGTCCAGTGGCTCTGGCTGATGGGATGATGTGGGATATTAGGGGTAGTAGTCCGGTGGCTTTGACGGGATGATGTGGGATATTAGGGATAGTAGACCGGTGGCTCTGGCTGACGGGATGATGTGGGATATTATAGTGAATGTGGCTATGCGGAGTGGGCGAGGCTATACACTCAGCTTTATATATATATATATATATATAGATAGATATAATCATTATAATTTGTTATAACTATGTACAGGCAACGCCGGGCTCTTCAGCTAATGATTTAATAAAGATGTCATCATTGATTGAAGGGATTCTGTCAGCAGTGTTTTGCTACCTCTTCTGAGAGCATTGTAATGTAGGCAAAGAGAAGCTGAATTCTAAAATGAATCACTTAGTTTGCTGGGTCCAGCAATTCTGTCACACTCCAAAGTCCATAGACAGTGTATTCCGATAATGTTAATCTTTTAGCGATAAATCCTTCACAGTTAGTAAACAGCAGCACACACTTTAACAAATGAAACATCCCTGAATTTTGTTTTTCAGCCTCTATCTCCTGCTGTTTTCAAATTACATAGCAAAAGTCTACTGACAGATTCCCTTCAATAAACTGATGCAGAGAGTATGTAAATATATTCAGATTATTTAGAATATAAAAGCTGAATAGACACCAGGAAATATTAACTGGAGCATCAGAGCATGCAGTGCCTGAGCCAAGCTTTACTAACTGATCACACCAGACATGAAGACTTTCCTGTGGTTCCTCTGTGTTATATCATCTCTACAATGTGAGTTTGAATTAATACAGAAATTACAAATTACGTTAAATGTATGGGATATAACATGCTATTTATACAGTGAATATTTTTTTCTAGGTGTTGCCACACAAATCTCTATGTTGGAGTCTGGTCCTGGGACTGTGAGACTATCAGAGACTCTGGACCTGACCTGTAAAGTGACCGGTGCCTCCCTCACTGACAGCACTAACATGTATGCTGTAGAGTGGGTCAGACAACCTGAAGGGAAAGGTCTAGAGTGGTTGGGGAGAATACTATATCAGGATGGCAAATATTATGCACAGTCTGTCCAGGGACGTATAACTCTAACAAGAGACACAAATAAAGGAGAAGTTTATTGTAAACTCACTGGAGTGAGACCTGAAGAATCTGGGACATATTATTGTGCTAGACAGTCACAGTGTAACAGATGGACTAAGGGGATGAACATAAACTGACATATTTGGAGACAGAACCAAGGGGTTCTATGAGAGTGACTGAAAAAAAAGGAGCTGCAAAAATACAATTTTCTGAAATTTATTTAGAGGAAATTTAGCAAAAATTCAAATAACTAAAACATGTCTAGACATTATTGTGAATTATAAAAAGAGAAACTGCACTACAAAATATGGTCCTAAATCAGTGACAACTGTTTTGCTTGTCTCTTGTACTCTTGCATTTGATCATCTCTTACAATTGCCCAACAGTAATCTGCAAGCATTGATGGATTCCATTTCATTTGATAGCTATTCTCCATAGCTACAATATCTTGGTGAAATCTCTCACTGTGTTCGTCACTAGAGATGAGTGAATTTGTTCGGATTCAGTTCCAAATACAATCGGAATCAAATTTTGTTTTTGCAATGTATTGTAATTAGTATTGAGCATTCCAATACTGCAAATATCGGGTATCGGCCGATATTCGCTGTATCGGAATTCCGATACCGAGTACCGATATTTTTTCAATATCGGATACGGAATCGGAAGTCCCCATAATGCAATGAGCCACTGTTGTGGCTGTGATTGGCTGCTGAAATTATGTCATGATGATGCGCGGTCTGTGCCCATCATGATGACCTGTCTGTGCCGACTGCGGGGGGTCTGTATGGGCCTCACAGGGGCCTGTGCCGGCTGCCGGTGGTCTGTAAGGGCCTCTCGGGGGCCTGCGCCGGCTGTCGGTGGTCTGTACGGGCCTCTCGGGGGCCTGTGCCGGCTGTCGGTGGTCTGTACGGGCCTCTCGGGGGCCTGTGCCGGCTGTCGGTGGTCTGATCGGGCCTCTCGGGGGCCTGTGCCGGCTGTCGGTGGTCTGTACGGGCCTCTCAGAGGCCTGTGCCGGCTGCCGGTGGTCTGTGCGGGCCTGCCGGGGGTCTTGTGTGTGTGCAGGCATCGTCCCATCGGGCGATGCCTGCTACACTGACAGTGATTGACACATTTGCCAATGATGGGACAGTAGTAGTCCCATCATCCGGCTAATGTGTTGAATGTAAAAAAAAAAAAAAAACATACTACATACATACTACATATATACTACATACATACCAACATACTACATACATACTACATTCATACAACATACATATATACTACATACATGCTACATATATACTACATTCATACAACATACATACTACATACATACATACTACATACATGCTACATATATACTACATTCATACTACATACATATATACTACATACTACATACATGCTACATACAGTGGGGAAAAAAAGTATTTAGTCAGTCAGCAATAGTGCAAGTTCCACCACTTAAAAAGATGAGAGGCGTCTGTAATTTACATCATAGGTAGACCTCAACTATGGGAGACAAACTGAGAAAAAAAAATCCAGAAAATCACATTGTCTGTTTTTTTTTCATTTTATTTGCATATTATGGTGGAAAATAAGTATTTGGTCAGAAACAAGCAATCAAGCTTTCTGGCTCTCACAGACCTGTAACTTCTTCTTTAAGAGTCTCCTCTTTCCTCCACTCATTACCTGTAGTAATGGCACCTGTTTAAACTTGTTATCAGTATAAAAAGACACCTGTGCACACCCTCAAACAGTCTGACTCCAAACTCCACTATGGTGAAGACCAAAGAGCTGTCAAAGGACACCAGAAACAAAATTGTAGCCCTGCACGAGGCTGGGAAGACTGAATCTGCAATAGCCAACCAGCTTGGAGTGAAGAAATCAACTGTGGGAGCAATAATTAGAAAATGGAAGACATACAAGACCACTGATAATCTCCCTCGATCTGGTGCTCCACGCAAAATCCCACCCCGTGGGGTCAGAATGATCACAAGAACGGTGAGCAAAAATCCCAGAACCACGCGGGGGGACCTAGTGAATGAACTGCAGAGAGCTGGGACCAATGTAACAAGGCCTACCATAAGTAACACACTACGCCACCATGGACTCAGATCCTGCAGTGCCAGACGTGTCCCACTGCTTAAGCCTGTACATGTCCGGGCCCGTCTGAAGTTTGCTAGAGAGCATTTGGATGATCCAGAGGAGTTTTGGGAGAATGTCCTATGGTCTGATGAAACCAAACTGGAACTGTTTGGTAGAAACACAACTTGTCGTGTTTGGAGGAAAAAGAATACTGAGTTGCATCCATCAAACACCATACCTACTGTAAAGCATGGTGGAGGAAACATCATGCTTTGGGGCTGTTTCTCTGCAAAGGGGCCAGGACGACTGAACCGGGTACATGAAAGAATGAATGGGGCCATGTATCGTGAGATTTTGAGTGCAAACCTCCTTCCATCAGCAAGGGCATTGAAGATGAAACGTGGCTGGGTCTTTCAACATGACAATGATCCAAAGCACACCGCCAGGGCAACGAAGGAGTGGCTTCGTAAGAAGCATTTCAAGGTCCTGGAGTGGCCTAGCCAGTCTCCAGATCTCAAGCCTATAGAAAACCTTTGGAGGGAGTTGAAAGTCCGTGTTGCCAAGCGAAAAGCCAAAAACATCACTGCTCTAGAGGAGATCTGCATGGAGGAATGGGCCAACATACCAACAACAGTGTGTGGCAACCTTGTGAAGACTTACAGAAAACGTTTGACCTCTGTCATTGCCAACAAAGGATATATCACAAAGTATTGAGATGAAATTTTGTTTCTGACCAAATACTTATTTTCCATCATAATATGCAAATAAAATGAAAAAAAAAACAGACAATGTGATTTTCTGGATTTTTTTTTCTCAGTTTGTCTCCCATAGTTGAGGTCTACCTATGATGTAAATTACAGACGCCTTTCATCTTTTTAAGTGGTGGAACTTGCACTATTGCTGACTGACTAAATACTTTTTTTCCCCACTGTATATACTACATTCATACAACGTACATATATACTACATACATGCTACATACATACTACATTCATACAACATACATATATACTACATACTACATACATGCTACATATATAGTACATTCATACAACATACATATATACTACATACATGCTACATATATACAACATACATATATACTACATACATGCTACATATATACTACATTCATACAACATACATACATACTACATACATGCTACATATATACTATATTCATACAACATACATATATACTACATACATGCTATATATACTACATTCATACAACATACATATATACTACATACATGCTACATATATACAACATACATATATACTACATACATGCTACATATATACTACATTCATACAACATACATATATACTACATACATGCTACATATATACTACATTCATACAACATACATATATAGTACATACATACTGCATACATACTACATACATACTACATATATACTACATTTATACAACATACATATATACCACATACATGCTATATATACTACATTCATACAACATACATATATACTACATACATGCTACATATATACAACATACATATATACTACATACATGCTACATACATACTACATTCATACAACATACATATATACTACATACATGCTACATATATACTACATTCATACAACATACATATATACTATATACTACATACATGCTACATATATACTACATACATACAACATACATATATACTACATACATGCTACATATATACAACATACATATATACTACATACATGCTACATATATGCTACATGCATACAACATACATATATACTACATACATGCTACATATATACTACATTCATACAACATACATATATACTGCATACATGCTATATATACTACATTCATACAACATACATATATATACTACATACATGCTACAGATATACAACATACATATATACTACATACATGCTACATATATACTACATTCATACAACATACATATATACTACATACATGCTACATATATACTACATTCATACAACATACATATATAGTACATACATACTGCATACATGCTACATACATACTACATATATACTACATTCATACAACATACATATATACTACATACTACATGCATGCTACATATATACTACATTCATACAACTTACATATATACTACATACATGCTACATATATACAACATACATATATACTACATACAACATACATGCTACATATATACAACATACATATACACTACATACATGCTACATATATACTACATCCATACAACATACATATATACTACATACATGCTACATATATACTACATTCATACAACATACATATATACTACATACATACTACATTCATACAACATGCATATATACTACATACATACTGCATACAATACATTCATACATTCATACAATACATACATATAGACATACAGTACATATAACATACAGTACATACTTACCATTACTTGTCACATTGTTCCCCGAAGCCATTGTCAACTATGAAAGAAATTAGAAAATAACAAACAAGCCATATACTTACCTTGATCCTCAGAAATCCATGGGGGTCCCACGCCGATTTGCCGTGGAGAACAGCAGCATCAGCTGATGCAACCGCTCTCCAGGTCTTCTATAATCCAATGACGGAAGGTAGGTATCCTTCCACCCTGTATTCCTCCGCCACTGTTAAAAAAAATAGTCCCTAGTCTCACTTTATGGCAAAAGCTGTGAGAGAAATTTCCCACGCAGCTTTGCCATAAAGTGAGACTAGGGACTATTTTTTTTAACAGTGGCGGAGGAATACAGTGCAGAAGGATACCTACCTTCCATCATTGGATTATAGAAGCCCTGGAGAGCGGTCGCATCAGCTGATGCTGCTGTTCTCCACGGCAAATCGTGGGACACTCGTGGATTTCTGCGGATCAGGGTAAGTATATTGTTTGTTTGTTATTTTCTAATTTCTTTCATAGTTGAGAATGGCTTCGGGGAACAATGTGACAAGTAATGGTAAGTATGTACTCTATGATATATGTACTGTATGTCTCTATGTATGTATTGTATGAATGTATGAATGTATTGTATGCAGTATGTATGTAGTATATATGTATGTTGTATGTAGTATATATGTAGCATGTATGTAGTATATATGTATGTTGATTGAATGTAGTATATATGTAGCATGTATGTAGTATGTATGTATGTTGTATGAATGTAGTATATATGTAGCATGTATGTAGTATGTATGTATGTTGTATGAATGTAGTATATATGTAGCATGTATGTAGTATGTAGTATATATGTATGTTGTATGAATGTAGTATGTATGTAGTATGTATGTAGTATATATGTATGTTGTATGAATGTAGTATATATGTAGCATGTATGTAGTATATATGTATGTTGTTTGAATGTAGTATATATGTAGCATGTATGTAGTATGTATGTTGTATGAATGTAGTATATATGTAGCATGTATGTAGCATGTAGTATATATGTATGTTGTATGAATGTAGTATATATGTATCATGTATGTAGTATGTAGTATATATGTATGTTGTATGAATGTAGTATATATGTAGCATGTATGTAGTATGTAGTATGTATGTTGTATGAATGTAGTATATATGTAGCATGTATGTAGCATGTAGTATATATGTATGTTGTATGAATGTAGTATATATGTATGTTGTATGAATGTAGGATATATGTAGCATGTATGTAGTATGTATGTATGTCGTATGTATGTAGTATATATGTAGTATGTATGTAGTATATATGTAGCATGTATGTAGTATATATGTATGTTTTATGAATGTAGTATGTATGTAGCATGTATGTAGTATGTAGTATATATGTATGTTGTATGAATGTAGTATGTATGTGGTATATATGTAGTATGTATGTAGCATGTATGTAGTATATATGTATGTTGTATGAATGTAGTATATATGTAGCATGTATGTAGTATATATGTATGTTAATTGAATGTAGTATATATGTAGCATGTATGTAGTATGTATGTATGTTGTATGAATGTAGTATATATGAAGCATGTATGTAGTATGTATGTTGTATGAATGTAGTATATATGTAGCATGTATGTAGTATGTAGCACATATGTATGTTGTATTAATGTAGTATATTTGTAGTATGTAGTATATATGTATGTTGTATGAATGTAGTATATATGTAGCATGTATGTAGTATATATGTATGTTGTATGAATGTAGTATATATGTAGTATGTATGTAGTATATATGTATGTAGTATGTATGTAGTATATATGTAGCATGTATGTAGTATATATGTATGTTGATTGAATGTAGTATATATGTAGCATGTATGTAGTATGTATGTATGTTGTATGAATGTAGTATATATGTAGCATGTATGTAGTATGTATGTTGTATGTATGTAGTATATATGTAGCATGTATGTAGTATGTAGTATATATGTATGTTGTATGAATGTAGTATATATGTAGCATATATGTAGTATGTTGTATATATGTATGTTGTATGAATGTAGTATATATGTAGTATGTATGTAGTATATTTGTAGTATGTATGTAGTATATATGTAGCATGTATGTAGTATATATGTATGTTGCATGAATGTAGTATATATGTAGTATGTATGTAGTATATATGTATGTTGTATGAATGTATTATATATGTAGCATATATGTAGTATATATGTAGTATGTATGTAGTATATATGTAGTATGTATGTAGTATGTAGTATGTATGTATGTAGTATATATGTAGTATGTTTTTTGTTGTTGTTTTTTTTACATTTAACACATTAGCCGGATGATGGGACTACTACTGTCCCATCATTGGCAAATGTGTCAATCACTGTCAGTGTGGCAGGCATCGCCCGATGGGACTTGTAGTCCCATCGGACGATGCCTGCACACACACAAGACCCCCGGCAGGCCCGCACAGACCACCAGCAGCCGGCATAGGCCTCCGAGAGGCCCGTACAGACCACCGACAGCCGGCACAGGCCCCCGAGAGGCCCGTACAGACCACCGACAGCCGGCACAGGCCCCCTAGAGGCCCGTACAGACCACCGACAGCCGGCACAAGCCTCCGAGAGGCCCGTACAGACCACCGACAGCCGGCAGAGGCCCCCGAGAGGCCCGTACAGACCACCGACAGCCGGCACAGGCCCCCGAGAGGCCCGTACAAACCACCGACAGCCGGCACAGGCCCCCGAGAGGCCTGTACAGACCACCGACAGCCGGCACAGGCCCCCAAGAGGCCCGTACAGACCACCGGCAACCCACACAGACCCCGCCCGCACACACAGACACGCACAGTGTCCGCCCACGCACTGCCCACACTCTTCCCCCCTCCCGAAAGGTTTTTTTTTAATTCCAATATTTCTGTCCCATTGACTTGAATGGGACTTCCGGTATCGGAATCGGAGATACCCGATACTTTTTTTTAGATCGGCCGATCCGATATTTTTCAGTATCGGGTGGTATTGCTCAACACTAATTGTAATCAAAGGAGTGTCAGTTAGTGTACAGATATATATATTTGTATATATATATATATATATATATATATATATATATATTTATTTAATGTCTGTTGATATGCACACTTTCCCTTTAACATTATTTGTATTTATTTTACATGCCATGTAATAAAAGTATCCCCTCTGCCTTCAAACATGCCACCATAACACCCATCCTCAAAAAATCAAACCTTGACCCAACTGCTCTGCCCAGCTATCGCCCCATATCACTGCTCCCGTTTGCTTCCAAACTCCTTGAACAGCATGTCCATGCTCAACTTTCCTCCCACCTCTCAACTAACTCCCTCCTTGACATCCTGCAATCTGGCTTCCGCCCCCACCACTCCACTGAAGCTGCCCTGACCAAAATTACTAATGACTTACTCACAGCCAAAGCTAACAGACAGTTCTCCATTCTCCTCCTTCTTGACCTGTCCTCTGCCTTTGACACAGTTGACCACTGCCTACTGCTACAGATTCTTTCTTCCCTTGGCATAAAAGACCTTGCCCTGTCCTGGATTTCCTCATACCTTTCTGACCGCACATTCAGCGTTTCCCACTCCCACACTACCTCCTCATCCCACCCCCTCTCTGTTGGAGTCCCCCAAGGGTCTGTCCTGGGGCCCCTACTTTTTTCTATCTATACTCTTGGTCTAGGACAACTCCTAAATTCCCATGGCTTCCAGTACCACCTGTATGCAGATGACACTCAGATCTACCTCTCTGGCCCAGATGTCACCTCTCTGGTGTCCAGAATCCCGGAGTGTCTATCAGCCATATTCTCCTTTTTCACCTCTCGCTTCCTAAAACTCAATGTAGACAAAACTGAACTCATTATCTTTCCTCCATCTCACGTATCTTCCCTACCCGATCTATCTATTATGGTAAATGGCATCATGCTCTCTCCCGCACCTGAAATCCGCTGCCTTGGAGTAACTCTCGACTCTGCCCTGTCCTTCAAACCGCACATCCAATCTCTTGCCACCTCCTGTCGCCTCCAACTCAAAAATATTTCCAGAATCCGTCCCTTCCTCAGTCCTCAATCTACTAAAACTCTTGTACATGCCCTCATCATCTCCCCCCTTGACTACTTCAACACTCTCCTCTGTGGCCTCCCTGCTAACTCTCTTGCACCACTCCAGTCTGTCCTCAATTCTGCTGCTCAACTAATCCACCTCTCTCCTCGCTACTCCCCTGCCTCTCCCCTCTGCAAATCCCTCCATTGGCTCCCAATTCCCCAACGAATCCAGTTCAAGCTACTAACACTGACCTACAAAGCTATCCACAACCTTTCCCCTCCCTATATCTCCGAACTAATCTCCCAATATCTTCCCTCACGTACTCTTCGATCCTCCCAAGACCTCCTACTCTTCTCCACACTTATTCGTTCCTCACACAACCACCTCCAAGATTTCTCCCGAATACCCCCTATCCTCTGGAATGCCATGCTTCAACACGTCCGATTATCCACCACCCTTGGATCCTTCAAACGGAACCTGAAAACCCATCTTTTCAGGAAAGCTTACAGACTGCAATAACCATTCTGCCGCCTCACCACCGCCTGAGCTGCCGACTCATCACCTCCAGAGCTGCTGCATCCCCGACCTTATGTCTCTTCCCCACTATCCGGTAGAATGTAAGTCCGCAAGGACAGGGTCCTCTCCCCTCTGTACCAGTCTGTCATTGTAAATTTGTTGTGGAAACTTGTTTACTGTTAATGATACTTATAACTTTGTATGTAACCCCCCTTCTCATGTACAGCACCATGGAATTAATGGCGCTATATAAATAAATAATAATAATAATAATAATAATGTAAATGTGTATTTATTGTATCTATTATATGTATTTAACATTGGACACTGTTATATAGATAGGGAAAGTGTAGTGACATAGCTTGCCCACTAGATAGGGTTAGAGATCCTCAGCTTGTAAATAGTTAAAGTAGGAGAGGCTAACAGCCAGGAAGCATCTGGCATTTGAATCAGTTGGGCGGGCGCACCCTGACAGGGCTGTTGGCTGCATAACGTTAAAGTCAAGAGCCCAGTCATACAGAATTCAGGCCAGTATCTCATCAGGGAGTAACACCAGGAGAAGTGCTGACAGTGCAGAATTAGTGAGTCTGCAGTTGGCAGAAGAAGACTAAGCAGTTCGTACAGGTCACTCAGAATGTGGCGGTTTATTTCATCTGTGGATATTCTTGAGACCGGGGCTAAATGGTTAACAGGTTCCCCTACTGGAGTAAGACTGAGCAGAGTTTATGCGGAAAGACAGGAGAGCACAGTCCATCTCGGAAGCAAGCTTAGTGGGAGAGAGGGAAAGACAGGGACAGAGGAGAAAATGTCTATTGCCAACACTGATGCTGATGCTGGAGAGAATATGTACACTATTGTTCAAAAGTTTGGGGTCAACCAGACAATTTTGTGTTTTCCATGAAAACTCATACTTCTATTAATCAAATGAGTTGCCAAATGAATATAAAATCTAGTCCAGACTTTGACAAGGTTCGAAACAAAGATTTTTATTTGAAATAATAATGTTCTCCTTCAAACTTTGCTTTCGTCACAGAATGCTTCTTTTGCAGCAATTAAAGCATTGCAGACGTTTAGCATTCTATCAGTTAATTTGCTGAGGTAATCTGGAGAAATTTCACCCCAAGCTTCCAGGAGCCCCTCCCACAAGTTGGTTTTGCTTGATGAGCACTTTTTGCATACCATATGGTCAAGCTGCTCCCACAACAGCTTAATGGGGTTGAGATCTGGTGACTGCGCTGGCCACTCCATTACAGATAGAATTATGCTGCCTGCTTCTTCCCTAAATAGTTCTTGCATAATTTGGAGGTAGAGATGAGCAACTTTGCCTTTTCTCGGGTCGAGTCGGGCTTCATGAAACCCGACTTTCTTAAAAGTCGGGTGGAACGAAATCGGCTGACTATAGGGAAAAGTCGGGGTCTGACTGAAACACGAAACCCAATGCAAGTCAATGGGGAAGCAAAGTCAACAGGGAGTGGAGGACAGTAAACACACCTACAGTGCCCATTTCAATGCCAACGACATCAATTGTTATTACTTAAGCTTGTCAACCTTAATTTATTTTATAATAATAGTTACGCATTGAAAACTGGGGGTTACTTGACTAAAGTTGTGGGGGGTAGGACTGGAGCCAGGTTTTCGTGTGCCCTGGGCCAAAGAGTGTCAGTGCGCCCTTTTAACACATACCACAATTCATAATGCTCCGATACGGCACAGAAATATAGGTATAGTACAATGAAAAATACTTCACTGCTTACATGACATGACTGATATTATCTATTTTAAATTCTACAATAGCTCAAAAAACGGACAGTATATTACTCCATACAGTATTATGGCCACCAGCTAGTGCGCCATACAGAATAATGAGCCCCATATATTTCTCCATACAGAATAATTGGTCCCATATAATGTTCCATACAGTATATGATGAGCTCCACATAATGCTACAGTATATGTTGGTCCCCATGGATGATGCTCCACTGTCTTATGAGCCCAAATAATGTTCCATATATAATGGTCCCCATTTCTAATGCTCCAGTGTATAATGGGTCCCGTAAATGCTGCTCCAGTGTCTGATGTCCCCCATTTGGAATGCTCCAGTATATGTTGGTCCCCATGAACGATGCTCCAGTGTGTTATGGGCCCAAATAATGCTCCATATATAATGGGCCCCATTTCTAATGCTCCAGTGTATAATGGGCCCCGTAAATGCTGCTCCAGTGTCTAATGTCCCCCATTTGGAATGCTCCAGTATATGTTGGTCCCCATGGACGATGCTCCAGTGTGTTATGGGCCCAAATAATGCTCCATATATAATGGGCCCCATTTCTAATGCTCCAGTGTATAATGGGCCCCGTAAATGCTGCTCCAGTGTCTGATGTCCCCCATTTGGAATGCTCCAGTATATGATGGGCCAAATGGATGATGCTCCAGTGTATGATGGGCCCCATATCTCATTCTCCAGTGTATATTGCTCCCCAAAAAATGCTCCCAACATTTAAAAAAATTAAATACCTCTCCTCGCTGGGCACTGCTCTTCTCTGGACCCCTCAGCATTGCCATCTTTAAGCTTTCTGCACTTGTACTGTTTCGGTAGAGGGCATACAGATGTGATGTCAATGCGCAATCTAACCTGAATGTCACTGTCAGGAAGCGTGAAAGACGTCACGGCTGTGGAGTAGGGAGAGATAAGTATTGTAAGTGCTGTGGCCCTGAGCAAGCATGGGGGCCCACTCGTGGGCGACAGCACTGGCACAGGGCCCCTCATATTACGACTGTATGTCTGATGGCGAGTGGGCCCTCCCACCAGCAGACATTTTGGCGTGCTATGAGGGGCCCTGTGCCACTGCCATTGCCCACGAGTAGGACCCCCCACCTGCTTAGGGAACCGGCACTTTTATCTGCACCTTCCTCTGTGTCACCGTGTAAGGTGGTATAGTATGCAGGAAGGGGCACCTGAGTTTCATCAGTGTCACATTCTGGCTCTATAGAGTGTGAGAGAAATGTAGTGCTGTGGGTGAATGTACCAGCGGAATCATCTATCAGTGGCTGTGCATCAGTGCACTCCATCTCCGATTCATGTTGGACTGGGGAATTCAGGATTTCACTTGATAAAACAGGCATAACATGTGAAAAGAGCTCCATGGAGTAATCTAGTGGGGGTGAAGGAGACAAGGAAAAGGGTGGTTCCTGACCAGAAGCCTGCACTGACGACTCAGTTCTTGCATTTTTGTAAACTTCAGAAGAGGAGGTGATAGAGCTGGAGGCTGTTTCGGCAATGTAAGGCAAAACCAGTTCCTGATGCTCCGGCTTTAAAAGCAGTTTACCTACTCCCATAAAAGGGAGCCTTAAAGGCCTTCTTGTGCCAGACGATGACTTAGGCCAACACCTCCTGCCTTAGCTGCTATTGTGCTTTTGGCACTACCAGCAGATGCGCCACCACCATCAGTACCAACTGGCCCCCCACACCCACGTCCTCTTCCACCATACTTAATAATTTTTGTAAAAATGGACTCAAAATACAAGCAGATATATGGTACTGTATCTGAAGCAGACAGCTCTATACAGTCTAGGAGTCTAGGGATAATTGTAAATCTCCGTATATATTTAATGAGTCAGACACAGACGGTCACAGGCTCAGTATGGATTAGACAATAATATAAAAATTGGCAAAAGGGTATAGTATCACTAGATACAAGGTACACATAGTATAGTTTTAACATACTGAATATCCATATACATTTCAGGAGGCAAAATGACGCTCTCAGGCCCAGTATGGATCCGACAACAATATAGAAAGTTGAGAAAGGGTACTATGGCGCCCCTGAGGATTGCCACAGAGGTACTGCACCTCATCTAAAGGTGTGGTATCCCACCCTCATCTAAGGAGGGATCACCACTCAGGACTCCTAACCCTGCACTCTACACACACTAGTTAGTCAGGGCATCTGGGTGTACCCAGCGGGAGGATGGCCTCATCCCAGACTGACTAGGAAAGGGTGTTGGGGTTAGTGTGGAAGGTAGGTACAGTGGGAGGAGCTTAGTGGTAGTGGAGTGATTGTGGCCATACAA
This sequence comes from Dendrobates tinctorius, assembly GCF_039654945.1. Classification (NCBI taxonomy): domain Eukaryota; kingdom Metazoa; phylum Chordata; class Amphibia; order Anura; family Dendrobatidae; genus Dendrobates; species Dendrobates tinctorius. Next base: position 24,504,728 of record NW_027361712.1, on the reverse strand, counting down.
TGAGAGAGAGCAAGGTGACAGTTGGTGGGTGTAGCTAGTCTGAGGTAAATGGATCTTTATAGAGAGTTGTCAGTTGGTGACAGGACAGAGTAAGAGCAGGATTGCTGTGAGAGGGCTGAGGGTCAGAGAAGAGAGAAAAATCTTGTCCAAGCTCCTAGACTGGAGGGAAGGGGTCCTTGGGGCACAGGACGTGCAATAAGCCACCTGTGAAGCCCGTTTCTGGAGAAGTAAAGACCAGGCCTCGTTCGGGAAGGCGTCTCCTGAAGGTAGTGGAGAAATACAGGGCTCAGCTAGAAAGACGGTGGCTGAGGTAACTTTAAGTGCCTCAGTCGCAGCCGCATTCAATACTCAAAAAGGCAGCAGTTGGAATAAAGGACCCCGAGGCCTGACCCACTTCGCCCGGTGTGATCCTTGGCTGCCGGCTTGGGACACTGTTTGCGAAGGCACACAGCAGGATGGAAGGGAGAGATCAGCGCAGAGACACGGCCTAGAAAGGATACACAAGGAGGAGTCTTGAACAGGTGTTCCTGATCTACCTTGGAGTTTGCCGGACCCCTCTCTCGGAGGAGGCAGTACCAAGCGGGTCATCTTGTGCACAAAACTTTTGAGGAAAAACTCAGAGACTGCACCCAACTGTGTCCTTGGTGTCTTTTACAACTCACCTGCTACACACGCTACACTCACCATCACCGTCAACAGCTCACAAGCACCATCTCAACTGCCCTGGGATACAACTGTGCCCATGGAGAGCTTCATCAACAAGGATGCTTTAACACCGTTCCAGAGAATATGCATTGCAGCGTCGGCTACCCTAACCGAGTACCACGGATGGCATCACTATCCCCCTTTTCCAAATTAATTATCATACCATCTTCCCCCTCATCTGAACGGTCATCTTCTTTATTGGGCACCCAGGGCCACGTACTGGGTCCCAATCACCACAGTGACATACTTCACCCTTAAAAGAGTCTGAAAGGCCCGGTACTGTGTAACCCCCAGCCCTGCATGGCATTACATTTTAACACCAGATACCAGGGATATATAGTATAGTTTCAACATTTTAAATCTACGTTTATATTTTTAGAGGCAGACACAGACACTGTCATGGCCAGTATGGATTCGACAACAATCAAAAAAGGAGAAAAAGGGTACAGTATCACCAGATACAAGGTATATATAGTATAGTTTAAACATTCGAAATCTCCGTAGACATTTCAGGAGGCAGACACAGATGCTGTCAGTACAGTATGCATTAGCCAAGAATATACAAAGTAAAAAAAGGGTACTGTTTCTACCTTGATATAGTATTGTTTAAACATTGCAAATCTCCCTATTTATTTCAGGTGGCAGACACAGAAGCTCTCAGGGTCAGTATGGATTACACAATATAAAAAGAAGTAAAAGGGTAATGAATCAGAAGCGTACAGCTGTATACGGTGTAGGGGGCATTGTAAATCTCAGTATATATTTCCAGAGTCAGAAACAGACTGTCACTGGCTCAAACAGACTGTCACTGGCTCAGTATGGATTAGACCACAATATAAAAAGCAGTAAATGGGTAAGGTATCACAAGCGTACAGCTGTATACAGTCTTGGGGTAATCTTAAATGTACAAATATATTTCTGGAGTTACAGACAGATGTTCACAAGCTCAGTATGGATTACACAAGAATATAAAAATGAGAAAAAGGGAAATGTATTCGAAACGTACACCATTATACAGTGTTGGGGTACTTTGCAATCTTCGTATATATTTCAGTCTCAGTAAGCCAGTCCAGACTCTCCCCTACAGGAAGCTAGATGGATAAAAGTACAGACAGAAAGTCAAGTGATTTCAGAAATGTTTGAATTACTAATCACAGTAAAACCTCCCGGGAGAATTAGCAGAGACGATGCTGACCCTAAATTACTTTTACTGTGGATACAACTAAAACAGAAATTAGTGAAGAAAGAGTTGCTGTATCGCAGTAGCGTCGATCCCATCACCGTTACTCGTCTCCATCAAATTGTCAGGGAGAGCTGTAGACATGGTCCTCACTGCCTGCCATGATCTGTCTGGTCACTTTGGAGTGCAAAACACAGAAGCCACAAGCCATAGGGGATTCTATTGGATTTCCATGAGAGGAGACATTGAAAAATGGAGGCAGGAAGGTCACACGTCTATGACTATGAAAACTGTGAAAAGTGATCATAAAGCACCACTGCATCTGATTGTGATTTGACGTCAATTACAAATGGTAGCCATTGATCATCTGAAGGTAGAGGCCAGCAGGACATGACATAGCTACATCTTAACCATCATCGATCAGTACACCAAATTTGTAGTGGCCGTCCCTGTGAAGGATTTAACTGGCCAGACTACACAGCAGTGGAGCAGGGAGAGATAAGTATTACAAGTGCTGTATCCCTGAGCAATTAGGGTGGTCCCACTCGTGGGCACCGGTACTGGCACAGGGCCCCTCATAGTACGGCAGTGTGTCTAACGGCGAGTGAGCGCCCCCACCGTCAGAGACACTTTATTGTACTATGAGAGGCCCTGTGCCAGTGCCGTCACCCAAGGGTGGGCACACACACCTTTTCAGGGCAACAGCACTTGCCCATGTATTCCAGGTTGTGACCTTGGTCCTGGAGGGGGGCAGCACAGTTTGGGAGGCTTAAAAAATTCCATATGTTGATGTGTAGGCTGGACTTTCAGCAGCTGCAAATGGAGGAATTGGAGAACTCCGAGGAAGAGGAGGACAAATGCGAGGCTTTTTTCTGCCAACCTATGTGCTATCAGGGGAAGGTGGGACAAAATTCTTGGAAACCAATGCATGGTTCATTTTAATGAAGGTTAGATCATCCACATTTTGGGTCGACAGATGGGTCCTTTTTTCTGTCAGGATTGATCCAGCAGCACTGAAGACTCTTTCAGATAACACACTTGCAGCAGGGCATATCGTGCCAATTCTGGCCATGTGTCCAGTTTTGAGGCCCAATAATCAAAGGGGAATGACCTGTAAGGGAGAACCTCGATATGGGAGAAGTAGTTTGTAACCATAGTTGACAACTGCTGTCTCCTTTCACTTGCAATCGATTGTGTATTAGCTGTTGTCTGCACGGTACTTGAGAAATCAGACCACAACCTTGTCAGGAAACCCGTCTCCAACACCAGTTCGCCTCTGTGCACCACAAACACCTCTTGAATTTTGCCCACTGCGGCTCGTGGGAGAACCAGCTCCGCTGCTGTGTGCTGGGAATGCCTCAAACAAACGGTTTAGCAGAGTTGCTTGTTTTTTAGCCAATATTAGCTCTAGGTTCTCCTGTGGCATGATGTTGTGTAGTTTGCCTTTATAGCGTGGATCGAGGATGCTGGTCAACCAGTAGTCGTCATCCCTCATCATTTTGGCAATTCGGGGGTCCCTTTTTAGGATCCGCAAGGCATAATCACACATGTGGGCCAATGATCCAGCTGTCAATGCTGCACTCCCAGTGGTGGGTGGAGTAGCACTTTCTGGCAAATCCACATCCCTCCAGTCACGCACAAACCCTGTACCTGACCCTGGCATGCCCACATTTTCTCTTGCCCCCTGAGAAGCATCCACATCCCCCAAATAATCATCCTCCTCCTCATCTTCCTCTTCTTCCTCCACCTCGTCCATGATAGTTCACTGACCAAACAATGGCTGACTGTCATCAAGCCTTCCCTCCTCATCCTCCTCCTCCTCCTGTTGCTCCTCCGCTGCAGACGCCTGATCCTTAATGTGCGTCAAACTTTGCATGAGCAGATGTATAAGTGGGATGCTCATGCTTATGATGGTGTTGTCTGCACTTACCAGCCATGTGCATTCCTGAAAACACTCAAGGACTTTACAGAGGTCTTTCAGCTTTGACCACTGCACACCCGACAACTCCATGTCTGCCCTCAAACTGCCTGCCCATGTATCCGCCCACAAATGCATAACAGCCTGCCTCTGTTCACACAGCCTCTCAACCATGTGCATGGTGGAGTTCCAACTTGTAGCAACTTCTATGATTAGGCGGTGCTTGGGGAGGTGGAGTGATCGCTGCAGCTTCTGCATACGACTGGAGTGTATGGGCGAGCGATGGATGTGCGAGCACAGTCTTCGCACCTTATGGAGCAGGGCTATTAACTCAGGATAATTATTTAGGAAGCACTGCACCACCAGGTTCAAGGTGTGAGCCAGGCAAGGTATGTGGGTGAATTTTGCAAGGGCTATGGTTACCACAAAATTCCACCCATTATCACTGACTACCTTGCCTGGCTCAAGATGTAGACTGCCCAGCCATGAGTCAGTTTGTCGATGCAAGTAGTCGGCCAGTACCTCCACGGTGTGTCTGCTGTCGCCCAAACACATCATTTTTAAAACAGCCTGCTGCAGCTTACCACTAGCTGTTCCATAGTGGGACACCTCATGTGCAGCACTGACAGATGTGGATGGAGTTCTCGTGCGACTGCACTCTGTCGACGAGCTTTCACTTCTGGAGGAGGAGGAGGTTCGAACGACTACAGCCAACTGTTTCCTATACCGTGGGATATGCAGCATAGTTCCACCGCTGCTGTCCCCTGTGGAGCCTGCATCCAACACATTAACCCAGTGCGCAGTGATGAACACGTAACGGCCCTGGCCATACCTACTGGACCATGCATCTGTTGTGAGGTGCACCTTTCCACTCACTGATTGTTTTAGTGCATGGATAACGCAGTCTTTCACATGCCTGTGGAGGGCAGGGATGGCTTTGCGAGAAAAGAAGTGACGACTGGGTAGGTCATAGCATGGGACAGTGTAGGCCATGAGCTCTCTGAAAGCTTCGCTTTCAACCAAACGGAAGGGCATCATCTCTAATGAGATCAGTTTGGCAATGTAGGCCTTTAAAGCCAGCGTACGCAGATGAGAGGATGAGTACTTTCTTGTCCTACTGAGAGTGTCTAGTAAGGTGAGCTGGACTTGAGGGCTGCATATGGGGGAACTAACATTGGACTGGACGGACTGAGAAGGGGTTGGTGATAGTGAGGGTGTTGATGGCCTAGATTCAGTGTTTCCTCGCAAAAATATTGTGACTCCCTGACTGCTTTGGCCTAGCGACGACACCTCAACATTTCTTGATGGTGGTGTGCTTAGCGGTGATCTTACAGTGGGTGAAGCGATGGAGCGTTGCCGGCTACCTTCAGTCGGAGTAGGTGCACATGTGCTACCTGAGGCTTTGTAGTCCATCCAGGCTTGCAAGTGCATGTTGGTTAAATGTCTAAGCATGCAACTGGTATTCAAATTTCTTAGATTTTTCCCTCTGCTAAAGGTCCTTCGGCACTTCTTAGGCTACTTTCACACATCAGGTTTTCGGCGTCAGGCGCGATCCGGCGTCGTGCCGGAATGCCGGATCCGGCAAATGTTTTGTAAAACCTGATGTGCCGGATCCGGTTTTCTGCCGGATCCGTCTTGTTCTTGACAGACAAAACCGGATCCGTCTCATCCGGTTCATCCGTTTTTCTATCCGTTTTTCGACGGATTACGCCGGATCTGGTTTTTAAAATTGACCCTTGTGGCCTTCCGAACGGGATTGGCTACTGGAAAACTATATATAGCATGTTCCTACAGCCCTTCTTTTACAGGTTGTAGAGGAGAAAGTGCAGGTTGGAGAGAAGAGCAAGTTACTGGCGAAGATGGATGTTGTCATTGGAAATATTACCACTAGAAGTTCTGTGACGGTTTCAGTAATGAGGGACAATTTTGCACTATACTTTATGTCACCTCAAGGCAGAGTACACTGGCAGGATGACAGAGTGTGAAAGATTTGTGCCCTTAACCAAACTTGTGTACCTCCTGTACCAACAGTATATACCTTTGCCAACCAAAGTTGGCTATCTTGTCATGGTCTTACTATTTTTACCTTTAGGCCACAGGTGTGTACCTGGTTGTGTTTTATGCAAAGTATTTCACCTTGTAACAAAAGTTGTGTACATGGTTAGGAAATCACCAACAATAAACACAACTTTTTAGGTGAAATACTTTGCTTCAAACACAACCAGGAACACAACTGTCGCAAAAAGGTAAAATTTACCCACAGTTATATACCTGGTTTTGAATACCTTTTTACCTTTGAAATACCCTGTATTTAACCTTTTTTTTAAACATAGTTCGCCGCAGAAAGAAATGACAGACAACCATTGTGAAACGATAATTTAACTTTTATTTAAAATATTTTTTTTGGCAAAATGTTTTTAATGTGCAAAAAACTTTTTTAACAAAGGTTTGAAACCAACCAAATGGGCATTTTTATTACAAAAAAAACATTATAACTCGGTGTAGTGTGGGGTGGAAATACTGCTGGAGGGGCTGCGGGACACTTCGACAATGGGAGTGTGGAGAGAGGACTGGGATCGTGGTGGGGAAGGAACAGTTAGAGGTGATGGTGTGGAAAAAGCTACAGAATGGGTGGACATGTGGGAGGCAGAAGAGGTGGTGGGCGGTGGAGTGGAGGGTTGGGCAGGGACTGTAGGAGCAGATGATGTTGATGGAAAGTTGTATGGGGAAGGAGTTTGGTACGGGGAAGGAGTTTGGTACGGGGAAGGAGTTTGGTACGGGGCAGGTTGCTGGAAGTGGGGAGATGTCTGGTACTGGGGAGGTTGCTGGTACTGGGAAGGTTGCTGGTACTGGTGAGGTTGCTGGTATGTAATAGGAGGGGGAGGATGGAAAGTGGCTGGAGGGGGTGCAGATGTAATAGGAGGGGGAGGATGGAAAGTGGCTGGAGGGGGTGCAGATGTAATAGGAGGGGGAGGATGGAAAGTGGCTGGAGGGGGTGCAGGTGGAGGAACTACAGTGGTGGGAGGTGGAGGTTGGGAGGTAACCTGCTGTAGAGCACCGTGGCACGAATGCATTACATGCATCTGCTGGGTAGGAGATAGTGTTGCCATGCGCTCCACAACAGACCTGAAAAAGGTGTGGTTTGGCGAAGATCTTGCTTCTGAATGCATGGTTTGCAGACGTGTCTTCACCTCCAGAATGCTGGAGTTGATCTGCTGAAAGCCTGCGGAGATTTGCTCTGACAAGACTTTTAGACAGTTCTGGAAAGATGCATTCAGATGCAAGAACTCTGGCGCATAACTCTTTTCCTGACCCCTCTGCCGCTGCCGCCCAGTACCCGCAGGTGTACTAGAGGTGGCAGGGGCAGAAGGGTGGGATAAAGGGAAAGCGATCTCCTCACCAGCAGCTTCATGTAATGTAGGCGGCCACGATGCTCCTGTGCTGGTGGATGGGACAGATGGGTCGAATGTGTGGGAAGGTTGGGAAGGTGCAGATGTACCGGGGCGGTCGAAATGTCCCTCGGTGCCGGTCTCCTCAGGGATTGCCTCAGAAGGGTCCAATCGTGCAGGCTCCCGAGTGCTGCTCACCGTGCTGTGGAATAAAGAGAAAAAAAAACAATTAAAATACTGACATGGTATGGCCCTGGCTGAAAAAAAAAGTTACATCTAACATTTTTTTTCACATGTGGTGTGTAATATTTACCTTCTAGTGACCATTGTTTCCCGGAGGAACGACAGGGCTTGTGCGTACTTGTACTTGCTCCTGCGTCCTCCAGATCCACTCGGGGCCCGCATCTCTTTATTGAACTCCTTCTTGAAACGATCCCTCACAGACCGCCACCGATTCACAATTCTGTTCCCTGAAGCGAGAAAGGAGTGGTTAGTATACAACATCAGTGTTTCACAAACTCCAGTCCTCATGGTCCCCAGGGGTCATGTTTTCAGGATTTCCATAGTAAATAGAAATCCTGAACACATGATCCGTGGGGACCACTAGGACTGGAGTTCGGGAAACACTGGTTTACATCAAGCAACCGGTACTGTATATACTTACGCTCTTTAATCTGGGCCCGAACATCGAGGTCCTCCCAGCGGCCCACAAGGAGCGAACAGATTTCCTCCCAGAGTCGTCGGGTAACGATAAGGTCAGCGTGGCGGTGGTCAGCCATATTCCAGAGCGGCTCCCTTTCTCTGACGAGATCGATGAGGTGGTCCACATCGAGTCCTCCATCCTCACCGTCAGAGTCGGGAGCACGCTGTGAAGGCTGTTAAAGAAAAAGACAAAAATAACATAATTAGCCTCCACAAAAGAAATGAAATAAAAAGTGCAAAAAAACAAAGCAAAAATATTTATACTTACACGCTGGTGACTGCCGCGTTGCTGTCGCCGACGACCCTGGGAGGCACTGCGAGGACCTCTTGGCCGAGCACCAGATTGGGAAGACTAGAGAAGAAAACAAAAAATGTTATGTCTTTGGATGTAGGCATTTGTTTGCTGTGTGTGGTCTGCAGAACATTGTTTTCTATGTGTTGTGTGTAGTGTGATGTTGTGTTTCTGCGTTTGATGCAAAAAACTTACCAATTGTGAGCCCACTCCAAGTGTCTGTCCACCCCTTCCTTCTTCTTCTGGGAGCTCCTCTTCATCTTGTGAATCCTGTTTTGAAATAAAAGGCAATGAATAGACATATATTCCAGAGATGATGGATTTTGGAAATAAAAACTTACCGTCAAACGCTGATGATGCGAGGGAGGGCTCCCAGAAGATGATGTGCTGTCTTCCTGGTGGCCACACTCCATGCCTGTGGGTGGTGTTCCAGCTGCTGCCATTGCTGCTGCTGCTGCTGCTGCATCTATTGGGCGGCTGTTGAATAAAGAGAAACAAAGGGCCAATGAATATCTTGATATTCAATAGCCCTAGTTTGGAGGAATGGGGGATTCGAAAATTACCGTCTCTCATCTGCTGCTGGCCTCCCCTCCTCAGCATGTTCCATTTGCTGCTCCATTTGGGGTGGTGGTGGTGCTGATGGTGCTGCAGTGGTCTCCTGCCTTCTCCTGCTGCGCTTGGTTGCTTTCTTGGGTGGCATGTTGGGTGTGACTGTGGGTAACACTGTCTTGCTTTTATATATGTCTTGTGGGCAGAGCTACTGAGCATGCTCAGACCAAAAAAAACGGATCCGGCCACCGGATCCGGCTTTCGCCGGATCAGGCGCATTGCGGCGCTCATAGGCTTTCATTGTGTGAAAAAGCCGGACGCGCCGGATCCGGCGTGTCCGGCTTTTTCGCTGGAGACAAAAAACGTTACAGTAGCCGTTTTTTCCAGACGCCGGATCGCGACACATTGCCGGATCCGGCGAAAACCGGATGAAACGCATGGCCATCCGGCGCAAATGCAAGTCAATGGGGGGGAAACCGGATCCGGCATTGCATTTCGCCGGATCCGGTTTCTGTCAAAAGCGCCGGATCGCGCCTGACGGCGAAAACCTGATGTGTGAAAGAGGCCTTACAGATAACCTTTGCGTCATCAGAATGATTTTATTCAAAAAAGTGCCACACTGCACTCTTCCTACTATGGTACAAATTTTCAGGGCTTGCACGCTGCGCTAATTTGACTGTCTGGCCAAGCTGTCCTGCAACTCTTTTAGTTTTTTTAACAAGTTTTTTGACAGCTACGGGCTTGCCAGATAACTGCTGCTGTGATGACGATGCCTACTGCGTATCCTTCTCCTGTTCTCACCTATTTTCACCGGCACCCTCTTCCCCCAATGGATGCCAATCCGGGTCAACAACTGGGTCATCCATGACCTCATCTTCAATGTCATCTGCACCTTCCTTTGTACCTTCCTCTGTGTCACCGTGTAAGGCGGTATAGTATGCGGGAAGGGGCACCTGAGTTTCATCAGGGTCTGATTTGGGCTCAGTAGACTGCGAGGGCAATGTAGTGCTGTGGGTGAATGTACCAGCATAATCATCTAGTAGTGGCTGTACATCAGTGCACTCCATGTCAGATTCATCTTGGACTGGGGAATTCACGATTTGACTTGATTACCCAGGCATGGTATGTGAAAAGAGCTCCATGGAGTAATCTGAAGTGTGTGCTGCGGCATCCTTCACTTTTGGTGTGGTTGAAGCACACAAAGAAAGGTGTTGTTCCTGACCAGAAGCCTGCACTGACAACTCTGTGCTTGCAGTTGTTGTAACTTCAGAAGAGGATGCAATAGAGCTGGAGGCTGTTTCGGCAATGTAAGCCAAAACCTGTTCCTGAAGCTTTAAAAGTGGTTTACCTACTGTACTCCCAGAAAAGGGAAACTTAAAGGCCTTCTTGTGCCAGACGATGATGCAGGTTCAACACCTCCTGCCTTAGCTGCTATTGTGCTTTTCGCAGAACCAGCCGATGCACCACCACCACCACCATCAGTACCAGCTGCGCCCCCTTGCCCACGTCCGCGGCCTCTTACACCATACTTCCTCATGTTTGGGAAAATGTACCAAAAATACCAGCAGAGAAATGGTACTGTATGAGGAACATAGAGCTGTGTAAGGTGTATGTAAAAAGTGAAGTCTCCGTATATATTTTGTGAGTCACAGACGCTCACCCAGTATGTATTTCACCGTAATCCAACAAGCAGATATACGGTACTGTATCAGAAGTGTACAGCTGTACACGTTGTTGGTGAAAATGTCAATCTCCGTATATGTATTTACGGAGTGTCACACACACACGCTGACTCTGTGTAGATGTGACCGTAATAGAAACACCAGATATCCGATACAGTTTGATAATCGGACAGCAGTCAATACGGTGTATGAAGAAAAGGAAATGTCCGTATATGTATTTATGGAGTGTCACACACACACGCTGACACTGTGTAGATGTGACCGCAATAAGAGCAACAGATATCCGATACTGTTTGATAATCAGACAGTAGTCAAAACGGTGTATGGAGAAATGGAAATGTCCGTATATGTAGTTATGGAGTGTCACACACACACGCTGACACTGTGTAGATGTGACCGTAATAAGAACACAAGATATCCGATACTGTTTGAGAATCGGACAGCAGTCAATACGGTGTATGGAGAAATGAAAATGTCCATATATGTATTTATGGAGTGTCACACACACACACAGACACTGTGTAGATGCGACCGTAATAAGAACAACAGATATCCGATACTGTTTGATAATCGGACAGCAGTCAATATGGTGTATGGAGAAATGGAAATGTCAGTGTATGTAGTTATGGAGTGTCACACACACACGCTGACACTGTGTAGATGTGACCGAAATAAGAACACCAGATATCCGATACTGTTTTATAATCGAACAGCAGTCAATACGGTGTATGTAGAAATGGAAATGTCCGTATATGTATTTATGGAGTGTCACACACACATGCTGACAATGTGTAGATGTGACGGAAATAAGAACACCAGATATCCGATACTGTTTGATAATTGGACAGCAGTCAATATGGTGTATGAAGAAATGGAAATGTCCGTATATGTATTTATGGGGTGTGACACACACACGCTGACAATGTGTAGATGTGACCGTAATAAGAACACCAGATATCAGATACTGTTTGATAATCGGACAGCAGTCAATATGGTGTATCGAGAAATGGAAATGTCCGTATATGTAGTTACGGAGTGTCACACACACATGCTGACACTGTGTAGATGTGACCGTAATAAGAACACCAGATATTCGATACTGTTTGAGAATCGGACAGCTCAATATGGTGTATGGAGAAATGGAAATGTCCGTATATGTATTTACGGAATGTCACACACACACGCTGACTCTGTGTAGATGTTACCGTAATAAGAACAGCAGATATCCGATACTGTTTGGGAATCGGACAGCTCAATACGGTGTATGGAGAAATGGAAATGTCCGTATATGTAGTTACGGAGTGTCACACACACGCTGACACTGTGTAGATGTGACCATAATAAGAACACCAGATATCCGATACTGTTTGATAATCGGACAGCAGTCAATACGGTGTATGGAGAAATGGAAATGTCCGTATATGTAGATATGGAGTGTCACACACACGCTGACTCTGTGTAGATGTGACCGTAATAAGAACACCAGATATCCAATACTGTTTGAGAATCGGACACCTCTATACGGTGTATGTATGAAAAAATGTTAATCTCCGTGTATTTTTTCACGGAGTCACACACAGATTGCATGTATTTGTCCGTGATACCAGCCGGTACACGGTAGTGTGTGAGGAGCGTACACCTCTATACGGTGTGTGAAAAAATGTACGCCCAGTATCTACTGTGCAGAAAAAAAGAAATAAAAGGATTTTTGCTAAAAAAGCAGTCTGCACAGCAGTGTGCAAACAGCAATGCACCTATCAGGGAGCCTTATAAGGCAGCCTAATCACCACCAGAGCTGCTGCACAAAAAGGTGTGAAAAAAATCAACGCTTGCTAACTGTACAGAGAAAAGGAAAAAAAAATTTTTGCTTTTAAAAAAGCACTCTGCACAGCAGTGTGCAAACAGCAATGCAGCTATCAGGGAGCCTTATAAGGCATCCTAATAGCCAACAGAGCTGCTGCACACAAATATATCCTCCCCTGTCACTGCACACTATACTGTTGTGTTTTACAGTGAAATTCGCTATCAGCACAAGCTATTTTTTTTTACGGAGTGTCACACACACACGCTGACTCTGTGTAGATGTGACCGTAATAGAAACACCAGATATCCGATTCTGTTTGATAATCGGACAGCAGTCAATACGGTGTATGAAGAAATGGAAATGTCCGTATATGTATTTATGGAGTGTCACACACACATGCTGACACTGTGTAGATGTGACCGCAATAAGAACAACAGATATCCGATACTGTTTGATAATCGGACAGCAGTCAATACGGTGTATGGAGAAATGGAAATGTCCACATATGTAGTTACGGAGTGTCACACACACACGCTGACACTGTGTAGATGTGACCGTAATAAGAACACCAGATATCCGATACTGTTTGATAATCAGACAGCAGTGAATACGGGTGTATGGAGGAATGGAAATGTCCGTATATGTATTTATGGAGTGTCACACACACATGCTGACACTGTGTAGATGTGACCGTAATAAGAGCAACAGATATCCGATACTGTTTGATAATCAGACAGTAGTCAATACGGTGTATGGAGAAATGGAAATGTCCGTATATGTAGTTATGGAGTGTCACACACACACGCTGACACTGTGTAGATGTGACCGTAATAAGAACACAAGATATCCGATACTGTTTGAGAATCGGACAGCTCAGTACGGTGTATAGAGAAATGAAAATGTCCATATATGTATTTATGGAGTGTCACACACACACACACACACACACACAGACACTGTGTAGATGTGACCGTAATAAGAACAACAGATATCCGATACTGTTTGATAATTGGACAGCAGTCAATATGGTGTATGGAGAAATGGAAATGTCAGTGTATGTAGTTATGGAGTGTCACACACACACGCTGACACTGTGTAGATGTGACCGAAATAAGAACACCAGATATCCGATACTGTTTGATAATCGGACAGCAGTCTATACGGTGTATGTAGAAATGGAAATGTCCGTATATGTAGTTACGGAGTGTCACACACATGCTGACACTGTGCAGATGTGACCATAATAAGAACACCAGATATCCAATACTGTTTGATAATCGGACAGCAGTCAATACGGTGTATGGAGAAATGGAAATGTCCATATATGTATTTACGGAGTGTGACACACACACGCTGACAATGTGTAGATGTGACCGTAATAAGAACACCAGATATCCGATACTGTTTGATAATCGGACAGCAGTCAATATGGTGTATCGAGAAATGGAAATGTCCGTATATGTAGTTACGGAGTGTCACACACACATGCTGACACTGTGTAGATGTGACCGTAATAAGAACAGCAGATATCCGATACTGTTTGAGAATCGGACAGCTCAATACAGTGTATGGAGAAATGGAAATGTCCATATATGTATTTACGGAATGTCACACACACGCTGACTCTGTGTAGATGTTACCGTAATAAGAACAGCAGATATCCGGTACTGTTTGGGAATCGGACAGCTCAATACGGTGTATGGAGAAATGGAAATGTCCGTATATGTAGTTACGGAGTGTCACACACACTGACACTGTGTAGATGTGACCGTAATAAGAACACAAGATATCCGATACTGTTTGATAATCGGACAGCAGTCAATACGGTGTATGGAGAAATGGAAATGTCCGTATATGTAGATATGGAGTGTCACACACACGCTGACTCTGTGTAGATGTGACCGTAATAAGATCACCAGATATCCAATACTGTTTGAGAATCGGACACCTCTATACGGTGTATGTATGGAAAAATGTTAATCTCCGTGTATTTTTTTACGGAGTCACACACAGATTGCATGTATTTGTCCGTGATACCAGCCGGTACACGGTAGTGTGTGAGGAGCGTACACCTCTATACGGTGTGTGAAAAAATGTACGCCCAGTATCTACTGTGCAGAAAAAAAGAAATAAAAGGATTTTTGCTAAAAAAGCAGTCTGCACAGCAGTGTGCAAACAGCAATGCACCTATCAGGGAGCCTTATAAGGCAGCCTAATCACCACCAGAGCTGCTGCACAAAAAGGTGTGAAAAAAATCAACGCTTGCTAACTGTACAGAGAAAAGGAAAAAAAAATTTTTGCTTTTAAAAAAGCACTCTGCACAGCAGTGTGCAAACAGCAATGCAGCTATCAGGGAGCCTTATAAGGCATCCTAATAGCCAACAGAGCTGCTGCACACAAATATATCCTCCCCTGTCACTGCACACTATACTGTTGTGTTTTACAGTGAAATTCGCTATCAGCACAAGCTATTTTTTTTTACGGAGTGTCACACACACACGCTGACTCTGTGTAGATGTGACCGTAATAGAAACACCAGATATCCGATTCTGTTTGATAATCGGACAGCAGTCAATACGGTGTATGAAGAAATGGAAATGTCCGTATATGTATTTATGGAGTGTCACACACACATGCTGACACTGTGTAGATGTGACCGCAATAAGAACAACAGATATCCGATACTGTTTGATAATCGGACAGCAGTCAATACGGTGTATGGAGAAATGGAAATGTCCACATATGTAGTTACGGAGTGTCACACACACACGCTGACACTGTGTAGATGTGACCGTAATAAGAACACCAGATATCCGATACTGTTTGATAATCAGACAGCAGTGAATACGGGTGTATGGAGGAATGGAAATGTCCGTATATGTATTTATGGAGTGTCACACACACATGCTGACACTGTGTAGATGTGACCGTAATAAGAGCAACAGATATCCGATACTGTTTGATAATCAGACAGTAGTCAATATGGTGTATGGAGAAATGGAAATGTCCGTATATGTAGTTACGGAGTGTCACACACACACGCTGACACTGTGTAGATGTGACCGTAATAAGAACACAAGATATCCGATACTGTTTGAGAATCGGACAGCTCAGTACGGTGTATAGAGAAATGAAAATGTCCATATATGTATTTATGGAGTGTCACACACACACACACACACACACACAGACACTGTGTAGATGTGACCGTAATAAGAACAACAGATATCCGATACTGTTTGATAATTGGACAGCAGTCAATATGGTGTATGGAGAAATGGAAATGTCAGTGTATGTAGTTATGGAGTGTCACACACACACGCTGACACTGTGTAGATGTGACCGAAATAAGAACACCAGATATCCGATACTGTTTGATAATCGGACAGCAGTCTATACGGTGTATGTAGAAATGGAAATGTCCGTATATGTAGTTACGGAGTGTCACACACATGCTGACACTGTGCAGATGTGACCATAATAAGAACACCAGATATCCAATACTGTTTGATAATCGGACAGCAGTCAATACGGTGTATGGAGAAATGGAAATGTCCATATATGTATTTACGGAGTGTGACACACACACGCTGACAATGTGTAGATGTGACCATAATAAGAACACCAGATATCCGATACTGTTTGATAATCGGACAGCAGTCAATATGGTGTATCGAGAAATGGAAATGTCCGTATATGTAGTTACGGAGTGTCACACACACATGCTGACACTGTGTAGATGTGACCGTAATAAGAACAGCAGATATCCGATACTGTTTGAGAATCGGACAGCTCAATACAGTGTATGGAGAAATGGAAATGTCCGTATATGTATTTACGGAATGTCACACACACGCTGACTCTGTGTAGATGTTACCGTAATAAGAACAGCAGATATCCGGTACTGTTTGGGAATCGGACAGCTCAATACGGTGTATGGAGAAATGGAAATGTCCGTATATGTAGTTACGGAGTGTCACACACACTGACACTGTGTAGATGTGACCGTAATAAGAACACAAGATATCCGATACTGTTTGATAATTGGACAGCAGTCAATACGGTGTATGGAGCAATGGAAATGTCCGTATATGTAGATATGGAGTGTCACACACACGCTGACTCTGTGTAGATGTGACCGTAATAAGATCACCAGATATCCAATACTGTTTGAGAATCGGACACCTCTATATGGTGTATGTATGGAAAAATGTTAATCTCCGTGTATTTTTTTACGGAGTCACACACAGATTGCATGTATTTGTCCGTGATACCAGCCGGTACACGGTAGTGTGTGAGGAGCGTACACCTCTATACGGTGTGTGAAAAAATGTACGCCCAGTATCTACTGTGCAGAAAAAAAGAAATAAAAGGATTTTTG
The DNA here is from genome assembly GCF_039654945.1 of Dendrobates tinctorius. NCBI lineage: Eukaryota > Metazoa > Chordata > Amphibia > Anura > Dendrobatidae > Dendrobates > Dendrobates tinctorius. The sequence continues at coordinate 24,488,126 of NW_027361712.1, read as the reverse complement.
CTAAAAAAGCAGTCTGCACAGCAGTGTGCAAACAGCAATGCACCTATCAGGGAGCCTTATAAGGCAGCCTAATCACCACCAGAGCTGCTGCACAAAAAGGTGTAAAAAAATCAACGCTTGCTAACTGTACAGAGAAAAGGAAAAAAAAAATGTTTGCTTTTAAAAAAGCACTCTGCACAGCAGTGTGCAAACAGCAATGCAGCTATCAGGGAGCCTTATAAGGCAGCCTAATAACCAACAGAGCTGCTGCACACAAATATATCCTCCCCTGTCACTGCACACTATACTGTTGTGTTTTACAGTGAAGTTCGCTATCAGCACAAGCTATTTTTTTTTTTTACTTTTGCCTGCCTAAACACTCCCCTATTGAGAATGATCAGCAGCAACCTCTCCCTATGCTACAATCGGCTGAAGTAAGATGGCGGTCGGCGGTCACGGCCTTTTATAGGCACTGTGACAACAAAAAAATAAAGCCAGCCAATCACTTGAATGCCCTTCTCTAACATGGTGGGGGCCGCTGCCTACCTAATCGCGATGCCCACAGTGTGCGTCCTTCTTGTTTGGCTGAGAATAGGCACTGGAAGGATTGTGGGAAATGCGACTTTGGCGCTCAAGTCGGTGACCTCATGGCCGACCTCACGCTATGGTCGGGTTCGATCGGCGGAACCTGACTTTAGCAAAAGTTGGCGGATTCTGAATTTGGCCAACACATTTTGCTCAACTCTATTTGGAGGTGTGCTATGGTCATTGTCCTGTAGTAGGATGAATTTGTCTCCAATCTAGCGCTGTCCACAGGGTATGGCATGGCAATGCAAAATGGAGTGATAGCCTTCCTTTTTCAAAATCCCTTTTACCTTGTACAAATCTCCAACTTTACCAGCACCAAAGCAACCCCAGACCATCACATTACCTCCAACTTGCTTGACAGATGGCATCAGGCACTCTTCCAGCATCTTTTCAGTTGTTCTGTGTCTCACAAATGTTCTTCTGTGTGATTCAAACACCTCAAACTTGGATTCCTCTGTCCATAACACTTTTTTCCAATCTTCCTCTGTCCAATGTCTGTGTTCTTTTGCCCATATTAATATTTTCCTAGCCAGTCACAGATGTGGCTTTTTCTTTGCCACTCTGCCCTGAAGGCCAGCATCCCAGAGTCACCGCTTCACTGTAGACGTTGACACTGGCGTTTTGCGTGTATTTTTTAATGAAGCTGCCAGTTGAGGACCTGTGAGGCGTTGATTTCTCAAACAACTTATCTTGTTGCTCAGTTGTGCATCGGGGCCTCCCACTTCTCTTTCTACTCTGGTTAGAGCCTGTTTGTGCTCTCCTCTGAAGGGAGTAGTACACACCATTGTAGGAAGTCTTCAGTTTCTTGGCAATATCTCGCATAGAATAGCCTTCATTTCTAAGAACAAGAATAGACTGTCAAGGTTCACATGAAAGTTCTTTTTTTCTGGCCATTTTGAGAGTTTAATGGAACCAACAAATGTAATGCTCCAGATTCTCTGTTTTCAAATAATTTTATTGTTTTTTTTAGAAATAAACAGGGTAGGGAAAGGAAGGTAGGAAGGGAGGGAAGGGAGTGGGGAATAAACAACCTTGTACAGGTACGGAAAAAAATTTAAAAACTAGAGAACCCACAAATAGGCATAAAATAACATATATCAAATAACAACATAAAAGGAAAGAAAAAAAAATCTACAATCCTTATTATGGGGTAATGCTCCAGATTCTCAACTAGCTTGAAGGAAGGTCAGGTTTATAGGTTCTCTAATCAGCCAAATTGTTTTTAGCTGTGCTAACATACTTCCACAAGGGTTTTCAAGGGTATTCTAACCATCCATTAGCATTCTTACACAGTTAGCAAACACAAAGTACCATAAGAACACTGGAGTGATTGTTCTTGGAAATGGGCCTCTATACACCTATGAACACATTGTATTACAAACCAGACATTTGCAGCTAGAATAGTCATTTATCACATTAACAATGTATAGAGTGTATTTCTCAATCATTTAATGTTAGCTTCATTGGAAAAAAATGTGCTTTTCTTTAAAAAATAAGGAAATTTCTAAGTGACCCTAAACTTTTGAACGGTAGTGTATGCGCTGTGTAAAGGCAACAGTAAAGTTGATTGTTCAAGTATTGAACAGGACTGTGACTGTGTTTGTTCCACATCATCTGAAGTGAATGTGCAGCGCATAACAGAAAGCCCTGAGGGGGAGCTGGAGAAAGCGACAGGTATGCTGACAGAAAACTGTCATGTCTATGTGAGGGTAGGCCAGGACTCTGTTGCCCCTGAGTCCTCGGCTACGACTACGGTCATGGATGAACCTTGCATTTGCTGTAGTTGGCAGGATGCCGACACTGTGCTATGCGGAGAGACCACGAATAAAGAAAAGAGTGATGTGTCAGAAGATTGTGGTCCAGGAGGAACGGATGCTCTGGAGGCGGCAAATAGCCTGAATGTGACAGGAAAAGATTACTCTGATGTGACAGGAAAACATGACACTGATGTGACAGGAAAAGATGACACTGAAGTGACAAGAAAAAAAGAAATTGATGTGATAAGAAAAAATGAGACTGTTTTGACCAGTAAAAATGAGACTGGAAACCTGAGAGAAGTGACAAGTACCTCAGATGCTACGGAAACTTTGGACTATTTAATATAGATTGATATACTGTCTTGTGGAGACACCGCAAAGAGAATAGAGACTGAAATTCAGAAAGTGACAACTTTATGGGATGTGCTTGAACCTTTATGTGGAGCTACAAACGCCACAGAGACTTAGGTGGCAGTTAAAAAGAAGGCATCGATTGCTGACAGGAAAGAAAACAATAACTGTGCCTCCGCCCTTTGTGGGTGTGTCCCAGAAAGTATTGTGAAGTGAAGCAGAAGCATGCCCTAGGACTACATCCTAAATCATGTGTGGCTGCAGCAACAGACTGTTTTCGGACAGGCAGCGCACATAACATAAAGTTGGAGTACTAAATCCACCATAAGAAGTAAAATCAAAAAATATCTTTATTAATCTCATATGTATGAGACACCAGAACAACAATTATTAGACAAGGTCAAATCATTCTAGAGTTATTTTGGACAAAGGTAAAGGTGCAGCAGAATTGCGTGCAGCATAACAGCACATCTCAAAAGGGAATGACATATATACAGATTAATAAAGAGACAGTGCTTCAAACATAATATATAAGGTCATACATAGTGAGAAGAAATGATCACCCATGTAGCCATATTAATTGAGGCAGATATAGTCGATAATCTGGCATAGTAGCAATGATATCCCCAAATATGGACCACACAAAGGATCTCACAGTTCAGAGGTTCTTACCCATGGATGTGCTACACGCCACACGGGAGGCCCCTACGCGCATTTCACGTAGGCTTCGTCAGGTTTTTTGCACTTTTTATTCAGGGTCCAGCTGGGCCCATTTGGTCTTGTAAACCAGTGCATTTGTCTGGAGGCCTGTACAGGTAAACCTCTCTGCTTTTTTGCTGTTTTCTTGTATTATTGGAGGATTTTTAAGTCCTCTTCTTGTGCTATTTCAGTGTTAGGATTTAGTGTTAGGGACCCGTAAACGTAGGGACCATTGGAGCAAGTTACGGGCTCACGTATTTTGGCCAAAATATTAGCTAATACCTCACATTTTTTGTTTTTTGCACCTTTTATTCAGGGTGCAGTTGGGCCCATTTGGTCTCGAAAACTGTCTATCTGTTCACATGGGATGCATTTTGATAGTGCTGGGCAGCCTGCCTGATCTAATAGAAGGGTGTCACTACTAGGCTGTTAACCTGGATGCTGCACATTGCCATAGTGTGAACAGCGCCGCATACAAGTTTTTATTGTGCATTAATGTACCAGGCAACCGCCCCCTCCATGTATTGGTTGGCTGTGAGCGGTTGTTTCATCGGTATTCTTGCACCTGTGTTGCCGTTTAATTATATGGGTCCACTGCATCCTGATACTATTTGTCTGGAGGCCTGGACAGGTAAACCTCTCTGCTTTTTTGCTGTTTTCTTGTATTATTGGAGGATTTTTAAGTCCTCTTCTTGTGCTATTTCAGAGTATTTCCATGGCTAGTACATGTGGTGGTTTGGGTACTATGGCCTGAGGCTGCCTTGTAGAAATGTTTATAGTTCCAAAGATCTTGAATGCACATGACATAAAGGGCTGTGCTACTTTCATTGGAAGGGGGAGCCCAACCCTAAGGACTGTGAGCCAGGCACCTTTGATAAGAAGAATGTAAGAATTTAAATACGAATTGCTCATGTTGAGCTAAGTTGGACTATTTTAGGTGCCTCCCTGCATGGAGGCTTGTATGTATGAAAAAAATAATAATTTATATATTTTTTGAGTAAATGATCCAGGATGACTCCTTTGGAAGAAACATGAACCTGACCCATATTTCATCCCTTTTATATAGTGTACTTTTAGTTTAACGTTATTATTATATTTTCTGTATTTATTAAAATTTTCTAATGGTTGGGGACAAACATATCAAAAGGAAGGGAGAATGTAAGGGGCACAAAGGAGTGTCCATAAGTGTACAGATATATAAGTGTATATATATTTAATGGCAGATGTTATGTACCCTTTCCCTTTAATGTTATCCGTATTTATTGTACATGCCATATACAGTTGTGGTCAAAAGTATTGACACCCCTGCAATTCTGTCAGATAATACTCAGTTTCTTCTTGAAAATGATTGCAGACACAAATTCTTTGGTATTATTATCTACATTTAATTTGTCTTAAATGAAAAAACACAAAAGAGAATGAAGCAAAAAGCAAAACATTGATCATTTCACGCAAAACTCCAAAAATGGGCCAGACAAAAGTATTGGCACCCTCAGCCTAATACTTGGTTGCACATTTTTTATCCAAAATAACTGCGACCAACCGCTTCCGGTAACCATCAATGAGTTTCTTACAATGCTCTGCTGGAATTTTAGACCATTCTTCTTTGGCAAACTGCTCCAGGTCCCTGATATTTGAAGGGTGCCTTCTCCAAACTGCCATTTTTAGATCTCTCCACAGGTGTTCTATGGGATTCAGGTCTGGACTCACTGCTGGCCACCTTAGAAGTATCCAGTGCTTTCTCTCAAACCATTTTCTAGTGCTTTTTAAAGTGTGTTTTGGGTCATTGTCCTGCTGGAAGACCCATGACCTCTGAGGGAGACCCAGCTTTCTCACACTGGGCCCTACATTATGCTGCAAAATTTGTTGGTAGTCTTCAGACTTCATAATGCCATGCACACGGTCAAGCAGTCAAGTGCCAGATGCAGCAAAGCAACCTCAAAACATCAGGGAACCTCCGCCATGTTTGACTGTAGGGACCGTGTTCTTTTCTTTGCATGCCTCTTTTTTTTCTCCTGTAAACTCTATGTTGATGCCTTTGCCCAAAAAGCTCTACTTTTGTCTCATCTGACCAGAGAACATTCTTCCAGAACGTTTTAGGCTTTTCAGGTAAGTTTTGGCAAACTCCAGCCTGGCTTTTTTATGTCTCGGGGTAAGAAGTGGGGTCTTCCTGGGTCTCCTACCATACAGTCCCTTTTCATTCAGACGCCGATGGATAGTACGGGTTGACACTGTTGTACCCTTGGACTGCAGGCCAGCTTGAACTTGTTTGGATGTTATTCGAGGTTCTTTATCCAACATCCGCACAATCTTGCATTGAAATCTCTTGTCAATTTTTCTTTTCCGGCCACATCTAGGGAGGTTAGCCACAGTGCCATGGGCTTTAAACTTCTTGATGACACTGCGCACGGTAGACACAGGAACATTTTGGTCTTTGGAGATGGACTTGTAGCATTGATATTGCTCATGCTTCCTCACAATTTGGTTTCTCAAGTCCTCAGACAGTTCTTTGGTCTTCTTTCTTTTCTCAATGCTCAATGTGGTACACACAAGGACACAGGACAGAGGTTGAGTCACCTTTAATCCATGTCAACTGGCTGCAAGTGTGATTTAGTTATTGCCAACACCTGTTAGGTGCCACAGGTAAGTTACAGGTGCTGTTAATTACACAAATTAGAGAAGCATCACATGATTTTTCGAACAGTGCCAATACTTTTGTCCACCATCTTTTTTATGTTTGGTGTGGAATTATATCCAATTTGGCTTTAGGACAATTCTTTTTGTGTTTTTCATTTAAGACAAATTAAATGAAGATAATAATATGAAAGAATTTGTGTTTGCAATCATTTTCAGGAAGAAACTGAGTATTATCTGACAGAATTGCAGGGGTGTCAATACTTTTGGCCACAACTGTAAATGTGTATTTATTGTATCTCTCATATGTATTTAACATTGGACACTGTTATATAGATAGGGAAAGTGTATTACCCTAGTTTGCCCACTAGATGGGGTTAGAGATGCTCAGCTTGTAAATAGTTAAAGTAAGAGGGCTAACAGCTGTTAAGCCAGGGATCATCTGGAATTTGAATCAGTTGGGTGGGAGTGTCCTGACAGGGCTGTTGGCTCTGTAATGTTAAAGTCAAAACCCAGTCATACAGAATTCAGGCCAGTATCTCATCAGGGTGTAACACCAGGAGAAGTGCTGACATTGCAGAATTAGTGGGTCTGCAGTTGCCAGAAGAAGACTAAGCAGTATGGGCAGGTCACTCAGAATGTGGCGGCTTATTTCATTTGTGGACATTTTTGAGACCGGGGCTAAATGGTAAAGAGGTTCCCCTACTGGAGTAAGACTGAGCAGAGTTGATGCTGAAAGACCGGAGAGCACGGTCCGTCCCGGAAGTGAGCTTAGTGGGAGGGAGGGAAAGACAGGGACAGAGGAGAAAATGTCCATTGCCAACTCTGATGCTGATGCTGGAGTGAATATATATGCGCTGTGTAAAGGAAACAGTAAAGTTGATTGTTCAAGTATTGAACAGGACTGTGACTCTGTTTGTTCCATATCGCCTGAGGAGAATGTGCAGCGCATATCAGAAAGCCCTGAGGGGAAGCTGGAGAAAGTGACAGGTATGCTGCCAGAAAACTGTCATGTCTATGTGAGGGGAGGCCAGGACTCTGTTGCCCCGGAGTCCTCGGCCACGACTACGGTCCTGGCTGAATCTTACAGCATCTTACGTCTTTATAGTCAACGGGAGTAGAAATTACCGAATATGTTCAGAACTGATCATAAGACAAAGATTCAGCACCAACAGTGTTCGAATATAGCATGAATTTGTCATAATCAGATTCGGGGGCAAAATCCGAACAAATTCGCTCATCTCTACAATAGTCGCTCACTGCTCCACAGTTTGGTGGAAAAAAGTCTAGATGCGAATGTAAGAAATTAATCTTTCATCAAGGACATGTAACAGCCAAGATCCTTCCTTATATGTTTTGGGATTTTCGACCAACTCATGGTTATCTGCTCTTGAGTTTTCAAAAAAATTAGTTGCCACTAATGCAAATGCTACACATACAGCCTTTTCCTTGTCCTGCAACAAACTAAGAAACTTCTCATCTTGTATAGGTGTGCTGTACGAATCTGAGGTCCAATAAAGACTAATTCTTTTATCTTTAATTCACTCAACCTTGGAAATTTATCAATGAGATACTTGAATGCTTTTGCATTTTTATCCATTGGCTTTACAAAGTTCTTCATTAGGCCGAACTTGATTTGCAATAGTGGTAACAAAATCTTATGTGGGTCAACAAGTGCTGGATGCAAGACATTTTTACTCCCTCGCTGAAGTAAATGTTGAAGAGTCCAATCTCTTTATTGAAGTGATATTCTCTTGCATGACTATCCCATTCACACAGAAAGCAGCAGTATTTTGGGTATCCACCATGGAGACCAAATGGGTGGTCAACCATCTTTATTTCTCCACAGAGAGGCCACAAATGATGGTCATAGTTCAGGAACCTAAACAGCTATTTCATGTTGTCATAGGTTAATTTCATGTGGACTACATAATGAACTGGAATTGAAGGTAGTGCAATGCCATTATGCAGCAAGACGGCTTTTAGGCTTGTTTTGGATGAATAGGTGAAGAACCTCCATTCCTCTGGATTATGACTTATTTTTAGAGCTTCAATTAAACTGTTACATGCCACAAGATCGTCTTTCATTAAAAAGTATTAGTAAAGATCTTTATCCTTTATCACAGTTGCGAAATAATGATATCCGAACATCACCCCCTAGGAAATTCCACTGCTGCAGCACAATAGGAGCTGAGCCTTACTCTTAGGAAGATCCATTTCTCCAACAAGATCATTCAGTTCACTTTGTGTTATAAGGTGTAGTTCAGTTGAGGTTGCTGACAGAAAGTGTGAGTTGTGAGAGGAAGATGTTTCATGACGACAAGAGCATAGAAATACATGCAGCTGAACGCTCCAATCCGAGTGCCAGCGGCAGTGCCGGGTATTGATGTGTGAGACTTGTCCGAGTTTCTCGCATGTGAGTATGAGCCCTAAAACTGTTTCTGTTGTTTTTGGAACTGGCAGTTCTTCTGTATGTGGTATTAGGCATATTGCTGATGTACTGTATACTGTAAAGCCCACTTCTTCCTTGAAACTCATTTCCTAATGGGAACCACCATGCAATAAATAGCAACAGAAATAGCAATTGGTAGTGTGATCGATTGGCTCTCTCAAGATCTTTGGAACTACAAATGGCATAGATTGCCACTTCCCTTGCAACCACTGGATAAGATGTGATGTACACATCTATTGCAGCATATGTGTTGAGCCCATCTCTTGTCCTGATCTCCTATTCTGCAGCCAAAATACAGGTTGTAGGCTTTCCTTATCATGGTAGTCAAGTTTCGGCTTTGTGATGCAAAAGTGATTTCCCCGCATATGTAGCAAAAACTATCTGCTTTGTTAATGCCAGAATGAGGCATATGTAAAAAAACATAGAAACATTTCAAAATGCTAGTAAACTAAGCTAAGAAATACTAAATCCGAGTTGATGTTTTTTTAATTAGTCACCCTAAGATGAAAAGAATACTGAAGAGTCCATAATAGACTAAATAGATGAAGTAATAGACTAGCTACTAACAATGCAATAATGATGATAAAGCAATAACACAATTTTTCTATAAGCCTGCATGAAAGGAGTCATAAGTAATGATGAGTGAGTATACTTGTTGCTCGGGTTTTCCCGAGCATGCTCGGGTGTCCTCCGAGTATTTTGGCGTGCTCGGAGATTTAGTTTTCGTCAGTCTCATCTGCATGATTTGCAACAGCTAGACAGGCAGAATACATGTGTGGAATGCCTGATTGTTATGGAATTCCCACATGTATTCAGCCTGTCTACAAGTCGCAAATCATGCAGATTAGAGGACGAAAACTAAATCTCCGAGCACGCCAAAATACTCGGAGATCACCTGAGCATGCTTGGGAAAACCGGAGCAACGAGTATACTTGCTCATCACTAGTCATAAGTAATTAAAACCTCTACTGGATCTTGAAAATTAGAGCCAATCAACAAATTACGCTTCTTATTCGCTTTCAGCACCACAAAATTAGCTAAGTTCAACTATTTTCATCTCTGAAATAATTTGCCTCTAGCACACTGTTTCACCCACTTTATAAAAGTGACAAGAGCCATGTAAGAAAGCTAAAAGATAATTTAATTTTGTTACAAAAATGGGGTGCTGCAAAATGTGTCAGTTTTACTTTTTCCTGATCAACTGGTTCAAAATCTTATGATAGAGATATGAATCTTTATAAGAAAAAACACAGGATTTTTTATTATTGTATTAAATAAAAAAAGTGTCACATGGTTTGGAGAACTCATTTATTTAAAGGTAACTAAGTATTTCTTTTTCCCTTAGGGCGCTTTCAGACATCCAAGCACATCTGTCTGATCTCGGACTACAATGCATTGATTAGTCATGGGTCTCCAGACCTGACGTCAGCAGCTTCATATATACCTATGAAGATGCTCAGTTTAGGTCCAGAGACCCAAGGTCAGTCTGGGCATTCCCGTCTGACATTGGACCGATGTGTATGAAAGTCTAAATGAGCCCTTATAGTTGTTCTGCAGGAGAATTAAGCATTTGTTCATAGTTTCCTCCACAGATTACATCTGATCACTGAGAGTACCAAAATTACAACACCATATTGCATAATCCTTCCTGGGGTTCGCTCACACAAGTGTATAACTCTGATGAGTGCAAGCTATTAAAGATAGAGATTTCTCTTTGACCAATGTTATTCTATGAGGCAGTGCAGATCAGCGTATTTTTTCTCAGCTGTATTCATCATGAGAAAAAAATTGTAGAATGCTGCAATTTTACTCTGAAATCTGATGGGTGTGAGAAAAAAAATCGGATGCCATATGAACCATCAGAGTGGAATCAGATTTTTACAGATAAATTGCAAATATGTGACATAGGAAACTGTAAATGGTCATGTAAAAGATTAAGAAAACCAACCAAACAATCAAAGCCATGGATAGCCAAAGACTACCAGGCAGGAATTATTAAAATATGCCTTTATTCAATAAAATTGGCAGAAATAATTACATAAAAACATTAAAAACATTGTGCGCATATCGGGAAATATATCATAAATGAAATAATTACATAAAAACTAGATTGAAAAGGGCAGACCCTGTAATAATATTACAATTAATAGAAAAATATCCCTCAGGTATATCACCAAAAATTGTGTGCAAAAATGTGCAATATAATAAAAAAGACCAATTAATAAAAAGAAGTGATAAAATTATTACTCATATAATCACAAAAGTGCAAGTGCATATGAAAAAATGTATCACAAGAGGATATAACAAGTGCATCAGTGTATCAAATAACGTATGTAAACAGTGACATACTCAAAGTGCAATGTGCTGCAAAGAACCATGAGGGATAAAATATGAGTAATATACCTTTAAGGGTCGCCAAGTCCGGTTATAGCATGACCCTTAAAGGTATATTTGATATACGTTCTGATATATCATGCACGCGTTGGGGTACATTTCCTCCCTGACGAAGGAAAGGTTTTTCCAAAATGGGCGTCGGGGTGCACGTTATAACGGCACTTTGAGTATGTCACTGTTTACATGTTATTTGATACACTGATACACTTGTCATATCCTCTTGTGATACATTTTTTCATATGCATTTCCACTTTAATGATTATATGAGTAATAATTTTATCATTTCTTTTTATTAATTGGTCTTTTTTTATTTTATTGCACATTTTGCACACAAATTTTTGTGATATACCTGAGGGATATTTTCCTATTAAATGTAATATTATAACAGGGTCTGCCCTTTTCAATCTGGTTTTTATGTAATTATTTGATTTATGATATATTTCCCGATATGCGCACAATGTTTTTAATGTTTTTATGTAATTATTCCTGCCACTTTTATTGAATAAAGGCATACTTTAATATTTCCTGCTTGATAATCTTTGGCTACCCATGGCTTTGATTGCTTGGTTAACATATTTATTAATGACCTTGTAGGGGGCATTGAGAGTAGAATTTCAATATTTGCAGATGACACTAGACTCTGCAGGGTAATCAATAAAGAGGAGGACAATTTTATATTACAGGAGGATTTATGTAAATTAGAAGCTTGGGCTGATAAATGGCAAATGAGCTTTAATGGGGATAAATGTAAGGTCATGCACTTTGGTAGAACGAGCAAGATGTATAATTATGTGCTTAATTGTAAAACACTGGGCAAAACTGTCACTGAAAAAGACCTGGGTGTATGGGTGGACGACAAACTCACATTTAGTGGCCAGTGTCAGGCAGCTGCTGCAAAGGCAAATAAAATAATGGGATGCATTAAAAGAGGCATAAATGCTCATGAGGAGAACATAATTTTACCTCTATATAAGTCACTAGTGCGACCACATTTAGAATACTGTGTACAGTTCTGGTCTCCGGTGTATAAGAAAGACATAGCTGAACTAGAGCGGGTGCAGAGAAGAGCGACCAAGGTTATTAGGGAACTGGGGGGTCTGCAATATCAAGACAGGTTATTACAATTGGGGTTATTTAGTTTGGAAAATCGAAGGCTTAGGGGTGATCTTATTACAATGTATAAATATATGCGGGAACAGTACAAAGACCTTTCTAATGATCTTTTTACTCTTAGACCTGTCACAGGGACAAGGGGGCATCCTCTACGTCTTGAGGAAAGAAGGTTTAAGCATAATCACAGACGTGGATTCTTTACTGTAAGAGCAGTGAGACTTTGGAACTCTGCCATGTGATGTTGTAATGAGTGATTCCCTACTAAAATTTAAGAAGGGAGTGGATGCCTTTCTTGAAAAGTATAATATTACAGGGTATATACACTAGTTTCCTTGATATTGTGTTGATCCAGGGAGCTAGTCTGATTGCTGTATGTGAAGTCGGGAAGGAAATTTTTTTCCCCTATGTGAAGCTTACTGATTGCCACATGGGTTTTTTTTTGCCTTCCTCTGGATCAGTGGTGGGAAAAGTCCGGCCCACGGGCCGTATACGGCTGCCATATCATCTTGTGCGGCCCGCAGCCATTTTCCCCATTTTTTGGCTGCGGGCCCTTTAAGAGGTGCAGCGGTATTGGGCTCAGCAGGGCCATATTTGCCCCCCCATCATACTCCCCATCTCCATCCGTGCCAGCGCTGCAGCTCCCATGGTCCTGCTCTTCCTGTGTCAGCGCACGGTCACGTGGTACCGCTCATTAAGATCATGAATACGGATGCCACTCCACTCTCATAGGCATGGCACCCATATTCATGACCCTAATGAGCGGTACCATGTGACCGTGCGCTCACACAAACAGGAAGAAGCAGCAGCAGGGACCAAACCACAGGTGAGCCAGGGGGAGGGAAAGAGCGGCGGAGGGGCAATAGGCGCTTGGAGGTGGTATAGAATGAGCGGAGCCTGCACTGTGGAGATGGCTGCACTGAGGAGATGGGTGCTCTGAGGAGATGGGTGCACTGAGGAGATGGGTACACTGGGGAAACGGGTGCACTGGGGAAACGGGTGCACTGCGGAGATAGGTGTACTGAGGAAACGGGTGCACTAGGGAGATAGCTGCACTATTGAGATGGCTGCACTAGGGAGATGGGTGCACTGAGGAGATGGGTGCACTGGGGAAATTGGTGCACTGAAGAGATGGGTGCACTGAGGAGATGGGTGCACTGAGGAGATGGGTGCACTGAGGAGATGGGTGCACTGGGGAAACGGGTGCACTGAGGAGATGACTGCACTGAGATGTGTTATGAATGAGTCACCGAGGAGGAAAAACAAAAACAAGCTAAGCCACAGAAAACCAGAGCGGTTGGTAACTAAGCAGATTGCAGACCCCTGATCCTATCCACACAACTAGCAGTAGCCGTGGAGAATACCTACGATGATCCTAGATGCCTCGTCACAGCCAGAGAACTAAAGAAGCCTAAAGTAAGAAAAGGGGAAATCTAAACTGCCCCAGAGCAGACCCCAAATCAATAGATAGCCCCAAACATGTATTGTCGGTGAGACAAGATGAAAACACAAACACAGATAGAAAAATAGGCTGAGCAAACAATAGGACCCACAGTAACTAGAAAGGACAGGAAAGGAAAGATGCTGTCTGCAATCACGCACAAAAACCCTGCCAAAAAAGTCCAACACTTTCTGATAACAAAAAACCTGAAGTCGCTAGACTTCAATTCCCTATATCAGCACTCTGGTATATTCTGAAGACAGAAAAAAGACTAATCTGATCAGAGACAAAAAGCAAACTGGCATAAACAGAGACAAAAGAATGGAAATTCAGCACAGCCCCAGCAGGGGCTGGCTGACCACAAAAACTGAGTAAGTCAGACCCAATCTCATGTGAAAAAATAGCAGAGCAAACTTAGCTTGAGAAGGCAGGAACAGAAATGGAAATCAGAACCTCAGGGCAGGAAAAAATCACCAGCACAAAATTAGGGAGTCGGCTGTCTTAAATCCAGTCAGAGACTCCTGATGTCCAATCACAGTCCTCCTCCTCAGGTGGCAGGTCTCTGCCATTTAGATCAGCTTCATTACCTACTGTCACCACTAGAGGGAGCCCGGATGGGGAACTCACGACTCCTCTGTCAACACAGCCAGCTCCACCACCCTCACCAGAAGCCAGAGGTAAACCAGAAAATGAGTTCACAACAGAGAAGGCTGCACTGAGGAGATGGCTGCACAGGGGAGATGGCTGCACAGAGGAGATGGCTGCACTAGGGAAACGGGTGCACTGAGATGGCTGTACTGGGGAAATGGGTGCACTGAGGAGATGGCTGCAATGAGGAAACGGGTGCACTGAGGAGATGGGTGCACTGAGGAGATGGGTGCACTGAGGAGATGGGTGCACTGAGGAGATGGGTGCACTGGGGAAACGGGTGCACTGGGGAAACGGGTGCACTGGGGAAACGGGTGCACTGGGGAAACGGGTGCACTGGGGAAACGGGTGCACTGAGGAGATGACTGCACTAGGGAGATGGCTGCACTGAGGAGATGACTGCACTGGGGAGATGACTGCACTGGGGAGATGGCTGCACTGGGGAGATGGCTGCACTGGGGAGATGGCTGCACTGGGGAGATGGCTGCACTGGGGAGATGGCTGCACTGGGGAGATGGCTGCACTGAGGAGATGGCTGCACTGAGGAAATGGGTGCACTGGGGAAATGGGTGCACTGGGGAAACAGGTGCACTGAGGATGGCTGCACTGGGAAAACAGGTGCACTGAGGAGATGGCTGCACTGAGGAGATGGCTGCACTGGGGAAATGGGTGCACTGGGGAAATGGGTGCACTGGGGAAACGGGTGCACTGAGGAGATGGCTGCACTGGGGAAATGAGTGCACTGAGGAGATGGGTGCACTGAGGAGATGGGTCCACTGGGGAAATGGATGCACTGAGGAGATGGCTGCACTAAGGAGATGGCTGCACTGGGTAAACGGGTGCACTGGGGAAACGGGTGCACTGAGGAGATGGCTGCAATGGGGAATTGGGTGCACTGAGGAGATGGGTGCACTGGGGAAACAGGTGCACTGAGGAGATGGCTGCACTAGGGAGATGGCTGCACTGAGGAGATGGCTCCACTGGGGAAACAGGTGCACTGAGGAGATGGCTGCACTGAGGAGATGGCTGCACTGGGGAAATGGGTGCACTGAGGAGATGGCTGCACTGGGGAAACGGATGCACTGAGGAGATGGCTGCACTAAGGAGACGGCTGCACTGGGGAAACGGCTGCACTGGGGAAACGGCTGCACTGGGGAAACGGCTGCACTGGGGAAACGGGTGCACTGGGGAGCGGGTGCACTGAGGAGATGGCTGCACTAGGGAGATGGCTGCACTGAGGAGATGACTGCACTGGGGAAACGGGTGCACTGAGGAGATGGCTGCAATGGGGAAATGGGTGCACTGAGGAGATGGCTGCAATGGGGAAACGGGTGCACTGAGGAGATGGGTGCACTGGGGAAACTGGTGCACTGAGGAGATGGCTGCACTAGGGAGATGGCTGCACTAGGGAGATGGCTCCACTGGGGAAACAGGTGCACTGAGGAGATGGCTGCACTGAGGAGATGGCTGCACTGAGGAGATGGCTGCACTGGGGAAACGGATGCACTGGGGAAATGGGTGCACTGGGGAAATGGGTGCACTGAGGAGATGGCTGCACTGGGAAAACGGGTGCACTGAGGAGATGGCTGCACTGGGGAAACGGGTGCACTGAGGAGATGGCTGCACTAGGGAGATGGGTGCACTGGGGAGATGGGTGCACTGGGGAAACGGGTGCACTGGGGAAACGGGTGCACTGAGGAGATGGCTGCACTGGGAAAACAGGTGCACTGGGGAGATGGCTGCACTGAGGAGATGACTGCACTGGGGAAATGGGTGCACTGGGAAGATGGCTGCGCTGAGGAGATGCCTGCACGGAGGAGATGGCTGCACTGTGCAAACGGGTGCACTGGGGAAATGGGTGCACTGAGGAGATGGCTGCACTGGGGAAACAGGTGCACTGAGGAGCTGGCTGCACTGGGGAGACGGCTGCAGTGTGCAGGGTAATCACGGTACCTCAGGCCCGTTGCTCGGGCTTTCCTGAGCATGCTCGGGTGTCCTCCAAGTATTTTGGCGTGCTGGGAGATTAAGATTTCGTCGCCTCAACTGCATGATTTATGGCTGCTGGGCAATCTGAATACATGTGAGGAATGCCTGCTTGTTAAGGAATCCCCACATGTATTCAGACTGTCCAGCAGCAGCAAATCATGCAAATGCATCGACAAACTAAATCTCTGAGTATGCCAAAATACTCAGAGGACACCCGAGCATGCTCGGGAAAACTCGAGCAACGAGTATACTCGCTTATCATTATTAATAATTTTATAGGCCCCCGAACGCTATTATAAAATTCCAAATGGCCCTCGGCAGAAAAAAGGTTCCCCACCCCTGCTCTGGATCAACATGTTAGGGCAGGTTAGTACAGGATATGGGTTGAACTAGATGGACTTAAAGTCTACCTTCAACCTTAATTACTGTGTTACTATGTTACTATGGTTCTCTTAAATTTTAGTGGTTTTCACTAATTTTTCACAGTGCATTGGAGTTATGTTGAGTCATAAGTCTATAGATATATTTATTCTTATTTGATATAAAATATCATCTCCGGTATATCAGTTGCTTCAACCCTTATCTGTAAAAGACTAAAGGCCCCGTCACACATACAGATACACCAGCGATCCCGACAACGATACGACCTTGTCAGGATCGCTGGTGTATCGCTACATGATCACTGTTGAGCTGCCAAACAGGCAGCTTCATCAGCGATCAGCACCAGTGAGGACGCTGGTCTCTAAGGTAAATATCGGGTTACTAAGCGGCGCGCATCACTTAGTTACCCAATGTGTACTTTGGAAACCTGCGTGCTCGCGCCAGGAGCTGCCAGCATGCAGGTTTCTAAGGTACACATTGGGTATCTAAGTGATGCGCACCGCTTAGTAACCCGATATTTATCTTAGAGACCAGCTCCCAGTGCCTGCTTAGAGCTCTGGGAGCCTCGCTGATCATTGGCACCCGCTGCCACACGCAAGCAATGCACGCTGGCCAGCGGGAGACCAGCGATCTAAAAATGGTCCAGGCTGATCAAGAACGATCAGCGATACCAGGCAGGGGGGCCGGTCGCTGATCCCTGTCACACACAGCGATCTCGCTGGCGAGATCGCTGTGGTGCCACAAAATTAGCGATCTAGCTAGCGAGATCGCTGTGTGTGACAAGGCCTTTAGGCTAGAATCACACCGGTTTATGGCATCTGATGTGAGAGCATCAGATGTGATATACTAATGACTTTTGGCTCCAGCTCTGCTGCGAGCATGATCCGAGTGTCATGCTACTCTGCTCTGATCCTCTCACATGACAGGATCGGAGCACAGCTGTGGAGGAGATGGAGAAAGTCATTTGTCATCTCCTTAATTACCTGTCTCAGTGTATATCGGACTGCACTGGGATGACAGCCGAGTGCATTCTGATGTTTCACTCAAACCCATAGACTTGTATGGGTGGTGTGACCTGAGTCTCGCCGAGCATGCTACAATTGTACTCTCATGCCATGAGAAAATAATAGCAGATCTCAGCAGACCCTTAGTATAACCCTGGGCTGAATGCGATGAGAATGTTTTATCACATAGCACTCGGCCGTGTTATACAGTAGTGTGGCTCCGGCCTTTAAGCTAATGAGTAAAAAAACAGATTGCACATGGACAGCATACAGATGACAGGTGAGAAAAAATTGTCACACTTTTCTGGAAGAGAATGGGATCGATTTTTTAAACACTCATGTGAATCAGAAAAGCGATTGCTTTTTCTTCAGAAATAGCAAAAGACAGTTACTCCATGACAAGCAATTAACATCCTTCTTCTCTCTTCACACAGGTAAATCATATCATTCAACTTCTGATCTGAACCACCCTGCATGTATTTTACTCCATTCAATGTTAGCAAGCAGCCTGAATGGTAACCATGTCATTCAACTTCTTTGCTATAATTCACCTGTTACATTTGTTCTCAGCACTTACTGTTGTATATCCATGGGGGGGGGACTCTGTAGATGTTATCTTAGGAGAGGTGCTTTAGCATAGAGATGGAATCAGGGCTGCGTCTTTGATCATCTTTTGCACACCAGTATGTGTTGAGCAGCTGTTGCTAATTTATAACTAATTCAGCTCCCACAATCCCTCTTTCCTGGCCCTGTAGTAGGGTGTATAAATTTTGAATCATTTTAAGGGGATCACGCATGTGAGGGGTTGCATGCATTCAGCAAGGCATAGCATTAGCTAAGCATCCAGCAAAAGACAGTTACTCCATGTCAGTTAGTCAGGGCCGGAGTCAGGTAAATAACACTTTGCTCTCCCTTTTCACCATGTGCTTTATTTTTATCCTCCTGTGTTCCCTTGCTATCCACATTCACCGCCCCAACCCCCTCCATCATGACTCATAAACATCAGCCCCTCTATATTTGCCTCTATTACTTACACTCCCTCATCTCCCTCTCTCAATTGTGCCCTCTGTAATCCACGCTATGTATGTAACAAGCTTCCTTTCCAGCACAATTACTTTCTGAACAACTCTCTGAATCTGTTGTCCCTCACTGAAACCTTCATTCAGGATTCTGACACTGTCTCCCCTGCTGCTATTTCCCATGGTGGCTTACAATTCACCCATTCCCCGAGACCCACAAACAGACTTGGTGGTGGAGTCGGCATACTCCAGTCCCCACAATGCACTTTGCAGTTCATCCCCTCAGTTCCATCACTCTCATTCCCTTCTTTTGTGGTCCACACCATCAGGCTCTTCCATCCCCTCCTCCTCAGAGTAGCAGTTATATACCGGCCCCCAGGCTCACCCACCCACTTCCTTGACCACTTCTCAGCCTGGCTGCCGCACTTCATGTCCTCAGAACTACCAACCCTTATCCTGGGAGACTTCAACATTCCCATTAACAACCCCACTTCCACATCTGCATCCCAGTTTTTATTACTAACCACTTCTCTAGGCCTCTCACAGCTCTCAACCTCTGAGACACACAAAGACGGTAACACCCTTGACCTGGTCTTTGTCCAGCTCAGTTCAATCTCCTACCTAAATAACTCACAGCTTCCAGTCTTTGACCACAACATTCTCTCCTTCACGCTCACAAATCCTCACCCACCCCACCACACTCCTACCTATCACACATTCAGAAATCTACAAGCTATTATCCCTCAGACACTTTCAGACTCCCTACAACCTTCCCTGTCTCCAATCTCCTCTTTTTTCTGTCCTGACCTGACTGTTCATCACTACAACAACACTCTTAGAAGCACCCTTAACCAAGTAGCATCCCTCACCCGCAGAACCTCCAAACACAGAGTAAAACAACCCTGGGTCACATCGCAAACTTGACTTCTCCAGCGATACTCTAGGAGTGCTGAATGCTGTCACTAGATCACCAGCGATAGCGTGTTCTGTGCTGATACAGCCAGTGTCGAATTTCAAACAAGGGTGGGTGGTTTTGCTGGGCATAAAATACTTGTTATGGAAAAGGTTGAGATGTACTCCACAGGGGAAAATGTTTGTCAGCCCAAAACACTTAGTATATGGCCATTACAAGTCTAGGAGACCCGCTCCTTTTTAATGGGACATTTTTTATAAAGAGGCCCTCCTGCATGTTTCTTCCAAGGGGGGACTGGGGTTATTGGGGTGCATATGACTTGGAAGCAGGGCAGGCCTTGCAGTCAATGCATACAAAAACAGAATGGTAGTACAAAATGAAAAATGTGAAGTGGATTTTCCTGTGTCCATCCAGTACCTGGATTCAAAGGCATATTGGGGTGCAGATGACTTGGTAGCAGGGCAGGCATTGCAGTCAATGCATAAGAAAACAGAATGGGAGTCCAAAATGAAAAATGTGAAGGGGATTTTCCTGTGCCTATCCATTATGTGGGTTCAAAAGCTTATTGGCGTGCATATGACTTGATAGCAGGGCAGGCCTTGCAGTCAATGCATAAGAAAATGGTATGGGAGTCAAAATGAATAATGTGAAGTGGATTTTGATGGGCCCAACCAGAATGTGGGTTCAAAGACTTATTGGGGTGCATATGACTTGGCAGCAGGTCAGGCATTGCAGTCAATGCATAAGAAAACAGAATGGGAGTACAAAATGAATAATGTGAAGTGGATTTCCCTAGGCCCATCCAGTACCTGGGTTCAAAGGCTTATTTGGGTGCATATGACTTGATAGCAGGGCAGGCCTTGCATTCAATGCAACATTTTTTATGGAAGCCGCCCTCCTGGACATCTTGTGAAGGGGTATTGGGGTGTGTCAATTCTTGGCAGCCTATCCACTCATTGCATAGGCTATAATAGTTTAGGAGACCCACTGTTTAACCCCTTCACCCCCAAGGGTGATTAGCATGTTCATGACCGGGCCAATTTTTACAATTCTGACCACTCTCCCTTTATGAGGTAATAACTCTGAAACGCTTCCATAGATCCCAGTGATTCTGACATTGTTTTCTCGAGACATATTGTACTTCATGTTAGTGGTAAAATTTCATTCAAATAACTTGAGTTTATTTGTGAAAAAAACAGAAATTTGGTGAAAATTTTGAAAATTTCGCAATTTTCCAAATTTGAATTTTTATGCCCTTAAATCACAGAGATATGGCACAAAAAAAACTTGATAAGTAACATTTCCCACATGTTTACTTTACATCAGCACAAATTTGGAACCAAAATTTTTTTTTGCTAGGAAGTTATAAGGGTTAAAATTTGACCAGCGATTTCTCATTTTTGCAACACCATTTTATTTTTACGGACTACATCACATTTGAAGCCACTTTGAGGGGTCTTTATAATAGAAAATATCCAAAAGTGACACCATTCTAAAAACTGCACCCCTTAAGGTGCTCAAAACCACATTCAAGAAGTTTATTAACCCTTTAGGTGCATCACAGGAATTTTTTGAATATTTAAAAAAAAATGAACATCTAACTTTTTTTCACAAAAAAAATACTTCAGGTTCAATTTTTTTTTATTTTACCAAGAGTAACAGGAGAAATTGGACGGCAAAAGTTATTGTGCAATTTGTCCTGAGTACGCTGATACCTGATATGTGGGTGGGAACCACTGTTTCGGCGCCTGGCAGAACTCAGAAGGAAAGGAGCGCTGTTTGACTTTTTCAATGCAAAATTGGCTGGAATTCAGATTGGACGCCATGTCACGTTTGGAGAGCCCCTGATGTACATAAACAGTGGAAACCCCCCACAAGTGACCCCATTTTGGAAACTAGACCCCCCAAGGAACTATCTAGATATGTGGTGAGAACTTTGAACCCACAAGGGCTTCACAGAAGTTTATAACATACAGCCGTACAATTAAAAAATCATATTTTTTCAACAAAAATGATCTTTTCACCCTCAATTCTAATTTTTCCAAGGGTAACAGGACCCTAAAATTATTGTGCAATTTTTCCTGAGTACGCTGATAACCCACATGTGGGGGTAAACCACTATTTGGGCGCATGGCAGAGCTCGGAAGGGAAGCAGCGCCATTTGACGTTTTTGGCTGGAATTGAGATCTGACCCCATGTCGCGTTTGGAAAGCCCCTGATGTGCCAAAACAGTGGAAACCCCCAAGAAATTACACCATTTTGGAAACTAGAACCCCCAAGGAGCTTATCTAGATGTGTGGTGAGCACTTTGACCCCTCCAGTGCTTCACAGAAGTTTATAACGCCCGGGCGTGAAAATAAAAATTCGTATTTTTTCCACAAACATGATCTTTTAGTCACCAATTTTTTTTATTCTCCCAAGGGTACCAGGAGAAATTGAACCCCAAAAGTTGTTTTCGAGTTTGTCCTGAGTACGCTGATACCCCATATGTGGGAGAAAACTACTGTATGGGCACATGTCGGGGCTCGGAAGGGAAGTAGTGACGTTTTGGAATGCAGATTTTGATGGAATGGTCTGCGGGTGTCATGTTGCCTTTGGAGAGCCCCTAATGTACCTAAACAGTGGAAACCCCCCACAAATGACACCATTTTGGAAACTAGACCCCCTAAGGAACTTATCTAGATGTGTGGTGAGCACTTTGAACCCCCAAGGGCTTCACAGAAGTTTATAATGCCCGGGCATGAAAATAAAAAAATTGTATTTTTTCCACAAGCATGATCAATTAGTCCCCAATTTTTTTATTTTCCCAAGGGTAACAGGAGAAATTGAACCCCAAAAGTTGTTGTTCATTTTGTCTTGAGTACACTGATACCCCATATGTGGTAGAAAACTATTGTATGGGCACACGTCGTGGCTCGGAAGGGAAGGAGTGACGTTTTGGAATGCAGACTTTGATGGAATGGTCTGTGGGTGTCATGTGCGTTTGGAGAGCCCCTGATGTACCTAAACTATTGAAACTCCCCACAAGTGACCCCATTTTGGACACTAGACCCCCCACGGAACTTATCTAGATGTGTGGTGAGCACTTTGAACCCCCAAGTGCTTCACAGAAGTTTATAACGCCCGGGCGTGAAAATAAAAAAATCATTTTTTTCCACAAAAATGATATTTTTGCCCCCAATTTTTTATTTTCCTAAGGGTAACAGGAGAAATTGGACCCCAAAAGTTGTTTTGCAGTTTGTCCTGAGTAGGCTGATACCCCATATGTGGGGGTAAAACACTGTTTGGGCGCATGGCAGAGCTTGGAAGGGAAGGAGCACCATTTGACTTTTTCAACTCAGAATTGGCTGGAATTGAGATCAGACGCCATGTTGCATTTGGAGAGCACCTGATGTGCCCAAACAGTGGAAACCCCCAATTCTAACTCCAACCCTAACCCCAACACACCCCTAACCCTAATCTCAGCCCTAACCCTAGCCCTAACCCTAGCCCTAACGCTAATGGGAAAATGTAAATAAATACATTTTCTTTTAGTTTTATTATTTTTCCCTTACTAGGGGGGTGATAACGGGGGTTTGATTTACTATTTATGGCTGGTTTTTATGTTTGGCAGCTGTCATACGCTAAAAGACGCTTTTTATAATAAAAGTAGTTTTTGCATCACCTCATATTGAGAGCTATAGTTTTTCCGTATTTTGACCCACCGAGTCATGTGAGGTCTTATTTTTTTGGGGACGAGTTGACGTTTTTATTGGTACCATTTTCGGGCACGTGACATTTTTTGATCGCTTTTTATTCTGATTTTTGGGACGCAGAAGGAACAAAAACCAGCGTTTCATGAATTTCTTTTGGGGGGGGGCGTTTACACCGTTCCACGTGCGGTAAAATTGATAAAGCGGTTTTATTTTTCGGGTCAGTTCGGTTACAGCGATACCTCATTTAGGTAGTTTTTTTATGTTTTGTCGGTTTTATGCAATGAAAACTCTTTTATATAAAAAATAATTATTTTTGCATCGCTTTATTCTGCGAGCTATAACTTTTTTATTTTTCGTTGATGACACTGTATGGTGACTCGTTTTTTGCGGGACAAGATGACGTTTTCAGCGGTACCATGGATATTTATATGCGTCTTTTTGATCGCGCGTTATTGCACTTTTTGTTTGGCGGTATGATAATAAATCATTATTTTTTTTGCTTCGTTTTTTATTTTTATTTTTTAAAGGGTTCGCTAAAGGGGTTAACTAATGTAAAAGTTTTATAGGGCAGGTCGTTACGGACGCGGCGATACCTAATATGTGTACTTTTATTGTTTGTTTTTTTTATTTCCAAAAAATGGATTTATTGGGGAAATATTTTTTTTTTCAAATTTATTTGGCGATTTTTTTAAAAATTATTTTAACACTTTTTTTTTATTTTTTTTACTTTATTACATAGTCCCAGGTGGGACATCACTGTCCTGTGACAGATCACTGATCTGTCACATCACAGATCACTGTGACAGATCAGCGATCTGTCACAGGCACTACTGCAGACTTCCTCATGCCTGCGCTTTGCAGGCACTGAGGAAGCCAGCTGCCTGAAGGTCCCCGTCGCCATCTTGGATTTGGGGGCCTGCAGGGAAGGAGCCCCCCGCAGCAGCACTGCACATTGCGCTGCCGTGGGGGGCTCAGGGAAGCACGGAGGGAGCCCCCTCGCTGCCGATGCTTCCCTTTAACCCCGATACACCGCGATCATGTTTGACACCTGGCCGCAATCAGCGGCACTCACCACGTGGGCGCTGCTGATCGCTGAGACGTACTATCCGGTCCGTGGGCATAGGGGCCCGGGTCCCATGGACAGGATAGTGCATCTGATGTCAGGAAGGGGTTAATAATGGCCCTTTAAGAAGATTAATGCCGCCTGATGCCTCAGTAAAAATAGGCTCTGTGACTTTGAGTCCCTCATTCATAAATGAACCAAGATGTGTCTGCTTATGTGTCACACACCACATGGCCAGCTAGGGTTGTTAAATGTTGCAATGACATTTCCCAATGAATACAATTGTATTGGTTGAAAGCAATGTTAAAGTTGAAAAATGCTTAAAAAACGCTGCGTCTGAACATAGCCCAAATGTTGGAGAAACATTTTGGTCTGGGGTTAATTATTTTGCCTTATATACAAGTCATTAATCTGGAAAGGATGTACCTTTACATATTTCCCAGCAAAATCCATTTTAGTTTAGTTTTGGTATGTTTTTTGGTGCATCAGTAAAAATAGCATGAAACTCTGATAACTTTGTTTACATCTGTGAACTAGGAGTCAGGAATGCTTCCAGGGGTGATCCCCATGATTTCACTGTGTCATTTGAGCAGTGTTTCCATCATTTTCAGACATTTTTAGACCTTAAAAGGACCCTTGGGGGGATCACTGTAAAAATGCTCGGGTCTCCCATAGACTTACATTTGGCTCGTTGTTCTGTCCGAGTATCCGAGTATTTCAATTTGCTCGACCCGAGCAATGAGCACCCGAGCATTTTAGTGCTCGCCCATCACTATTGGTTATAGCTGATAATGGTAGACAGTGTGGAGGTCATATACCAAAGGAGGTTTATTTAGGGTCATAATATGGATAGTTATTTTTATGCAGAGGGCATTTTAATAATGCTTTTATTTTTAAGGGCACTGTGTTAGGATGTGCTGCAAAAGACTGGAGAAGAGGGAGGTCTGCAGAGAACGTCTGTGGATGTGAAAATTCATCATGGCATCTAGACAAGATGGAAATAAAGAAAGACTATTCCAGAGAAGATGTAATCTATATGGTAACTGGATTTAAATGTTTATTTGTGATACTGATTCATTCTCATCAGTACTGTGGTTCCTGTATGGTCCATATGCTGTTAATAGCAACTCCCAGTATCTCCTTACCCTTGTTAAGGACATATTGGGAGTTGTAGGGTTGTAGGTTAGGCCGGCTTCACATTTGCATTCGGCAGAGCTGCAGAGGGCTGTGTAGTGCCTCCGTGAAGCTCCGCCCACTGCTGCACCTCCTCCGTGAAGCTCCATCTACGTCTGCATGCAGCCTGCATACCTATCTTTAACATTGGGTACGCAGGCCATGCGGATGTATGTGGATACAATTTGTTGCGGTCGCCGCATCGTCAAAACGACGCATGCAGACACATCCGCATACATCCACACGGCCTGTGTACCCAATGTTAAAGATAGGTACACAGTCCACATGCAGATGTAGGCAGAGCTGACTGGAGGAGGTGCGGCAGTGGGCGGAGCTTCACGGAGGAACTACACAGCCCTCCACAGGTCTGCTGAACGCTAGTGTGAAACTAGCCTTAGTCAACTGCATTAGTCAGTTGCATTTATAAGACTGGATAGCAGGCTGGCTTAACACATGTTGTTTATAAACTGTTCAGCCATTTGCCTTATGCATTTTCATGTTACCTGTATACATGCACCGATTCCTTGTTTTATTGCTACTAGTTTCACCGAATGTTTCTAGTAATGTTCAATAAACTGCACAGACTTCAAGATTCAGTCTTCTAACTGGACTACGGTAGATCGGTTTAGCTGTCAGACTATGCACACACCTTAGGCCTGTTTCACACTTCAGTTTTTTGTGTCGGAAAGCGGATCCGTTGCTAACTGATGTGAACGGATGCCACCGGACCGTTTTTTTTTTTTACGGATCCGATGAATGAAGAATTTTAAAGGAACCGCAAGAGAGAGCGAGAGAGAGAGATCCTGCCGCCCGAAAAAACGTTACATGCTCAGTTTGGGCATGTCGGCAGACGGCAAAATTTTGGCGGATCCGCAAAAAAACGGATCCAACGGATGGCCGTCCATCAAGATCCGCCGGTAATGCAACTCAATGGGAAAAAAAACGGATCCGCCAAACAAAATAGTGGATCCGTTTTTTTTGCAAAACAGCGGATCTTGACTGATGGACAAAAACTGAAGTGTGAAACAGGCCTTAGGTTAACGTGTAGCAAAGGGAGAACACTTGCCCCAAAATTTGTCTCTCTAGAAATCACAAATTTGGTTACATTCTAAACACATTTGATTAATTTAGAATGAATTCACTCATCTTTAGAACATACCCTAACAATTCCATGGACTGTGTTCATGTCAGTGAGGGGTTTATTGTTCTGATACTGATATCATGATTAGTCTGCTACATGCATATCCTTTTCTTTTTTACAATAGGAATATAAGTTTGTCCTGTAGAGACTGGAATCAATTCATCGTTTTGGAAGAGGTAAATCATAAAGAGAACAAGGACTGAAATGTGTAAATATAAATGTGTCCTCATTGCCGCTTGGCACCAATCCGTACATGCGAAATAGCCTCTCTAGCTACCATAGATCGGTGGTCTCTGCGGCAGAGTAAATGTAAATTTATTTAAATGAGTTCCTGTACAAATAGAGAAGAGTCCACTTATCTAGAGCTCTGTGCCCAGATTTGAAACGGACTTGTTCTATCTCCTTAGCTCAAACATGAAGAGTCTTCATTGGTTACTCTATTTAGTAGCAACTCTACAATGTGAGTCTGGGTTTCTGCCTAAACCACTTTAAATGATTTTAGAGATTATTTTTTAGATGAAGTATGATGTAATTTTTATTTGTTCACAGATGTCACTGCACAGATATCCCTGGTGGACTCCGGTCCTAACACTGTGAAACCAACAGAGACATTAGAATTGACCTGTAAAGTGACCGGTGCCTCCCTGACTGACAGCGCTAACATGTATGCTGTACACTGGATCAGACAGCCTGAAGGGAAAGCTTTAGAGAGGTTAGGGAGAATAAGATATAATGCTGTTACTATCTACGCCCAGTCTGTCCAGGGACGTATAACTATAAGGAGAGACACAAATAAGGGGGAAGTTTATTGTAAACTCACTGGAGTGAGACCTGAAGAATCTGGGGCATATTATTGTGCTAGAGAGTCACAGTGTAACAGATGGGCTGAGGACATGTACAGAAACTGATTTATAAAAAGTATAGAACTGAAGAAACAAGTGGAAATTTCTAAGACATTAAGTCTTAAATCTGATAGATTGTAAAATATATGTGCAGTTATGGGAAGGTGAAAAAAATTATAATTTAAAAAATATGTCAATCTACATCTACAATGCATGATCAAACAGAATGATATTTCTATACATGTGCTAAAATAAAACCATTTATTTACAAAAATGTTTAATATAAAACCACATAAATTCAGCCAGACTTTTTTTTTTTATATACAGTGGGGCAAAAAAGTATTTAGTCAGTCAGCAATAGTGCAAGTTCCACCACTTAAAAAGATGAGAGGCATCTGTAATTTACATCATAGGTAGACCTCAACTATGGGAGACAAACTGAGAAAAAAAATCCAGAAAATCACATTGTCTGTTTTTTTTTCATTTTATTTGCATATTATGGTGGAAAATAAGTATTTGGTCAGAAACAAGCAATCAAGATTTCTGGCTCTCACAGACCTGTAACTTCTTCTTTAAGAGTCTCCTCTTTCCTCCACTCATTACCTGTAGTAATGGCACCTGTTTAAACTTGTTATCAGTATAAAAAGACACCTGTGCACACCCTCAAACAGTCTGACTCCAAACTCCACTATGGTGAAGACCAAAGAGCTGTCAAAGGACACCAGAAACAAAATTGTAGCCCTGCACCAGGCTGGGAAGACTGAATCTGCAATAGCCAACCAGCTTGGAGTGAAGAAATCAACTGTGGGAGCAATAATTAGAAAATGGAAGACATACAAGACCACTGATAATCTCCCTCGATCTGGTGCTCCACGCAAAATCCCACCCCGTGGGGTCAGAATGATCACAAGAACGGTGAGCAAAAATCCCAGAACCACGAGGGGGGACCTAGTGAATGAACTGCAGAGAGATGGGACCAATGTAACAAGGCCTACCATAAGTAACAACCTACGCCACCATGGACTCAGATCCTGCAGTGCCAGACGTGTCCCACTGCTTAAGCCTGTACATGTCCGGGCCCATCTGAAGTTTGCTAGAGAGCATTTGGATGATCCAGAGGAGTTTTGGGAGAATGTCCTATGGTCTGATGAACCCAAACTGGAACTGTTTGGTAGAAACACAACTTGTCGTGTTTGGAGGAAAAAGAATACTGAGTTGCATCCATCAAACACCATACCTACTGTAAAGCATGGTGGTGGAAACATCATGCTTTGGGGCTGTTTCTCTGCAAAGGGGCCAGGACGACTGATCCGGGTACATGAAAGAATGAATGGGGCCATGTATCTTGAGATTATGAGTGCAAACCTCCTTCCATCAGCAAGGGCATTGAAGATGAAATGTGGCTGGGTCTTTCAACATGACAATGATCCAAAGCACACCGCCAGGGCAACGAAGGAGTGGCTTCGTAAGAAGCATTTCAAGGTCCTGGAGTGGCCTAGCCAGTCTCCAGATCTCAACCCTATAGAAAACCTTTGGAGGGAGTTGAAAGTCCGTGTTGCCAAGCGAAAAGCCAAAAACATCACTGCTCTAGAGGAGATCTGCATGGAGGAATGGGCCAACATACCAACAACAGTGTGTGGCAACCTTGTGAAGACTTACAGAAAACGTTTGACCTCTGTCATTGCCAACAAAGGATATATCACAAAGTATTGAGATGAAATTTTGTTTCTGACCAAATACTTATTTTCCACCATAATATGCAAATAAAATGAAAAAAAAACAGACAATGTGATTTTCTGGATTTTTTTTTCCTCAGTTTGTCTCCCATAGTTGAGGTCTACCTATGATGTAAATTACAGACGCCTCTCATCTTTTTAAGTGGTGGAACTTGCACTATTGCTGACTGACTAAATACTTTTTTGCCCCACTGTATTTCCATCACTATAACCATTTTTTGTTTCCAATTTCCCAACTTTCCCAGATTAAGTTTAGTAAACCTGACTTATTAAGCCCTCTATATTTTGTCTCCTTCATATGTCTCCAAACTTATCTCACAATATCTTCTAACAGTAATCTCTGGTCCTCACAAGACCTTCTCCTCTCCTTTGCTTTCATACGTTTCTCCCCCAATCGTCTTCTTCAAGACTTCTTCCAAGCATCCCCCATCCTCTGAAATTACATGCCCCCACATGTGCAATTGTCTCTATCATTCAGAACCTTTAGATAGAACTTCACCACCATTGTAGCTGCTACAAACCCAACAACTAACTGTCTCCTTCCTCATTACTCTGTAGACTGTAACCCTGCAAGGGCAGGGTCCTCTTCATCTCTGTAAATGCCTGTCAATGTTAGTTTGTGCATTGAATATTAGTTTTGCATTTTGTATGTAAACCCTTTTCACATGTATGGCACCATAGAATCCAAGGTGCTCTAAAATTGAATAATAAAAAACACTATTGAAAAAGTAGCTAAAAGGGATTGTTCCCCCAAGGATCATTATTTAAAAATAAATCCAGCACTAAATTATATATTTTCTTTATCTACACTTGCATGCTAATATCAGCAGATATTTCAAAACTGTCATAAGAACAACACTTCCAGCTGTTCATATTGAATAATAGTTACCTTGATCACTTTGGGAACTATGCAGAGGACACAACTTGGCATGGACACAAAGGACCAACAGCGAGATGAATTGGCTGATTCAGAAGCTGCATCAGATATTTAGAGGAGATATTGAGCAAGTGACATTAGAATGCAATTGTTTCAGTTCAGAATAATATCTGATAAGAAAAGAAATACACCGCGCTATGCTGGGAACTGAAAAAAATATATAATATAACTGAGTACTTACTTGCTGGTGTGTGAAAAAATCACGTGGTGGTGGATGTATAGCAGTATTCTGAGACTATTCACCTTGTCATAGATGTATATATTTGGATGCCAAAATTAAGGAAATCAGAACAATATAAAATATATGCTGTAAATGTAGCCATTGCCAAATTTTAAGATTGGAATGTTGCAGCCTGTTTCTTACTGCATGCCAGTTTCAACAGGCGAGGTCAGAATGATTAATCCTGTGCAAAACAAATGATGGCACAGTTCTTGCAGGGCCAGTGCTCAGTGAGACAGGCTTGGTGTCAGCGTGGGGGCTGGGGCTGCTGCTGCTAATCCGTATTGACGTGGAGACCGCCGTTGCCTCGCGTGCTCCGGCCGAGAGCAACGCTGAGGGACTCGGCGTGTGATGGGGCAGGGCTAGCGTGACGTCACACTGGGGGTAAGACGGTGGCTCAAAGGCAGCACAATACCGACATGTTTCGAGAGATAGCTACTCTCTTCATCAGGGTTGTGCCTATTAGTGTGCAGACCGTCAATTTATAGCAGACTGAGCCTGAATTAAGTGATCACCTGACCCAAATGCCTGATTGAGCGACTTAATTAGATGTAGTACAAAGTACTGGTGTGTCTACATGTAACTAAATGATTGCGGCACCCTATCATTACCAATGAGCTACAGAGATGGGTTAAATTTTAACCCTATTTGGTCCAAAAATTCCTTATGAGAATTAAAAAGTGAAAAAATAAAAAATAAAAAATAAAAATAAAACATAACCTTTATTTATATAAATGTATAAAAAGTGTTATTAACATTGTGGATAAAAAATCAGTTTAAAAAATGACAATGAAAATGTGCCAAAGCCCAAAATCTACCGATGAGGTGCCTCTTTAGATGTTTGTTTCATTATACTCGAAGGGTTCATAGGCTTACATGATGGCCAAATAAATGCACGATATTGGGGTCTTATTCAGCATAATGGCATGATTATGATTAGTACCATATCCTCCTACCAAATTGATTCCAATAAATGAGATATACTTAGGTGTTAATGCAAACGAAAAAAAAAAAATATATATGAATCACTAAGAACTGAAAAAATTATACGTGAATAAAACACCATTTGAGTGTACTAAAAGATAAAAAAATTTATGTCATCTTGGGGGATTGTATAAAACCATGTCTAAAATTATGATCTATAATAATAATATATGGGGGGAGAGAAAAAAGGAGGGGGCTAGAATGCATACAGATCAATTTCATGATTGAGGCCCTTTGGGGCCAGACTGTCCAGAGTGTAGATCCACCTGGATTCTACCCGGGACATTGCTTTAAGGTAGTCGCCCCTTCTTGGGTTTGACCAAACTATTTGAATGCCCAAAAAGGAAACTCCTTTGCACGATCGATTATGAGTATCCAAAAAGTGACGGGATAATGGATGTCCCTTATAGCCTTTTCTAATATTATCTAGATGCTCCTTAATCCTAACCTGAAGGGGTCTCTTAGTTCTCCCTACATAAATCTTACCACAGGGACATTTTAAAATATAAAAACGCCTGATGTTTGACACGAAATGCTATCTTGGATATAATAAGTATTATTGTTAGATGAATCCGTGAAATGATTATGTAATTGTTTAGACGTTGCTGTTCTGATGCAACAAACACACTTCCCACATGATTGAAAGCCTGGTAGGTTTGAACTTGACCGAGCTAATTGGTGGACATGATTAATAGAACTGCGCATTTTAGTCGTGGGCGCCAATAATAGGCCTAAATTTTGCGCTTTAGTGTACACGAACCGAGGTCTTTTGGGAAGCAAGTCGCCTACATACTTGTCTCCCTGTAAATGTGACCAATGTTTACATATGATTTTGTTAAATACCTTATGGCCTGCATGAAACTGAGTAATAATGGGTAAATTTTGAATTTGTTCTTGGATAGTAGGTGGGTTATCAACTGTGGGAGGTTTGTGGATCAGAGGAGATCTTGGCATGGATTTTACCTCCTGCCTGGTCCTATTGAGAAGCTCTATATCATACCCTTTGGCTACAAATTGATTGGTTAAATATTGTGTTTCCTTTTGATAGTCAATAGTGTTTGTACAATTACGTCTAATTCGCATATACTGGATTTTTGGAATATTAATTAGCCATGTGGGTAGATGGCAACTACTAGTATGAATATAACTGTTGGAGTCTACCTCTTTATGGTAGCTTTTTGTAATTAATTTGCCTTGTTCAATACAAATGCTTAAGTCCAAAAAATTTATGTTGGATCTACTAACCGTGGGTGTAAACTCCAGTCCAAAATCATTGATGTTTAATCTAGAAATGAATAAATTAAGGTCTGATAATGGGCCGTCCCAAATGAACAAAATATCATCAATGAAACGGCGCCATAATTTTATATTCTTATGTAATGTGCCATTGCTGTAAATATGTTCATGTTCCCACATGCCTACATAGATGTTTGCGAAACTAGGCGCGAATCTCGTGCCCATCGCGGTGCCATGGGTCTGAATATAGAACTGGTTTTCGTACGTGAAATAGTTGTGTTTCATGATAAAGTCAATACTGTCAAGGATGAATTGGATCTGTAGAGGTTTGTAAGTTTTTAAAGCGCCAAGAAAAAATTGTGCTGCCGCCTGACCTTTAGAAGGGTCAATGACCGTATATAATGATTTAATGTCCAGAGTTGCTAAAATAAAATTGTCATTCCACTCCAATGGTTCCAGGACATGCAAAGTGTGAGTGGTATCTTTTAAATAAGCTGGCAGCAAGGACATACATTTTTGTAGATGGTTATCCACATATTTAGATAAGTTAGCTGTAAGGCAATTTATGCCTGATATAATAGGCCTGCCTGGTGGATTTACTGCATTTTTATGAACTTTGGGAATGTGATAAAATACTGCTATTGATGGCGTTTTGTTATTAATAAACTGATACTCTTTTTTTGTTAGAATGCCTAAAGATTTACCTTTAAGAGCTAGAGAATTGAGTTTATTAAGAAATGATTTTGTTGGATCTGCGGGGATTTGTTTATAAGTGACAAGATCACCTAGTAACCTCATGGATTTATTGTGATACATACTGTGATCCATAATTACGATACCCCCGCCTTTGTCTGCAGGACGAATGATCAAGTTTTTGTTTGCCTGCAGACTAATAATAGAATCTTTTTCACCAGCTGTTAAGTTGTGTGTCATATATCGCATTTTACGGTTATTTTTGTTAGCTAGTTTCCTTATATCTGTTGATACCAGAGTTTCGAAAGTTTTGAATGAATTGGAATATTCATTCAAAGGATTGAATGAGGAGGGTAAAGAAAGGCCGGTATGAATGAATTCTGAACCTATAGTATAAGTAGTTGTTGAAGGATTATCACCCTTCTTAAGGAAATACTTTCTAAGAGCCAGATTCCGTAGGTATTTTTTGATACTAATAAATAGATTAAATGGTTTAGGATTAGCTGATGGGGC
The DNA here is from genome assembly GCF_039654945.1 of Dendrobates tinctorius. NCBI lineage: Eukaryota > Metazoa > Chordata > Amphibia > Anura > Dendrobatidae > Dendrobates > Dendrobates tinctorius. Next base: position 24,454,537 of record NW_027361712.1, on the reverse strand, counting down.
TAATTTGAGGCCCTTTTGAAGTAGTGATGCCTCATTTGGAGTAAGTTGATGAGAACTTAAATTAAAAGTTTTTTGTGCATGTTGCTGGTTGTCAGTACCTTTATTTATTTTCTTTTGGGAGAATGTCCCACCTCTTTTACCTCTTTTTGTTTTTTGTTTGGAATGCGAAAAAAATCCTTATTGATAGGTAATTGTGTTCTAGGTTTCGTTATTTTATTGGTATTTGATTGATTATGAAACCTAGGCCGTACATGGTTAGTCTTTTGGACCTGTTTCGCATATGAATTGGGCTGTCTGATTGGATTAGGGAGAGCAGAATTTCTTCTGCTAGGAATTTGTTTATGGGGCTGAGCATTGGTCGACGGAGTCGACTGTTCCCAGTCTCTGGTAGCAATCGGTTCCTCAACCAACGTTGAGAGATGGGAATATCTGTTGGTGGTAGGAATAGTTGATTGTTCTATTGGAACTGCTGGTGTTGGCAGTGGGCTTTCAGTGTATTGGGAAACCTCAAGGGGATTCACTTCCCTCGGTGAATTACTAGGTTGAGATCTCCCGTGATTACCTGTGCGAGTTGAAACTGGTGTATACTGGGTAGAATTGGAATACGTAGAAAAAACTAGCGATGTATCCGAAATCTCAGTTGGGGATCCATCGTACTCATCCAACGTAATAAAATTATTATTAATGGAGCTATTCAGCCTCCCCTGTATTTCTGAAATATCAGTATTCCGCGTATCAGAGATGGGGATGTTATCCCTTGCAAATTTGCGCATTTTTTTATTTATTATTTCTTTTTCTTTTTCTTTTAGCCTATAGAGAATGTTTGAGATTAGGCTTTCCAGCCCTTCTACATGATTATAAGCACTTAGTTGGTCAAATAATGTATTGATTGAACGACTGGTCTGTCTTAGATTAGCTTTCCGTTTATCAATTATGAAGTGTAGTACCTGATTGGAGAAATTGGAAAAAAGGGTATCCCATTCCATTTGAATTTCAGGGTTGCCGAAGTCCCCTGCTAAGGTTTTATAGATGGTCAGGCCCTTGGGTACGGTTCCTGCTTGGGCATATTTTTCTAAAGATGCGATCTCCCACATATCACGCATCTCATTTACTAGTTCTTTCTCCAAAGATTTCAATAGTGCCCTGGTTTGATTGAATTCATCCAGGGAATTGCTGGGCTCATTAAACTGTGTGCTCAAAAAGGACCTTCGGTGTTCTCTGTCCTGTCTAAGAGCCTCAAAAGCCATAGTGGCGCAGCCAAAAGTGTGTAGGCACAGATAAAAAGTAATAGATTAGTTTAAGATTAACACACTGGCGCCAGTCCACTTGGACAGAGAAGGAAGGTCCACTATTCCCAGATGCAGCTGGTGAATAACAGGCTCTGTGCTGGTGCCTGTTTAAAAGAGCAAAAGCTGATAAGAAAAGAAATACACCGCGCTATGCTGAGAACTGAAAAAAATATATAATATAACTGAGTACTTACTTGCTGGTGTGTGAAAAAATCACGTGGTGGTGGATGTACAGCAGTATTCTGAGACTATTCACCTTGTCATAGATGTATATATTTGGATGCCAAAATTAAGGAAATCAGAACCATATAAAATATATGCTGTAAATGTAGCCATTGCCAAATATTAAGATTGGAATGTTGCAGCCTGTTTCTTACTGCATGCCAGTTTCAACAGGCGAGGTCAGAATGATTAATCCTGTGCAAAACAAATGATGGCACAGTTCTTGCAGGGCCAGTGCTCAGTGAGACAGGCTTGGGTGCTCAGCGTGGGGGCTGGGGCTGCTGCTGCTAATCCGTATGGACGTGGAGACCGCCGTTGCCTCGCGTGCTCCGGCCGAGAGCAACGCTGAGGGACTCGGCGTGTGATGGGGCAGGGCTAGCGTGACGTCACACTGGGGGTAAGACGGTGGCTTAAAGGCAGCACAATACCGACATGTTTCGAGAGATAGCTACTCTCTTCATCGGGGTTGTGCCTATTAGTGTGCAGACCGTCAATTTATAGCAGACTGAGCCTGAATTAAGTGATCACCTGACCCAAATGCCTGATTGAGCGACTTAATTAGATGTAGTACAAAGTACTGGTGTGTCTACATGTAACTAAATGATTGCGGGACCCTATCATTACCAATGAGCTACAGAGATGGGTTAAATTTTAACCCTATTTGGTCCAAAAATTCCTTATGAGAATTAAAAAGTGAAAAAATAAAAAATAAAAAATAAAAATAAAACATAACCTTTATTTATATAAATGTATAAAAAGTGTTATTAACATTGTGTATAAAAAATCAGTTTAAAAAATGACAATGAAAATGTCCCAAAGCCCAAAATCTACCGATGAGGTGCCTCTTTAGATGTTTGTTTCATTATACTCGAAGGGTTCATAGGCTTACATGATGGCCAAATAAATGCACGATATTGGGGTCTTATTCAGCATAATGGCATGATTATGATTAGTACCATATCCTCCTACCAAATTGATTCCAATAAATGAGATATACTTAGGTGTTAATGCAAACAAAAAAAAAAATATATATATGAATCACTAAGAACTGAAAAAATTATACGTGAATAAAACACCATTTGAGTGTACTAAAAGATAAAAAAATTTATGTCATCTTGGGGGATTGTATACAACCATGTCTAAAATTATGATCTATAATAATAATATATGGGGGGAGAGAAAAAAGGAGGGGGCTAGAATGCATACAGATCAATTTCATGATTGAGGCCCTTCCTTCTCTGTCCAAGTGGACTGGCGCCAGTGTGTTAATCTTAAACTAATCTATTACTTTTTATCTGTGCCTACACACTTTTGGCTGTGCCACTATGGCTTTTGAGGCTCTTAGACAGGACAGAGAACACCGAAGGTCCTTTTTGAGCACACAGTTTAATGAGCCCAGCAATTCCCTGGATGAATTCAATCAAACCAGGGCACTATTGAAATCTTTGGAGAAAGAACTAGTAAATGAGATGCATGATATGTGGGAGATCGCATCTTTAGAAAAATATACCCAAGCAGGAACCGTACCCAAGGGCCTGGCCATCTATAAAACCTTAGCAGGGGACTTCGGCAACCCTGAAATTCAAACGGAATGGGATACCCTTTTTTCCAATTTCTCCAATCAGGTACTACACTTCATCATTGATAAACGGAAAGCTAATCTAAGACAGACCAGTCGTTCAATCAATACATTATTTGACCAACTAAGTGCTTATAATCATGTAGAAGGGCTGGAAAGCCTAATCTCAAACATTCTCTATAGGCTAAAAGAAAAAGAAATAATAAATAAAAAAATGCGCAAATTTGCAAGGGATAACATCCCCATCTCTGATACGCGGAATACTGATATTTCAGAAATACAGGGGAGGCTGAATAGCTCCACTAATAATAATTTTATTACGTTGGATGAGTACGATGGATCCCCAACTGAGATTTCGGATACATCGCTAGTTTTTTCTACGTATTCCAATTCTACCCAGTATACACCAGTTTCAACTCGCACAGGTAATCACGGGAGATCTCAACCTAGTAATTCACCGAGGGAAGTGAATCCCCTTGAGGTTTCCCAATACACTGAAAGCCCACTGCCAACACCAGCAGTTCCAATAGAACAATCAACTATTCCTACCACCAACAGATATTCCCATCTCTCAACGTTGGTTGAGGAACCAATTGCTACCAGAGACTGGGAACAGTCGACTCCGTCGACCAATGCTCAGCCCCATAAACAAATTCCTAGCAGAAGAAATTCTGCTCTCCCTAATCCAATCAGACAGCCCAATTCGTATGCGAAACAGGTCCAAAAGACTAACCATGTACGGCCTAGGTTTCATAATCAATCAAATACCAATAAAATAACGAAACCTAGAACACAATTACCTATCAATAAGGATTTTTTTCGCATTCCAAACAAAAAACAAAAAGAGGTAAAAGAGGTGGGACATTCTCCCAAAAGAAAATAAATAAAGGTACTGACAACCAGCAACATGCACAAAAATTTTTTAATTTAAGTTCTCATCAACTTACTCCAAATGAGGCATCACTACTTCAAAAGGGCCTCAAATTCGCCCCATCAGCTAATCCTAAACCATTTAATCTATTTATTAGTATCAAAAAATACCTACGGAATCTGGCTCTTAAAAAGTATTTCCTTAAGAAGGGTGATAATCCTTCAACAACTACTTATACTATAGGTTCAGAATTCATTCATACCGGCCTTTCTTTAACCTCCTCATTCAATCCTTTGAATGAATATTCCAATTCATTCAAAACTTTCGAAACTCTGGTATCAACAGATATAAGGAAACTAGCTAACAAAAATAACCGTAAAATGCGATATATGACACACAACTTAACAGCTGGTGAAAAAGATTCTATTATTAGTCTGCAGGCAAACAAAAACTTGATCATTCGTCCTGCAGACAAAGGCGGGGGTATCGTAATTATGGATCACAGTATGTATCACAATGAATCCATGAGGTTACTAGGTCATCTTGTCACTTATAAACAAATCCCCGCAGATCCAACAAAATCAAATCTCTAATAAACTCAATTCTCTAGCTCTTAAAGGTAAATCTTTAGGCATTCTAACAAAAAAAGAGTATCAGTTTATTAATAACAAAACGCCATCAATAGCAGTATTTTATCACATTCCCAAAGTTCATAAAAATGCAGTAAATCCACCAGGCAGGCCTATTATATCAGGCATAAATTGCCTTACAGCTAACTTATCTAAATATGTGGATAACCATCTACAAAAATGTATGTCCTTGCTGCCAGCTTATTTAAAAGATACCACTCACACTTTGCATGTCCTGGAACCATTGGAGTGGAATGACAATTTTATTTTAGCAACTCTGGACATTAAATCATTATATACGGTCATTGACCCTTCTAAAGGTCAGGCGGCAGCACAATTTTTTCTTGGCGCTTTAAAAACTTACAAACCTCTACAGATCCAATTCATCCTTGACAGTATTGACTTTATCATGAAACACAACTATTTCACGTACGAAAACCAGTTCTATATTCAGACCCATGGCACCGCGATGGGCACGAGATTCACGCCTAGTTTCGCAAACATCTATGTAGGCATGTGGGAACATGAACATATTTACAGCAATGGCACATTACATAAGAATATAAAATTATGGCACCGTTTCATTGATGATATTTTATTCATTTGGGACGGCCCATTATCAGACCTTAATTTATTCATTTCTAGATTAAACATCAATGATTTTGGACTGGAGTTTACACCCACGGTTAGTAGATCCAACATAAATTTTTTGGACTTAAGCATTTGTATTGAACAAGGCAAATTAATTACAAAAAGCTACCATAAAGAGGTAGACTCCAACAGTTATATTCATACTAGTAGTTGCCATCTACCCACATGGCTAATTAATATTCCAAAAAGCCAGTATATGCGAATTAGACGTAATTGTACAAACACTATTGACTATCAAAAGGAAACACAATATTTAACCAATCAATTTGTAGCCAAAGGGTATGATATAGAGCTTCTCAATAGGACCAGGCAGGAGGTAAAATCCATGCCAAGATCTCCTCTGATCCACAAACCTCCCACAGTTGATAACCCACCTACTATCCAAGAACAAATTCAAAATTTACCCATTATTACTCAGTTTCATGCAGGCCATAAGGTATTTAACAAAATCATATGTAAACATTGGTCACATTTACAGGGAGACAAGTATGTAGGCGACTTGCTTCCCAAAAGACCTCGGTTCGTGTACACTAAAGCGCAAAATTTAGGCCTATTATTGGCGCCCACGACTAAAATGCGCAGTTCTATTAATCATGTCCACCAATTAGCTCGGTCAAGTTCAAACCTACCAGGCTTTCAATCATGTGGGAAGTGTGTTTGTTGCATCAGAACAGCAACGTCTAAACAATTACATAATCATTTCACGGATTCATCTAACAATAATACTTATTATATCCAAGATAGCATTTCGTGTCAAACATCAGGCGTTATTTATATTTTAAAATGTCCCTGTGGTAAGATTTATGTAGGGAGAACTAAGAGACCCCTTCAGGTTAGGATTAAGGAGCATCTAGATAATATTAGAAAAGGCTATAAGGGACATCCATTATCCCGTCACTTTTTGGATACTCATAATCGATCGTGCAAAGGAGTTTCCTTTTTGGGCATTCAAATAGTTTGGTCAAACCCAAGAAGGGGCGACTACCTTAAAGTAATGTCCCGGGTAGAATCCAGGTGGATCTACACTCTGGACAGTCTGGCCCCAAAGGGCCTCAATCATGAAATTGAGCTGTATGCATTCTAGCCCCCTCCTTTTTTCTCTCCCCCCATATATTATTATTATAGATCAGAATTTTAGACATGGTTTTATACAATCCCCCAAGATGACATAAATTTTTTTATCTTTTAGTACACTCAAATGGTGTTTTATTCACGTATAATTTTTTCAGTTCTTAGTGATTCATATATATTTTTTTTTTTTTTTTTGTTTGCATTAACACCTAAGTATATCTCATTTATTGAAATCAATTTGGTAGGAGGATATGGTACTAATCATAATCATGCCATTATGCTGAATAGGACCCCAATATCGTGCATTTATTTGGCCATCATGTAAGCCTATGAACCCTTTGAGTATAATGAAACAAACATCTAAAGAGGCACCTCATCGGTAGATTTTGGGCTTTGGCACATTTTCATTGTCATTTTTTAAACTGATTTTTTATACACAATGTTAACACTTTTTATACATTTATATAAATAAAGGTTATGTTTTATTTTTATTTTTTATTTTTTATTTTTTCACTTTTTAATTCTCATAAGGAATTTTTGGACCAAATAGGGTTAAAATTTAACCCATCTCTGTAGCTCATTGGTAATGATAGGGTCCCGCAATCATTTAGTTACATGTAGACACACCAGTACTTTGTACTACATCTAATTAAGTCACTCAATCAGGCATTTGGGTCAGGTGATCACTTAATTCAGGCTCAGTCTGCTATAAATTGACGGTCTGCACACTAATAGGCACAACCCTGATGAAGAGAGTAGCTATCTCTCGAAACATGTCGGTATTGTGCTGCCTTTGAGCCACCGTCTTACCCCCAGTGTGACGTCACGCTAGCCCTGCCCCATCACACGCCGAGTCCCTCAGCGTTGCTCTCGGCCGGAGCACGCGAGGCAACGGCGGTCTCCACGTCCATACGGATTAGCAGCAGCAGCCCCAGCCCCCACGCTGAGCACCCAAGCCTGTCTCACTGAGCACTGGCCCTGCAAGAACTGTGCCATCATTTGTTTTGCACAGGATTAATCATTCTGACCCCGCCTGTTGAAACTGGCATGCAGTAAGAAACAGGCTGCAACATTCCAATCTTAATATTTGGCAATGGCTACATTTACAGCATATATTTTATATGGTTCTGATTTCCTTAATTTTGGCATCCAAATATATACATCTATGACAAGGTGAATAGTCTCAGAATACTGCTATACATCCACCACCACGTGATTTTTTCACACACCAGCAAGTAAGTACTCAGTTATATTATATATTTTTTTCAGTTCCCAGCATAGCGCGGTGTATTTCTTTTCTTATCAGCTTTAGCTCTTTTAAACAGGCACCAGCACAGAGCCTGTTATTCACCAGCTGCATCTGGGAATAGTGGACCTTCCTTCTCTGTCCAAGTGGACTGGCACCAGTGTGTTAATCTTAAACTAATCAGAATAATATCTGACAAACAAATCAGGCATTATAGCATCAGAAGAAGCCAGCTGAAAACTGTAGTGAACCAGAAGCAAGTCTGAGTATGCATGTCTACCTCATTTACTATGGTAGACAAAGTCATTCTATACTTACAGCAAAGGGCAATTTTCTAATAATATTTCACGTGACATCATCACTGTTCTACCTATTTTCAAAAGTTACGTGGTTCAGTTATGAAATGAAACATTTCTTAATGATTTTGACCTCCTGAGTAGGGTTGAACGAACTCTAACTATAAAGTTCAGGATTCACACCGGACACATAGTGTCCGTTACCGATCCCTAAACATGGACTTTTTACCGGAAGGCCGGTTTGCTGTTCGGGTTCGAATGCAGCATAGCCAAACTCCTTGCAGATGTTGTCCTTGGTGGGATTTGAACCCAAGACTCCAACGCTGCAGTGCTAACCACTGAGCCACCGTGCTGCCTTTCAGCTACTGTCTATACTCTAAAATGCTGTAGAAGCTGTTTCCGATTCATTGGACAATTCCTCAAGAGTTCTGATCGCCTCTTGTTCAACCGGGTTCCATAGAAGATCCTCAGTAGTGGATTTATGATGGAGTTTTTTTTAGAATCAGCTTGCAGGAAAACAAATGGAGGTCTTTTAAAGCTGTAAAATATTCAAAAATATTAGTGGGTGAAATGAAAGACCTAAGCTCAAAACTTCATATTGTGATGGGGAGATTGTATGCAATGATAAATTGATTACCTCCAAAGCGTTATGACAAGATTTTCTCTCCTTAGTAGAGGATGATGTAATTTTATGTTTATTGCTGTGGGTCCATCTTTGCCACTACTCTTTATTATTGTCCCTCCTATCTGTCATGGTCTTGGATTTATCAAGATTAGAGGGCCTATCTTCAACAGGAGATACAGAGGAAAAGGAGACTGATCTGGCTCTGGAAGATGGAGTAGTTGTTCCGCGTTTTTTACTCCATCGATATAAACTATTATTTTGTAAGTCCAAGCAATACCTTTGATATTTTTTACTTTTAGTAGATACGATCTCTGTCTCCCATTTCTTAGTCTCCAAATCAGATGATTATTAAAATCCTGAGTGGATTCTGGGGTTAAAGTCTAATTAATCTCCTCCTGAATGAGACACAGCTCAGCATCCAGCTCATCCAGAGTAGCCTCATTTGATTGAATCAATAGGTACATGAATCTCTTGGTTAGCTAGTGCCTCCCACTGATTTTTAAATTCCTCATCTTCAATTGGGTAAGAAGGGAAGACCTGAACCCACAATCCCCTTGGTATCAATCTACATGACACATATTTCTCCAAAAAAGCCATGTTCCACCAGAGGCAGGTGCGCTTGTTAATCAATTCCCTGTATCTGCTCGTAAGCTCCACATTGTCCTTGGACCTAGAGTCCAAATTGACACCTGGGCCATCGCCAAACACCTTTTCAAGTTGTGCCAGCCACGCCTTTTTGTGTGATTTAAAGTCCATTTGTTCAGAGATGCTAATAACTGTGAAAACGCAGGAAAGGGATACAAACAATCAATATCATCCAAACTAGAAACAATATAGTGCCACACAATGGTGTCATTTTATATAGTAATGGACCGAAGAAATAGGACACTCCTCTATAACTATAAACCTACAAGAGACATGGAGTACAAAGTCCAAAATGTAAAAAAAAATCAACTTTATTACAAAATGATAACAATGACTCACATAATAATAGAAATGAAAAAGGGAATGGTGCATAGTGTCAAAAAAACTATTACACAATTCCACAAGATGAAATATCGGGCATGAGATATAAGATGTACAAATGACAATAAGTCCTTGTAACAATACAGTATTGAGTAACAACTGAACTGAAAGTAATTATGGGCTGCCAGGGGTCAGATGACCACAATCATAGGTACAGAGAAAGGATGTATGCAGAGTAAATATAAATATATATATACAGTCATATGTAAAAGTTTGGGCACCCCTATTAATGTTAACCTTTTTTCTTTATAACAATTTTGGTTTTTGCAACAGCTATTTCAGTTTCATATATCTAATAACTGATGGACTCAGTTATATTTCTGGATTCAAATGAGGTTTATTGTACTAACAGAAAATATGCAATCTGCATTTAAACAAAATTTGACTGGTGCAAAAGTATGGGCACCCTTATCATTTTCTTGATTTGAACACTCCTAACTACTTTTTACTGACTTCCTGAAGCACTAAATTGGTTTTGTAACCTCATTGAGCTTTGAACTTCATAGCCAGGTGTATCAAATCATGAGAAAAGGTATTTAAGGTGGCCACTTGCAAGTAGTTCTCCTATTTGATTCTCCTATGAAGAGTGGCATCATGGGCTCCTCAAAACAACTCTCAAATGATCTGAAAACAAAGATTATTCAACATAGCTTTTCAGGGGAAGGATACAAAAAGTTGTCTCAGAGATTTAACCTGTCAGTTTCCACTGTGAGGAACATAGTAAGGAAATGGAAGAACACAGGTACAGTTCTTGTTAAGCCCAGAAGTGGCAGGCCAAGAAAAATATCAGAAAGGCAGAGAAGAAGAATGGTGAGAACAGTCAAGGACAATCCACAGACCACCTCCAAAGACCTGCAGCATCATCTTGCTGCAGATGGTGTCACTGTGCATCGGTCAACAATACAGCACATGCATAACGCCTTTTTGTATGACCAAACAACTCAATCTTTGCTTCATCAGTCCACAGGACCTTCTTCCAAAATGTAACTGGCTTGTCCTAATGTGCTTTTGCATACCTCAGGCGACTCTGTTTGTGGCGTGCTTGCAGAAACGGCTTCTTTCGCATCACTCTCCCATACAGCTTCTCCTTGTGCAAAGTGCGCTGTATTGTTGACCGATGCACAGTGACACCATCTGCAGCAAGATGATGCTGCAGGTCTTTGGAGGTGGTCTGTGGATTGTCCTTGACTGTTCTCACCATTCTTCTTCTCTGCCTTTCTGATATTTTTCTTGGCCTGCCACTTCTGGGCTTAACAAGAACTGTACCTGTGTTCTTCCATTTCCTTACTATGTTCCTCACAGTGGAAACTGACAGGTTAAATCTCTGAGACAACTTTTTGTATCCTTCCCCTGAAAAGCTATGTTGAATAATCTTTGTTTTCAGATCATTTGAGAGTTGTTTTGAGGAGCCCATGATGCCACTCTTCATAGGAGAATCAAATAGGAGAACTACTTGCAAGTGGCCACCTTAAATACCTTTTCTCATGATTTGATACACCTGGCCATGAAGTTCAAAGCTCAATGAGGTTACAAAACCAATTTAGTGCTTCAGGAAGTCAGTAAAAAGTAGTTAGGAGTGTTCAAATCAAGAAAATGATAAGGGTGCCCATACTTTTGCACCGGTCAAATTTTGTTTAAATGCAGATTGCACATTTTCTGTTAGTACAATAAACCTCATTTGAATCCAGAAATATAACTGAGTCCATCAGTTATTAGATATATGAAACTGAAATACCTGTTGCAAAAACCAAAATTGTTATAAAGAAAAAAGGTTAACATTAATAGGGGTGCCCAAACTTTTACATATGACTGTATATATATTCTGCTCAAAAAAAATAAACACTATTCCATTTGCAACAGGCTGTTTGTGTTCCCTTTATTTCTTTGAGCAGTATATCTACCATATAATTACCAATAAACTCTGTCACACACTTCCAGCGCTTGTGTCACTTTCCCACAATCTACCATGGCCGGAAGCTGTGACAGAGCCGACCGCTATATTGGAACACCCAAGCAGGGGCTATCTACTGCGGTCGCAACGGAGGTAGAGGCCCGATCGTGGAGCTGCAGCCGCTCATTGGCTGTGCAGCTCCGTGGCTCCCAGGCTGCAATTGACCTGATGCGATGGCTGCTCAGTATGCACAGAACCTGTGATGAGGTCATAGGAGGAGAGGAGTCAGGGGTCACATGATCGGGGCCTATATGTGCAGGACTTTGCTGTGCTGGTTGTCATGGTGCTGGATGAGGGGAAGTTTGTGTGGGGTCAGGAGGGGTTTACAGGGTGGATGTAGCAGAGCCTTGTGTGTACAAGGTGTACAGTATGGAGCCGTGTGTGTATGGGTCGCCCTTCCAGGGCTGGTGGGGTACTCGGTACCGGGCCCGCGGATCTTCAAAAAGGGGGTTTTTATCACGGCAGCTGTGACCCGGTCCATGGCCCTGGGCGCCCATTGTAAACAGAGGAAATGTTCATTACATGTGTGGATAATGGTTGAAGTTTGTATATGAATGATTTGTGACGCCACCTGTGGTGTTCGGGAAGGGAGGTGTTAAGCCGATGCTGCAAACAGATCCTCTGGGACAGATGGTGTGGTGCAGCAAGGATGTTGTAGCCCTCCACAGGTAGGGCTGTAGTCCCAGGGCAGTGTAGATGAAGGGATAGAGAGGAGACGAAGATGGTGCAGTGCCAGGCACAGAGATGTAGCACTGCTCGTTGGCTCAGCTGGCAGGGCGGCAGGGCGGGGGATTACTTACATACAATGACGCGGTGGACAGGGGAAATCAGCAGTGATATCAAAATTCCACGAGAGTCACAACCGAGCACCGTTGGCAGCGTCGATGGACACATCGACTCACTGCGCATGCGTCTGACTCGAACTCCATATTGAAAGAAGGCAAAACAACTCAAAATGCCAGCAATGTAAGTAGTAATTAAATGAGAACATATAATGGCCATACCAGGACCATATTTTCTATCAATCCTATATACTCCAGTTCATAGAGAGGGGGAAAGAGAAATTCTCATATTCATAAGATAGCGATCCCGTTGTGGGGTGTGCGGGGTTTGGGGGTGCTGGTGGTTTAAAAGGATAAAGGGAAAAAAAGTGTATTTGGAAGCATTGTCATCTAGAAGGGTTGCCATTCCCAAGTCATAAATAGATTAAATAAAGCACCCAACATTGAGCTGCTCATTCCGTCCATTTGGGGCAGTGGTTTATAAGCTAAATATCCACCATACTTCTTTCTGTAACTGTAATTGATTAATGTCTCCTACCATACTATTAGGTTTAACACAGTTAATACTAGTGATGAGCGAGCAAGCTCGGGTGTTCTCCGAGTAGTTTGGTGTGCTCGGAGATTTAGTTTTTGTCGCCACAGCTGCATGATTTGTGGCTGCTAGACAGCCTGAAAACATGTGGGGATTTCCTGATTGTTAGGCAATCCCCACATGTATTCAGGATGTCAAGCAGCCGCAAATCATGCAGCTGCGGCGAAACATACTAAATCTCTGAGCATGCCCAAACTACTTGGAGAACACCCGAGCAAGTTCGGAAATCTCAAGTAACGAGCATTCTCGCTCATCACTAGTCAATACCAATGAAGGAGATGACTTTTGGTGTCCCCCCCATACACATTATTCACATGTTTAGGTATGGCTGACCATTCATTATAGGATCCAATTCAAAGAACTTGTTCTCACCCACAAAGCTCTCCACAGTGCAGCACCCCCCTACATCTCCTCCCTCATTTCTGTCTATCGGTCTAACCGACCGCTGCGCTCTGCAAACAACTTTCGAATAACCTTCGCACTAATCGGTACCTCCCACTCCCGACTCCAAGACTTTGCCCGCGCTGCGCCAATCCTCTAGAATGCTCTACCCCAAGAAATTAGGACTATCCACAATTTGCATAGTTTTAGGCCCTCCCTCAAAACACATTTGTTCAGAGTGGCCTATCACGTTCACTAATCATAGTCATTTGATGTGAAAGTGTGCATGTGTAGCCCATTCACTATCCCCATCTATCCCCCACTCCCTCAATATGGCTGGACCATCATTGTAAATACACATCTGTACTTTGTATCTCCCCCACCTCATTGTAGATTGTAAGCTCTCAGGAGCAGGGTTGTCTATCTTTGCTTTAATTATTGTATTGTTAATGTTGTTACTTATGACTTGTGTTTTGAAACTGTTAAATTGTAAAGCACTGCGGAATATGTTGGTGTTATATAAATAAAGATTATTATTATTATTATTATTATTATTATTATTATGGGTATGTCTTTGTTGTTGAAGATATCCCAGAAGTGTTACCCAAACCTCCTCCTTAGCTCCCTAATGGTTTTTCCTACAAATTCTTTCCCACTATTTCTGCAGCCAAGTCTGTGTAGTGTGTCTAGAAAAATAGTTATACTCTGCAGCCATGTCTGTGCGAGTAGTGTGCCTAACAAAGGGTTATATTTGGCAGTCATGTCTGTGTGAGTACTGTGCATATAAACCACTTAAAAAAATGAGTAGAAAATCAAATGGGGACAAGGATGTGGTCATGATGGTGCTGCTGTAGCTGCTGTTGATGGTGGTGGTAAAACTGCAGTCATGTAGTTGTTCTATGCCTGCTACATGCCCAAAATATATAACTTCCTTTGGTGCATGCAGGTGACTGGACATTCTGCATCATTTCATAAGGGCAAGTTCTGCTACAAAAATGGTGAGGCCAGAACATATTGAGATGGTGTTAGAATGGATGGCTGAGAGTACCTCCGATTCCTTCACATTATCTTCCACCCTGTCCCCTGAAGAAAGTGCAGAGTTGGCACCTGAGGACCAAAGTCATTTGGCTTTCACCTCACCCCCTTGCAAATCAGTCTGAGCCCCAAGTTATACAGCAGTCTTTTTGCTTTTTTTGATGAATCTGTCTGGCTGGGGTTCCATGTCCCTTTCATCTGGCCCTGTTCCAGAAGTTGAAGAGACTGATGGCACTGATGCCAACCACATTGGAGGAAAAGGATTTGGGAGGGCTAATGCACACAGTCAGTGGATCACCACAGCACATCGCAGATGATGAGGAAACATCTTTCTGCAGTGTGCAGACCAGCATGGAGAGCAGGGGTGAGGAGTGGATGGAAAATAATGTGGGGGATGGTGAGGTCCTAGACCCCACAGGGAGGGAAGGCCATCCTAGTGACATGCACAGTTCAGAAGAAGAAGAGGTGGTTATGCTGCTGGATCACCCCCAGGGCTGTGGGGTTTACTCAGTACTGGGCCGGTGTCTTAAAGGGGATGTGTCACAGTGGCAGTGACCCAGTCCATGGCCCTTGGTATCCATGTAGAATAGGTGAAATAAAGTTTATGTGTAGATAAGTTCGTGGTATCTGGTCAGAAAGGGACCAGCGATGCAGTGCAGATCCTCTGGGATAGATGGTGTGATGCAGCTGAGGTGTAATATCTCTCCACAGGCAGAGTTGTAGTCCCAGGGCAGTGATAGTAGATGTTGAAGTAGATGGTGTAGTGTTCAGGCGAGGATGTAGCAGTGCTGAAGGGGTTGGCGCAGGAAGAAGATAGGGACACACTGAATGCAGTTAAAAGCTTTACTCACGTTTCTGTCATACACAAGTGCCGCTTCAGTGCCGCGTCCTCCAGGTGAGGGGCTCAGCCAACTTCCAGGCAAGAGGATTACACCTTTCCAGCACTCCCTTCCTTGTGTCTTTACTGAACGTCTCCTTACTAGTGCTAATCTGAAGTACTTGCAGCTACAAATTACACTCAAGTTCCTCTTTCTTGCTGTTACTTAGAACTCCACTTGCATGACAGGTAGCTGTAGCCTACTTCAGGGACTCCTTACAATCATGTCCCATCTCACACACGTTGCTACTGTGTCATCGAGTCTAAGGTGGGAATAAAGTGGCCACAACTTCTATTCCTCCGGTTTCTGCTGTAGAACCATTAGCATTCACACAGCCTCGGATACCGACGCCCGGCCTTTGGCGTTTAAACTTAGGGAAGGGCTCTGCTCTAGCCCCAGTCCCCAGTTCTCCACACATTCCGTCCTTTCCTTTCTATCCTTCTGAAGAACTGATCTTTCTGTTCCTTTCCTTCCCAGCAGCTCCAGCTCACAGGAGGATGTTGCATAAACGTCCTCTCACTGCTTCCCCCTCTAGGGAACTGATCCTGGCTTCCTATCAGTTCTCCCGCTCTCTAGTGCAACCTAAGCTCCACCTACCTCCCAGCACTCTTCATGAACCAGGGGTCATAGAGTGTGCCCTGCTGTTCTAAGGTTTCCGTGCTGGGTGTAGGTGCTGGAGTCTCGTCAGGTGTACCCCATCTTACCTAGTTAGTGAGGCACCACACCTCAGGAGGAGGTGCAGTAACTCTGTGGCGACTGAACCCTCAGGGGCGCCACATACCCCCCATTAAATGCAGCACGTCCGTGGGCTGTAACAGATAATAAAGACAAAGGTATTACTGGAACAAGCAAATTTTGGGGGATGCATCCTAACAAATAACAATGTTAAATACTACTTCCCAATATGGGAGACACTTATCGCTTGAACGTTGCTTAACATAATTTAACATTATCTATATTATAACTATGCATTCTTATTTCACAATTACCCATCAAGTGTTTTAGGTAGTAACTGTTACTAAGGTTCACTACCAGCTCAAAGTGCTATCATCTTCACAGTATCAAAACTCCTTTGGTGACAACCGCCAGTCCAAGGTTTGCCACCTGCCTCTAATATTCCTCAAACTATACTTTTATTCAAACATTATGACTCCTACAAAATGTGCTTTCAGATTCTCACTGTCATGTCATATTACACATCAAATGGTACCTGCTGTTAGGGTTGCGGATCGCACTAAATATAAAATATAAGAAAGTGCGAGCACAACCCAGGGTCCACCGTGCAGAGATGGAAAACTGCTGCTCAATAATGGCGGAGCGCTAACTGAACAACGGCGGATTAACCACTGACCCGGTGTGTGCAGGAGCGAACTCTGTTATCTCACAGAGCCGCTGGAACATATGGCGGAGCCTATTAATGTTCAGAGAGCTTGGCAATGTGAGCACTAGTGTATAGTCACAGGACTCTGCCCCTGAGACACTGGATTAGAGTCCCTCTCGATACACTAGTGCTTGGCACCGCAACTGCAGTGCCAGGACAGGATGAGCAAATAGACTAAGCGCACAATATGCGCACATCACCGCTCTGGCTAATGCCACTAACCACCCTAACTAGGGCTTGGAAAGCGCACAGATAGCGCATGGCGCCGCACTGGCAGTTGCTGCTGCTAGATGCAGTATAGTAGTGCCTTGTGCAGGAAGGCACAATCTGGCGCTAAGTGTGGTACTGAAGACTGGGTGCTCCGTGGCACATGAGCAAGCCACTAGTAGGTGCTGACTGTAACTCCAATACCCTATACACATGCACAACCAGAGGGAGGGAGTATATAATGAGTCCGTCACCTGAGTGCATACATCCATCTTCACACACACAACTACAAATAACAGTCTATACTAGCGCATGGCCGAGTGGCCATGCAAATCTTTTATAGTGGTGACCTTCTGGGACCTTCCCCATGGTCCAGTCGGAACAGGCACGGGACCTGAGCATGTGACCTCTGAGCTCCAATGGGAGGTTGAGCCATGGGCATGCTCAGTGGAGCAAAAAAGGGACTTAGTCCCAGGAGCTGCTCGCCGCTGGCTAGTGCAGACTGCTATAGCTGAACCAGGGATGGCAGCAGCAACTATCTTGACAGCAATAGGTTGAGCAAGGCATTCTGAACAACATCTTTGCCGAGCAGGCTCCTCTGCAGCTGGGACTAAATGGGAGACTGCAGCAGGCAAGGCTCAGGATTCCTCCTGTGCAGAGGCAGGAACCCAACACCTGCTACCAATAATCCTATAAACTGTCAATACACATGTTCTATTATCAATCATCCTACACTTAGCATAATATTAAAATCATAACAACATTTTTATTGGTTACAAAAGCTGTGATTATTAGTGGTAAATGACAGATATTGTCCCAGCTGGGGTATCTTCAAGTGTCCTAGATGTCTGGAGGACCCGCTCAAAACCTCCAATGGTGGTCCTTGGTGGCCTGTAGGACATTCCAGGTCTCCTTAGGCTACTTTCACACTAGCGTTGTGCGACGGCCGTCGCCCTGCGTCGGGGCGACGTACCGTCGCACGCTGTGAAAGTTGTGCACAACGCATCCGCTGCCCCATTGTAATGTCCGGGGAGGAGGGGAAGGAGTTTCGACCGCGCATGCACGGTCGAAAATGGCGGAGACGACGCACAAAAAAACATTACATGTAACGTTTTTGTGTGCGTCGTGGCCGCCAAAACACGACACATCCATGGCACGACGGATGCGACGTGTGCCCATACATCGCAATGCGTCGCTAACACAAGTCTATGGAGAAAAAACGCATCCTGCGGGCAACTTTGCAGGATGCGTTTTTTCTCCAAAACGACGCATTGCGACGTACGTCGGCCGACGCTAGTGTGAAAGTAGCCTTAAACCCTGTCTTCGGCCACACCCAATGGGTTTTTCTTCAGGTCTACTGTTTTGAGGAAATGATGATCTCTTACCATCCTAAAAGGCACACGTAAAACCAAGAAGAAGCACCTAAACAAGTGCTGAACTATATACAAATAGAGTGTCCAGATCACTCAGCATCCATGATCTCTGCAGTCTGTTTCTTACTGGTGCCTAATTATTTGAAAAGAAAACTGGAATCTGAAAAACGTTTTATCAAATACCCTCCTGCGGTAAACTATGTACATTATTACGGAAAGTTCTGTTCACTTTCTCCAAAGGACTGGAAGCATCTGGCTTTTGTTACCTCCAGGGTAAAACTTGTGGGGTTTTCTTACTAGTGTAAACAAGATTGGCAGTCTCCATGAGTGTCTGTTGTAATGCTTCACTCAATTGGGCTGCAGTAAAGGCTGCCGACTGTGGCTTTATCATAGCAGCTTGTGGTTGGATAGCAGCCGGTGTCATTGCTGCTGTATTTGGCTCAGGTGCCTTACCCATCACTGGCTTAACTGTGGACACAACTGTAACTGTTGGGGCTGTGGTACTTGTGATTGCCCCTGGTGTTCAGACGAGATTTTTGGTTTTGGTGCCCCTTGGTGTTCCTGTGGGGCTGTCAGTTTGGTGGGAATCCGGCAGACATGAAGGGCATACCATCCCCTGTCCCCAAGATGGTGGGTGAAGGAGACATATTCCCCCTCAAACAGGTCACGCTTTGGGTGCCCGTGGATTAAGTGTGATTCTACATCCCACCTGTTGACAAATTGATGGGGGCCCTTCCTGGAATCCTGGATAAAACCGAACCCCCTGTCGGTGTCAAAACGGAGGATTTTGCCCCATCCCATGGGGTCGCAGTTATCTAACTGTTCCCTCCGGACTTGCCTCTTGTGTATGAGGTCCCGTTCCGCCAGGGCCCGCTTCTGCCTTTGACACTCCCTTTCCTCTGTGGACAGAGGGAACCCCCTGACGTCAGCTCCCTGCACTTCTTCCCTGAGGAACGCCGGCCTGCTGCATGCGGTGGAAGGTGGCTTTGGTATTCGAGCAGGTTCCAGGATACCCCCCCGGGTGCGACCTTCCGGTCCCAAGCTATGTCCAGGACAACCTGGCCGGATTTTTGGGTTGGTGGCAATCTGATGGCGCCTAGCAGGGCTTCCCATGTCCCAGGGACAGCGGACATACCTGCTCCTCCAGGGCAGAGCCGCGGTGATCCTCATCAGCCTCCGGTGACGAGGAGAGTGGTGGAGCAGTGGGTACTGGTGTTGATGGTACCGGGGATGTGCAGATGGGTACCGGTGGTGAGGGTACTTGGGGACTGACTGTAAGTACCGGTGGTGAGGGTACCAAGATGGCGCACTCATCCTCTGCTGCCTGTCTTTTCCGCACGAGCAGAGCCTGTTTCTGCTGTAAAGTCCTGTAAAGCTCTTCCACTTCTCTCTCCAGCTGCACCAGGTCGAGATATGCTGAGGGGCTGGAGCCTGATTCCACAGAGCTGGGGGAAGCTGACATCTCTCCACAGCACTCCACAGGCCTCCTGCTGCTCTCCATGATGGCCTCCTGGTACTGTGTCTTCTTCCTTGCTCCTTTTCCCGCCGCGGAGCTCCTCTCCACCCCCTGGGCACGGTGTCTTTTTCCGTTGCTGCCATACCAGGCTAAGATCCGGACCCCTCTTTGTGCTGGTCATGACACAGTTGCATAGAAGTATAGACAGGGGAGGTTCATGTCGTTTCATGCTTTCTTGGGTGCCGCCCACGATGGCACACCTCACTGCACGCCTCGTGGAACCACCATAGCCGCCATCTTTATAGTCAAAATCACAGTCCAATTCACAATTCAATAAATCTGTTCCTTTGCACATTTCAAATCTTCGGCACACAGGATCCAGTGGCACCGGGCTTCATAATCCTGTTCATGATGCCAAAATGAATTACCCCCAGGGCTGTGGGGTTTACTCAGTACTGGGACGATGTCTTAAAGGGGATGTGTCGCGGTGGCAATGATTGCATCTCTTCAGCAGACTCATTAAAAATCTTGAAATTTGCCGATGATATGACACTGATTGGTCTCATCAGGGGAAATGCTGAAGACTTGTATCGGAGTGAGGTGGAAAGAATATGTGACTGGTGTAAAGCCAATAATCTTGTACTCAACACTATAAAAACTGCTGAGATGGTTGTGGATTTTAGGAAAGATCAACATGAGATACTTCCAATCTACATCCATGACGAAGTGGTTCTTAGGGTCACAGAGACCAAATTCCTTGGTGTTATCTCTCATGATCTTAAATGGGGGAAAAACGTGGATGCTGTTATAAGAAAAGCACAGCAGAGGATGTTCTTCCTGCGTCAGCTGAAAAGATATGGTTTGTCTAAGAATCTGCTGATCTTATTCTTTAATGCTGTCATCAGATCTGTGATTTGTTCCTCTCTGATAGTCTGGTATGGGGAGCCACTGCGCATGACAAACTCCGCTTACAAAGGACTTTCAGAACAGCAGAGAGAATTATAGGTTCCCCCCTGCCTAAAATCCAGGATCTTTATGATAAGAGTATTCGATCCCACGCATTGAAAATTTCATCCGATCCCTCTCACCCGGGACACTCCTCATTCCAACTACTCCCTTCAGGACGTCGCTTCAGAGTCCCCAAATGCAGCACCAACTGCCATATGAACAGCTTCTATCCACTCTCTGTTCAACAATTAAATCGTCATGTGTAGACTATATACTGTATCTGTCTTGTTAGATGTTACTTGTTGTATCTGTTGTTATATATTATGTTGCCTCTTTGCCACAAAGAATTCCTTATATATATGTAATATGTACTTGGCGATAATAAATTTGATTTGATTTGATTTGATGTAGAGTAGGTGAAATAAAGTTTATGTGTAGATAAGTTTGTGATGCCACCCATGGTATCTGGTCAGAAGGGGACCAGTGCTGCAGTGCAGATCCTCTGAGACAGATGGTGTGATGCAGCAGAGGTGTTATAGCTCTCCACAGGCAGAGCTGTAGTCCCAGGGCAGTGGTAGTAGATGTTGAGGTAGATGGTGTAGTGTTCAGGGGAGGATGTAGCAGTGCTGAAGGGGTTGGCGCAGGAAGAAGGTAGAGACACACTAAATGCCATTCCAAAGCTTTACTCACGTTTCTGTCATACACAAGTGCCTGCTTCAGTGCCGCGTCCTCCAAGTGAGGGGCTCAGCCAACTCCCAGGCAAGAGGAGCACACCGTTCCAGCACTCCCTTCCATGAGCCTTTACTGACACATGTTCACAGGAGGCTGCTGCATAAATGTTCTCTCACTGCTTCCCCCTCTAGGGAACTGATCCTGACTTCCTATCAGTTCTTCTGCTCTTTAGTGCAACCTAAGCTCCACCCACCTCCTAGCACACTTCATGAACCAGGGGTCATAGAGGGTGCCCTGCTGCTCTAAGGTTTCCGTGCTGGGTGCAGGTGCTGGAGTCTGGTCAGGTGTACCCCATCTTACCTGGGTAGTGAGGCACCACACCTCAGGAGGAGGTCCAGTACCTCTGTGGTGACTGAACCCTCAGAGGTGCCACACTGCCAAAGGAGCACAGGAAAAGAGGGAGCAGGGTAAAAAAGCACAACAGAAGGCCCCTAGTCAGTACATCTGCTGCAATTGGCCACCATGCTGAGGAAATGGGAACAAGAAAGCCATCTCAAAAGAGTTCCCTGGTGTGGCATTTCTTCAGCCAATATGCTGATGACAAGACAACAGTGGTTTGCATGATGTGCTGTCAGAGAATGAAGTAAGGCAGCATAAATGTTCTGAACTTGAGCCCCACCTGCATGACAAGGCATCTAAATTACAAGCACGAGGTAGGGTGGAGTATACACCTAAAAAAGCATGACAGATCTGAGCCTCCTTCTGCTCCTTCTTCGGCTGGAACAAGGACTCTTTCTACCACTCACAATAAACAGGGCCATCTGCCTCCCATAAAGAGAGGATGTGACAGCACCACCAGCAGTGTCACTGAGCATCTCTACAATCTCCCATGGAAGTTTTCAGATCTCCATCCCTAAAACCCCAGAGAAAGAAGAAATACCGCCTACTCACCCATGAGCCAAGGTCCTGAATAAAAGCATTTCCAAATTTCTTGCCTTTCAAATGTTGTCATTCCAAACAGGTGGAGACAGAAAGTTTTAAAAAACTGATGGTGGTGGCTGTCCCACAGTACGTTGTTCCCAGACACCACTACTTTTCCAGGTGTGCCATCTGTGCCCTGCACAAACATCTTGCCAACCAAATCAGGTATGTACTGCGCAATGCTATCAGTGGCAAGGTCAACATATCCACAGATAAGTGAACCAGTGAGCATGGCTAGGTACATTATATCTCCATAACTGCCCACTGTGTAAATGTAGTGGAGGCTGGACCTACGGTAGAAGGTGTTTTGATGCATTAACTACTACCACCTAGTATTGCCTCATATTTCTCTCTCCAGGTTGCCTACTTCTCCTACTCTGCTTTCTCCACCACCTCCTCATCCAGTCACAGTAAGACCTGCACTGCCAAATGCCACACCGCCCACAAGCTGGGAACAGGGATCAACAGCAGACAGAAGAATGGTTGGTGCCACTGAACCTCAAGCACAGCCTGGTGGTGAGCAATTGTGGTGCCCCTGAGGATTCAGTTGCCACCTCCTGAGGTGTGGTACCCCCACCATCCAGGTGAGTTGGAGGCTCCTAACCACGCTCCAACACTCGCACCCCACACAATAGAGTAGTTCAGCAAAGCCACATTGCGGCTCCCTGCTTTGGTGGCTCCCTGCTTGGAATACGAAACATGCTGGGAGGCGGGTGGAGTTTAGAATACATAAAGAGCGGGAGGGTTTAGGTAATCAGTCAGTCAGAGAGTGAGAGAGAGAGAGTCACTCGGAGAGGAGTGAGGATCCCTGGAAGAGGGATGGAGGAAGGAGTGCTGCAGCTGCCTCAGTGATCTGAGCCAGCTGGCACAGGAAAGGAAATAAGGAGAAAGACATTGGACTGAAACCTGATCTTCTATGAGAGAGAGGGATTAGTACGGAACGAAGGAGTAAAAGGGAATAGAGAGGATGTGGGTTAGAGGAGAACCCTGCCTAGAAGTTCTAAGCGCAAGGCCGGGGCCCGGTCCCCGAGGTTGTATGGATACTGAAGGTCCTGCAGCAGACACTGGTGGAGTAGTGGGCTGTAAATGCTCTACTCCCATCTAAGACTTGGGGGCACAACAGCAACGTGAATAGTGAGCCGGGACTCAGGAGAGAGGAGTCCCCGAAGCAGACTACAGCTGTCTGCCGTCCAAGTAGAGTTCTTGGGAACATCTGTCAGGAGGCACTCCAGTGTAACTCAGTACTAAGAGTACTTCACACTTAAAGGTGCTATAAGAGGAGACGTTCAGAAAGGCACATGTTGGCGGAGTGCTGGAATGGAGCATTCCATCTGATCTGGAGGTTGACTGAGTCCCTGCACCGGAGGACACAGCATGGAGGTAGGCATCTGTGTGTGCTACAGACTGTGAGTAAAGCTTTGGAACTGCACGCCCTGGTGTCCTCTAATTATTCCTGCGCCAGCACACCCTGAACCACTACATCTGGGTATCAGCTTCTACACCGCCTGCACCTCTCCTCTGCCCCTACATCTACACTGACCTGGGGCTACAGCTCCACCTGTGGGGAGCTTCACCATCTTGGCTGCAACACATCACCAGCCCCAGAGGATCTGCATGCAGCGTCGGCCCAACATCCCACTTGCCGAACACCACAGGTGGCGTCACAAACTATTCCATTAACTGCAAACCACTATTCGACACCCCTGATTACTTGGGCGCCCAGGGCCACGGACCGGGTCACTGCTGCTGTGACACATCCCCCTGACACCGGCCCGGTATCGAGTACCCCACGGCCCTGGGAGGGCGACCCACAATAATGGGCAAAATCTCGTAGCAATTCTGAGCCTAGCTGGTTTGACACATATTACTTGCCTGGTGCATGTGCTGTATTTGATGGTGCAGAGCCTCCTGAAAAATTACCCATGTCAGCACTGCTGCTGAGAGTGTGGGCAGTGTGGGCACACTTTCAGTGTTCTCAGCCTGCTACTGCACTCCTGTCTGCGCTGCATATGCTGGATACACTGTGCGAGGAGCTGCAGGCAATAGTGGAGTTTCAACTGCAGCATGCACGGTTGAGTAGTTCTGGAAAACAACACTTTACCACCAATGAGTGGGCCTCCATGCATGAGCTATGTGCTATGTTGTGCTGCTTTGAATACTCAACCAACATAGCCAGGGCTGATGACGCCATCATAACTATACCACTTATACAGTGGCGTGGCATGGCGGGGGCGGGGCGGTCCATCCCAGGTGGCACGTGTGTGGGGGCGGCGTGGCAGCAGCAGCAATTCCTCTCCTCTGTGGGAGAAGCACGGAGGCATAGTGCAGCAGCAGCAGATCTTCGCGGCGAGGGCAGGTGGATGGACACTCTCCGGTCCCCAGCCTCCTTCCATCTGGTGCACTCATCTCTTCCTTCACATCCGCATTTTAGGCGCCATGAGAAGCCCCTCACAGCTGTTGCCATGGTAACCGGGGGGCGGCTGCAGGCCGGAGACAGACTGCTGACCCTGAGTGGTCTCTGAAGGAAAAAAAGACATATCACCAACATTGTGAGGAGGCTGAAGAGCCGCTAGGATGGAGGACGGTTTCTCAAGCTACAGCAGCCTGTAAGACACCACCTCCCTGCTCCAGTTCTGTAACGGTGAGTGGAACTACACATCCCAGCATGCCACTGCGCCCCAGCGGCGCTCTATCCAGAGCCGCCGCCACTGGAGCATACTGGAAATTGTGGTTCTTTAGCTAATAAGTGTGTAAATGATATTTCTTTTTCTTTCTGTATCCGTGTGGTACTACATATCCCAGCAGGCATTATAGGAGCTTGCTGGGTATTAAAGCTGATATCCCTTTACATATTCTCTGTATGAGAGGTGAGCTTTTAAGACTACTGATTCCAGCATGCCTTGTCAGGTCATGCTGGTATTTGTAGTTTAGGGTTTTATTTATTTTTGCTGTTTTTGTTTCATTTGTGTCCACTGTTACTTGCACATTGCAGTTATCCAACTTTCTCGCTGACTTTTCATCATTTCTCCTCTTCTGCTGCCTGTCAGGGAATGGAGACGGGACACCTGTGACAGCTGAGGGTTTGTTACCATTAGACTGGATGATGTCCTGGTGATGGGGCTTGCAGGGACTTTTAGTACTACACCAAACCAGGGTTATGTCTGCCCTCTTTATGGTGTTAGCAGCATTTCTGACAGCATGCAATGGGGCACAGGTAATAGCTGGTGGCTCAGCAGTGCCCTGGTCTGGAGATGGAAGCCCGGCTGGTTCGTGCTGGCACCTTGAAGCGTTGCAGTTTGTACACCCAGGGGCGCTCCTGGTCTCATTCCTCAGTTTCTGATGTAGTCTGAACCAAGGCATAGATTTGATTGTCCGGGATAGATATACATGTCTGCTTTATTTCAGAACCAGCGCCACCACTGACTATGGCTTGCGTCTGGTATTGCAGCTCGTCCTCAGTGACGCGATTGTATCTGAGCTGTAATACCACACACAACCCATGGTCAAGGATGGCGCTCTTTCTGAAAGAATGCCTTGTTTGTTTGTTTTTAATCCTGGACAACCCCTTTTAAAGACCAGGTGTTCACCTGATGTTTGTGTGCTTTACAGCCACAAAACTGCCTGAAATGGGGACTGTCCTTTTAAAGCAAGTTCAGTATTTCCTTGCTGACCCCAAGGTTAACAATGTGAACCCTCCTGACTAGAGTTGAGCGACTTTTGGTTTTTTAGGGTCGCGTTTCGTTTCGTGAAACCCGACTTTTCCAAAAGTCGGGTCCAGCAAGATCGTCCGATTATAGGGAAAAGTCGGGGTCGTCCCGAAACACGAAACCCAATGTAAGTCAATGGGGAATAAAAGTCGGCAGTGAGAGGAGGACAGGAAACACACCAACAGTGCCCATTTGAATGCCAAAAGCATCAATTCTTCTTACTTAAGCTTGTCAACCTTAATTAACTTCATAATACAAGTTACGCACTGAAAAATGGGGGTTATTTGGCTACAGTTGTGGGGGGGGGAGGGCTGGCTCCAGGTTTTCATGTGCCCTGGGCGAAAGAGCGCCCCTTTAACACATACCACAACTCATCATGCTCCGATACGGCAGAGAAATAGCGGTATAGTACAATGAAAAATACTTCACTTTTTACATCTCATGACGAGGCCCATCTATTTCTCCATACAGAATCATTGGTCCCATATAATGTTTGAAACAGTATATGATGAGCTCCACATAATGCTACAGTATATGTTGGGCCCCATGGATGAAGCTCCACTGTCTTATGGGCCCAAATAATGCTCCAAACATAATGGGCCCCATTTCTAATGCTCTAGTGTATAATGGGCCCTTTAAATGCTGCTCCAGTGTCTGATGTCCACCTTTGGAATGTTCCAGTGTATGGTGGGCCCCATCTATCATTCTCCAGAGTATAGTGCTCCCCAAAAATTGCTGTCCCAATATTGAAAACAATGAAATAAGTCTCCTCGCTATGGAATCCATGTACTAGTCTGGACTCCTCGTCGTCCCCATCTTCCATCTCACTGCACAGTATTTCAACCTTGCAAGTGCTGTGATCCTGAGCAAACAGGGGGGGCCCACTCGTTGGCGACAGCACTGGCACAGGGCCCCTGATAGTACGGTGGTGTGTCTGATGGCGGGTGGGCCGAACCTGCACTTTCATCTGCAGCTTCCTCTTTGTCACCGTGTAAGATGGAACTGTGTATGGGAAGGGTAACCTGAGTTTCATCAGGGTCAGATTCAGGCCATGTAGCGTGTGAGGGGAATGTAGTGGTCTGGGTCAATGTACCAGCAGATTCATCGAGCAGTGGCTGAGCATCAGTGCACTTGTGTCGCCCCCAGGAGTACGATCGCCACAGTGGCATTACCTTCCTCCTAGGGAGTGTGATGTCATGCTTGGGAGCAACGAACGATCTCTCTAGCAGGTTAACTGATTGGGCGGTGTTATTCCCACGAGTCATGACCCTCCAAACAGCGTTAATGAAGGCAAAGTGTTTGTTTTACGTGGGCAGTATGGTTGAAAAGATGAACCTTAAAGGAATGTCCAGAAGGGCACCACCAGGAGTGGAGCCTACGGTTAAATTCGACTCCACCTGGGAAACCTCAAACATGCCAGCTACAGAACAGATGCACACATTGCAAGCTTAATTCCGTTAACGAACGAGACTCCGTCATGCCCCG
This sequence comes from Dendrobates tinctorius, assembly GCF_039654945.1. Lineage (NCBI taxonomy): Eukaryota > Metazoa > Chordata > Amphibia > Anura > Dendrobatidae > Dendrobates > Dendrobates tinctorius. The sequence goes on along the minus strand of NW_027361712.1, from coordinate 24,427,203 downwards.
CGGTCCGAGTCCGGCTTACTAGAGGGACACGTGAGGCTCTGGCACATGAGATTGGCCAATAACTGGTGTGTCATGCCCTTACATGTCCGTGGCTGCATGTGCGCTACACTGAAAAGGCCAGCGTTTATCGCTTACAGGTGCAAATAACCCGCTGAACAACGTTAGTGATGGGGATCACTGATTACAATTATTACCCGCGAACAATGATTTCCCAGTAAGTGCAGGTCAACTGCAGTTCCGGAATTAGGCCTAACCGTCATTCCTGAAAAAATGAAAAACTTACGTGTGCAAACCACAGGTGCTGTAGCTTGCTTAACAGCTCGCCAGCCGTTCTCACGCCCAGTATGGATTGCACGTGATTGCACAAAGGTTAGAAGGGGTACCATATCCCCAGATAACATGTATGGATAGCGTACACATTCAAAATATATGTCTCAGGAGGCAGGCTCAGACGGTGTTAGGCCCAGTATGGATTGCACAAAGGTTAGAAAGGGTACCGTATCCCCAGATAACATGTATGGATAGCGTACACATTCAAAATATATGTCTCAGGAGGCAGGCTCAGACGGTGTTAGGCCCAGTATGGATTGCACAAAGGTTAGAAAGGGTACCGTATCCCCAGATAACATGTATGGATAGCGTACACATTCAAAATATATGTCTCAGGAGGCAGGCTCAGACGGTGTTAGGCCCAGTATGGATTGCACGTGATTGCACAAAGGTTAGAAAGGGTACCGTATCCCCAGATAACATGTATGGATAGCGTACACATTCAAAATATATGTCTCAGGAAGCAGGCTCAGACGGTGTTCGGCCCAGTATGGATTGCACGTGATTGCACAAAGGTTAGAAAGGCTACCGTTTCCCCGGATAGCATGTATGGATAGCGTACACATTCAAAATATATGTCTCAGGAGGCAGGCTCAGACGGTGTTAGGCCCAGTATGGATTGCACGTGATTGCACAAAGGTTAGAAAGGGTACCGTATCCCCAGATAACATGTATGGATAGCGTACACATTCAAAATACATGTCTCAGGAGGCAGGCTCAGACGGTGTTAGGCCCAGTATGGATTGCACGTGATTGCACAAAGGTTAGAAAGGGTACCGTTTCCCCAGATAACATGTATGGATAGCGTACACATTCAAAATATATGTCTCAGGAGGCAGGCTCAGACGGTGTTAGGCCCAGTATGGATTGCACGTGATTGCACAAAGGTTAGAAAGGGTACCGTTTCCCCGGATAACATGTATCGATAGCGTACACATTCAAAACATATGTCTCAGGAGGCAGGCTCAGACGGTGTTAGGCCCAGTATGGATTGCACGTGATTGCACAAAGGTTAGAAAGGGTACCGTATCCCCAGATAACCTGTATGGATAGCGTACACATTCAAAATATATGTCTCAGGAGGCAGGCTCAGACGGTGTTAGGCCCAGTATGGATTGCACGTGATTGCACAAAGGTTAGAAAGGGTACCGTTTCCCCGGATAACATGTATGGATAGCGTACACATTCAAAATATATGTCTCAGGAGGCAGGCTCAGACGGTGTTAGGCCCAGTATGGATTGCACGTGATTGCACAAAGGTTAGAAAGGGTACCGTTTCCCCGGATAACATGTATGGATAGCGTACACATTCAAAATATATATGTCTCAGGAGGCAGGCTCAGACGGTGTTAGGCCCAGTATGGATTGCACGTGATTGCACAAAGGTTAGAAAGGGTACCGTTTCCCCGGATAACATGTATGGATAGCGTACACATTCAAAATATATGTCTCAGGAGGCAGGCTCAGACGGTGTTAGGCCCAGTATGGATTGCACGTGATTGCACAAAGGTTAGAAAGGGTACCGTATCCCCAGATAACATGTATGGATAGCGTACACATTCAAAATATATGTCTCAGGAGGCAGGCTCAGACGGTGTTAGGCCCAGTATGGATTGCATGTGATTGCACAAAGGTTAGAAAGGGTACCGTTTCCCCGGATAACATGTATGGATAGCGTACACATTCAAAATATATGTCTCAGGAGGCAGGCTCAGACGGTGTTAGGCCCAGTATGGATTGCACGTGATTGCACAAAGGTTAGAAAGGGTACCGTATCCCCGGATAACATGTATGGATAGCGTACACATTCAAAATATATGTCTATACATCAGGAGGCAGGCTCAGACGGTGTCAGGCACAGTATGGAATTGACGGCCCAGATTACACAGCGGAGGAGCAGGGAGAGGTAAAGATTGCAAATGCTGTGGCCCTGCCCAAGCAAGGGGGGCCCACTCGTGGGCGTCGGTACTGGCACTGGGCCCCTCATAGTACAGCGGTGTGTCTGACGGCGGGTGTGCACCACCACCGTCAGAGACACTTGATTGCACTATGAGGGACCCTGTGCCAGTGCCCGCGCCCAAGAGTCGGCCTACCCACCTGTCCAGGGCAATGGCACTCGCACGGTGTCGTGCGCTAGGTGCTGACCCCGGCTATGGGGGGGGGAGGCAGCACAGTTAGGGAGTTTTAGAAAGTGGCATATGTTGATGTTGGACATTCAGCTGATGCAAAAGGCGAAATAGGTGAAGTCCCAGGAGGTGGACCAAAGCAAGCCATTTTTCTGTCACCCTATGTGTCATCAGGGGAAGGTGGGACAAAATCCTTGGAAACCCATGCATGGTTCATTTTAATGAAGGTTAGATCATCCACATTTTGGGTTGACAGACGGGTCCTTTTTTCTGTCAGGATTGATCCAGCTGCACTGAAGACTCTTTCCGATAGCACACTTGCAGCTGGGCAAGCGAGCTCCTGTAAGGCATATTGGGCCAATTCAGGCCAGGTGTTCAGTTTAGCGGCCCAATAGTCAAAGGGGAATGACCGGTGTGGGAGAACATCGATATGGGAGGAAAAGTAGTTTGTAACCATAGTTGACAAGTGCTGTCTCCTGTCACTTTCCATCGATGCTGTATTACCAGTTGTGTGAGCGGTATTTGAAAAATCAGTCCACAACATTGTCATGAAACCCCTGTCTCCAACGCCAATTCTGCTGTGTGCACCACGAACACCTCTGCCAAGCTGCCCCCGGCCCGTACTGCTCGTGTGAGAACCATCACCGCTGCTGTGTGCTGGGAATGCCTCAAGCAGCCGATTTACCAGAGTTGCTTGTTTATTAGCCAATATTAGGTCAAGGTTCTTCTGTGGCATGATGTTTTGTAATTTGCCTTTATAGCGTGGATCCAGGATGCTGGCCAACCAGTAGTCGTCATCGTTCATCATTTTGGCAATGCGGGGGTCCCTTTTTAGGATCCGCAAGGCATAATCTGACATGTGGGCCAATGTTCCCGGTGTCAATGATGCACTGCGAGTGCTGGGTGGAGGAGCACTTTCTGGCAAATCCACATCCCTCCAGTCACGCACAAACCCTGTACCAGACCTTGCCACGCCAACATTTTCACTTGCCCCACGAGATGCATCCTCCTCCCCTAAGTAATCATCCCCATCATCATCCTCCTCCTCCTCTTCTTCCTCCACCTCGTCCAGGAGAGGTCCCTGAGCAGACAATGGCTGAATGTCATCAAGGATTCCCTCCTCCTCTTCCTCCTCATCAACATTGGCTGCAGACGCCTGATCCTTAAGGTGCGTCAAAGTTTGCATGAGCAGACGCATAAGTGGGATGCTCATGCTTAGGATGGCGTCGTCTGCGCTTACCAGCCGTGTGCATTCCTCAAAACATTGAAGGACTTTACAGAGGTCTTTCAGCTTCGACCACTGCACACCTGTCAACTCCATGTCTGCTCTCAAAGTGCCTGGCCGTGTATCCTCCCACAAATGCATTATGGCCTGCCTCTGCTCGCACAGCCGCTCCACCATGTGCAGGGTGGAGTTCCACCTTGTTGCAATGTCGATAATGAGGCGGTGGTTGGGAAAGTGGAGCAATCGCTGCAGCTTCTGCATACGAATGGAGTGTACAGGCGACCGGCGGATGTGCGCGCACAGTCTTCGCACCTTCTGGAGCAGGGCTGTTAACTCCGGATAATTTTTGAGGAAGCACCGCACCACCAGGTTCAAGGTGTGAGCCAAGCAAGGTATGTGGCTGAGTTTTGAAAGGGCTATGGCTGCCACAAAATTACGGCCGTTATCACTAACTACCTTGCCTGCCTCAAGATGTACACTGCCCAGCCATGACTCAGTTTGTCGCTGAAAGTACTCGGCCAGCACCTCGGCGGTATGTCTGTCGCCCAAACACATCATCTGCAACACAGCCTGCTGACGCTTTCCACTAGCTGCTCGATAGGGGGACACATCGTGTGCAACAGTGGCAGCTGCAGATGGAGTGCTCGTACGACTGCGCTCTGTGGACGAGCTTTCGCTTCTGAAGGAGGAGGAGGAGGAGGGTGGAACGCCTACAGCCAACTGTTTCCTATACCGTGGGCTAGGCAGCACTGTCCCACCAACGCTGTCCCCTGTGGACCCTGCATCCACCACATTAACCCAGTGCGCAGTGATGGACACGTAACGGCCCTGGCCATGCCGACTGGACCATGCATCAGTTGTGAGGTGCACCTTTCCGCTCACTGACTGCTTGAGTGCATGGACAATGCGGTCTTTCACATGATGGTGGAGGGCTGGGATGGCTTTGCGAGAGAAGAAGTGGCAACTGGGTAGGTCATAGCGTGGTACTGCATAGGCCATGAGTTCGCGGAAAGCTGTGCTTTCCACCAACCGAAAGGGCATCATCTCAAACGAGATTAGTTTGGCAATGTGGGCGTTCAAACCCAGTGTACGCGGATGAGAGACTGAGTACTTTCTTGACCTACTCATAGTGTCTGGGAGGGTGAGCTGGACTTGAGAGCTGCATATGGTGGAAGTAGCGGTGGACAGGGCGGACTGAGAGAGGGTTGATGATGGTGATGGAGTTGGTGTTCTTTCTGATGGCCTAGAATCAGTCTTTCGTTGATATAACAGTGGGATTCCCTGACTGCTGTGGCCTTGCAACGACACCTCAACATTTGCATGCTGTGCTAACCGGTGGGCTTACAGTGGGGGAAACAATGTAGCGTTGCTGACTACCTTCGTTGTGATCAGTTGCACATGTGGCACTTGAGGTTTGGTGTTGTGTCCACGCTTGCAAGTGCATGCTGGTTAAATGTCTAAGCATGCAACTGGTATTCAAATTTTTCAGATTTTTCCCTCGGCTAAAGGTCTTTGCGCACTTCTTACAGATAACCTTGGCCTGATCATGAGGATTTTATTCAAAAAAGTGCCACACTGCACTCTTCCTACTTTGGCAGACATTTTGCGGCCTAGCACGCTGTGATCTTTTGACCCTCTGGACAAGCTGTCCAGCAACTCTTTTGATGTTTGGAACCTGTCTTTGGAGTGCTCTGGGCCTGCCAGATAACAGCTGTTGCGATGTCGATGTCTGCTGTGGATGCTCCTCATCTGAGCTATTGGAAGCAGCACCCTCTTCCCCCAATGGATGCCAATCTGGGTCAACAACTGGGTCATCCATCACCTCCTCTTCTATGTCATGTGCACCTTCCTCTGTGTCACCGTGTATGGTGGTATAGTGTGCGGGAAGGGGCACCTGAGTCTCATCAGGGTCAGAATCTGGCTCTGTACACTGCGAGGACAATGTAGTGCTCTGAGTGAATGTACCAGCAGAATCATCCATCAGCGGCTGTGCATCAGTGCACTCCATGTCAGATTCATCTTGGCCTGGGTAATTCACCATTTGACTTGATAATCCAGGCATGGTATATGAAAACAGCTCCATGGAGTAATCAGTAGTATGGCCTGCGTCATCCTTCAATCTTGGTTGGGGTGAAGGACACAAGGAAAGGTGTGGTTCATGAACATGAGCCTCCAATGACGACTCAGTGCTTTTACTTTTTACAACTGAAGAAGAGGAGGCGATAGAGCTGGAGGCTGAGTCAGCAATGTAAGACAAAACTTTTTCCTGATGCTCTGGCTTTAAAAGCGGTTTGCCAACTCCTAGAAAACTAAGCGTTCGAGGCCTTATGTAGCCAGACGATGACGCAGGCTCAACACCTCCTGCATTCGGTCCTATTTTGCTCTTGCCACTACCATCAGATCCACCACCAACACCATCATTACCAGCTGCCAACCCCCGCCCAATTCCACGGCCTCTTCCACCAGCCTTCCTCATTTTTGGTAGAAATGTAGACAAAATCCAACAAACTATATAGTATGTAAAACAAGGTACAAGGTGTCTATAGGACAGGGGAGATTTTGAATTTCTGCACACACTTTTGGACACTGGACACTTTTGGATTGTGTGAGGCCCACTGATATCTGAGCGCTATGTGACAGGCTCAATGGCACAGCTGTGACCTAAGTGACTAGAGGATAAGTGAGATTTTGAATCTCTGCACACACTTTTGGACACTGGACACTTTTGGATTGTGTGAGGCCCACTGATATCTGAGCGCTATGTGACAGGCTCGATGGCACAGCTGTGACCTAAGTGACTAGAGGATAAGTGAGATTTTGAATCTCTGCACACACTTTTGGACACTGGACACTTTTGGATTGTGTGAGGCCCACTGATATCTGAGTGCTATGTGACAGGCTCGATGGCACAGCTGTGACCTAAGTGACTAGAGGATAAGGGAGATTTTGAATCTCTGCACAAACTTTTGGACACTGGACACTTTTGGATTGTGTGAGGCCCAATGAATATCTGAGCGCTATGTGACAGGCTCGATGGCACAGCTGTGACCTAAGTGACTAGAGGATAAGTGAGATTTTGAATCTCTGCACACACTTTTGGACACTGGACACTTTTGGATTGTGTGAGGCCCACTGATATCTGAGCGCTATGTGACAGGCTCGATGGCACAGCTGTGACCTAAGTGACTAGAGGATAAGTGAGATTTTGAATCTCTGCACACACTTTTGGACACTGGACACTTTTGGATTGTGTGAGGCCCACTGATATCTGAGTGCTATGTGACAGGCTGGATGGCACAGCTGTGACCTAAGTGACGAAAGGATAAGTGAGATTTTGAATCTCTGCACACACTTTTGGACACTGGACACTTTTGGATTGTGTGAGGCCCAATGAATATCTGAGCGCTATGTGACAGGCTCGATAGCACAGCTGTGACCTAAGTGACTAGAGGATAAGTGAGATTTTGAATCTCTGCACACACTTTTGGACACTGGACACTTTTGGATTGTGTGAGGCCCACTGATATCTGAGCGCTATGTGACAGGCTCGATGGCACAGCTGTGACCTAAGTGACTAGAGGATAAGTGAGATTTTGAATCTCTGCACACACTTTTGGACACTGGACACTTTTGGATTGTGTGAGGCCCACTGATATCTGAGTGCTATGTGACAGGCTGGATGGCACAGCTGTGACCTAAGTGACGAGAGGATAAGTGAGATTTTGAATCTCTGCACACACTTTTGGACACTGGACACTTTTGGATTGTGTGAGGCCCACTGATATCTGAGCGCTATGTGACAGGCTCGATGGCACAGCTGTGACCTAAGTGACTAGAGGATAAGGGAGATTTTGAATCTCTGCACACACTTTTGGACACTGGACACTTTTGGATTGTGTGAGGCCCACTGATATCTGAGCGCTATGTGACAGGCTCGATGGCACAGCTGTGACCTAAGTGACGAGAGGATAAGTGAGATTTTGAATCTCTGCACACACTTTTGGACACTGGACACTTTTGGATTGTGTGAGGCCCACTGATATCTGAGTGCTATGTGACAGGCTCGATGGCACAGCTGTGACCTAAGTGACTAGAGGATAAGGGAGATTTTGAATCTCTGCACAAACTTTTGGACACTGGACACTTTTGGATTGTGTGAGGCCCAATGAATATCTGAGCGCTATGTGACAGGCTCGATGGCACAGCTGTGACCTAAGTGACTAGAGGATAAGTGAGATTTTGAATCTCTGCACACACTTTTGGACACTGGACACTTTTGGATTGTGTGAGGCCCACTGATATCTGAGCGCTATGTGACAGGCTCGATGGCACAGCTGTGACCTAAGTGACTAGAGGATAAGTGAGATTTTGAATCTCTGCACACACTTTTGGACACTGGACACTTTTGGATTGTGTGAGGCCCACTGATATCTGAGTGCTATGTGACAGGCTGGATGGCACAGCTGTGACCTAAGTGACGAGAGGATAAGTGAGATTTTGAATCTCTGCACACACTTTTGGACACTGGACACTTTTGGATTGTGTGAGGCCCAATGAATATCTGAGCGCTATGTGACAGGCTCGATAGCACAGCTGTGACCTAAGTGACTAGAGGATAAGTGAGATTTTGAATCTCTGCACACACTTTTGGACACTGGACACTTTTGGATTGTGTGAGGCCCACTGATATCTGAGCGCTATGTGACAGGCTCGATGGCACAGCTGTGACCTAAGTGACTAGAGGATAAGTGAGATTTTGAATCTCTGCACACACTTTTGGACACTGGACACTTTTGGATTGTGTGAGGCCCACTGATATCTGAGTGCTATGTGACAGGCTGGATGGCACAGCTGTGACCTAAGTGACGAGAGGATAAGTGAGATTTTGAATCTCTGCACACACTTTTGGACACTGGACACTTTTGGATTGTGTGAGGCCCACTGATATCTGAGCGCTATGTGACAGGCTCGATGGCACAGCTGTGACCTAAGTGACTAGAGGATAAGGGAGATTTTGAATCTCTGCACACACTTTTGGACACTGGACACTTTTGGATTGTGTGAGGCCCACTGATATCTGAGCGCTATGTGACAGGCTCGATGGCACAGCTGTGACCTAAGTGACGAGAGGATAAGTGAGATTTTGAATCTCTGCACACACTTTTGGACACTGGACACTTTTGGATTGTGTGAGGCCCACTGATATCTGAGTGCTATGTGACAGGCTCGATGGCACAGCTGTGACCTAAGTGACTAGAGGATAAGGGAGATTTTGAATCTCTGCACAAACTTTTGGACACTGGACACTTTTGGATTGTGTGAGGCCCAATGAATATCTGAGCGCTATGTGACAGGCTCGATGGCACAGCTGTGACCTAAGTGACTAGAGGATAAGTGAGATTTTGAATCTCTGCACACACTTTTGGACACTGGACACTTTTGGATTGTGTGAGGCCCACTGATATCTGAGCGCTATGTGACAGGCTCGATGGCACAGCTGTGACCTAAGTGACTAGAGGATAAGTGAGATTTTGAATCTCTGCACACACTTTTGGACACTGGACACTTTTGGATTGTGTGAGGCCCACTGATATCTGAGTGCTATGTGACAGGCTGGATGGCACAGCTGTGACCTAAGTGACGAGAGGATAAGTGAGATTTTGAATCTCTGCACACACTTTTGGACACTGGACACTTTTGGATTGTGTGAGGCCCAATGAATATCTGAGCGCTATGTGACAGGCTCGATAGCACAGCTGTGACCTAAGTGACTAGAGGATAAGTGAGATTTTGAATCTCTGCACACACTTTTGGACACTGGACACTTTTGGATTGTGTGAGGCCCACTGATATCTGAGCGCTATGTGACAGGCTCGATGGCACAGCTGTGACCTAAGTGACTAGAGGATAAGTGAGATTTTGAATCTCTGCACACACTTTTGGACACTGGACACTTTTGGATTGTGTGAGGCCCACTGATATCTGAGTGCTATGTGACAGGCTGGATGGCACAGCTGTGACCTAAGTGACGAGAGGATAAGTGAGATTTTGAATCTCTGCACACACTTTTGGACACTGGACACTTTTGGATTGTGTGAGGCCCAATGAATATCTGAGCGCTATGTGACAGGCTCGATGGCACAGCTGTGACCTAAGTGACTAGAGGATAAGTGAGATTTTGAATCTTGCACACACTTTTGGACACTGGACACTTTTGGATTGTGTGAGGCCCACTGATATCTGAGCGCTATGTGACAGGCTCGATGGCACAGCTGTGACCTAAGTGACGAGAGGATAAGTGAGATTTTGAATCTCTGCACACACTTTTGGACACTGGACACTTTTGGATTGTGTGAGGCCCAATGAATATCTGAGCGCTATGTGACAGGCTCGATGGCACAGCTGTGACCTAAGTGACTAGAGGATAAGTGAGATTTTGAATCTCTGCACACACTTTTGGACACTGGACACTTTTGGATTGTGTGAGGCCCACTGATATCTGAGCGCTATGTGACAGGCTCGATGGCACAGCTGTGACCTAAGTGACGAGAGGATAAGTGAGATTTTGAATCTCTGCACACACTTTTGGACACTGGACACTTTTGGATTGTGTGAGGCCCAATGAATATCTGAGCGATATGTGACAGGCTCGATGGCACAGCTGTGACCTAAGTGACTAGAGGATAAGGGAGATTTTGAATCTCTGCACACACTTTTGGACACTGGACACTTTTGGATTGTGTGAGGCCCACTGATATCTGAGCGCTATGTGACAGGCTCGATGGCACAGCTGTGACCTAAGTGACTAGAGGATAAGGGAGATTTTGAATCTCTGCACACACTTTTGGACACTGGACACTTTTGGATTGTGTGAGGCCCACTGATATCTGAGCGCTATGTGACAGGCTCGATGGCACAGCTGTGACCTAAGTGACTAGAGGATAAGGGAGATTTTGAATCTCTGCACACACTTTTGGACACTGGACACTTTTGGATTGTGTGAGGCCCACTGATATCTGAGCGCTATGTGACAGGCTCGATGGCACAGCTGTGACCTAAGTGACTAGAGGATAAGTGAGATTTTGAATCTCTGCACACACTTTTGGACACTGGACACTTTTGGATTGTGTGAGGCCCACTGATATCTGAGCGCTATGTGACAGGCTCGATGGCACAGCTGTGACCTAAGTGACTAGAGGATAAGAGAGATTTTGAATCTCTGCACACACTTTTGGACACTGGACACTTTTGGATTGTGTGAGGCCCAATGAATATCTGAGCGCTATGTGACAGGCTCGATGGCACAGCTGTGACCTAAGTGACTAGAGGATAAGTGAGATTTTGAATCTCTGCACAAACTTTTGGACACTGGACACTTTTGGATTGTGTGAGGCCCACTGATATCTGAGCGCTATGTGACAGGCTCGATGGCACAGCTGTGACCTAAGTGACTAGAGGATAAGTGAGATTTTGAATCTCTGCACACACTTTTGGACACTGGACACTTTTGGATTGTGTGAGGCCCACTGATATCTGAGCGCTATGTGACAGGCTCGATGGCACAGCTGTGACCTAAGTGACTAGAGGATAAGTGAGATTTTGAATCTCTGCACACACTTTTGGACACTGGACACTTTTGGATTGTGTGAGGCCCACTGATATCTGAGCGCTATGTGACAGGCTCGATGGCACAGCTGTGACCTAAGTGACGAGAGGATAAGTGAGATTTTGAATCTCTGCACACACTTTTGGACACTGGACACTTTTGGATTGTGTGAGGCCCAATGAATATCTGAGCGCTATGTGACAGGCTCGATGGCACAGCTGTGACCTAAGTGACTAGAGGATAAGGGAGATTTTGAATCTCTGCACACACTTTTGGACACTGGACACTTTTGGATTGTGTGAGGCCCAATGAATATCTGAGCGCTATGTGACAGGCTCGATGGCACAGCTGTGACCAAAGTGACTAGAGGATAAGGGAGATTGGATTGCTTTTAAAAAAGCAGTTTGCGGAGCAGTGGGTAAACAGCAATGCCAGCCTGTCAGGAAGCCTTAAAAGGCAGCCCAACAACCAATACTACTGATACATCACAATATAGCCTCCCCTTGCACTGCACACACAGTGACTGGTGTGTTGTGCAGGCCAAATTGCTATCAGCAGCAGAAGCAGTTTTTTTTTCTTCTCAGCAGGACAAAAAAAAAAAATTGGGATTGCTTTTAAAAAAGCAGTTTGAGGCCCAATGAATATCTGAGCGCTATGTGACAGGCTCGATGGCACAGCTGTGACCAAAGTGACTAGAGGATAAGTGAGATTGGATTGCTTTTAAAAAAGCAGTTTGCGGAGCAGTGGGTAAACAGCAATGCCAGCCTGTCAGGAAGCCTTAGAAGGCAGCCCAACAACCAACACCACTGATACACCACTATATAGCCTCCCCTTGCACTGCACACACAGTGACTGGTGTGTTGTGCAGGCCAAATCGCTAGCAGCAGAAGCAGTTTTTTTGTCTTCTTCCCTGCCTAACGCTCTCCCTACAGAATCAGCAGCAACCTCTCCCTATGCTACGATCGGCAGAAGTAAGATGGCGGTCGGCGTGCACGCCCTTTTATACCCCCTGTGACGCCCACCAAAGCAAGCCAATCACTTGCATGCCCTTCTGAAAGATGGTGGTGACCCCTGCCTATGTCATCACGTTGCCCACAGTGTCCGTGGATCCTGATTGGCTGAAAAAGCGCAAAACAAACTTTTGAAACGCGACTTTGGCGCGTAAGTCGCCGACCTCGTGGCGACCTCATCCTAGGGTCGGGTTTCGTTTCATGAAACCCGACTTTGCCAAAAGTCGGGGACTTTTGAAATTTTTTGACCCGTTTCGCTCAACTCTACTCCTGACCAATCAGCAGACAGGATTGTGGTACGTGATGACAAATATTTTGGGGGCCGTTTTATGGTCGCAGTAGCCTCCATTTAAACGAATACGCCAGGTAAAACTTCCAGCAGCCTGACTTCAGTTCTGCGGGGTCTCATGCTCCATAGGAACACATTGGTGTGCCCCACCACTCGCTGATTGCCACCCTCTGCCATCCAACACTGTCCTACTCCATAGAAGCCCATATAAAACTTTCTGCATTCTGTGACTCTTTAATTGAGTTTTACGGAAAGAGCAAGTGACGTTGCGATCCTTCCCCTGGCATCACAGTGGTCCAGCCCTGACAGCGCCAGGTGTTTGATGCCAGTGTGTGGGCTCCGTGCATTAAAGTGATTGCATTTGTTGGTAAACTTCAACACAATAGCAGACTATGATCCTTTGGCAGGATCAGCAGTGGGCATTGTGTAATAATTAATATGCAGTGACTGGAAACGGGGGAATCTGCTTTCACTTTGTGCCAGGATTGTGCACGGTGTGCTGGGAAATCGCAGCGCAGACTGTACGTTTCTGTAGATCTGACTGATGGCGGCTGTCAATCCGGGTGGGACTTATCCGAGGACTGATCCACACATTTATGATGTGCATTATCACTGCACCTGTCAGATACGTATCGGTGTTAATATCATGCAATGCGCGTCAGTGTGTGCAGAATGTGAGACATTAGTAGCACAGGCCTTGGTGTCAGTTCTGGCATTATAGGGACTTGTGGCTGCGACTGTGGAGACTGGGATGGTCAATGATTAACTCTCATCTGAGGGAATGTCAGACCAAGCGCCTGACTATATGGAGCCTGGAGGCTGTGGCTAGGACAGTGTACCTGGAGTAAGCCCCCTGTAAGGGCTCGTCTGCCCCTGAACTGCTCCTCATGGCAATAAATGATGTGAATTTTCCATATTCTAGCGTCCAATTCCAGTCTATAAATCCAGTATTTTCTTTCTTGCCATTAGGGCTGTGGAGTTGGTAAGCCAAACCTCCAACTCCTCAATTTCCATGACTCCAACAAAATGGACTCCGACTCTGACTCCGACTCCATAGCTCTACTTGCCATAATCTATCCAGGAACTGCAGGTACTTTCTGTTTTTTTCTGTCACATTATTAAAAATTATTATTAAAAAAGCCATTAGGTCTTCATCCAGCATCATCAAGCTAATACATACATATATAGAGAGAAATGCAAAAAGATGAAAGTCTAGTAATGTAGAAATAATAACAGCAGAGTTAGTAGCAGACTAAAAATTAGATCTTTGAGTGTAGTGTGGGCTCTTCGGATGCTTCCGGATTATCAACGACCAAAGGGGCAGCAAATTTTTCGACCGCCCCGGGCGCCACAAACAGTTGCTACGCCACTGCACTTATATGTCTGCTTATAAAAAAACTTTTGGCAATGATGGATGACATAGTGGAACAGGAGGAACAGGGCCAGCTGGATGATTCTTGGAACCCCAGCCACCAGAGTCATCAAAAAGCAGAAGCGACTGCTGCGTGACTTGGGGCTCAGACTGTTTGGCTAATTTGCAAGGTGATGAGGTGGAATACAGATGCCCATGGTCCTCAGGTGCAAACTCTGCGCTTTCAGCACGGGACCAGGTGGAAGATGAAACAAAGGCATTGAAGGGACTTTTAGCCAACAAATCTAAAACCACCTCTAACTGTTCTGGCCTTACTGTATAATTTATCTAGCTGTAATCAGGCTCACTAAATTACACAGAATGTCTTGTCTCCTGCATGTGAAGCGATGGCCGGGGGACCACCACAATGCAGGTAGACTACGGTACACAAGATGAGGTGCAAACAACAAAGGGTTAATTTATTTACAGGCAAGGAATGCAGTGTTTAGGAAAATGCAGAAACAGAGGTATGCAATGAAAACAGACAATTTACAAGGTTAATATTCTCTAGCTGGGCCGTCAAACAGCACGGAGCACCAACTATCACAGCTCAGTGTATTTATCCAACTGGCAAGACAACACAGTAAAGGAATGTATGATGCTACACTAATTATAACCTATCTGGCCTTTGCTAACCTGGCCACACGGGTGTGCACTTCTTCCTGGAAGCTCTGTGCAATGTGGTCTTTTCCTTGTGTGCAGGTCCAGTGATGCTCCTAGAAACGGTGGATTCCCTCCCCCGGATTCCTTTCTTGTCTTTTCTTTGTGGCTCCTCACGGCAACATAGGAAAGCCACCTTGTTATCCCCAGAATAGTTTACAAAGTCACAGTCTCAGACTAAACGTTCTTTTCCTTCACAGATCAGGCAGTTACGTCTGCTTCCTGCAGAAATCTCAGCTCTCTCCTCACACACAGAAAAGCAGCCCCTCCCCTCTCCAGTGCTGGCAGAAGAGACCAAAACAGTCTTTACAGCAGGGAAATGCAGAATTTCCCACGGCTCTAACCAAGGGGGTGCTGTCTCTAAAAGTGGCAGCATGTCTCTACGGTTCATAGCAATGCCACCCCCTTACATGCCTCCCTACTTAAAGATGGTCATCCTCAACCATCACAGCATCAAGGTTGCAGTAGGATAGAGGCACTTGCAATGTGGAACAGCACCTATAGGGGAGAAAACACAAGCGGAGAAACAGACAGAGAACATTGCTCTATGTATCGGGCCGGTGGAACCCCTGCAGTATCTCTGGATGTCTTGACTATCTTCCAGAGGAATACTTGCTGCAGGAGTTGTAGTAGGCTCTTGTCTGGACTCATCGTCACGTGGCGGCAGTGGTACCTCCAGAAGATTACCATCTCTGTCCGGCTGAGGACCCCCCACGGTGTCAGGGCCGATCCACCATTCATCATTGATTTCACAAGCAGACAAGACAGGTTCAGGAGGTGGAGCATCACCCTCAAGTGGCCCTGGTACAGGATGGGCTTCAGACCGGCATGGCCGCAGTATATTTCTGTGGAGCACTCTAGAGGCCAACGCCCCATTCTCAACCTTCATCTTGTAGACCGGGCCATCAGCATACACTCACTCGATTACTTTGTAAGGCTGTATTTCCCATCTCTCGCTTAGCTTACCCCTGGAGCATTTCTCTCTGACTAATACTCGGTCCCTGGGACGGAGCGGTAGCTCCTGAATCGGTTTACGGCCCGTATGTTCTTTCTCCTGTAGCTGCTGACCCACCAACTGCTGCAATGTTTGCAATAGTTGCCGATGTTCTTTCACCCATGAAGAGACGGTTCACTCCATCAGCTCTTCTGGCTGTTCTAACTTCAACTCAATGATTTCTTGTCCAGCTCTTCCAAACAGCAGCAGATATGGGGTGTAACCGTGGTGGAATGGACCCGATTGTTGTAGGTCCAGACCAACTCTGGCAGGTAGTCTGGCCAGCATGCCTTCTTGTCCTCTTCTAACATCCTCAGCATTTGCAGCAAGGTTCGGTTGAATCGTTCACATGATCCGTTGCCTTGAGGGTGGTAAGGGGTGGTACGGGACCGCTAGAAGGCATACAAATGATAAAGTTCTTCCATCACCTTGCCTTGGAAACATGCACCTTGGTCAGAGTGGATGCGCTTTGGGTACCCATACACTCGAATGAAATCTTGACAAATGTCCCTCGCCGCCAACTCGGCAGTCTGATCTCTAGTCGGGGTGACTACTGCAAACTTGGAGAAATGGTTGGTCATCGCGAAATAGTACTGTGGACCCCGGGCTGAGTGTCCCATGAGGAGACAGTCGATCATCAAGACTTCCAGCGCTTCCTTAGTGCGTATGGTCTGGATGGGTGCGCTTTGTTCAGTACTCTTAACGAGGTCACATAACCGACAATGCCGGCAGACCTCTTCTACCACGGACTCCAACCGGCGGCAGTACATGTATCGCTATAACCACTGGTCGGTCTATGTGGACCCGAAGTGGGCTCTGAATTTGTGGGCTTCTTTAGCCACTTCCTGGGCCATTCCTCCTGTTGTCTCTTGCGATATAGCACCTATTCTCGCACCTCCAGCCTATCCCACTGGTGTAAGACACTCTTCATCTCAGCATCCAGACTATCGTTCTCTTGTTTGCCTGGCTTCCGCTTTTGCGCTACCCAGCATTTCATCTGTCTCAGCCCTTTGTCTTCATCTTGAACACATCCCCATTCTCCATTGGTTCTCTCCAGAGATCGGGGTAGCATGCAGGCATCCCTACTTGACTGGACAGCAACCACTGGGGTCCTGAACTTACGGAAGTTTGGGGTTTCTTCCTCTTCGAATTGTTCATCGAGATCCCCCACTGATGTTTCCACCGTCACTCGTGACAGGCCGTTGGCATTTGCATTTTCAGTGGCAGAGCAATAACTGATGGTAAAGTCAAACTTTGCCAGGCGAGCCACCCACCGTTGTTCCAAGGCCCCCAATTTAGCATTCTCAAGTTGGCCCAGGGGGTTATTGTCCGTTCAAACTTGAATCTTGGTCCCTGCCAGGAAGCCTGCAAACTTCTCTGTCATGGCCCACACCAGGGCCAGGAGCTCTAACTGGAAAGAGCTGTAATTGTGGGGGTTTCTTTCGCTGTCTCGCAGAGACCTGCTAGCATACCCGATGACTCTCTCATGTCCATCCTGTATTTGGGAAAGTACTGTACCAAGTCCATGAAGGCTACCATCTGTGTACAACAGGAACGGTTGATCGAAATCTGCGTAAGACAAAATCGGGGCTGAAGTAAGAGCATTCTTTATAGCATGCAAGGCCTCATCTCGCCTCTGGTCCCAATGGATGCACTGGGACTTCGGCACTCCAGCGGTCTCCCTCACCTGCTCATTCAGGGGACATGCAACCTTTGTGAAATCTTTGACAAACCATCGGTAGTACCCGGCGAGCCCAAGGAAGACCTGGAGTTCCCTCACTGTTCAAGGGACTGGCCAGTTCTGGATGGCAGCCACTTTTTCCGGTGAGGGTGGAACCCCATCTTGTGACACTATGTGGCCCAGGTACTCGATCTCTCTCTTGAAGAGGTGGCATTTCTTTGGATTCACCTTCAGATTATGAGCCCACAGTCTTCCAAGTACCTGTCCAAGCCAGGCAAGATGGTCTTCGAACGAGGCAGAGAACACAATGATGTCATCCAGGTATTTCAGAGTAGCCTCAAAGATTAAGTCTCCCAAACACTTTTCCATCAGCTGTTGAAATGTGCCCGGAGCATTGGAGAGCCCGAAGGGCATCCGGTTAAACTCAACCAATCCCATAGGGAGGATGAAGGCAGCTTTTTCCTTGTCTTTTTCGGCCACGGCTACTTGTCAGTATCCGCTTGCTAGGTCCAAGGTGGAGAAGTACTTGGCCTTCCCCAACGCTGTCAAGGATTCCTCAATGCGGGGTAAGGGGTATGAGCCTCGCACAGTGCAAGCATTGAGTTTCCTGTAATCGACACAGAACCGGATGGTCCCACCCTTCTTCTTGACGAGCACCACCGGGGCCGCCCAGGGGCTCTGACTACTCTGCACTACTCCTGAATCCAGCATCTGCCCGAGTAATGTCTTTACCTCTTGATACATCTTGGGTGGGATTTGCCGGTATCGTTCTTGAATTGGACGAGCATCCCCAGTCGGTATCTCATGTGTGATCGCTTCAGTACAGCCAAAATCTTCGGCGTGATGAGCGAATGCGGCCTGAATTTCACATAGCATAGCTTCTATTGCCTGCACACGCTCAGGGCCTAGGGCCTTCACATCCACTTCCATTTGATCCAGGATGACCCGCCCAGTGCACTCCAGGGTTGGAGCCTCTTCGGGCCCTGCCACAACTGCCAGAGTCCACCCCGTACCTTTTATCGGCGATAAAGACAACTCCTTCTGACTCACCACTTTGCCCTTATGTAGGTACACCCGAGCCAGATCTGTCCCTTGCGGCAAGGTGACCTCCCCGAGGCCCACGTTCAAAGCTCTTATGGGCATGTGTCCTTGCTGGACCACCACTATCGAACGAGCTATCATGACTTCTTGGTCCGCTCCTCCGCCTACCACAGGCTGAACAATCACCTCCAGCCCATCAAGGTTGCGATGAGTCCCCACTGGAAGTTGTAATATACTTTCGCGCTCGGAAGGCAGGATTACAGGCTCTTTCCCTGGGGCCCTGATGACCCCTAACGTCTGATAAGACAGCACACTCTTCTGCATCCCACAGACGAGGATCAATTGCTGAAGGGCTTCTTGAGTAGGCTTGTGTGTAGCAGCCTTCTTTCAATAAGTGGGTCCCCATTTGGTAAACATTATCTGATCAAGTTCTCGTAGGATATTCATTCCCAGTTCTACAGGCACATCTGCTTTGATGGGCTCAGGGACTAGCATGATCCCTTTCTTTCCCACTTCTTGCCCACAGATTCGAATATTCCTCCACACGACCCCTGTCACCAGGATCGGCTGTTGATTGGCAGCAAACAACCGGATCAATGTCTCCTTCTCTGGCTTGGCCAGGGCCTGAAAAT
This sequence comes from Dendrobates tinctorius, assembly GCF_039654945.1. Taxonomy (NCBI): domain Eukaryota; kingdom Metazoa; phylum Chordata; class Amphibia; order Anura; family Dendrobatidae; genus Dendrobates; species Dendrobates tinctorius. The sequence goes on along the minus strand of NW_027361712.1, from coordinate 24,408,198 downwards.
GCTGTTTGAAATATGATTCTGGCATCGTTGTCACTTGTGACCCGGTATCTATCAAGCAATCCACTGGAACACCCTCAAATTCGGCATGCAGGATGGGACTCCCAGCAATCAAATGTTCATTATGATCTTCTTGCCTCCCCCACAGAGTGCCGCATTACTGCAGGGGTTGGTAGTTTAACGGTGGTTGTGGCTGGCTTTGAGAATAATTCCGACAGTCTCTGGCGCCCTTGTCCTTCACATTCCCAGCATTGGATGCCTCCTCTCCACCGAGGTGCACCCCGAGCATGTCGTCATGCCTCCGATGTCTGACGAGAGGGGCCTGCACCCACTGATCCCTTATGGGTAGGGCCAAAGAGTGGTTATATGAGTCCGATGGGTCAGACTGTTGTTCTCCCATTCTTTGCTCCATACGGGTTAATTTGTCTTGCATACTGACAAGAGACCACTGCAAGTCTTGCAGAACCTGGACCAGCACCTCCTGATGATTTCGGTCCCCTCTGGTTTTGGCACCCTGGACACGCATCACCCCAGATGCGTAGCTGTCTTCATTGCTTCGGGACACTGCTTCTGCCAGGATTTGACAGAATGAAAGAGCCGGATCTGCACGGACCCATTCTGACAGTGCTCTCCTCAAGGATGTGTTGTGCAGTCCCAGAAAGAATTGTTCCCGGAGTATCCGGTTTTTGGAGCCCATGCCACGAGCCCATCCATCTCTTTCCTCTGCACTTCTGCCATCACTTCTTGCAGTGCTGTCCATACTGGGAGATCTGTTATTATTGGGTCACCGAGGAGGAAAGCAAGACCAAACTGAGCCACAGAAAACCAGAGAGGTTGGTAACTAACCGGACTGCAGACCCCTGATCCTATCCACACAACTAGCAGTAGCCATGGAGTGTACCTACGATGATCCTAGATGCCTCGACACAGCCGGAGAACTAAATAAGCCTAAAGCAAGAAAGGGGAAACCTAAACTGCCCCAGAGCAGACCCCAAAGGAATAGATAGCCCCCAATCACATATTGTCAGTGAGACAAGATGAAAACACAAATGCAGGTAGGAAAATAGACTGAGCAAACGATGGGGCCCACACTAACTAGACAGGACAGGAAAGGAAAGACTCTGTCTGCAATCACGCAAAAAACCCTGCAAAAAATGCCCACCACGTCTGATAGAAAAATACTGAAGTCACTAGACTTCGCCCAGTATATCAGCACTCTGGTATATTCTGAAAGCAGAGCAAAAAGAGGTCAATCTAATAAGGGACAAAAACAAACTGGCACAAACAGTATCATAAGGATGGAAATTCAGCACAGCCCCAGCCGGAGCTGGCTGACCACACAAAACTGAAATAGACAAAACAAATCAAATGTGAACAATAGCAAAAGAACACAGCTTGAGCATGCAGGGACTGAGCTGGAAACTAAGACCTCAGGAGGCAGGAAAAAATCACCAGCAGGGATAGAGGGAGTCGGCTGTCTTAAATCCAGTCAGAAACTCCAGATCTCCAGTCATCCTCCTCATTATCAGGTGGCAGGCCTCTGTTAATTAGATCAGCTCCATTACCTCCAGTAACCACCAGAGGGAGCTCGCGACCCCTCTATCAATATAACCAGCTCCACTACCTTCACTAGTAACCAGAGGTAGGCCAGAAAGCGAATTCACAACAGAGATCCCTTCCTCTTCCCGCTGCAGTCTAGAGAAAAATTTGGCACAAAGGTGTCCCACGCTAGCAGTCTCGCCGTAGATCTCTTCCAAGAATTTCACTAACTCCTTGAGGGTACTACGGGTGAGTTCCGGCTGTAGACAGATGTTTTTATGGGCCTCTCCCTCCAAGACAGTCAGCGCAATGTCCAATTCAAGGTTTGTGCTGATGTTATAAACATTCAGGGTGCTTTGCAGCCGGGACACCCAATCAGACAGGGACATATTGCCGGTCAAATTTTGGAAGCACACTAAATATGGTGCCCATAGGGAGTGTCCTTGCAGGGTTCCACCAATGCCCACAGCATCCCCACTAACACTAGCACTCTCGCCTTTGCCGCCTGCTGCCTGCATCTTGGTGACAGTAATCCTGTTCGCAGCACCACTTAAAGCGACGGCCGGGGGATCCCCACAAATGCAGGGAGACTACGGTACACAAGATGAGGTGCAAACAACAAAGGGGTAATTTATTTACAGGCAAGGAATTCAGTGTTTAGTGTTTATTGCAGAAACAGAGGTATGCAATGAAAACAGACAATTGGGCCGTCAAACAGCATGGAGCACCAACTATCACAGCTCAGTGTATTCAACCAACTGGCAAGACAACACAGTAAAGGAATGTATGATGCTACATTAACTATAACCTATCTGGCCTTTGCTAGCCTGGCCACACGGCTGCTGTGCTCTATCTATTGCAGCCTATCCTAAACCATAGCATGAGCAAAGAAGAGGTTAACACTCACAGTAGCGTTGGTATCTCAGTCCATTCCTGGGGGCCTGCATCTTTGCAAGATCGTGCGCACATCTTCCTGGAAGCTCTGTGCAATGTGGTCGTTTCCTTGTGTGCAGGTCCAGTGATGCTCCTAGAAACGGTGGATTCCTTCCCCTGGTTCCTTTCTTGTCTTTTCTTCGTGGCTCCTCATGGCAACATAGGAAAGCCACCTTGTTATCCCGAGAATAGTTTACAAAGTCACAGTCTCAGACTAAACGTTCTTTTCCTTCACAGCTCAGGCAGTCACGTCTGCTTCCTGCAGAAATCTCGGCTCTCTCCTCACACACAGAAAAGCAGTCTCTCCCCTCTCCAGTGCTGGCAGAAGAGACCAAAACAGTCTTTACAGCAGGGAAGTGCAGAATGTCCCACTGCTCTAACCAAGGGGGTGCTGTCTTTTAAAGTGGCAGCTTGTATCTACGGTCAATAGCAATGAAACCCCCTTACACATGAACCAGAGGAAGGTGTTTCATTTGGGTGCATAGCAGGCACAGATTGACCATGGCCTCCCTCTCTGCAGCAGCTACAACACCACCACCAGAAACACAACCACATCTCCTATTTGATGATCTCTTCACTGTTTTCACCCAAAAAAGGTGCAAAGTATTACATGGCCTGTCAGTGTCGGACTGGGGTGACAAGGGCCCACCACCACCAGTAACATTGACTTTGGGGGCCCACTACTTACCTGTATACAAATAATACACAACCCTGGTTAACAAATTTATCTATATCTCTATATAATAATAAACTGGGTACTTCGATTAATGAATAATGAGATGCTGCTTTTTTCTCTGAGTGAATCAAGTGAATTATGCCAAGTACTGCCCATACAGTATGGTTGGGGCCCCTGATTTGCAGAGGGGCCCATTGGGGGATTCCCCTGTTCCCCTATGGGCCAGTCCGAGCCTGCGGCCTGTATGCAGAGAGAGAGAGTGGCCAGCAGATATTACACTGCTGTTTTCAGATTACTCTCAAACAAATCAATCCTACAAAAACAGTGTTGGCTACCTCTTGTTCCTCCTATGCCTCTTTCACCTACACCGCCACCTCCATCTCCTCCTCAACCTCTTACATCACTTGGACCTCTGACTCATGGCTTAAGATTATAACTTTTTTATTCTGAAATTTTAAGTATTTTCCCTAGCTTTTTCCCTAGATTTGTTTGCATGGCAATTGTTCTGCTCTTACCGCCATTTAGTTTCCTTTTGCAGCCCCCTAGCCCCTATTATGACCATTTTCCAGCCATTTAAAAGCACCGAAGTTCAGGTCGCCATTGACTTCTATTGGGTTCGGGGTCAAGTACGGGTACTGAAATGAATTTTAAGCTGTGGTTTGACCAAACCTGACGAACCTGAACACCCACATGCCCACTCATCTCTAATTAAATGTCAAATTCTAAGAGGTGAACTTACTCCAGACAACAGGAAATACATTTTCCAGCTGTGGTTGACATGAGTGATGGTATATATCCTCCTTTACGTCCTCAGGGTTCTCCCCATTAATAAGCTATCCAGAGGTGAAGGGAGAAAAGTAACAATGCTGAAATTGGCCCTGAATAAGAAACTAGATGAATAAGTAACCAACTTCAGCATTATAATTATCTACATGATTCATATGTTAAAACTGAAGTTCAGGAACAGAGGCTAAATTCTGGCACCTACAGTCATTTAATTTTAGAAAGGTAAATTATCTGACGCATACCATGTGATTACATTGTGAATAAGACCATTATGCTTTATATATTTTGGATTATCTTTGTTAACATTTACAAGGATTGAGGATGTGGCTGTGTAATTTTATTATTCTGCTATTCATACCACTTTTTTTTTTTATATTTCTGTCCATTCCTTTTTGATAAAAGGCATAAAATTGGAATCCAGCTCAGCCCTCCAAAAAATCATTGAAATCTGTTGTTTCATAAGATCTAGAACTTGAAGGAAACAAGGACTTGAATATGTAAACGTGAATGAGTTTTTGTAGTAATTCAGCACCACTTCTTGCATTTGAAATAGGCTCCATGTGTAAAAGAGTTTGGGGGTCTCTGGTGTAGAGTGTATGTAAAATTATTTAAATGAGTTCCCATACAAATAAATAGATGAGTACGCAGATCATGATCTGTGTATTCAAACCTGGAACTTGTACTTTCTCCTCCGCCCAAACATGAAGAGTCTTCTTTGGTTACTCAGTGTTATATCAAGTGTTATATCAGCTCTACAATGTGAGCCTAATCCCCTGTGACTATAACTAAAAATGTATGAACCATTGCATATTTTTAGGTAAAATGTGGTCTAATTTCTACTTATTTTAGGTGTTATTTCACAGATCTCACTCGTGCAGTCTAGTCCTGGGAGTGTAAGTCCATCAGAGACTCTGGACCTGACCTGTAAAGTGACCGGTGCCTCCCTCACTGACAGCACTAACATGTATGGTGTAGAAAGGGTCAGACAACCTGAAGGGAAAGGACTGGAGTGGCTGGGAAGAATACTCTATCAAGACGACAAAGCTTATGCCCCGTCTGTTAGAGGACATATGACTCTAACAAGGGACACAAATAAAGGAGAAATTTATTGTAAACTCACTGGAGTGAGACCTGAAGAATCTGGGACATATTTTTGTGTTAGGCAGTCACAGTGTAACACACGGACTGAGGACAAGGACATTAAATGGTTTACTGAAATGAGCACTACATCTTCTAACTTTTACAATCTGTGTGCAATCATGGAAGATGAGAAAATAATTTAAAACATGTGATTGTGTACATGGTCATGTAATGAAATTTCAATACAAATGCTACAAATGAAATTATACATAATCTTAAAATATTTGCTTAAGAAACAAGCCATCACACAGCCCCAATGATCAAAAATGGAAAAGGTTACAGATCTTGGAAAATGGTCACACAAGTGAAATATATTATTTTACAAATTTCCAAATTTTTTTTCACCACTTAAATAAAAATAAATTATACATGTTTGGTATCGGTACGATTATACTGATCTGGAGAATCATATTGCCTGGTCAGTTTTACCATACAATTAACATGGTAAATAAAAAAGAAACTAAAACAATGCAGAATTGAGCTTCTTGTGCTATTTCGCCACACTTGGATTTTTTTTCCTGCTTTCCAGTACATCACATGATAAAATGATTGTTGTCAATCAAAAGTAAAACTCATTTTGCAAAAAATGAATCACTCACATGGCTATGTGGATGGAACAATAAAAAAAGGTACAGCTTTAGGAAGAATGGAAGGAAAAATCGAAAGTGCAAAAAAGGAAAACTGCTACAAAGTCCCCAAACCACCCACGCAACCATGAACTAACGAACCATACTATCCATCTCTGGCTCACTATTAATAAAAGCAACAGTAAAAACTAAGGCTCACAAAAAAAGGAGAGAGGGGAGACAGTCACTAAAAACTAAATATGCCCACTCAATTAAATATTATCACTACAGGACTAGTAAACTAACTGACTGTATTTCTGCAATTCAAAGATGGATCTACCTAATGCCCTTATGTATTAAATGCTCACACAACATCTATTAGACACCGGTTAATGTTTTACGTGCAGCGTAATTTTTGACATCTTTTCAGTCTGTTTTGTTTTTTTTTTGCAGCAGGATGTTTTTAATTTTATATAAAAAAATAACTCAGTGACTTACAATCGGAAGTCCCCTGAAGAATGGTAAGATCATGTCTTTGAACTGCTCCATGTCTTTGGAAACCTGAAGTGGTAAAAAGAAATTAAAAAGACTTAATACATGCACAGCAAGTAGTTTATAAATTGCAATTCATATGTTCACTGCTTGTTGCATGTCTTTAGCGATTTTTCAGAAGGTTGCAGCTCATACCTAACTGAAAAGTATTCATACCCATATACCCTAATTAGCTACACAATAAAGTTAAATTCTTCAGCTTTTACTAATTCCTGTAACAGTGAAGACAATCCACAGGATGAAAAAAAACTAAAGACTCACTGTCATGATCCAGACTGGGTTTTGAGTCCTGTTTTCCCTTTTTCCTGGTCTGGTCATGTAGTGGTTAACTTTTCCCAGCCTCTGTCTGGGTCCAGGTTGGCTATTTATCGCCGCTGCTTCCTGCTGGCGATGTCGGTTATAGTTTTTGCCTAGGGCTGCTGTAGCTGACTCTGAATGCCATGATTTGTCCTGCTGCATTTACTGTCTGAACCCGTGTCTCTGTTTCCCTTATTCCCGTCTTGACTCAGTGTTTCCCTTTAGTGTGTTGACTCCCTGGTTTTGACTTGGCTTGTATCCTGACCTGCTTCTGTCTTTTGGCTTATCCGCTCCTGACCGTTATTGACCTTCTCAGCTAGCTTCTGACCCTGAGTTTGCTCATTCTGTTTGGTACCGCGTTACAGTTTGTTGCTTGACTTGGCTTGTTTGACTTATCTGCTTCCACCTGGGGTGGCATTGTTGCTGCACGTCAGGCCTGCTTTGTTTAGGTGCAGTCTTGCTTCCACTTTACTGCCATCTAGTGGAGTCTGCACCTACCTGCATTGCAGCAGTGAGACACCCATTCTGATCTTCTTCTCTTTTATTAAATATTTCAACTTCATCCAGACCCTCTTCTGTCCCTACTCTAGTATTTTATTGCTCATTCAGAAGTCAGTTTTTCACATTTGAGTTCTATCTTCTATTTTCTTAGATCTAACTCATACCTATTATAAACTATGAGTCCATGTATTTTTGAGGTACGACTCTCACCAATGTAAGTCTATGGACCTGTGCAAAAATCAGACAGCACTTGGATACTGAATTGTTTGATAGAAATATGGTAAAAACTGAAATGGTGAAAACTAATACACTGACCGAACAATGGTCAAAATTGGATCCAAAACACTAATGAAACTGACGTGTGAATTATGTCAAATTCAGAATATCGACTAATTTAAATATCCTCTCATTAATTAATATTGGGTTGACACATAAAAGACAGAATTATGGCAGAATTACCATTTTAATTTTCCCAATTCCGTCTGCCCTGGATAGCGGTAATGAACACTAAATTTTAACCCTATCACTTATCCTATGGACCAGTGTTAGGGTATGTGCACATGGTGCGGATTCTGCTGCGGATCCGCAACGGTTTTGGTCCTGCGGGTCAGCAGCAGATTTAGGTGCATTGTACAGTACCATTGTTTTCAATGGTAAACTGAAAAACGCTGTGCACATGCTGCAGATTTTTCCGTGCGGATTTGCTGCGGTTTACAATCCGCACCATGTTAATTCTTTTGTGCAGAACCGCTGTGGTTTCACACCTCATCCATTATGAGGTGTGAAACCGCAGGGCAAAACCGCAGGCAAATACGCAGATAAACCGCAGGACTTTGGTCCTGCGGATTTATCTGCGGATTTTACTACAAAATCCGCACCACCAAAAAACTACTTGTGCACTTACCCTTAAGACATTCAGAGTCAAAAACCTCCAAACATCTTGTAATATCTGGATAACAAAATACTTTGATTAAGATCTAACATTTTAAATTCTCCCATTGAGAGCCTAACACCTAAATACAGTGTTCCTTTTAATTCTTATTACATTTCTGCTGAACTGTTTATTATTGTAATAGAAGCAAATCTATTTCTAGTGTCTGTAATTTATATCCTCCTACATTCAGCAAGAACCCAGGATGAAGTCTATGCAAATATGTATGACCCAGCATATAAAGGGTTAGATCATTCTCTTTATCTCAGTTATCTTCCTCACACTGTAAATTGATCAGTGACAATGTATCTTCTATTACTGCTGGTGATTTCCCCAATAAGTAAGATTTAGATTGTGTCTGTATTGGATATAATAGTAATTATAAGCGGCTATAAGTCACATATTTCTTACTATGTTCTCTGTATTTCAGGTGTCCTCAGTCAGACATTACTGGAGTCCGGTCCAGGACTTGTGAAACCTTCACAGCAACTGAAATTAACCTGTACAGTCTCTGGGTTTGAGTTAACCAGTTATCATATTCACTGGGTCAGACAAGCCCCTGGGAAAGGTCTGGAATGGATTGGAAGAATACTGACTAGCGGTGGTACTGCTTATACTGATTCATTGAAGAGCAGGACCGCAATCACAAAAGACAACGCCAAGAAGCAGGCCTATCTCCAGATGAGTAACATGGAGGCTGCAGACACTGGAGTGTATTACTGTGCAAGAGAGTCACATAAATATAAAGTAATGAGGAGATCATACAAAATCCTGCTGTGTCTCACTGGTTATAGGAAACCACAAGAGGAAGAAGAAGAAGAGAGTCACTTATCTGAGAAAGGGAAACATTATAAGGACATTATTAGTGATGAGCGAGTATACTCGTTGCTCGGGTGTCCTCCGAGTATTCTGACGTGCTCTGAGATTTAGTTTCTGTCGAAGCAGCTGCACGATTTGTGGCTGCTGGACAGCCTGAATACATACGAGGAATGCCTGTTTGTTAGGAAATCCCCACATGTAATCAGGCTGTCTAGCAGCCACAAATCATGCAGCTGCTTCGACAAAAACTAATTCTCCAAGTACACCAGAATACTTGGAGAAAACCCGAGCAACGAGTATACTCGCTCATCACTAGACATTATCTGCTTTAAATAGATTATCCTTAACCGTGTCCTCCAACACAAAATGAGAGTAGTTTTACTTAAGCGTTTACCTCTTCTTTTTCTGGCAAAAAAAAAATTAAAAAGATTTTTGTAGACAAAAATGGTTTCAATAGAAATTACAGCTTATCCAGAAAAATTCTAATCTTCACACAGCTCAACTGGCATAAAGATAAAAAACACTAGGGGTAGCATGCACCAATTTATTTATATATTTTTAAAGTAGTAAAACATTAAAAAGCTATTGGCAATGCAATTATACTGTGACGACTCCTGGAGTAAACCCTCTAGGTCGTGATACCAGCCCACCCATGGCGAGCTGACCTAGTGAGGACCACTCCCTATACAGGGAGTGTCAGGGGCAGACCCAGAGGGGCTTAGTACTGTAGTACGTGTGCCGACTGGGGGGTGGTCCCTTTCGTCTGCAAGACAGACTGAAGACAGACGCAGAAACTTGTTCAATCAGGTACACTTTATTGGGTGTCTTCCATGACATCTACAGCAAAATGACAGCTTCTGCGCTTTGGCCCCGGGTGCCTGTCATCTCCTCCTACTCCTGTTGGCGATGACCCTCTGGGTTCTTTCACCATGGCTGCCATTAGGCCCATGGCCACAGCGCTTCCCCCGGTCTAATCTGCCCGCTGTGACACTTATGCCCCCTTCAGTGTCCAGCCATCCGGTACCCCAGGTGTCCATCTGTCAGCAGCTGTCCTGTCAGGGCCACCCCCCGGCTATCCATCTCTCTCTGTCTCTCTCTTCCTGAGCTGTTCCTTCCTTCATCTTCTCCTGAGCTCTTCTCTCCACTCTCTCCTCCAGGGGTTCTGACTGACCCTGGGACTCTCTTGTCTTTTATCCCTTTCTTGGGAATTCCCCTCTGAGGTCCATAACTCCGCCCACCATAACTCTGAGTATTCTTGCCTCAGGTACTGTTAGGTTCCTTTACTTGCTATCCTTTGTTTCCATCTAGTGGCCGAAACCTGGTACTACACCGTCTTTTACTAATTCTAGCTGTTTCCTTAGACATGTATACGAATTCTCATCAAACAGTGTACAGTGTACACAACATATTTTACATGTTCCTTCTTCATCAGACAGGTCCACATGTCAGTCCACCCTCCTACAGTACCACGACTGCTGGAACCAGGTGGCCGGCTCACAGAAGACATGAGTGAGTGTGTCTAGCAAGGTGCAACAGGGAACGTACAAAGTACTAGAGTTTGCAAAATGTGGACACAGGGGCATGCTGGGTATAGAATCATACTGGACATGTTCACAGGAATATGCAGGGTTCAGGACTATACAGGGCGTGTACACGGTGGTGTGCTGAGTGCAAGGTGAGAACACAGGAGCACGTATGGCGTGCACTGACAAGCATGCCCGGATGCAGGCAAAACAGGGCGTGTGCAAGGGAGCACACCTGAGTACAAGGTTAGGCAGAGCACATGCTGGGAAGCACACCAGAGTACAGGTTTAGACAGAGCGCACGCAGGGAAGCACGCCTGAGTACAGGGTTAGACAGAGCACACGCTGGAAGCATGCCTGAGTGCAAGGCAAGGCAGAAGATGTGCTAAGAAGCAAGACAGGACACAAGGCAGGAGCTGAGCGTGTGCTAAGGAGCACGACAGAGTACAGAGCAGAGCAAGTGCTAAGGAGCACAACAGAGCACAGAGCAGAGCGCGTGCTGAGGAGCACGACAGAGCACAGAGCAGAGCACGTATTGAGGAGCACGACAGAGCAGAGCGCGGGCTAGGAAGCACGGCAGAGCACAAGGCAAGGGACCTGAATACAGAGAGCGACCGAGCAGGGACCAAGCAGGCCTAGCAGGGAAGCACAACAATAATCAGTCACCTCCCATAGGGGGAGGTGGCCTGATATAGGGCAAGATCACGGAACACTCACTGACCTCAGGGAGACTAGTCAAAGAAAACACTGCGGCAGCCGGCAAAGGCGCTCAATCAGTGAAATCCTAGGTGCATTGCTGCCTGGGAAATATGAATATGCAAATAAAGTCAGCCGGCTGCCGCAATGTTTTCTTTGACTGGTCTCCCAGAGGTCAGTGATTGTTCCGTGATGTTGGTCTACTAGGCAATGCTCCCACCTAGCCAGAATTCTACTCCACACTGATGAGGGGCAACACCCCGAAACAGCTGTCTGTGGATGGATACCTGGCCTTGGTATTTCCCTTGTCATATCTGTAAACTCGTAAAGAGCTGGATATTGACTTAAAGGGCCACTTAATATGGTGGTAATGGTGGTTTCCGAAAAGAGCCACTCCTTGGCTGGGTCCTTCCCTGGAGGAAGATCTGGCTAGTCCCATGTTTGAGACTCTTAAACGAGGCTCCACGGACTTTATTTGCATATCGATATAGGGCAAGAGCACAGGGACTTCTGGGTTAGGTCCTCCAGGACCATAGAGACAGCATGGCTACAGTCAGAGCAGAGAATGGCGCTCATGCACGCCAGGCGCAGCCGTGCAGCCACAAGATCAAGAGTGAGAGGTGTGCGAACGCACCCAACGGGATCCCCGGAGCAGCCGCGTCACCGGAAGTGGTGATGTCGGGCACGGAGTCCGCGCCCCAGGTGAGTGCGGCGTGACATATACTAATCTCTTAAAATGAAGAGAACATGTCATTTTTACTGCAACAATAATACAATGAAAAAAAGTTACTGGTGGAATTGCTGTGTTTGGTTGGTGTGCCATTAGCATATTGCATCAAATGATTCTCTCATGCGAGAGTATCGGATGAGATATGCTATAGACACTTGGCTCCAGCTCTGCTGGGAGCCGACTGTCAGTGGTCTGTGCTCTGTTCCTTTTACGTGAGAGAATCGGAGCACAGCTGCGGAGGAGACAGAGAAACTAATTTTTCCATCTCCTTTGCTTCCGGCGCTGGCAGGAATTGCACTGCACTCGGGAAATATCCAACTGATAGGGGTGCGTGCAATCTGAATTCAGCATGCAATTGCAGCATGCAGCTATTTTTTTTCCTGTCCAATCGCGATCCAATTGGAGCAGGAAAAAAAACACAATTGAGAACAGAACAATAGGATTAAATTGGTACGAATGCAATACGATTTTTAATCGGATTACGTCCGTCCGATTTAAGCGCAAGTGGGAGAGAGCCCTTTTACTATTCCCCACCTCAAGGAATCTTTCTCTCTTTTTAAATACATGATATGGCAAATTAGGCCGGCGTCACACTAGAGAGGAATACGGACGAATGAGGCGTTAAAAAAACGCATTGCACATGGACCAATGATTATCTGTGGGGTAGCTCCCATCAGCCGTATTTTTCTCGCGTATTTTCTACGGTCCGTGCAAATCGCAGCATCCTGCAATTGTCAGCGTATTACGACCGTAGTATGCCAATGCAAGTCTATGGGTGCGCAAAAAAATCGCATTACACACGGACCACCCGTGTGACTTGCGAGAAATACGCAAGACTTTTCCTGGTGACAGGAAATGGGCCAATCCATCATCAGGAAGCTTAGACATGCAAATTAGCTCAAAAAGCGCTCCAGACATCCAGGAAGTACGCCTTCATGGAGTACAGCATCATGGCACCCTACCAGAATCTGAATGTGGAGCTGCTAATTGTTCTTGTGCAGGATCGCTCGGAATTATGGGACCAACGGGATGCACATTATGCTGACCGGGCAGGAAAGGAGGCTGCATGGAGGCGCATATGTCGCAAAATGTTCCCTGATTTTGGTGATCTGACACATGAGGAGCAGCAGCACATAAGTACGTGCACATAAATTATGTATGTCAAATTACCTGCCATCAAAAAATTATTTTACAAGTAGGACCCCCACATCCTGTGCTTCTGATATTGGGCTCTTGTGGCTTGTAAATTATTTTTGGACCCACTGTTTGACCCTGAGATAATGTTAGGGTACCGTTACACTTAGCGATGCACCAGCGATCCCAACCACGATATGACCCGGTCAGGATCGCTGGTGCATTGCTAAGTGGTCGCTAGTGAGCCGCTAAACAGGCAGATCTCACCAGTGACATAGCAGCGGTCGGGGGTCGCTACTTACCTGTCAGACGAGGTGATCCTGACGTCCTCCCGCGTCCACGCGTCGCTCGTCGACCCCACAGGAAGCCCAGCAGGAAGCGCCCGACGAGAAATGGTCCAGGACGTTGTCGCGCGATCAGCGATAATCAGCGGGGGAGCTGGTCGGAGGTAAGTATCACATGTAAGTATCACATCGCTAGCAATATCGCTGCTACGCCACAAAACCAGTGACATTACAGCGATATTGCTAGTGATATCGCTATGTGTAACGGGCCCTTTACCCTGTCCCCAAGCTCCTCATAATGCCTAGCAAAAACAGTTTAAAGAGTTGCTAATTGCCACATGAGCTACTGTGACCCTGCGCATCTGGCCTGGTTGCACCAATGCTATATGCCACCCTGGGAAGAACTCACACCCTAGTAGGCCACATGACTTTGATACTAGTTCAAAAACTTGTTTTAGGCAAATTGTAATTTTTCATTCTTTTATGTCACATTGCAGTCGAAGATGTGATGAGACGTTGGCGCAGCATCCGTTACCAGTATCGCCGTGAGCGCCAGTAGCGGGCAAGAAGTGATTCTAGGGCCTACACAAAGCGGAAATATGTTTATTTCGACCGCCTCTCATTCCTCACTCCAATTATGGATCTCAGACCGTAAGTATACCAAAAACACCACATGACACAAATGCTTTATAGGGCCCGATCAAAAATTTCCTTTTTCTACATTTTATATTTAATCACAGAACTCAGTCAAACATCACTGAAAGGGAGACAGGGTCTCAATCAGAGGCCATCATCGATCCTGTAGGTGGAGGGGTTGAGGTGTCTGGCACATCTTGTGACCTTCCAAGGAGCCAGGCCCAAGTGACTTCTCCTGCTCGACCTGATCCTGCCCTAGAACCTGGCCCGCCACCAGAAACACCACCACCAGGAACAGAGCCACTACAAGTACCATCAGCTGCATCACCACCCGACATCCAGGATGAACAGGGCAACAGCAGCAGCCCAACTGTTCGGCTAGAGGGCTCCCCCCAGCCTGCTGTGCCATCCAGGCGACGTAGACGAAGGCACCATATCCCTGCCACTGATACCAGGACCAATGTGGATAGAGGGGACCAAAATTCTCATACCAGAGTTGCCACTGATGATGGGGAGGAGGAGTATTCACGCAGCCTTGCCCATTATCTTCGTTCCCTTCCCCGTGAGGTGCGGTTACGTGTGCGAGGATCCATTCAGATCCTGATTGACGCAAGCACACCCCCCAATACCCCTTATGAGGTGTTTGAGTTTCTGGAGAGGTGGCAGCTGTCACCCAGGAATCTCATGCGTCTTAACCCACACCCCCAAGTGCTTGCTTAATCAGGGTCTGAGGATCCTCCTGCACGTGGGCTTACACCTCACACCCTTCCCCCCCTACCCAACATTGGCAACATCATTCCCAAATGTCAGGGTATAACCCAGCACACCAATATGGCCACTTGTTCCCAGCCAACGTTGGAGGCTGGTCCCAATCTGGTTGGGGACGACATGGCCATCTTGGTGGTTTAGACTCATGGCCCTACCCGCCTGAACAGGAGAGTCATCTCCAATATCATAGTGCCCAGTATCCACCTCAAGCCCATGAGCCGGCCCACTACCTCCATCATGGGCAAGAGTATGCCCCCACACAGGCCGAGGGCCAAGGTGGCCAAACCAGCCATCAGGCAACACAGGCTGGGTGTAAGCATCGTTCCTATTCTGCTGTGTTCCGGACTTTGCCCTTACTGTTGCCCTTAAGCCTGGCTTCGTTCGGCCATACTGGTTCCTGTGACATCACCGCCTGTTGGTCCCGCCCGCCGGATTTAAATAGCTTTCCTGGACGTGACTACCTTGCTTGTATATCTCGTCCTGTACCTGATCTGCTAGCTGGGAGTTGCACGCTGTGCTACCTCCTTCCTTCCTGCTGAATCCACCTGGATTACCTGCTGCCTAACTGCCGCTGCCTGGACCTTCTGACGGGGTCGGCCTGAAGGCTCCTTCCAGCCCTGCCTCCACCGCACACCGCTACTACAGCACTCACGGTATGCGCTGAAGATCTTGACTGCTGTGTGCGTTCCACCTGAGAGACTATCCCTGCTACCTTTGCACATCCAGTATCAATTACCTAGTGACTTTCTCTGCCACTGCACTGTGCCCGAAGATTCCCCTCCCGCAAGGGAGAGGGCTAAGTGACTGTCCTTGCCTGCATTCTTCAGACTGTGTCTGCTTACATCTACACAGTGCTGGTGTACAACTTGCTATCTACTGGACTGAGTTCTGCTGCTGTTACCACTGCTGTCATTATCTGGCTCCGCCAGCACCTGTGCTGTTCTGTGCTGCTTGTTTAATACAAACTACTTTCACGTATACCTGTGTCTGTGACTCTATCATCTAGCCACTGTCTTCATAGAAACCTACTATACATCATTACAGGATATACAAGCCACCAATATGGAGACCGCAGGTGTAGAGTCCCTGGAGAAACGTGTAAGCAAGCAGCTTGCTTTGATACGGCAGGATGTGGCAGGCATTAGGACCCAGCTGGACACGCTGGAGCAACGTATCGAACACAACGCCGGGGCAGCAGAGGCACAGTTGCAACGACTGGCAAATCGGATTACGGCGCTGGAACAAGCAGCTCCTCTTCAGGGTGATCGTGTTCTGGCGTTGGAGCAAGCGATTCCTATGCAGCTCGATCGGATTGCTGCTCTGGAACAGGCCCCAGCCGCGCAGGTAGCAGGTGTTGCCCGGGATACTACACCGACCTTCCCGAAGCTTCCACCCTTCCGGTTCGCTGGTGAGAGGGATAAATTCAGAGGATTTTTGAACCAGTGTCGGATCTTCTTTGCTGCTCATGCCCCACAGTTCACTACGGAACGCTCCAAAGTTCTGACCATAGTCATGCTGCTGTCTGGTAAGGCGCTCGCGTGGGCCAACCCTTTGATTGAGACCGACGACCCTCTGCTTAACTCTATGGACAATTTCATTGCCGCAATGACGCAGATGTTTGATGACCCGAACCGAGCTAATACTGCTGAGACGACGCTGCTGACCCTTCGGCAGGGGAAGCGTTCGGTGCTGGAGTATGCATTGGACTTCCGTAGATGGGCTTTAGACACCACCTGGAACGGGGCAGCTAAGCAGGCCATCTTCCGCAGGGGATTGTCTACGGCAGTTAAGGATGAACTGGCACGTGGGGACTCGCCCGTGCTTCTTGGGGACTTCATCAACCACTGCATCCGCATTGACAATCGACTCTCTGAGCGCAGACAGGAGCGCTGGTCTGATCTACGGTTTAATAACACTGTTCCGTTCTCTTCTCCCTCCAGAGATGTCACCAGCAGGAGGAATCCCGAGCCCGAGCCCGAACCGATGCAGGTGGATGCCGTACGTAGAAATCCTCCTGATGCCCGCAAGGAGCATCGCTTTAAGGAAAACCTGTGCTTCTACTGCGGGGGGACCGGTCACTTCATCTCCGAGTGTCCAGTCAGGAGACGTAAGACGGCTGCAGCTATCATTGATTGTAACTCCGAGGCGGGGGAGTCCTGCGTCCTAGATCTGAACAATTCGGGGGGCAGAGACAATCAGAGAGACCTGGACTTTGCCGATATGAATTCGCTGGCATCTCTTCCATTGAACGCAGTGGTGATCTCGATGACATCCGTCGTTTCCTCCTTCGCTACTAAGAAGAATTCCCACTATTACCTATCCTTGAGGGTCTGCTTCCAGGGTCGGTGTGTCGAGAGCGCCGCCATGTTGAACTCCGGGGCCAGTGGAAACTTCATGGATATCGCGTTTGCAAGGAAGCATGGAATCAGGGCAGTGAAGAGGGAGTCGTCAGTCTTGATGGAGACAGTAGACGGGTCACCACTTACATCGGGACCGGTAACCATGGAGATTGAGTCGGTGAAGGTATGCATTGGAGAGGAACATGTGGAACATTTGTCCTTTTTACTAATATCTTCTCCTCACTTTCCTATTATCCTGGGGTTACCTTGGCTCCAGGTTCAGAATCCTCGCATCAACTGGGAGACCAGGGAAGTGCAGTTCCCTCCAAGTTCTAACAGCAACCCCGCTATTCCTAAGGTCGCTGCTATCCCCAAGGTAGTAGCTACGACTGAGGGACAATTACCAATGGAGTATCAGGATCTGGCAGAGGTATGTGATAAGAAGAGGGCAGATATGTTACCTCCCCACCGGCCTTATGATTGCCCGATAGAACTGATATCTGGGGCGGAGATCCCATTCGGGCGTATTTACCCTTTGTCTGGTCCTGAATTAAAGGCCTTGAAGGACTTCATCGACGAGAATCTCGCCAAGGGCTTCATCCGACCGTCTACTTCTCCTGCGGGTGCACCAATCTTCTTCGTGAAGAAAAAGGACAGGGGTCTGCGTCCTTGCATGGACTACCGTGATTTAAACAAGGTAACGGTCATGAATCGGCACCCGCTACCCTTAATCTCTGAACTACTGGAGAGGGTGAAGCAGGCTAAGATATTCACCAAACTGGATCTTCGGGGAGCCTACAATCTCGTGAGAATTCGGTCTGGAGATGAGTGGAAGACGGCCTTCCGCTGCCGTTATGGACACTTCGAATCACGGGTCATGCCGTTCGGACTACGAAATGCTCCTGCAACCTTTCAGCATTTTGTTAATGACATTTTCCGAGATGTGCTTGATGTATTTATGGTTGTGTATCTCGATGACATTTTAATCTTTTCCAGTGATCTCGAGGAACATCGGCTCCACGTGAGGACAGTGCTGCAACGCCTGCTGCATAACCATCTTTACATCAAATTGGAGAAATGCGAGTTCCACAGGGCAACAGTGCAGTTCCTCGGTTATGTCATCTCTCCACAGGGTCTCCAGATGGACGATCAAAAGACCAGAGCGATCCAGGAGTGGCCAGCGCCAGGATCGGTGAAGGAAGTTCAGAGGTTTGTGGGATTCGCCAACTTCTATAGGCGCTTCATCCGTAACTTCTCTGAGATTGTGGCTCCCATCACCCAACTGACCAAGAAGGGGGTACCGTTCCGGTGGACTCCGCAAGCCCAGGAGGCGTTCACACGGCTGAAGGACAAATTTGTGTCGGCTCCCATCTTAAGACATCCAGACCCAGACCTGAGCTTTACTCTTGAGGTGGACGCATCGGATGTCGCCATCGGCGCAGTGTTGTCACAGAGAGGAGGTGAGAAGGCAGTTCTTCATCCTTGTGCCTTTCTTTCTCAGAAGCTATCCCCGGCGCAGAAGAACTATGACGTAGGGAACAAGGAGTTACTGGCGATTGTGACGGCATTCAAGGAGTGGAGACACTTGCTGCTGGGGTCCTCAACTCCGATTACAGTTCTTACCGACCACCGAAACCTGGAATTCATGCAGTCCGTAAGATGTTTGAACCCACGTCAGGCACGTTGGAGCTTGTTTCTAAACCAATTCAACTTCATCATCTCCTACAGGTCGGGGGCACGGAATGGTAAGGCAGATGCGCTATCTAGGATTGCTGCTCCTGAGGAAGTGATTAAGTCGTCTCCTAGTACTGTTGTGTCTCCCGCTCATTTCATCTCTGCAATCCATCATCAGGATCTTCTGTCTGAGATCAAAGCAGCATACGCAGCAGATCCGTTGCTAAGGCAACCTACCCCCGAAGTAAGCCTAAATTACAATGGAGGAGTGTGGTTACAGGAGAATCGGCTGTATGTACCAGAGGTGACAAGACTTGAAGTCCTCCGACTGATCCATGATTCTAAGATTGGGGGACATCGTGGAATAACGAAGACCCAAGAGTTCCTGGCTCGGTACTTCTGGTGGCCTTCGTACCGGAAGGACGTGGAGGGATACGTGTCATCCTGCGAGGTATGTTCTCGGTTCAAGACGCCTCGTGCGTCGCCTTCCGGGTTGTTACAACCCTTGCCTATACCATCTCGTCCCTGGAGATCCATCTCAATGGACTTTATTGTTGAACTACCGGTCTCCAAGGGTAAGAACACCATTCTAGTGGTCGTGGACCGCCTCACTAAGGCAGCACACTTTATCCCTTGCGCTGGATTACCCACAGCAAAACAGACTGCAGACTTGTTGATTCAAGAGGTGGTCCGTCTGCACGGAGTCCCGGATGAGGTGATCTCGGATCGTGGGGTGCAGTTCACGTCTAGGTTCTGGAGGTGTTTCTGCGCGGCTCTGGATATTAGAGTAAGTCTGTCTTCGGCTTACCATCCACAGACTAATGGACAGACGGAACGTACGAATCAGACCCTGGAGCAGTACCTCCGTTGCTACTTAAGTCATCTGCAGGACGATTGGGTAGATCTGCTTCCCCTGGCAGAGTTCACATATAACAACTCGCAGCACTCCTCGACTAAGCAGTCACCGTTCTTTGCTAATCAGGGTTACCACCCAAGCATCTTGCCGCAGTTCCCCAAGGAGGCTGCAGTGCCTGCTGTGTCTGACCATCTTTCTTTCTTACAGCAGAATTTGGAAGCTCTGAAGACCACCTTGACGACTGCGCAGGAAAGGTATAAGAGAGCAGCAGATCGTACCAGGAGGCCGGCTCCGGTGTATAGGGTGGGAGATACGGTCTGGTTGTCTACCAAGAATCTGAGGGTGAGGGCACCGACTGTCAAGCTGGGGCAGAAGTTTGTAGGGCCATACAAGATCGTGGCTCTAGTGAATTCGGTAGCGGTGCATCTGAAATTACCCCCTGCCTGGAAGGTTCACCCGGTGTTCCATGTTTCCCTACTAAAGCCAGTTGTACCAAATTCTTTCCCAGGGCGTACTTCCTCTCCTCCAGCTCCAGTGCTCGTTGATGGACATGAACAATATGTCGTGGAGAAGATTCTGGATTCACGGATCTTCAGAAGGAAGTTGCAATATCTGGTCAAGTGGCAAGGATACTCTGTCGAGGAGAATTCCTGGGAACCGGTGGAGAATATCTGTGCTCCGCGGCTGCTGGAGCAGTTTCATCTAAGGTACCCGGACAAGCCTGGTCGAAGATTGTCCGGAGGACATTCTTTAAGGGGGGAATAATGTAAGCATCGTTCCTATTCTGCTGTGTTCCAGACTTTGCCCTTACTGTTGCCCTTAAGCCTGGCTTCGTTCGGCCATACTGGTTCCTGTGACATCACCGCCTGTTGGTCCCGCCCGCCGGGTTTAAATAGCTTTCCTGGACGTGACTACCTTGCTTGTATATCTCGTCCTGTACCTGATCTGCTAGCTGGGAGTTGCACGCTGTGCTACCTCCTTCCTTCCTGCTGAATCCACCTGGATTACCTGCTGCCTAACTGCCGCTGCCTGGACCTTCTGACGGGGTCGGCCTGAAGGCTCCTTCCAGCCCTGCCTCCACCGCTCACCGCTACTACAGCACTCACGGTATGCGCTGAAGATCTTGACTGCTGTGTGCGTTCCACCTGAGAGACTATCCCTGCTACCTTTGCACATCCAGTATCAATTACCTAGTGACTTTCTCTGCCACTGCACTGTGCCCGAAGATTCCCCTCCCGCAAGGGAGAGGGCTAAGTGACTGTCCTTGCCTGCATTCTTCAGACTGTGTCTGCTTACATCTACACAGTGCCGGTGTACAACTTGCTATCTACTGGACTGAGTTCTGCTGCTGTTACCACTGCTGTCATTATCTGGCTCCGCCAGCACCTGTGCTGTTCTGTGCTGCTTGTTTAATACAAACTACTTTCACGTATACCTGTGTCTGTGACTCTATCATCTAGCCACTGTCTTCATAGAAACCTACTATACATCATTACACTGGGCTGCCGCCTTCTCCCCCCATACATACTACAATTTATAAGTTTGTGTGTTTTTTTGTGGTTAAATGCTGTATTGTAACATTTTAACAATTTTTTGGGGTTCTAAGGCCAATTATGGCCATTTTGCTAAATAACATATGGTTCTGGGATTTTTGCTCACCGTTCTTGTGATCATTCTGACCCCACGGGGTGGGATTTTGCGTGGAGCACCAGATCGAGGGAGATTATCAGTGGTCTTGTATGTCTTCCATTTTCTAATTATTGCTCCCACAGTTGATTTCTTCACTCCAAGCTGGTTGGCTATTGCAGATTCAGTCTTCCCAGCCTGGTGCAGGGCTACAATTTTGTTTCTGGTGTCCTTTGACAGCTCTTTGGTCTTCACCATAGTGGAGTTTGGAGTCAGACTGTTTGAGGGTGTGCACAGGTGTCTTTTTATACTGATAACAAGTTTAAACAGGTGCCATTACTACAGGTAATGAGTGGAGGAAAGAGGAGACTCTTAAAGAAGAAGTTACAGGTCTGTGAGAGCCAGAAATCTTGATTGCTTGTTTCTGACCAAATACTTATTTTCCACCATAATATGCAAATAAAATGAAAAAAAAACAGACAATGTGATTTTCTGGATTTTTTTTTCTCAGTTTGTCTCCCATAGTTGAGGTCTACCTATGATGTAAATTACAGACGCCTCTCATCTTTTTAAGTGGTGGAACTTGCACTATTGCTGACTGACTAAATACTTTTTTTCCCCACTGTATATAGTTTCCCAAAGGCCAAAAAGAAAAAATTACAACATAGACACAGCATGCTATTGCCAAGAAGTTTCCCCCTCAGGTGACATAAAGTAATTTGTGAAAATATCACGCACTTTGAGCCCAGAGAGCGGTCTACGTTGAGGGTTGATAGGTGGTCTCGCCCTATGTACATTGTCTGACCCATGCACAACACCAGCAGAGGAGGAACAATCATGTATGCTGGTGAAGTTATGGTGAACGCCACATGCTTTAATTACTTCATTTACATTTTGCTCACTCAGCTGAATGGCAGACTGTAGGACCTGCCATTTTGCCCAATGAATGCCAAAGGAACACTCCACCAGTCGCCGAGCACGTGATAGGTGCAAGTTACAAATTCAGTGCCGGTGGTCCAGGTTGCGCCAGGGATATGGCCTCATGACATTGCACGTCAACTGAAACTCCTCATCTGCCACAAGGACATAAGGGACTGATTCTTGAGTGGATCCTGGTAGCTGGTGTTGTGGTGGTAGATCCAACTGGTTGGTGCGTAGCCGCCGACCCATAATTGAAGTATTGAAGACACAAGAGTCTCCCGTCCTTCCATAGGCCCCAATGTCAACAATTATAAACTTGTACTGAGGATCGGCCAGAGCCAACAATACAACAGAAAAGTATTGTTTATAATTGAAGAATTGTGAGCCAGAGTTTGGCAGCTTACGCACCCGGATATGTTTGCCATCAAGGGCCCCAATACAATTAGGAAACTGACATTCCTCCTCAAAGTCCCTTGATATCCTCAACCAGTCTTCCATCCTGGGCTGGGGCATGACGAGTTGATGTAGTCTTGACCATATTTGACTACATTTCGACCTGACTATGCCAGAAATGGTAGATCTTCCAATGAGAAACTCATGGTGGAGGGTGGCATAAGACAGGCCAGTGGACAGGAAGCTGAAGAACAACAGAAATGGAACATTTTAGAATGCACAAATTAAAAAACCACCAGGTAACATACATACCAAACTTGTTAGTAATTCATATCTACTAACACACATATATTTGGTCGCACAATCACTACGTGATATTCAGTACATATTACACATAACATTCTGGACTGTAAGTTTATATATACCTGGAATAAGATGAGGGCATTAAACTTAGGACAAAATAAAAAACATACTTTGGGCAACACATCATGAACATAGAGAATGTGGTTGAGTACCACATACCGTAATGTGAGTAGAAGTCGTTCCTCTGCAGATATAGCTTTGCGCATCTTTGTGTGCTGAAAAGTTATTCCAGAAACCCAGGGTGCACTGTCTCCAAGAGTAGATCAAATGTTGCAATGCTCATGCAACGGTACTTGTAAAATTTTTCCGGATGATCCCGCAGAGAAGAATAGAGGGGCTGAAAATGACCTCTTGTGAGTCGTTACCTCAAAAGTGGATGGACCCACATGCGTCTCCTCCTCCTCGGATCCACAATCAGTGGGTATGGCTGGCCAAAGAGCCTGGACAAAACCCAGTTGAAGAGAACATGGTCAGTTGGGGTGAACAGAAGTGTGTCAGACATGTTTGCTAACAACCAGCAAGACACCAACACAAGCACAGCACCAAAATGGGCAGATTGGAGGCTGCCACCTGATGTTGAGGCAATAAATAGGGTTGGTGCTGATGATTTAAATTATGTGCAGGCCTCAAAACCGTTAAATGTCCATTTTGCAAGGTTGCGAGAAAAAAACGGTATACGGATCACATACGGATGCTTACATGAGAAAAATACGCGGCCACACCCTGACAACGGATGACATACGGAGCACTATTTAGGGACCATTTATGCGTATTACGGATGTAAAATATGGTCCAGATTTTTCTACCTTGTGTGTGGCTCCAGCCTTAAATTGTAGGATAAAAAATAAAACTAATCATGGAATAAGCAAGACCCCAAATTGCTATGTTTACTGATAAATAAAAATCATATCTTCCCCGTTCTGATAGTATTTGGATAGCAATGAGAGTTTCAGGCAAAATATAAATTTGCATGCTGACTCCAGGATTTCACCTTTTTTGTGTCATCCTCCACCACCATATTAACAGAGTGATCACGCTACCCCTGCTATCAGTTTTTTCTTTTCAAATAATTTTATTGGTTTTCAGTCATTAAACAGGGTAAGGGAAGGAAGGTAGGAAGGGAGGAAAGGGAATGGGAAGTAAAGAACCTTGTACAGGTACGGAAAAAAATTAAAACTAGAGAACCCACAAATAGGCATTAAATATCATATAGCAAATAACAACAAAAAAGGAAAAGAAAATCGACAATCCTTATTATGGGGTAACATGCTTGGAAGGAGATGCGACATCCCGGTACTACAACGGCCATGTTTAGGCCTCAAAATATAATACCTCTTAATAGGTGTATTTGATACGGAATTTGTTGTTCCAAGTCTTCCATTTTTTTGTATATTTGTGGATGTGATTGTTGTTAATCGCAAATCTGAGTTCTAAATCACTATGTTGGCCTATTTTTCAAGTATGTCCGAAAACTTAGGAACCTCGACTTTCTTCCACCATTGTGCTAACATGGTCTTAGTCACTAAGAGGATGTGGATGATAATATGTCTTACCGAATCATCAAATTGTTCCATGTCTAATGAAAGAAGTGCTCTTTCAGGCGTAATTGTGAAGTCCTTAGCAATGAGGTTAATGTGCTGTGTGACCTGGAACCAGAGGTGTTTGATCTTTGAACAACCCCAAAATATATGGTAGAGGTTCCCTTGAGGTCCACAGCCTCTCCAGCACAAGGAAGATAATTCTGTGTTAAAATGTGATAACCTTGTCGGGGTATATTACCACCTATTTAACAGTTTAAGATAACCCTCGTGAAGACCCATTGATATGTTGGAATTGTAAGTGAATTTGATGGCATCGTTCCAATTCTCGAGACGGATACAGCACCTAAATCGGACTCCCATCTCTACATGTATATGTTTTTGTGGCTCGTTAGGTCCTTGACGACAGATCTATACAAATTACGCAGACTCCAGAGGTTTTTATTTTTAAGGTTGCACAACAGTGAAGTTAGTATTTCATAATTTAAAGTCTTCCCTTTTATGATTTTCAAAATTCTGTCTTTCAACATGGTGTAAAAGACCAGCTCAGATGATGGTAGATTATATTTAGCCTTGATCTCACTGAATTTCAAGAACTCCACTCCACTAAAAACATCCCCCACCTTTTTGATTCCAGATTTCCCCCATACCTCCGGCATCGGGAGATCATCCATCAGTGCAAATGAAGATAGGGGTAGTTTTAAGATTTGCTCTGCTTTTTTGATATTTTTAGTTGGCTTAATGAGTTCCCTCCAGGCTGAGATTATCGACCGAAATATAGGATGTGATGAATTCGCACTGTGCTTTTGCAGAAGGAAGTAAAAGAAAAGCTTTCGCGTGGAACCTCTTTCACTAGCATCTCTCTCCAAGCCATACCAAGCCGGATGTGTCATGTTTTCCATAAACCAGTGCCAGCTCTGTTTAATAAGTGAGGCCTGATAATAAGCATATATGTTGGGCAGTCCTGCGCCCCCATGTTTTTTATTTTTATAAAGTAAGTCTGCAGATATTCTTGCTTTCTTACCTTTCCAAATAAATAGTCGGATGAGCTCTTGAATTTTATCAATGGATTGGCGTGGAAAGCTAACTGGCAAAGTCCTAAATATGTATAAAATTTTGGGAAGGATAAAGGCTTTGACTGCCAGTATCTTCCCAAAAATGGAAGTCTCTAACTGAGCCAAAAAGGATAGATTGCCTGTAATAGTCTTTATAATGCTGTCTAAATTGGCCCCAACTGTGGCTTGGATTGATCCTGCTATTCTAATCCCTATAATAATCCCAATCTTTTTTTCATCCCAAATGAACTGGGTTTGAGTCTTTATTTCGTTAATTTTGGATTGTTTCATGTTTAGAGTTATAAATTTGGATTTGTGTGGGTTTATCTTAAAATAGGATGCTCTACAGAATTTTTCTAGTTCATCTGAAAGGGCTTTAATGGAATTTGCGGGATCAAGAAGTGTGAGGAAGAGATCATCTGCGAATAACCCGATTTTAAAATTTCGTGATGGCATTTCAAAGCCTTTAATATCATTGTTTAATCTAATTTTTTCGGCTAGGGGCTCTATGGCAAGCACAAATAGAAGGGGAGACAGGGGGCACCCCTGTCTTGTGCCATTAGTAATGTCGAACGAGTCAGAAAGGAAGTTGTTTGCATAAATCCTGGCACTAGGACCCGAGTATAGGGCGAAGACTGTTGATAGAAACATCTCGTCAAAGCCAAATCTAGCGAGAGTTGTTTTTAAATATAGCCAGTTTAGTCTATCGAACGCCTTCTCGGTGTCCAGTGCCAGAAAAGCAGTTTCGGTTCTCGAATTGTTAGCTAAATTTATCAGGTTCAACACCCTTCTAGTCCCATCTGAGGCCTGGCGGCCCTCTGTGAACCCTATTTGATCATCCACCAACAGACGTGGAAGGATGTTTTTTAGTCGGTTTGCGATGATCTTTGAATAGATTTTAATATTGCTGTTTATGAGCGAGATAGGCCTATAGTTCTGTATCCTCTCGGGGTCTCCCCCCTCCATTGGAATCATGACAATTGTTGCCTCTAACATCTCCTTTGGGAAGGAACCCCGAGAGGATGCCAGACCAAAGACGGAAGCCAACTGTGGAGCCAGAATTTTTGAAAAGGATTTATAGTATTCCCCAGAGAAGCCATCCGGCCCTGGTGATTTTTGGGACTGCAGTTTCTTGATAACGTCAACTATTTCAATCTCTGTAAAAGGGCTATTGACATAATTCAAGTCCAGCTCATCAAATCTTGGTAAATCGATACTCTGTAGAAAAGAATCCACAAAATTCGAGTTAACCACCGGTGTTTGGGGGTCATCTTTCAGGTTATAAAGATTTTTAAAGAAATCTGCAAACGAGTTGACAATGTCCCTAGGGTGAATTTTGGGATCACCCAAGGGAGATACAATCTTAATTATCCTTTTTTTGATTCTTTCTCTTTTTAATTTCCTCATCATAAACTTGGTAGGCTTGTTGAGAGATGTATACGATTTATACCTAGATGCTTTGATGGCTGCTTCGTATTCCTGGTAGATTTCAGATCTCAGACTCTGTCTGAGTCTCAAAATCTCAGCCTGGATGGTTTGGGAAGGAACTTTCAAGTTGGTTTGTTTTTTTTCTAGATCATTAATTTGGGCCTGTAGGTTTGTAATTTTTTCCCTATTTCTCTTCTTATGTTTAGAGAGGATCTGCATAAGGCATCCCCTCAGGACGGCCTTATGGGAATTCCAGACCGTGAACTGATTTACTTCACCAGATACATTTTCCTTGAAGTAGTTTAAGAGAACGTTTTCTATCTCTTGCTTGTACTCTGGTATATATAACAAGGCTGGGTTAAGTCTCCAGCGGAATGGCTTGTCAGAGGGAGGACCCACGAGGAACTCAGCAAGAACCGGGGTATGATCCGAGATGGTCTTTTGCATGAACCGTATATCTTTAATTTTGGTTCAAGTAAATATATTAGTAAGTAGTAGATCGATTCTAGATGCTGTCTTATGTACATCTGAAAAGTGAGAATACTCACGAGACGATGTGTTCATGCAACGAAAAGCATCATAAAGCTCATTTTGAATTAACCAGTTTTTCAAAGCTGGAACCTTGTGGCGAACTAATGAGGATGAATCCATGCTACTATCTGGGACAATATTAAAATCGCCTAGTACGATCAGATCACCTGTTTTGACTTTTGTCTATTTTTTTGATTAGCTTGTTCAAGAAACGAATGTGTCCCTTGTTAGGTGCGTATACATTCACTATTGTGCATGGCCTTTCATGGAGTAAGCATATGAGTATATGAAACCTGCCCAACGAGTCTGGTATCTCTTTGATGAGCTGAAAAGGAATGGTGCCACCTACCAGTGTAATGACCCCAGCCTTTTTCTTTGTGGACAGTGACTTGTACATGTGTGGAAAGTTCTTGTGCTGGAAGATCGGGTGTTGATCGGAGGCCAGTTTAACCTCCTGGAGGCATACCAATTCGGCACAGGTTCGGTTGATCTCCTTCCATACCGCATACCTCTTATTCGGACTGTTGAGCCCCCTAACATTGTATGATAAGATTTTCATCGTTAGAGTGCAATATCAAAACAGAAAAATGGAAACAAGCAAAACAGTGAAATGCAGTAAAAAAAAAATTAGGAACTTGAGCGTTCTCCTGGAGGACTCCAAACCGGTTGGTGGCTCACCTTAGTGTGGGGGGAAAAGTGAGAAAAAATTAAGTGGCAAGTTCCCACAGTGACATTAATAAACCGTAAATACGGGTCATAAGATATTCATATTCATGAAAAGGAAATTAATAGTATACACCATGGAAATTCGAACATGAGATAAAAATCAGTCCTAATCCCTATCCCTAAATGCTGGGTCATCCATCAGAAATGTAATGAACTTCTGACCCTCGTGTGTAGTGTAGATGGGGTAGTTTTTGTCATTATACCAGACTAATAGCTTGGTAGGGAAACCCCATCTATGATGTGGGGTGATGTCCCTCAGCTTCTGCTGCACTGCAGCCATCCAGACTTGTAAAAGCTTATTTCTTCTGTCCTCTTTGGACCAGAGTCCTGCTTTTTGTCTCAAAATGGGCACCCAAACTTCATAAATAAAATAGGGTCCAGCAAGGTTATTTTGGTTAACCATATGCACGCTTATTTTGTAGCTTTAGAATGTGACTGTGGGAGCTTAGAGCTCTTGCTCCTTACATGCTCAGAGCCCAGGCCACGCCCCCTGCTATCAGTTTTTTAAGACTGTTTATAATGCCCGCATTAACAATTTTTAGATCAAAAAAAGGTAATTACGGCACTCCTGTGGATTATTTCTCTTTTTCCTTGGTGGATTTGTGCTTTCTTATATTATCCCATCCTGACATCTGATTTACATTTGTCTTTTTTTTACTGTATGTGCATAATTATAAATAATTATAAATATTTATTTGTATATATGTCTGTTTTTTGCTTTATATGCAGTCTGACTAATAAAGGTCTTCGTAGGACCGAAACATTTCTTTATTTTTAGATTGCCTGCACACAATAAAGTTATTTGATCTGACATTTACCTGAGTGCCAAGTTTTCTACAAAGATTAATAATTTTTAGAGGTCTACCGCAAACATTCTTTTATATACACTGCGTGCAGAATTATTAGGCAAGTTGTATTTGAGAGGATTCATTTTATTATTGAACAACAACTATGTTCTCAATCAACCCAAAAGACTCATAAATATCAAAGCTTAATATTTTTGGAAGTTGGAGTGTTTTTTTTAGATTTGGCTATCTTAGGAGGATATCTGTTTTTCAGGTCACTATTACTGTGCAGCATTATTAGCCAACTTAATAAAAACCAAATATATACCCATCTCACTTGTTTATTTTCACCAGGTAAACCAATATAATATCACAAAATTTAGAAATAAACATTTCTGACATTCAAAAACAACAAAAAAATCAGTGACCAATATAGCCACCTTTCTTTACGATGACACTCAAAAGCCTTCCATCCAAAGATTCTGTCAGTTGCTTCATCTGTTTACGATCAACATTGCGTGCTGCAGCCACCACAGCCTCCCAGACAATGTTCCGAGAGGTGTATTGTTTTCCCTCCCAGTAGATCTCACATTTTATGAGGGACCACAGGTTCTCTATGGGGTTCAGAACAGGTGAACAAGGGGACCATGTCATTATTTTTTCTTCTTTTAGACCTTTACTGGCCAGCCACGCTGTGGAGTATTTGGATGCATGTGATAGAGCATTGTCCTGCATGAAAATCATGTTTTTCCTGAATGATACCGACTTATTCCTGTACCACTGCTTGAAGAAGGTGTCTTCCAGAAACAGACAGTAGGTCTGGGAGTTGAGCTTCACTCCATCCTCAACCCGAAAAGGTCTCATAAGTTCATCTTTGATGATACCAGCCCATACCAGTACCCCACCTCCACCTTGCTGGAGTCTGAGTCGGAGTGGAGCTCTCTGCCCTTTACTGATCCAGCCTTGGGCCCATCCATCTGGCACATCAAAAGTCACTCTCATTTCATCAGTCCATAAAACCTTAGAAAAATCAGTCTTAAGATATTTCTTGGCCCAGTCTTGATGTTTTATCTTATGTTTCTTGTTCAAAGGTGGTCATTTTTCAGCCTTCCTTACCTTGGCCATATCCCTGAGCATGGCACACCTTGTGCTTTTTGATACTCCAGTAACGTTGCAGCTCTGAAATATGGCAAAACTGGTGGCAAATGGCATCTTGGCAGCTTGACGATTGATTTTCCTCAATTCATGGGCAGTTATTTTGCGCCTTTTTTTATCAACACAGTTCTTGCGACCCTGTTGGCTATTTGCCATGAAACGCTTGACTGTTCGGTGATCACGCTTCAAAAGTTTGGCAATTTCAAGACTGCTGCATCCCTCTGCTAGACATCTCACAATTTTTGACTTTTCAGAGTCCGTCAAATCTCTCTTCGGACCCAATTTGCCAAAGGAAAGGAAGTTGCCTAATAATTCAGCACACCTTATATAGGGTGTTGATGTCATTAGACCACACCCCTGCTCATTACAGAGATGCAAATCACCTGATTTACATAATTGGCAGTTGGCTTTCAAGCCTATACATCTTGGAGTAGGACAACATGTATAAAATGGATGATGTGATCAAAATAGTCATTTGTCTAATAATTCTGCACCCAGTGTATATGCATACCACCCTTAGTGCATGGACATTACCAGTTTATTATACCCACTCCTTAATAACAGGAAAAAAAGCATTTCTGTGGATCTACCTTACCGTTCAGTGAAATTCTTTTGAAACCAAAAGAGCCGATGGGTTCTATTAGTATACGATCCAGTGCATTGTTGTGGGTTGTCAGTTGGTTGTCACATAGGGAGTTCTCACAATGCATACAGGATTTCGCAGCTGGGAGAGGAGAGTTTGTACAGTAAGTACAGAAGATCCTGTTTTCCTCCATATCAGGCTGAGTAGATGCGAAATGCACCACTATATTCCCCAGCAGGGTTGATGGAATAACAATCCTTGACGCTGCTTCATTAAACTAATCACTTTTTCAGGGCTAATTCAAGTAGATTCTATTCTGTTATAATAATGTCTCTCTTATCTGCGAATTATGTAGGGTGAGGTGTGGCATTAGGTATAGCATATGAGAGGCATCTATTCAGGGATTATTGCCTTATAAATTTTCAGCCTTGCCACTCCTGTTTTCCATGGACTTATTGACCAATTCATGTTTTTTGCAATGTTCTATTCTCTGAAATTCATCCAAGCTGCCAGTGTTACTTGCGTTCCTCCAGACTTTCTTGCTGCCAGATACTAGTAAAAAAAACTTTTCAGGGCCGGTTAAAATCCCTTCTATATTCCACAATAATATTGGTCATATCTGCAATTCATCTATGATAGGTGTGGCAATAGGAATAGCATTTGACAGGGATAGTTAGGGATTATTGCCTTGTAAATTTTAATCTTTGCTGCTGGTTTATTCCATGGACTCATTGACCGATTCATGTTTTTTACGGTGTTCTGTACTCAGAAATTCACCAAAAGAGGCAAAATGAATTGATTTAATGTGTTCATTCACAGTTTCACTCTAGCATTGTTATGTAAGAGGTAGTGGTGGGAGACTTTACCCTACTGGAGCTGGAATTACCACTTCTGAACTCTCCAGTGCTTTGTTTCCATCTGTCTCTGGGTGGCTCTTGAAGTATGTTTGGGGTCATTGTCCTGCTGGAAGACCCATGATCTACTAAGATGCAAACCCAGCTTTCTGACCCCTGGCACTCCATTGCGACCCAAAATTCTTTATGATTCTTCACATTTCAAAGCACACTGAGCCATGGGCAGCAAAACAACTGCAAAACATCTTTGAACCTCCACCATATTTTCATTCCATTTACACTAAACGGTAGACTTATGTGCTTGACCAAAAAACTCTATCTTGGTCTCATCTGTCCACAAGACACCTGATAGTCCTCTAACAATTGAAAGGTCCGCCTGATGGCCCTATACAAATAGCGATGGTCGGCTGATGGCTCTGAAAAAAAACATTGTGACTTTCAATGTGTCTGATCAAGTTTCAAACACCACATGGACAGATAAGGTATTAAAATGATAAAATTACATTTCCTGTTGAATGTTTTTTTCACCATTGAAAGCAATGCAAATGTGCAAAAAAGCAGCAAAAACACTGAGGACGAACATAGCCCAAGGTTTGGAGGAGCATTTTTTTTCTTTTATTTATTTTGACTTATATACAAATCATTATCCTGGAAAGAATGCTTCTTATCATTTTTTCCAGTCAAATCTATTTTATCTTTGGTTTTCTATGCTTTATCACTCAGTAAAAGTGGCATAATACTCTGACAACATTGTTCTCAGCATCGACCTGGGATTCAGAGATACTTGTTTACATAGTTTTCAGCAATTTTTAGATGCCTTCCAGACTTCTGGGGAAGGTCTGCTGCAAAAATGCTCAAATTTCCCAAATTACACTCGTTACTCAGGTCAAGCACCCGAGTATTACGATTTGCTTGACTCAAGTAACAAGTATTCGATCATTTTACTGCTTGCTCATCATTAGAAAGTGGAATTAAAAAATTGCAAATAACATATTTTCCATTAAAATATTGCTTTAGTTGTAATTTTTTCATTTTCACAAGTGGAAATAGGAGACAATGGCCCCTTAAATGTACAGTATAAGACAATTTCTCCCAAACGTAGTAATGTGCTACTTGGTATTTGGAGCTTAAATTTGGCTTCAATAGATTGCAGACACCATGTCTCATTTGCAAAGGCCCTGACTGATGAAAAGGGCAGAAACCTCCTTAAGATTCCCCATTTGGGAAACTAAACCGCTCAATGAATTCATCTAGGGGTGTCTTGAGCAACTTGCAGGTGCTTCATAGAACTTCATAACATTTGGGTGTGATTATTAAAAATTAATGTTTTGACAGTAAAATGTTTTTATTTAACCCCAAGTTAGTAATTTTTACAAGGGGTAACCGGAGAAAATAGAACCCATAGTTTACTACGCAATTTCTCTTGAAGTAGCAATATTTCATATGCGGTGAAAAATAATGTAGTTTTTTTGGGCTCATGGCAGGATCCAGAATGGAAAGAGGGCTATTTGATTTTTGGAGTACAAATTTGGGAGGAACAGATTGTGGATGCCATCTTATATTTGAAGAGCACCTGATATGCAAAACAGCAGAAACCCATGACAAGTGACCCCATTTTGAAAACTAAATCCCTCAAGGAATTTATTAATTTGTGTGTTGAGCATTTTGAGCCAATAAGTGCTTCACTGAACTTTTTAAACTTTTAATACGAAAACCAAAATTACTTTTTTCCACTAATATGTTTGTAATTTTCACAAGAGACAATATGAGACAATGGACCCCATAATTTGTTACGCAATTTCTGGTGGGATGTGAACCGTGCACTATTTTGTTGTAGCCCAGAATGATGCTCTGAGCTACAATTTTCAACTATCACTGCTCTCTCATTGTTCTGCGGCTAGTCCACTTATTTTTCTCCTCGGCCCAGGTAAGGCTGGTTTCACACTAGCGTTTTAACACGCAGCGCATCGTGAGCTAACGATTGCATGCGCAATTGTCCCCTATCTTTAAAATGGCGGGCGCAGTGTCAGCGATTGCATGCATGCCTCAGCGCTTGAGTGCGCTGCGTATTTTCCAGGTGTGCGATCAGACGCGCCGGACGCTACGTGTTGCATTTTTTGTTCCAGCCCACGTCATTCAAAAATTGCATGCACACGTCAGTGCACACAATGCGCAAAAAATTAGCATTAGAGTCTATGGTGGCGCTGACGTGCGCTGTGTACTGCGCATGTCGGTGCATTGTGAGCGCGCGCGATTTCAGAGTAAACAATGTCTAGACACTTGGTAAATCCACCCCCTAAACAAGCAACATTGTTTAGAAGGAAGGTAGATAAAATAAGGGCTTTGTAGTGCCAGATCATCACTCTCCAGACAGACAGCAAGAAGACAAGACAACACCAACCCAGCCAGAGACCATCTACAACTTTAGAGAAAACAGCAGCTTTAATGTGAGTATTCTAAAATCAATGTGAGGCTGTCCTTTACAATATATAATGTACTAATTTTTTTTTTCCCAGCATGTCTTCTGGATCTGAATATGCTCCTCCACAGGAAGAATTGGAAGAGGCAGAGCGTGAGGTGAGTATTTTGCTGCCTTTGTATACCTGCCTCTACAAATGGCTAATAATTTCTGTTCTTTTACAGACCTCAGAATCGGACCAGGCAAGTGAGCCGGAACAGCCGGAGGAGCGTACACAAGGCACGGCGGGGAGGAGACGCCATGTAATGATACATTCTACCTGTTGTTTTGGTTCTATAATTTTTTCTATTCCTGTTTTTCTTCCCTGCTTTTCTCTCTTTTTTTATTTCCTATCTCTATCATTCGCCACAATTTCCAAGATTCTAAATGTATTTGTTTTCTAAGTTCCACACCGGGATGAAGACCTGTATATTGACAACGAGCAACTCATCAGCCTTGTCCAGGAGCGGGTCCCGTTGTGGGACAGCCGTGACCAGCAGTACAAAGACATTGTGGTGACCCGGCAGCTCTGGAATGAAGTGGCCACAGCGATGATGGAGGGCTGGGACAGCGCCTCTGCAACTTTAAAAAAGGCGTTCAGTAAGTATTTCTCTGTTGTGTGATGCTGCATTGACTCTTGGTCCTGATGATACTTGTGTGTTTAGTGCAAGACATATACTTGCAGTAAACACACCAGTGTCCTCAGGTTCAATAGTGTATGACTTGTGTATTGTCATGCTGTATATTTCATGCTACACTCTTGTTCCTGATGATACTTGTGTGTTTAGTGCAAGATATATACTTGCAGTAAACACACCAGTGTCCTCAGGTTCAATAGTGTATGACTTGTGTATTGTCATGCTGTATATTTCATGCTACACTCTTGTTCCTGATGATACTTGTGTGTTTAGTGTAAGATATATACTTGCAGTAAACACACCAGTGTCCTCAGGTTCAATAGTATATTCCTTGTGTATTGTCATGCTGTATCTTTCATGCTACACTATTGTTCGCGATGATACTTGTGTGTTTACTGCAAGATATATACTTGCAGTAAACACACAAGTGTCCTCAGGTTCAATAGTGTATTCCTTGTGTATTGTCATGCGGTATATTTAATGCTACACTCTTGTTCATGATGATACTTGTGTCTTTAGTGCAAGATATATACTTGCAGTAAACACACCAGTGTCCTTAGGTTCAATAGTGTCTTCCTTGTGTATTGTCATGCGGTATATTTCATGCTACACTCTTGGTCTTGCTGATATATGTGTGTGTAGCGCAAGATATATTCTTGCAGTAAACACACCAGTGTCCTCAGGTTCAATAAGTGTCTTCCTTGTGTATTGTCATGCGGTATCTTTCATGCTACACTATTGTTTGTGATGATACTTGTGTGTTTACTGCAAGATATATACTTGCAGTAAACACACAAGTGTCCTCAGGTTCAATAGTGTCTTCCTTGTGTATTGTCATGCTGTATATTTCATGCTACACTCTTATTCATGATGATACTTGTGTCTTTAGTGCAAGATATATACTTGCAGTAAACACACCAGTGTCCTTAGGTTCAATAGTGTCTTCCGTGTGTATTGTCATGCGGTATATTTCATGCTACACTCTTGTTCCTGATGATACTTGTGTGTTTATTGCAAGTCATATACTTGTAGTAAGCACACCAGTGTCCTCTGGTTCAATAGTGTATGCTTTATGTATAGAATTATTTGGGAGGCTGCATTGAATGTTTTACATGGTCACTCAGGTTTGTGTGTTTGTACAGATGTCATTGCATTGTCTAATTTTTTTTTTTTTTTTATAATTTTTTCAACCGAGAACAAAGTCCGCACACGTTGGTGCTCGATGAAGGACCGCTTTAACACTGATGATTGGGCTGAGGGACAGGTTCGCAGTGGCTCAGCGGCAAGGACTAGAAAAAAGTACCGCTACCATCGCGCTTTGGAATTCTTACGACCGGTCCTTGCCACCAGAGCGTAAGTATATAATGATTTTTTTGTTTTTAATTTAACTAATTGTTGGTTTTATATTCCACAGGTGATTCTTTGCAATAATGCATGATACTAATGTTTTACTTTTGTTTCCACAGCACCTGGAGCAGCACCCTGCAATCTGTCCCTGGAGCGATTCTTCATCGATCGACCTCGGACCCGTCCCAGCCATCCGACAGCCAGGAAGCAAGTGGCAGGTCAGCTGGTGACCAGGAAGCAGGTCAATCAGGTGTTCCCCTGTCCCAGGTCTCTGCCACTGGTTATGCGGGCACTACACACCAGCAGCAGAGGGCCTCGGACAGGCCTGTCTTGCCCGAGTTCATGCACTTGAGCGAGGCCTTTCATGCCAGTCTCAAGACGCTGTCCGAAAGAGTGAAAAGTGGTTTCCCACTAATGGAACGTGGTTTTAACCACATGGAACACCTCATCCACTCTTCCGATCAGCGCCTTGAATGGCTGGGGGCCGACCTCAATAGACCAGCGCACCATTTCTTTAGTAAAATTGAACGGGGCATGGCAGATCGCCTTAGTCCTGAGCAACAGCTGAATGTGTTACACGCCTGCAACACTGCTTTCTTGCAGGCTATGCAGCAGAATCAGTACGTGCAGCAGTCAGTGTTGTCATTTCCACCTGTGACACCACTGTCTCGCTTCACCACAGTACCGACTTCTGCTGCATATCACTGCACGGACACATGCATTCATAGCCAAGCCAGACACCACTATACAATACCAATGCTGAGTGCTGCTGGTCACTCCACCCCCGCCACCACCATCTCAAGCGCTGCTCCTGTCTGGAGCACCAGTACTGCCACCGTTACCTCATCTTGGCGTACCACAAGTGCAAAATCTGCTTGATCCACCGCCACCTCTTCTCCTGTTTGGAGCACAGAGTCACCATCATCTCCGGATCGGAGCACCAGCACTTCTCATCATTATGAGAGCACCGGCACAAATCCTCATCATTAAAGGAGCACCTCCTCCACTCATCAGAGGAGCACCGCCACCACATCTCCTCATAGGAGCACCGCCACCACTGCTCTTCACAGGAGCACCGCCACCGCTTCGCCTCCTCATCAGAAGAGCATCGTCACCTCTTCGCCTGATAGGAGCACCGCCACCACTTCTCCCACCAGAAGTCCCGCTCACACTTCTCCTTCGTTAAGCACCATCACCACAATTTCTCCTTCACGGAGCACCGCCAGCGCCACCACCGAGCAGCCTAGGGGAGACCCACATTCCGTATTTTATTCTGCCAAGACACAGTCCACCATCTCTAGTCGGTCAGCCAATGCAAGGCGGTCATACGTGTTCGGTCCAGGCAGGTGACTCCTGCCCCAAAGAAGAAACAAAAGACTTTGTTAGTCAGTCCCCCCTCTCCTTCCAATGTTTCTCAAACTGCCTCCGTTTCCATACCTGATCTACCTTCCCCCAGTACTTTAGTAGCCCCTTCCCCTAGAACCCCTTCCTCAATTTCCAGCCGTTCCTTGTCTCTCCACACCCCCAAAGTATCCCACTCTTCCCCCAAACGTCCTTCAAAAGGAAGATAATTTTTTTTTTTTTTTTAAACGATAAAAGTGCTATTTTTATGGTTCAAAAAAAGGTTTGTTTAATGTGTCTTTCACCACCTACACACACTGCGGCATACACACACTGCACCATACATTTGCCGTTTTTGTCAACACATAGCTCCACTACTGACACATGCTTCGCGTGTCAATCTTTGAGCTATGTTTTGTCAAAAACTCTAATCTATATGACTTTTATTTTCCACAACAGTCTCTTCAGTAAGGTAATATAGCAGATACTGAATAGAGGATGGAGTTGAGTGCAAGGCCTATCTATTGTTATCTTGACTTGTATCCTAAACAGTTAATTGACAATGGTGTGTTTTAACATCATTTAAACTTTTGGGATACAATCCAAGGTTATTGTAGATATACCTTGTAATTAACCACATCTTCTATTCAGTGTGTGTTGATAAAATGAGGAGATGATGGGGAAAATACATGCCATATGTACAATACCCTGCTCTTGTATCATAACTATCACACCAGGCCAGGTTAATACACATGAGTTTTAACCAGCAGCATCGCTTCTGTCTGCATATATTTCTATCAGACTGTTGCGATGCTGCAGGTTACCTCTTATGTGTATTCTCCTGCCCATGTGTGATAACGTTATGAAGTCTGGATGTTTTACTTTTGGTGTCCTCACTTCAGCATGACACCAGGCCTGGGCATTGTATTAGTTGTATAAACTTTATTATGTCTACTGTCTACGTTAAAACTGAAGCCACAGTGAGGATACTACAAATAATATTTATAGTTACAGCATTAGGTGTCATAAATAGTGAGGGATGCAACTGCAGTCCAAAATCACTATTGTTAACATCATGCCAGGTGACACAA
Organism: Dendrobates tinctorius; assembly: GCF_039654945.1. NCBI lineage: Eukaryota > Metazoa > Chordata > Amphibia > Anura > Dendrobatidae > Dendrobates > Dendrobates tinctorius. The sequence goes on along the minus strand of NW_027361712.1, from coordinate 24,369,988 downwards.
AAATAATTTGTATTATCTCCACCGTCGCATCACTTTGAACTCAAAGTGTAAAGACAATAAAGAACATACAACTTGTGTGTATGTATACTCACCTGGTCAGGAGTACTAGTAAATTCATGATGCACAAAACCCAGCATCGTGAATTGACTCTTACACCAGGCCAGTTGATTATTGTATTAAAGTGTAAAAAGACAGAGTGCACTCAGTACAGGTATCAACACAGGTTTTTTATTAACATACACTCGAAAGTAAACTTGGTTACACCATTTGCTCTTGCCAGGTGACCCATCCTACATCTGAGTTGAAGTAGGCAGCAAATTGGTCCCTCATTTGCCCTACTTCAACGGATGACCTGAGAGGGTGCTGATTAAATTCAGGCAAGGGGTTAGGAGCGGCATCATCGAGTTCAAAATTTCGGTGCTCTCTAACCATTACAAAATTGTATAGAACCACACAGGCCTTCACCACCTCATCCACTGTTTCCAGTTTAAGATTAATGGCTGTGCTGAGAATGCACCATCTGGAGACAAGTATTCCAAAGACACACTCTACAGTTCTTCTTGCCCTGGTCAGCCTGTAATTAAAAATTCTTTTGGTGTGGTCCAGGTCACAGCTGGAGTAGGGCTTGAGGAGGTTTTGACACATCTGGAATGCCTCATCACCAACCATTACAAAGGGCTGTGGTGGACCTTCGGTGTTGGGAAGAGGCCATGGCATGGGAAAATTGAACTGGTTGCCATACAACCTTCGGCCCATGTCTGAGTTCTTAAAAGCCTGGGAGTCATTCCCACGGCCAAATGCACCAATGTCCACTGCAAAAAACTTACAGTCTGCATCAGAAATGCCCATGAGAACTGTAGAGAAGTACTTTTTATAGTTATAGTACTCCGAGCCTGTTCTTTTGGGTTTTATAATCCGGATGTGTTTCCCATCCACCACACCTAAATAGTTGGGGAAATTGCAGACTGTCCAGAATCTTTCTGCATGTTCAATCCACTTGTCCACGGTGGGCAGGGGCAGAAATTCTGGACAGAGAACGTCCCACAAAACCCGGCAGGTGTCCACAACTATTCCAGACAAGGTGGATATTCCAAGCCGGTACTGGAAGTGCAGTGAAGAGAGGGTCTCTCCAGTAGCCAGGAATGTGCGACACAAAGAAACAACAAAAAATTAATATCTGTGCATATTGTTTTTTACAACACCATAAACAAAAAATTTTAACACAAACAAAAAAGGGCATTAAAAAATAAATCTTCAGCCTTTTCTTTACTGCCATAAAAATAATGCTGCAGCCTTTGGTTAAGTACATGGCAAATAAAGAATTCAGCAAGCTTTGGAATAGTACATCTGAGAACAGATAAAATTATGCAGGCATTGGTTTTTAAATACTACATACCGTAATGTGACCAGGAGCCGTTCCTCGGGAGGAATCGCACGACGGAGATGTGTGTCCTGTCTCCGGATGACATCTTGGACATGACCAAGCAAATACATGAAGCTTTGTTGGGACATCCATGTATAGTCCATAAATTTCTCCGGGTTTGCCTGTAGCTTGTTGTAGAGGGTGTGGTACGCTCCATGGCTCTCACAGAGTTCAACAATCGGATGCATCCACAAACGCCGGCGCAGCCGTCTTCGCTGTCTCTCTCTCTCCCTTTGTTCATGGCAAGCAACTGCATAAGCCTGAGCCATCCTGATGTCCAGATCCAAGTTGAAGTGAAAACTCTTCCAGAGCAGATCCATGTCGTCAATATAAAAAGCAAGCAAATGTGAAGAATTAAGCTGAAAGCAGGGTCTATATAACAAATTCCCATAACACATGCCCACTGCTGTCCAATTGGTGGAGTCTGTTGCACTAATTGGTCAATGATTTTTCCTCCTGTGATTGTGACATCATGGCATTAAAAAAAGCAAACGCATGGAAAACGCTTGCATACGCATACAAACGCTGCATTTTTTTGCCTTAACGCGCACGATGATGCGAAAAAAAAGCAGCGTTTACATGCGTTTGTATGCGTTTTTGCAACGCGTTTGATGTGTGCACCAAACGCAGCGCTGAAAAACGCTAGTGTGAAACTAGCCTAAGACGCTTCTGGCATTGTCTATTGGTTGTGAGTGGCTTGACAAAAGGAATGTGACACTTGTAGTCCATGTCCTGGATATGTCTGTGTTTGGTGGCTCTTGAAGCAATGACTCCAGCAGTAGTCCACTCCTTGTGAATCTCCCCCAATTTTTCGAATGGCCTTTTCTTAACAATCCTTTCAAGGCTGCGGTTATCCCGGTTGCTTGTGTACCTTTTTCTATCACACTTTTTCCTTCCACTCAACTTTCCATTAATATGCTTGGATACAGCAATCTGTGAACAGCCAGATTCTTTAGCAATGACCTTTTGTGGCTTACCCTCCTTGTTGAGTGTGCCATTGACTGCCTTCTGGAAATCTGTGAAGTCAGCAGTCTTCCCCATGATTGTGAAACCTACTGAAACAGACTAAGTAACCTTTTTAAATGCTTAGGAAGCCTTTGCATGTGTTTTTTGTTAATTATTCTAATTTACTGAGATAATGACTTTTGGGTTTTCATTGCTGTAAGTCATAATCATCAACATTAACAGAGATAAACATTTAAAATAGATCACTCTGTTTGTAATGACTTTATATAATATATGAGCTTCACTTTTTGTATTGAATAACTGAAATAAATTAACTTTTTGATTATATTTTAATTTTGTGAGAAGCACCTGTATCTAATCTCAGCGTGTGAGAGATTAGCAGCAACTGACAAAATCGGCCCTACCGGTTGTCCTCACTGACACGGTCCACATCTCAGTATAACTTTGCAGTTACCCACAAAATGTCTTTGTGCCATGATCCTAAACATCCTCCTCTGGATTCCTAAAAGGGGAGCGGAGGAGTTACATCACATACATGTGTTAAGATAGCTCCCACTTTTACTGCAATCATAATGAGAGCTAGAAGTACACTAGGTTTTCCAGGCAAATTTCAACATCTGCCTCACAGACAGACAAGGAGCCACAGGTGCAGATCCGGTGCAGAGCCGCAGGTGTTGAACAGGTGCAGAACTGCAGGTGCGGTACAGGTGCAGAGCCACAGGTGTGATACAGGTACAGAGCTGCAGGTGCGGTACAGATGGAGAGCCGCAGATGCGGTAGAGGTGCAGAGCTGCAGGTAGGGGCGGGACAGACAGGACCAGATTCACACAGGTACTTACAATGAAGTAGCAAGTTTACACAAAGATCACAAACATTGTGCAGAGAAAACAGAATAGAGATAGGTGCTGGTTCGGATATTGCTTGTTGTTTTTAGATAAACGTCATGTAGTGCAGCGGGGTTTACGTAGTGTGACAGATAGGCAGGGACCACAGAAAGTTTAAGATAAAATGTCTTTTTTCCAGAAACTCACATAAGCAGGTAAATGATATCCTCCAGTTTTTCAAATACAGTCGGTATTCAAACCCGTTGCCGTGGGCAATGGCACTGTTGTCTCTTGGGTGCGTTTGCCGCTTTAAAGTCCCTGGATCTGTCTTAGCTTCACACAGGCCTGGGTTGCACAGAGCCTCCTGCTCTGCATCTTGCAAACTCCAAACTGACACAAACAACACAAACCTGAGAGATTAAATGGGAATCGCAGACATAGAGCCACTCCCAAAACCCGGAGTGGAGAGAAGGATTCACCCCACTGCCAAACCTGCAAATCCTTCTAAAAATAAAAAGCCCATGTCAGGTTTTCCTAAAATGGTCAACTACTTTGATCAAATCCACACTTTTATTTTGCCTTGTAATTCACAGACATTATGCTGTAAACACAATGCGCTCCAGCGGGTTTAATATGACACTGTATGCATCCTGGGGGACACATAATGGCCCTCATACTGTATATGATCCCCTCACTGCCTCACATATCCCTTTCTTTGTTCAAACTTATAGGGTTGAAAATTTGTCACCATACAGGGTACCCGTGACAAGGCACCCGCATTTCCTTGCGCTTTCCCCGCTCAATGTTCCACCGTGAAGCTAAAGTTTTGCAGCAACAGGAGCCATCTGGTGACCCGAGCATTCCTCTCCTTGGTATTTCTCATCCAGACGAAGGGTGAATGGTCTGTCACCAAGCAAAATTGTCGCCCGAGGAAATAATAATGTAGGGACTCCAAGGTCCACTTTATGGACTCCTTCTCCATGACGCTATAATTTTTCTCAGCTGGGGTAAATTTCCTGCTCAAGTAGGTGACCAGATGTTCTTTTCCATTCACCTCCTGTGACATGACCTCTCCTAGGCCTACCTCAGAGGCATCCATTTGTACAATGAAGTCTTTCTTGAAGTTGGGGTTGGTGAGGACGGACTGTCCACACAACAAAAACTTCATGAATTGATACACTTTCTCCACCTGAGGGTTCCACCGAACCAAAATCGACTTCTTTCCCTTTAAGAGATCGGTCAGGGGTGCTGATCTCCCAGCAAATTTAGGTATGAACCATCAATAATACCCAATGATGCAGAGGAACGCTCTTGCCTGTTTAGTAGTAAAACGCACGAACCAGTTTTGGACTCGATCTTATTTATTTTGAGGTTTGATAACTCCATGGATGATCACGTACCCTAAGTACTGGGCTTCCTCAGGACCTATCACACATTTATGGATTCACTGTCAAGCCCGCGGCTCTGAGTGAATTCACTACCACTTGTACCTGGGACAAGTGGGTATGCCAGTCAGTACTAAAGATGATGATATCATCCAAGTACACTGACGCATACTTCTGATGAGGCGCTAACACTGTCCATGAGCCTCTGGATCATGGCTGGGGCCCCATGTAATCCAAAATGCAAGACAACATAGTGATAAACACCCTCCAGTGTTATAAAGGTGTTCTTTTCTTTTGCCAATTCTGTAAGAGGCACCTGCCAGTTACCCTTGGTCAGATCGATCATGGTAAAGTACTGGGCTAGCCCCAGTCGCTCAATCATCATGTCCACCCGGGGCATTGGATAAAGGTCAAATTTTGACACTTCATTCAATTTTCGGAACCCGTTACAGAAACTTAACGAACCGTTCGGCTTTAGAATTAATGCAATAGGGCTAGCCCACTCACTCCTGGACTCCTCAGTTACTCCTAGCTGGAGCATTTGTCTTACCTCACCCGCGATGGCTTGCCTTTGGGCTTCTGGCACATGGTACCGCTTCATTAGTACCCTTACCTGAGGTATGGTGACAATGTCATGTTGGATCACAGAACTACGGCCGGGCAGTTCTAACATAATATTCATATTCTCTTGTACTAATTTACGAACCTCTCGTCGCAGCTGTTTAGAGAGTGTCACTTATTTTACCGCTCTCTCTTGGCCACCATCCGGGCCAATATGGGAGGGTCCCCATATGATACGACCGGAGTCATCTCCGTGATCATACACCCCTGTTCCTTCCACGCATTTATCAGGTTTAAATGATACAACTGTTCGGGCTTTCTTTTCCCGGGCTGGTACACTCAGTAGTTCACCTCCCCAACCTTTCCCCGAACTTCATATGGCCCTTGCCACTTGGCCATTTGCTTACTTTCGGTGGTGGGCACTAATACTAATACCCAAGCTCCTTCTTTAAAGGACCGTACAGTAGACTTTCTTTTATATGCTCGGCTCTACGCTGCCTGAGCATCCATTAAATTTTCTTTAACTAGAGTCATGACTGTCGTGATCCAGTCCTGCATACTGGCCACGTGCTCTATGACACTCTAACGCTGAGTAGGCTCCTGCTCCCACGTCTCTTTAGCTCCGATCAGCCATCCCCTAGGATGCCTGCCATACAATAGCTCAAAAGGTGAAAATCCCATGGAAGTCTGTGGCACCTTGCGAATGGTGAACATTAAATAGAGCAGTAACATGTCCCAAACCCTTCCATCCTGGAAAAACACCTTTTTCAGCACGGATTTGAGGGTTTTGTTGAACCGTTAGACTTTTCTTGCAGTCTGGGGATGAGAGGGTTGCATAGTTCCTTTGTCACCTTTGATATAAAAGGAGTCCCCTGATCAGTAAGGATCTCCTTAATTAGCCCAAGGTGACAGAACATGGCAAACAACTCCCACGTTATAAGTTTAGCCGAGGTGTGATGAAGCGGAATGGCCTCCGGGTACCGAGTGGCATAATCCACTACCACTAATATATGTTAATGGCCCCGGTCGGACTTTTCTATCGGCCCTACCAGATCCATCACAATTCACTCAAAAGGTACCTCTGTAATGGGTAGTGTGGCGCCCCTGAGGCTTCAGTCGCCACAGAGGTACTGTACCTTCTTCTAAGGTGTGGTACCCCACCATCCAGGTAAGGTGGGAAATCCTGACCACACTCCACACCTGCATTCCACACACAGGATAGTTCAGTGGGGCCACCTAGCAGCTTCAGGCTGGGGGTAGCAGAGCACCCCTCGTGGAATCCTGCTTCGTAACAAGAGATGTGCTGGGAGGCGGGTGGAGTAAGATGATACAAAAGAGTGGGAAGAGTGAGAGTTGGAAGTCAGTAGTTGGAGAGAGAGAGGAGATGAGATGGATGTCTGAAGGACGTGCTGCAGCAGGTCCCAGTGATCTGGACTGCTGGCATGGGGAAGGAAGAGAAGGAGACTGATAAGACTGATAACTGAACCTTCCAGAAGAAAGACAGAACAGATCGGAATGAAGGAGAATAGAAAGATGGTGGGAAGCGGGTTGAAGAAAGATAGATAACCCTTCCAGTCCAGAGCGCAAAGGCCGGGGCCCGTTCCCCGAGGTTGATTGGATCTTTATGTCCAGCAACAGACACCAGTGGAGTAGTGAGCCGCTAACGCCTTGCTCCCCTCATAGACTTGGGACACAACAGCACTTGGACAGTGAGCCGGGACTCAAGAGAGGAGTCCCCGAAGCAGGCTACAGCTGTCTGTCATACAAGTAGAGACTAGTAACACCTAGAGAGAGGCATTCCAGGGTAACTAAGTACTGGAGTGCTTCGCACCTGAAGGCGCATTGTAGGAGTCGTTCAGTAAGGTACATGTTGGCGGAGTGTGGAAGGGAGAATCCTATCTTGCCTGGAGGTTGGCTGAGGCCCTGACCTGAAGAACACAGTGCGGAGGCAGGCATTTGTGTGAACTGCAAACAGTGAGTAAAGCTTTGGAACCGCACACTCTGGTGTCCTCCAGTTATTCCAGCACTGCTACACTTGGGTACCTGTACCTACACCACCGGCACCTCACGCCAGTACTTCATCTACACTGCCCTGGGGCTACAGCTCCGCCTGTGGGGAGCTTTACCATCTATGCTGCACACACCATCAGTCCCAGTGGATCTATCCGCAGCGTCGGCCTAACACCACACTTGCCGAGCACCACAGGTGGCGTCACGAACTATTCCTATAAACTGCAATATAAACTTCCACCATTTACATTGGGCGCCCAGGGCCACGGACCGGGTCACCGCTGCTGTGACACATTCCCCCTGACACCGGCCCGGTACCGAGTACCCCACAGCCCTGGGACGGAGGGCGACCCAGGTAGAGCTACCAATGGACTCAGGAATTTTGCGGTGGGTGAGGTCAGTTGACACTCAGGACATGTGTCACAAAATCTCTCTTCCTCGGTGTAAATCCCAGGCCAAAATATCCATTGTAAAATAATTTCCTGTGTCTTTTTGATCCCTAAGTGCCCACCCAGCATGCGTGTGTGAGTCATTTCCAGCACTGCCCATTGGCAAGTTTGGGGCATTACCAGCTGTTCCACTACTTCATCCCAGATTTTGTCAATCTTATATAGTAACTCCTGGTTGACCTCCAAACGTGAAAATACCGCCTCCGCACCCAGTTTCTGAGCCACCCCATTTACCTCTCTCACTCTTTCCCATGCTCAGGTCAGAGTGGGATCCTGGAGCTGGGCTGTCCCAAAAGTCACACAGCGCATTTGCAGCTCTGGAATTGTCATAGTTTCCTCAACCTCTCCTGCCATTACCTCTAGGGGAAACCGGTCGGGTCCACACTCTTTCCCTACGGGGGTGACCCCTATGGCAGGAATCCCTGTGTCAGGATCTTTGGGCTCTGCATCCAGAAAAATATTGGCCCTGGTAGGGTTAATTTTGCTTATTCCTGGCAAGTTCATTCCCAGAACAGCTCCATAAGGAAGGGTCTTTACCATCCCCACCACATGTTTAACCATGTAAAAAATGTAGCCTCCACTGTCAGATACTTGTGGAGTTCAACATGAATGCATATGACACCCACTTTTTACAGAGTGGGTTCTAACCTCGAGATTAATGACTCATGCACGAGTGTCTCTAGGTTCAATGAGTCCAGGAGATCCTCAGCCTGGTGTCCGTTGACGCGCACCTGGCACAGATGGGGTTCACCCGCTGGGATGAAAGGTGGTGAAGACGGCCTGTGCGTACATTGATACACAGCAAGTAAACCCTCAGTCCATGGGTTCAGCTGTCAGGGGGCAGTTGTGAACCACATGTCCTATCCCTTGGCACCACCAACACCTAATATCTGCGGCACGGCTAGTCCACGGGACCTGTTTAGAGGAAACTGGTCTTCTGCTACCCTCACTCCAAGGTACCCCCTCAGTACGGACTCAGTCATGTCTGACCCCAGCAGAGGATTGTGTCCCTTTCCCAGGCTCCTGGGCTGGCAGGGCCCGGCGTGATAACCGTAGTGGGGTAGAGTCCTGTATGAAGTCCTGAGTGGCTTTATACCACTTGATTAGGCTAACCACCTGGTCTAGGGTGCCCGGATCCCTTTGCCCCATCCAACGTTGTATAGCTGCTGGCTGAGTTCTCACAAGCCGGTTAACCACCACCCTCTCTACCATCTGGGAAGGAGTTAAAGTCTCAGGCTGGAGCCATTTTTTAACTAGCTGCAGCAAGTCATACACATGAGACCTGGCAGGTCAGGCCTCCATAAAGGACCACTTAAACACCCGATGGGTCCATACATACGTGTTAACCCCTTGTCAGGCAAGGATATTACCTTTCAGTTTCCCATAATTCTGGGCATCCTCCTGACTGAGGTCAAAGTAAGCTTTCTGGGCATCGCCCATCAGGAAGGGGAGCATCACTTCAGCCCACTGGGAAATCGTCAAGCTTTCCCACTCTGCTGTGCATTCAAACATTGTGAGGAAAGCTTGCATGTCATTCTCAGGACTCATCTTCCTCAACGCTGACCTGATCTTGTCTCGGGCTTCATAATGAATCGGGGTCAGTAGTGGGGGTCTCTCTTGCAGGGCTGCAGAAACAGATTGTTAGTCTTCTGCTGCTGCTGGAACAGCAGCTACTGCTTCTGATTGTGCCGCTGTTGCAGTTGCTGCTCCTCCTGCTGCTGTTGCTGAGTGAGGACCAACTGCTTGAGTAGCTCCTCCATTTTACTAACTGGCCTGCAACATGCAACTTGCTTGGGGTATGTCTCAGTTCACACTGCCAGCATTCTCCAACCAAATGTAGTGCAGCGGTGCTTACACAGTGTGACAGATAGGCAGTGACCACAGAAAGTTCAAGATAAAATGTCTTTATTCCAGAAACCCACTTAAGCAGGTAAACGATATCCTCCAGTTCACAGCCAGGTCCTCAAAAGCAGTCCATTTTCAAACCTATTGATGTGGGCAATGGCATAGCCATCTCTTAGGTGCATCAGCCGCTTTGAAGTCCCTCTGAGTTAGCTTCACACAGGTCTGGGTTGCACAGAGCCTCCTGCTCTGCAGCTTGCAAACTCCAAACTTAGGCTGGTGCGCAGGCCGTGCGCTAGTTGCGCTTTGACCTGCGCTGCGCACTTCTGACGGTGCGCCGTGCGCGCCAAAATCAAAGTGCGCAGCGCAGGTCAAAGCGCAACTAGCGCACGGCCTGCGCACGATCTGCGCACCCTATGCTAAAGGTAGGGTGCGCCGATTGCAGGCGCCGCTGTGCGCTAGGAGGCGGCGCTACAAGCAAGGGGCGGGCACGCCGGGCAGAGAGCCGGCTCGGGGGCGGAGCCACCCCCGGCCGTGCGTGCGCTTAAAAAGCGCTAATGTGAAACCAGCCTAACACACCCAAGACAATCTTAAGAGATTAAATGGGAATCGCAGACATAGAGCCACTTCCAAAAGCCGGAGTGGAGAGAGGGATTCACCCCACTACCAAACCTGCAAATTCCTTTTAATAATAAAAGCTCATGTTGGGTATTCCTAAGATCTGATTTGGTCAACTACACTTTTATTTTGCCTTGTAATTCACAGGTGTTTTGCTGTAAACACACTGCGCTCCAGCGGGCTTAAAATAATTCTGTATGTATCCTGGGGGACACATACCGACCCTCATATATGATCCTCCTCATTGCCTCACAGTCAGTACAGACACTGCAGGTTGTTAGAGATATAATCTGGTTCAATCTGGACACTGCAAGTTTAAGGAATAGGAACATATACAACAGGTTAGAGAAGGATCCAGACTTGAATACAAGCAGGTTCATGAATAGGTACTAATTCAGACAAGGACAGACACAAGTAAAGGTTCAGGATTCAGGCCAGGGTGCTCAGTCCCCAGGATGGCGGAAACAGGACAGGACCTGTTAACTCAGTAGTTGCCCACAGACTGAAAGAGAATGTTTTGCAGCATCTTCTCATTGGTGGAGATGCCTAAAGTACCAGGTGCCTCTGAGCAATAGGCTGGGGACACATTTGGGAAAGACACAACATGTTAGGGAAGGATCCAGACTTGAATACAAACAGGTTCAGGAATAGGTACTAATTCAGAAAAGGACAGACACAGGTAAAGGTTCAGGATTCAGGCCTCAGTACTCAGCCCTCAAGGTGGCGGAAACAAGACAGGTCATGTACAGGTACAGACTCAGGGTACAGGCCTGGGTATAAGCCCCCAGGGTGGCAGAAACAGGACAGGACCTGGCAACTTAGTAGTTGCCCACAGACTGAAAGAGAATGTTGCTCAGGCATCTTCCCATTGGTTGAGATGCCTTAAGTACCAGGTGCCTCTTAGCAATAGACTGGGGACACATTAGGAATTTGCACACTGTCTCTTTAAGAAACAGGAATGGCAGGCACGGCTGCCCTAAGCATATAGCCAGGAAGTATGCAAACAGCAAGCAGAAGACATGTGGTTTACAGCATTCAGCAAGCAGAGGACAGAACTCATCACATGACCTGGAGTGGTGAGTAAGTCAGTGTGCCTGCATGGTGGGGGATGGAAAGCCATGCGGTAATGCCAGCAGGGATGTTACAATTGTGCCTGCCTGAACAGATTCGCATGGTAGAGAATCCAATGAAGAGAAAAATAATCCAGCTCTTGATTCCTCGAGAATTTCTTTTATTAGATAAAGTACCATAATTAAAATCCAACTTCATATAAACAGCATATTGTCACCACCACCATTGAGAACACTAGAACATATACGTTTTGAGCTCAAAAGCTCTTAATCATTGCTCTACATATTGCGTATTTTGTCAATCTTGTATACTAGAGGCCACTAAAACAGGTGCAGACTATCAAAGAAATACATAATCATCAGTCAACACCTGTTGCATGTTTTTAACATAGCACCACTTTTAAATAAATGTGAAGACAATATATTTTTTTTTACAAAATAGCCCCCAACACATCAAATACAAATAGAAAACAAAAATTAAGATAAAACAGAATTATATAAGAAAAAATACACATATCCTAAAAGACGCAACAAAGTAACAAAGAAAAAATTCTACTCAAATATAATGATACGTCAAATCCTGTCTTATATTCATACCTTTATGGAATCTTGTTTTCAAGGTGTAGATCCACCATAATTCTCTATTCAATAGTTTTCTACGGTGGTTACCCTCCTCAAAGGTTTGGCAACTTTTTCTATCCCCATAATTTTACACATGGATAAGTCCCCATTATGTTCTATTGAAAAATGTCTGTATGCTGCAGAGCATTTTGTCACTTTTTTATTTGTTGCATCTGATAGATGTCGTCTAGCTCTCACCTTAAGCACATTAGAAGTGCAACCTACATATTGTATATTACAAGACAGACATGTTATTAAATAAACTACATCTGCAGTATTGCAATTAATAAAAGAATTTATCTTATAATTTTCTTTTTCTCGAGGAATCAAGAGCTGGATTCTTTTTCTCTTCATTGGATTCTCTTCTTGCTGCACTGCAGATCTCCGTGCTCGGGCTCCTGGAGCAACAGAGGGGTGAGCTGACTTTTCTTTCCTTATTCCACATGGTAGAGAGAAGCACATATAGACTACCTGTACGCCATTTTTCGCATTGCATTCAATAGTTCAGCTGGGAGTTTCATCTGGATCCTGTTTTTTCGAGGATTCAGACAAAACCCCCAATAGTGATATCAACAAATGGGTAAAATGCAATGTGAACGGTCACAAGATAAGATCAGGAGAGTTTGCTGGCCAATCAAGCACAGTGATACTGTTGTTTTTAAACCACGCATTGGTACTTTTGACAGTGTGAACAGGTGCCAAGTCCTGCTGGAGAATGAAATTTCCATCTCCAAAAAGCTTGTCACCAAAGGGGCTTAAGCATGAAGTGCTCTAAAATTTCCTGGTAGACGGCTGCGCTGACTTTGGTCTTGATAAAACACAGTGGACCTACACCAGCAGACGACATGGCTCAGCAAACCATCACTGATTGTGGAAACTTCACACTAGACCTCAAGCAGCTTGGATTGTGGCCTCTCCACTCTTCCTCCGGAGTCTGAGACCTTTATTTCCAAATGAAATGCAAAATTTACTTTCATCTGAAAACAACACCTTGGACCACTGAGCAACAGTCCAGTTATTTTTCTCCTTGGCCCAGGTAAGACGCTTCTGGCGTTGTCTATTGGTCGTGAGTGGCTTGACACTAGGAATGCAACACTTGTAGCTCATGTCCTGGATACGTCTGTGTGTGGTGGCTCTTGAAGCAATGACTCCAGCAGCAGTCCACTCCTTGTGAATCTCCCCCAAATTTTGAATGGCCTTTTCTTAAAAATCCTTTAAAGGCTGCGGTTATCCCTGTTGCTTGTGCACCTTTTTCTACCACACTTTTTCTGTCCACTCAACTTTCCATTAACCCATTAACGTCCAATGATAGACATAGTCCATCATTGGATGCCTCCCCCTGTATGCTCATCGCCGGAGCCCGCATCTTTTCCGGGACATGACAGCTGATCTGATCAGATGACATATTCCCCTAGCAGCCGCGGGTGAAGTCGCGATTCACCCTCGGCTGTTAACATGTTAAATGCCGCTGTCCAACTCTGACAGCAGCATTTAACATGGACTCACAGGAAGTGCGTCCTTTCCTGCTCCCATCGGCGCCCGTGTCATATGACCGCGGGTCACTGACAGGTTGGCATGACAACCCGGGGTCAGGTGAAGACCCCTGTGGTTGTCATTGCTGCATCGCTATGAGCGCCATCTGATGACTATTGAAGCAAGTAAAAAGTAAATAAAAAATGTTTTATAAAAGTTCAAATCACCCCATTCAAAATAAAACAATAAAAAAATCAAATATACACATATTTGGCAACCCCGCATTCAGAATCACCCAATCTATCAATATACAAAAATAATTAATTGAATTGGTAAACGGTGTAGCAAGGAAAAAATTTGAACCGCCAGAATTACTTTTTTGGTCGCTGCAACATTGTAATAAAATGCAATAAGGGGCGATCAAAAGAACTTATCTGCACCAAAATTGTATCAATAAAAACATCAGATCAGCATGCAAAAAATAAGCCCTCACCCAGCCCCAGATTCCAAAAAATGTAGATGCTACGGGTCTCAGAAAATGGCAACTATTTTTTTTTTTTTAGCAAATTTTGGAATTGTTTTTCACCACTTAGATAAAAAAAATTACCTAGGCATGTTTGGTGTCTATGAACTTGTAATGACCTGGAGAAGCATAATGGCAGGTCAGTTTTAGCATTTAGTGAACATAGTAAAAAAAACAAACAAAAAGCTAGTGTGGGATTGCACTTTTTTGCAATTTCACAGCACAATTGTTTTCCCATTTTCTGTTACATGACATGGGAAAACCAATGGTGGCATTCAAAAGAACAACTCATCTCACAAAAAACAAGCCCTCACATGGCCATTTTGACCAAAAAATAAAAAAAGTTATGGCTTTGGGAAGAAGGGGAGCAAAAAATGAAAATGCAAAACCAAAAATACCCCTGGTCGTTAAGGAGTTAATATGCTTGGATACAGAACTCTGTAAACAGCCAGCTTCTTTATCAATGACTTTTTGTGGCTTACATCCTTGTGGAGTGTGTCATTGACTGCCTTCTCGACATCTGTCAAGTCAGCAGTCCTACCCATGATTGTGGAATCTACTGAAACAGACTAAGGGACTTTTTAAAATGCTTAGGAAGCCTTTGCAGGTTTTTTTGTTCATTATTCTAATTACTGAGATAATGACATTTGGGTTTTCATTGGCTGTCAGCCATAATCATCAACATAAGCAGAAATAAACACTTGAAATAGATCACTCTGTTTGTAATGACTATATAATAAATGAGTTTCACGTTTTGTATTGAAGAACTGAAATAAATTAACTTTTTGATGATATTCTAATTTAGTGAGAAACAGTTGCATATGTACATAGTGTCATTTCTAAAATTCATTCCCCCTGGCTGCTTGATATCCAGCTGTCACGGGGTTACTGTGACAGTGTGGAGCCAGAAGACCGCAGCATTTGATTGCTCTTACTCTGGTGCTGAGAAAAAGCACTTCTCCTTCATTTTAAATGTGTTTATTTCCTTTGGCAGAAGAGTGGTTAATTGGCAATGTTGGGAATTTCTGTGCTCACAGCTCTGCTCAGTTAGCCACTTCTTTTCCCTTTATAATCTGGGCTCTGTTACTAATCCTTGTCCGAGTTAGCATTTGCTGCATGGCTAACATGGGAGAAGAGTACATATGAGTGGTAATTCCTTATCCTTCTTCTCTTTTGGTATATTCCTCTACCTTCACACCCTGGTGCATTCCTCTGTTACATGTGAGTGAATATTTTTTATGTCTGGAGTTTTCTGTTAACCTTTATCTGTGTTGCCTTGTTTGTTGGGTTGGTATACTACAGTGCACAATAGTGCCCCCTCTTCACTGGGTGGGGAAAGAGAACAGATGGAGGGCTAACTTAGGAGATATGGTAATGTTGGATGTCCCTGTATCTTCGCCATCTGAAGTATTCTAGAGAGCAGGGCAAGCTAGGGTCCCCCCTAATTTTAGAGACAGGCAAGGAGCCCCTGGTCCTGGGTCACCCGACAGCTGTGTCATGACACTAGCTCAATTATCCAGAAGAATTCTCCAAGCAACAGTACCACTGATTCCCAGGCGCCGGTATGTGTGGTACTGATGTGGCACACTGGTGGCATACGATTGTCACACGTATACCACAAGTATTAAACACACAGACACACAAAGACTGACATCTCAGGTATTGTTTATTCCATTATCGGAAATATCAGGACATGTGAAAGAGCCCTAAGCTGGTGTTTCCTGCGCTGACTTGGGCTTGACAAATCCTTTAATCTCAAGATCAGATATTGCCAAGGAGGCCAAAATCACATCTGGGGTAATAAAAATACAAAACTAAATTGTGTTGGTTTCCCCTGCGTACACCACTTTTCATCCACAAGAGGACACTAGAGGTCCCAAGTCTACTATATTCTTATGCCTGAATTAACAGATGCACGAGTCAGAAAGAAAAAAAGCTTTGTGCATAAATATGTGACTTCAGATTTTGTATTAGTCTAGCCTGATGAAAAGACCTGAGTAGTCTCGAAAGCTTGCAATGTGTTACCATCTTTTCAGTTAGCCATTAAAAGGTATCAACTACTCAGATAGAAAAAAGAATTTCAAATAGTCTAATTGCACTCAATAACTCAGTTGAGGGTTTAATCTAATTCTTGTTTTTCATCGGTGATTCAGATTAAGCATTCAACTTTCATGAACATAGCTGTAAAATGCAATGTGAACAGCCCCATAACATCTATTTATAAGATTCTGGAAATCATAATAAAGAAATAATAGACATACAATATTTAGACCATGGGGTGATCAAAATGCCATTTCTAGATACTGTACATGTCACAATTACAGTAATAATCTCTGCAATTAATGATTAGAGTTGAGCGACTTTTGGTTTTTTAGGGTCGCGTTTCGTTTCGTGAAACCCGACTTTTCCAAAAGTCGGGTCGAGCAAGATCGTTCGATTATAGGGAAAAGTCGGGGTCGTCCCGAAACACGAAACCCAATGTAAGTCAATGGGGAATAAAAGTCGGCAGTGAGAGGAGGACAGGAAACACACCTACAGTGCCCATTTGAATGCCAAAAGCATCAATTCTTCTTACTTAAGCTTGTCAACCTTAATTAACTTCATAATACAAGTTACGCACTGAAAAATGGGGGTTATTTGGCTAAAGTTGTGGGGGAGGAGGGCTGGCTGCAGGTTTTCATGTGCCCTGGGCGAAAGAGCGCCCCTTTAACACATACCATAACTCATCATGCTCCGATACGGCAGATAAATAGCGGTATAGTACAATGAAAAATACCTCACTTTTTACATCTCATGACGAGGCCCATCTATTTCTCCATACAGAATCATTGGTCCCATATAATGTTTGAAACAGTATATGATGAGCTCCACATAATGCTACAGTATATGTTGGTCCCCATGGATGAAGCTCCACTGTCTTATGGGCCCAAATAATGCTCCAAACATAATGGGCCCCATTTCTAATGCTCTAGTGTATAATGGGCCCTGTAAATGCTGCTCCAGTGTCTGATGTCCACCTTTGGAATGTTCCAGTGTATGGTGGGCCCCATCTATCATTCTCCAGAGTATAGTGCTCCCCAAAAATTGCTGTCCCAACATTGAAAACAATCAAATAAGTCTCCTCGCTAGGGAATCCCTGTACTTGTCTGGACAGGTGCTGTAGCTTGCTTAACAGCTCGCCAGCCGTTCTCACGCCCAGTATGGATTGCACGTGATTGCACAAAGGTTAGAAAGGGTACCGTATCCCTGGATAACATGTAAGGATAGCGTACACATTCAAAATATATGTCTCAGGAGGCAGGCTCAGACGGTGTCAGGCCCAGTATGGATTGCACGTGATTGCACAAAGGTTAGAAAGGGTACCGTATCCCTGGATAACATGTATGGATAGCGTACACATTCAAAATATATGTCTCAGGAGGCAGGCTCAGACGGTGTCAGGCACAGTATGGATTGCACGTGATTGCACAAAGGTTAGAAAGGGTACCGTATCCCCGGATAACATGTATGGATAGCGTACACATTCAAAATATATGTCTCAGGAGGCAGGCTCAGACGGTGTCAGGCCCAGTATGGATTGCACGTGATTGCACAAAGGTTAGAAAGGGTACCGTATCCCTGGATAACATGTATGGATAGCGTACACATTCAAAATATATGTCTCAGGAGGCAGGCTCAGACGGTGTCAGGCACAGTATGGATTGCACGTGATTGCACAAAGGTTAGAAAGGGTACCGTATCCCTGGATAACATGTATGGATAGCGTACACATTCAAAATATATGTCTCAGGAGGCAGGCTCAGACGGTGTCAGGCCCAGTATGGATTGCACGTGATTGCACAAAGGTTAGAAAGGGTACCGAATCCCTGGATAACATGTATGGATAGCGTACACATTCAAAATATATGTCTCAGGAGGCAGGCTCAGACGGTGTCAGGCACAGTATGGATTGCACGTGATTGCACAAAGGTTAGAAAGGGTACCGTATCCCCGGATAACATGTATGGATAGTGTACACATTCAAAATATATGTCTCAGGAGGCAGGCTCAGACGGTGTTAGGCCCAGTATGGATTGCACGTGATTGCACAAAGGTTAGAAAGGGTACCGTATCCCCGGATAACATGTATGGATAGTGTACACATTCAAAATATATGTCTCAGGAGGCAGGCTCAGACGGTGTTAGGCCCAGTATGGATTGCACGTGATTGCACAAAGGTTAGAAAGGGTACCGTATCCCCGGATAACATGTATGGATAGCGTACACATTCAAAATATATGTCTCAGGAGGCAGGCTCAGACGGTGTCAGGCCCAGTATGGATTGCACGTGATTGCACAAAGGTTAGAAAGGGTACCATATCCCCGGATAACATGTATGGATAGCGTACACATTCAAAATATATGTCTCAGGAGGCAGGCTCAGACGGTGTCAGGCACAGTATGGATTTGACGGCCCAGATTACACAGCGGAGGAGCAGGGAGAGGTAAAGATTGCAAATGCTGGGGCCCTGCCCAAGCAAGGGGGGCCCACTCGTGGGCGTCGGTACTGGCACTGGGCCCCTCATAGTACAGCGGTGTGTCTGACGGCGGGTGTGCACCACCACCGTCAGAGACACTTGATTGCACTATGAGGGACCCTGTGCCAGTGCCCGCGCCCAAGAGTCGGCCTACCCACCTGTCCAGGGCAACGGCACTCGCACGGTGTCGTGCGGTAGGTGATGACCCCGGCCATGGGGGGGAGGGAGCACAGTTAGGGAGTTTTAGAAAGTGGCATATGTTGATGTTGGACATTCAGCTGATGCAAAAGGCGAAATAGGTGAAGTACCAGGAAGAGGTGGACCAAAGCAAACCATTTTTCTGTCACCCTATGTGTCATCAGGGGAAGGTGGGACAAAATCCTTGGAAACCCATGCGTGGTTCATTTTAATGAAGGTTAGATCATCCACATTTTGGGTTGACAGATGGGTCCTTTTTTCTGTCAGGATTGATCCAGCTGCACTGAAGACTCTTTCCGATAGCACACTTGCAGCTGGGCAAGCGAGCTCCTGTAAGGCATATTGGGCCAATTCAGGCCAGGTGTCCAGTTTAGCGGCCCAATAGTCAAAGGGGAATGACCTGTGTGGGAGAACATCGATATGGGAGGAAAAGTAGTTTGTAACCATAGTTGACAACTGCTGTCTCCTGTCACTTTCCATCGATGCAGTATTACCAGTTGTGTGAGTGGTATTTGAAAAATCAGTCCACAACATTGTCATGAAACCCCTGTCTCCAACGCCACTTCTGCTGTGTGCACCACGAACACCTCTGCCAAGCTGCCCCCGGTCCGTACGGCTCGTGTGAGAACCATCACCGCTGCTGTGTGCTGGGAATGCCTCAAGCAACCGATTTACCAGAGTTGCTTGTTTATTAGCCAATATTAGGTCAAGGTTCTCCTGTGGCATGATGTTTTGTAATTTGCCTTTATAGCGTGGATCCAGGATGCTGGCCAACCAGTAGTCGTCATCGTTCATCATTTTGGCAATGCGGGGATCCCGTTTTAGGATCCGCAAGGCATAATCTGACATGTGGGCCAATGTTCCCGGTGTCAATGATGCACTGCGAGTGCTGGGTGGAGGAGCACTTTCTGGCAAATCCACATCCCTCCAGTCACGCACAAACCCTGTACCAGACCTTGCCACGCCAACATTTTCACTTGCCCCATGAGATGCATCCTCCTCCCCTAAGTAATCATCCCCATCATCCTCCTCCTCCTCCTCCTCTTCTTCCTCCACCTCGTACAGGAGAGGTCCCTGAGCAGACAATGGCTGAATGTCATCAAGGATTCCCTCCTCCTCTTCCTCCTCATCAACATTGGCTGCAGACGCCTGCTCCTTGAGGTGCGTCAAAGTTTGCATGAGCAGACGCATAAGTGGGATGCTCATGCTTAGGATGGCGTCGTCTGCGCTTACCAGCCGTGTGCATTCCTCAAAACACTGAAGGACTTTACAAAGGTCTTTCAGCTTCGACCACTGCACGCCTGTCAACTCCATGTCTGCTCTCAAAGTGCCTGGCCGTGTATCCTCCCACAAATGCATTATGGCCTGTCTCTGCTCGCACAGCCGCTCCACCATGTGCAGGGTGGAGTTCCACCTTGTTGCAATGTCGATAATGAGGCGGTGGTTGGGAAGGTGGAGCAATCGCTGCAGCTTCTGCATACGAACGGAGTGTACAGGCGACCGGCGGATGTGCGCGCACAGTCTTCGCACCTTCTGGAGCAGGGCTGTTAACTCCGGATAATTTTTGAGGAAGCACTGCACCACCAGGTTCAAGGTGTGAGCCAAGCAAGGTATGTGGCTGAGTTTTGAAAGGGCTATGGCTGCCACAAAATTACGGCCGTTATCACTAACTACCTTGCCTGCCTCAAGATGTACACTGCCCAGCCATGACTCAGTTTGTCGCTTCAAGTACTCGGCCAGCACCTCGGCGGTGTGTCTGTCGCCCAAACACATCATCTGCAACACAGCCTGCTGACGCTTTCCACTAGCTGCTCGATAGGGGGACACATCGTGTGCAACAGTGGCAGCTGCAGATGGAGTGCTCGTACGACTGCGCTCTGTGGACGAGCTTTCGCTTCTGGAGGAGGAGGAGGAGGAGAAGGAGGAGGGTCGAACGCCTACAGCCAACTGTTTCCTATACCGTGGGCTAGGCAGCACTGTCCCACCACCGCTGTCCCCTGTGGACCCTGCATCCACCACATTAACCCAGTGGGCAGTGATGGACACGTAACGGCCCTGGCCATGCCGACTGGACCATGCATCAGTTGTGAGGTGCACCTTTCCGCTCACTGACTGCTTGAGTGCATGGACAATGCGGTCTTTCACATGATGGTGGAGGGCTGGGATGGCTTTGCGAGAGAAGAAGTGGCGACTGGGTAGGTCATAGCGTGGTACTGCATAGGCCATGAGTTCGCGGAAAGCTGTGCTTTCCACCAACCGAAAGGGCATCATCTCAAACGAGATTAGTTTGGCAATTTGGGCGTTCAAACCCAGTGTACGCGGATGAGAGACTGAGTACTTTCTTGACCTACTCATAGTGTCTGGGAGGGTGAGCTGGACTTGAGAGCTGCATATGATGGAAGTAGCGGTGGACAGGGCAGACTGAGAGAGGGTTGATGATGGTGATGGAGTTGGTGTTCTTTCTGATGGCCTAGAATCAGTCTTTCATTGATATAACAGTGGGATTCCCTGACTGCTGTGGTCTTGCAACGACACCTCAACATTTGCTGCTGTGCTAACCGGTGGGCTTACAGTGGGGGAAACAATGTAGCGTTGCTGACTACCTTCGTTGTGATCAGTTGCACATGTGGCACTTGAGGTTTGGTGTTGTGTCCACGCTTGCAAGTGCATGCTGGTTAAATGTCTAAGCATGCAACTGGTATTCAAATTTTTCAGATTTTTCCCTCGGCTAAAGGTCTTTGCGCACTTCTTACAGATAACCTTGGCCTGATTATGAGGATTTTGATCAAAAAAGTGCCACACTGCACTCTTCCTACTTTGGCAGACATTTTGCGGCCTAGCACGCTGTGATCTTTTGACCCTCTGGACAAGCTGTCCAGCAACTCTTTTGATGTTTGGAACCTGTCTTTGGAGTGCTCCGGGCCTGCCAGATAACAGCTGTTGCGATGTCGATGTCTGCTGTGGATGCTCCTCATCTGAGCTATTGGAAGCAGCACCCTCTTCCCCCAATGGATGCCAATCTGGGTCAACAACTGGGTCATCCATCACCTCCTCTTCTATGTCATGTGCACCTTTCTCTGTGTCACCGTGTATGGTGGTATAGTGTGCGGGAAGGGGCACCTGAGTCTCATCAGGGTCAAAATCTGGCTCTGTACACTGCGAGGACAATGTAGTGCTCTGAGTGAATGTACCAGCAGAATCATCCATCAGCGGCTGTGCATCAGTGCACTCCATGTCAGATTCATCTTGGCCTGGGTAATTCACCATTTCACTTGATAATCCAGGCATGGTATGTGAAAACAGCTCCATGGAGTAATCAGTAGTATGGCCTGCGTCATCCTTCAATCTTGGTTGGGGTGAAGGACACAAGGAAAGGTGTGGTTCATGAACATGAGCCTCCAATGACGACTCAGTGCTTTTACTTTTTACAACTGAAGAAGAGGAGGCGATAGAGCTGGAGGCTGAGTCAGCAATGTAAGACAAAACTTTTTCCTGATGCTCTGCCTTTAAAAGCGGTTTGCCAACTCCTAGAAAACTAAGCGTTCGAGGCCTTATGTAGCCAGACGATGACGCAGGGTCAGCACCTCCTGCATTCGGTCCTATTTTGCTCTTGCCACTACCATCAGATCCACCACCAACACCATCATTACCAGCTGCCAACCCCCGCCCAATTCCACGGCCTCTTCCACCAGCCTTCTTCATTTTTGGTAGAAATGTAGACAAAATCCAACAAACTATATAGTAATGTAAAACAAGGTACAAGGTGTCTATAGGACAGGGGAGATTTAGAATTTCTGCACACACTTGTGGACAGTGGACACTTTTGGATTGTGTGAGGCCCACTGATATCTGAGCGCTATGTGACAGGCTCGATGGCACAGCTGCCTGTGACCAAAGTGACGAGAGGATAATGGAGATTTTGAATCTCTGCGCACACTTTTGGACACTGGACACTTGTGGATTGTGTGAGGCCCACTGATATCTGAGCGCTATGTGACAGGCTCGATGGCACAGCTGCCTGTGACCAAAGTGACGAGAGGATAATGGAGATTTTGAATCTCTGCGCACACTTTTGGACACTGGACACTTGTGGATTGTGTGAGGCCCACTGATATCTGAGCGCTATGTGACACGCTCGATGGCACAGCTGCCTGTGACCAAAGTGACGAGAGGATAATGGAGATTTTGAATCTCTGCGCACACTTTTGGACACTGGACACTTGTGGATTGTGTGAGGCCCACTGATATCTGAGCGCTATGTGACACGCTCGATGGCACAGCTGCCTGTGACCAAAGTGACGAGAGGATAATGGAGATTTTGAATCTCTGCGCACACTTTTGGACACTGGACACTTGTGGATTGTGTGAGACCCACTGATATCTGAGCGCTATGTGACACGCTCGATGGCACAGCTGCCTGTGACCAAAGTGACGAGAGGATAATGGAGATTTTGAATCTCTGCGCACACTTTTGGACACTGGACACTTTTGGATTGTGTGAGGCCCACTGATATCTGAGCGCTATGTGACGGGCTCGATGGCACAGCTGCCTGTGACCAAAGTGACGAGAGGATAATGGAGATTTTGAATCTCTGCGCACATTTTTGGACACTGGACACTTGTGGATTTTGTGAGGCCCACTGATATCTGAGCGCTATGTGACACGCTCGATGGCACAGCTGCCTGTGACCAAAGTGACGAGAGGATAATGGAGATTTTGAATCTCTGCGCGCAATTTTGGACACTGGACACTTGTGGATTGTGTGAGGCCCACTGATATCTGAGCGCTATGTGACAGGCTCGATGGCACAGCTGCCTGTGACAAAAGTGACGAGAGGATAATGGAGATTTTTAATCTCTGCGCACACTTTTGGACACTGGACACTTGTGGATTGTGTGAGGCCCACTGATATCTGAGCGCTATGTGACACGCTCGATGGCACAGCTGCCTGTGACCAAAGTGACGAGAGGATAATGGAGATTTTGAATCTCTGCGCACACTTTTGGACACTGGACACTTGTGGATTGTGTGAGGCCCACTGATATCTGAGCGCTATGTGACAGGCTCGATGGCACAGCTGCCTGTGACCAAAGTGACGAGAGGATAATGGAGATTTTGAATCTCTGCGCACACTTTTGGACACTGGACACTTGTGGATTGTGTGAGGCCCACTGATATCTGAGCGCTATGTGACACGCTCGATGGCACAGCTGCCTGTGACCAAAGTGACGAGAGGAAAATGGAGATTTTGAATCTCTGCGCACACTTTTGGACACTGGACACTTGTGGATTGTGTGAGGCCCACTGATATCTGAGCGCTATGTGACAGGCTCGATGGCACAGCTGTGACAAAAGTGACTAGAGGATAAGGGAGATTGGATTGCTTTTAAAAAAGCAGTTTGCGGAGCAGTGGGTAAACAGCAATGCCAGCGTGTCAGGAAGCCTTAAAAGACAGCCCAACAACCAACACCACTGATACACCACAATATAGCCTCCCCTTGCACTGCACACACAGTGACTGGTGTGTTGTGCAGGCCAAATCGCTAGCAGCAGAAGCAGTTTTTTGGTCTTCTTCCCTGCCTAACGCTCTCCCTACAGAATCAGCAGCAACCTCTCCCTATACTAAGATCGGCAGAAGTAAGATGGCGGTCGGCGTGCACGCCCTTTTATACCCCCTGTGACGCCCACCAAAGCAAGCCAATCACTTGCATGCCCTTCTGAAAGATGGTGGTGACCCGTGCCTAGGTCATCACGTTGCCCACAGTGTCCGTGGATCCTGATTGGCTGAAAAAGAGCGCAAAACAAACTTTTGAAACGCGACTTTGGCGCGTAAGTCGCCGACCTCGTGGCCGACCTCATCCTAGGGTCGGGTTTCGTTTCATGAAACCCGAATTTGCCAAAAGTCGGCGACTTTTGAATTTTTTCGACCCGTTTCACTCAACTCTATTAATGATGTAAAGGTTATAGTTACTGCATTATAATACTTCTTACTTTCTTGTGAAGAACATCAGGAAAATAGAAGCTATTCCTTTATATGAATGTTTTTATAAATGCGCCCAAGTGAAACACTGAGCGCATCATCATTGGGTTACCTTGCTTTATCAGTGCAGCATGTGTGTATGTAAATATTTCCATATTGTTGCCTCTATAAAGAGAGAACAGTGATGTGAAACGGAACATAGAGGTGAATCAGTACAGCAAGGTCCAGAATTGAATCTTCTCAGATCCAACATGAAGACTCTTCTATTGTTTCTCAGCGCTGTATTGTCTCTACAATGTGAGTTGCAGTCAATTAAAATATCTAATCTCTCATTAAGAACATGAGATTCTGGCTGATCGAATGTCTGATTATCATATTTAGATATTTCTGTTACTTTTGTGATTATTTATAGGTGTCACATCACAAATCTCTATGGTGGAGTCAGGTCCTGGTATTGTGAGACCATCAGAGACTCTGGACCTGACCTGTAAAGTGACCGGTGCCTCCCTCACTGACAGCACTAACATGCATTGTGTAGCTTGGGTCAGACAACCTGAAGGGAAAGGATTGGAGTGGTTGGCAATGCTTTGTTATGAGAATAGCAAATATTATGCCCCGTCTTTTAAGGAACGTTTTTCTCTATCAAGAGACACAAATAAAGGAGAAGTTTATTCTAAACTCAGTGGAGTGAGACCTGAAGAATCTGGGACATATTATTGTGCAAGACACTCACAGTGTTACAGATGGACTGAGGACATGTAACAAGACTGATTTACTGATGAAAATGAAGATTCTCAGCTTAATGTGATAATCTGGACTAAAGAAACTCTTACAAGATGTCATGATGACAAAGACGTAATTGGTTATGCTTAGGGATGCGTTAACCTGCATTGTGATATTCGGTTATCACTCGAGTGTCACGGAGTTCGAATGTACTTATTACTCAGCAACAATTGGGCAGTGCTCTGTGTAAAACTCGAATCCCCGCCTCGCATGTTTGAGGCCTGTTACACAGCCATTAAGCATGCAGGGATTGCCTGTGAGAAACTGTAATGCCGTAGACACCTAGGTTGTGGCATTTCTGTGATTGGCTAGCCATCTGACATCATCAGGGGTTATAAAAGAAAAGGCGCCGCACGGCTCAGCACACTGATGTCATTCCACAGATCAGTGACAGTTCGTATTGGAGGCAGAGAGTGCACCTGTGTGTGCAGAGTATAACAAATCCGAGGCCTGTGGTGTTGATACTGGTGCTGAGGCTGAGCCATCAAACTAACAGCCCTTCTAAAGGCTAATCATTTGCTTTGAATTTTGTATCACATATAGTGATGAACGAGTGTGCTCATTGATACTCTTACTCACTTGAGCATTAGTGTGCTCAGGATGCTCTCTACTTAGCCAGTATTTTTTTAATGTTCGAGATGGAGCTCAAGTCCCCGCCCTGGATGTTTGGTGCTTTTATGACAGTGAATGAATGTGAGGATTGCCTGCCATCTTGGTTGTGGCTATGGTGCTATGATTGTCACACTGAACCCCAGAAACAAGTAGAGCAGGGTTAGGTGCTAGTTAAAGAGGGATAGAATTGTAGCTGTATATTAGCAAAGGATTCAAACACATTAATAGTTCTTTTAGGTACAACAATAGCTCTTCTTAGGGGTAATTATAATCAATAGTAATACTGCATATAGCAGCACTTAGGGAGAGATTATACTGAAAGGATTGCTAGGGAAAGGATAAATTGAATTGCACATCCTTTATGCTGTAGCCTGCAACTCATACCAAAACCCCTTTTCAGGGCTAATAATATTCTTTTGCTCTTAATCCTGCAAATTGTTCTGATCAGGGAAATATTATACACCATTTTTACTTTTGCAGTTGGGTGTCAAAAGCATATAGCCAGACTTGGTTGGATCTCAATATCATTGCTGTATTGATACTGCAGTCTTATATGTCCATCTGAAGTGGGCAAATTTTACTTGCATTGTAATACTGACATTTTTTTCAGCAGTGAAATTTTACATGCCATTTATTTTGCTAAAGATGGGCCTCAAAGCACTCAAAAAAATTGTTTGGTTATAAATAGCACTGCTTTATTGATACTGTAGTCTCCTATGTCCATCTGAGGTGGGCAAATTTTGCTGGCATTGTAATACTGCAATTTTTTTCAGCAGAGAAATTTTATATGGCATTTATTGTGCTAGAGTTGGGCCTCAAAATACTAAAAAATATTGTTTGGTTACAAATAGCATTGCTATATTGATACTGCATTCTTATACATCCATCTGAAGTGGGACAATTTTGCTGGTATTGTAATATTGTAATTTTTTCAGCATTGAAATTTTATACGCCATTTATCATGCTACAGTTGAGCCTCAAAACACAAAAAAAATTTGGTTACAAATACCATTGCTATGGGCCAATTTTGCTTGCATTATAATACTGTAGTTTTTTCATCAGTAACATTTTATATGGCATTTATCATGCCAGAGTTGGGCCTCAAAACACAAAAAAAGAATTCTTTGGTTACAAAAAGCATTGCTATATTGATACTGCAGTGTTATACGCCCATCTGAAGTGGGCCAATATTGCTTGCACTGTAATACTGAAATTTTTTATGCAGTGATTTTTATATGGCATTTATTGTGCTAGAGTGGGGACTCAAAACACCCAATATAATTGGCTACAAATAGCATTGCTATATTACTAGTGAAGTGTTATACATCCATCTGAATTGGGCAAATTTTGTTGGCATTGTAATACTGCAATTTTTTTTAGCAGAAAAATTTTATATGGCATTTATCATGCTAGAGTGGGGCCTCAAAATACCAAAAAATGTTTGGTTACAAATAGCATTGCTATATTGATACTGCATTCTTATACATCCATCTGAAGTGGGACAATTTTGCCGGCATTGCAATGTTGCAATTTTTTCAGCATTGAAATTTTATTCACCATTTATAGTGCTACAGTTGAGCCTCAAAACACAAAAAAAATTTGGCTACAAATACCATTGCTATATTTATACTGCAGTCTTATATGTCGATCTGAAGTGGGCCAATTTTGCTAGCATTATAATACTGCAGTTTTTTCATCAGTGACATTTTATATGGCATTTATCATGCCAGAGTTGGGCCTCAAAACACAAAAAAAGAATTCTTTGGTTACAAAAAGCATTGCTATATTGATACTGCAGTGTTATACGCCCATCTGAAGTGGGCCAATATTGCTTGCACTGTAATACTGAAATTTTTTATGCAGTGATTTTTATATGGCATTTATTGTGCTAGAGTGGGGACTCAAAACACCCAATATAATTGGTTACAAATAGCATTCTATATTACTAGTGAAGTGTTATACATCCATCTGAATTGGGCAAATTTTGTTGGCATTGTAATACTGCAATTTTTTTTTAGCAGAAAAATTTTATATGGCATTTATCTGCTAGAGTTGGGCCTCAAAATACCAAAAAATATTGTTTGGTTACAAATAGCATTGCTATATTGATACTGCATTCTTATACATCCATCTGAAGTGGGACAATTTTGCCGGCATTGTAATATTGCAATTTTTTCAGCATTGAAATTTTATACACCATTTATCGTGCTACAGTTGAGCCTCAAAACACAAAAAAAATTTGGCTACAAATACCATTGCTATATTTATACTGCAGTCTTATATGTCGATCTGAAGTGGGCCAATTTTGCTAGCATTATAATACTGCAGTTTT
This sequence comes from Dendrobates tinctorius, assembly GCF_039654945.1. Classification (NCBI taxonomy): domain Eukaryota; kingdom Metazoa; phylum Chordata; class Amphibia; order Anura; family Dendrobatidae; genus Dendrobates; species Dendrobates tinctorius. The sequence goes on along the minus strand of NW_027361712.1, from coordinate 24,341,800 downwards.
TTCATCAGTCACATTTTATATGGCATTTATCATGCCAGAGTTGGGCCTCAAAACACAAAAAAGAATTCTTTGGTTACAAAAAGCATTGCTATATCGATACTGCAGTGTTATACACCGATCTGAAGTGGGTCAATATTGCTTGCATTGTAATACTGAAAATTTTTCAGCAGCGATTTTTATATGGCATTTATCGTGCTAGAGTTGGGCCTCAAAACACCAAAAAAAATTGTTTGGTTATAAATAGCATTTCTTTATTGATACTGATAGCATTGCTATATTGATACTGTAGATAGGGATGAGTGAGTATACTTGTTAGGATTCGGTACTCGCCAAGTAATGCGGTACTCACGGTACTTGAATCCTGGCAAGTATTTCACTATTCGCCTCGCAATATTCAGCACAGCCCGCACAGTCTCCGCACAGCCCAGCACAGTCCCTGCACAATCCCTCCACAGCCCTGCACAGTCCCTCACAGTACCTGCACAGCCCAGCACAGTCCCTCACAGCCCGGCATAGTCCCCACACAGTATCTGCAAAGCCCAGCACAGTCCTGCACAGTACCTGCAAAGCCCAGCAAAGTCCCGCACAGTACCTGCACAGCCCAGCACAGTCCCACACAGTCTGGCACAGTCCCACACAGGCCAGCACAGTCCCACACAGCCTGGCATAGTCCCCGCACAGTACCAGCAAAGCCCAGCACAGTCCCGCACAGCCCAGCACAGTCCCCGCACAGGCAAGCACAGTCCCGCACAGCCCAGCACAGTCTTCACACAGGCCAGCACAGTCCTGCACAGCCCGGCACAGTCTTCACACAGGTCAGCACAGGCCCGCACAGCCCCGCACAGTCTTCACACAGGCCTTCACAGTTCCGCACAGCCTTCACACCACACAGGCCAGCACAGTCCCTCACAACCTGGCACAGTCTTCGCACAGTCCCGCCCATTAATCGCATTTCCCATAGACTTACATTGGACTCGCTACTCGTTACGAGTACCTGAGTATTAGAAGGTACTCGTAATGAGTACAGTGAGCCCGAATACTACACTACTCGCTCATCCCTAATTGTAGTCTTATACATCCATCTAAAGTGAGCAAATTTTGCTAGCATTGTAATAAAGCAATTTTTTTCAGAAGCAAAATTTTGTATGCCATTTTTCATGCTAGAGTTGGGCCTCAAAACACCCAAAAAATTATTTGGTTACAAATAGCATTTCTATATTGACACTGCAGTCCTATACGTCCATCTGAAGTGGGCAAATGTTGCTGGAATTGCATTACTGCAATTTTTTTCAGCAATTTTATACGGCATTTATAGTGGGCCTGAAAATCACCCCAAAAAAGCATTATTTGGTTACATATAGCATTGCTATATTGATAATGCAGTCTTATACATCTATGTGAAGTAAGCAAATTTTGCTGGCATTGTAATTAGAGATAAGTGAACTTGTTTGGAAAACTTTTGCCAATTTCAAATTCAGTATAAATATAGCAAATTCAAATTTGTGTTTGGTTTCTCTAGTATTTTTACTCAAAGTCGGCAAAATTCAGTCACAGTTCTGTAAATCATTGCGTTTCCACTAATGCTCTTGTTATGACTTTGGCTAGGATAGTGGTGCTGTACGATGAGAAGAGGGGATGGGGTGGAGACGTGTTTGATGAGGGGAGGGGGTGTGGAGAGGTTAGAGAAGTGGCGGCCTCTTTTTTCCCCTTATCTTTATTTGTGGAGATTCTGGCAGCCAATCACAGCACAAAAAACATCCACAATGTCCAGACATAAGGGCTTGTGTTATTGGCTGTCAAAGTTACAAGTCCCTGGCCATATAAAAGGCGGACATCTAATTTTGCTGGCTCCATTTTCTCAGTGTCTCAGTGCAGAGCAGTCGCTGCTGATACGGTAGTGCTGCAAGTGAACTTGTCAGTTAGCTAGATATGATCCTGTCCTGTGTGAAGTTGATTTTCAAGAATTGAACTAGATTGTGGAAAACCTGTGTGACAATCTACAGAGGCCCCATTTGCGAATCCAAATTGTTTATGATAAAACTGTGTTTCAGTGGCAAATCAGAAGGCCAGATTTCCACTTAAAAATCATTAGGCCTAATACTGGAAGGCGGCGTGGTGGGCCAATTAGCTAATCCAAACTGTTTGTGATAAAGTTGTGTTTCAGTGGCAAATCAGAAGGCCAGATTTCCACTTAAAATCATTAGGCCTAATATTGGGGTGCAGCCTGGAGGGCCAATTAGCTAATCGAAATAGTTTGTGATAAAATTGTGTTTCAGGGCAAAACAGAAGGCCAGATTTCCACTTAAAAATTATTAGACCTAATTTTAGGGTGCAGCCTGAAGGGAGAATTAGCTAATCCAAATCGTTTGTGATAAAACTGTGTTTCAGTGGCCAATCCAAAGTCCAGATTTCCACTTAAAAATCATTAGCAACCAACAGAGAAGACCCGATTCAAAGGTCAAAGATTGATGATTAAATAAAACAGCCTACATTCGTGTACAATAAGGAATGTGGTGGCACAGAAAAAGAGCAATCACACTTAAACAACAGTGAAAAATAAGAACCCATATGGTTCAATTAAATAATATATAACTGTTGGACAACACTGACAAATGGCAACAATAATAATAATTTTTATGTTTATATAGCACTAACATATTCCGCAGCACTTTACAGTTTGCACACATTATCATAACTGTCCCTGATGGGGCTCACAATCTAAATTCCCTATCAGTATGTCTTTGGACAATGATGATGTTTGTAAAAAACAGGAGACCATTCAATCTGACCCATATAATCCCACATTCAAATCTAATGAAACAATACAAAAAACATAAACATCTGATTACATGGGAGCAGTATGAATGGCCTCCTGTTTTATACAAACATCATCATTGTCAGTGTTATCCAGCAGCTCTATATTGGATAACAAATATATCTATGCATTCCAACAGTGCAGATAGAATCCCCCCACCTCAGTACTGCACAGCCATGGCTCACCCCAATCAGGCACTGTTCAAATCAATATGTCTTGAGATTACAGTCACACATCTCAAGAGTTATCGACAGCTATCCAGGTTGAGTTAGAGCCTCCAATGAACTCCCACCAGGGAAGGCAGTGTACAATAACGGTGCAAACCTGGTTGTGGCCATACGTCAAAGCAACCTCAGACACGTGCCTTGCATGGCTCACATCCTCAACCTGGTGGTGCAGCAATTGCTCTGCCACTATCCCGGCCTGGATTCGATGCTGCAGAAAGCACAGTCGCTATGTGCTCACTTCCAACATTCGCACACTGCAGCTCATTGACTTGCATCTCTACAGAGGTCTTTTGGACTCCGAGTTAACCGTTTGATTTGTGATGTTCTGATGTAAGGGGGTGAAGAAGAGTCAAAAACGGGTTACCTTTCCTGCTCCATATCCAGAACCACCTAGCCAGACAGCAGTGTTGCTGGGGAGAAGATATTCGGGCCCGGACCGACTGGACCATGTGACTGTAAGGGGCAGTGAGGGAACAGAAGGGGAGCTGGACAGGAAGCTGTGCACGGAAAGGGCATGAAAGGAGAGACGGGGCAGAGTGCGCCAGGCAGAGAGCATGCTCCAGCACCATGCTCCAAGAGAGAGAGAGAATAGGGTCAAGGGACTGAGTCTGAAGGACGAGGCTTTGAGGTTGCCGCATGTATGAGTATGTGGACCCGATAGCCTCCGAGACTAGAAGAGACCTCCCCCTTACAGTACAAAGACAGTGACATGAGAGCACAGTCCTGGGGACCTCAGTGACAAGCCAGGGCCCCTGAGTGTGTTAAAGAGACTTCCCAGAGTGGGCAGCATCGTTCCTGTGGAGAGACTGTTGGTGTATCATACAGAGACTTGGAGCAGGGGAGACTCAGGTTCGCAGTGTCTCCCTGCTTCCTGCTTTAACCACTGAGGTTCCAGCTTCATCCAGAGGAGAGACTACAGAGAATGCAAGCACCGCTGTTGTCGGTGCCAACGTGGGAGAAAGAGACCCTTCAATCAAGCTTTCCCCAGAATGATAAGTTATAAGAATCCCAGTTTAACCGTTTCAACTCTGCAAAACTGTTTAATAGCTTTCTAGTCTAATTTGCTGTTTAACTGTTTACTCTGTCACATTTAACCCCCCACTGTTTCTCCCTGCATGGAGAGTAAAGACCCTGTAAATAAACATTTAACTCTTAGTCTGTCTCAAATCCGTGGCGACATCCTCAGCACCTGCAGTTTATTACAAGTGGCGTAGTTGGCAGGATGTCGCACAACAGTGTGGAGGGGGCAGAACTAGCAGTTGGAGGGGGCCCCAGGACTAGCATCTCCCTGGGAACCATGTTAATTAATTTGCCAAAATTCTCTGGGAGCAACGTTATGTTGTGGAGTTGGACGGAGGGCATCCTGGGGATGATGCGGATGCATCCCATGACGCCGGACCTGGAGGCAGAAATAGCTGTGATGGCCCTAGAGGGGGAGGCATGGGACTCTGTAATGCTTAGACCCCCCCCAGGCGAGAGATACCCTGGACAAAGTTCTACGTATACTTGAGGAGATGTATGGGGACCCCACTTACGTATGGGAGCTGCGCATGCGACTGTTTCATTGGGTACAAAAAGAGGGGGAGACCGTGATGCAGTTTATAAATACCCTGTAGAAACTCCATACTGCCATCGTACGGAAGGACGGCATAGGTGTAGGGCCAATTGACGTTGTGTTACGAGACCAGCTGGTGACGGGCTTGGGAGATGTGATAATGAAGCAGGCTCTGCGAGAGCGTATGCGGGTTAAGCCAGGCATGACTTTTTCTGAGGTTGGGAGTGAGGTGCGCACGCGTGAGTAGGAGCAGGGAGTGATAGTGCCATTGGGGAAGGTATGGAGCAGGGAGGTAGCCGCCACCACGGTCACTGCCCCCCAATGGGTGGAAGACTTGAAGAAGGTGCGAGACAGAGAGACCGCCCCCCAACGTGAGACTAATGCCGCACGGCGAAGAGGACCACCCACATGCTACAACTGCGGAGTACCCAGCCCAAATGAAGAAGAGTCGACATGGACCCGTGATTCAAGGCTGAAGATAAGAAGAATTTGGGAAAAAATCAAGTCTGGGGGAAGCCCTTACTGCTGTCTTGGGGATCAGTGGCGTACCCTGAGGTAAAGTGCGGAAGCAGACAGAGGGAGTTAGGGGAGAGGTGCAGAGCATGAAGAAGTCTTCAGTGGCGGCTCCAGAGTGTAACCCCATATCCTGGAGTAAAGAGCAACTGCAGGTGAGAGATGCTTCCTGCCGAGGTCAGCGATCCAGACCAAAGCACCCACCAGACAGACTCAGACATGAGTGCTGGGCGTGCGGAAGAGTGGGACACCTGTCCAGAAATTGCCCTACCCAAGAAAAGTGATGGCAAAGATCCGCTCACCCCTCTGAAGGTCCTGCTAATTGGAGGGAACGTCACCCCTGGAGGGAATGATATGGCGGAAGAAGGAAAACTCCACTCAGAGCAGGACACTGTCACGGCGACGGACGTTGAGAAGAGATGGAGAGGGTGTCGACCGTCCATGGTCAAATGTCTGTACTGTCCCGAAGCGTGGAGGTGAGTTTAGCACAACTCCAAACTGGGTCTAGAGGTCCTGACAGTGAAATTTGACCCGAAGAGGAGGAAGGAATGACTGCCTGAGTGGTCCATCGAAGTAAGTCACCACCAGGCTCGCCACAAGCTACCGACAAAGGAGAAGAGTTCCCGAGATGCATGCTCCTACGGTTCTCATCAATGAGGAGGAAGAGCCGCTAGTGTCATCCCCTGAGGTGGAGAGTTTGCCAGCTGTCAGCTCACAAGACCCTGACTTCATGGAAGACATGAGGCAGCTGTATAAGACAGGGAGTGTGGCTGAGGAGCCATGGGAAGTAACACCTGCAGAGCCCGGTGTGGATGATGCAGGGTCTGGCCTGCATGGTCTTAATCCATCTGGTTCTAGTTTTGATGAGAGTGCTCCTGTCAAAGAGTGGGGGGAGCTATGGAGAAGAACTACCTGTACTAAGCCCTCAGACTGAGGAACCCGAGCAAGAAATTCCTAAAGTTTTCGATAACAACAAAGAAAAGGACGAACCGTCTACTCAAACGTCTGCTAGCAGCAAAGCTAGAAAGAAGAAGAAAAAGAAGAATACAAAGCCAAGTTCATCCAAAGTATTTTCTTCTGCAACTGCTGAAGATGAAGATGAGGACTGGAGTATCTTCAACCAGCCTTACTGGAAGAAATTGGAGCCAGTGAGAAAGGAGGAGTTGCAAAAGTTGTGGGCAGCTGTAGATCCTCAGATGGACATTGTAGAGTATGACAAACCCTCGCCGCTTTAAGAGAGGGGGAATGTATGGGGGTGAAGAGGAACAAGAGTCAAAAGGGGTTACCTTTCCTGCACAGTATCCGGAACCACCTAGACGGCAGTGTTGCCGAGGGGAAGACATTTGGGCCCGGACCGACTGGACCATTGGACTGTAAGGGGCAGTGAGGGAACAGAAGGTGTGCTGGACAGGAAGCTGTGCAGGGAAAGGGAGCGAAAATCTGTACGGAGGGGGGTGTATGCACTAGGCATGCATCAGCCCACTGGCAGAATAAAAGAGTTACAGCGCTTTGGGACTGGAGGTTAGGATTAGGGCAAGTGATATCTAAGGGGGGGATTGTGTTGGAAATATATATGTATCTCATATAGATCTCACTTGCATATATACTCATATATAATCACAGCTAATATATATACTATAATTCACTGCTTTAAAATGGCTGCTACAAACCAGACAATGGTTTGGGGCTTTCCCAGATAAGAAAAGAGGAACAACACCAGATGTGCTAAAGTGATGAGTAGATGTCTCGACTTTGTCCTGGTTTCACGAGTTACACTTTAGTTACTTAATCAATCTCTTGCCATGCATTGATCACGATATATTACATAAACTCAAACAGCCAATAACATTGACGCTTGACAATATGGTAATTAACTAACCACCCCTTTCTATACGTAATTATAAAACCATGTATGTACAATAAACCATCAGAGTATTGATGAAATGTTATACTGTAACCATGAGTGTACAGTGTCATTCTTTGAGCGCTTAAAATACTCAGTCTAATTGGGAACGGCCGCAGCACACACAGGGATAGATTTATCCTAACCAAATTTCCATAACACAGAGAACCAGATGCAGTAAAATACGTGACTGTGAGTACCGCACACATGCTGCCCAAGAGGGACCGCATACGAGACTGCCACTTGCACCCTGATGTTGCCAGCTGTTGGTTGCCCTGACCCTTGTGACCGGACTTCACCAGTTAAGATAGTAAAGGAGCCACGTTGGGCTTATAGAGGACTGTGGCCCTCACCATTGTTTAGTCACTACAGTATATGGACTAGGGGCAGTGGAAGGCACTGGAAACAGACCACTGCTGCCAGAAGATGGACCAACAACTACAGTTCCATCCTGGAGAAGTCGCTGCGCCCGCTGTTGCCGGCGCTATTGAGTTCACAGCAGGAGCTGCAGTGTTAGGACTTCCTGACATGCTTGCTACCGAAGTGTCGCTATTTTCACCATTGTACTTCACTTTGCCATTCATAATGTTTAACCTTTCACCTCCCTGCGTGGAGTATTCCCTGGTAAATAAACCTGTTAAACCTTGCTCTGCCTCCCCGCGTGTCACTGCATCCCACATTCCTGCGATTTCTACAAGTACATACAGTGTTTTATTTGCAGAGTGCACAATTACAATCTGTCCCACACTCCAGCTGCATCCTATCCCTACACTAACAGGAGCATAACAGCGGCGGCACTCATGATCCAGCCTTTATACAGGCCCGGGTCAAGTGTTACGCTGACCAAGCACATCCATGCCAATAATTGGCATGGCTGTGATGGCTCCGGAAGTGCCCACAGCCTAAAAGCTTGTTTTTTGAGCTTTATTAGACTGGCGAACCTGAAAAGGAAACTGGACATACAGTAAAATTGTCATGTTCAGGGTTCATACTGGACATGAGCAATTAATCTGGAAGTATCACACATCTAGATCAATTCCTTGAGTGGGCCTAGTTTCCAAAATGGCGTGACTTGTGGGGGGTTTCCACTGGTTAGGCATATCAGGGGCTCTCCAAATGTGACATGGCATCAGCTCTCGATTTCAGCCATTTTTGGGTTTAAAAAGTCAAATGGTGCTCCTTACCTTTCGCATCTTCAAGTCTCCCTTAACAAAATTAGTAAACAGTAGCGATGAGCGAAGATTCTCTGATAACGTCTTATCTGAGCATGCTTAGGTATTTTCCATATTGAATAATATGATTGTGTGGCTGCATGATTTGCATCTGTTAGACAGTCTGAACACATGTGGGGATCACTTTTTTGTTAGGAAATACCCACGTGTTCAGCCTGTCTAACAACCGCAAATCATGCAGTCACAGGGACGTTATCAAAGCACGTTCGCCCATCACTAGTAAACAGTAAAAAAAAAAAGTTTTAAAAAATATGAATAAAATAAAACTAAAAGTTAAAATCACCCCTTTCTCCCCATTAAAAATAAATATAAATAATAAAAAAATCACATCACATCAGAAAAGTCTGATCTATCAAAACATAAAAACAATTAACCCAATCGTAAACACCATGAACGGAAAAAATTGAAGAACACCAAAAATTAAGTTTTTGTAATTGCCACAATGCTGTAACAAGTGATCAAAAAGTCACATCTATCCCAAAATGGTACTAATAAAAAAAACTATGTCTCGTCCTGCAAAAAACTAAACGATCATACAGCTATATCCATTGGAAGAAAAATATAGATGTTACAGGTCTTGGAAATTGGCGACACAACTCTAAAATTGTTTTTTTTGCAAACTTCAGAATGTTTTTGACCACTAAAACAATAAAAAAAAAACTGGACATGTTTAGTTTTGCAGTAATTGTATTGATGAGGAGAATCACATCACATGGTCATTTTTACCACAAAATGTACACCATAAAAACAATTTTCAAAAAACAATATCAGAATTGTGTTTTGTTCACAATTTCACCTCACTTGGAATTTTTTTTTCCTGTTTTTGAGTACAGTATTTGGTAAAATGAATGGTGTAATTCAAAATTACAACTCATTCTGCAACAAACAAGACATCATATGTCTAGGTGGATGGGAAAATAAAAGAACTATGCCTCTGGGAAGAAGGGGTATAAAAAACGAAAACGAAAAAAATTGAAAGTGGGCTGCGGGGTGAAGGGGTTAATAATAGCTAACGTTAATAACATTTATTGCCAGGAGGGTGACAAATGGACAGCAGGGTCATCTGCCCAAAGTAAGATTTAGGCACCAGAGCAGATTGAGAAGCCATGTTCACTGTATGCGCAAAACTTCAATAAAAACTTGAAACATCATTAGTAAGAGCAAAGCAACACGTCCAAACCCGTTTAATCAACTATGTAAATGAATGCAAATATATACAGATTATACTTGTGCACAAATAGAGGACAACCTACAGAAGTCTCCACCTTGAGAAGCAGCAGTCACATAGCTCCCGATTTCAGCTTCATAATAATTTATCATGACACATATCCAGACCCTCCTGTGGTTACTCTGTGTACTGGACACAATACAGGGTGAGCCTGATTTACTAGTAATAGCATAGAATTACCAGTGACATGAGCTCCCAGTGAGAAGTAATAACTTTATTTTATGTACAGGTGTCACTTCACAAATCTCTATGGTGGAGTCTGGTCCTGGGGTTGTGAGGCCATCAGAGACTCTGGACCTGACCTGTAAAGTGACCGGTGCCTCCCTCACTGACAGCACCAACATGTATTGTGTAGACTGGGTCAGACAACCTGAAGGGAAAGGACTGGAGTGGTTGGGGAGAATATGTTATAACAGTGGCACCAGCTATGCCCCGATTGTCCAGGGACGTATGACTCTAATAAGAGACACAAATAAAGGAGAAGTTTATTGTAAACTCACTGGAGTGAGACCTGAAGAATCTGGGACATATTATTGTGCTCGATAAGCACAGTGTAACACACGGACTGTGGACATGTAGAGAAACTGATAGTAATACTACTACATTTATAATACTGGAGATTTTATTGGGCGAAGTCAGGAATGAACGATGTACCTTGTTTCATCTGCTGTGAATTTTACAAATTGGACAGAATAATTCCCTGGCAATCAATCATCTCTTTAGCCAACTCCTTTTTGTTTATCAACTATCTGCATTTACTCCCTGCTCAGACCCACAGTCAACCCCTTTGTCTGCTGTAAGCAGGGGTGGACATACCGCCAATGCAGCTGATGCATCTGTACATGGGCCCAAACAACTACTATAAATCCTTTGTCCATTATAGACCCGGTGGCAACATCAACAATCACCGGAGAGGCAGGAGGCCTATGCCGGCATGATTTTACAGACAGAGAGGGGTGTAACTACTTTGCTGCACATTACAGATGATGGTGAAACAGGCCGCTTACCTCTCCTGTTAGTGTTGATGATTCCTCTGGTCTTAGCTATGTAGCGACGCACAGCGTTGCAGGGAGGGAGTCACCCACACTGAGCCTCACACAGTGTGTGATTCCCTCTGCTCTGTGTGCCGTGGACACAAAAATCAATGACTGTAGTGGGCAAAACAATATGCATAAAATATAACTTTTAGTTTTAATAATAAAAATGGCTAAGTGACCACCATATTTTGTGTACAGTCTATCCACATTTCATCCTGATAATCAGACATAAATTTGATAGTGGATACTAAAGATAAATGAAAAAACACTGGTGTATGAGAAAGATGGATACCAAATATTCACAGAAAATTTCAATACAGAATATCTCCCACATCAATTCCCACTTAGGAGATGTCAGCCATCCTATATCACAAAAAAGAGGGATAGATATCAATAATTATATTGCACTGGATGCAATAGATCCTTGATGTCTCTTTAATTGAGTCTCTCACATACAGTGACTGCAGAGTTTAAGCAAAAAGACTGTAGCCCCTTCAACAATGTGCACCCATCGGCCGCCCTGCGATGTGCTTGCGGGGCTCTAATGGGTTGCTATGACAGCTGGGAGTCTGTTGAAGATCCCATGCCTGAAATCATAGAGCTCTGTTGAAACTCAGCTGTGTCTGAGAATGGCAGGACCTGGACCCTTAGGAGGGTAATGCATGGCATTACCAGGCCGCAGGTATAGCGTCTCTTCAGGCTGTGTGCCCACGTTGTGTTTTTTTAAGCGTTTTTGAAGCTTTTTTCGGGGTAAAACTGCTTCAAAAATGCCTAAAATAAGCATCCCATTAATTTTAATGCATTTTGGCCTTTTTGTGCCAATTGATGCGTTTTTTCCGCATAGGAAACGCTTAGCGGCTAAAAACGCAGCATGCTCATTATTTTCTGCATCAGTCCGCGTTTTTAGCTGTTTCCTATGAGTGCAGCAGATGTGCAGAAAAAACGCATCAAAAACGCTCGGATTTAAGCAAAAAACGTGCAAAATACGCAAGGAAAAAAAAGCGCGTTTTCTGGGAAGAAGTCCAGTTTTGCATCAGTTTTAAAACGCTAATGTGGGCACATAGCCTCAGTGTTAATTTGTGGTGGGATGGAGTTTTCCCACGGTAATTTTTATATATATATTTTGAGTACAGACATTGGTGGTGGGCCTGTCCAGTCGGCTGCTCGTCGCTAGGTGAAGTGTAGTTTTCTCCCCAGTGATGTGCGCTGATAGGACAGGCTAATGTAAGCAAACTATGGGCTGAAGGGGTAAAAAGGGGGCAATGTTGAGGAAAGTTGTCATTCCTCACCACTGCCATAACTAAAGTGCTGCCCCATCTGCATACCTTTGCACCATGGATGCCAACCAGGAGGAACTGTAGATGAAATATGTAGAAGAGGGCGCGCTTTCCTGTCTGCAGCGCTGCCTGAGAGGACCGCCGGAGGATGCTGACGGGCTAAGTGCCGGATGCAGAGTGAGCGGGATACAGGAAGCACGAACAGAGGACATCACCTGTGAAGCAACATATTTCAAGATGTCACCATCCGGGGGCACCGGCATGTGCTCCAAGTCCAGGAACAAGAGGAGTAGAGTGATTTACTCTCCTTCTGCGGACGTGGCCGTTGCTGGTCCTCAAAAAGAAGGACCAACCATGGCAGAGGTGTGCAGATGGAGCCAAGCACACATTTTTTATTATCAGCAAGGGGGGCAAAACGTCCCACACTCGTGCACATGGAGAACACACATTGATGTCTTCCATGTGATGCATCGGCATCGGGGAAGAAGAGTCATAGTAAGCACTGTTCTCTGTCCGCAAGTGCTGAAGACGGCTCTCATCATTCTCCTCTGCTCTGCCAGCAATCGACATGAGCAGAGGAGAATGATAATAATAATAATAATTGTATTTCTATAGCGCCGACATATTCCGCAGCACTTTACATTTCAGAGGGTACTTGTACAGACGATAGACATTACAGCATAACAATAACCACATAGATCATAACAGATACCACGAGGAATGAGGGCCCTGCTTGCAAGCTTACAATCTATGAGGAAAAAAGGTAGACACAAAAGGTGGTTGGTAACAGTTTCCTTCATTGTTCGGACCAGCCATAGTGTTAAGTGTGTAACAGTACAGACACAGAGGGCTAATGGATGTATAAAGCATATGGGAACATGATGCGCGGAACCTGGTTATGAATGATAAGAGTTATATTAAAGTCAGAATGATGACAGCAGGTGGGGGCTTTTGGGACTATTACTCCCATCATCTGACACCTGCTGCCACTAATAACAGTGACAGCAGGAGCGAATGATCGGGGTATTTTTCACTCGCCGCCTCCGATATATCTAAATAAATGAATGAATGACTGAAAAACCCCACATGTGATACCCATATTTTCTTTAACCAACTAGGGAAAAACCACAGCTGGAGGCAGCTGTCAGCTTCAGCAAGTTTGGCTATCAAGAATGAGGGGTCCCCATGCTATTTGTTTATTTAAATACAGTAAATAGATCAAAAACGACATAGGGTCCCCCCATTCTTGACAACCAGCCTTGCTAAAGCAGACAGCTGGGGGCTAGTAATCTCAGGCTGGTAAGGGGCCAATGATATAGGCCCCAAGCCTAAAAATAGCAGCACGAAGCTGCCCAGAAAAGGTGTATCAATTAGATGCGCCAAGTCTGGTGTTTTGCCTGGCTCTTCCCACTTGCCCTGTAGCCATGGCAAGTGGGGTGATAGATGGGGGGGTTGATGACACCTTTGTATTATCAGGTGACATCAAGCTCTGAGGTTAGTAATGGAGAGGCACCAATAAGATGCCCCCATTACTAACCCCATAGTCACATTGTAAGAAAAGGCAGACACCTAGAATAAAGTCATTTAATTTTAAAAATGACACAGACTCCTTTAATAATCTCAATTAAACCATACTTACAACCTCGGCCCCGCAGTGTGAATACATCATAACACACTGCAGGGCGAGAGCTGGGGCCTCTGGAACATGCAGGTGCAATAGCCTGATGTCTCTTCTCGGGCAGCGCGTACTGCGCGTGCCCGAGAAGTCTTGTCACAGTGCAGGCGCCGGCATACAAAGCAGGAGGAGGCGGCAGCACACAGGGGCATGATGGACGGATGGTAGGCGGCTGATACATGGGGACACCCCATACCTATGGGACACATTACAGGTAAAAGGACTTATTTATACAAGTCAATGTTTCAGTATTACTAGGGGTCAGAAAAAGAAGAGCCACCTTCACAGAATGCAGCCTTAGCGCTGCTGAAGGTAGCTCTTTAACTTAAAAACGCCCTGGGGGGGTGACAGGTTCCCTTTAATGACCGGGCCAATTTTTACAATTCTGAACACTGTCCCTTTATGAGGTAATAACTCTGGAACGCTAGCATGGATCCTGGTGATTCTGACATTGTTTTCTCATGACATATTGTACTTCATGTTAGTGGTAAAATTTCATTCATAGAACTTGCAATTATTTGTGAAAAAAATGGAAATTTGGCAAAAATTTTGAAAATTTTGCAATTTCCCAACTTTGAATTTTTATGCCCTCAACTCACAGAGATATGTCACACAAAAACATTAATAAATAACATTTTCCACATGTTTATTTTAAATCAGCACAATTTTGGAACCAATATTTTTTTGTTAGGAAGTTATATTTTTTACAACACCATTTTATTTCTAGGGACCACATCACATTTGAAGTCTCTTTGAGGGGTCTATATGATAGAAAATACCCAAAAGTGACACCATTCTGAAAACTGCACCCCTCAAGGTGCTCAAACCCACATTCAAGAAGTTTATTAACCCTTCAGGTGCTTCACAGGAATTATTTTGAATGTTTAAAAAAAAATGAACATTAAATCTTTTTTTCACAAAAAAATTACTTCAGATCCAATTTTTCAGGTAACAGGAGAAATTGGACTGCAAAAGTTATTGTGCAATTTGTCCTGAGTACACTGATACCTGATATGTGGGGGGGCAAACCACTGTTTTGGCACATGGCAGAGCTCAGAAGGGAAAGAGCGTCGTTTGACTTTTTCAATGCAAAATTAGCAGGAATTCAGATCGGACTCCATGTCACGTTTAGAGAGCCCCTGATGTGCCTAAACAGTGGAAACCCCCCACAAGTGACCCCATTTTGGAAAATAGACCTCCCAAGGAACTTATCTAGATATGTGGTGAGAACTTTGAACCCCCAAGGGCTTCACAGAAGTTTATAACATACAGCCGTACAAGTAAAAAACATATTTTTTCCACAAAAATTATCTTTTCACCCCCAATTTTTACTTTCCCAAGGGTAACAGGACCCCAAAAGTTATTGTGCAATTTGTCCTGAGTACGCTGATACTCCATATGTGGGGGTAAACAACTATTTGGGCGCATGGCAGAGCTCGGAAGGGAAGCAGCGCCATTTGACTTTTTTGGATGGAATTGAGATCGGACGCCATGTCGCGTTTGGACAGCCCCAGATGTGCCAAACAGTGGAAACCCCCCACAAATGACACCATTTTGGAAACTAGACCCCCCCAATAAATTTATCTAGATGTGTGGTGAGAACTTTGAACCCCCAAGGGCTTCACAGAAGTTTATAACGTACAGCCGTACAATTAAAAATCATATTTTTTCCACAAAAATGATAATTTTACGCCCAATTTTTATTTTCCCAAGGGTAACAGGACCCCAAAAGTTATTGTCCAATTTGTCCTGAGTAAGCTGATACCCCACATGTGGGGGTAAACCACTATTTGGGCGCATGGCAGAGCTCCCCTGATGTGCCTAAACAGTGGAAACCCCCCACAAATGACACCATTTTGGAAACTAGACCCCCAAGGAACTTATCTAGATGTGTGGTGAGCACTTTGAACCCCCAAGGGCTTCACAGAAGTTTATAACGCCCTGATAAGAAAATAAAAAAAATCATATTTTTTCCACAAACATGATCTTTTAGTCCCCAATTTTTTTATTTCCCCAAGGGTAACAGGAGAAATTGGACCCCCAAAGTTGTTGTCCAATTTGTCCTGAGTACGCTGATACCCCATATGTGGGAGAAAAGTACTGTATGGGCACACATCGGGGCTTGGAAGGGAAGTAGTGACGTTTTGGAATGCAGACTTTGATGGAATGGTCTGTTGGGGTCATGTCGCATTTGGAGAGCCTCTGATGTGCCTAAACTGTTGAACCCCCCCACAAGTGATCCAATTTTGGAAACAAGACCCCCCAAGGAACTTATCTAGATGTGTGGTGAGCACTTTGAACCCCCAAGTGCTTCACAGAAGTTTATAACGCCCGGGCGTGAAAATAAAAAAATATTTTTTCCACAAGCATGATCTTTTAGTCCCCAATTTTTTTATTTTCCCAATGGTAACAGGAGAAATTGGACCCCAAAAGTTGTTTTCCAATTTGTCCTGAGTACGCTGATACCCCATATGTGGGAGAAAATTACTGTATGGGCACACGTCGGGGCTTGGAAGGGAAGTAGTGACATTCTGGAATGCAGACTTTGATGGAATGGTCATGTCGAGATTGGAGAGCCTCTGATATGCCTAAACTGTTGAAACCCCCCACAAGTGACCCCATTTTGGAAACTAGACCCCCCCAAGGAACTTATCTAGATGTGTGGTGAGCATTTTGAACCCCCAAGTGCTTCACAGAAGTTTATAACGTAGAGCCATAAAAAATAAAAAAATCATATTTTTTTTCCACAAAAATGATATTTTTGCCCCCAATTTTTTATTTTTGCAAGGGTAACAGGAGAAATTGGACCCCAAAAGTTGTTGTGCAATTTGTCCTGAGTAGGCTGATACCCCATATGTGGGGGTAAAACACTGTTTGGGCGCATGGCAGAGCTTGGAAGGGAAGGAGCACCTTTTAACTTTTTCAACGCAGAATTGGCTGGAATTGCGATCAGACGCCATGTTGCATTTGGAGAGCACCTTATGTGCCTAAACAGTGGAAACCCCCCCAATTCTAACTCCAACACTAACCCAAACACACCCCTAACCCTAATCTCAGCCCTAACCCTAGCCCTAATCCTAGCCCTAACCCTAACGGGAAAATGGAAATAAATACTTTTTTAAAAATGTTATTATTTTTCCCTAACTAAGGGAGTGATAAAGGGGGTTTAATTTACTATTTTTAGCTGGTTTTTATGTTTGTCAGCTGTCGTACACTAAAAGACGCTTTTTATTGTAAAAATAGTTTTTGCATCACCACATTTTGAGAGCTATAATTTTTCCATATTTTGACCCACCGAGTCATGTGGGGTCTTATTTTTTGCGGGACGAGTTGACGTTTTTATTGATACCATTTTCGGGCACGTGACATCTTTTGATCGCTTTTTATTCTGATTTTTGGGAGGCAGAATGAACAAAACCCAGCATTTCATGAATTTCTTTTGGGGGGTGCGTTTCCACCATTCCGCGTGTGGTAAAATTGATAAAGCGGGTTTATTCTTTGGGTCAGTATGATTACAGTGATACCTCATTTATATCTTTTTTTATGTTTTGGTGGTCTTATGCAATGAAAACAATTTTATATAAAAGATAATTATTTTTGCATTGCTTTATTCTGCGAGTTATAACTTTTTTATTTTTTTGCTGATGATGTCGTGTGGCAGCTCATTTTTTGCGAGACAAGATGACGTTTTTAGAGGTACCATGGTTATTTATATCTATCTTTTTATTGCGCGCTATTGCACTTTTTGTTCGGCGGTATGATGATAAAGCAATGTTTTTTGCTTTGCTTTGCTTTTTATTTTTCACACTTTTAGATTAATTCCTTGAGCGGGCCTAGTTTCCAAAATGGCGTGACTTGTGGGGGGTTTCCACTGGTTTGGCATATCAGGGGCTCTCCAAATGTGACATGGCATCAGCTCTCGATTTCAGCCAATTTTGGGTTCAAAAAGTCAAATGGTGCTCCTTACCTTTCGCATCTCCCTTAACAAAATTAGTAAACAGTAGCGATGAGCGAAGATGCTCTGATAACGTCGTATCTGAGCATGCTCAGGTATTATCCAAGTATCTTGAATAATATGATCATGTGGCTGCATGAATTGCATCTGCTAGACAGTCTGAACACATGTGAGGATCGCCTTTTTGTTAGGAAATACCAATGTGTTTAGGCTGTCTAACAACCGCAAATCATGCAGTCACAGGGATGTTATCAAAGCATGTTCACCCATCACTAGTTAACAGATAAAAAAATGTTTAAAAAACTATGAAAAAAATAAAACTAAAAGTTAAAATCACCCCTCTTTCTCCCCGTTGAAAATAAAAATAAATAATAAAAAATAAAAATATACACATATGTGGTATTGGCACATTCAGAAAAGTCTGATCCATAAAAACATAAAAACAATTAACCCAATCGTAAACACCATGAATGGAAAAAATTGAAGAACACCAAAAATTAAGTTTTTGTAGTTAACACAATGCTGTAACAAGTGATCAAAAAGTCACATCTATCCCAAAATGGTACTAATAAAAAAAAACTATGTCTCATCCTGCAAAAAACTAAACTATCATACAGCTATATCCATTGGAAGAAAAATATAGATGTTACAGGTCTTGCAAATTGGCGACACAACTCCAAAAATGTTTTTTTGCAAACTTCAGAATATTTTTTCAAGACTAAAACAATAAAAAAACTGGACATGTTTAGTTTTGCAGTAATTGTATTGATGTGGAGAATCACATCACATGGTCATTTTTACCACAAAATGTACACCACAAAAACAATTTTCAAAAAACAATGTCAGAATTGTGCTTTGTTCACAATTTCACCTCACTTGGAATTTTTTTCCTGTTTTTGAGTACAGTATTTGGTAAAATGAATGGTGTAATTCAAAATTACAACTCGTTATGCAAAAAACAAGATGTCATGTCTATGTGGATGGGAAAATAAAAGAGCTATGGCTCTGGGAAGAAGGGGTAAAAAAAACGAAAAAAAAAATGAAAATGGGCTGTGGGGTGAAGGGGTTAATAATAGCTAACGTTGATAACATTTATTGCCAGGAGGGTGACAAGTGGCCAACAGGGTCATCTGCCCAAAGTAAGATTTAGGCACCAGAGCAGATTGAGAAGCCATGTTCACTGTATGCGCAAAACTTCAATAAATACTTAAAACATCATTAGTAAGAGCAAAGCAACACGTCCGAACCTGTTTAATCAACTATGTAAATCAATGCAAATATATACGGATTATACTTGTGTACAAATAGAGGACAACCTACAGAAGTCTCCACCTTGAGAAGCAGCAGTCACATAGCTCCCGATTTCAGCTTCAGAATAATTTATCATGACACATATCCAGACCCTTCTGTGGTTACTCTGTGTACTGGACACACTACAGGGTGAGCCTGATTTACTAGTAAAGGCATAGAATTACCAGTGACATGAGCTCCCAGTGAGAAGTAATAACTTTATTTTATGTACAGGTGTCACTTCACAAATCTCTATGGTGGAGTCTGGTCCTGGGGTTGTGAGGCCATCAGAGACTCTGGACCTGACCTGTAAAGTGACCGGTGCCTCCCTCACTGACAGCACTAACATGCATGGTGTAGCATTTATCCAACAGCCTGGAGGTAAAGGCTTGGTCTGGTTGGGGGTAATATGGCATAACGCTGGCACCAGCTATGCCCCGATTGTCCAGGGACGTATATCTATAACAAGAGACACAAATAAAGGAGAAGTTTATTGTAAACTCACTGGAGTGAGACCTGAAGAATCTGGGACATATTATTGTGCTCGATACTCACAGCGTAACAGATGGACTGAGGACATGTACAGAAACTGATAGTAATACTACTACTATTATATACTGAAGATAATGAATGGGAGAAGTCAGGAAGTCTGGTCTTAGCTATGTAGCGACGCACAGCGTTGCAGGGAGGGAGTCACCCACGCTGAGCCTCACACAGTGTGTGATTCCCTCTGCTCTGTGTGCCGTGGACGCAAAAATCAATGACTGTGGTGTGCAAAACAATATGCATAAAATATAACTTTTAGTTATAATAATAAAAATGGCTGTGACTACCATATTTTGTGTACAGTCTATCCACATTTCATCCTGATAATCAGACATAAATTTGATAGTGGATACTAAAGATAAATGGAAAAACACTGGTGTATGCAAAATAGATGGATACCAAATATTCAGAGAAAATTTCAATACAGAATATCTCCCACATCAATTCCCCCTTAGGAGTGGTCAGCCATCTTATATCACAAAAAAGAGGGATAGATATCAATTATATTGCACTGGATTCAATAGATCCTTGATGTCTCTTTGATTGAGTCTCTCACATACAGTGACTGCAGAGTTTAAGATTGCCCCTTTAACAACGCGCACCCATGGGTCACCCTGCGATGTGCTTGCGGGGCTCTAATGGGTTGCTATGACAGCTGGGAGTCTGTTGAAGATCCCATGCCTGAAATCATAGAGCTCTGTTGAAACTCAGCTGTGTCTGAGAATGGCAGGACCTGGACCCTTAGGAGGGTAATGCATGGCATTACCAGGCCGCAGATATAGCTTCCCTTAAGTGTTAATTTGTGGTGAGATGGAGTTTTCCCACGGTAATTTTTATATATATATTTTGAGGTCAGACATTGGTGGTGGGCAGAGGCGTATCTAGGCTTCCTGGCACCCGGGGCAAGAATTTGGTTCGGCGCCCCCCCACACCAAGTACATATGCGACTTGCACACTTAGCCATGTACCCACTAGCCGCTCTCCCTAATGCTCTCAATGTTCAGTAAAAAACTGAAAGCAGGAAGAGAAGCTCGTTGTCAAGTATGAAAATCGCATATGAGTGAAGTGTCCATGTGATGACTACTGGAACCTGCAGAGCTGAATCCTGACATTGCAGCTTCTGAATTCTCACAACGAATGCACTGCACACTTTTAGGATTCTCCCTTGCTGAGGTACAGTCATGTCAGCACAAGTATGTGATTTATATACTTCTGGCCACATTCCGACTAGACGTGCCCGGCCTCGCTCTGTTCATTTTCATTGAGTGAGGCCACACATGTCTAATCAGCATGTGACCGCATGTATGTAAATTACCGGCATGAGAGAATCCTGACAGCGTTCAGTGAGCACTGTGAGAATTCAGAAGTCTGCAGTCACACAGAATGTCTGCAGACTCAGCACAAACCTGGACAACCCCTTTAATGTTCCTAACAAATAAAAACATAAGAATAAGTCAGTAGCACAAATAACATTTACATCCAGGTACCTTATAGATGACGTCTCTGGAGTCAGTCTCCTTTTCTTCTTCTTGTCCTGACCCCATGATGAGTTTTCTTATCCACAGCCGTCTCTGCAGACTTCCATCTTCTCCGGTCTTCTGCAGCAAATCTCCACACGATGCCCTTAAAGATAGAAGTGTCATTATAATGCTCCTGAATAAAAATATCTGCAATATACTGTCGCCTCACACTATTCCCCTCCCTCCTCTAACATCCCTCTGTTCACCATACTGTCTCATCATATATTTACCCCCTCACTCTCTATACCGTCTGCTCACACATACCCCTGACTCCCCATACTGTGTCCACATACATTAACCCGTTAGCTCCCCATACTGTCTGCACCCATCCCCCATACTGTTTCCTCATACATACTCTGTGTCCTGAAATCTCCCCACACAGATTAAATCCCCCATCCCCACTCCAAATCCCTCACACACATTAAATAACCCCCCATCCACACTCCAAATCCCTCACACACATTAAGTAACCCCCACACTCCAAATCCCTCACACACACATTAAATAACCCCCATCCCCACTCCCAAATCCCCCCCACACATTATGTACCCCCAACTCCAAATCCCCCACATATTAACCCCATCCCTACTCATTAACCCCCCCAAACAATGACCCCCATCCCCACTCATTAATTCCATCCCCACTCATTAACCCCCCCATCCATACTCCCAAATCCCCCAACACATTATGTACCCCCCACTCCAAATCCCCCACACATTAACCCCCATCCCCACTCATTAACCCCCCACACATTAACCCCATCCCCACTCTTTAACCCCCCCACACAGTAACCCCCATCCCCACTCTTTAACCCCCCCACACAGTAACCCCCATCCCCACACATTAACCCCATCCATTAACCCCATCCCCACATTAACCCCCCCACTCATTAACCCCACTACACATTAACCCCATCGCCACACATTAACACCCCCCATCTTCGGTGGTTTCTTCAGCTCCACATTGGAGCACACTTACCACCAGCGCTGAGCGTTCACTGAGCACTCTGGGCGCCGGGGAGTGACGTCAGCAGCGTGATCACATGACATGTCACGCTGCTGACGTCGCTCTGGCTCGGCGGTCAGAGATGCAATTGTACAGACGCCAGTACAATTGTTCCCTGGGAGCTGGCACGTGCACCTTCTCTGTGCCAGCTGTCAGCTTGACAGCTGACACAGAGAACCGCCGACTCTCAGGCCAGGGGGGGCGGCAGAACGCAGCCGCCAGGGAGGACACTGCGGACCACGCCCCCTGCCAGCTGCGCCCAGCTGCCCCCCCTAGATACGCCCCTGGGGTGGGCCTGTCCAGTCGGCTGCAGTGATGTGCGCTGATAGGACAGGCTAATATATATACAAGCTATGGGCTGTAGGGATAAAGAGGGGGCAATGTTGAGGAAAGTTGTCATTCCTCACCGCTGCCATAACTAAAGTGCTGCCCCATCAGGGTATCTGTGCACCATGGATGCTATCCAGGAGGAACTGTAGATGAATTATGTAGAAGAGGGAGCGCTCTCCTGTGTGCAGCGTTGCCTGAGAGGACCGCCTGAGGATGCTGACAGGCTGATTGCCGGATGCACGGATGCAGCGTTAGTGGGATACAGGAAGCACGAGCAAGGACATCACCTGTGAAGCGACATAATTCAAGATGTTGCCATCCGAGTGTAGGGTTCTAGCAGGTTCTCAGGATGCAGTGACGAGACACGAGACAGGGTATGACTTTTATAATAATAAACTTTTATAAATTGAAGCCACTGGGGCTAGGCTGAGCATGCAAAACGGGGTAACAAACAATCTGTCCTCACAGGGACTCAATAAGATAAACAATACTTTCTGTGTAACTGGGAGTAACCCGGCTAGTCCAGGTGTTTAAGGCCAGAATATGGCCAAACTAATATGCTTATTTCTAACGTCCACTTATCCTTCCATGCGTCGCTCGGGATTGCAGATGCAGCCGCTTACAGGTCGCTGATGCGGCTGCCTTGACGCCTCGATCTTCCGGGAAGGTTTAGGCTCGTCGGGCCCTGAAGAAACTGTACCGGTGGGGTGCAACAGGCCCTGTAGAAACGATGCCGGTGGGGCACAACAGGCCCTGAAGAAACGGTGCCGGTGGGGCGTAACAAGCCCTGAAGAAACAATGCCGGTGGGGCACAACAGGCCCTGAAGAAACAGTGCCGGTGGGGCGCAACAGGCCCTGAAGAAACGATGCCATTGGGGCACAACAGGCACTGAAGAAACAGTGCCGGTGGGGCGCAACAGGCCCTGAAGAAACAATGTCGGTTGGGCACAACAGGCCCTGAAGAAATGGTGCCGGTGGGGCGCAACAGGCCCTGAAGAAATGATGCTGGGGAGGAGCGTGGTAGTGACACAGTCTCTAAATCTAACCGTTCACCAATCTCGGCCCAAAGTCCCCCAGCAAACCAGACGGGGGCCTCCACGGACGCCTGTAGCAGGGTAGCGCCCCCTGGGGCCGGTGATGATGGGGCCGCAGCTGTGGGAGAAGGCAGGGGGTAGTGCCCTGGACGCTGTAACAGAATGATCTCGCGTCGCAGCGGTCACTTGAGGTACCGGCCTTGTTACAACAGGGTGGGAAGCAGCGGGAGTGGCTGTATGCAACCGTATGAGGGGAGCGGACGCCGGTGCCAATCTCTCACATGTCACGTGTCGGTAAGTCTGTAACTTTCCCCTCACAGACCCCTCCCGATCTCTCCAAAACACACCGTCCGCTCCCTCGGTCCTCTTTCACACGGCTCCCTGTCTGTTGTCCGGCTCTCTGTCAACTGCCACTTCAGCGCACCCCCTGCTCCTTTTAAGCTTGCCCCGCCCCCTGTTTCCCTGACAACCCCAGTCAAGTCTTTCCTTTTACTGTCCTCCCAGTATCGTTCCCTCAGGAACCCTGATGGCGGTCCCCTGGGTACCTGCCCATTCACTGTCTGGGAGTCCTCGTCCCCACACGAGGGCGCCGGCATGTGCTCCGAGTCCCGGAACAAGAGGAGGAGAGTGATTTACTCTCCTTCTCCGGACGTGGCCATTGCTGGTTCTTAGGCTGATGGTCCTCAAGAAGAAGGACCAACTGTGGCAGAGGTGTGCAGATGTAGCCAAGCACACATTTTTTACGTCCCACACACGTGCACATGGAGAACACACATTGATGTCTTCCGTGTGATGCATCGGCACCGGGGAATAAGCGTTATAGTAAGCACTATTTTCTGGCCGCAGGTGTTGAAGACGGCTCTCATCATTCTCCCCTGCTCTGCCAGCAATCAACACGAGCAGAGGAGAATGATAATAATAATAGTTTTATTTCTATAGCACTGACATTTACTGCAGCACTTTACATTTCAGAGGGTACTTGTACAGAAGATAGACATTACAGCATAACAATAACCACATAGATCATAACAGATACCAAGAGGAATGAGGGCCCTGCTCGCAAGCTTACAATCTATGAGGAAAAAAGGTAGACACGAAAGGTGGGTGGTAACAGTTGCCCTGATTGTATGGACCAGACATAGTGTTAAGTGTGTAACAGAACAGACACAGAGGGCTAATAGATGCTGGTTATGAATGATGAGAGTTACAGCATATTAAAGTCAGAACGATGACAGCAGGTGGGGGCTTTTGGGACTATTACTCCCATCATCTGACACCTGCTGCCACTAATAACAGTGACAGCAGGAGCGAATGATCGGGGTATTTTTTACTCGCCGCCTGTGATATAACTAAATAAATGAATTAATGAAAAACCCGACATGTGATACCCATATTTTCTTTAACCCCTTTCTGTCATATGACGTACTATCCCGTCCATGTGCCCTGGGACTTAATTCACAGGGACGGGATAGAAAGTCACAGTGATCAGCGGCACCCACGTGGTGAGCGCCGCTGATCGGGGCTGGGTGTCAACTGATTATCACAGCTGACACCCGGCACAATGTGTCAGGGGTGGACACGGACCGCCCCCGACACGTTAACCCCTTGCACATGATCGCGGTGTACCGGGGATTAAAGGGAAGCATTGGCAGGGAGGGGGCTCCCTCCGTGCTTCCCTGAGCCCCCCACAGCAGCGCAATGTGCAGTGCTGCTGCGGGGGGCTCCATCCCTGCAGGTTCTCGAATCCAAGATGGCAACGGGGACCTTCGGGGGCCTGCAGGGAGCTGGCTTCCTCAGTGCCTGCAAAGCGCAGGCACGAGGAAGCCAAGTGCAGTGCCTGTGACAGATCGCTGATCTGTCACAGTGATCTGTGATGTGACAGATCAGCGATCTGTCACATGACCAGCTATGTCTCCCCTTGGACAATGTAATAAAGTTAAAAAAAAAAAGATGTAAAGATTAATTTTAAAAAAATCGCTAAATAAATAAAAAAATAAAAAATATTCCCTAATAAATTCATTTTTTGGAAATAAAAAAAAAACAATAAAAGTACACATATTTTGTATCATCGCATCCGTACTGACCCGCCCCATAAAACTGTCCCACTAGTTAACCCCTTTAGCGAACCACTTAAAAAATAAAAATAAAAACTAAGCAAAAAATAATTATTTATTATCATACCGCCAAACGAAAAGTGCAATAACGCGCGATCAAAAGACACATATAAATATCCATGGTACCGCTGAAAATGTCATCTTGTCCCGCAAAAAACGAGCCGCCACACAGCATCATCAGCAAAAAAATAAAAAAGTTATAGCTCACAGAATAAAGCGATGCAAAAATAATTATTTTTTATATAAAATTGTTTTCATCGCATAAAAGCGCCAAAACATAAAAAAGACATAAATGAGGTATCGTTGTAACTACTGACCCAAAGAATAAAACCGCTTTATCAATTTTACCGCAGGCAGAATGGTGCAAACGCACCCCCCAAAACAAATTCATGAAACGCTGGTTTTTGTTCAATCTGCGTCCCAAAAATTGGAATAAAAAGCGATCAAAAGATGTCATGTGCCCGAAAATGATACCAATAAAAACGTCAACTCGTCCCACAAAAAATAAGACCTCACATGACTCGGTGGGTCAAAATATGGAAAAATTATAGCTCTCAATATGTGGTGATGCAAAAACTATTTTTACAATAAAAAGCGTATTTTAGCATATGACAGCTGCCAAAAATAAAAAAACCTGCTATAAATAATAAATAGGAAGCATTTCAGAGTTATTACCTCATAAAGGGACCGTGGTCAGAATTGTAAAAATTGGCCTGGTCATGAACGTGCAAACCACCCTTGGGGGTTAAGGGGTTAACCAACGAGGGAAAAACCGCAGCTGGGGGCAGCTGTCAGCTTCAGCAAGTTTGGCTATCATGAATGAGGTGTCCCCACACTATTTTTTTATTTAAATACAGTATATAGATAAAAAACGACATGGGGTCCCCTCATTTTTGACAACCAGCCTTGCTAAAGCTGACAGCTGGGGGCTAGTATTCTCAGGCTGGTAAGGGGCCAATGATATAGGCCCCCAGCCTAAAAATAGCAGCCCGAAGCTGCCCAGAAAAGGTGTATCTATTAGATGCGCCAAGACTGGTGTTTTGCCTGGCTCTTCCCACTTGCCCTGTAGCCGTGGTAAGTGGGGTGATAGTTGGGGGGTTGATGTCAGCTTCGTATTATCAGGTGACATCAAGCTCTGAGGTTAGTAATGGAGAGGCGCCAATAAGACACCCCCATTACTAACCCAATAGTCACATTGTAAGAAAAGGCAGACACCCTGAATAAAGTCTTGTAATTTTAAAAATGACACAGACTCCTTTAATAATCTCAATTAAACCATACTTACAACTTCGGCCCCGCAGTGTGAATACATCATAACACACTGCGGGGCGGGATCTGGGGCCTCCGGAACATGCAGGCGCAATAGCCTGATGTCGGTTCTTGGGCAGCGTGCACTGCACATGCCAGAGAACTCTTGTCACAGTGCAAGCGCTGGCATACAAACCAGGAGGAGACAGCAGCACACAGGGGCATGATGGACGGATGGTGAGCGGTGCCCAGACACAAGACAAGGGGCATGATGGACGGATGGTAGGCGGCTGATGCAGGGACGCAGGGATACCAATGGGAAGCATTACAGGTATGAGGACCTATTTATAAAAGTCGATATTTCAGCATTACTATGGGTCAGAAAAAGAAAAGCCACCTTCACAGAATGCAGCCTTAGTGCTGCTGAAGGTGGCCGTTTAACTTAAAAACACCCTGGGGGGGTGACAGGTTCCCTTTAATGATCGAGCCAATTTTTACAATTCTGACCACTGTCCCTTTATGAGGTAATAACTCTGGAACGCTACCATGGATCTTGGTGATTCTGACACTGTTTTCTCATGACATATTGTACTTCATGTCAGTTGTAAAATTTAATTCATAAAACTTGCAATTATTTGTAAAAAAATGAAAATTTGGCAAAAATTTTGAAAATTTTGCAATTTTCCAACTTTGAATTTTTATGCCCTTAAATCACATATGTTTACTTCAAATCAGCACAATTTTGGAATCAAAATTTTTTTTTGTTAGGAAGTTATATTTTTTACAACACCATTTTATTTTTAGGGACCACGTCACATTTGAAGTCACTTTGAGGGGTCTATATGATAGAAAATACCCAAAAGTGACACCATTCTAAAAACTGCACCCCTCAAGGTGCTCCAAACCACATTCAAGAAGTTTATTAACCCTTCAGGTGCTTCACAGGAATTTTTTTGAATGTTTTAAAAAAAAATGAACATTAAATCTTTTTTTCACAAAAAAACTACTTCAGGTCCCATTTTTCACAGGACAAATTGGACTGTAAAAGTTTTGTGCAATTTGTCCTGAGTACGCTGATACCTGATATGTGGGGGGGAACCACTGTTTCGGCGCATGGCAGAGCTCAGAAGAGAAAGAGTGTCGTTTGACTTTTTCAATGCAAAATTGGCTGGAATTCAGATCGGACGCCATGTCACGTTTGGAGAACCCCTGATGTGCCTAAAGAGTGGAAACCCCTCACAAGTGACCCCATTTTGGAAAATAGACCCCCCAAGGAACTTATCTAGATATGTGTGAGAACGTTGAACCCCAAGGGCTTCACCGAAGCTTATATCGTACAGTCATACAATTAAAAAATCATATTTTTTCAAAAAAATTATCTATTCACCCCCAATTTTTACTTTCCAAGGGTAACAGGACCCCAAAAGTTATTGTGAAATTTTTACTGAGTGCTCTGATACTCCATATGTGGAGGTAAACGACTATTTGTGCGCATGGCAGAGCTCGGAAGGGAAACAGCGCCATTTGACTTTTTTGGATGGAATTGAGATCAGACGCTATGTCGTGTTTGGACAGCCCCTGATTTGCCAAAACAGTGGAAACCCCCCACAAATGACACTGTTTTGGAAACTAGACCCCCCACGGAAATTATCTAGATGTGTGGTGAGAACTTTGAACCCCCAAGGGCTTCACAGAAGTTTATAACGCCCGGACATGAAAATAAAAAAATCATATTTTTTCCACAAACATGATCTTTTAGTTCCCAATTATTTTATTTCCCCAAGAGTAACAGGAGAAATTGGACCCCAAAAGTTGTTGTCCAATTTGTCCTGAGTACACTGATACTCCATATGTGGGAGAAAACTACTGTATGGGCACACGTCGGGGCTTGAAAGGGAAGTAATGATGTTTTGGAAAGCAGACTTTGATGGAATAGTCTGTGGGGGTCATGTAGCTTTTGGAGAGCCTCTGATGTGCCTAAACTGTTGAAACCCCCCACAAGTGATGCCATTTTGGAAACTAGACCCCCCCAAGGAACTTATCTAGATATGTGGTGAGCACTTTGAACCCCCAAGTGCTTCACCGAAGTTTATAACGCCCAGGCGTGAAAATAAAAAAAATCATATTTTTTCCAGCAACATCTTTAGTCCCCAATTTTTTTATTTTCCCAAGGGTAACAGGAGAAATTGGACCCCAACAGTTGTTGTCCAATGTGTCCTGAGTATGCTGATACCCCATATGTGGGAGAAAACTACTGTATGCGCACACGGGAAGGGAAGTAGTGACGTTTTGGAATGCAGACTTTGATGGAATGGTCAGTTGGGGTCATGTCGCATTTGGAGAGCCTCTGATGTGCTTAAACTGTTGAAACCCCCCACAAGTGACCCCATTTTGGAAACTAGACCCCCCAAGGAATTTATCTAGATGTGTGGTGAGCACTTTGAACCCCCAAGTGCTTCAAAGAAGTTTATAACGTAGAGCCATAAAAATAAAAAAAATATTTCTTTTTCCACAAAAGTGATATTTTTGCCCCCAATTTTTTATTTTCCCTAGGGTAACAGGATGAAATTGGACCCTAAAGTTGTTGTGCAATTTGTCCTTAGTAGGCTGATGCCCCATATGTGGGGGTAAAACACTGTTTGGGCGCATGGCAGAGCTTGGAAGAGAAGGAGCACCATTTGACTTTTTCAACGCAGAATTGGCTGGAATTGAAATCAGACGCCATGTTGCGTTTGGAGAGCACCTGATGTGCCTAAACAGTGGAAACCCCCCAATTCTAACTCCAACCCTAACCTCAACACACCCCTAACCCTAATCTCAGCCCTAGCCCTAACCCTAACGGGAAAATGGAAATAAATACATTTTTTTTAATTTTATTATTTTTCCCTAACTAAGGGAGTGAAAAAGGGGGGTTTGATTTACTATTTTTAGCTGGTTTTTATGTTTGGCAGCTGTCATACGCTAAAAGACGCTTTTTATTGTAAAAATAGTTTTTGCATCACCACATTTTGAGAGCTATAATTTTTCCATATTTTGACCCACCGAGTCATGAGAGGTCTTATTCTTTGCGGGACAAGTTGATGTTTTTATTGCTACCATTTCTGGGCGTGTGACATTTTTTGATTGCTTTTTATTCCAATTTTTGGGAGGCAGAATGAATAAAACCCAGCATTTCATTAATTTCCTTTGGGGGGTGTGTTTACACCATTCCACATGTGGGAAAATTGATAAAGTGGGTTTATTCTTTGGGTCAGTACGATTACAGCGATTCCTCATTTATATCTTTTTTCATGTTTTGGTGGTTTTATGCAATGAAAACTATTTTATATAAAAGATAATTATTTTTGCATCGCTTTATTCTGCGAGCTATAACTTTTTTATTTTTTTGCTGATGATGCTGTGTGGCAGCTCGTTTTTTGCGGGACAAGATGATGTTTTCAGCGGTACCTATCTTTTTGATCGTGCGCTATTGCACTTTTTGTTCAGTGGTATGATGATAAATCATTGGTTTTTGCTTCGTTTTTTGTATTTTTTAAGGGGTTCACTAAAGGGGTTAACTACTGGGACAGTTTTATAGGGCGGGTCATTATGGACACGGCAATACTAAATATGTGTACTTTTATATATTTTTTTTATTTCCAAAAAATGAATTTATTAGGGAAAATTTTTTTCTTTATTTATTTAGTGATTTTTTTATAAATTATTTTTACACTTTTTTTTACTTTATTACATTGTCTGAGGGGGGGGACATCACTGTAATGTGTCAGATCGCTGATCTGACAGTTTGGACAGGACTCTGTCAGATCAGCGATCTGACAGGCGCTGTAGCAGGCTTCCTTGTGCCTGCTCTCTGCAGGGACTGAGGAAGCCGCCTCCCTGCAGTCCCCCGGAGGCCCCCGCGGCCATCGTGGATCCGCGGGACTGCAGGGAAGGAGACTGTTGGAGCAGCGCAGCACATCGCTCTGCTCCGGTGATCTCAGGGAAGTACGCAGGGAGCCCCCTCCCTGCCGATGCTTCCCCAATCCCCCGGTATACTGCGATCATGTCTGATCGCAGTGTGCCAAGGGTTAATATGCCGGGGGCGGTCCGTGACCGCCCCTGACACATATTGCCGGGTGTCAGCTGTGATAATCAGCTGACACCCGGCCACGATCAGCGGCGCTCCCCCCCGGGGGTGCCGCTGATCGCTATGATGTACTATCCTGTCCCTGGGAATTAAGTCCCAGGTCACATGGGCGGGATAGTACGTCCAATGGCAGAAAGGGGTTAATATATTAGTTTTTTCCTCGTCATCTACAACCATTCCTTCCTCACAATTTTTTAAGGGGCCTACAATTTCACTTTTGTTTCTTTTACTATTGATATAGTTAAAGAACAGTTTAGGATTAGTTTTACTCTACTTAGCAATGTGATTCTCTATTTCCTTTTTGCCAGCTTTAATTAGTTTTTTAGATAAAGTATTTTTCTCCCTATAGTTTTTTAGAGCTTTAATGATGCCATCCTGGTTTAGTAGTTTAAATGCTTTCTTTTTACTTTTGATTGACCCTCTTACTTCTTTGTTTAGCCACATTGGGTTTTTCCTATTTCTTTTATTCCCACAAGGTATAAACCGCTTACAGTGCCTATTAAGGATGTTCTTAAACATTTCCTATTTATTATCTGTATTCTTATTTCTGAGGATATTGTCCCAGTCAACCAGATTAAGGGCATCTCGAAGGTGGTCAAACTTTGCCTTCCTAAAGTTCAGTGTTTTTGTGACTCCCTGACAAGTCCCCCTAGCAAAAGACAAGTGAAAATGTGCAATATTATGGTCGCTATTTCCTAGATGCCCGACGACCTGCAGATTTGTTATTCAGTCAGGTCTATTAGATAGTATTAGGTCTAAAAGTGCTGCTCCTTTGGTTGAATTCTGCATCAATTGTGAAAGGTAATTTTTCTTGGTTATTAGCAGAAACCTGTTGCCTTTATGGGTTTCGCAGGTCTCTGTTTCCCAGTTAATATTCGGGTAGTCTCCCATAACAAGGTAGTATCCCAAAACAAGGACCCCATTATGGGTTGCAGTTTCAACTATCTGACTTAGGCTACTTTCACACTTGCGTTTTTTTGTGCTGCGCACCGTGCACAGTGCAAACGCACATAAAAAACACATCATGCGTTTGTCTGCATTTTTTTGTGGTTTTGAGCATGTTTTTTTTTAAAAAAAACACATGTGTTTTTTTGCGCTGACGTGCGCATTACCATGCGCACGTCAGCGCACCCATAGACTATAATGGGTGTTTGGGTGAAAAAAAACGCATTGCGTGTGCATGCCTTTTTTTGGGACAAGTCGGACGCACAAAAAATGCAACAAGATGCATTTTGTGCACCCAAGCGCACACTACAAAAAAACGCATGCGCATACAAATGCGTACAAACCCACGTTAAGTATAGGAAAAAAAACGCATGCTTTTTTTGAGCAAAAAAACAAGTGCAAAAAAACGCAAGTGTGAAACCAGCCTTAGTAGTAGACTTTCCATGATTTCACTTATATTTGGGGGTTTGTAACAGACCCCAATGAGAATTTTGTTACTATTTTTCCCACAATGCATTTTGACCCATATAGACTCAACATCTTCATTCTCTTCGCTAATATCCTCCCTTAAAGTGGACTTTAGACAAGACTTTACATAGAGACAAACCCCTCCTCCTCTTCAATTTTTACTATCCTTTCTAAACAGACTGTAACCCTGCAAGTTAACTGCCCAGTCATAGCTTTCATCTAACCATGTCTCGGTTATTCCCAATATGTCAAAGTTACCTGTAGATATTTCTGCTTCTAGTTCTTCCATCTTGTTTGTCAGGCTTCTGGCATTTGCGAGCATGCAGTTTAGAGGATTTTGTTTTGTTACAATCTCCTCCCTGTGGATTGTTTTAGAAATTTTCTTACCTCCCTTCTGAGTATGTTGTCTTGGGTCTTCTTTGCCACACCTCATATCTTTCATCAGTATATTTTCTGACTTCATGTTTGAGTCTAATGTTTTTCTTCCCGTCCCCTCTTCTTCTAGTTTAACGCCCTCCTGATGAGTGTATCAAGTCTTCTGGTGAATGTGTGTTTCACAGGTTTGTTGAAGTGTAGTCTGTCTCTGGCGAGGAGTCCGTCATACAGGTAATTCACACCGTGGTCTAGGAATCCGAATCCTTGTTGTGTGCACCATCGTCTTAGCCAGTTATTCGCATCAAGGATCCTGTTCCATCTCCTGGTGCCATGCCCATCTACTGGAAGAATAGAAGAAAAAACGACCTGTGCATCCAGTTCCTTTACTTTCTTCCCCAACTCTTCAAAGTCCTTGCAGAATGTCGGTAGGTGCTTCTTAGCCATGTCATTGGTGCCAAAATATATCAGAAGAAATGGGTGGACATCCTTGGTACTGATGAGCTTTGGTATCCTATTGGTCACATCCATGATCTTTGCACCTGGGAGGCAGCATACTTCTCTTGTGCTTATGTCCGGTTTGCAGATGGCTGCTTCTGTGCCTCTCAGTAGTGAGTCTCACACGACTACCAATCTTTGCTTCTTGGCTGTAATTTTTGTTGTCACTTTTGGGTGTTGTTGTATGCCCTTTCTTATTTGCTTGCTGGTAGTGCCTCACCCTTAGGTGTGCCATCTTCATCCTCCACAAGGCCTTGGTATTGATTTCTCAGTTGTGTAGATGGTGATATCTCCATGGTCTTCTTGATCTTTTGGTCACATGCTTCCACTCATCTGCTTTTGGAGGTTTTTCTGACACTTTCTTCACCTTCTGTGACCAGTAGAGATACTTCTGTTCTGTCTGGGAAGTCTCCATTTTCTTTGAGTTTCAAAGTTGCAATTCTTTCTTCCAGACCCCGCAACTTTTCTTCTAAAAGGGCCAGTAGTCTACATTTCTGGCAGGTGAAGTTGGATTCATCTTTTGGTTGATCTGTGAACATGTAGCACATGTTGCAGCTCACCATGTAGGTTGTCACATCTGCAATGTTGCTTTTAGATCCTGCTGACCTGCTGTGTGTCTTCCTTCTTGTGTAATCTACTGTGTGTAACCTTCTTGTGTTATCTGCTGTGTTTTCCTTTTTGTGTAATCTACTCAATCAGCAAAGCTTTCTTGTAATAATGTCCTAGGGGCAAAAATTTGCACGCCACAAGGCGTGGGGTTTGGCAATGCTTTCCAAGCAGCTGGTCCTGACTGTACCCAACGATCTTTTTCTGAGGGAGACTCTTTGCTTTTTCCAGTAGGCACCTGGAATATGCAAATTGTCCTCTTCAAGCTTCAATCCATAGTTTGGTGATGCTTTCCAAGCAGCTGGTCCTGGCTGTACCCAACGATCTTCTTGCTGAGGGAGACTCTTCACTTTTCCCAGAAGGCACCTGGAATATGCAAATTGTCTTCTTCAAGCTTCAATCCCTGGATTTGACCCACCCAATCACCCATTCTTTGAAAAAATCTGCCAGGTTGCATTTTAAAACTGACACCCAGATGAGAAAACATGGCCAGGGACATTACATCTAACTGACTGGACACTGGGTGAATCTGGTGGCTGTGGGGGCAATGGGCTGCTCTGCACATCTTAGAATCTCCAAGGCTTGCAGGACAAACTTCTGTATCTAACACTTCCACTGCTTCTGCCTCTTCCACCTCCTCTAGGGCCTCCACCTGCACCATCAATCTATCCCTTGATGAGACACATGTTCCAACAGTGCACAGAGAATCCCCCCACCTTTGTAATGCATAGCTAGGGCTCACCGCAATCAGGCAGTGCTAAAATTAATATGCCTAGGAGATCGCAGTCACACAGCCTGGAGCTAGAGAAGGCCATGTGTGATAATGGTGTGAACCTGGCCATTCATACCTCACAGGTCATCAACTTGCATCGCTACAGAGGTCTTTCAGCAGATTGGTTAACAGTTCAATTTGCAATGTGTCACGGTGGAATTCCACTCTGCACATGTTGCCGTGATTATGGCAGCAGCAATAAGCCCTGGTGCAGTATTTTCTTTTCCATAACATGGGCAAACACAGTACGGACATGGTGCAAATCATGCTTGCGGAGTGGGCACAGATGAATGACCTTTGCACCCTTCTGCACAGTTGTGAAATGACTACTAAGATGGCTAACTCTGACGATGCCGTCATCAGGATCACTACATGATGGAGCACACTTTGAATTGTCTTTGGGAGGAGGTGGTGGCCCCGGAGGAATAGGTGGAAGCAGAAGAGGATGCACTAGTGATAACAATATCTCTTAAGTTCTGGATGGTCGTCGCACAGTTGGGTGCCATGGAAGGATGGCTTACAGCGATCAAGGGGGCTCATGGTACCAAACAAACTGTTAGTGAAGATGCAGGAGCCGAGGAACAAATGGAGGAGGAAGAGGTGATGGGCGTGCAACAGTCAGATGAAGAGGATAATCATCCCCTCTCTGTTGTCCATTGTTGGTGAAAGGGGATGGAGGAAGCAACCTTGAGTGTTACCCAGCCACCAACACACCATGGACTTGGATCTCATGGAAGCGCCTGATACATGAGCACCTTCTTGAAGCACTATCTGCAACATGATGCTTATATTCTTAGGGTTAGAAATAGTGCTGACTACAATGTTGCCACTCTGTCAGATCCATGGTACAAGAGTAAATTTTTCCAGATGTTTCTCCCCCTGGAAAGGTATGCACACCTGCTGGAGTATCGAAACACACTTGTAGACAATCTTAGTGGTTTTCCCCAAGACAGCAAAAAAAAACGTATCAACCAAATACCGTTTTGTTATCATCTTTTTACTAGCACTTGCTGTGTAAGACTGTTTCACACATCAGTTTTTCCAGATCAGTCAAAATCCGCCAAAAAGTGAAAATGGCGGATCCGCTAAAAATGTGTAAAAATGGATGCCAGCCGATGGTACAGATACGCTATACGGATTTTTGTACGGATCCGTCAAAAACCGGATCCGTTCCTTCCGCTGGCATCCATTTTTTCCATCCGTTGGTTCCATTTTCAGACGGATCGGTTTTTCCACACCTCCAAAATGGGATGCTCCCAAATATGATTGTCTCTTGGAAAATGCTCCCAAATGTGATTGGCTCCTGGAAACTAGGGGAAACTATATCTATGGTGTTGTAAAACAATATCTTTGAAAGGTTTTTGAGCTAGTGGCAGAGATGGAAGGAGTCATAGCGAATATTAACAGCTTCTGTGTGGAATTTGATTTGCACTGCAATCGTTTGGTAATTATTGCTTTCCAGAGGGAGAAAAGAAGACTGCGACTCCTGCGTTGGAGAAGGAAGAGACGACGGCAGTGGATTCATCCGATAAATGCACAGAAATTTACCCTTGGCATGTTTTCTACACTGTATCTGGAATTGAGGGATAATCCGGACAAGTTCTTCAATTATGCACGACCTGTTTGAGATATTGGTGGAGCGTGTTGGAGCACAAATCCGGAGAAGGGACACCTACATGCGGTTCTCTATTTCACTGGCGGAGCGTTTGATGGTGACCCTTCGGTAAGTTATCTATTTTTTAAAAGTTTTCAGATTCTGCAGACTTTTATTGTTATGTTATGGCTTGTAGTTTGTATTAATTTTACTTTTTTCCCTTTTTTTACCAAATTCCTGGCAACTGGAGAATCCTTTACCTCCCTCCATTACCAGTTCCGGCTCGGGATTTCAACAATATCTGGAATTGTCCAACAGACCTGCCAGGCATTGTGGGATTGTCTACACGAGGAGTACATCCCACAGCCAACACAGGAGAGGTGGCTGGAGATTGCGGACAGCTTTCAAGAAATCTGCCAGTTTCCAAATTGTGTTGTTGCAGTTGATGGGAAGCATATACGGATTGTGAAACCCATTGGATCTGGATCAGAATTTTTCAACTACAAGAAATTCTACTCCATTGTACTGATGGCCATTGCAGACTCCAAATGCAAATTTATTGCCGTGGACATTGGTGCTTATTGTCGATCAAATGATTCCCAGATGTTCAAGATGTCCACAATGGGCCGTCATTTGTACAGAGACAATTTTGATTTGCCACATCCAAGACCACTCCCTGGAACAACAAGCCCACCAATGCCATTTGTGTGTGTTGGTGATGACGCTTTTCAACTCTCCAAACATCTTCTCAAGCCATATGGTAGTCATGGATTGACACACAGCAAAAAAATATTTAACTATCGATTGACAAGAGCGCGAAGAGTGGTGGAGTGCGCTTTTGGGATTTTAACTGCAAAATAGAGAATGCTGTTAACGGCCATAAAAATGAAAACTGAGACTGTGGATGAGGTGGTGAAGGCATGTGTTATCCTGCACAATTTTGTACTTTCAAAGGAACCTGTTTCCATGGAAGAAAATGTTTGTGAAACCACCTTGTGGGATTATCAGCAGACAAGTGTTCGGAGTACTGTGTCAGTGTCAAGAATGAGGGACAGATTTGCGGATTATTTTCTGTCACCAGAAGGAAGAGTCGACAGGCAAGATGACAAGGTATAATTTTTTTTTTCCAAGGTTGCTTTGAAAAACTGTAGTAATTTTTCCTTTTTTAGTTTTGATACCTTTACACCAATTGTGGGTAATAAGTGTTGTGTTTTTTTTACCTTTTTTACACCACCAGTGTACTTTACCAAGTGTTGTGTTTTTTGTAGCTTTACACCACCGTTGTACTTTGAAATGTTACCACGTGTTGTGGTTTTGAATCTGTACACCACCGGTGTACTTTCAACCTTTTACCAAGAACTAAAGAAAAAAAGGACACCACACAATAAAATTGTTATGAAACAAAAACGAGTTTATTTTTGCATTTTTTAAAATACTATTATTTTAATTTTTTTATAAAAAAAACTGTTATTTAAATTTTTTAGAAAAATGTTTAATTTTTTAACAAAGTTAAAGATGCCGGTATTGTTGGGTGGAGATATCATCGGAGGGGTTAACAGGGTTGGCCACATCGAGGGGGGGTGGAGGACTGGGAATGGAGTTGGTGAGGATCAGAAGTGGAAGGGGGGTTGAAAACATGAGGTTGGGATGGGAGTGGGGGTGGGTATAGTGAGGGCATTGGGGTATAATGTAATGGGGAAGGAAGGTACTGGGAAGAATGGAATGGGGAACTAGAGAAAGGAGAAGGAGTAGGAGGATGGATGGTGGTAGAAGGATGGAGGGTCGTGGAAGGATGGACGGTGGAAGGATGGACGGGGGAAGGATGGACAGAGGGAGGATGGACGGTGGAATGAGGTGATAGAATAGGTGCATGGGATGCTTCGGACACTGCAGCAACTAGAGCATTGTGACAGGCTTGCATCACATGCGTCTCCTGGTGAGTATTTAAACCTTCCATTTGCCGGACAACTGAATGAAAAAAAATGTGTCTCGGCGTCTGGTTTGACTCTGCATTCATCCGTTCCATGTAGCTTCTGAGTTCCATGATACTTTGATTTATCATGTTCAACCCAGAAGCTAACTGCTGACCATAAACGTGGAAAGCATTCTGGACGGATAAGTTCAGACTCAAACAGTCAGACAAGGTCACCCTTTCCAGACTTCTCAGACGCTGCCGTCCAGAACCAAAAGTTGGTTGAGATGTTGCGGCAGTGTCAGAGGGGTGGGGTAAAGGGTACTGTAAATCGTCACCAGCAGCTTCATGTGATGAAGTCTGCCCTGCTGCTCCAGTGCTGATGGAGGGGATAGAGGGATGAGACAAGAGGGAAGGTAGAGAGGGGTCGGATACCTCGATGTGGTCACCGGTGGCGGTCTCCGAAGGAATCCCTCCAGAGGGAGGTAACTCAGAAGCAGGCTCCCGAGTGCTGCAGATGGTGCTAAAAAAAGAGAAAAATATATATATTAATATATTGATATTTCATTTAACATTGCTGAAAAAAAAATAGGTTAAACTTGTAAACATTTGTACTACAGAAATGGTGAGAGGAATATTTACCTTCTGCTCACCATCGTCGACCGGAGGAACGACAGGACTCGGTAATGTTTATACTGGGTGCTCCTGTGTCCTCTCGATCCACTCGGGGCATGCATCTCCTTGTTGAAGTCCCTCTTGAAGCGATCCCTGAGCGACCGCCACCGTATGATAGCCCTGTCACCTGTGAAGGAAAAAAAAAAAGTTGTTAGTATTCAACACTTCACATACTGTAATATAAGTTACTGAAATTGGAATACTTATGCACAAAATCCCTGGCCCTCGCATCGAGCTCCTCCCAGTTCTCAACAACCTCCGAACACACCTCATCCCATAGCCGTCGGGTGGTTGGTTGGTCGGCATGTAAGCGGTTTGCCATGTTCCACAGCGGCTCCCGTGGTTGGACAACCTCAATGAGGGTGTCCAGATCTATGATGATACCCTCTTCCACATGTCTGTGGGGAGCACGCTGTGAAACCTGTGAAGAAAAAAAATAAACAAAAAAAAAATGATTACATTCAAACACATGAGGTTCATTAATCAATCACTCAAATAAAGGGTTACTTACCGTTCGCCGACCACCAGAGGCATCACCTCGACGACGCTGGGATGTCCTGGGAGTCGCTCTAATGCAGGCACCGGATTCTGAAAATTTTGGGGGTTGGATGGATGTGTAGTTATTGTGTGTGCTGTCATGAATGTTTGTGTTGGGTGTAGCATTATGTATGTATGTATGTGAGTTTTTGTATGTGCTAAACTTACACTCTCGCGCCCCCTCCTTGCATTTCTCCACCCTGCATCTCTCCTCCTGGAAGCTCCTCAGATTCAGCTTCCTGTGAAAGCATAATTCATGCATATAGGGTTAAAAAAAAAAAAAAGTAAAATAAGAGTAAAAAAAAAAAATTATTTACCTCAGTTCGCTGATGATGTGAGGGGGAGCTCTCAGAAGAAGACATTGCTGCGGCCTGGCTTGCGGGTCTGCTGCGGTGTGGCTGGCGTGTCCTTCTTGAACGGATCTGCAAGTATAAAGACACTTGTTAAGCTACTTTACAAAGGATAACAAAAGCTTTCAGGCCTTTATACTTACTGGGAAAACTGAAGGTTTTCCTATGTGGCTCTGGTGGCTCTGCTGCGGCCTGGCGGGTCCTTCCTGAACAGATCTGTCACTGAGAGTAACCACACTGTGATTGGATGTGTGTAATTCCCTCTAACTCTCACTGAGAGTATACCCAAGTGTTTGCATGTGTAAATTCTAATCTCTCACCTGAGAGTATAACCACACTTGTATACCAAAAACCAACACTTAATGTACCTTTTTTTGCACGTATACCCATACTTAATTTTACCTGGTTTTAAAATAATACTACAGACAGTTTTTATAAACATTCAAAATTAGTCAGCCTAGAAAGCAAACAGCTTCAATGAAAACTCATCCGAAAAGAAAAAGAAGCTATGCTTAAAAGTAACAATCTTTATTAGAACATAGTTAAAACCATGAATATAAAAATCACAATAATTATAAAGGTGGGGGCACTACAAAAAAAAGCCACATCAAGGATAATGAGCACAAAAAGTGCTAGTTATGTATGCAACAAATACTGAAACCAATGCTGAGGAACAAGTATAAATGCATGAAAGAGGAAATAAATATTTAAATAAATGCCAGTGCATTCCTTACTTAGTATAAAGCATTGTAAATATGCATATAAAGTATTGAAAGCAAAATGCAATTATCATATTAATGATAAAATTCCCTTAAGCATTACAAAAAGGTGTGTTTGTGTAAACAGATCACTTAGCATGGGCAGATGTGAATGAATAGGGAGCTACATAGCCAGTATATGCTAATGCTGGATGAGGCAGCAGCAAACCCTAAAAGACATGTGCAAATAAGAAAAAGATAAAGATGGTCAGTGCATATTACCTCAAGGTGTGGATGAAAGGACCCCGATGCGCGTTTTGCGGCAGCTTTTTCGAGGGGCGCATAGAGGAGCTGTCTGTTAATCCTTTTATATGGTAACAAGTTATGAAAGACAAGCGTTTATCGGCACTTCCGGTGGGCGGCCCGGATCGTGGGCGTCACAGGTCAGCGTCATGAAAGCCGCGCCTCCCCCTGCTCGACGCGTCAGAGCAGGAAGGAGGAAGCAGCCACATGGAGACGCGTCACCATAGTGATGCTCAGGCCAAAGAACCGACGGAGTGCACCCTGCTGTCAGGAATGAAACATTGCTGCAACAGCAATTAGGCTGCGTGAAAGGCTGCCAATAATGAAGGAATATGGGAAAAAGAAAAAGGAGTGTATAATACAATGTGAAAGAAATATACAAAAAAAGGAAAAAGGGGTGAATGAATACATATGATAAATATGCAAAGTGCAAAGGGGGATATGCAATATTGTATTAAAGAAATAAGGTGGAACCATGTAAAAAATACATATAAATAGAAATACATAGAATATGTGCATATGAGGTGCCATACAGAATTAGTGTATATAGGAGACCAACAAATGGGCTTCCCATAAAAATTAAACATACAGAGTATTGAATAATAATTATGATAATAATAAGGAAAGGATCCATGTGATAAACATTCCTTAGGAAGGGCAGCCATGAGCAGG
This sequence comes from Dendrobates tinctorius, assembly GCF_039654945.1. Classification (NCBI taxonomy): domain Eukaryota; kingdom Metazoa; phylum Chordata; class Amphibia; order Anura; family Dendrobatidae; genus Dendrobates; species Dendrobates tinctorius. The sequence goes on along the minus strand of NW_027361712.1, from coordinate 24,300,768 downwards.
GTGCATCAGTATGGAGGATACAAAGAATGTTGATTCATGCTTGAGATAGGAACAAAACCGAACAGCGTCTCATAATTAAGATAGGAACCCATCTATAAAGATAAAATAATATTAGTTGCGCAATAAAATTAATTAAAACAAAACAGCAATTAAAATAAAACTAAAAATAAAAAACAGAGCTATAAGAAAGGGGCAAAACTGATAACCTCGTTGAGACCATTAGGTTGTAATGATTTAACCTTGGAAATCCATCGTGACTCCAATTGCGCCAAAGCTTTCCTCCAGTTACCGCCTCTAATGTCAATGTGTATTTTATCAATCCCAAAAGCCTTTAATAGGCTAGCATCACAATTATGCATCTGTTTGAAGTGATGCGGTAAGGATTTTAAAGAAGAAATGTCCTCAATATCCATGGCATTGATAATGTCCCAATAATGTTCCCTAATTCTGGTTTTTAGGGGCCTTAATGTTAATCCTATATAAATCTTAGGACAAGGACAGTAGGCATAGTAAACTACTTCTATGGAATTACAAGTGATGTGTTGTGTTATTGAGAAGGTCTTACCATCACTGGAGTGGAAGGTAGAGGTCCGTATCATATTAGGACAAGCAATGCAATCCCCGCAGGGAAAGAAGCCCCAAATTGGGCCTTTAGATCCAAAGGCTCTTTCAAGTTGGGGTCCAGGATAGTAACTACGAACAATGTGATCTTTAAGGCTGGGAGATTTCCTATATGTGATGGAAGGATAGTCAAATAAATATTTCGCCAAACCAGCATCCTCCTGCAGGATGGGCCAAAATTTCTTCAGGACATTCTGCATACCATGCCAATTGGTATTGTAAGTGGTGATGAATCTTACCTTGGATTCCTGATTTAATTTAGATCGCAGCTTCAACAGCTCATTGCAATCAATTTTCTCAGCTGCTTGTAGGCCTTTCTTAATACACCTACGTGAGTATCCCCTTTCTTGGAACCTGTGAAATAAATCATCTGCTTGTTCATCAAAATTGTCCTTATTGGAGCAGATCCGCTTTGCCCTAAGGAATTGACCCTTAGGTATGCTCTTGATTAGCGATTGAGGATGGGAGGATGTCGCGTACAATAATGAATTGACAGCAGTTTCTTTACGGAAGATAGTGGTTTCCAAGAATCCACTGGAGGAATTTGAAATTTTGATGTCAAGAAAATCAATAGTGGATTGACTATATTTACAGGAAAGTTTGATGTTCAATTTGTTGTAATTTAAAATCCCAACAAAATCGAGGAGGTCCCGTTCTGAGCCCTGCCACACCATGAGGATATCATCGATGTAGCGGGCCCAGAAGAGGACCCCCTCGATATGGGCTACAGGTTTGGTAAAGAAGATTTCGCGCTCCCACATGCCCATGAAGGGATTTGCGTATGCCGATGCGAAGGCTGCACCCATTGCGGTCCCCTGCTGTTGTAAATAGATATTCTGTTTAAAGATGAAAAAATTATGCTCTAAGGCAAATTTCAACAAAGAGAGCAGGAATTCAATGAAATCAGAACAGTGTTGCGACATGGATAAAAAGGTTTTAACGGCCAATATTCCATCGTGATGTTGGATGGAAGTGTATAGAGCTTCCACATTCATGGTTACCAGCCACATATCCTCATCAAGTGGAATGCCATCAATTTTTCTAAGTATATCCCCTGAGTCTTTCACGTAGGAAGGAAGATCCAATACTAAAGGCTTCAGATAGTGGTCTAACAATTTGGAAACAGTTTCACATAGGTTCTCATTACCCGAGACGATCGGGCGTCCAGGGGGTACTGAGGCATTTTTGTGTATTTTGGGTATGAAATAAATACATGCCATTTTAGGATAAGGCGGAATTTCTCTGAGATCCTTTGTGATGAGGCCATCATCAAAAGCTCGATCAAGAATTTCTTGTAATTCACCCCTAAATTTCAAAGTGGGGTTAAAAGTCAGCTTTTTGTAGCAGACCTCATTTCTCAGTTGTCGAAAAGCTTCCTTTTCGTACATGTGAGTTGGCCATATCACCACATTGCCCCCTTTGTCAGCCTGTTTTATGACAACCCCTCACAGGTTTTTTAATTCTCGTAAAGCTTTTCTTTGTGAAAAGGATAAAGCCTTTAGGATACTGAAGCCTTTAGTATTGGATCTTCCTTCCTACGTGAAAGACTCAGGGGATATACTTAGAAAAATTGATGGCATTCCACTTGATGAGGGTATGTGGCTGGTAACCATGGATGTGGAAGCTCTATACACTTCCATCCAACATCACGATGGAATATTGGCCATTAAAACCTTTTTATCCATGTCACAACACTGTTCTGATTTCATTGAATTCCTGCTCTCTTTGTTGAAATTTGCCTTAGAGCATAATTTTTTCATCTTTAAACAGAATATCTATTTACAACAGCAGGGGACCGCAATGGGTGCGGCCTTCGCATCGGCATACGCAAATCTCTTCATGGGCATGTGGGAGCACGAAATCTTCTTTACCAAACCTGTAGCCCATATCGAGGGGGTCCTCTTCTGGGCCCGCTACATCGATGATATCCTCATGGTGTGGCAGGGCTCAGAACGGGACCTCCTCGATTTTGTTGGGATTTTAAATGACAACAAATTGAACATCAAACTTTCCTGTAAATATAGTCAATCCACTATTGATTTTCTTGACATCAAAATTTCAAATTCCTCCAGTGGATTCTTGGAAACCACTATCTTCCATAAAGAAACTGCTGTCAATTCATTATTGTACGCGACATCCTCCCATCCTCAATCGCTAATCAAGAGCATACCTAAGGGTCAATTCCTTAGGGCAAAGCGGATCTGCTCCAATAAGGACAATTTTGATGAACAAGCAGATGATTTATTTCACAGGTTCCAAGAAAGGGGATACTCACGTAGGTGTATTAAGAAAGGCCTACAAGCAGCTGAGAAAATTGATTGCAATGAGCTGTTGAAGCCGCGATCTAAATTAAATCAGGAATCCAAGGTAAGATTCATCACCACTTACAATACCAATTGGCATGGTATGCAGAATGTCCTGAAGAAATTTTGGCCCATCCTACAGGAGGATGCTGGTTTGGCGAAATATTTATTTGACTATCCTTCCATCACATATAGGAAATCTCCCAGCCTTAAAGATCACATTGTTCATAGTTACTATCCTGGAACCCAACTTGAAAGAGCCTTTGGATCTAAAGGCCCAATTTGGGGCTTCTTTCCTTGCGGGGATTGCATTGCTTGTCCTAATATGATACGGACCTCTACCTTCCACTCCAGTGATGGTAAGACCTTCTCAATAACACAACACATCACTTGTAATTCCATAGAAGTAGTTTACTATGCCTACTGTACTTGTCCTAAGATTTATATAGGATTAACATCAAGGCCCCTAAAAACCAGAATTAGGGAACATTATCGGGACATTATCAATGCCATGGATATTGAGGACATTTCTTCTTTAAAATCCTTACCGCGTCACTTCAAACAGATGCATAATTGTGATGCTAGCCTATTAAAGGCTTTTGGGATTGATAAAATACACATTGACATTAGAGGCGGTAACTGGAGGAAAGCTTTGGCGCAATTGGAGTCACGATGGATTTTCAAGGTTAAATCATTACAACCTAATGGTCTCATCGAGGTTATCAGTTTTGCCCCTTTCTTATAGCTCTGTTTTTTATTTTTATTTTTATTTTAATTGCTGTTTTGTTTTAATTAATTTTATTGCGCAACTAATATTATTTTATCTTTATAGATGGGTTCCTATCTTAATTATGAGACGCTGTTCGGTTTTGTTCCTATCTCAAGCATGAATCAACATTCTTTGTATCCTCCATACTGATGCACCCTGCTCGTGGCTGCCCTTCCTAAGGAATGTTTATCACATGGATCCTTTCCTTATTATTATCATAATTATTATTCAATACTCTGTATGTTTAATTTTTATGGGAAGCCCATTTGTTGGTCTCCTATATACACTAATTCTGTATGGCACCTCATATGCACATATTCTATGTATTTCTATTTATATGTATTTTTTACATGGTTCCACCTTATTTCTTTAATACAATATTGCATATCCCCCTTTGCACTTTGCATATTTATCATATGTATTCATTCACCCCCTTTTTCCTTTTTTTGTATATTTCTTTCACCTTGTATTATACACTCCTTTTTCTTTTTCCCATATTCCTTCATTATTGGCAGCCTTTCACGCAGCCTAAGTGCTGTTGCAGCAATGTTTCATTCCTGACAGCAAGGTGCACTCCGTCGGTTCTTTGGCCTGAGCATCACTATGGTGACGCGTCTCCATGTGGCTGCTTCCTCCTTCCTGCTCTGACGCGTCAAGCAGGGGGGAGGCGCGGCTTTCATGACGCTGACCTGTGACGCCCACGATCCGGGCCGCCCACCGGAAGTGCCGATAAACGCTTGTCTTTCATAACTTGTTACCATATAAAAGGAGTAATAGACAGCTCCTCTATGCGCCCCTCGAAAAAGCTGCCGCGAAACGCGCATTGGGGTCCTTTCATCCACACCTTGAGGTAATATGCACTGACCATCTTTATCTTTTTCTTATTTGCACATGTCTTTTAGGGTTTGCTGCTGCCTCATCCAGCATTAGCATATACTGGCTATGTAGCTCCCTATTCATTCACATCTGCCCATGCTAAGTGATCTGTTTACACTAACACACCTTTTTGTAATGCTTAAGGGGATTTTATCATTAATATGATAATTGTATTATGCTTTCAATACTTTATATGCATATTTACAATGCTTTATACTAAGTAAGGAAAGCACTGGCATTTATTTAAATATTTATTTCCTCTTTCATGCATTTATACTTGTTCCTCAGCATTGGTTTCAGTATTTGTTGCATACATACCTAGCACTTTTTGTGCTCATTATCCTTGATGTGGCTTCTTTTGTAGTGCCCCCACCTTTACAATTATTGTGATTTTTATAGTCATGGTTTTAACTATGTTCTAATAAAGATTGTTACTTTTAAGCATAGCTTCTTTTTCTTTTCGGATGAGTTTTTATAAACAGTTTTTATTATTTATTTTTTTTCACAAGTAGGAGCTACTCTGCTCTTTATTTTAAATACCACAATAAATGAAAAATAAAAAAAACAGTGATATACTACAGAAACACCACATACAACACCACAGTTACACCACATACAATACACAACACAATCACAGCACAATTGCAAATATGCAAATAAAATTACAGTACTATGAAAATAAAATTCAGTACACATGCAACAGAAAAACAATTAAAGTATGAAAAAAAAAGCATAATAAAAATACACACACACACAGACATGCAACACTGGGAGGCCACAAACATACATGCAGGAAGGCAGACCACACACACACACACAAACAAGCCACACACACACAGGCAGGCAAGCCACAGACACACACAGACATGCCCCACACAAATAGATTTAATACTCACACAATTGCAGGCTTTGGTGTCTTTGGTAGCAGGCCTCTCCGTCCTGGCTTGGTGCTGGGCAGGTGCTGGCAGGCCTCTTGCTCCAGGGGTCTTGCAGCTGGGGTCTTGCTGCTGGGCAGGTTATGGCAGGTTATGGCTGGCTGGCAGGCTCTGTCTCTCTTTCTTCTCAGCTGGGGGTCTTTCTGCTGGGCAGGTGCTGGCTGGCTCTGTGTCTTCAGTCTGACTGGTGCCGGATGTCTGGGCCCAATGATTAATTTAGCCCACCTTATATAGTTTTTGGACTGTCTGGAAAAGTATCTTTTTTTCTGAGCATGCTCAGTGCAATTTAGCGTATTCCGCTGGCGGATTCCGCAAAATAGCGGATCCCGGCGGATCCGCCGCCCATAGGTGCCTATTCTACCACATGGCGGACGACGGCGGATTCGCCGTCTCCCACCATTTTGACGGCGCCAAAAAACGTTGCAAAGTCCATTCACCTCAGACAGAATCCGCCAGAAATCTGGCGGATCCGCTGAATAGCGGACGTAACGGACGACCATCCGCCAAAATCCGCCACTAATATATCTCAATGGGAAAAAATGGCAGATCCGCCACAAGAAAAGCGGATCCGCCATTTTCAAATTTTGGCGGATTTTGACTGATGGTGAAAAACTGATGTGTGAAACAGGCCTTACTGATACTTTTTTTTACAACAGTGAACAGTTTTTCTGTGTTTCTTTCACAATTATACTATTTGTACTCTGGGCCACTTTTCCCCCCTCAACTATCAATTAGCACGAGGGCATGTGTCAAGAGCCCGGCAAAGCACCAGAAGTGGTGCATCTATTAGATGCGCCTTTTCTGGGGCAGCTGTGGGCTTTTAGTTTTAGGGGGGGTCAATATCTACGCTCTTTATGATGGACCCCACAGTTCGCTACACACAATGTGATGATCCCCACAGCTTCCTACACACTGTATGATGGTCCCCACAGCTTCCTACACACTGTATGATGGTCCCCACAGCTCCCTTTGCACTGCATGATGATCCCGCACAGCTCCCTACATAATGCATGATGGTCCGCATAGCTTCCTATGCTTTGTATGATGGTGCCCACAGCTTCCTATACACTGTGTGATGGTGACCACTGACCACATCTCCTTACACACTGTATGATGGTCCTCATGGCTCCCTACACACTGCATAATGATATCCACAGGTTCCTGTGCTCTGTATGATGGTCCCCACAGCACCCTACACACTTTGTGATAGTTCCTACAGCTCCCTACACAATGCATGATGGTCCCCACAACTTCCTACGCTCTGTATGATGGTCCCCATCGTTCCCTGCAAACTGCATGATGGTCCCCCCTGCTTCCTATGCACTGTATGATGGTCCTCACAGCTCCCTGCTCACTGTATGATGGTCTCCCCAGCTCCCTACACACTAAAAGTCCCCACAGCTTCCTGTGCACTGTATGATGTACTGTATAGTTTCTCACAGCTCCCCATACGCTGTATGATGGTCCTCACAGCTCCCTACACACTGTATGAAGGTCTCCACAGCTCCTTACATGCTGTTTGATGGTCCCCACAGCTTCCTGTGCACTGTATGATGTACTGCATTGTTTCTCACAGCTCCCCATACGCTGTATGATGATTCCCACAGCTCCATATGCATTGTATGATGGTCCTCACAGCTCCCTACACACTGTATGAAGGTTCCCACAGCTCCTTACATGCTGTTTGATGGTCCCCACAGCTTCCTGTGCACTGTATTATTGTCCCCACAGTTCCTTATAATCGGTATGATGGCCCCCGTAGCCCCATATATACTGTATGATGGCCCCTGCAGCCTAATAAATATTATATGATGGCCCCCACACCCCCTTGTACGATATATATATATATATATATATATAAATTTTGGCATAGCCAGCTCACCGCTTTGAAGAAATCCAGGAATAAGTCCAGCCTGTGGTAGCAGTTTGCACGGAAAACGGATTGGAATAAATCCTTGCATGTAAAGGAAATAGTATGGTTTCTCCAGCGATCATTCCAATGGTAGGGGTAAAATATAACTTTTATTTTTCCATTACAAAGGATCCATGTTTCTTCAGTAACAATTTTGCATATAGTCAATCCCTTTTGGACGAAGTGTTTCGACACTAAATGTGTCTTCCTCCAGGTCCAAAAGGGATTGACTATATGCAAAATTGTTACTGAAGAAACATGGATCCTTTGTAATGGAAAAATAAAAGTCCTATTTTACCCCACCATTGGACTGATCGCTGGATAAACCATACTATTTCCTATATATATATACACTCACTGGCCACTTTATTAGGTACACCTGTCCAACTGTGTGTTAAGACTTAATTTCTAATCTGCCAATCACATGGCGGCAACTCAGTGCATTTAGGCATGTAGACATGGTCAAGACAATCTCCTGCAGTTCAAACCGAGCATCAGTATGGGGAAGAAAGGTGATTTGAGTGCCTTTGAACGTGGCATGATTGTTGGTGCCAGAAGGGCTGGTCTGAGTATTTCAGAAACTGCTGATCTACTGGGATTTTCACGCACAACCATCTCTAGGGTTTACAGAGAATGGTCCGAAAAAGAAAAAAAATCCAGTGAGCGGCAGTTCTGTGGCCGGAAATGGCTTGTTGATGCCAGAGGTCAGAGGAGAATGGGCAGACTGGTTCGAGCTGATAGAAAGGCAACAGTGACTCAAATTGCCACCCGTTACAACCAAGGTAGGCAGAAGAGCATCTCTGAACGCACAGTGCGTCGAACTTTGAGGCAGATGGGCTACAGCAGCAGAAGACCACACCGGGTACCACTCCTCTCAGCTAAGAACAGGAAACTGAGGCTACAATTTGCACAAGCTCATCGAAATTGGACAGTAGAAGATTGGAAAAACGTTGCCTGGTCTGATGAGTCTCGATTTCTGCTGCGACATTCGGATGGTAGGGTCAGAATTTGGCGTAAACAACATGAAAGCATGGATCCATCCTGCCTTGTATCAACGGTTCAGGCTGGTGGTGGTGGTGTCATGGTGTGGGGAATTTTTTCTTGGCACTCTTTGGGCCCCTTGGTACCAATTGAGCATTGTTGCAACGCCACAGCCTACCTGAGTATTGTTGCTGACCATGTCCATCCCTTTATGACCACAATGTACCCAACATCTGATGGCTACTTTCAGCAGGATAATGCGCCATGTCATAAAGCTCGAATCATCTCAGATTGGTTTCTTGAACATGACAATGAGTTCACTGTACTCAAATGGCCTCCTCAGTCACCAGATCTCAATCCAATAGAGCATCTTTGGGATGTGGTGGAACGGGAGATTCGCATCAGGGATGTGCAGCCGACAAATCTGCGCCAACTGTGTGATGCCATCATGTCAATATGGTCCAAAATCTCTGAGGAATGCTTCCAGCACCTTGTTGAATCTCTGCCACGAAGAATTGAGGCAGTTCTGAAGGCAAAAGGGGGTCCAACCCGTTACTAGCATGGTGTACCTAATAAAGCGGCCAGTGAGTGTATATATATATATACACTCACTGGCCACTTTATTAGGTACACCATGCTAGTAACGGGTTGGACCCCCTTTTGCCTTCAGAACTGCCTCAATTCTTCGTGGCAGAGATTCAACAAGGTGCTGGAAGCATTCCTCAGAGATTTTGGACCATATTGACATGATGGCATCACACAGTTGGCGCAGATTTGTCGGCTGCACATCCCTGATGCGAATCTCCCGTTCCACCACATCCCAAAGATGCTCTATTGGATTGAGATCTGGTGACTGAGGAGGCCATTTGAGTACAGTGAACTCATTGTCATGTTCAAGAAACCAATCTGAGATGATTCGAGCTTTATGACATGGCGCATTATCCTGCTGAAAGTAGCCATCAGATGCCTGTTCTTAGCTGAGAGGAGTGGTACCCAGTGTGGTCTTCTGCTGCTGTAGCCCATCTGCCTCAAAGTTCGATGCACTGTGCGTTCAGAGATGCTCTTCTGCCTACCTTGGTTGTAACGGGTGGCAATTTGAGTCACTGTTGCCTTTCTATCAGCTCGAACCAGTATGCCCATTCTCCTCTGACCTCTGGCATCAACAAGGCATTTCCGGCCACAGAACTGCCGCTCACTGGATTTTTTTTCTTTTTCGGACCATTCTCTGTAAACCCTAGAGATGGTTGTGCATGAAAATCCCAGTAGATCAGCAGTTTCTGAAATACTCAGACCAGCCCTTCTGGCACCAACAATCATGCCACGTTCAAAGGCACTCAAATCACCTTTCTTCCCCATACTGATGCTCGGTTTGAACTGCAGGAGATTGTCTTGACCATGTCTACATGCCTAAATGCACTGAGTTGCCGCCATGTGATTGGCTGATTAGAAATTAAGTCTTAACACACAGTTGGACAGGTGTACCTAATAAAGTGGCCAGTGAGTGTATATATATATATATACTAGCTGAAGAGCCCGGCGTTGCCTGGGCATAGTAACCAACTGTGGTTAGTTATAACAAATAATAATGATTATATTGCACATAAAAACATTTCACATCTCATATTCAACACTACAGAATTGCAACACAAATTAACTAAATGATTACACAAGTATTGATAGTATTTTATTTTCAACTCATTCAAGAGCCTTTTGATAAACAACATGTTTGGTTTTTCCGTTTGGTGCTAAGATGAACAGATTTTTGGCAGTTCCAACTCTTGAACTGATCACGTAAAGTTGATGATGAGAAAAGCATGGAGATTGCAAATCGATCCCTACTACTTAAATCGATCCCTACTACTTAAATCGATCCCTACTACTTTCAAGGACTGTCCCTGAACATTGTTAATGGACATTGCAAATAGCAGCTGAACTGGAAACTGGAGGCATTTAAAATAAAAAAACAAATCAGATGGAATGAGTGGAATTATTGGAATGAAAATGTCCTCTCCTTTGGCACATCTTGTTTCTGAGCTGTGTATCTAACCCTATCCTATGTGATAATGTCTGCTGAGCTGTATACCTAATCCTGTCCTGTGTGATACTTTCTGCTGAGCTGTATATTTAATCCTATCATGTGTTACTGACTGCTGAGCCGTGTATCTAATCCTATCCTGTGTGATACCATCTGCTGAGCAGTGTATCTAATCCTATTCTGTGATACTTACTGCTGAGCCGTGTATCTATTCCTATCCTGTGTGATACTGACTGCTGAGCTGTGTATCTATTCCTATTCTGTGTGATACTGACTGCTGATCAGTGTATCTAATCCTATTCTGTGTGATACCGTCTGCTGAGCCATGTATCTAACCCTATCCTGTGTGTTACTGACTGCTCAGCCATGTATCTAATCCTATCCTGTGCGATACTGACTGCTGAGCCGTGTATCTAATCCTATCCTGTGTAATACTGACTGCTGAGCGGTGTATCTAATCCTATTTGTGACGACTCCTGGAGTGGACCCTCTGGGTCGTGGCATCAACCCGCCCAGGGTGAGCTGACCTAGTGAGGACCACCCCCTATACAGGGAGTGTCAGGGGCAAGCCCCAGGGGGTAAGGTACCATGACGGCCGGCTCCTCACAGGAGACACGAGTGAGTGTGTCTGCAGGAACGTGCAAAGCGGGATGCGTGCAAAGGAGCACGCCACAATACAGAGCTAGATAGCAGGTGTGCCAGGAGGCACAACAGAGTACTGGAATGGGGTACAGGATAGAGCGAGTGCCAGGAGGCACAACAGAGTACCAGGCAGAGTGCAGGATCAGAGCGTGTGCCAGGAGGCACAACAGAGTACAAGGCAGAGTGCAGGACCAGAGCGTGTGCCAGAAGGCACAGCAGAGTACAAGGCAGAGTGCAGGTTCAGAGCGTGTGCCAGGAGGCACAGCAGAGTGCAGGTTCAGAGTGTGTGCCAGGAGGCACAGCAGAGTACAAGGCAGAGTGCAGGTTCAGAGCGTGTGCCAAGAGGCACAATAGAGTGCAAGGTAGAGGACCTGAATACAGCGCACAGCCAGGCAGGGACACGGCAGACCAAGCCAGGAAGTACAACAATAATCAGGCACCTCCCATAGGAAGAGGTAGCCTGATATAGCGCCTGAGTCCTAGAACTTCTGGGTCAAGTCCTCCAGTATCATAGAGAGGACAAGACCAAAGACAGCTGGGCAGAGCGCGCATGCGCACTGGAACGTAACATAACCAGGGAGCTAGGAGCGAGAGGTGCGTGTGCACACCCGACGGGACCCTCGGAGGGGCCGCAGCACCGGAAGTGGTGACGACGAACCCGGTATCCCGCCCCCAGGTGGGAGCGGCGTGACAGGCGGCGTGACACTATTCTGTGTGATACTGTGTGCTGAGCCATGTATCTAATCCTATCCTGTGTGATACTGTCTGCTGAGCCGTGTATCTATTCCTATCCTGTGTGATACTGACTGCTGAGCTGTGTATCTAATCCTATCCTGTGTGATACTGACTGCTGAGCTGTGTATCTAATCCTATCCCGTGTGATACTGACTGCTGAGCCATGTGTCTAATCCTCTCCTGTGTGATACTGACTGTTGAGCTGTGTATCTAATCCTATCCTGTGTGATACTACCTGCTGAGCCGTATATCTAATCCTATCCTGTGTGATACTGACTGCTGAGCCATGTATCTAATCCTATCCTGTGTGATACTGGGCTCCCCCTGCAGTCTGTGTCAGAGGGTGGTCTGTGTTGGCACGGTAATAAATTGTGTTATTTCCAGCTTTTCAAAAGGACGATAACACCATAGAAATGATAAGAATAATAGGCCTCAGTTACCACAACTGTCTACAAAGAAAACTGTTGCTGGTAGCGACCAATCACAGCTCATTTTTCATCTTTGAAACAGCTCTGGGACAGCGTGGCGAGTTTTGAGTGGCGACTTTTATGTGGTGAGGTTGGTGTATGTGTGGTGAAATGTGTGCTGAGGGTGGAATGTGTTGAAGCACATGGTAGTGTGTGGCGCATTTTGTGTGTGTGTTCATATCCCCGTGTGTGGTGAGTATCCCATGTCAGGGCTCCACCTTAGCAACTGTACGGTATATACTCTTTGGCACCATCGCTCTCATTCTTTAAGTCCCCCTTGTTCACATCTGGCAGCTGTCAATTTGCCTCCAACACTTCTTTCACTTTTTCCCCATTATGTAGATAGGGGCAAAATTGTTTGGTGAATTGGAACGCGTGGGGTTATAATTTCGCCTCACAACATAGCCTATGACGCTCTCGGGGTCCAGACGTGTGTGACTGTGCAAAATTCTGTGGCTGTAGATGCCAATCCCAGACATACAGTTAGGTCCATATATATTTGGACAGAGACAACATTTTTCTAATTTTGGTTCTAGACATTACCACAATGAATTTTAAACAAAACACTTCAGATGCAGTTGAAGTTCAGACTTTCAGCTTTCATTTGAGGGTATCCCAGGACAGGCCCGAACGTATAGGCGAACTAGGTGGCCGCCTAGGGCGCCGACCCAAAGGGGGCGCCAGAGAAAAAATAGAAAAAATTATAAAAAATCTTTTCAAAAGGCAAAAAGTTTTAGGGACGGAAAGAAAAGTGTACATATTTAAGGACAAATATGACGCAAGAGAGGTTGGTTGGGTTGGCAACAATTTCGATAGAATCTGAAGTTGCTAAACAAATTAATCTCGGTGACTTAGTGTCATCCTTTTCAGGAAACAAAAATTTTAATTACCTATGGTCGTTTTTGTTTTGTGTTATTGATTACTTTGTATATATTTGTCCTATACAACTTCTCAGAAGATTAAAGAGTTAGGAGAGAGTTAATTAATCATTGTTGTTGCGGTTTATTTTGCTCCTAAATTTATATCCCAAGTTTTCATCTACGGCCAAGAATAGTAGGGGCGCAACAAAATAGTTTCGCCTAGGGCGCCGTAATCTCTCGGGCCGGCCCTGGGGTATCCACATTAAAATTGGATGAAGGGTTTAGGAGTTTCAGCTCCTTAACATGTGCCACCCTGTTTTTAAAGGGACCAAAAGTAATTGGACAGATTAAATAATTGTAAATAAAATGTTCATTTCTAGTACTTGGTTGAAAACCCTTTGTTGGCAATGACAGCCTGAAGTCTTGAACTCATGGACATCACCAGACGCTGTGTTTCCTCCTTTTTGATGCTCTGCCAGGCCTTCACTGCGGTGGTTTTCGGCTGCTGTTTGTTTGTGGGCCTTTCTGTCTGAAGTTTAGTCTTTAACAAGTGAAATGCATGCTCAATTGGGCTGAGATCAGGTGACTGACTTGGACATTCAAGAATATTCCACTTCTTTGCTTTAATAAACTCCTGGGTTGCTTTGGCTTTATGCTTTGGGTCATTGTCCAGCTGTAGTATGAAATGACGACCAATCAGTTTGGCTGTATTTGGCTGGATGTGAGCACACAGTATGGCTCTGAATACCTCAGAATTCATTCGGCTGCTTCTGTGCTGTGTCACATCTTCAATAAACACTAGTGACCCAGTGCCACTGGCAGCTATGCATGCCCAAGCCATCACAATGCCTCCGGCGTGTTTTACAGATGATGTGGTATGCTTTGGATCATGAGCTGTACCACGCCTTCGCCATACTTTTCTCTTTCCATCATTCTGGTAGAGGTTGATCTTGGTTTCAGCTGTCCAAAGAATGTTCTTCCAGAACTGTGCTGGCTTTATTAGATGTTTTTAGCAAAGTCCAGTCTAGCCTTTTTATTCTTGATGCTTATGAGTGGCTTGCACCGTGCAGTGAACCCTCTGTATTTACTTTCATGCAGTCTTCTTTTTATGGTAGATTTGGATATTGATACGCCTACCTCCTGGAGAGTGTTGTTCACTTGGTTGGTTGTTGTGAAGGGGTTTCTCTTCACCATGGAGATTATTCTGCGATCATCCACCACTGTTGTCTTCCGTGGGCGCCCAGGTCATTTTGCATTGATGAGTTCACCAGTGCTTGCTTTCTTTCTCAGGATGTACCAAACTGTAGATTTTGCCACTCCTAATGTTGTAGCAATTTCTCAGATGGGTTTTTTCTGTTTTTGCAGTTTAAGGATGGCTTGTTTCACCTGCATGGAGAGCTCCTTTGACTGCTGGTTTCCTTCACAGCAAAACCTTCCAAATGCAAGCACCACACCTCATATCAACTCCAGGCCTTTTATCTGCTTGAGAATGACATAACGAAGGGATTGCCCACACCTGTCCATGAAATAGCCTTGGAGTCAATTGTCCAATTACTTTTGGTCCCGTTAAAAACAGGGTGGCACATGTTAAGGAGCTGAAACTCCTAAACCCTTCATTCAATGTTAATGTGGATACCCTCAAATGAAAGCTGGAAGTCTGAACTTCAACTGCATCTGAATTGTTTTGTTTAAAATTCATTGTGGTAATGTCTAGAACCAAAATTAGAAAAATGTTGTCTCTGTCGAAATATATATGGACCTAACTGTATACACATACATATAAACATACACACACACACATTGAGCTTTATATATTAGATATATACAGTATATAGTGCACTAGTCTCCTCATCAGTGTGGTTATGGTGGTTTTTTAAATATTTTTGTTGTGAAAAGAAATTTGCAAAATGTATAGGCATATATATATATATATATATATATATATATATATATATATATATATATATACACACACACACACACACACATATACTCATTTTTGTCACCATTTCTACAGACCCTTAAAGCATTTATTTTTCAATCAATGGAGCTGTGAGAGTCCATATTTTTTGTAGGGCAAGACGACATCTATTTTCATACCAATTTGGGATATGACAGTTTGAACACTCCTTACTGTATGTTTTTGCAGCTTTTTGAAGATCAATACATTATTTTTTCCAGTCACGATGTTTATCTTTCAGGTTAGTTACAGGGCCACTCCAGCTTTTTTTTTTTTTCTTTCAGTGCTGCAGTAGTGCTGCTAATGTAATTTCACTGCTGTTAGTCTTATACGTACCACCGGCCGTTTTCAGCTCTTCCCGCTGCTGCTCCTGTCTACTATTTTGTGACGGCGACTTGTGACTAACCAGAAATCAGAGGTAATAGTCACAAGTCCTCAATGTAAGTATATGAGAGTCGGGCCTTGTTCTGCCTCTCATAGACTTACATTGATTAGTGACCTTCCGACTGGCCATCAAACCCTGCAGCGATCCAGCAGGTCACAAACTGCTTGAGACCGACCGAAGTAGCGTTGGGAATAGATGAAAACAGCTGCTGGTAACTATAAGGTCACGATCACACGTTGAGTATTTGATGAGTTTTTTACCTCAGTATTTATAAGCCAGAACAAGGAGAGGAACGGTCAGAGGAAAAGTATAACAGAAACACGTCACCACTTCTGTATTCATCACCCACTCCTGGTGTTGGCTTACAGATGCTGAGGTAAAAAAAACCTCAAATATATTCAACGTGTGCACGTGGACGAAAACTAGGGACAGGAAACTTAGATTATTGGCACCACTCCAGCGCTGCACTAAAGAAATGCTGTAGAGGTGCTTTAAGTTTATACATTGATAGATCGAACTTTTACGGCGTTATCGCATGTGTATTTTTTAAATTTTGTAATATCTATAGTTTTAATGGGGAAATGGAGGATTAATTTAACTTTTTTCATGGTTTTTTTTTAAACTTGTTTTTTTTTTCTTTTTATGTTTTACTGTATTTATTAGCCCCCTTAGGTGATCTGAACCTGCGTTTGTCTGATCGCTTGAGCTATGTACTATAATACCTCAGTACTGATGGATAGAGCAGAAGTATGGCATTACACAGCCTATGATCCGTACATACTAAAGAACTTTAATGCAATAAATATCAACATAATAAGATACACAAGACATGTTGACTTTTAAATGGAAGGTTTTGGCCACGGCTTTTATTAAATTTAAATATATAAATCAATAACTTATAAACCATACCTCAGTTTAGCAAAAGTCACGTTTACCATTTAACTTATAAACCATACGGCAGCTTAGCCAAAGCTCAATACCATTTACCATTTAACTTATAAACCATATGGCAGCTTAGCCAAAGTTCAAGCCCCGTTTACCATCATGCTATCCATTCAGTTCCTCGAATAACTTATCCAACGGCCACTCTCGACTAAAAAACATTAGGTGCAAGTGGCCCCGCCCTACCAAGGGCCAATTCAACCATTGTCTGCAGGTTAAGATTAAAAATATAATTACCTATTTCAGATAGGTTTGGCATACCAACCATACCAAGTCAACATGCCTGAAAGAAAAAAATGCCAATAGATGGCATAAACTTTCACATGGCTCGGTTCAACCTTTTACAGATTTTTTCACAAAAACTTAAATCCATAGAGTCTAGCCAGAGAAGCCTCAGCACAATTTGTAAAAATATAAAAATAACACTGGGAAACATGCTTTTCAGTTTTACCAAACTTTCCTACATCTGGCATAATAAATCGATGGTGCCGAGCTTTCCCACATTGTTTCCTTAATGTTGGGTAATGGGGCCCTGCTGAACTTAATGGTCATTCAGTCCATTAGGCTGGTCCATTTTTCTCCTCTTATACCAAACCAAAAATCCTTACTAAATCAAAAGACATAGATAAAATCAAACCATAGCAGCGTTGCCGAGTTTTCCATTCTGTCCAGCGAACCAAAGAACTGCCCAGGATCCATGCTTTGTGACACCGAAAAAAACTACAAAAGTTAATGCCATATTATTTTCGAATGTATAACTCATAACATTTTGAACTCCATCTTCCCAGCTTTAAATCATGGCCTCACTGAAGCCAATCCTGGCCACCTCTATCGCAGATCCCAATCTTTTTGGAGGAAAGGGTAGAAAAGTATATGTCAACCAGACCCATTTTTGATAAACACGTTTGAAAATACTCCTGAACTAGAACTGCGTAATAGGCTTGCCAGTAAGATGACTAAGGAACTTATTCATACCAGCAGGGTGTACACCAATATATTGTCTGCATAAACTGGACAAAATGGCTTCTTTGAAAAATGCATCAAATGTAAACCATTGCCCTATAGCATCATGTTAAAGATAGTGCCACAAGAAGGCGCTCATGTGTCAGGCGCTTTCATGTGTTCCAAGTCCATGGTGTGTTTGTGGCAGGGTAGCACTCAAGGTTGCTTCCTCCGTCCCCTCCCACCAACAATGGACAATAGAGAGCGGATGATTATCCTCTTCATCTCCTGACTGTTGCACACCCATCACCTTTTCTTTGTCCATTTGTTCCTCGGCTCCTGCATCTTCACTGTTTGTCTGGTACAATGAGCCCCCCTCGATCACTGTAAGTCATCCTCCCATGGCACCCAACTGTGCGACAACCATCCAGAACTTAAGAGATATTGTTATCCCTTGTGCATCCTCCTCTGTTCCACCTATTCCTTTGGGACCACCACCTCCTCCCGCAGACAATTCAGTGTGCTCCAGCATGTAAATGACCTGAATAGTGATGCTGATGACGGCATCATCAGCGTTAACCCTCTTTGTAGCCATTTTATAACTGTGCCCACTCCGCAAGCATGATTTGCACCATGTCCGTACTGCATTGGCCCATGCTATGGAAAAGAACATACTGCACCAGGGCTCATTGTTGCTGCCATAATCACTGCAACATGTGCAGAGTGGAATTCCACCGTGTCGGCACATTGCAAATCGAACTGTTAACCAGTCTAGTGACAGAACTCTGTAGCGATGCAAGTTGATGACCTGCGGGGTGTGATCAGTCACCAGGTTTGCACCATTATCGCACACGGCCTTCTCTTGCTCCAGGCTGTGCGACTGCAATCTTCAAGGCATATTAATTTAAACACTGCCTGATTGCGGTGAGCCCTAGCTGTGCATTACAAAGGTGGGAAGGATTCTCTCTGCACTGTTAGAACACTTCTCATTAAGGGATAGGTTGATGGCGCAGGTGGAGGCAGTAGAGGAGGCAGAAGCAGTGGAAGTGTTACAGAGGTTTGTCCTGCTAGCCTTGGAGATTCCAAGACATGCAGAGCAGCCCAGTGCCCAGTTAGCTAGATGTAATGTCCTTGGCCATGTTTGCTCATCCAGGTGTCAGTGGTAAAATGCAACCTGGCAGATTTTTTTCAAAGAATGGGTGATGTTGTCTGTGACATGGTGGTGTAGCGCAGGCACAGCTTTCTTAGAGAATAGCAACCGGTACTGGAGAACTGCGACGGCCATATGCTTTACAAAACCGTCTGTACCCACAAGACGGAAATGCCGCATTTCCTTGGCCAACAGATGGGAGATGGTGAAGTTTTAACTCTTAGCTTTGGCATGTGTAGGAGGAAACATTCTTTTACGTGACCACAACTGCGGGATCGAGGGCTGGATACTGTGCTGAGAGGGTGGAGTAGGGTTAACACGACAAACTGCTGGACTGTGAGGTGCAGACAGGGAGGTAACGGTGGCTTGAGAAAAATATTGTGCGTTGGGTGAAAAATAAACAGCAAAAACACTTGCCACAGTAAAGAAAGCAGCAGATGCGGTTGATGGGACGCTTGGTGGTTGGCGAGGCCCTCTAGTCTGCATTTTAGCACAGGGAGATTCCTAGACTAACGCATGATGATCGCGCATGCGCCAGTTCATGTATGCAGAAGTCAAATTATTGCAATTTTTTAATAAGTTGATTTTTTTTTCAAAGATGACAGATAACAGGAGTTGGGTCATCCTCTATGGTCTCAAAAAAGGCCCAGGCTAGGCAACCCTTGCTGGCCCTGCGAACAGCAGACCTACTACCACTGCTGGCCACAGCCATAGTTGTGGCTGAGGATTTAATGCTTGTCGTAATTGCATCACTCCGTGCCTGTGCGGCAAGTTGGAACGTAACCTCCTCATTGAGTGTTCAAAGCTCCTACATGTAGAAGACAGGAAACCACATTGAAGAGAAAGTGGGAGATGACTTTTTATTTTGTGCCTGAGGCTTCCTGTCCAATAGGGGCGGATCGTACTCTCTCATGTGTGCTGTCATGGGTGTGGGGAAAAAAATGTTCCTGTGCTGAGATAATCTTATAAATGTGCCCCTGCTATGTACTGTGTAATGGCTGTGTCTGATCTGAAATCACTTTACCTTTTCTTCATTCTTGGGAATAAGAAGTCGCAGGGTGCTAGGTCGGGCACCAAAAGCTGTCATCCAACATCAGTCTCTATAATAAACTTGACAGTGTGAAAATGTGTCAAATTTAAAGATTTTTTTAGTGTGTAAATATAAGACAAGATTTCCAAATCTGCCTAGCTTTTCCCTACTCTTGCAAAAACATGAGGATCATGAAGAGTACATCCTCATCCATTTACTCCAAATCCCCTATAGGTGAGCAAGTGCATCTTCTAAATTGGACAAACCTTTAACCCCTTACCTACAATTGACGTAATATTCCGTCCATGTGACCCTGGACCTAATTACCATGGACGGAATATTACGTCACCGCGATCAGCGGCACCCACGTGGTGAGCGCCTCTGATCGCGGCCGAGTGTCAGCTAATTATCATAGCTGACACCCGGCACAATGTGTCAGGGGCGGTCACGGACCGCCCCCGACACATTAACCCCTTGCACACCGCGATCAAACACGATCGCGGTTTTCCCGGGGTTAAAGGGAAGCATCGGCAGGGAGGTGGCTCCCTCCTTGCTTCCCTGAGCCCCCCACGGCAGCGCAATGTGCAGCACTGCTGCGGCGGACTCCTTTCCTGCAGGTCCCCGGATCCAATATGGCGACAGGGACCTCCGGGGGCCTGCAGGAAGCTGGCTTCCTCAGTGCCTGTAAAGCGCAGGCATGAGGAAGCCTGTGCAGTGCCTGTGCTGTGACAGATCAGCGATCTGTCACAGGACAGTTATGTCCCCCCTGGGACATTGTAATAAAGTAAAAAAAAAAAAAAAAAAGTGTAAAAATAATTTAAAAAAAAATAAATATTCCCCAATAAATTCATTATTTGGAAATATTAAAAAAAAAAAAAAAAAAAAAACCACAATAAAAGTACACATATTTAGTATCGCTGCGTCCGTAACGACCCGCCCTATAAAACTGTCCCAATAGTTAACCCCTTAAAAAATAAAAATACAAAACGAAGCAAAAAATAATGATTTATTATCATACCGCCGAACAAAAAGTGCAATAACGCGCGATCAAAAAAAACGCATATAAATATCCATGGTACCGCTGAAAACGTCATCTTGTCCCGCAAAAAACGAGCCGCCATACAGCATCATCAGCAAAAAAATAAAAAAGTTATAGCTCGCAGAATAAAGTGATGCAAAAATAATTATTTTTTATATAAAATTGTTTTCATTGCATAAAAGCACCAAAACATAAAAAAACTACCTAAATGAGGTAACACTGTAACCGTACTGACCCGAAGAATAAAACCGCCTTATAAATTTTACCGCACCTGGAACGGCATAAACGCACCACCCAAAAGAAATTCATGAAACGCTGGTTTTTGTAAATTCTGCGTCCCAAAAAACGAAATAAAAAGCGATCAAAAAATGTCACATGCCCGAACATGATACCAATAAAAGCGTCAACTCGTCCCGCAAAAAAATAAGACCTCACATGACTCGGTGGGTCAAAATATGTAAAAATTATAGCTCTCAATATGTGGTGATGCAAAAACTATTTTTACAATAAAAAGCGTCTTTTAGCGTGCGACAGCCGCCAAACATAAAAACCGCCATAAATAGTAAATCAAACCCCCCCCGTTATCACCCCCTTAGTTAGTGAAAAATAATAAAATTAAAAAAATGTATTTATTTCCATTTTCCCATTAGGGTTAGGGCTAGGGTTAGAATTGGGGGTTTCCACTATTTGCGCACATCAGGTGCTCTCCAAACGCAACATGGCGTCTGATCTCAATTCCAGTCAATTCTGCGTTGAAAAAGTCAAATGGTGCTCCTTCCCTTCCAAGCTCTGCCATGCACCCAAGCAGTGTTTTACCCCCTCATGTGGGGTATCAGCCTACTCAGGACAATTTGCAAAACAACTTTTGGGGTCCTATTTCTCCTGTTGCCCTTAGGAAAATAAAAATTTTGGGGCAAAAATATCATTTTTGTGGAAAATAAATAATTTTTTTATTTTCACGCCTGGGCGTTATAAACTTCTGTGAAGCACTTGGGGGTTCAAAGTTCTCACCACACATCTAGATAAGTTCCTTAGGGGGTCTAGTTTCCAAAATGGTGTCATTTGTGGGGGGTTTCCACTGTTTTGGTACATCAGGGGTTTTCCAATCGCGACATGATGTCCGATCTCAATTCCAGCCAAAAACGTCAAATGGCGCTGCTTCCCTTCCGAGCTCTGCCATGCGCCCAAATAGTGGTTTACCCCCACATGTGGGGTATCAGCATACTCAGGACAAATTGTACAATAACTTTTAGGGTCCTGTTACCCTTGGGAAAATAAAAATTGGGGTGAAAAGATCATTTTTGTGGAAAAAATATGATTTCTTAATTGTACCGCTGTACGTTATAAACTTCTGTAAAGCCCTTGTGGGTTCAAAGTTCTCACCACATATCTAGATAAGTTCCTTGGGGGGTCTAGTTTCCAAAATGGGGTCACTTGTAGGGGGTTTCCACTGTTTAGGTACATCAGGGACTCTCCAAACGTGACATGGCGTCCGATCTGAATTCCAGCCAATTTTGCATTGAAAAAGTCAAACGGCGCTCCTTCCATTCTGAGCTCTGCCATGCGCCAAAACAGTCGTTCCCCCCACATATCAGGTATCAGCGTACTCAGGACAAATTGCACAATAACTTTTGCAGTCCAATTTCTCCTGTTACCCTTGGTAAAATAAAAAAAATTGAACCTGAAGTATTTTTTTTGTGAAAAAAAATTTAGATGTTCATTTTTTTTTTTTAAATATTCAAAAAAATTCCTGTGACGCACCTAAAGGGTTAATAAACTTCTTGAATGTGGTTTTGAGCACCTTAAGGGGTGCAGTTTTTAGAATGGTGTCACTTTTGGGTATTTTCTATCATATAGACCCCTCAAAGTGGCTTCAAATGTGATGTGGTCCTAAAAATAAAATGGTGTTGTAAAAATGAGAAATCGCTGGTCAAATTTTAACCCTTATAACTTCCTATCAAAAAAAAATTTTGGTTCCAAAATTGTGCTGATGTAAAGTAAACATGTGGGAAATGTTAGTTATCAAGTTTTTTTTGTGTGCCGTATCTCTGTGATTTAAGGGCATAAAAATTCAAAGTTGGAAAATTGCAAAATTATCAAAATTTTCGCCAAATTTCCGTTTTTCTCACAAATAAACGCAAGTTATTTGAATGAAATTTTACCACTAACATGAAGTACAATATGTCACGAGAAAACAATGTCAGAATCACCGGGATCCATGGAAGCGTTTCAGAGTTATTACCTCATAAAGGGACAGTGGTCAGAATTGTAAAAATTGGCCCGGGAGTTAACGTGCAAACCACCCTTGGTAGTGAAGGGGTTAATAACTTCCCAATAATACTCATACCTGTGTTAAGGAAATATTTTATTCAAAAATCATTTGTTACACAATAGCATTACCTCTGCCCTGAGCCAAGAAAAGAAGCAACTTCATAAGAAATACGGTCATTTTACATGTGTTATACAGCATGATGAATTATAATTAATAATATTTAATCAAGTTAATATGAAAAAATGTCACAAATCTGAAATCACAAAGTATACAATAATCTTATTTCCAGCAGTGGCATATACTTAGAAAACGCAGAAGCATTAATGAGCTGTATAGTTTGAGCTCTGTAGTTTGACATCAACAAGCATTGTTAATACAAAGAAGGCATAGAAGTTATTACAGGAAAGATGTATATCTTTGTACCGTTAGCCATTGTTCCCGTTGTTAGCCATTGTTAGCCATTGTAGCCGTTGTTCAGTTAGCCATTAAAAGGTATCAACTACTGAGGACTCTCAATCCTGAATATTTTTCTAGAAGTTATTAGTAAGCTAAACAATCACTGTAGAGAAGAATGAACTAGAAACACTGGTAGAACAAAGGAAATGTGAAATATTTCTGTATCACACATTCAGTTTAAGGAGATTGATTACGCATGCACGGCCAACTGTTGGAGACAGAAAAATTTTTTTTCTCTCATTCTTCCAAGTAAAAAGGTGATGATGTGCCATGAAACATAACTTGAAAGTCCATTTCCTGTGCCCCGCAAATTATATATTTAAGTTACCACATATAAGGCAAAGGAAAAACCCTTCTATATGTAAAGAAACAGGTCAAAACATATCTCCAGTATGAAAAGAAACCTTGTCTGGATATCAGAGGCCTTACTTCCAATCACGATGTGCAGTCCTGTAGGTGAAAGCTCCCCAGAGGCAAACCCTCCTTTTTCCTGATCTTAGGACAGACATTCCTTTTTACAGCGCTAGCTGATCGGAACAACAAGTCCCATAGTTTAACATTGATTCTCACTAGGCCTTTCCAAATAACAGCACCATGAATGATGAGAACCTTTTTTTCTACACACGACTTATCCAGATAAAAGTTAGGATAAAATAAAAAAGCAAAAACATTTATCTAGCCTATTGTCGGCATTTATTTAAAAAAAAAAAAAAAAAAAAAAAAAAAAAAAAAAGATAAAAGAATTAAAACTGTTCCTATACAGTAAAATATAAAGACATTAAACTGTTCCAAATTATTATGCAAAAAGAGTTTAGGAGTGATAAGGTTAGAATTTTTTTGTTTGTCATTTAAACTCATTGATGGTGATGTGTGTCACGGCTCTTTATATCACTGAAAGCAATTGCAGATACCTGTGCAAATTAGTTTGGCAGGTGTGTCCAAATAAAGGCAAGACTACTTAAGAAGGCTGTTCCACATTATTAAGCAGCCTACATTTTTTGCCAAAATGGGAAAGAAAAAGGATGTGTCGGCTGCTGAGAAGCAACAAATTGTGGAGTATTTAGGTAAAGACATGACTACAATCAACATTGCCAAGACACTTCATCGTGATCATCGCACAATCAAGAAGTATGTAGCTGATTCCCAGCACACACGTGTGCGTGCTGATAAGGAAAAATTGAGGACTCTTTCCAACAGGCAATTGCGTCAGGTTAAAAGAGCAGCTGCAAAAATGCCTTGTCATAGCAGCAAAGTTTTTGAAGCTGCTGGTGCCTCCAACGTCCCCCAAACAACAAGATGCAGGGTCCTTCAGAGGTTTGCAGCTGTGCGTAAGCCATCCTGTCGACCACCTCTATCCACTGCAAACAAGCAGTAACGGCTCCAGTGGGCCAAACGATACATGAAGACTGACTTCCAAACTGTTTTGTTCACCGATGAGTGCCGTGCAACGCTCGATGGTCCAGATGGATGGAGTGGAGGATGGCTGGTTGATGGACACCCCATGAAAACACGGCTAAGGCGCCAACAAGGAGGAGGTGGAGTAATGTTTTGGGCTGGAATCATGGGGAGAGAGATTGTCGGCCCCTTTAGGATCCCTGAAGGGGTAAAGATGAACTCCATAATCTATGTGGAGTTTCTAAAACAGCACTTCCTGCCATGGTTCAAGAGGAAGAACCGTGCTTTCCGCAGCAAGATCATTTTCATGCATGATAATGCACCGTCTCATGCTGCAAATAACACATCTGCTTCTCTTGCTGCTATGGGCATAAAAAAGGACAAACTTATGGTGTTGCCACCATCTTCCCCTGACCTCAACCCCATTGAGAACCTCTGGAGCATCATCAAAAGGAGTGTCTATGATGGCGGGAAGCAGTTCACATCTAAGCAACAGCTCTGGGAGGGTATTCTGTCCACATGCAAAACAATTGAAGCACAAACCATCCAAAAACTGACAAATTCAATGGACGAGAGTTCAGAAGCTTCTTTCGAACAAGGGGTCCTATGTGCAAATGTAACATCACCTAGAATTAAGTTTTGACTTGAAAACTGTTTGATTTCATTTTGTAATAAGATGATAATGCTTATAATTTCACAATTGACCATTTTTTTGTTCAAAATAAAAATGTTGAAAACTCTGCTGTGCATAATAATTTGGAACATGCATTTTGAGTGTTTCTTATTTTTAAAAATATACTGTTTTCATAGGCAGTTTGTTCAAAAACATTGCAATTATACTAGAATATTAGATGACTGGAATATAACAATGACTGCAATTCATATAGGTAATTTAGAGAAAATATGAGGAAATATTTTTTGCATAATAATTTGGAACACAGTGTAAAGGGATTGTCCGGTCTAAAACGACAAATCTGCAGTCACTGTACTTGAAGTCAGACTTGTGAATTCACAGGTCACGCACTGAATGCCGTGAGGATTCTCTGGTGTCAGAGCGAGGAATGACCGCCATGTGACCACAAGTATGTGATATGCATACTCCCTGACACAATCCGACTAGACTGTTTACAGCCTTGCGCAATACACTTGCACTGAGCGTGCCAGAAGCATTCAAGTAGGACTCTGGCCGGGAGTATGTATATTACATACTTAATCACATGACTGCCGTTCCCAGCGTTGACACCAGAGAATCCTCACGGCATGTGGTGCATACGCTGTCACAGAGTGACTGCCGACTTGTCGTTTTAGATCGGACAACCCCTTCAAATACAAAAAGGATGGGGAAAATTTTTTTTAAAAAATTATATATAACTATTTTGCTACATCGCTTGTCTAGCTTTTTTTTTTTTTTTTTAGGACCCATGTTGTCAGCACATTCAAAACTAAAATTTTCAGAAACATTATCAATATTTTACTATAATTTCAGAAAATGCAAGTGCATTACTCAGATATTGGTGACCGACAGGCACCCCCACCGAGCAGCAGTTGCTGTGACAGCTGGATGTACACAGTGTACAGACAAGAAACAGCACCGCTCCATACACTGTAATGGTTTGGGTTCTATTGGGATCTGTGCTGAAGCAACTGAGAAAAGTGACTAAAGTGTATCGAGTGTTCCAGGTTCACATACTGTCTACAGATGGCAGTGGTGAGAAAGGCCGATTTGCAGGGATGGTACGTGTCACAATCCGACCAATCCTTGTGACTGGTCATTATTATCTAAACAGAGGACAACCCATTAAGGTGTTCTAGTGCTGTGCCCAAGACATCGGCATTTTCTGCTTTTTGCACAATTATATCTTTCCTCTGCCAGATTTCTGCTTTATAACATGCTGCATGCTAGCAAACCAGCGTGTTCAACATGACAGGTTTTGTCTCGTTAGGCCATGTACTATGATCTCATTTAAAAATGGCACAAAAGTCAGTGAATAAAATACAACACAAAAAGGTAGTCCTAAAGAAGGCAACTTTGATTTTTTTTAGAATAATATCCCTTTACACTTTAAAGGCAACATGTTTACAATAGTTACATAAAAAAAAAATAAAAGGAAGTTGAAGGCAGATTTTTATTCCCATGCCAGCTCATTGACCATTCCATACTATTAATGAAGATTAGCTACCCTTAAAGGAGTTTTCCCACTATAAAGAGCAATGTTATATAAACCTACAAGATATCATAACTTCTTAATTGCTGAGGTCCAACTAGCAGAAACTCCATGATTTGTAAAACATATAGATTAACAGTTTATGTTAACGTACCTATATATATATATATATATATATATATATATATATATATATATATATATATATATATATATATATATATATTATATAAAAAAAATAGCAGTGCTGGGAAACTGCCAATGGGACGTCTGTCCTTTTGTTTCAGGGGGTCTAAAAGGCTGCAGACCTCATTTGTTTTGTATGGCTTTGTAACAATAGATTTTAAAATTCTGCATATAGGATCTTTGTCGCAAATATTGCGGTCCAATAAATGTAATTTCCAGAATACAAAATAGGTGTTTGAGCAATTAAGAGCCATGAACAAAGTTATGTGCAATAGTTTCTAAACACAGGCTATCTAACCGTGTCTCATTCACATAGCATATGGCCACATCATTTGAGCGGGTCTCTGTGGTTGTAAACTTCAATAAAGTTTTCAGTCTTTGGAAAGGACCACAGATCTGGTCATTTTCCATTGTGCTCACAGGAATAATAAGTAAAAGTTTGAGAAATTTGCCCAGCTCGTTGAAAAATTCCTTAACTTCAGGACTAACTGACTTGTAAAGGCCTACAGCTTCGGATAAAGAACTGTAGCTGTTTTTGTGAGCAAACATTTCTAACTGGACCTTTAACATACGAACATTGAATTCCGGATATTTAGAAAGGACTCCAAGTTTTTGCTCAATAACATTGTCAGATTCCCCTTTGCCTGCACAAAGCAAAACATCTTCAAGAATGCAATATTCCATAAAGCCTTGTTGGAAAAATTGGTTGTCCAGCTGAGAAACTATTGCATCGATCATTCTGAAATACTCAGTTTTAAAATAATCCTCTTTAGTAACAGAAATTTGTGGTTGCACCGCTTCTGTATTTTGAGAGCACAGTGTTGGCTGTGGAATGGATAAAGGTGACAGGTTAAGTTTTATGACAAAATCTTCTGCTTGTCTTAGGAAATCCACCACAGGAGCTTCTTGGCGTACCCTTGTTAAAATTTCTTTCACCATCTTTATTTTTTTCAAAGTGTTCAACATGAGCCTGTTCTGGTCATCAAAATTAATGTTCAGAATATTCAACGACTCCAGTACTGCCCTTACAATGAGCAAACTCACAATTGTATTGCCGTCGATGAAGTCTAGTAACAATGCGTGAGCTTTTACGCCGGAAACACCTGCATGTGTTTGCATTTCTCTAAGACCATCTATGATCAAACCATAGTGCTGAATTACAGTATTTATCAGTGCCAAGTTCACATACCAGTTGGAAGAACATAAAATCCTTGTATGGCATGGAACATTTGAGGTCACCTCAGCAAATAAAAATTTAAACTTTGACGTTTTGCTAAATAATTTGCATAGGTTGTTTACAGAATATACGGCCTGTTGCAATAACGGGCTTGTATGGCTAGCATTTCTTGCTAAAAAATTGCCGCAAGGAGCTCCACAATGGACAAACCTGGCTAAAGGTTGTTTCTGTTTCAGCAAAGTTTGGGACTCCATGTAGCTAGAAGATGTGACAGATGATCCCTCAAATGAAATTCCTCTTAGAAGATCAATAGGCAAAGAATGTCGATCAAGAATATCTAAGATGAGATTTGCAGCAGAAGTACCAGTGTCCTCCATCGGATCAAGAAATCCAATGAATTCCTCTTGAGGGTGCATGTCTGAATCCAAGTATCGCAAAAAGAGGCTCAGCTGATGTGACTCTGAATTTTGAATGCTGTCTAATATTATGGAGTAGTACATTGAACCTTGATTAACTTCTCTTGTGATTAAAGATGTGATTTCATTGCTCATTAGGCCAATTATTTCATGTTGGATTTCGTGACTAGTGAAATTTTGATTAGTCATGAGCCAGTATTTAAACACATCATTGTCTTGACCTAAAAACTTTAGAAGCTCAAACAAACTCTCTTCAATTGATTCGTGAGTCTGAAACGTGTGACCTCTATGAATCAAAAACCGTATGGAACTAATCAGTTTATTCAAGCATAGAGTTGGAATAGCCTGTCTAACTTTTCGTTGCTGCTCCAATGCAGCTTCTCTCTTCTGATTCTGTAAGGCATGCATTAACTTCCAAGTAGCAAACTCATGGCTTTTAGACTTTTGATGAGAACCAAACTTTTCCCGAGCCTTTTTCCAATTTGAAAATCCTACTGCAGTAAATACTGAATCCCTTCTCCTGGTGGAACCCAAAAGGCCCATGCTCTCAGCTTTTCCACAAGTAAAACAAAGAACGCCTTTCAACTGAGGGTTATAGTGAAGCCATGGAAAATCCGTGTACCAAGCACTCTGGAATCTTAGTTTCCTGGTACCAAAACACTGTGGGGGGACAAGTTCTGCAGATGGCTGAAATGGCTTATCAACATCAAAAAATTTAGTCGTGTTTTCATCTATCGGACAATGATAACTTGTGCTAGAGTCCAATACTTCTTCGGCAAATGCATTCAAGCTTATATCAGCTTCATGGGAATGGCTGCTTGACTGCGTAACATCATCACCGTACAGACCAAAGCCTTTCAACCAAGCTTCTTCACAGCTGTCAGCTTCATCCTCATCTTTAATTTCTTTCTTAATTATCTCAATATTCACTGGGCAAAATCTTTTTTCCTCCACTGCTATTAATTCATCATCATGTGGACGTTTAAATGAAGGATAAACAGAATCCTAAAAAGAAAAAAAAAAAAGTTATTTTTTGCTACGCAATTTTATGATGTTACAGAAACATTAATGTTTAGCAAAATGTTCCATATACTTAGAATGAAGGAGCAAGACTGCCCCAACTTCAAATAACCATTGAGTGCTATACCAGCAAAGCTCCCAGATATATTATCAATGGTGGCATTGACATAGTCTGGCTAAGGCTAAGGTCACACTTGCTTATGGCTGTTCTGCGTATAGCTGCATACTTCCTCCCTTAAGCTCCGCCTACTTCCAAATGCGTCCTGCGTACCGATCGTCAACATAAGGTAAGCAAGGACATGCGTTGTATGCGGATGCTTCAGCATGCGGTGTTTTGACGTGCCCACAGACCGCACGGGAACGCAACATGTTGCATTTCTGTGTGGTCAGCGGGCAAGTCAAAACGCCACATGCGGACGCATCCGCATACAACGCATGTCCCTGCGTACCCAATGTTAACGATAGGTAAGCAGAACACAGGATGCATGCGGAAGTAGGCGGAGCTTAAGGGAGGACGTACGCAGCCATAGGCAGACTAGCCAAACGTAGGCCAGCCATACGCAAGTGAGAACTTAGTCTAAGAACAGTTTTACACATCCAGGTTTAGCTGTCCTGACCCAAACTTGACAGCCATATAAGCCCCTATTGATCTTATACTGAAGATCTTGACTTATCCCAAAAACAGATAATTAATATCATAGGGCTGGACTACACAGTTAACACCTTCCAGACATATGACATACATGTACATCACACTCCAGGTGCACATGTATGGAGAAGGCTCAGGAGCTGATGCCAACCAATATTCAGGAGATGCTCGTTTTAATACCACCAGCATTTGCATGTAACAGCAGCAATCAGAAATGAGGCAGTGTGGAAACAATGCTGCAAAGTTATGTTTATCAATTAAAAAAAAAAAGCAAAGCGAATGATTAAAAGAGAAAGCTACAGTATTTTCCGGCGTATAAGACCGTTCAACACCTGAAATTCTTAAAGCCGTGGCTCTTCTTATATGCCGGGTGCGGACCAATCATCATATAGTGGGGGGGGGGGGGGGGGGGAGTGATCCCGACGACGAAGGGAGGGTGTAAGTGCAGTATCCCCCATATTACCTCATTTGTAGGGGAGCTAAGTAAAGAAATGTTATTTAACAAAAAAAAAAAAAAAAAAGGATTTGTGATGTCATTTCTGCCCAATCTCCACCTCCTCTTTTACATTTGTCCAACCCACACTCCATTACACACACATAGATAGATACACAGACAGAAAGATAGATATGGGATAGATAAATGGAAATGGGATAGATATATGGATAGATGTTATGATTGAGTCACCGTAGGAGGCAGACACAAAAATAGAAGCTACGTCCAGAAAACCAGAGAAGTTGGCAACTATCAGATTGCAGACCCCTGAACCTATCAACACAACTAGCAGTAGCCGTGGGGGTTTCCTACGATGCCCTAGACCCCTCGATCACAGCCGGAGAGCTAAATAGCCTAAAGACAGAAAAGGAAATCTAAACTGCCCCAGAGCAGACCCCAAAGTAAAAGGCAGCCCCCAACATATAATGACGGTGAAGCAAGATGAAAAAACACTCACACAGATAGAAAGATAGGCTGAGCAAACAATGGGGCCCAAGCTAACTAAACAGAACAGGAAAGGAAGGTTGCTGTCTGCAATCTGCCAAAACCCTATCAAAGACATAAGCCAACAAGCTGATATGGAAAAAGACCCTGAAGCAGCTAGGCTTCAAAAACTAAATCAGCACTCAGGTATTTTCAGAAGACAGAGCTAAAGGAATTCAGCACACCCCAGCAGGGAATGGCAGAAATCCAGAAAAACAAAGCAAAACAAAGTCAAAGCACAAAGGCAAAAAGCCGAGCAGAAAACTTAGCTTTAGAAGAGCAGGAATTCAGACTGGTCTCCAAGGATCCCACAGAGAAATCACCCGCAGGGCAGAAGGGCGTCGGCAGCCTTATATCCAGTCAGTAACTCCACTCAGCCAGTCATCATCATCAGGCTCAGGTGTTTGATAATCAGGCTCACTACCTTTCTTTACCAGAAGAGAGAGTTCCTCGGGCCTCAGTAGTGAAGGGGAAAAAGAGCCATCTATGTATCTATCTGTTGAGTTCAATCTATATCCATATTTATTAATGAACAATGTTTCATTTAAAAAAAAAAAAAAAAAAAAAAAAAAAACCATTGGGGGCTCCTGCACAATTTTCTGCGCCAGAGGGGGAAAGTTGACGGCCGGGGGCCAATATTCGTAGCCTGGGAAGGGGGTAATACCCATGGCCCCTTCCCAGGCTATGAATATCAGCCCGCAGCTGTCTGCATAGCCTTTACTTTAAAAAAAAAAAAAGAAATGACGTGGGGTCCCCCTATATTTTATAGCCAGAAAGGCTACAAAGACAGCTACGGGCTGATATTCTTAGCCTAGGAAAGGGCCATGGATATTGCCCCCCCCGGCTACAAATACCAGGCTGTAGCCGCCCCAGAAATGGCGCATCTATAAGATGCACCAATTCTGGCACTTAGCCCCTCTCTTTCCACTCCCGTGTAGCGGTGGGATATGGGGTAATAAGGGGTTAATGTCACCTTGCTATTGTAAGGTGAGATTAAGTCCGGTTAATAATGGAGAGGCGTCAATAAGACGCCTATCCATTATTAATCTTATATTAGTAAAGGGTTAAAAAAACACATAAGAATAAAGTATTTTAATGAAATAAAACACAACACGGTTTTCATATTTTTACTGCACGCCCAGATCCAAATGATGCCCTCGGTCTCCTATAATAAAAAGTAAAAAAATAAACCAACCATATACTCATATACCATATCAGGTGATGTCACTGCTCTATAGAACCTCCCAGTGATGAACTGACAGGAGACAATGGCTCCTACAGTGCGTCACGGAGGTTACCTGAGTTCAGGCTCTCACTTTACAGCAATGCTGCCTGAGAATTAGAGTTAGGGTTATGGGACCTCTTTCCCGGCGGCGGATTACCTCCGCCTGTCATTTCATCGCGGGAGATGCTGTAGAGCACTGACATCACCCGATTTTAGTGTTCTACACCGGAGATCGTCGTGAGACCCTCGTTACTAACTGGACTACGACGGAATAGCTTAGTTACTCACCGATAACGGTGTTTCTCAGAACCCATGACAGCACCGCGGATCCCCTCTCCGTGGTGCTGTCATGGGTGAGGGAGAAAGGTAAGTATAGGTTGGTTTATTATTTTATTTTTATTAAAGGAGACGAGGGCTTCGGGGAATTAGGTGATTGGTAAGTATGTACTCTATTATGTGTATGTTTTTTTTTTTTTTTTACATTCAACACATTAGCCGGATGATGGAACTACTACTGTCCCACCATTGGCTAATGTGTCACTCACTGTCAGTGTTGGAAAGAGACTCAGACAAGAGATGGGGTTAAACCACAACGCTTTTCGACAGAGGATCCGTCTTCATCAGGTGGAAGTTTATTAATGACATAGGGGATGGGGTATTTAAATGGGAGGCAGCCAATCACAACAGTCACATGTTACGACAAGATGACATCATATATTATAAAAAAAATAAATAAATAGAAACAACTTACATAAAACGTGAGATAAAACAGCATGAGGGAAACAAGTTTTAAAATGTATAAAATGTGCAAAAAAGGAGCAATAAAATAATATAGATAAAAATGAATAAAATTATTAACAGGTTAGTAGACCAGTAAAAAGACCAATAAAAAAGCGAGAACCCATATTAATAATAAAAGCATGTAAACAATAGCATCTAGGTAAAACGCACTGATGCTAAAAAGGCAAATAAAGTTATCTGGTCACTTTATCTATAGTTAAATTCAGGCCTTCAGGGGCAAGTGTGCCAAGCTTGAATATCCAAAAGCTTTCTCTATTGATTAAACTGTTGAAGCGATCAGCCACGGTATCAGGTATGTGGTCAATAATCGTTAGTTTCCAAGTTTTTGGATTTTTTTGATGCACAGTTAAAAAATGTTTGGAAAGGCTGTGCAGGAGAAAGCCATTTCGGATATTCTGTCGATGCTTGTTCAATCTAACATGCATCGTTTTATGGTTCGACCTATGTACTGTAGGCCGCAACCATATTCAATCAAGTATACCACAAAAATAGATTGACAGTTAACATGAAAATTAATTTTATATGAGGTACCTGTAGTGTTGGATTTAAATTCATGTACCCCATTTAAAATGGAGGTGCAGCAAAGACATTTGGGGGCTCTACATGCATAGCAACCAGGGTTCAGAGAAATTGGGAGAGAGGATAGGGAGCCTGAACTCAAGGTGGTGTTGCTTGGTGCAACAAGGTTCCGTAACGTGCGGTTTCTGCGGAATACCGTTCTAGGTCGGGGGGGGGGGGAATATGCTTGGTCAAAACTTGGTCCCCTTTCAGGATGAACCAGTACTTGGTAAGGAGCTTCTTAATCAACCCATAGGATTGGTTGAAAGTGGTAACGAAACTCCATCTACCAAGCTCCGTACCAGAAGAACAAGCGGTTTTATTACTCATAATCTTGCTTATACAGTCTTTCTGTGTGAAAGTTTTGGCTCTCAGAAATGCATCCTGGACCAATTTTTTAGGGTACCCTTTCTGCTGAAACCGCTGTTTCAGAACTTTTGCCTCCTCAATGAAGTCAGTATCCTCTGTACAATTTTTTCGTATACGCCAATATTGCCTGTATGGAATGTTCTGAATCCACTTGGGTAGATGACCACTGCTGAAACTAAGGTAGCTGTTCACATCTACTTCTTTAAAATGTGTGGTGGAGCTGCGGTGGAGACCTGACATTTTTGTCTGCTCCTGGGTTGCTTCCTAAGTGCTCCTCTATGACCGCTTATCAGTGACTTTTACTCACTGTCAGTGTAGCAGACATAGCCCGATGGGACTTGTAGTCCCATCGGACGATGCCTGCATACACAAACACACACACACACACACACACACACACCCCCGCACAGCCCGCAGACCCCCTCCGCACAGCCTGCAGCACAGTCCAAAGCTTATTATTCAGTGCGCACACTCCATACTGGGCTGTGACGTGAGGTGCAGCATCGCCCACAGCCCAGTCACTCTTGATGACTGACAGCAGTCTGTGGAGGCTGGGTCACGTCTGCTGATGATGTCACGTCAATTTCCAGAGTCAGGAACTTGACGTGACATCAGCGGATATTAGCGGCGGCTGCAGACTGGGGGTCACGTGCTGCCTGTGAACAGTCACGGATAGCGCCGCTTACAGGCAGTATTTGCAACAGAAGGTATTTACAAAATTCATTAGGGGCCCCGGGGGGGGGTACATTGGGGGGGTTAATATAAAGTAGTGGTCAACCCCTTTAAGTGCTTTTTCACGGAGAATCAAATTGACGTCATTTGAGTCAATGTATTATTACAAAGGGGAAATAATATTTTGAGGCAAAGAACTGTAAGGGTATGTGACCGTGATCAGGAACTGCTACAGGTTTGATGCTGCGTATTTATGCAGCATGAAAAACGCAGAGACCAGATGTTACAGCATAGATGATGGGATTTCTAGAAATGCCATATCTGCTATGCGTGTATTTGCGCCTGCTGATCACCCGCGGAAACGGATATGCGGCGCGTCTTTCAGATCCGCAGCATGTCAATCTCTCTCGCGGAGAAAATAAGCTGCATCCAAAACGCTGCTACTTCCTGATCGTGGGCACAGAGCCTAAGGCTACTTTCACACTAGAAAGGTAACTCACCAAGCCCTGACTGATGCACTGGCAGGATGCAGCAGAGCCCCATTGATAAAGGCTGGGGCAGCACAGGTGCATTCCACTGATGAAGATAGCCAGTAACCCATCAAGGTCTGGCTACCTAGTGGAAAAAAAGCACACTAATAAGGCTTGCTTAAGACATAAGTCACACTGATAAGTGTGATGCATATTGTCTGAGCGGCCTATTGATGACGCCCATAATTATAGCAGGCGGGCAGCTCAGCACTATATACATGCATCACACAAAAAACCAAGCCAACATAAAGGGCTCTAACTGCATCCTGCAAAAATGATAAAAAGTGCAAAAAGATAAATAGATATGGGGTATTAGTTACTATTTTGGCCAAAGCAGATAAGCTCACAACCCAACGTCAAGGGTCCCCAGATACTGTGAGTCCCTAACACTAAATCTAAACTGCAAACAAAGGAGGAAAAAAAAAAAAAAAAAAAAAAAAATTTGGGGACCCTTGACGTTGGGTTGTGAGCTTATCTGCTTTGGCCAAAATAGTAACTAATACCCCATATCTATATCTTTTTGCACTTTTTATCATTTTTGCAGGATGCAGTTACAGCCCTATATGTTGGCTTGGGTTTTTTTTGTGTGATGCATGTATATAGTGCTGCTGCCGCCTGCTATAATTATGGGCGTCATCAATAGGCTGCTCAGACACATTGCATCACACTTATCAGTGTGACTTAGAATCATAGAATCGTAGAGTTGGAAGGGACCTCCTGGGCCATCTGGTCCAACCCCCTGCTCAAAGCAGGATTCGCTAAATCATCCCAGTCAGATGTCTGTCCAGCCTCTGTTTGAAGACTTCCATTGAAGGAGAACTCACCACTTCTCGTGGCAGCCTGTTCCACTCATTGATCACTCTAACTGTCAAAAAGTTTTTTCTAATATCTAATCTGTGTCTCTTCCCATTCAGTTTCATCCCATTGCTTCTAGTCTTTCCTTGTGCAAATGAGAATAAAGTTGATCCTTCTACAATGTGACAGCCCTTTAGATATTTGTAGACAGCTATTAAGTCTCCTCTCAGTCTTCTCTTTTGCAAACTAAACATTCCCAAATCCTGCAACCTTTCCTCATAAGACAGGGTTTGCAGACCGGTCACCATTCTGGTCGCTCTTTTCTGAACTTGCTCCAGTTTGTTGATGTCTTTTTTAAAATGTGGTGCCCAAAACTGGACACAATATTCCAGATGAGGTCTGACCAAAGAGGAGTAGAGGGAAATAATGACTTCACGTGATCTAGACTGTATGCTTCTGTTAATACATCCTAGAATTGCATTTGCCTTTTTTGCTGCTGCATCACACTGTTGACTCATATTCAGTCTGTGATCTATTAGTATACCCAAGTCTTTTTCACATGTGCTGTCACTTAGCCCTATTCCTCCCATTCTATATATGCTTTTTTCATTTTTATTGCCCAGATGTAGTACTTTGCATTTCTCCCTGTTAAAAACCATTCTGTTAGTTGCTGCCCACTTCTCCAGTTTATTTAAATCTTTTTGAATCCTCTCTCTCTCTTCTCTAGTATTAGCTATCCCTCCTAGCTTTGTGTCATCAGCAAATTTAATCAGTTTACCCTCAATTCCTTCATCTAAATCATTGATAAAGATGTTGAACAATACAGGGCCCAGGACAGAGCCCTGTGGTACCCCACTTGAGACATTCTTCCAACTGGATGTGCAGCCATTTACGACCACTTAAGTCTTAAGCAAGCCTAAAGCCCCCGTTACACACGGCGATATCGTTAGCAATATCGCTGTAAAGTCACCGATTTTGTGACGTTGCAGCGATATCGCTGCATGTGATACTTACCTGCGACCGGCTCCCCCGCTGGTTATCGCTGATCGCGCGAGAAGCTCCTGGACCATTCCTCGTCGGCTACTTCCTGCTGTGACGCGTGGACGCGGGCGGGAGGACGCAGGATCGCCTCGTCTGACAGGTAAGTAGCAATCCCCGA
Organism: Dendrobates tinctorius; assembly: GCF_039654945.1. Classification (NCBI taxonomy): domain Eukaryota; kingdom Metazoa; phylum Chordata; class Amphibia; order Anura; family Dendrobatidae; genus Dendrobates; species Dendrobates tinctorius. The sequence continues at coordinate 24,263,363 of NW_027361712.1, read as the reverse complement.
CCCCAGCGATGACACTGGTGAGATCTGCCTGTGTGGCAGCTCACTAACGACCACCTAGCGATGCACCAGCGAGCCTGACCGCGTCATATCGCTAGTCGGGATCGCTGGTGCATCGCTAGGTGTAATGGTACCCTTATTAGTGTGCTTTTTTCCACTGGGCAGCCGGACCATATAGGGTTACTGGCTGTCCTTATCAGTGGAATGCACCTGTGCTGCTCCAGCCTTTATCAATGGGGCTCTGCTACATCCTGCCAGTGCATCAGTCAGGGCTTGGTGAATTACCTTTCAAATGATGTTGTTTTTTTGAAATTTTGGAAAAAAAATTTTTTTTCCTCCTTTGTTCGTACTTTCACACTAGCGTCAGCCGACGTACGTCGCAATGCGTCGTTTTGGAGAAAAAACGCATCCTGCAAAGTTGCCTGCAGGATGCGTTTTTTTCTCCATAGACTTCCGTATGGGCACGCGACGGATGCGTCGTGTTTTGGCGTTCGCGACGCACACAAAAACGTACATTTTTTTTGCGTGTCGCCTCCGCCATTTTCGACCGCGCATGTGCGGCCAAAACTCCGCCCCTCCTCCCCGGACATTACAATGGGGCAGCGGATGCGTTGAAAAACTGCATCCACTGCCCCCATTGTGCACAACTTTCACAGCGTGCGACAGTACGTCGCCCCGACGCAGGGCGACGGCCGTCGCACAACGCTAGTGTGAAAGTAGCCTAAGAGAACAGCAATCCTGACATTACTTTTGGAGTTTTATTTCCCCCAGCATTCACTATGTAGTAACATTAACCTGCTACCTTTGTGCTATGGGTCAGGATGTTATGGTGAAACTTAATAAGGATTAATTAGGATATTATGTTTTACTATAAAGTCACAGCAAGCTGGCTTTTGTGGACCAGCTGGGTTTTATATTTGGATCATGCTGGGTACATACATCTTCGATGTTCTTTTAACCAAAACTGTGATTCTGCCATTCTGATTTGGCGTTCAGCATATAGGATAAATATTGTGACATTCGTCATTTGGGCGGTTCCAGGAGGAGCCGTACCGTGTGTCACATCTCTATATAATTACAGTTTTACAATAAAGGGCGATCCTGTAGCATTGCAGAGTATATTAACACATACAATGTAAGTCACCCAGCCACAGAACCGGCATCGGAGGACAAGCAGGGTAGATTTCAGCAGGCCCCCCAGATGCCAACGCTAGACCATCAGCGCCAGGCAACAGAGATCAGGTGGACGGCGTCGGGGGACAACAGGGACCCCCCTAAATAACATACAGCGCCATCACTGCTAGCAGAACTAGCCCCATACTTGCACTGAGCGCCTCTGCCCTACATGGATCACACAGGGAGCCAAAGGGTTAATTACTTTTTTTTTTCTGTTCCTACTACAGAACAGCAAATACAAAACAGGAAACCATAAGTATCATATTACAACAGCGAGCAGTGAGGTCAGCTATAGAGACTGGTCTCCACGTGCTATAATAACCTGACCCCACCATATCTGCAGCTCAGAGCAGCAGCAGGCGAGGAGCCGGGACACAGACCACCGCCCACCATGAGCACACAGTACAGGAAGCAGAACTTACAGAACTCCCGGCCTCCATGGCCCCAGTGCGTCTCACTTCACCAGCTGAGCAGAAACTGCACCAGGTCTTCCGTTCCGACGGCAGCTACCAGACCACCTCACTGGCCTAAAGGACCTTTCATGACGTCATGACCACGTGTTAGTCACGTGTGTGGGCGGAGGCAGCTGGACTGCTGGAGGAAGTTTCATGTTGTTTTTTTCCTGTATGAAAACGGAAGATGCTAAAGGACCTCTGATGATGTCACAGGAATTTGATTAGTCACGTGTGTGGGCGGGGCCTGACCAGGTTGGGGGATGTGTGCTACTGAGCAGTTCTGTGACGTAGTGTGTGTGATGGTGTAGTGTTCACCAGCATGACTGCCTCCACGCTACACTCGGGGGTCCGCACTGTATACATTATATACACATAGTCCTGCACACACTCGGGGGTCCACACTGTATACATTATATACACATAGTCCTGCACACACGGGGTCCACACTGTATACATTATATACACATAGTCCTGCACACTCGGGGGTCCGCACTGTATACATTATATACACATAGTCCTGCACACTCGGGGGTCCGCACTGTATACATTATATACACATAGTCCTGCACACACTCGGGGGTCCACACTGTATACATTATATACACATAGTCCTGCACTCACTCCGGGTCCGCACTGTATACATTATATATACACATAGTCCTGCACACACGGGGTCCACACTGTATACATTATATACACATAGTCCTGCACACACTCCGGGTCCGCACTGTATACATTATATACACATAGTCCTGCACACACGGGGTCCACACTGTATACATTATATACACATAGTCCTGCACACACTCGGGGGTCCGCACTGTATACATTATATACACATAGTCCTGCACTCACTCGGGGGTCCACACTGTATACATTATATACACATAGTCCTGCACACACTCGGGGGTCCACACTGTATACATTATATACACATAGTCCTGCACACACTCGGGGGTCCACACTGTATACATTATATACACATAGTCCTGCACACACTCGGGGGTCCGCACTGTATACATTATATACACATAGTCCTGCACACACGGGGTCCACACTGTATACATTATATACACATAGTCCTGCACACACTCGGGGGTCCACACTGTATACATTATATACACATAGTCCTGCACACACTCGGGGGTCCACACTGTATACATTATATACACATAGTCCTGCACACACTCGGGGGTCCGCACTGTATACATTATATACACATAGTCCTGCACTCACTCGGGGGTCCACACTGTATACATTATATACACATAGTCCTGCACACACTTGGGGGTCCACACTGTATACATTATATACACATAGTCCTGCACACACGGGGTCCACACTGTATACATTATATACACATAGTCCTGCACTCACTCCGGGTCCGCACTGTATACATTATATACACATAGTCCTGCACTCACTCGGGAGTCCGCACTGTATACATTATATACACATAGTCCTGCACACACTCGGGGGTCCACACTGTATACATTATATACACATAGTCCTGCACACACGGGGTCCACACTGTATACATTATATACACATAGTCCTGCACACTCGGGGGTCCGCACTGTATACATTATATACACATAGTCCTGCACACTCGGGGGTCCGCACTGTATACATTATATACACATAGTCCTGCACACACTCGGGGGTCCACACTGTATACATTATATACACATAGTCCTGCACTCACTCCGGGTCCGCACTGTATACATTATATATACACATAGTCCTGCACACACGGGGTCCACACTGTATACATTATATACACATAGTCCTGCACACACTCCGGGTCCGCACTGTATACATTATATACACATAGTCCTGCACTCACTCCGGGTCCGCACTGTATACATTATATACACATAGTCCTGCACACACGGGGTCCACACTGTATACATTATATACACATAGTCCTGCACACACTCGGGGGTCCGCACTGTATACATTATATACACATAGTCCTGCACTCACTCGGGGGTCCACACTGTATACATTATATACACATAGTCCTGCACACACTCGGGGGTCCACACTGTATACATTATATACACATAGTCCTGCACACACTCGGGGGTCCACACTGTATACATTATATACACATAGTCCTGCACACACTCGGGGGTCCGCACTGTATACATTATATACACATAGTCCTGCACACACGGGGTCCGCACTGTATACATTATATACATAGTCCTGCACACTCGGGGTCCGCACTGTATACATTATATACACACAGTCCTGCGCACACTCGGGGTCCACACTGTATACATTATATACACATAGTCCTGCACACACTCCGGGTCCGCACTGTATACATTATATACACATAGTCCTGCACTCACTCCGGGTCCGCACTGTATACATTATATATACACATAGTCCTGCACACACGGGGTCCACACTGTATACATTATATACACATAGTCCTGCACACACGGGGTCCGCACTGTATACATTATATACATAGTCCTGCACACTCGGGGTCCGCACTGTATACATTATATACACACAGTCCTGCGCACACTCGGGGTCCACACTGTATACATTATATACACATAGTCCTGCACACACTCCGGGTCCGCACTGTATACATTATATACACATAGTCCTGCACTCACTCCGGGTCCGCACTGTATACATTATATATACACATAGTCCTGCACACACGGGGTCCACACTGTATACATTATATACACATAGTCCTGCACACACTCCGGGTCCGCACTGTATACATTATATACACATAGTCCTGCACTCACTCGGGAGTCCACACTGTATACATTATATACACATAGTCCTGCGCACACTCGGGGGTCCGCACTGTATACATTATATACACATAGTCCTGCACTCACTCGGGGGTCCACACTGTATACATTATATACACATAGTCCTGCACACACTCGGGGGTCCACACTGTATACATTATATACACATAGTCCTGCACACACTCGGGGGTCCACACTGTATACATTATATACACATAGTCCTGCACACACTCGGGGGTCCGCACTGTATACATTATATACACATAGTCCTGCACACACGGGGTCCGCACTGTATACATTATATACATAGTCCTGCACACTCGGGGTCCGCACTGTATACATTATATACACACAGTCCTGCGCACACTCGGGGTCCGCACTGTATACATTATATACACATAGTCCTGCACACACTCGGGGTCCGCACTGTATACATTATATACACATAGTCCTGCACACACGGGGTCCGCACTGTATACATTATATACACATAGTCCTGCACACACGGGGTCCGCACTGTATACATTATATACACATAGTCCTGTGCACACACTCGGGGGTCCGCACTGTATACATTATATACACATAGTCCTGCACTCACTCCGGGTCCGCACTGTATACATTATATACACATAGTCCTGCACTCACTCCGGGTCCGCACTGTATACATTATATACACATAGTCCTGCACACTCGGGGGTCCACACTGTATACATTATATACACATAGTCCTGCACTCACTCGGGAGTCCGCACTGTATACATTATATACACATAGTCCTGCACACACTCGGGGGTCCACACTGTATACATTATATACACATAGTCCTGCACACACGGGGTCCACACTGTATACATTATATACACATAGTCCTGCACTCACTCCGGGTCCGCACTGTATACATTATATACACATAGTCCTGCACACTCGGGGGTCCGCACTGTATACATTATATACACATAGTCCTGCACTCACTCCGGGTCCGCACTGTATACATTATATACACATAGTCCTGCACACTCGGGGGTCCGCACTGTATACATTATATACACATAGTCCTGCACACTCGGGGGTCCGCACTGTATACATTATATACACATAGTCCTGCACACACTCGGGGGTCCACACTGTATACATTATATACACATAGTCCTGCACTCACTCCGGGTCCGCACTGTATACATTATATATACACATAGTCCTGCACACACGGGGTCCACACTGTATACATTATATACACATAGTCCTGCACACACTCCGGGTCCGCACTGTATACATTATATACACATAGTCCTGCACTCACTCCGGGTCCGCACTGTATACATTATATATACACATAGTCCTGCACACACGGGGTCCACACTGTATACATTATATACACATAGTCCTGCACACACTCCGGGTCCGCACTGTATACATTATATACACATAGTCCTGCACTCACTCGGGAGTCCACACTGTATACATTATATACACATAGTCCTGCGCACACTCGGGGGTCCGCACTGTATACATTATATACACATAGTCCTGCACTCACTCGGGGGTCCACACTGTATACATTATATACACATAGTCCTGCACACACTCGGGGGTCCACACTGTATACATTATATACACATAGTCCTGCACACACTCGGGGGTCCACACTGTATACATTATATACACATAGTCCTGCACACACCCGGGGGTCCGCACTGTATACATTATATACACATAGTCCTGCACACACGGGGTCCGCACTGTATACATTATATACATAGTCCTGCACACTCGGGGTCCGCACTGTATACATTATATACACACAGTCCTGCGCACACTCGGGGTCCACACTGTATACATTATATACACATAGTCCTGCACACACTCCGGGTCCGCACTGTATACATTATATACACATAGTCCTGCACTCACTCCGGGTCCGCACTGTATACATTATATATACACATAGTCCTGCACACACGGGGTCCACACTGTATACATTATATACACATAGTCCTGCACACACTCCGGGTCCGCACTGTATACATTATATACACATAGTCCTGCACTCGGGAGTCCACACTGTATACATTATATACACATAGTCCTGCGCACACTCGGGGGTCCGCACTGTATACATTATATACACATAGTCCTGCACTCACTCGGGGGTCCACACTGTATACATTATATACACATAGTCCTGCACACACTCGGGGGTCCACACTGTATACATTATATACACATAGTCCTGCACACACTCGGGGGTCCACACTGTATACATTATATACACATAGTCCTGCACACACTCGGGGGTCCGCACTGTATACATTATATACACATAGTCCTGCACACACGGGGTCCGCACTGTATACATTATATACATAGTCCTGCACACTCGGGGTCCGCACTGTATACATTATATACACACAGTCCTGCGCACACTCGGGGTCCGCACTGTATACATTATATACACATAGTCCTGCACACACTCGGGGTCCGCACTGTATACATTATATACACATAGTCCTGCACACACGGGGTCCGCACTGTATACATTATATACACATAGTCCTGCACATACGGGGTCCGCACTGTATACATTATATACACATAGTCCTGTGCACACACTCGGGGGTCCGCACTGTATACATTATATACACATAGTCCTGCACTCACTCCGGGTCCGCACTGTATACATTATATACACATAGTCCTGCACTCACTCCGGGTCCGCACTGTATACATTATATACACATAGTCCTGCACACTCGGGGTCCACACTGTATACATTATATACACATAGTCCTGCACTCACTCCGAGTCCGCACTGTATACATTATATACACATAGTCCTGCACACACTCGGGGGTCCACACTGTATACATTATATACACATAGTCCTGCACACACGGGGTCCACACTGTATACATTATATACACATAGTCCTGCACACACTCCGGGTCCGCACTGTATACATTATATACACATAGTCCTGCGCACACTCGGGGGTCCGCACTGTATACATTATATACACATAGTCCTGTGCACACACTCGGGGGTCCGCACTGTATACATTATATACACATAGTCCTGCACTCACTCCGGGTCCGCACTGTATACATTATATACACATAGTCCTGCACTCACTCGGGAGTCCGCACTGTATACATTATATACACATAGTCCTGCACTCACTCGGGGGTCCACACTGTATACATTATATACACATAGTTCTGCACACACTCGGGGGTCCACACTGTATACATTATATACACATAGTCCTGCACACACTCGGGGGTCCACACTGTATACATTATATACACATAGTCCTGCACACACTCGGGGGTCCGCACTGTATACATTATATACACATAGTCCTGCACACACGGGGTCCGCACTGTATACATTATATACATAGTCCTGCACACTCGGGGGTCCGCACTGTATACATTATATACACACAGTCCTGCGCACACTCGGGGTCCGCACTGTATACATTATATACACATAGTCCTGCGCACACTCGGGGTCCGCACTGTATACATTATATACACATAGTCCTGCACACACGGGGTCCGCACTGTATACATTATATACACATAGTCCTGCACACACGGGGTCCGCACTGTATACATTATATACACATAGTCCTGTGCACACACTTGGGGGTCCGCACTGTATACATTATATACACATAGTCCTGCACTCACTCCGGGTCCGCACTGTATACATTATATACACATAGTCCTGCACTCACTCCGGGTCCGCACTGTATACATTATATACACATAGTCCTGCACACTCGGGGTCCACACTGTATACATTATATACACATAGTCCTGCACTCACTCCGGGTCCGCACTGTATACATTATATACACATAGTCCTGCACACTCGGGGTCCACACTGTATACATTATATACACATAGTCCTGCACTCACTCCGGGTCCGCACTGTATACATTAAATACACATAGTCCTGCACTCACTCCGGGTCCGCACTGTATACATTATATACACATAGTCCTGCGCACACTCGGGGGTCCTGTGACGGGAGTATTCTCCAGAGCAAGGAGGGACAACAGGCCTGGGAACGATCCAACAGATTTATTGACCAAAAAACAGGAACAACACGAGGGTAATTTGCAGAGTCCCAAAATAAGTCCACAGGAAACTGATTCGGGGGCACCTCCCGACAATCCTTGTGCCAGATCACAAAACCATAGTCCTTTAAGAGTCCCAGAAATCCACCACGATCACACAGAGGCCGAAGCTTCCTCGGACAGCCTCGTCCTTCTCTTTTAGCATCCAACTCACATCTGATCTTAAAACAAGAAAGTTTTGTCAGGGCTCCTGGGATCAGCCCATCTGAAGGGGGGTAGGGGTCACACCTACTATTCAATGGTTTGGTCCATCAGAAGATTCTAGAAATGTAAGGGCTCCACTTAGTCTACAGGATGTGTATTGTAGGTTATCTTCTGCTTAGGAAAACAATAGCCAAAGTTCCACTAGCTGTTGACACAAGCCTAAATTAGATTATGGTCCAGGTACATCACAAGACATTGCAAAGTATTGGGGGAAGGAGACATGGTTAATTTACAGCAAATGAACCAGAGAAAAGTTAAATGACATATTATACAAAATACAGGACAGGGCAAAACTACAAATCATGACAATCCCTTCCCCTCCCAATTTGTGTACGTACTAGGGACCTCTACAGGTCACTGGTTAAGTACACACAGGCATGGCTGACAGGACTCAGGGCTCCTCTTGCCTGGACAGTCCATCTGCATTTTGGTGTTGGCTGCCTCTTCTATACTGTATGGTAAAGTTATAGGGCTGCAGTGCCAGGCTCCATCGTAGTAAGCGTCCATTGTCCCCAGAGACTCTGTTCAGCCAGGTGAGGGGATTGTGATCAGTAACCACAGTGAATTCTCGTCCATACAGATACGGCCTTAGTTTCCTAAGGGCCCACACTACAGCCAGACATTCTTTTTCAACAGTTGCATAGGCCACTTCTCGGTCCAGCAGTTTCCTGCTAAGGTAGGCGAGGGGGTGTTCGTCCCCAGCTGCATTCACCTGGCTGAGGACAGCTCCCAGTCCATAAGCAGAGGCGTCCGTCTGCACAATGAATCTCCTCTTGTAGTCTGGAGCAGCCAGAACAGGGTCACAGACCAGAGCGTCCTTCAGCTGGTTAAAAGCCTCATCACAGGCTGGAGTCCAGATCACCAGCCGGGGCATCGTTTTCTTGGTCAGGTCGGTAAGAGGCTTGGCCACAGTGCTGAAATGAGAAACAAATTTTCGGTAATAACTGGCAGTGCCCAAAAAAGCCATAACTTGTTTCTTAGTTTGGGGTACAGGCCAGTCTCTAATAGCCTGGATTTTGGCAGGTTCGGGACGGAGCTTCCCTCCTCCTACTCTATGCCCTAGGTACTGGACTTCACCCATCCCCAATTGGCATTTATCTGGTCGAATGGTTAGGCCTGCTGCAAGAAGCAGGTCAAGAATAACGGCTACTTGGTTCAGATGTTCCTCCCACGTCTGGCTGAAGATGGCGATATCATCCAAGTAGGCACAAGCAAAGTCACCACATCCCCGGAGGATCTGGTCCACCATTCTCTGGAAGGTGGCCGGGGCATTCTTCATTCCAAAGGGCATATTTAGGAATTCATACAGACCAAAGGTGGTTATAAAAGCGGACCGTTCTCTCCCCTCCTCCGTCAGAGGGATTTGCCAGTATCCCTTACTGAGATCAAAGATAGTGACATATCGGGATCCAGCCAGTCGGTCTAGAAGTTCGTCAATACGAGGCATTGGGTAAGGATCACTGACGGTATGGTCGTTTAGTCATCGATAGTCCACACAAAATCGAGTACTCCCATCCTTCTTGGGTACTAACACCACAGGAGAGGCCCAAGGGCTATGGGAGGCCTGGATTACCCCAAGCTGTAACATCTCCTCCAGTTCGTGCTGCATGGTGTTTCGAACTGAATAGAAGAATCCAGGATATCTATAAACAGAAAGATAGTGAGGAAACACTTAGCTAACCTAAATGAATTCAAGTCTCCAGGTCCAGATGAATTACACCCCAGAGTACTGAAGGAGATAGCAGAAGAAATTTTTGAACCCCTCTCCATAATCTTTGAAAATTCTTGGAGAACAGGAGAAGTGCCAGAAGACTGGAGAAGAGCAAATGTTGTTCCTATCTTCAAAAAGGGGAAGAAGGTGGACCCAGGCAACTATAGGCCGGTGAGTCTGACTTCTATACCAGGAAAGATCTTTGAACAAATTATTAAACAACATGTATGTCAATACCTGGATAAGAATGAAGTGATTAAACAGAGTCAGCATGGGTTTGTAACTAATAAGTCATGTCAGACTAACTTAATTTCCTTCTATGACGGTATCACTGATTGGGTGGATCAAGGAAATGCTGTAGATATAGTATATCTTGACTTCAGCAAAGCATTTGACAAAGTCTCTCATACAATCCTTATTGAAAAAATGACTAAGTATGGAATGGACAAGGCAACTGTTAGGTGGATTCATAACTGGCTTAGTGATCGGACCCAAAGAGTGGTCGTAAATGGCTGCACATCCAGTTGGAAGAATGTCTCAAGTGGGGTACCACAGGGCTCTGTCCTGGGCCCTGTATTGTTCAACATCTTTATCAACGATTTAGATGAAGGAATTGAGGGTAAACTGATTAAATTTGCTGATGACACAAAGCTAGGAGGGATAGCTAATACTAGAGAAGAGAGAGAGAGGATTCAAAAAGATTTAAATAAACTGGAGAAGTGGGCAGCAACTAACAGAATGGTTTTTAACAGGGAGAAATGCAAAGTACTACATCTGGGCAATAAAAATGAAAAAAGCATATATAGAATGGGAGGAATAGGGCTAAGTGACAGCACATGTGAAAAAGACTTGGGTATACTAATAGATCACAGACTGAATATGAGTCAACAGTGTGATGCAGCAGCAAAAAAGGCAAATGCAATTCTAGGATGTATTAACAGAAGCATACAGTCTAGATCACGTGAAGTCATTATTGCCCTCTACTCCTCTTTGGTCAGACCTCATCTGGATATTGTGTCCAGTTTTGGGCACCACATTTTAAAAAAGACATCAACAAACTGGAGCAAGTTCAGAGAAGAGCGACCAGAATGGTGACCGGTCTGCAAACCCTGTCTTATGAGGAAAGGTTGCAGGATTTGGGAATGTTTAGTTTGCAAAAGAGAAGACTGAGAGGAGACTTAATAGCTGTCTACAAATATCTAAAGGGCTGTCACATTGTAGAAGGATCAACTTTATTCTCATTTGCACAAGGAAAGACTAGAAGCAATGGGATGAAACTGAATGGGAGGAGACACAGATTAGATATTAGAAAAAACTTTTTGACAGAGTGATCAATGAGTGGAACAGGCTGCCACGAGAAGTGGTGAGTTCTCCTTCAATGGAAGTCTTCAAACAGAGGCTGGACAGACATCTGACTGGGATGATTTAGCGAATCCTGCTTTGAGCAGGGGGTTGGACCAGATGGCCCAGGAGGTCCCTTCCAACTCTACGATTCTATGATTCTATGATTCTAGGTACCCGGTAAGTAGCCTGTTGTATGGGACGGATGCCCTGAGTGTCCACATGATGTTGGGTGACGGTGGTTCGACCTGGTTGGGATGAGAAAGCAGCACGTCCCTGTTGAAGCACTCCCAGCATCTGGTTTTTCTGTAAGGAATCCAGGTGATCTCCCAGAGGAACCTGTTCCACAGTGGATGGGGCTCTCGCTGCTTCCACGAGATCAGGTAGGGAGTCCTCATCCTCTTGACCGTCCTCTGAAGCTAGCCGACAGCTTGCTATCATTGGAAGGGTCCGGTCATGGTACTCCTTAATCATATTCACATGGACAGTCTTTTGTCTTAGCCCCTGATCATCTAAAGCAAGAAGGTAATTGGTGTCATTCAGTTTTCTGAGAACCCGGAAGGGACCCTCCCATGTTGTCTGCAGTTTATTCTGCCTATGGGGAACAATCATTAAGACCTGTTGTCCTTCTACAAACTCCCGGTAGCGTGCTTTGCGGTCATACCATGTCTTCTGTCTGGTTTGAGCCATCCGCACATGACTCTGGGCAAAACTAGCAAGTTGGGCCAGGGTTTCTCGCAGCTTTAGGACATAAGGGACAACAGGGGCCCCTGTATCTTCAACTTGCCCCTCCCAGTATTCCTTGAGCAGGGTTAAGGGTCCTCGGACCTTTCTTCCATAGAGTAGTTCAAAGGGGGAGAACCCAGTGGACTCCTGGGGAACTTCCCAATAGGCAAACAAGAGATGGGGTAGGTACTTCTCCCAGTTTGAATCTCTGTCAGTGAAGGCCCTCAGCATATTCTTCAGAGTGCCATTAAATCGTTCACAAAGTCCATTTGTTTGGGGATGATACGGGGTCGTGCGGATCGCTCGTACTCCACAGGTGCGCCACAGACACTGGACCAGCTCTGACATGAACTGGGAGCCTTGGTCCGACAAGATCTCACTAGGAAATCCTACTCTGGTGAAAATGGTAACCAGGGCCTCGGCCACCTTGGCTGCAGAAATACTTGACAAGGCCACCGCTTCTGGATATCGGGTGACATAGTCCACAACAGTGAGAATGTACTGCTTTCCAGATTTACTTGGTTTAGCCAGAGGTCCAATGATATCAACAGCTACTCTTTGAAAGGGTTCTTCTATTATATGGAGCGGTTGCAGGGGTGCCTTTGGGTGATCTCCGGGTCGCCCTCTACGCTGACATATGTCGCAAGTTCGGCAGAAATGCGCCACTGCTTGCGAAATCCCAGGCCAATAGAAAGATTGAGTCAATCGTCTCTCGGTGCGGGTTTTGCCTTGATGGCCAGCAGTAGGAATATCATGAGCAAGGTGTAATAGGGGAATTCTGTATTTCTGAGGAACAATCAGCTGTTTGCTATAAGTCCAGGGCTTATCTAGGGAGTCGGCATTGGTAACCCGATACAGAAGTCCATTTTCTCTGATAATTCTTTCTCCATTCTCCCCTAGCTGCCCTATTTCAGCTCGAGCTCTAAAACTAGCTAGGGTGGGGTCAGTCTCCACTTCTTGTCTAAACTGAACTTTATCCCAGGTAACATTCATATTATCCCCACAAGAAGAATCACTCACCGGCTGTGACGGCAGTTCTGGTGGCCTCATTTCCATGGATGGGTTGTACACGTCCACATTTGCTGCTCTCTTGGCTTGACTTCGGGTTACCGCACCGACAAAGTGGCAATGAAGATTCCCCACATCATTTCCTAGAAGAACGTCTGCAGGGAGGCCGCTCATCACACCGACCATGCATTGTTTGGCCCCAAAGCCATAATCCAGGGTCACACTCGCTCTTGGAATATATCTCTGGGTACCTCCAGCCAATTCAATGGCAATTCCTGGTCCCTTTTGAATTGCTTCTGGTTGAATTACTCGGGGATCGGCTATGGTGAGAAAAGCCCCAGTGTCATGGAAGCCAACAACTTTTTGACCATCCAGCACGACCTCCTGTAGATGTTTGTGCTGAAGATCAGAAGAACAGGTGGCTGGGGCTCGCACCCCATAGACTCCTGGTAGGGAAGCCAGGATATCAGAGTCACTTGGCAAGTCATCAGGCACTGAATCCATCTCTTCTCCAGGTGAGGGGGTCTGTAGATAATGAACAGGCAAAGGCGGTCTGTAGGTGTTCTGCCTCCGTACACCTGGACATTGGAATTGCATATGCCCAGGCTGCCCACATCCATAGCATCTGCGCTCTGGGATTCTTCCTCCACGTCGTAGTCCCAAAGGTGGAGCAGGAGTAATGCGAGGCACAGTCACACGAAGGTCACCATGAGTTGATGGTCTAGTGGGATGGTGAATATTGGAGGCAGAAGGACCAGGGGCCGCCAGCGTTGGGGGGCTGGTAGTGTTTTTCTCCCTGAGTAGTAAGTTTTTCCACTGAGGCTTGATGGTGAGAGCCTCATCAGCTAGAGCTGCAGCTTCCTCCACTGTTGCTGGTCTCCTTTCACGCACCCATTCCCGTATCTCAGCGGGGCACTTAAAATAAAACTGCTCTTTTAGGATGACCTGCAGGAACGTTTCCCAGGTTATGGCCTCCTCTGCCTTCAGCCAGCGATGACATATATGTTTGAGTTTGTGAGCATACATCTTGAAGGACACTTCCTCATCACAGGCTAAAGTACGGAACTGAGTCCTGTAAGTGTCTGGGGTCACAGCATAATGTTCTAGAATAGTCTGTTTAATCTCCGCATACTCACAGTTCAACCGAGGGTCCATAGCTCTATAGGCTGCGGCAGCTCCACCCTCTAAGAGCCCCACAAGATGTCGGACGCGCTCCCTTTCCGGGACTTCCATTAATCGACACTGATGCTCAAAGTCCAGGAAGAAGCCCTCAATGTCACCGGAAGCCTCATTAAACGGCTTGAAGTCTTTGCGGGACACTCTGGGGAGTTCCCTCATGGGGGATGCTGTGGGTACAGTCTGTCTGGAGCTTCTCGCTGCCTCCAAAGTGATCTCCCTCTCCAGCATTGCCCTCTCCTCCATCCTGCGCTGCCTCTCCTTGGCTGTGCGCATGACCTCCCTCTTATCTTCTATGGTAGCCTCTTCTCCCAGCAAGGCCATCTCCTCCTCGTACCACACAACCCACTGACTTTTTTGGGTATTTACCTCCGACTGCCGCCTTTCCTCTCTTTGCTGTGAGGATCCTTCCTCAGCATCATCTTGCAGGCGAACTGCTTCCAAAGCCTCAATCAGCTGCTCCTTGGAGAGTCCCTTGTAGCTGACTCCCAGTTCACGGGCCTTTGTTTGTAGGTTCACCGCAGTCCAGTTCTTGTACTCTGCGGTGCTGGTTCCAGATGTTGATGGGCCGTTGTCCTCCATTCCTTCTGCTCTGATCCCAGCGCTGCCAACCAGTTTGTGACGGGAGTATTCTCCAGAGCAAGGAGGGACAACAGGCCTGGGAACGATCCAACAGATTTATTGACCAAAAAACAGGAACAACACGAAGGTAATTTGCAGAGTCCCAAAATAAGTCCACAGGAAACTGATTCGGGGGCACCTCCCGACAATCCTTGTGCCAGATCACAAAACCATAGTCCTTTAAGAGTCCCAGAAATCCACCACGATCACACAGAGGCCGAAGCTTCCTCAGACAGCCTCGTCCTTCTCTTTTAGCATCCAACTCACATCTGATCTTAAAACAAGAAAGTATTGTCAGGGCTCCTGGGATCAGCCCATCTGAAGGGGGGTAGGGGTCACACCTACTATTCAATGGTTTGGTCCATCAGAAGATTCTAGAAATGTAAGGGCTCCACTTAGTCTACAGGATGTGTATTGTAGGTTATCTTCTGCTTAGGAAAACAATAGCCAAAGTTCCATTAGCTGTTGACACAAGCCTAAATTAGATTATGGTCCAGGTACATCACAAGACATTGCAAAGTATTGGGGGAAGGAGACATGGTTAATTTACAGCAAATGAACCAGAGAAAAGTTAAATGACATATTATACAAAATACAGGACAGGGCAAAACTACAAATCATGACAGGTCCACACTGTATACATTATATACACATAGTCCTGCGCACACTCGGTGGTCCGCACTGTATACATTATATACACATAGTCCTGCACACACTCGGGGGTCCACACTGTATACATTATATACACATAGTCCTGCGCACATGTTACAGAAAGAGAAGAAATTCGAAGTGCACCTGAAGAAACAGAGGAATGGAGACATGTGACCCAGAGAAGCAGGAGGATCAGGAGGCAGTCAGCACCCATACTTCTCAGGGACCAGTACCAGGCTCTCACGCAGGAGAATGATGAAGAAATACATCAGGATAAGACTTTGCCAACAAACAGCAACCTTGTACGCCTTCAGAGTCCTCCTGGATGGAGAAAGAAAAATGTTGTGAAGAAGAAACGGAGAGTGGTGGTCATGGGGGATTCCCTGTTGAGAGGAACAGAGGCCGCTATCTGCAGACCGGATATAACTTCAAGAGAAATGTGCTGTCTTCCAGGTGCAAAAATTAAAGATGTGTCTGACAGGATATCAGGACTCTTCAGACCTACAGATGACTACCCATTCCTGCTACTACATGTGGGGACAAATGACACCGCAAGAAACGACCTGGAAACCATCTACAGAGATTTTGAAGACTTAGGCAAGAAAGTGAAAGAACTGGGAGCGCAGGTGGTCTTCTCTTCCATCCTCCCAGTGGATGGCCATGGAACAAGGAGGTGGAATAAGATTCTGCAGGTGAACAACTGGCTACGTCGATGGTGCCGTCAGCAACGATTTGGATTTCTGGATCACGGAGTGAACTACTTATACGATGGACTACTTGCTAGAGATGGGGTGCACCTTACGAAGACTGGAAAACATGTATTTGGAAGTCGCCTTGCTACACTTGTAAGGAGAGCTTTAAACTAGAACAACATGGGAAGGGAAGCAAAAGACCAGAAAACGCCATACACCTGACAAATGCTATTGAGAACTCTGCTATTAGAAGTGGAAAGGAAGAACAAAGACGAAAGAATCTAATTAATAAAAATATTGGAGAAAGAGAAACCAATCACAAACTAAAATGTTTCTATACTAATGCACAAAGCATGGGCAACAAACAAGGAGAACTGGAACTACTAACACAGGAAAAGAAATATGATGTCATTGGAATCACTGAAACTTGGTGGGACAATACACATGATTGGAATACAAGACTAGAAGGATACAACTTATTTGCAAGAAACAGACTGGATAAACGAGGAGGGGGTGTCGCATTGTATGTTAGAAACGCGTATATCTGCACAGAGATTGAAGCTTCAGAGACTGGGAGTTCTGTGGAAACTGTTTGGGTAAGAATACAAGGACAGAACAATGGAAAGGACACCATTGTAGGCATTTACTACAGGCCGCCTGTGCAAGCTGAAGATATGGATGAACTCTTTATGCATCAAATGGCCAAGTTCTCCAAAAAATATGACATAGTTGTCATGGGAGATTTCAACTATCCAGACATTTGTTGGGAATCTCTCTCAGGCAAAACAAACAGGTCAAGGAAATTCTTATCCTCTCTTGCTGACAACTTTATCTTCCAAAAGGTAGGGGAGAAAACAAGGGGAACTGCTACCTTGGATCTAATCCTTGTAAACAGGGAGGAAATGGTTGAGGAGGTAAAAGTGGCTGGGACCCTAGGAGGTAGCGACCATGCTATTTTAGAATTTTGGATAACTAGAGGCGGAAGACCTGTGAAGACTCAGAAGTCAAGGTTAGATTTCAGAAAGGCAGATTTTAAGGGATTCAGAAAGAGAATTGGAGGGATCCAATGGCTGGATATCCTTAAAGACAAAAATGTCCAGGAAGGATGGGAAATCTTGAAAAATGAAATTCTCAAAGCACAGTTGTTAACAATTCCAAAAGAGGGAAGAATTGGAAGCATTTAAGGAAACCAGGATGGATGAACACAGAACTTAAGCACATGCTAAAAAGGAAGAAAAAAATGTTTATAAAATGGAAAGAGGGAGGCATATCTAAAGAAGAATATAATGCTGTCTGCAGAACCTGCAGGGCACAAATCAGATTATCTAAAGCTGAAAATGAATTGAGGCTTGCAAGCGATGTCAAAAGCAATAATAAAGGATTTTGGGGATATGTCAAAAGTAAAAGGAAAGTCAAAGATGCTATAGGATTTTTACAGGATGAAAATGATGAAATGGTAAGACAGGATGTTGAGAAAGCTGAACTTTTAAATTCCTATTTTGCATCTGTTTTCTCTCAGAAAGGAAATGTAACATCAACTGTTATTCACTGTCCTATTAAGGGAATAGAAGAATCCAGGATATCTATAAACAGAAAGATAGTGAGGAAACACTTAGCTAACCTAAATGAATTCAAGTCTCCAGGTCCAGATGAATTACACCCCAGAGTACTGAAGGAGATAGCAGAAGAACTTTTTGAACCCCTCTCCATAATCTTTGAAAATTCTTGGAGAACAGGAGAAGTGCCAGAAGACTGGAGAAGAGCAAATGTTGTTCCTATCTTCATAAAGGGGAAGAAGGTGGACCCAGGCAACTATAGGCCGGTGAGTCTGACTTCTATACCAGGAAAGATCTTCGAACAAATTATTAAAAAACGTATGTCAATACCTGGATAAGAATGAAGTGATTAAACAGAGTCAGCATGGGTTTGTAACTAATAAGTCATGTCAGACTAACTTAATTTCCTTCTATGACGGTATCACTGATTGGGTGGATCAAGGAAATGCTGTAGATATAGTATATCTTGACTTCAGCAAAGCATTTGACAAAGTCTCTCATACAATCCATATTGAAAAAATGACTAAGTATGGAATGGACAAGGCAACTGTTAGGTGGATTCATAACTGGCTTAGTGATCGGACCAAAAGAGTGGTCGTAAATGGCTGCACATCCAGTTGGAAGAATGTCTCAAGTGGGGTACCACAGGGCTCTGTCCTGGGCCCTGTATTGTTCAACATCTTTATCAATGATTTAGATGAAGGAATTGAGGGTAAACTGATTAAATTTGCTGATGACACAAAGCTAGGAGGGATAGCTAATACTAGAGAAGAGAGAGAGAGGATTCAAAAAGATTTAAATAAACTGGAGAAGTGGGCAGCAACTAACAGAATGGTTTTTAACAGGGAGAAATGCAAAGTACTACATCTGGGCAATAAAAATGAAAAAAGCATATATAGAATGGGAGGAATAGGGCTAAGTGACAGCACATGTGAAAAAGACTTGGGTATACTAATAGATCACAGACTGAATATGAGTCAACAGTGTGATGTAGCAGCAAAAAAGGCAAATGCAATTCTAGGATGTATTAACAGAAGCATACAGTCTAGATCACGTGACGTAATTATTTCCCTCTACTCCTCTTTGGTCAGACCTCAACTGGAATATTGTGTCCAGTTTTGGGCACCACATTTTAAAAAAGACATCAACAAACTGGAGCAAGTTCAGAAAAGAGCGACCAGAATGGTGACCGGTCTGCAAACCCTGTCTTATGAGGAAAGGATGCAGGATTTGGGAATGTTTAGTTTGCAAAAGAGAAGACTGAGAGGAGACTTCATAGCTGTCTACAAATATCTAAAGGGCTGTCACATTGTAGAAGGATCAACTTTATTCTCATTTGCACAAGAAAAGACTACAAGCAATGGGATGAAACTGAATGGGAGGAGACACAGATTAGATATTAGAAAAAACTTTTTGACAGTTAGAGTGATCATTGAGTGGAACAGGCTGCCACGAGAAGTGGTGAGTTCTCCTTCAATGGAAGTCTTCAAACAGAGGCTGGACAAACATCTGACTGGGATGATTTAGCGAATCCTGCTTTGAGCAGGGGGTTGGACCAGATGGCCCAGGAGGTCCCTTCCAACTCTACGATTCTATGATTCACACTCGGGGGTCCGCACTGTATACATTATATACACATAGTCCTGCGCACACTCGGGGGTCCGCACTGTATACATTATATACACATAGTCCTGCGCACACTCCGGGGTCCACACTGTATACATTATATACACATAATAATAATAATAATAATAATAATAATTTTTATTTATATAGCGCCAACATATTCCGCAGCACTTTACAATTAAGCGGGGACATGTACAGACAATAAATTCAATACAAGTTAAGACAATTCAAACAGTGACATTAGGAGTGAGGTCCCTGCTCGCAAGCTTACAATCTACAATGAAATGGGGAGACACAGTAGGTGAGAAATGCTTGTTAATTCAGGTCTGGCAATTATAATAGGGATTTTCATATAAAGCTGCATGATCCGGTCATCAGCCCGTGTGTTTAAGTGCAATAGACAAGTATCAAGTGCAGTTATCATGTGCATGAAGGGTGTGGAGACAGATGAATAGTAGGGTGCAGATTCAGAATAATATTTGGAAGGAGGGAACAGGGCAAAGTTAGCTTGCTGAGTAGTTGATGTGGTAGGCTTGTTTGAAGAGATGGGTTTTCAAAGCGCGCTTTAATAGGTCGAGGCTAGGTATCAGTCTGATCGTCTGGGGAAGTGCATTCCAGAGAGCTGGAGCAGCACGAGAGAAGTCTTGGAGACGGAGGTGCGAGGTTCGGATTACGGGGGATGTTAGTCTTAGGTCATTTGTAGAACGGAGGGCACGTGTAGGGCGATAGACAGAGACGAGAGAGGAGATATAAGGCGGTGCAGAACAGTGGAGAGCTTTGTGGGTGAGAGAGATGAGTTTATACTGGACCCTGTAGCGAATAGGTAGCCAGTGTAATGACTGGCACAAGATGGAGGCATCGGTGAAGCAGCTGGACAGAAATAAGTCCTGCACACTCCGGGTCTGCACTGTATACATTATATACACATAGTCCTGCACACACTCGGGGGTCCACACTGTATACATTATATACACATAGTCCCGCGCACACTCGGGGGTCCGCACTGTATACATTATATACACATAGTCCTGCGCACACTCGGGGGTCCGCACTGTATACATTATATACACATAGTCCTGCGCACACTCGGGGGTCCGCACTGTATACATTATATACACATAGTCCTGCGCACACTCGGGGGTCCGCACTGTATACATTATATACACATAGTCCTGCGCACACTCGGTGGTCAGCACTGTATACATTATATACACATAGTCCTGCGCACACTCGGGGGTCCACACTGTATACATTATATACACATAGTCCTGCACTCACTCCGGGTCCGCACTGTATACATTATATACACATAGTCCTGCACTCACTCCGGGTCCGCACTGTATACATTATATACACATAGTCCTGCACACACTCCGGGTCCGCACTGTATACATTATATACACATAGTCCTGCACACACGGGGTCCGCACTGTATACATTATATACACATAGTCCTGCGCACACTCGGGGGTCCGCACTGTATACATTATATACACATAGTCCTGCGCACACTCGGGGGTCCACACTGTATACATTATATACACATAGTCCTGCGCACACTCGGGGGTCCGCACTGTATACATTATATACACATAGTCCTGCGCACACTCGGGGGTCCGCACTGTATACATTATATACACATAGTCCTGCGCACACTCGGGGGTCCACACTGTATACATTATATACACATAGTCCTGCGCACACTCGGGGGTCCGCACTGTATACATTATATACACATAGTCCTGCGCACACTCGGGGGTCCGCACTGTATACATTATATACACATAGTCCTGCGCACACTCGGGGGTCCACACTGTATACATTATATACACATAGTCCTGCACACTCCTGGTCTGCACTGTATACATTATATACACATAGTCCTGCACACTCGGGGGTCCGCACTGTATACATTATATACACATAGTCCTGCACACACGGGGTCCGCACTGTATACATTATATACACATAGTCCTGCACTCACTCCGGGTCCACACTGTATACATTATATACACATAGTCCTGCGCACACTCGGGGGTCCGCACTGTATACATTATATACACATAGTCCTGCGCACACTCGGGGGTCCGCACTGTATACATTATATACACATAGTCCTGCGCACACTCGGGGGTCTGCACTGTATACATTATATACACATAGTCCTGCGCACACTCGGGGGTCCGCACTGTATACATTATAAACACATAGTCCTGCGCACACTCGGGGGTCCGCACTGTATACATTATATACACATAGTCCTGCGCACACTCGGGGGTCCACACTGTATACATTATACACATAGTCCTGCACACTCCGGGTCCGCACTGTATACATTATATACACATAGTCCTGCACACTCGGGGGTCCGCACTGTATACATTATATACACATAGTCCTGCACACACGGGGTCCGCACTGTATACATTATATACACATAGTCCTGCGCACACTCGGGGGTCTGCACTGTATACATTATATACACATAGTCCTGCACACTCGGGGGTCTGCACTGTATACATTATATACACAGAGTCCTGCACACTCGGGGGGTCTGCACTGTATACATTATATACACATAGTCCTGCGCACACTCGGGGGTCCGCACTGTATACATTATATACACATAGTCCTGCGCACACTCGGGGGTCCGCACTGTATACATTATATACACATAGTCCTGCGCACACTCGGAGGTCCACACTGTATACATTATATACACATAGTCCTGCACACTCCGGGTCCGCACTGTATACATTATATACACATAGTCCTGCACACTCGGGGGTCCGCACTGTATACATTATATACACATAGTCCTGCACACTCCGGGTCCGCACTGTATACATTATATACACATAGTCCTGCGCACACTCGGGGGTCTGCACTGTATACATTATATACACATAGTCCTGCACACTCGGGGGTCTGCACTGTATACATTATATACACAGAGTCCTGCACACTCGGGGGGTCTGCACTGTGTACATTATATACACATAGTCCTGCGCACACTCGGGGGTCCGCACTGTATACATTATATACACATAGTCCTGCACTCACTCCGGGTCCGCACTGTATACATTATATACACATAGTCCTGCACACTCCGGGTCCGCACTGTATACATTATATACACATAGTCCTGCGCACACTCGGGGGTCTGCACTGTATACATTATATACACATAGTCCTGCACACTCGGGGGTCTGCACTGTATACATTATATACACATTGTCCTGCACACTCGGGGGTCTGCACTGTATACATTATATACACATAGTCCTGCACACACTCGGGGGTCCGCACTGTATACATTATATACACATAGTCCTGCACACTCGGAGTCCGCACTTTATACATTATATACACATAGTCCTGCACACACGGGGTCCGCACTGTATACATTATATACACATAGTCCTGCACACTCGGGGGTCTGCACTGTATACATTATATACACATAGTCCTGCACACTCGGAGTCCGCACTGTATACATTATATACATAGTCCTGCACACACTCGGGGGTCCACACTGTATACATTATATACACATAGTCCTGCACACACGGGGTCCGCACTGTATACATTATATACACATAGTCCTGCGCACACTCGGGGGTCCGCACTGTATACATTATATACACATAGTCCTGCGCACACTCGGGGGTCCGCACTGTATACATTATATACACATAGTCCTGCGCACACTCGGGGGTCCACACTGTATACATTATATACACATAGTCCTGCACACTCCGGGTCCACACTGTATACATTATATACACATAGTCCTGCACACTCGGGGGTCCGCACTGTATACATTATATACACATAGTCCTGCACACACGGGGTCCGCACTGTATACATTATATACACATAGTCCTGCGCACACTCGAGGGTCTGCACTGTATACATTATATACACATAGTCCTGCACACTCGGGGGTCTGCACTGTATACATTATATACACAGAGTCCTGCACACTCGGGGGGTCTGCACTGTATACATTATATACACATAGTCCTGCGCACACTCGGGGGTCCGCACTGTATACATTATATACACATAGTCCTGCGCACACTCGGGGGTCCGCACTGTATACATTATATACACATAGTCCTGCGCACACTCGGAGGTCCACACTGTATACATTATATACACATAGTCCTGCACACTCGGGGGTCCGCACTGTATACATTATATACACATAGTCCTGCACACTCCGGGTCCGCACTGTATACATTATATACACATAGTCCTGCGCACACTCGGGGGTCTGCACTGTATACATTATATACACATAGTCCTGCACACTCGGGGGTCTGCACTGTATACATTATATACACAGAGTCCTGCACACTCGGGGGGTCTGCACTGTATACATTATATACACATAGTCCTGCGCACACTCGGGGGTCCGCACTGTATACATTATATACACATAGTCCTGCACTCACTCCGGGTCCGCACTGTATACATTATATACACATAGTCCTGCACACTCCGGGTCCGCACTGTATACATTATATACACATAGTCCTGCGCACACTCGGTGGTCTGCACTGTATACATTATATACACATAGTCCTGCACACTCGGGGGTCTGCACTGTATACATTATATACACATTGTCCTGCACACTCGGGGGTCTGCACTGTATACATTATATACACATAGTCCTGCACACACTCGGGGGTCCGCACTGTATACATTATATACACATAGTCCTGCACACACGGGGTCCGCACTGTATACATTATATACACATAGTCCTGCACACTCGGGGGTCTGCACTGTATACATTATATACACATAGTCCTGCACACTCGGAGTCCGCACTGTATACATTATATACATAGTCCTGCACACACTCGGGGGTCCACACTGTATACATTATATACACATAGTCCTGCACACACGGGGTCCGCACTGTATACATTATATACACATAGTCCTGCACACACTCCGGGTCCGCACTGTATACATTATATACACAGTCCTGCACACACTCGGGGGTCCGCACTGTATACATTATATACACATAGTCCTGCACACACTCGGGGGTCCGCACTGTATACATTATATACACATAGTCCTGCACACACTCGGGGGTCCGCACTGTATACATTATATATACATAGTCCTGCGCACACTCGGGGGTCCGCACTGTATACATTATATACACATAGTCCTGCACACACTCCGGGTCCGCACTGTATACATTATATACACAGTCCTGCACACACTCGGGGGTCCGCACTGTATACATTATATACACATAGTCCTGCACACACTCGGGGGTCCGCACTGTATACATTATATACACATAGTCCTGCGCACACTCGGGGGTCCGCACTGTATACATTATATACACATAGTCCTGCACACTCCGGGTCCGCACTGTATACATTATATACACAGTGGTGCACACTCGGGGTCCGCACTGTATACATTATATACACAGTCCTGCACACTCGGGGTCCGCACTGTATACGTTATATACACATAGTCCTGCACACTCGGGGTCCACACTGTATACATTATATACACATAGTCCTGTGCACACTCCGGGTCCGCACTGTATACATTATATACACATAGTCCTGTGCACACTCGGGGGTCCACACTGTATACATTATATACACATAGTCCTGCACACTCGGGGGTCTGCACTGTATACATTATATACACATTGTCCTGCACACTCGGGGGTCTGCACTGTATACATTATATACACATAGTCCTGCACACACTCAGGGGTCCGCACTGTATACATTATATACACATAGTCCTGCACACTCGGAGTCCGCACTTTATACATTATATACACATAGTCCTGCACACAAGGGGTCCGCACTGTATACATTATATACACATAGTCCTGCACACTCGGGGGTCTGCACTGTATACATTATATACACATAGTCCTGCACACTCGGAGTCCGCACTGTATACATTATATACATAGTCCTGCACACACTCGGGGGTCCACACTGTATACATTATATACACATAGTCCTGCACACACGGGGTCCGCACTGTATACATTATATACACATAGTCCTGCACACACTCCGGGTCCGCACTGTATACATTATATACACAGTCCTGCACACACTCGGGGGTCCGCACTGTATACATTATATACACATAGTCCTGCACACACTCGGGGGTCCGCACTGTATACATTATATACACATAGTCCTGCACACACTCGGGGGTCCGCACTGTATACATTATATATACATAGTCCTGCGCACACTCGGGGGTCCGCACTGTATACATTATATACACATAGTCCTGCACACACTCCGGGTCCGCACTGTATACATTATATACACAGTCCTGCACACACTCGGGGGTCCGCACTGTATACATTATATACACATAGTCCTGCACACACTCGGGGGTCCGCACTGTATACATTATATACACATAGTCCTGCGCACACTCGGGGGTCCGCACTGTATACATTATATACACATAGTCCTGCACACTCCGGGTCCGCACTGTATACATTATATACACAGTGGTGCACACTCGGGGTCCGCACTGTATACATTATATACACAGTCCTGCACACTCGGGGTCCGCACTGTATACGTTATATACACATAGTCCTGCACACTCGGGGTCCACACTGTATACATTATATACACATAGTCCTGTGCACACTCCGGGTCCGCACTGTATACATTATATACATAGTCCTGTGCACACACGGGGTCCGCACTGTATACATTATATACACATAGTCCTGTGCACACTCCGGGTCCGCACTGTATACATTATATACATAGTCCTGCACACACGGGGTCCACACTGTATACATTATATACACATAGTCCTGCACACACTCCGGGTCCGCACTGTATACATTATATACACAGTCCTGCACACACTCGGGGGTCCGCACTGTATACATTATATACACATAGTCCTGCGCACACTCGGGGGTCCGCACTGTATACATTATATACACATAGTCCTGCACACACTCGGGGGTCCGCACTGTATACATTATATACACATAGTCCTGCGCACACTCGGGGGTCCGCACTGTATACATTATATACACATAGTCCTGCACACTCCGGGTCCGCACTGTATACATTATATACACAGTGGTGCACACTCGGGGTCCGCACTGTATACATTATATACACAGTCCTGCACACTCGGGGTCCGCACTGTATACGTTATATACACATAGTCCTGCACACTCGGGGTCCACACTGTATACATTATATACACATAGTCCTGTGCACACTCCGGGTCCGCACTGTATACATTATATACATAGTCCTGTGCACACACGGGGTCCGCACTGTATACATTATATACACATAGTCCTGTGCACACTCCGGGTCCGCACTGTATACATTATATACATAGTCCTGTGCACACTCCGGGTCTGCACTGTATACATTATATACACATAGTCCTGTGCACACACGGGGTCCGCACTGTATACATTATATACACATAGTCCTGTGCACACTCGGGGTCCACACTGTATACATTATATACACATAGTCCTGCACACACTTGGGGGTCCACACTGTATACATTATATACACATAGTCCTGTGCACACACGGGGTCCACACTGTAAACATTATATACACATAGTCCTGCACACACGGGGTCCACACTGTATACATTATATCCAAACTGCTGCAACACTGATACTTAATACTCTTCTTCTGTCCTAAGGAACCCCGAATGGCTGGGCTTCACTGCTTTTTTAACCCTCCGTCAGGCGCAATAGATCTGACAGGCACACAGTAATTAGTTTCACTTCTCTCTCCTTGCCCACTTATCAGAAAACCCCACCCCTCCTAGTTATCTCCTGACTCTACAGGCTCTGTGAAACCTGATATCACAGTGACTCAGCAGACCTTCTAGTGAGCAGATATCAACACTTTGGCTTCTCAGGCACATTGCGCCTGATTTCAACACAAATTGAAAGGTTAGTATTTTCTTTTTTTATTCATCACGATTGTGTATTTAGCTTGTTTTATGAAGGATTAATGCTAAGTTAGTGTACATAAGTACTGTTTTCTTAGACAAAAGGAGGGTGGCTTCTAAGGCACATTGCGCCCTAACACATACTCTTTCTCTCTTGCTTCAGATTTTCTGCTGCAATGGCCAGAAAACAGTATGATTCATCTAAACCCCTTCATTTAGAAGAAATGAAGATTTTTTTGTTAGAAGATGATGAGGAAGAACCAGCAGTAACTGAGGATTTAGAGGAATCTAGTGACATTTCATCTGAAGATGAGGTAGCAGAATGTAACACTGATTCTGGAACAGAGCAGGATGGTGATGACACTGATACAGAGGAAACAGACACAGATCTAGCTTATTATTTGGGCAGAGATAAAAATACAAAGTGGACCAAAAAGGCACCCAAGAACAAACAGCGCAGAGAATCCCACAATATTATTACACACCTTCCTGGAGTTATTGGTAGTGCTAGAAAAGCTAAAACTGCAGTGGAATGTTGGAGTAATCTAATTACAGATAGCATGTTGGAAACTATTGTTCGGTTCACTAACCAGTATATTGACACAATCAAAGAGCAATTCTCCAGAGAGAGGGACATCAAAAACACTGATGTGATTGAACTCAAGGCATTTATTGGCTTGTTATACCTAGCTGGTGCTTTCAGAGCAAATAGGCAAAGTTTGGAGGAGCTGTGGGGGACAGACGGTGATGGCATCGAAAAATTCAGCCTTGTGATGAATCTGAAACGATTCAAAGTCCTGATCCGTTGCCTCCGTTTCGATGATCTTCTGCTGCAATTGAAACCACTGAAGATGAGTAGAAAATAATTAAGTAACATCTAAGTGCAATATCCTTTAAGTTTTTTTCCATAATTTTATATTTAAGCAATAGTTAAGTAAAGATAACTGGAGCCTATTTGGCGGTACTACCGAAAAGTGGTACTTTTAGTTTTAATACGTTTATGGTTAATAAATGTTTTTTTTGCATCTGATTTGGTGTAATCTCTTTTAATACATTCCTATGAAGGTCACTGACTACTTCTATAGTCCTGAAATTGAAATATGTAGCTACTATAGGTGGTTTTCTGACCTGTGCTTGTCAGGCACATTGCGCATGAACTGAGGAGAATCTATATTGCGCCTGACGGAGGGTTAACGTTACGGGTCTGCTGTGGCGTCCTGGGCCTGTAACCAATGTGGACAGTTCGGGCACCCGGGTCCTTCTCCCTCTACCTCAACATCTACCTTTTCTTACCACACATCAGTCCCTCCTATAGTTAGCTATTTCCTATGCTACATTCTAGCTGAAAACTCTATACTAAAATGCGCCCATCTAGTGGCCATTCTTGTAACTGCACTTACCCTATTAACCCCTTAATGACCAGGGGTATTTTTGGTTTTTCATTTTCATTTTTCCCTCCCCTTCTTTCCAGAGCCATAACTTTTTTATTTTTCCGTTTATATGGCCATGTGAGGGCTTATTTTTTGCGGGACAAGTTGTACTTTTAAATGACATCATTGGTTTTACTATATTGTGTACTCGAAAACGGGAAAAAAATTCCAAGTGTGGTGAAATTGCAAAAAAAGTGCAATCCCACACTTGTTTTTTGCTTGGCTTTTTTGTTAGGTTCACTAGATGCTAAATGTGACCTGCCATTATGATTCTCCAGGTCATTACGAGTTCATAGACACCAAACATGTCTATGTCCTCTTTTATCTAAGTGGTGAAAAAAAATTCCAAAGTTTGCTAAAAAAAAAAAAAATTTGCGCAATTTTCCGAGACCCGTAGCGTCTCCATTTTTCATGATCTGGGGTCGGGTGAGGGCTTATTTTTTCCGTGCCGGACTGACGTTTTTAATGATACCACTTTTGTGCAGATACGTTTTTTTGATCGCCCGTTATTGCATTTTAATGCAATGTCTTGGTGACCAAAAAAACGTAATTGTGGCGTTTTGAATTTTTTTCTCGCTACGCCGTTTAGCGATCGGGTTAATGCTTTTTTTTATTGATCGGGCGATTCTGAACATGGCGATACCTAATATGTGTATGTGGGATTTTTTTTTTTTTACTGTTTTATTTTGATTGGGGCGAAAGGGGGGTGATTTGAACTTTTAGTTTTTTTTAATTTTTTTTTATTTTTAAAAATTTTTTTTTTTTTTTTACTTTTGGCATGCTTCAATAGCCTCCATAGGAGGCTAGAAGCTTGCGCAACCCGATGGGCTCTGCTACATATGGGCGATGAGCAGATCGCCCATATGTAGCAGATTTACTGCTGTGCTTTCAGTGCCGACCACCGGGTGGCGCTGAAAGCCATATGCCTGGAACAACTAAAGAGGTCTCATAGAGACCTCTGGTTGTCCAGGCAACATGATGCCGACCCCCGATCACGTGACGGGGGTCGGCGATGAGGTCATTTCCGGCCCGGCGGCTGGAAATGCTATTTAAATGCCCGCTGTCAGCTTTGACAGCGGCATTTAACTAGTTAATAGGCGCGGGCGGACGGCGATTCCGCTCGCGCCTATTGTGGGCACATGTCAGCTGTTCATAAAAGCTGACATGTCCTGGCTTTGATGCGGGCTCAGCGCCGGAGCCCTCATCAAAGCAGGGGAAATGTCTGATGACGGACTGTGTCCGTCATTGGACATTAAGGGGTTAAACATAGCAGCATAAAGGTAAACAACGTCAAATATACATTTGGCAAAAATGGTAGCACACATAGCAGCATTACAAAAGTATACATATATATATATTAGATGGTGGCCCGATTCTAACGCATGGGTATTCTAGAATATGGCCAGCGGGAGACCGACGTTCAAAAGATGGTCCAGGACGATCCACCACGATCGATGATCTCACGGGGGCCTGGTCGCTGCTGCGTGTCACACTGAGGCTAAGTACCCACGTTGCAGAAATGCTGTGGAAATTTCTGAAGCATTTCCGCAACTCCCGCTGCGGGAAAAACGCATAGGAAATCACATGCGTTTTCCCGCTGAAAACATGTGTTTTTCACGCAATTCTCATGTGCGGAATTCAAGCTAGAAGATAGAATGTAAAAAATAATTTAAAAAAAAGGTTATTCTCACCTTCCAACGGCCCCCGATCTCCTCTCCACGCTCCCGGCATCTTCCGGTCCCAGTAATGCATAGCTCGAAGGACAGGAGATGACGTAATTCTCGCGAGAGCGCGGCGTCATTAGCGGTCTTTTGCGCAAAGCATTACTGGGACCGGAAGATGCCGGGCGCGTGGTGAGAGGAGGGAAAGAGTCCGGGGGCCATCGGAAGGTGAGTATATCACTATTCTTTATTTTAATTCTATTTTTTACAGGTTTATGGTACCCAGGGCCTGGAGGAGAGTCTCCTCTGCTCCGGACCCTGGGTACCATCTGCACATTGAGTGCTGCGCCAGTCATCTCCCGGCTGCATCACCTCTGACCTCCGTGCAGGAGTAGATAACCCACGGCAACCGTCGGGAGATCAGCGGCTAGCGCCACAGATCTCCCGACGGTAGCGGTGGCGTGCGTCGTTCGAATTCTGCGCCAAT
The DNA here is from genome assembly GCF_039654945.1 of Dendrobates tinctorius. Classification (NCBI taxonomy): domain Eukaryota; kingdom Metazoa; phylum Chordata; class Amphibia; order Anura; family Dendrobatidae; genus Dendrobates; species Dendrobates tinctorius. The sequence continues at coordinate 24,231,939 of NW_027361712.1, read as the reverse complement.
TCGCGGCTGGACTGCGCCTGTCACTGATTAGAGCAGCCGGCCAGGCGCGACCAATCAGCGACGCGGCCGGACTGCACCTGTCGCTGATTGGTCGCGGCCAGCTGGCCGCGACCAATCAGCGACGCGGGATTTCCGTTACAAACAGACAGACAGAATTAGATAATTATATAGTAGATATATACTCATAACTTACGATAACGGGATGAGAGATTAACGAAGGAGAATAGAATGCCCCTTACATTCTCCCTTTCCCTTATTTGGTTATCCCCGACCAAATACTGCATAAACCCTCCTTTTTTTTTTTCTTTACATACAATACTCCATGCAGGGAGGCAACATGAGATAGTCCATTGACAATTAAACTGACTCAACGTGAGCCGAGTCTACAGTACGGTGTACTAAAGTCCATGCACCCATAGGAAAGCCTGGTTTCCAATCCTCAAGGTGATGTAAACAGAAATATACATACTGACTCGTGTGCATGGGGTCTATAGTCCTTGGGAATGAGCTCCCCTTCCTTTGAAGAGAGCACAGTCCCCAACATATTTTATAAATGTAAGACCTATACATTAGGTCGACGGTCCTTTAATGAAAGGGAAGTTCCTGCTTTCAGCAGAAAGGGTGCAACAGGCGCAACAACACAAAGTAGTAGAGGTTGGATTAGGCCTTGCAGTAGCCCGGGTGTCTGGTGCTTACTGAGCCTGCTTTGGGCCCCAGAAGAGGCCCATGTCATCCTCACTGTAAACGGTGACCATGACCACGTGGTAACACTGGGGGCAGTCCTCCTTAAAAAATTAAACCTGGTCCCCTTCTTGTAAGGGCTTCCTGAACTTCACTGACACCGCATTCATGTAAATTTTAGCGTCAGCCCCATCCTCACGGATAAATCTGAACCCTCTGTTAACGCCTGTATTCACTAGCCAGCCGCAGGTGCGTCGACCAGCCAGAGCGCCCCCTCCAGGATGGCGCCATTCAGCCCACACCTCCTTTCCCCGCTGCTTCTTCCTCTTTATAACATCTTCAATCCTGGCTGGCATCAGTCCTCCGCTGGAAGATGGAAGTGAGAGGCACCCAGGGACATGGCGGTTGTTGGAGACAGGCCGAACCTCCGAGGAACAAGGCTGAAGTGCAGACCCCCCTTCATGGATGTGGGACTGGATGACAGACTCTGATACAGGGGCCCGTGACAAAGACCATCCCTCCGGGGTCAAGGGCTGGGGTGCACTCACCCTTCCAGGTACGTTGGCCGCGCCCCACCCAGGAATGCTGAATTCTTTCGCTATTGCGGCTGCGCACTCCACCGATTGTAGATAGAGTTCCGCCTCGGCTTCCGGTGCTGGTTCCTCCAGGGCGGTCGGTGTACTTGGTCCCCGCTGAGTCGGCAACACTGGTTCCGGGTGAAGGGGTTCCTCCTCTTGACATCGCAACGTAGGCTCCGCATGTAGTCTAGGCTCTGGCAGCTGCCGGTCCTGCAGCTGAAGTGACTCCGGCCACTGGTAAGAAGAGAACTCCTCAGTGTCTCCCCTTGATCTTCCAGGCTGGGTTCTCTCTCCTTCTTTCCACCATTTCAGCTCCATGCGGCCTACGCCCTTGCAGTGTTGGGTGCATGAGCGCTCCATCGCTGCCAGTCCAGGATCACATAATGACGCTGCGCAGATGCACTCAAGATTTTCTCCTGGGCCCCACCTGCGGGGACGCCTCAGACCACTCCACCCACTTGCTGGAATTCTGTAGGGGAGGGCAAGGTCTTCTCTTCATCCGCGCCCACCATGGGCGGACCGAGGGGATATCGACAGGTAGATTTTGGCGCCATCTTTCCCAGCCAAGCTTAAAAGCGACTTTTTGTCCTCATGCCCCATTAGGCCCCTGGCCTACTACCGCTTCATTGATGATATTTGAATTATCTGGACGGAGTCTGAGCAACAGCTAAAGACATTCCACGAACAGTTTAATCAATTTCATCCCACCATCAATTTAACACTCAACTACTCCAGCACTGAGATTAACTTTTTGGACACCATCATTAAGCTAAAAAAAAATGAAATATAGACATCCCTGTATCAGAAGCCAATCGACCGTCCAACATACCTTAAATGGGACAGTTTCCATCCAAAACACATAAAGAACTCTATTATCTATAGCCAAGCCATCAGATACAATCGTATATGTTCCAACCCCATGGATAGAGACCAACACCTTGGTCGCCTCAAAAAGACCTTTTTGAATCGGCTACCATCCAAGAACAATTGAAAACCAAATTACAAGAGCCACCAGAATGTCAAGGAATCACCTGCTACATTACAAAGCTAAAGAAGAAAATAACCGGGTGCCTCTAGTAGTCACCTACAACCCAAATCTGTGCTAAGGGGAGCTGCACAGAAATTACAACCTTTACTACAAAAAGATGCCCGATTACAATCCATTTTTCCAGACCACCCACTACTGTGCTTTAGGCAGCCCCCAAATCTAAGAAGCATCATTGTCAGAAGCTCGCTGTCCTCTCCAACAGCTGGAGGAACCTTTCCTTGCAACCTGAAAAATGTAAAACCTGTCCATCTATAATGACCACGGACAAGATAAAGATCCCCAATTCACATCATGACTACAAGATCCCAGGTACTTTCAGCTGCATTACATCTAATGTGGTGTACTTAATTATTTGTACTAAATGTCCAACTGGGGGTCTGTATGTGGGGGAGAGAGGGCAAAAGCTTAGAACAAGGATGAATGCTCTTCGTCACACAATAAGAGAAAAAAGAATGGATCTACCTGTGGCAAAACATTTTTGTATGATGGACCACAGCACCATAGATATGAAATTACTGGTATTGAAAGGTAACTTCACATCTCAGAGAGAGAGAAGAGTCTGTGAGTATAAAGTTATGACGACCTTTGACACTCTCAATGCTGGAATGAATGTGTCGCATGGATTTATGTCTTTTTACATCAACTAAGGAATTTGCTCCTAAGACCGTGTGGGGGCATCACAACACATTAGGAGACCCCCTATCAGAGGACAATGAAACATCCGGACTCCTTATCTATGAACTGGTCCAATATTTATGTTTCTCCCTCTCCCATAATCATTATTCTGCTTCACGTCACTTGTCTCTTCTATTGCATTTTTTCTGTGCTGTATTGTGCATAAATATGTAACTTCAGATTTTGTATTAGTCTATGCCTGATGAAGAGACCTGAGTAGTCTCGAAAGCTTGCAATGTGTTACCATCTTTTCAGTTAGCCATTAAAAGGTATCAACCACTGTGGACTCTCAATTCTGAACGTTTAGAAATATATTTACTTAGAAAATTGGTTATGTGTTCAATGTGTACTTCACCCATGGTATCTCCTAACTAATCTCCCAATATCTTCCAACACATATACTCCTGTCCTCCCAAAATCTCCTTTTCCCCACCCTTATATGTTCCTCAACCATTCACCTCCAAAACTTTTCCCAAGTATCCCCCATCCTCTGCACTTCTGTTCCCCTACATGTCCCATTATCCACCACATTTTGGACTTTCAGACTTAACTTCAAAACGCATCTCTTCAAGAAAGCTTACAGCCTGCAATGACCACGCTGTCACCTCACCACCACCGGACTTGCCACAGCCCCCCTACCCTATTGTCTTATTCCCCATCATCCTGTAGACTGTAAGTCCATAAGAGTAGGACATTCTCCTTTCTGTACCAGTCTGTCACTACAAGTATCTTCGTTGTAATTTTTATTTTTATTTTGAATGAAACTCTCCCATGTACAGCATTATGGAATAAATGGTGCTCCAAAAATAAATAATAGTAATTAACACAACTTCACAATAATTATAGAAATTGTATATAAGGGTAGATATATTAACTAAATTGTGCCAAAATTCTGTCTCAAATCAAGGCAGAATTCCGGTGCACATGGAATGTGCCACATTTCTTAATGATGTTGTTTGGTCTCAGAAAAAAACTGTATGTGACTGCAAACTGCTTGATTGCATCAGTATGCTGTCAAAATTTACCTGTCGTCTCTGTGCTGGTGGGTGATCATGTGACCATATGTATGCGATTTGCATTCTTGTGGTCACATGACGACTAGTGTCAACCATGTTCTCTCAATAGAAAAGAATTGAGAGGAACCAGCTGAGAGTAGTTGGCATGAGGCCACAGTTATGCAAATCACATTTATGCGGACTGCCCACCCACATAGGGAGTACAGGGGAATTGTACTATTAAGCCCACCGCATACTATCACAATTCACATACAGTGACTGTAAACTTCTCTACTGAAACCGGACAACCCCTTTAAGGGTTTTAACACTTTTTATAACCTCATCACACACTTTAAAACATTGTTTAGAAAATGTGGTGTGGCTAACTATATTTGTAAAATAAATGTGGTCTGGTGTTTGGGGGTTTAAAAAGCAATCTAAAAGTAACTATCTGATACTGTACATTTAATCCCTTAATTACCGCCAATACTGCATTTAACAGTGGCAGTTAAGGGTTCTTATTCCTCAGCGCCGCTTTATTTTGCGGTTGCTATTATTCAAGGAATAACGGCGACCGCAAAAAAAAAATCTGATTTCTCATTTCATTTCTCCTCTGATATGATATAGCACATCAGAGGAGAGAGAAATGGGGTCTCACGAGCCCCCCAGTACCTCCCTGGACCCTCCTGCATACCCCAGTCCTGTCCCATCAGCGTCTTCCGCCGAGATCTGCCGGCCAGCACCCGGCAATAATAGGAAATTTTTCCTATTTCTTCATTTTGATCAATGTGATAGACCATATCACAGTAATCAAAATAAAAAATGTAAATCAAACCCCCTTTTATCACCCCCATAGTTAAGTAAAAATAATAAAATGTATGTATTTCCATTAAAGTTGGGCTAGGGTTAGGGATGGGGCTAGGGTTTGGGTTGGGATATGGTTAGGGTTGGGGCTAGAGCTAGTGTTAGGGTTGGGCTGGGGTTAGGGATGTGGTTAAGTAAAAATAAAATTAAAAAAATGTATTTATTTCCATTAGGGTTAGGGATGGGGCTAGGGTTTGAGTTGGGATATGCTTAGGGCTGGGCTAGTGTTAGGGTTGGGCTAGGGTTAGGGTTGGGGTTAGGGTTGTGGTTATGGTTGGAATTATGGTTAGGGTTGGGATTAGGTTTAGGGTTGTATTAGGGTTTATTGTTGTGGTTAGGGTTATGGTTAGGGTTGAGATTAGGGTTGGGGGTATTTTGGGGTTAGGGCTCTGGTTAGGATTATGGTTAGGGTGTGGGATTAGGTTTAGGGGTGTGTTGGGGTTAGGGTTGGAGTTAGACTTAGGGGGTTCCGCTGTTTAGGTACATCAGGGGGTCTCCAAATGCGACATGGCACACTGATTCCAGCCAATTTTGCGTGGGTCAGGCAGCATGAATCAGCTGTCAGGTTCTCTTTAAGACTATTCAGCCCTGCATAGTATGCGTGCTGCATCCTTTTTTTTCAGCACAGGGGTTACAATGCAGACAGGGGTACAGGTATCCTTTTTGCATCTGTCCTATGAGTATGTGTAAGAGTGTTCTACATAAATAAGTTTTATTTTACAATCACAACAGAAATGTTTCCTGTCCCAGCTCCAGTGCCGGTTCTTGCTTCTTTCTTCTATGGCTAAGCAAACTCCACACTAGTCTAGGATAACCCGGCAAACGCATCTAATATAACCACAAAAAGGCCTTTTAAGCTGGCAGTAGCCTGAGTATTCTCTAAAGAATAGCAACTAGCTACAATGAGCTTTTGATGGAGTTAGCCACATCTACCTTAAGTGTCTGCTTCAGCATGCTGTCTAATTATTTTAGAAAGCAAGTTTTGATAGCTTTCCAGCAGAAACCTTCTATTTCCTTGGTTACACTTGTGAATTCACTCTCATCTTTGCTAATTTAAACTATAAGTAATTAGCTTATTTCAGCTATCAAGATACCTGATTGCATATAGTGTGAGTCTCATGTCCCTTTTGCAAGTTCTTTCCAGTTTGTGGTTCTCAGTCTCTGAAAAATAAATAGCGTGATTTCCCAAGTACAAACACGTGAGCTTTTTCTGAAAGTTACCCGAAATAAGTATATATTAAATATATAAATTTTATTAAAACAAAGATTTCACCAAAATAAAAGCTGTTTTTGTCATAGCATATGTTATGAATCTGAGGATATTTTCTCTTTGATCACGTGTTTGGTTCCGCTTTCTGCATAACTTTTTACCACTAAAAAATATTTTGCTGGTTAAGCGCACCATCTAGTGTTAAAAGAGCAAAAAAATATGTATGAGTCTTTTATCAGTTTTAAATAGAAAACATGTTTTAAAAATTAAAACAGACTTCAAATCTTTAACCCTTTCAGCACCTAAAAACTGAACTCCCTTGATGTTCTTACTAAAATTTTTCCTTCAGTATTGAGACTTCTTTTTTTATAATGGGATATATTTTTTACATTTCAATAGATGTGTATAAATTTTCAAATGATAACAATATTAACATATAGTGTAATTCTTTTTCCTTTTGTTTCACTTTCTACTATATATTTAGTCTTTTAGCAATATTAACTAAATTAGGAAGGGATGGAAAAAGGGGGGGAAAGGATAGTGGATGGGTAAGAGGAATTGTTTTATTAGGGTAGGATAGGGAAAGTATTTGGAACAACAAGGAAATTGGGACAAAGGAGTATCTATAGACATTTAGGTCCATAATTATCCGTAATATCAAAATGATTTTTTATAATTTGTGAGTTTTTGAACATTTTCACAACTTTTTATTAACATTGATATATTCTTATGTGTTCTAGTATCTCTTAAATTATCTTGTAAGAATTCTATCTATCATCAATGGCGGGAGGGAGGGTAGTTGTGCTAATAAAGGGATAGAGTAGACTGAGTGAGACAGTAGGAGTCAATGAGGATTTAGGGGGGCTGGGGTATGCAAGGAAAGTAAGGAACTGAGTAGGAGTAAGAAATGTGTCAATGGTATTATATGTCTGCTGGCAAATGCAAGAAGTATCCCAAAACAAATTAATGAACTAGACACTCTTATGTCAGTCACACGTTATGATGTGGTGGGCATTACAGAAACCTGGCTGGATGAAAGCCATGACTGAGTGACATACGTAGAGGGTTACACTACATTTAGAAAGGACAGGAAAGGCAAAAAAGGTGGAGTATGTATTTTCGTAAAATCCAAATTAAAACTTGTGCTCAATGACAACATTGGGACAATCTGCGACAATTTTGACTGTGTGGATAAACGTACACGGGGATGACAATATTGGAAATATGCTAACTGGAATTTGCTACAAGCCTCCTAATATAGCTGAATAGCTAAAGGATGAAATGCTACAACAAATTAAAAAGGCAGCAAAAAATAATAGGGTCCTTATTATGGGTGATTTTAACTATCCAGACTGTTGAGTTCATTCTCTGGTCCACCAGTTGTGAGTTCTCCTTCCAGGCTCCCTCTGGTGGTAACAGGAGGTAGTGAGGCTGATTTAATCAGTAGAGATCTGCCACCTGATAATGAGGATGACGATTGGACCTCAGGAATCTCAGACTGGATTTAAGACAGCTGACGCCCTATTCTGGTGCTGGTGATTCATTCTGGCTTGCCTGGTCTTGGTTTTCAGCTCTGTTCCAGTCATCTAAAGGTAAGTTTTTCTGCTAATGTTCACACTTAATTTTGTTGGTCTATTCAGTTTTTTGTGTGGTCAGCCAGCCCCGGCTGGGGCTGCGCTGAATTTCCACCCTTATTTATCTGTATTTGCCAATTTGCTTTTTGTCCCTTACTAGATTGGCCTCTTTTTGCTCTGTCTCAGAATATTTCAGAGTGCTGATATAGTGGGAGAAATCTAGTGACTTCAGGGTTGATTTTGCTATCAGAAGTGTTGGACATTATTTTTGTAGGTTTTTTTGTAGATTGCAGACAGTGTCTTTCCTTTCCTTTCTAGTTAATTTGGGCCCCATCGTTTGCTCAGCCTATTTTCCTGCCTGTGTTTGTGCTTTCATCTTGTTTCACCGTCAATACATGTGTGTGGGCTGTCTTTCCTTTGGGGTCTGCTCTGGGGCAGTTAGTTTTCCCCTTTTCATGCTTCAGGCATATTTAGTCCTCTGGCTGTGATGAAGCGTCTAGGATCATCGTAGGTATTCTCCACGGCTGTACGCTCCACGGCTGCTGCTAGTTGTTGTGGTTAGGATCAGGGATCTGCATAGTTACCAACCTCTCTGGTTTTCTGTGACTTAGCTTGTTTTGCTTTTTTCTCCTCGGTGACCCATTCATAACACCAGGCATTCAATGGGACAGACATTTGGTTGTGCTAAAAGCTGCTAATTCTTAACCTCAGTTCAGGACAATAACTTCTCTCAGCTGGTAGATGAACCAACCAGGGGAGGTAATCTGCTGGATCTTGTTGTATCAAATAGACCAGATATAATCTCAGATCTACAGGTCAGGAAGCATTTTGGAAGCAGTGACCATAATATGGTAAGTTTCAATGTAATTTTCAATCAAACATTCAAAAGGGGAAATGCCAAAATTTGGAACTTTAACCCCTTTACCCCAAGGGTGGTTTGCACGTTCATGACCGGGCCAATTTTTACAATTCTGACCACTGTCCCTTTATGAGGTAATAACTCTGAAACGCTTCCATGGATCCCACTGATTCTGACAAAGTTTTCTCGTGACATATTGTACTTCATGATAGTGGTAAAATTTCATTCAAATAACTTGCGTTTATTTGTGAAAAAAATGGAAATTTGGAGAAAATTTTGAACATTTTGCAATTTTTCCAACTTTGAATTTTTATGCCCTTAAATCACAGAGATATGGCACACAAAAAACTTAATAAGTAACATTTCACATATGTTTACTTTACATCAGCACAATTTTGGAACCAAAATCTTTTTTTGTTAGGAAGTTATAAGGGTTAAAAGTTGACCAGCGATTTCTCATTTTTGCAACACCGATTTATTTTTACGGACAACATCACATTTGAAGTCACTTTGAGGGGTCTATATGATAGAAAATACCCAAAAGTGACACCATTTTAAAAACTGCACCCCTCAAGGTGCTCAAAACCACATTCAAGAAGTTTATTAACCCTTCAGGCGCTTCACATGAATTTTTTGAATGTTTAAAAAAATGAACATTTAACTTTTTTTCACAAAAAAATTATTTCAGGTACAATTTTTTTTATTTTACCAAGGGTAACAGGAGAAATTGGACTGCAAAAGTTATTGTGCAATTTGTCCTGAGTATGCTGATACCTGATATGTGGGGGGGAACCACTATTTCGGCGCATGGCAGAGCTCAGAAGGAAAGGAGCGCCTTTTGACTTTTTCAATGCAAAATTGGCTGGAGTTCAGATTGGCCACCATGTCACGTTTGGAGAGCCCCTGATGTGCCTAAACAGTGGAAACCCCCCTATAAGTGACCCCATTTTGGAAACTAGACCCCCCAAGGAACTTATCTAGATATGTGGTGAGAACTTCGAACCCCCAAAGGGCTTCACAGAAGCTTATAGCGTACAGCCGTACAATTAAAAAATCATATGTTTTCCACAAAAATGATCTTTTCACCCTCAATTTATATTTTTCCAAGGGTAACAGGACCCTAAAAGTTATTGCGCAATTTGTCTTGAGTATGCTGATACCCCATATGTGGGGGTAAACCACTATTTGGGCACATGGCAGAGCTCGGAAGGCAAGCAGCGCCATTTGACTTTTATGGCTGGAATTGAGATCAGATGCCATGCCACGTTTGGAAAACCCCTGATGTGTTAAACTAGAACAACATGGGAAGGGAAGCAAAAGACCAGAAAAAGCCATACACCTGACAAATGCTATTGAGAACTCTGCTATTAGAAGTGGAAAGGAAGAACAAAGACGAAAGAATCTAATTAATAAAAATATTGGAGAAAGAGAAACCAATCACAAACTAAAATGTTTCTATACTAATGCACAAAGCATGGGCAACAAACAAGGAGAATTGGAACTACTAACACAGGAAAAGAAATATGATGTAATTGGAATCACTGAAACTTGGTGGGACAATACACATGATTGGAATACAAGACTAGAAGGATACAACTTATTTGCAAGAAACAGACTTGATAAACGAGGAGGGGGTGTCGCATTGTATGTTCGAAACGCGTATATCTGCACAGAGATTGAAGCTTCAGAGACTGGGAGTTCTGTGGAAACTGTTTGGGTAAGAATACAAGGACAGAACAATGGAAAGGACACCATTGTAGGCATTTACTACAGGCCGCCTGTGCAAGCCGAAGATATAGATGAACTCTTTATGCATCAGATGGCCAAGTTCTCCAAAAAATATGACATAGTTGTCATGGGAGATTTCAACTATCCAGACATTTGTTGGGAATCTCTCTCAGGCAAAACTAACAGGTCAAGGAAATTCTTATCCTCTCTTGCTGACAACTTTATCTTCCAAAAGGTAAGGGAGAAAACAAGGGGAACTGCTACCTTGGATCTAATCCTTATAAACAGGGAGGAAATGGTTGAGGAGGTAAAAGTGGCTGGGACCCTAGGAGGTAGCGACCATGCTATTTTAGAATTTTGGACAACTAGAGGTGGAAGACCTGTGAAGACTCAGACGTCAAGGTTAGATTTCAGAAAGGCAGATTTTAAGGGATTCAGAAAGAGAATTGGAGGGATCCAATGGCTGGATATCCTTAAAGACAAAAATGTCCAGGAAGGATGGGAAATCTTGAAAAATGAAATTCTCAAAGCACAGTTGTTAACAATTCCGAAAAGAGGGAAGAATAGGAAGCATTTAAGGAAACCAGGATGGATGAACACAGAACTTAAACACATGCTAAAAAGGAAGAAAAAAATGTTTATAAAATGGAAAGAGGGAGGCATATCTAAAGAAGAATATAATGCTGTCTGCAGAACCTGCAGGGCACAATTCAGATTAGCTAAAGCTGAAAATGAACTGAGGCTTGCAAGAGATGTCAAAAGCAATAATAAAGGATTTTGGGGATATGTCAAAAGTAAAAGAAAAGTCAAAGATGCTATAGGATTTTTACAGGATGAAAATGATGAAATGGAAAGACAGGATGTTGAGAAGGCTGAACTTTTAAATTCCTATTTTGCATCTGTTTTCTCTCAGAAAGGAAATGCAACATCAACTGTTATTCACTGTCCTATTAAGGGAATAGAAGAATCCAGGATATCTATAAACAGAAAGATAGTGAGGAAACACTTAGTTAACCTAAATGAATTCAAGTCTCCAGGTCCAGATGAATTACACCCCAGAGTACTGAAGGAGATAGCAGAAGAAATTTTTGAACCCCTCTCCATAATCTTTGAAAATTCTTGGAGAACAGGAGAAGTGCCAGAAGACTGGAGAAGAGCAAATGTTGTTCCTATCTTCAAAAAGGGGAAGAAGGTGGACCCAGGCAACTATAGGCCGGTGAGTCTGACTTCTATACCAGGAAAGATCTTTGAACAAATTATTAAACAACATGTATGTCAATACCTGGATAAGAATGAAGTGATTAAACAGAGTCAGCATGGGTTTCTAACTAATAAGTCATGTCAGACTAACTTAATTTCCTTCTATGACGGTATCACTGATTGGGTGGATCAAGGAAATGCTGTAGATATAGTATATCTTGACTTCAGCAAAGCATTTGACAAAGTCTCTCATACAATCCTTATTGAAAAAATGACTAAGTATGGAATGGACAAGGCAACTGTTAGGTGGATTCATAACTGGCTTAGTGATCGGACCCAAAGAGTGGTCGTAAATGGCTGCACATCCAGTTGGAAGAATGTCTCAAGTGGGGTACCACAGGGCTCTGTCCTGGGCCCTGTATTGTTCAACATCTTTATCAACGATTTAGATGAAGGAATTGAGGGTAAACTGATTAAATTTGCTGATGACACAAAGCTAGGAGGGATAGCTAATACTAGAGAAGAGAGAGAGAGGATTCAAAAAGATTTAAATAAACTGGAGAAGTGGGCAGCAACTAACAGAATGGTTTTTAACAGGGAGAAATGCAAAGTACTACATCTGGGCAATAAAAATGAAAAAAGCATATATAGAATGGGAGGAATAGGGCTAAGTGACAGCACATGTGAAAAAGACTTGGGTATACTAATAGATCACAGATTGAATATGAGTCAACAGTGTGATGCAGCAGCAAAAAAGGCAAATGCAATTCTAGGATGTATTAACAGAAGCATACAGTCTAGATCACGTGAAGTCATTATTTCCCTCTACTCCTCTTTGGTCAGACCTCATCTGGAATATTGTGTCCAGTTTTGGGCACCACATTTTAAAAAAGACATCAACAAACTGGAGCAAGTTCAGAAAAGAGTGACCAGAATGGTGACCGGTCTGCAAACCCTGTCTTATGAGGAAAGGTTGCAGGATTTGGGAATGTTTAGTTTGCAAAAGAGAAGACTGAGAGGAGACTTAATAGCTGTCTACAAATATCTAAAGGGCTGTCACATTGTAGAAGGATCAACTTTATTCTCATTTGCACAAGGAAGGACTAGAAGCAATGGGATGAAACTGAATGGGAAGAGACACAGATTAGATATTAGAAAAAACTTTTTGACAGTTAGAGTGATCAATGAGTGGAACAGGCTGCCACGAGAAGTGGTGAGTTCTCCTTCAATGGAAGTCTTCAAACAGAGGCTGGACAGACATCTGACTGGGATGATTTAGCGAATCCTGCTTTGAGCAGGGGGTTGGACCAGATGGCCCAGGAGGTCCCTTCCAACTCTACGATTCTATGATTCTAAAACAGTGGAAACCCCCCACAAATGATACCATTTTGGAAACTAGTCCCCCCAAGGAAATTATCTAGATGTGTGGTAAGCACTTTGAATCTCCAAGGGCTTCACAGAAGTTTATAACGCCTGGGCATGAAAATAAAAAAATAATTTTTCCACAAACATGATCTTTTAGTCCCAAATTTTTTATTTTCCCAAGGGTAACAGGAGAAATTGGATGCCAAAAGTTGTTGTCCAACTTGTCCTGAGTACGCTGATGGCCCATATGTGGGAGAAAACTACTGTATGGGCACACGTCGGGGCTCGGGAGGGAAGTAGTAACTTTTAGAATGCAGACTTTGATGGAATGGTCTGCGGGTGTCATGTTGCCTTTGGAGAGCCCCTGATGTAACTAAACAGTGGAAACCCCCCACAAGTGACCCCATTTTGGAAACTAGACCCCATAAGGAACTTATCTAGATGTGTGGTGAGCACCTTGAACCCCCCAGTGCTTCACAGAAGTTTATAATGCCCGGGCATGAAAATAAAAAAATAATTTCTTTTCCACAAACATGATCTTTTAGTCCCCATTTTTTTATTTTCCCAAGGGTAACAGGAGAAATTGGATGACAAAAGTTGTTGTCCAATTTGTCCTGAGTACGCTGACACCCGATATGTTGGAGAAAACTACTGTTTGGGCACGTCAGGGCTCGGAAGAGAGGTAGTGACGTTTTGGAATGCAGACTTTGATGGAATGGTCTGCGAGTGTCATGTCGTGTTTGGAGAGCCTCTGATGTGCCTAAACTGTTGAAATTCCCCACAAGTGACCCCATTTTGGAAGCTAGACCCCCCACAGAACTTATCTAGATGTGTGGTGAGCACTTTGAACCCCCAAGTACTTCACAGAAGTTTATAACGCTCGGGCGCGAAAATAAAAAAATCATATTTTTTTCCACATAAATGATATTTTTGCCCCGAAATTTTTATTTTCCTAAGGGTAACAGGAGAAATTGGACCCCAAAAGTTGTTTTGCAATTTGTCCTGACTAGGCGGATACCCCATATGTGGGGGTAAATCACTGTTTGGGCGCATGGCAGAGGTTGGAAGGGAAGGAGCACCATTTGACTTTTTCAACGCATAATTGGCTGGAATTGAGATCAGATGCCATGTTGCGTTTGGAGAGCACCTGATGTGCCCAAACAGTGGAAACTCCCCAAGTCTAACTCCAACCCTAACCCCAACACACCCCTAACCCTAATCTCAGCCCTAACCCTAGCCCTAACCCTAATGGGAAAATGGAAATAAATGCATTTTTTTTATTTTATTATTTTTCCCTAACTGCATCACCACATTTTGAGAGCTATAATTTTTCCATATTTTGACCTACCGAGTCATGTGAGGTCTTATTTTTTGCGGGACGAGTTGAAGTTTTTATTGGTACCATTTTCGGGCATGTGACATTTTTTGATCGCTTTTTTTCCAGTTTTTGGGACGCAGAATGAAGAAAAACCAGCATTTCAAGAATTTCTTTTGGAGGGTACGTTTACACCGTTCCGCGTGCGGTAAAATTGATAAGGCAGTTTTATTCTTTGGGTCAGTATGATTACAACAATGCCTCATTTATGTCTTTTTTATGTTTTGGCGCTTTTATGCAATGAAAACGATTTTATATAAAAAATAATTATTTTTGCATCGCTTTATTCTGCAAGCTATAACTTTTTCATATTTTTGCTGATGATTCTGTATAGCAGCTAATTTTTTGCGGGACAAGATGACGTTTTCAGTGGTACTATGGTTATTTATATCCGTCTTTTTGATTGCGCGTTATTGCACTTTTTGTTCGGTGGTATGATAATAAAGCATTATTTTTTTGCTTTGATTTTTATTTTAAGTGGTTCGCTAAAGGGGTTAACTAATGGGACAGTTTTATCGGGCGGGTTGTTATGGACGCGGTGATACTAAATATGTGTACTTTTATTGTTTTGTTTTTTTCTATTTCCAAAAAATGAATTTATTAGGGAATATTTTTTTTTAATTTATTTAGTGATTTTTTTATAAATTATATTTACACTTTTTTTTAACTTTATTACACTGTCCCAGGGGGGACATCACTGTCATGTGTGAGATCGCTGATCTGACACCACAGATCGCTGTGACAGATCAGCGATCTTACACAGGCACTGCAGAAGGCTTCCTCATGCCTGCGCTTTGCAGGCACTGAGGAACCCGGCTCCCTGCAGGCCCCTGAAGGTCCACGCCATATTGGATCCGTAGACCTGCAGGAAAAGAGGCCCCCGCAGCATCACTGCACATCGTGCTGCTGCGGGGGTCTCAGGGAAGCACGGAGGGAGCCCCCTCCCTGCCGATGCTTCCCTAAACCCCAGTACACTGCGATCACTGTGTTTGATCGCAGTGTGCCATGGGTTAATGTGTTGGGGGCGGTCCATGACCGCCCATGACACATAGTGCCGGGTGTCAGCTGTGATAATCAGCTGACACCCGGCCATGATCAGCGGCGCTCCCCCCGTGAGCGCCGCTGATCGCTGTGATGTACTATCCCATCCATGGGCATAGGGGCCTGGGGCCCATGGATGGGATAGTACGTCAGATGTCAGGAAGGGGTTAAGAAAGCTGATTTCAACACGAGTAGACTGGGACCATTTCATGGTAGCTGGGGATACCAAACATAAATATTTTAAGGAAATGCTACTAGAATCCTGTAGAAAACTTTTGCCCTCTAGTAATTAAATGTCAAGTAATAAAAATACAAAGATAAATAAGATAAAAAAACAAATCACATTAAAAATCTTGAAGGCTGAGAATACAGACATGGTATTTCAGAAGTATAAAGATCTAAATAAGAAATGTAAAAAAAATTCTGTCTCAAATCAAGGCAGAAATCTGGTGCACATGGAATGTGCCACATTTTTTAATGATATTGTTTGGTCTCAGAAAAGAACTGTATGTGACTGCAAACTGCTGAATAGTATCAGCATGCTGTTAAAATTTCCCTGTCTTCTCTGTGCTGGTGGGTGGTCATGTGACCATATGTATGCGATTTGCATTCTTGTGGTCACATGTCGACTAGTCTCAACCATGTTCTCTCAATAGAAAAGAATTGAGAGGAACCAGCTGAGAGTAGTTGGCATGAGGCCACAGTTATGCAAACTACATATATGCGGTTATGCGGGCTGCCCACCCACATAGGGAGTACAGGGGAATTGTACTAGTTAGCCCACCGCATACTATCACAATTCACATACAGTGACTGTAAACTTCTCTACTGAAACCGGACAACTCCTTTAAGGGTTTTAACACTTTTTATAACCTCATCACACACTTTAAAACATTGTTTAGAAAATGTGGTGTGGCTAACTATATTTGTAAAATAAATGTGGTCTGGTGTTTGGGGGTTTACAAAGCAATCTAAAAGTAACTATCTGATACTGTACATTTAAGCCCTTAATTACTGCCGATACTGCATTTAACAGTGGCAGTTAAGGGTACTTATTCCTCAGCGCCCCCTTTTTTTTGCGGTTGCTGTTATTCAAGGAATAACGGCGACCGCAAAAAAAATCTGATTTCTCATTTAATTTCTTTCTCCTCTGATATGATCTAGCACATCAGAGGAGAGAGAAATGGGGTCTCACGAACCCCACAGTACCTCCCTGGACCCTCCTGCATCCCCCAGTCCTGTCCCATCGGCGTCTTCTTCCGCCGAGATCTGCCAGCCAGCACCCGGCAACAATAGGAAATTTTTCCTATTGGTTCATTTTGATCACTGCGATAGACCATATCACAGTAATCAAAATAAAAAATTTAAATCAAACCCCCTTTTATCACCCCCATAGTTAAGTAAAAATAATAAAATAAAAAAAGTATTTATTTCCATTAAGGTTGGGCTAGGGTTAGGGATGGGGCTAGGGTTTGGAATGGGATATGGTTAGGGTTGGGGCTATAGCTAGTGATAGGGTTGGGGTTATGGTTGGAGTTACGGTTAGGGTTGGGATTAGGTTTAGAGTTGTGTTAGGGTTTATTGTTGTGGTTAGTGTTATGGCTAGGGTTGGGATCTTTTTTAGGGTTGATTTTTTAAATCAAGCTAACAAAGTTACCGTATATACTCGTGTATAAGCCGACCCCCTAATTTTGCCGCAAAAAATGGGAAAACTTATTGAATCGCGTGTAAGCCTAGGGTAGAAAATGCAGCAGCTACTAGTAAATTTCAAAAATAGAAATAGATAACAATAAAAGTAGAATTGAGACATCAGTAGGTTAAATGTTTTTGAATATCCATATTGAATCAGGAGCCCCATATAATGCTCCATACAGTTCATGATGGCCCCATAAGATGCTCCATACAAAATACACCCCATATAATGCTGCACAAAGGTTAATAATGCCCCCATAAGATGCTCCATAGAATAATATGCTCCATATAATGCTCCATAAAGGTTATGGCCCCATAAGATGCTCCATAGATTATTCCCCCATAAGATGCTCCATAGATTATTCCCCCATAAGATGCTCCATAGATTATGCCCCCATAAGATGCTCCATAGATTATGCCCCCATAAGATGCTCCATAGATTATGCCCCCATAAGATGCTCCATAGATTATGCCTTCATATGCTGCTCCATAGAATATGCCTTCATATGCTGCTCCATAGAATATGCCTTCATATGCTGCTCCATAGAATATGCCTTCATATGCTGCTCCATAGAATATGCCCCCATATGCTGCTCCATAGATTATGCCCCCATATGCTGCTCCATAGATTATGCCCCCATATGCTGCTCCATAGAATATGCCCCCATATGCTGCTCCATAGAATATGCCCCCATATGCTGCCCCCATAAGATATATTATGCCCCCATATGCTGCTGCAAAAAAAAAGCCATATTCACCTCTCCTGCTCAGGACCCGGCCCCAGAGATATTCATCTGTCCGGGGTCCATCGCTGCTCACCGCTGTCTGCCCTTCCTGTGTCAGTGACTGTTCAGCCAGCAGAGGGCGCAGTGTGCACTAACCACGTCACCGCGCCCTCTGCTGCCTAAACGTCACTGACACAGGTCACAGCAGACAGCGGTGAGCAGCGATGGACCCCAGACAGGTGAATATCGCTATACTTACACCCTCCTAGACCGTTCTCTGCAGCCCCGCTTCTCCACGGTCTCCCTTCCTGCCTTCAGCGGTCACATGATACCGCTCATTACGCTCATGAATATGCGCATATTCATGACTTTAATGAGCAGTACCTTGTGTCCACTGAAGGTAGGAAAGGAGACCGTGGAGAAGTGGGGGGCTGCAGAGACCTGCTGCAGAGACCGCGCCAGGGGGGTAAGTATGATCTGACACCCCCGCTCCCCCTCCCCCGTCAACCCCCAGGTATATGACTCGTGTATAAGCCGAGAGGGGGACTTTCAGCCCCAAAAAATGGGCTGAAAATCTCAGCGTATACACGAGTATATACGGTATCTACAGGGAAACAAATCACCAGTGACATTAAAATAAATCACCCAAAAATTTATAAATACGTTAATGCCATAAAGAAAAAAAACAGATATCGGCCCCTTAAAAAACGATAATAACAAGATAATTATAGAGGACAAAGAAAAGGATGAGATGTTAAACAGGCCCTTTTCATCCATGTTCACTATTGAACTGTCTGTTTCAGGGATCTTTCATCAAGGCAAAAATGAAGGTTCACCACCTAATATCACTAGTATTAAACAAATAGAAGTATTCCTGCATCTGAATAAATTAAACATTGCCAAATTTCCTGACCCAGATGGCATTCATCCACAGACATGGATTGAATTGACCTCAGCAATTGACAGACCGCTGTACCTCATATACTTAGATTCTCTAGTAACAGGGGTGGTGCCACGGGATTGGAGAATGGCTCACTTGGTTCCGAAATTTAAGAAAGGTAAGAAGGTGGATCCAGGTAACTACCGTCCAGTAAGTCTGACATAAGTAGTGTGCAAAGTTTTTGAGTGCATCATGAGAGATGACCTGTAGGAATATATTGCAGAGAATAACATAATAAACTAGATGTGTATTTCCTGAAGGAAGTACAGATAGTGGTTTGAAATGGTGCCCGGGCTGCCCCTTTAAGAGAGACTTGCCTGCTGCCCCTGCAAGACTTTCAACTCAGGATCCGTTTTAACTGTGAGTGCCTCTCAGAGGCCACTTTGGCCTCAGGGTCTGATTTGGTGGGTGGGGCCCCTCAGGATCTGATTCCTTGGCCTGGGCTCCTCAGGGCTTGAATTGTTGGCGGGGATCTCTCAGGCTCCGATTTTGTGGGTGTGGCCCCTCAGGGTTCGATTTTGTGGGTGGGGCCCCTCAGGTTCCGATTTTGTGAGTGGGGCCCCTCAGGGTCCGATTTTGTGGCCGGGGCCCCTCAGGGTCTGATTTTGTGGCCGGATCCCCTCAGGGTCCGATTTTCTGGCCGTGGCCCCTCAGGGTCCGATTATGTGGGTTGGGCCCCTCAGGGTCCGATTTTGTGGCCAGGGCCCCTCAGGGTCCGATTTTGTGGCCGGGGCCCCTCAGGGTCCGATTTTGTGGCCGGGGCCCCTCAGGGTCTGATTTTGTGGTTGGGACCAATCAGGGTCCGATTTTGTGGTTGGGGCCCCTCAGGGTCAGATTTGGTGGGTTGGGCCCCTTAGGGTCTGATTTTGTGGGCGGAGACCCTCTGGGTCCGATTTGGTCGGCGGGGCCACTCTGGGTCCGATTTGGTTGGTGGGACCACTCTGGGTCCGATTTAGTGGGCGGGGCCCCACAGGGTCCGATTTGGTGGGCGGGGCCCCTCAGGGTCCAGTTTGGTGGGCAGGGCCTCTCTGGGTCCGATTTGGTGGGCGGAGCCACTCGGTAAGATTTGGTGGGCGGGGCCACTCTGGGTAAGATTTGGAGGCCGGGGTCGATGAGCTTCCGATTTGGAGGCCGAGGTCAAAGAGCCTCCGATTTGGAGGCCGGGGTGGCTCAGCCTCCGATTTGGAGGCCGGGGTCGATCAGCCTCCGATTTGGAGGCCGGGGTGGCTCAGCCTCCGATTTGGAGGCCGGGGTGGCTCAGCCTCCGATTTGGAGGCCGGGGTGGCTCAGCCTCCGATTTGGAGGCCGGGGTGGCTCAGCCTCAGATTTGGAGGCCGGGGTCGATCAGCCTCCGATTTGGAGGCCGGGGTCGATCAGCCTCCGATTTGGAGGCCGGGGTTGATCAGCCTCCGATTTGGAGGCCGGGTTCGATCAGCCTCCGATTTGGAGGCCGGGGTGGCTCAGCCTCCCATTTGGAGGCCGGGGTGGCTCAGCCTCCCATTTGGAGGCCGGGGTCGATCAGCCTCCCATTTGGAGGCCGGGGTCGATCAGCCTCCCATTTGGAGGCCGGGGTCGATCAGCCTCCCATTTGGAGGCCGGGGTCGATCAGCCTCCCATTTGGAGGCCGGGGTCGATCAGCCTCCGATTTGGAGGCCGGGGTGGCTCAGCCTCCGATTTGGAGGCCGGGGTGGCTCAGCCTCCGATTTGGTGGCCGGGGTGGCTCAGCCTCCGATTTGGAGGCCGGGGTGGCTCAGCCTCCGATTTGGAGGCCGGGGTCGATCAGCCTCCGATTTGGAGGCCGGGGTCGCTCAGCATCCGATTTGAAAGCCGGGGTGGCTCAGCCTCCGATTTGGAGGCCGGGGTGGCTCAGCCTCCGATTTGGAGGCCGGGGTGGCTCAGCCTCCGATTTGGAGGCCGGGGTCGATCAGCCTCCGATTTGGAGGCCGGGGTCGATCAGCCTCCGATTTGGAGGCCGGGGTCGATCAGCCTCCCATTTGGAGGCCGGGGTGGCTCAGCCTCCCATTTGGAGGCCGGGGTGTCTCAGCCTCCCATTTGGAGGCCGGGGTGGCTCAGCCTCCCATTTGGAGGCCGGGGTCGATCAGCCTCCCATTTGGAGGCCGGGGTCGATCAGCCTCCCATTTGGAGGCCGGGGTCAATCAGCCTCCGATTTGGAGGCCGGGGTCGATCAGCCTCCCATTTGGAGGCAGGGGTGGCTCAGCCTCCGATTTGGAGGCCGGGGTGGCTCAGCCTCCGATTTGGAGGCCGGGGTGGCTCAGCCTCCGATTTGGAGGCCGGGGTGGCTCAGCCTCCGATTTGGAGGCCGGGGTGGATCAGCCTCCGATTTGGAGGCCGGGGTCGATCAGCCTCCGATTTGGAGGCCGGGGTGGCTCAGCCTCCGATTTGGAGGCCGGGGTGGCTCAGCCTCCGATTTGGAGGCCGGGGTGGCTCAGCCTCCGATTTGGAGGCCGGGGTGGCTCAGCCTCCGATTTGGAGGCCGGGGTGGCTCAGCCTCCGATTTGGAGGCCGGGTGGCTCAGCCTCCGATTTGGAGGCCGGGGTCGCTCAGCATCCGATTTGAAGGCCGGGGTGGCTCAGCCTCCGATTTGGAGGTCGGGGTGGCTCAGCCTCCGTTTTGGAGGCCGGGGTGGCTCAGCCTCCGATTTGGAGGCCGGGGTGGCTCAGCCTCCGATTTGGAGGCCGGGGTGGCTCAGCCTCCGATTTGGAGGCCGGGGTGGCTCAGCCTCCGATTTGGAGGCCGGGGTCAATCAGCCTCCGATTTGAAGGCCGGGGTCAATCAGCCTCCGATTTGGAGTCTGGGGTGGCTCAACCTCCAATTTGGAGGCCGGGGTGGCTCAGCCTCCGATTTGGAGGCCGGGGGGTCGATCAGCCTCCCATTTGGAGCCTGTGGTCACTCAGCTTTCGATTTGGCGTGTTGGCCCTTTAAGACTCATTTCGGTGCGCCGGCCCTTTAACAGTCACTTTTGCACTTCGGCCCTTTAAGAGCCAGTTTGGCTCACTGGGCTTCTAAATACACTTTGGCGCACATTCTCTCTCAGGGGCATGTGTCATGTGATGAAGCTAGATTTGCATTTGTGCTGTGGGTTTCGCTTTAAGAGCTGATATTATGTGGCAGAGGCTCTGTGCTGGGGTTCAAGTGAAGTTCGTAGGCGTTGGCATAGTAACTGGGTCTGCCTGCGCATATCAATGAGCTCAACTGCCATTTCAATCGCCTCAGGGCACGTTTTGCCATTTCCCCATTCAAATGCATTGGAGACAGTGCATTCCAATGACGGGAAAAAAAAATTTCGAACGCAAATTGCGCAAAAACTACAAATCTGATCGACACGAAAAATACTTAGCACACCTCTCATGGGCGCTGGCTTCGAAACGACACCTCAACGGAGTCTGTGCGTGTAGCGGTTCGGGCTGTATTAATTGCGGAAATCAACTTAATAATAATAATAATAAGAAGAAGAAGAATAAGTTAGCAGCGTTCGGATTACAATATAATGGTTTTTCAAACCACTTTAATGACAACCAGCACAGATTCATGAAAGATAGGTTGTGTCTAACCAACATGTGGGGCTTCTATGAGTTGGTAAGTGCAAATCAGGATGTAGGTAATGCGGCTGATATGATTTATCTGGACTTTGCAAAGGTATTTGATACTGTACCACATAACAGCCTTATACTGAAGCTACAGAAGCAAGTACTTGGAGAAACTACAGCTCTGGCAAAAAAAATAAGAGACCACTTTCAAATGTTCAGTTTGTCTGATTTTTCTCTTTATAGGTATATTTTTGAGTAAAATGTAAATTGTTCTTTTAGTCTACAAACTTCTGACAACATGTCTCCGAATTTCCAAGCAATAAATTTTGTATTTAATTTCAGAAAATGAGAAATGGTCAAAATAACAAAAAATGCAGTGCTTGCAGACCTCAAATAATGCAAAGAAAACACGTTGATAATCATTTAGAAGCAACAATACTAATGCTTTAACTCAGGAAGAGTTCAGAAATCAATATTTTGTGGAATAACCTTGATTTTTAAAAACAGCTTTCATGCGTCTTGGCATGCTTTCCACCAGTATTTCACACTGCTTCTGACACAAAAATGTAAGCAGTTCTTCTTTGTTTGATGGCTTGTGACTATCCATCATCCTCTTGATTACATTCCAGAGGTTTTCAATGGGATTCAGGTCTGGAGAATGGTCTGCCCAACCTCTTTATTAATGACCTATAGGATAGGACTAGAGTTGAGCGATACCGTCCGATACTTCAAAGTATCGTATCGGATGGTATCGGCCGATCTTTAAAAAAAGTATCGGTATCGCCGATTCCGATACCGGAAGTCCCATTCAAGTCTATGGGACTTCCGGTATCGGAATAAGAAAAACCCTTTCCTGCCCTTGTACAGCCTCTCTGGGGTCTGTACGGGCCTTTCGGGGGGCTGTGCCGGCCTGCCAGGGGGTCTGTGCAGGCTCCGGTGGTCTGTGCCGGCCTGCCGGTGGTCTGTGCAGGCTCCGGGGGGGCTGTGCCGGCCTGCCGGGGGGCTGTGCCGGCCTGTCGGGGGGCTGTGCAGGCTCCGGGGGGCTGTGCCGGCCTGCCGGGGGGCTGTGCCGGCCTGCCGGGGGGCTGTGCAGGCTCCGGGGGTCTGTGCAGGCATCGTCCGATGGGACTACAAGTCCCATCGGGCGATGCCTGCTACCATGACAGTGATTGACACATTAGCCAATGATGGGACAGTAGTAGTCCCATCATCCGGCTAATGTGTTAAATGAAAAAAAAAAAAAAAAAAAAAAAATTACATGCTACATACATACAACATGCATACTACATACATGCTACATTCATACTACATACTACATACATGCCACATTCATACTACATAAATACTACATGCAACATACATACTACATATATACTACATGCATGCTACATACATACTGCATGCTACATACATACCACATATATACTACATATATACTACATGCATGCTACATGCATACTACATGCTACATACATAACACATATATACTACATGCATGCTACATACATACTACATGCTACATACTACATATATACTACATGCATGCTACATACTACATGCTACATACATACTACATATATACTACATGCATGCTACATACATACTGCATGCTACATGCATGCTACATACATACTACATACATACTACATGCTACATACATACTACATATATACTACATACATACTACATACATACTACATGCATGCTACATACATACCACATACATAACACATATATACTACATGCATGCTACATACATACTACATGCTACATACATACCATATACATACTACATGCATGCTACATACATACTACATGCATGCTACATACATACTACATGCTACATACATACTACATATATACTACATGCATGCTACATACATACTACATGCTACATACATACTACATATATACTACATGCATGCTACATACTACATGCTACATACATACTACATACATACTACATGCATGCTACATACATACCACATACATAACACATATATACTACATGCATGCTACATACATACTACATGCTACATACATACCATATACATACTACATGCATGCTACATACATACTACATGCATGCTACATACATACTATATGCTACATACATACTACATATATACTACATGCATGCTACATACATACTACATGCTACATACATACTACATATATACTACATGCATGCTACATACTACATGCTACATACATACTACATACATACTACATGCTACATACATACCACATATATACTACATACATACAATACATTCATACAATACATACATAGACATACAGTACATATAACATAGAGTAACATACTTACCAATACTTGTCACATTGTTCCCCGAAGCCATTGTCTTTTCCGGGATAAATATTAACATAACAAACCACAAAAATACTCACCCACGATCCGAAGCAGTCCACGAGTGTGTCCCACGACGATCTTGGGTAGAGAACTGCAGCATCAGATGATGCTGCCGTTCTCTACGGGCTGCAGGAATCCAATGACGGAAGGTAGGTATCCTTCCGCACTGTATTCCTCCGCCACTTAAAAAAAAAAAAGTCCCTAGTCTCACTTTATGCCATTGCTGTGTGGGAAATTCCCACTCAGCAATGGCATAAAGTGAGACTAGGGACTTTTTTTTTTTAAGTGGCGGAGGAATACAGTGCAGAAGGATACCTACCTTCCGTCATTGGATTCCTGCAGCCCGTAGAGAACGGCAGCATCATCTGATGCTGCAGTTCTCTACCCAAGATCGTCGTGGGACACACTCGTGGACTGCTTCGGATCGTGGGTGAGTATTTTTGTGGTTTGTTATGTTAATATTTATCCCGGAAAAGACAATGGCTTCGGGGAACAATGTGACAAGTATTGGTAAGTATGTTACTCTATGTTATATGTACTGTATGTCTATGTATGTATTGTATGAATGTATTGTATGTATGTAGTATATATGTGGTATGTATGTAGCATGTAGTATGTATGTAGTATGTATGTAGCATGCATGTAGCATGTAGTATGTAGCATGCATGTAGTATATATGTAGTATGTATGTAGCATGTATGTAGTATGTATGTGGTATGTATGTAGCATGTAGTATGTATGTAGCATGCATGTAGTATATATGTAGTATGTATGTAGCATGTAGTATGTATGTAGTATGTATGTGGTATGTATGTAGCATGTAGTATGTATGTAGCATGCATGTAGTATATATGTAGTATGTATGTAGCATGTAGTATGTATGTAGTATGTATGTGGTATGTATGTAGCATGTAGTATGTATGTAGCATGCATGTAGTATATATGTAGTATGTATGTAGCATGTAGTATGTATGTAGTATGTATGTAGTATGTATGTGGTATGTATGTAGCATGTAGTATGTATGTAGCATGCATGTAGTATATATGTAGTATGTAGTATGTATGTAGTATGTATGTGGTATGTATGTAGCATGTAGTATGTATGTAGCATGCATGTAGTATATATGTAGCATGCATGTAGTATATATGTAGCATGCATGTAGTATGTATGTAGCATGCATGTAGTATGTATGTAGTATGTATGTAGCATGCAGTATGTATGTAGCATGTATGTAGTATGTATGTAGTATATATGTAGTATGTATGTAGCATGTAGTATGTATGTAGCATGCATGTAGTATATATGTAGTATGTATGTAGCATGCATGTAGTATGTATGTAGTATGTATGTAGTATGTATGTAGCATGCAGTATGTATGTAGTATGTATGTAGCATGCATGTAGCATGTATGTAGTATGTATGTAGCATGTAGTATGTATGTAGCATGCATGTAGTATGTATGTAGTATTTTTTTTTTTTTTTTTTTTTTTTAACATTTAACACATTAGCCGGATGATGGGACTACTACTGTCCCATCATTGGCTAATGTGTCAATCACTGTCATGGTAGCAGGCATCGCCCGATGGGACTTGTAGTCCCATCGGACGATGCTTGCACAGACCCCCGGACATCAGCACAGCCCCCCGGCAGGCCGGCACAGCCCCCCGGCAGGCCGGTACAGACCCCCACAGGGTGCACAGACCACCGGCAGGCCGGCACAGCCCCCCGGCAGGCCGGTACAGACCCCGGGCAGTCCACACAGCCCCCCGGCAGGCCGGCACAGCCCCCCGGCAGGCCGGCAGAGACCCCCGGAAGGCCCGAAATGACGGCGCATCATGATGCGCACACACCGCGCATCATGATGACGTCAGGCCGTCAATCAACTGAACTTCCGATTCCGATGCCGACTTCCGATATTGAAAAAATATCGGAAGTCGGTATCGGAATTCCGATACAGCAAGTATCGGCCGATACCCGATACTTGCGGTATCGGAATGCTCAACACTAGATAGGACTGATAGTAAAGTGTCAGTCTTTGCTGACAACTTCAAACTATGTAGGATATTAAAATCTGACCTTGACTTTTTACAATATTGCAAAACAATCTGGACAAGATAACTGAATGCGTAATCACTTGGAAAATGAGATTTAATGTAGATGAATGTAGAGTAATGTACCTAGGACAGAGTAATCCTATTACTGCAGTGCATATACATTAAATTAATACTCGGGATTACCAAACAGGATAAGGACTTTGGTTTTTGGGTTACAAGTAAGCTGAGCAGTAGTATTCAATGTCAAGCAGCAGCCAGAAAAGCTGTTAGATTACTAGATTATTAAAAGGGCTGTAAGGCCTCTCATACGATGAGAGGTTGGAAAAGTTGGGCTTGTTTAGATTAGAAAAAAGATGCCTCGTCAGCGATGTCATTTACATGTATAAATGTATGTGTGGTCAGTACAAAGGACTTATGCATGCATTGTTCCTACCAAAGGCCATACTAAGGACCAAGAGGCATTCATTACTGGTGTTCTGTCCTCACTAAATGAATCAGAATTCATGTAGCTTATACAGGCAGCTAAACTGCTATAGCGAGGGTCCAATAAGGAGACTGTAGGTTGAATCTGTGCTTTATTGAACGTGGTGGTATATTGGCGCGGTGAAACTACAATACAAACATATATACACTCAGTCAGTACGGGGTACATTGGAATACATATAAACATTATAAATCTACATCTGCGCTACTAGCTGAGCAGGGGAAAACTAACTAGGCAGGCTAAATATGGGACCAAAATTAGATACAGGAAGCATGATTCCATACCAGCGATGTGCTCACAAGAGGAGAAGAGAAATGAGATGCTTCCAGGATGCAGGCTGAGGGAAAATGGAGAACTGGAGTGAAAATGGGGGCTGAACCAACCATAATGCTTTGCAGAGGCTACCAGGATGCATTGCGACGGAGGGAAAAAAGGTTCAGAAAGTGAAGGTAAAATAACACAATAACACTGCAGTTAAGACTCAGGCCACTAGTGGGAGCCAAAAACAATGAAAACAATATAATCTATGGAAAAAACTGAACATTCTGCATATTCACTAGTAATCACTGTAAATATTATCAAACAGACAATCGAAGATTATGAATTAAATGTCGGAGACAGAACAACTGGTGAAATAAAGGTGATTCCGGCAGTTAATAGGAAAGGGTTTTTGCAGTTAGAGCAGTCAGACTGTGGAATGCCCTACCGCAAGAGGTAGTAATGGCGGACACTATAACTTTTAAAAAGCTTTTAAAAAAGGGCTTAATGATTTCCTCGATGCACTATAACATTGTGGCTTATAGTAAAATTTGTGACCAAATGTACAATTGGTGGAGAAAGGTTGAAATTGATGGACCTAGGTCTTTTTTCAACCTATATTACTATGTAACTATGTAATAGAGATTATAAAACTGGTCTGTAAGTACATAATTAAACTAGGCTAGTCTACCGATCTAATACATCAGTCTAAGGGCTCATTCTATGTAATAGAGATTATAAAACTGGTCTGTAAGTACATAATTAAAATAGGCTAGTCTACCGATCTAATACATCAGTCTAAGGGCTCATTCACCAATCATCTTTTCATGTATGAGTGCAACGTATTTGTTTGTTTAATGGATAACACTTGTATCTATTGCAGTCTATGGTGCTGTTTACTTGTCCGTATTTTTTTGTGGTCCATACAAATTCACGGAGACATGTTCGATATTGATCTGAGTGTCAGATCGAACATGGCAATAAAAGTCTGTGAGAAAAAGCAGACAGCATTCAAATGCCATCAGTCTGCTTTCCATTTTCACTGACTGATCAGTAGGTAAAAAAAGCTGTTGAAACTGACGAACCTCTGATGGAAATCTTATGAAATTCTGATGAAAATCACTGATCTGATTTTCTCTTACTGTACATAAAAAAAACTGACGGCTGTCATTGATAAGATCATCCCACTGGATCAAAAGTTCTAGAAAGAGAAGAGGTTTAAATTATGAAAATGTACAGTGGGGGAAATAAGTATTTGATACGCCGCCGATTTTGCACGTTTTCCCACTTACAAAGAATAGAGAGGACTTTAATTTTTATCGTAGGTACACTTCAACTGTGAGAGACAGAAACTATAAAAAAAATCCAGAAAATCACATTGTATGATTTTACCTAATTAATTTGCAGTTTATTGCATACAATAAGTATTTGATACACTAGAAAAACAGAACTTAATATTTGGAACAGAGACCTTTGCAATTATAGAGGCCAGATGTTTCCTGTAGTTCCTGATCAAGTTTGCACACACTGCAGCAGGGATTCTGGTCGACTCCTCCATACAGATCTTCTCTAGATCTTTCTGGTTTCGAGGTTGTCTCTGGGCAACATTGAGTTTCTGATCCCTCCAAAGATTTTCTCTAGGGTTCAGGAATGGAGAATGGTTAACACACTCCAGGACCTTGAAATGCTTCTTATGGAACCACTGCTTAGTTCCCCTGGCTGTGTGTTTCCGGTCATTGTCATGCTGGAAGACGCAGTCATGTCTTATCTTCGATGCTGTTACTGAGGGAAGTATATTGTTGGCCAAAATCTCACGATACATGACCCCATCCATCCTCCCTTCAATACAGTGTAGTCGCTCTGCCTCCTTTTCAGAAAAGCACCCCCAAAGTACGTATGATGTTTCCCCCACCATGCTTCAAGTTGAGACAGTGTTCTTAGGTTTGCACTCATTCTTCTTCCTCCAAACACGACGAGTGCATTTGATACCAAAAAGTTTTATTTTGGTCTCCTCTGACCACATGGCCTTCTCCCATGACTCCTTTGGATTATCCAGATGGTCATTGGCGTGGCGAATATCAAACAGGTATGGACAAGTGCTGATGTCAGCAGGTGTGCCTTGCTATCCCTCAAGATTTTAATCCATGACGGCATAGTGCTTTACTAACTGTAATGTTCTGTCTCCAACATCTAATTTATTACCTTTATTTATTTGTTTTGCATAATGCTGCAGGTTATTCATTAGTACGAATATAGAAAACTTGTATCCTCAGAATGTTAATAATCTTTATTTGGCCTGTAGTGCTTTGGCTCCCTCTAGCAGCCAAAGTCATGTTTATGGTCTTATTCTCTATTTTCTATATCTTTTGTCTGATTCTCCTCCCCTTTTGCAATGCATTGTGGTAGCTCAGCCTCCATTCCCCTCACCCTGCATTCAAGAAAAGACATCTCCACTATAGTCCCCTTGCGGTTGACTTGCCAGTATGTATTTATGCTTTCTATAGTTAATTTCTGCTCTAATGTTAACCTAGCTTAGTCGTACCCCTAGGTCAGTTACTAGCTTTGTAAATGTTCATACGTAATGTATAACATGTAGTGATGAGCGAGCATGCTCGCCACTACTCAGTGCTCGCCCAAGCATCGCACTGCTCGAGATGCTCAGAGCTCGTCGAATATTTCCGGGATTGCTCAGCGGGAGCTCGGGTCCCTGCCCTGCATATTTGTCGCTCTTTAGAGAGCCAATGAACATGCAGGGATTGTCTGCCAAACACACTGTAATGCCACAGCCATGTTGGTTGTGTCATTAAAGTGATTGGCTGGCCGCTAGTGTTGAGCATTCCGATACCGCAAATATCGGGTATCGGCCGATATTCGCGGTATCGGAATTCCGATACTGAGTTCCGATACTTTCAGCATATCGAATACCGGAATCGGAAGTTCCCATAATGCTATGAGCCAGTTTGATTTGATTCAGCCAATGACAATCCTCAGAAGTGTGGGCACATCCTGTTAGGCATGTAGGCATGTTAACTGATGGCATGGCTGTGATTGGCTGCTGAAATGATGTCATGATGCACTATAAAAACCACCGCCGCCGCCATTTAGGGTTCACTCTGCTGTGTATTCAGTTAGGGACAGGCTGCTGGTCAAGACTCTGAGGGACAGTTAGAGATAGCGATTTTCAAAATAATATTGTGCTTTACCCAGACTACATAATCAACCACTGTAGCTTTCTTTTGCCTTGCTGCAGTGTTCACAGCTGTCTGCAAGGTCTGTGTGAGTGCAGCTCATGCTGTGTAGTGTGTACTGCAGCCACGTCTGGTTGTAGGCCGCTCAGCGTGCGTCACTGCCTCATACATATTTTTCTTTTATTGCAGCTAATTTTTCCTGATTTTTCATTCTCCTATTAGTGTGCATCCATCCGTATCATATAGATTGGTTGCAAACAGTATAGGAGTAGACAGCGGAGCCTTTTTCTGGCTTGTGCCCTGCAGCCGCAGCCAGATTAGTATTACCCTATTTTTTGGAGCCTCATCTTTTGCATTGTAGGTTACTTTCCTGCATTGTAATAGCTCCAAAAAGTTTGTGATACTATCACTTTCAAATCTTTTGTCACATCCTTTTTGTTTTTTTTGAAAAAACAAAATAAAGTTCACCAAACACTCCACTTGACAGTTGTGTAGGCCACATTAGCTTATATTAAAGTGTGGTCCACACACTTTATAAAATTAGTGTTCTTATACCTGTTAGCAGCTGTGCAGGAATAAGCACACTAAGCCCACCTTTGTACTTTTCTGCCTATCTTTATCAGTCTACCAAGATGAAGAAGGCAGGGAGTAAGGCACATGGTCATGGGTGTGGAGTTGCAGCAGGGAGAGGACGTGGGGATTCAGCAGGGAGAGGATGTGGGGATTCTGTGCCTGCTGCGGGCACCAGTGAGTCAGGATCCCCCAGTTTTACCAGGCAACAGTCCTTTATGCACAGCTTTGTAGGACCTCACCATACCCCACTGCTGCGGGACGAACAAATTGAAGCCGTTGTCAGATGGATAGCAGCTAACGCATCGACTTCAATGACTTCCACATCCTCTCAGGACCAGAGCACTGAAGAGCAACCATCTGTCTCTTCACCACCTGCCATATTGCCCAAGCAGTCAGAGTCCTGTACAGGAGTCATCACAGTCTCTACTTCTGTTCTCTGAATCTGTTAGCTTGGAAAGAGGGGGCCAGCCAAGCAGCATTCAAGAATGTAAAGAAGAGGGAGTATGCAGTGATGCGCAACTGCTTTGTCCCTCTGAATCTGAAGAGGCGGGTGGCCAGTGCCTATGGTCAGCACACCTCAGTACGCATCAGATGGTGAGACTCAGGTGCCACTTTCTGGTGCGTATGGTGCTGGCGAGACTACCCAGGAGAAGCAGGTATTTGAAGAGGGGAGTGTAGATGATGAGGTCCTTGACCCATCATGGCGTGAGGAACAGGAAGGTGGTGGGAGCAGCTCTGACGAAGAGATTCCCCGAACGGCCAAAACAGGAGGGAGAGGGAGAGGGCAGACTTGGTTGCCTGTAGCCTCCACTTTGGCACCCGTTAGGAGCATTCCTCTTCCAAAAGCCAAAACGGGCGCTCCCAAGACTTGCAGTGCGTGGTCCATTTTCGACACAGTTGCAGATGACATTTGCTTGGTCAAATGCAAGCTATGTCATCAGAAAGTCAAAATAGGGAAAAGTTTCAGCAACCTCAATACCACAAATATGTGGAAACATGTGCGGGCCAAGCACGTGGTGGAGTTACAAAGACACACTGAAGACGTAGGCCAACCTACAGCACCACCTACCACCTCTTCACCTCGTGTTGTAGCCTCTTCCTCCAGCTCACACACAGCTGGTTCGGCTTCCTCACAGGATCGCCATGGAAGAACCTCTGGCACTGTTGTCCAGAGACCCAGTGACATTCCACCCACAGCACCATGTTCCCGTTCATCCTCACACTCCCAGGCCACTCTACAGCCATCGGTAGCACAGGCATGGGAGAAAAGGCGGCCATACTCGGCAAACCATCCTCGAGCACAGGCTCTGAATGCTGGCATTGCAAAATTACTGGCTCTTGAAATGCTCTAATTCAGGCTGGTGGAGACTGACACCTTCCGGAACTTCATGGCATTGGCAGTCCCACAATACACCGTGCCCAGCCGCTTTTATTTCAGCAGGCAAGACGTCCCTGCCCTGCAAAAGCATGTGGAGGGAAAAATTAAACATGCGCTACTAAACGCTGTCAGTAGCAAGGTCCACCTGACCACCGATGCGTGGACCAGTACCCATGGACAGGGACGATACCTTTCCCTCCCTGCCCATTGGGTAAATGTTGTGGAGCTGGGTACAGATCTTGAGAGTGGGGCTGTACGTGTTCTGCCAACTCCAAGGATTGCAGGAATCCAGTCTGTACACATTGACTCCTGCTCATACTCCAATTCCTCAGAATCAGCGCTGCAGGAGCCTGTTACGACCGATATGAGCACAGCCGTGGCCAAACATCAACAGGCCATACTGAAATTAATTTCTTTGGGGAATCGAAGCCACACAGCGCAGGAGCTCTGGAATGCCATCAAGCAGGAGATCGAAGTGTGGTTTGTGCCAGCGAATCTCCAGCCAGGCTTGGTAGTGTGTGACAATGGCTGAAATCTGGTGGCAGCTCTGGGCCTAGGCAACCTCACTAACATCCCATGTCTGGCACATGTGCTCAACTTGGTCATGCAGAGCTTTCTGAGGGACTATCCGGATCTTGATGCACTGCTGCACAAGGTCCGCATAGAGTGTGCTCACTTGCAGCATTCCAGCATGGCAAGATCGCGCATTGCAGCTCTGCAGCGCCAATTACGCCTTCCGGAACATCGCATCATATGTGACCTACCCGCCAGGTGGAATTCTATGTTACATATGTTGGAGCGGTTGTGTGAACAGCAGGCAGCAGTAATGGAGTACCAGCTGCATCAGGCGCAAACAAGTCGCACTGCGCGCCGGTCACACTTCAGCACCACTGAGTGGGCCTCTATGAAGGACATCTGCCACGTTTTGCGTGCCTTTGATGATTCCATGTGGATGGCGAGTGCAGATGATGCACTAGTCAGCATGACTGTCCCCCTTATCTGTCTGCTTCAAAAAACACTGCAAGCACTAAGGGAGGAGGTTTTGGAAGAGGTGGAGGATGAGGAGCCACAAATGCCATCTGCTTCTGGACAGTCTGCTTCTGGACATCTGCTTCTGGACAGTCTGCGCTACGTGGTTCCTCACAAAGGCCTAGGCAGGGGACACTTTGTGAGGAGGATGAGGAGGAGTCAATGGAGGAGGAAGACATCTCTCCAGAGGAGGGAGGTACACAATGCTCTAGTCAGTATGTACAGCGAGGGTGGGGTGATGCGGAGCAGGCAGAGATGACGTCTCAAGCAGGGGACAACGTTTCTTGTACAGTTGGGAGTCTGCAGCACATGGTTAATTTCATGCTGCAGTGCCTGAGAAACGACCGCCGCATCGCCCACATTCTCAACACAGCTGATTATTGGGTGTACACCCTCCTAGATCCTCGCTACTGGGACAACTTACAAAGCCTCATAACACCGTTGAACCGGGAGCGTAAAATGCAGGAGTACCAAGAGACACTGGTGCATTCCATCATGTTCTCCATTCCACCCGAGAGCAGTGCTGCTAATGCTTTACAAAGCAGCTCTGTGCGTCGAGGCAGTGGAGGAAGCTCTGCACAAAGAGGGAGCAGAGGCAGCGCCTCAGCACAAGGCAAGAACAGTATGGCCCAAATGTGGCAGTTTTGTGTGCCCGCCACAAATGTCTACACCATCATAGACGGTTCCAGTCAGCAGGAGGCAACATTTCCGTCAGATGGTGACAGACTACATGTCTTGCCCTCTCAAGTTTTGGGTCTCTAAGCTGGATACATGGCCAGAGCTTAGCCAGTATGCATTGGAGGTGCTGGCTTGCCCTGCTGCTAGTGTATTATCGGAACGCGTCTTTAGTGCCGCAGGTGGTGAACTAACAGACTATCCTCCGATAACACGCGACTATCCTCCGATAACGTTGACCGGCTTACTTTTCTGAAAATGAAAAAGGCCTGGATCTCGCCGGAATTTGCCAGTCCTCTTCCAGAATAAATAATTGGTTGGCAACAGTATCCAGGTCTCCTGTTGAGTTCATGTTTCTACCACTTGAACTGTAATACCTGGGCTCCAACACCGCC
This sequence comes from Dendrobates tinctorius, assembly GCF_039654945.1. Classification (NCBI taxonomy): domain Eukaryota; kingdom Metazoa; phylum Chordata; class Amphibia; order Anura; family Dendrobatidae; genus Dendrobates; species Dendrobates tinctorius. The sequence continues at coordinate 24,197,435 of NW_027361712.1, read as the reverse complement.
AGTTGTTGCTCAGAAGTGCCGTCTGCACAGAGAAAAACACATGCTCCAGTGTTAGTGGGGTTCAGTAACACCAGCTACTCCCCTGCTGTGTGTACGGCAATATCTCCTGCTGCCTCCACATTCAAACTAGATCATATTTTCAAATTGCTCCAAGTAGGCCTCAGCCTGCTCCATGATTGATCCTGGGCTCCAACATCGCCAGTTGTTGCTCAGAAGTGCCGTCTACACAGAGACAAACATTAGCTCCTGTGTAAGTGGGGTTCAGTAACGCCAGCTGGTCCCCTGCTGTGTGTGCGGCAATGTCTACTGCTGCCTCCACATTAACACTTCTACTGACTTCAAACTTGCTCCAACTAGGCCTCTGGCTCCTCTCTGTCTCTAGTATTTCCACTGGCCTCCAACACCGCCAGTTGCTGCTCAGAAGTGGCGTCTGCACAATCAACACTTGTTCCTGTGTAACTGGGGTTCAGTAACGTCAGCTGATCCCCTGATGTGTGTCCGGCAATGTCTCCTGCTCTGTCCACATTCCCACTACTTTTCTCTTATTGTGTGATGATGAGCATTCATCCTTGTTCTCAGTTTTTGCCCTGTCTCCCCCACATACAGACCCCCAGTTGGACATTTAGTACAAATAATTAAGTACACCACATTAGATGTAAAAGAAAAAAGAATGGATCTACCTGTTGCAAAACATTTTTGTATCCCTGATCACAGCAACATGGATATGAAATTACTGGTATTGAAAGGTAACTTCAAGTTTCAAGAGAGACGAGTTTGGGAGTATAAATTTATGACGACCTTTGACACTCAGTGCTGGAATGAATGTGTCGCATGGATTTATGTCCTTTTACATCAATTAAGGAATTTGCTTCCAAGACCTTGTGGGGGCATCACAACACATTAGGAGACCCCAATCAGAGGACTATAAAACATCCGGACTCCTTATCTATGTACTGGTCCAATATTTATGTTTCTCCCTCTCCCATATTGATAGTTCTGCTTCACGTCACTTGTCTTATCTATTGCATTTTTTCTGTGTTGTTTGTGCATAAATATGTGACTCTTCAGATTTTGTATTAGTCTAGCCTGATGAAGAGACCTGAGTAGTCTTGAAAGCTTGCAATGTGCTACCATCTTTTCAGTTAGCCATTAAAAGGTATCAACCACTGAGAACTCAGAATTCTGAATATTTTTCTATCTACTGGCTAACATGGTACAAAGATATACATCTTTCCTGCATCCTAACCATGAAAGCCCCTGATCTGAACTTCGCTGATTTTAAGGACAGGTACTGCAATAATAATAATAATAATACATTTTATTTCTATAGCGCCGACATATTCTGCAGCACTTTACATTTCAGAGGGGATTTGTACAGACGATAGACATTACAGCATAACAATAATCACATAGATTATAACAAATACAAAGAGGAAAGAGGGCCCTGCTCGCAAGCTTACAGTCTATGAGGAACGAGGTAGACAGTTGCCCTGATTGTATGGACCAGCCATAATGTTAAGTGTGTAACAGTACAAACACAGAGGGCTAATGGATGCATAAAGCATGTGGGAACATGATGCGGGGAACCTGGTTATGGTAAAACTTTTGGCTGTGCTACACAGGGATAGGTTAGGTTAATGTGTTGAGGCGATAGGCCAGTATGAATAAATGCGTTTTCAGGGCACGCTTAAAATTGTGGGGATTGGGGACTAATCGTATTGACCTGGGAAGTGCATTCCAAAGAATTGACGCAGCACGTGTAAAGTCTTGGAGACGGGAGTGGGAGGTTCTGACTATTGAGGATGCTAACCACAGGTCATCAGCAGAACGGAGGGTGCGGGTAGGATGGTATACTGAAAGAAGGGAGGAGATGTAGGGTGGTGCTGAGCTATGGAGGGCTTTGTGGGTGAGGGTAATAAGTTTATACTGAATTCTGGAGTGAATGGGTAGCCAGTGTAATGACTGGCACAAGGTAGAGGCATCGGTGTAACGATTGGTGAGGAATATGATCCTGGCTGCAGCATTCAAGACAGATTGGAGAGGGGAGAGTTTGGTAAGAGGGAGACCGATTAAAAGAGAGTTACAATAGTTGAGACGAGAATGAATAAGAGAAACAGTAAGAGTTTTTGCAGAGTCAAAAGTAAGAAAAGGTTGAATTCTAGAAATGTTTTTGAGGTGCAGATGACAAGAGCGAGCCAGTGATTGAATATGGGGAGCAAAGTAAAGCTCGGAATCAAGTATGACCCCAAGACAGCGGGCCTGTTGCTGGGGAGTAATAGTGGAACCACACACAGAAATGGCAATGTCGGGTATAGGTACGTTAGTAGAGGGAGGAAACACCAGGAGTTCAGTCTTTGACAGGTTCAGTTTCAGATATAGTGAGGACATGATAGTAGACACAGCGTTTAGACAATCGCCGGTGTTTTCTAGAAAGGCTGGCGTGATGTCAGGAGAAGAAGCGTATAATTGGGTGTCATCAGCATAGAGATGGTAATAGAAACCAAATCTACTAATTGTTTGGCCAATAGGGGCAGTGTACAAGGAGAAGAGGAGGGGGCCTAGAACCGATCCTTGAGGAACCCCAACAGTAAGGGGAAGGTGAGAGGAGGAGGAACCGGCAAAAGATACAGTAAAGGAGCGGTCGGAGAGATAGGAGAACTATGAGAGAACGGTGTCCTTGAGGCCAATGGAACGGAGCATAGTGAGGAGGAGCTGATGATCCACAGTGTTGAATGCTGCAGAGATATCCAAGAGAATTAGCATGGAGTAATGACCATTTGATTTAGCTGTTAGTAGATCATTAGAGACTTTAGTGAGTGCAGTTTCAGTGGAGTGTAAAGAGCGGAAACCGGATTGGAGAGGGTCGACAAGAAAGTTATCAAAGAGATAGCGGATAAGACGGGAGTGGACCTGGCGTTCCAGGAGTTTACAGATGAAGGGAAGATTAGAGACAGGTCTATAGTTAGCAGCACAGTTTTGGTCAAGGGAACCCACTGACAGCCGTCCAGCGGTCCAGAGTCGCCTAGCAATCACCTACCATCAGGAAACAACGCCTTTTCCTTCCATCCCTGTGGAGGCTGATGCCCAGACCCTGGATAAAGATCCAACAGAGGAGCTGCGTCTTCATGTCCAGGAGCTGACCAAAGGAATGGCTGCGCTCACCAGAACCGTGCAGTCCCTGCAGGAGTCCACCAAAGAAAAGGTCCAGCTTGCTTCCAGTCCAGAGGATGTCCCATGGCTCCGGAGGAGGAGAACCCCGCCACTTCGAGGAAGGAACATCGATCGCTAAGACCAGGACGAACGTCCCATCTGTCGCCGCTGTTAAAAGGCAGGTCATCTTGCAAGGTACTGTCCTTTAAACGAGCAACCCCTGGGGCAGAGGGCCAACCCCCAGGAGTAGGATCACCAGGCCCAAGGAACTGGAGAGCCAAGTATGTGGGAGGGAGACCGATCCTTCCTGTGGTGATTGACGCCATCCCCATGAACGCTTTGCTGGACACTGGCTCCCAGGTGACCACTATGCCGTACATTTTGTACAAGAGATACTGGGCTGATTCTGAACTCACCCGTGGCCCAACTGATGAACTAACAGTAGTTGCTAGTAATGAGTAATGGTCATACCTTGCCACAGATTGGATGCAAGGAAATTTCTGTTAAAGTGGGGCGGGTAGAGCTAAAGTCACAAGGTCTGATAGTTGTTGATATTGATTGACGTGAATGTAATCCCATGATGACTCTTGGTACAAATGTAATTGAAAACTGTCTGTCCGAGGTTATTGTCTTGTTGCAACAGGTGGCTGAGACTGCTGGTTCCGGTGAACAACGAGTCCTGCAGAAGGAGATCCGAGCCCTGATGCAAAGACAACAGGTAGAACTCTCTGGCGGAGAGATTGGCAGCATCAGAGTGAGTGATGCTTTCCCCATTGTAATACCCCCCAGGAGTGAAATGATGATATGGTGTTGGGCAGCTATAGGCCTTAGAGGGAGGGAATACCAGGCATTGGTGGAACCAGTATACTCCGAAAGCAGGCCCACTGTCCTGACAGCCAGAGGGGTGGTTGATGTACAAAAAGGGAGAGTACCTGTACTCCTTTTGAATTGTGGAGAGGAGGAGGCCACAATACCTTGGTACGCCACAGTTGCTAAGCTGCTCACTGTTAATAACAACTCATTGCAGGCAGCAGAGTCTTTGGTCTCATCCGGTGGAGGACATTGGCCCTGTGAAGCAGCTAGAAGAGTGGTGCCAGCAACTGCAGGTGGGAACTGACTCTACAACTTCATACCAGAAAAATGGGGTTTACAAAGTGACACAAGAGTATGAGCGGGTATTTAGCAAACACCCACTAGATTTTGGGCAGGCAAAAGGGGAGCAACATCATATCCCCACTGGAGACCACCCATCAAGGAGAGGTACAGACCTATACCCCCAACACAGTACCAATGTGCTAAGAGTATGTTGAAAGAAGAAGGAAGCTGGGGTTATCAGGGACAGTTGTAGCCCATGGGCAGCTCCCATAGTTTTTGTAAAGAAAAAGGATGGTACCATGAGAATGTGTAGATTTACAGGAAAATTAACAGTATTACACATAAAGATGCCTACCCATTTCCTAGAATTGAGGAGTCATTAGCTGCACTTAAAACTGCTAACTACTTTTCCACCTTGGATCTCACCAGAGGGTATTGGCAGGTTCCCGTGGCAGAGGAAGACAAGGAGAAAACCGCATTTACTACTCCAATGGGTCTCTGTGAGTTCAATTATATGCCATTTGGGCTCTGCACTGCTCCAGGGACATTTCAACGGCTGATGGAGTGCTGCCTGGGGCACATGAACTTTGAGACGGTCCTGTTGTACCTGGATGATGTCATTGTGTTCTCCAAGACCTATGAAGAGCATCTGGAACACCTGGCTGAAGTATTTGAAGCTTTGTCCAATTTTGGCCTGAAGGTGAAGCCTTCCAAATGCCACCTCCTGAAGCCTAAGGTACAGTACCTTGGTCACGTGGTCAGTGCAGAAGGTGTGGCACTAGATCCTGACAAGGTCACAGTCATCCGGGACTGGGAGTACGCAAATTGCTGGGACTGGAAGGCTACTACCGGAGATTTATCAAAGGCTTTAATGAAATAGCCACCCCGATGCAAAACCTTTCTGGTGAGGCAATCCAAGAAGGGCAAGCAGAAGAATTCCACATTTGAATGGACTGAAGAATTGGAGAGGTCCTTCACCAAATTGAAGATGGCCCTCACAGGTGACGAAGTTCTGGCCTACCCAGATTATGACAAACCCTTTGTGCTATACACAGATGCCAGCAACGTGGGATTAGGAGCAGTACTGTTGCAGGTACAGAATGGAAAAGAGAGAGTGATCTCCTACGCCAACAGGAAGCTGCGTCCCACTGAGAGGAACCCTGATAATTACAGTTCTTTCAAGCTGGAGTTCCTTGCCATAGTCTGGGCTGTCACCGAAAGGTTCAAGCATTACCTAGCTTCTGCCAAGTTTACAATCTTCACGGACAATAATCCGTTGACCCACTTGGACACCGCGAAACTGGGTGCCCTGGAGCAGCGGTGGAAGGCTCAGCTGTCTAACTACGAGTTTACTATCAAGTACCGAGCAGGGCACAAGAATGCCAATGCGGATGCGCTATCCAGGATGCCTAATCTGCCAGCTGCAGGAGAAGACCCTGAGGTTCTTGAAGAGGTAGAATTGCCTCCCTTCCATCAGCCACTGGCGGCCCAACGTACTCAGGGAGTGAGAAACGACCCGTCTGGCTTGAAGGAAGTCACCCTGAATCCATTGCCCCATCATGACTGGGCAGAAGCGCAAGATAATGACCCTGCAGTTCGCCTGGTGAAGGAGCTGCTGCTACAAGCTGACTCACGCCCAGATTCGAGTGCTCCTGAAGAAACCCAGCAGTTGTGGAAGGAGAAAGGTCGGCTATTCATATATGAAGGGAAGCTGTGTCAGAGGAGTATCAATGCCTGCACTCATGAGCTGGTCTGGCAGGTTATAGTCCCAAAGAGAGAGGCATCAATGGTCCTGGAAGCCTACCACAATGAAGCTGGACACTTCGGATGGAAGAAGTTGGAAGTATTGCTCCGAGAGAGGTTCTATTGGACTGGCATGAGGAAAGCCATTGAGAGGTGGTGCTGGGTGTGTGGACAGTGTAACCTGCGCAGAAAGGATTGAGACAGCCAGAGAGCTCCCCTACAGCCAATCATCACCAAATAGCCACTTGTGCTGGTGGCCCTAGACCATGTGAAGCTGGTTCCAAGCCGGTCAGGCTACCTCTATGCCCTTACCATTGAGGACCACTATTCAAGATTCCTGGTAGTTGTGCCTGTCAAAGATCAAACTGCCAGGACGGCAGCCAGAGCGTTCCAACTGCATTTCTGTAGACCACATGGGTACCCTGAGAGAGTGCTTACTGATCAAGGTCCAGCTTTTGAGGCAGAAGTGTTCCATGAGTTCTGCAACTTGTATGGTTGTAAGAAGATCTGGACAACCCCTTATCACCCATAGACCAATAGCATGTGCGAGAAGATGAACCAGGTAGTGATTGATTTACTGAAGACATTGCCTTTGGAGGAGAGGAATCTGTGGCCAGAAAAGTTGCCAGATCTGGTAGACCTCTATAACCATATTCCAGTGAACTCTACCAACTGTACACCAGCATACATGATGAGAGCAAGACCAGGTAGGCTGCCTGTGGATTTGGACATGGGAGTCCTGATGCCTGAAGTAACGTCGCCAGATGCTGACTGGGACAAGGAGAGGCAGCAACAGTACAGAAGAGTACAGGAGTGTGTGGAGAAGAGTCTGGCCCAGGCAAGACAGAAGCAGGAGAAGCTTTACAATCAAAATGCGCCTGCTGTTCCCTTTTTGCCGGGAGAACAAGTCTTGAAAAGGAAGAAGAGATTGCACAAGCTGGATGACCAGTGGGAGGCTGAACCTTATACCATCCTGCCCTCGAATTTTGATAATACCAAAGTCTGCCTGATTAGCAAAGATGGAGGAGAATCCTCGGCAGCCATTTCCAGAGATCACCTGATGCTGTGTCCTGACTTGTTAAAAGGAAGAACAGAGAAACCAGATAACATCCCGTTCGTAGAGGAAGAAAAGAAGGTCAGAACAGTGCTTGGAGAGTTTCCCGCGAATTGGACTAGAGTAAATGATGCAGTAGTGGTACCAGTGTTGTTATTTCCCCAAGTGGTAGCACAGGAAGATGGGACTCAAGAAGACCCTGAAGATCAGGAAAATCAGGCAGCAGTTGCCACACCAGCATTGGAGAGAACCCTCGCCCTGCCAGTGGTGAACCTGTCGTGCCCACGGTGAGTCCAAGAGTCTCTAGACAATCACGTATCCCTGGGCCATGTAGAATTACTAGGAGTGTATCTAGAGCAGTGCACACAACACTGGTAGTTAGAACCAGACAAACGGTAAGGCCCACTACAGTACCAGTGTTACGCAGATCTACTCGTACCACACAGGGTATACTACCAGTTAGGTTCCGCATCTAAAGTAAATTGTGAATATTGAAATTGAATGTAAATATGTAACTGTTTGTCAAGTTTTGTGCCTACAGGTAACCTGTAAGAGTTTCCTTTGGAAGTTACCAGTTTTGTTTTATGGACACTGAACCACAGGGCTTGTGTGTGGTCAAAAACTTTCTGTGTATATAATTTTCCATTTGCCAGGAATGGACCATGGACATTGATGTTGGACTTGTCATCATAGGATCATTTTTGCAGCACTTGGTTTTTGTACATTATTCCCTTTTTCAAAATCTTGTACAATTATTATTGTTTAAATGTTTATATGTTATATATGTTGTTTTTCATGTTTCTTGTTCAGCCCAGGAGTGCTGACTTGCACTAGGGGGAATGTGGCGTCCCCAGGGGTATGGTCGCTACACTGGCTTTGCCTTCCTCCAGGGGAGAGGAATGCCAGGCTTGAAAGCAGTGATGGGTCTCTCCAGCAGTTAACCTAATGCATGCAACACAGTTCCACTCCAGGCCAGCAGGGGGAACTCTGAACCAGGTTAGGAGGGAGGAGTGTCCTCTGAGGGCCGAGAGGAAGGAGTGGTCAGTAAGTTTGAGGAGGTCCACATGTGAAGACGTGTGGAGGAAAGTGGAGGATGAGCTCCGGGTGGAGAGCTCCCTCACTGCAAGAGCGCAAGAACTGGAGCCTGGTCTCCACGGTGTATGGATACTAACGGTCCTGCCACAGATACCAGAGGAGTAGGAGGCTGTAAATGCCCTGCTCCCATCAAAGACTTGGGACACAACAGCAACTGAATAGAGAGCCAGGACTCAGTAGAGGAGTCCCCGAGAGAGGCTACAGCTGTCTGTCATACAAGTAGAGTTCTAGGAACTTCTGAAGAGAGGCATTCTAGAGTAACTAAGTACTGGAGTGCTTCACACCACAAGGCGCTAGGAAGGAGACTGCACAGCCCTTTTGCTGAGAGAGAATCCTGATCTGCTTCCAGGCTAACCTGCTCCAATACCATCTGTAATCAGGACCCTGGACTGCATATACTCAGTAAAGGTACAGAAACTACAACCGCTGTGTCTTGTCTGTTCCCTACGCTTTCGGCATTGCTACATCCCTGTGCCAGCTACATCTACACTGCCCTGGGACTACAGCTCCACCTGTGGGGAGCTATACCATCTTAGCTGCACCCTGCCATCAGTCCCAGCGGACCTACATGCAGCGTTGGCTTAACATCTTACTTGCCAAACACCACGGGTGGCGTCACGAACTATTCCTATAAATCATTACATCAAACCACCATTTTATTGGGCGCCCAGGGCCACAGACTGGGTCACCGCCACCACAGCACATCCCCCTTACACTGGCCCGGTGCTGAGTACCCCACAGCCCTGGGAGGGCGTCCCACTTCAACACAGCCAGTTGTTGCTCGGAAGTGCCGTCTGCACAGAGAAAAACACATGCTCCAGTGTTGGTGGGGTTCAGTAATGCCAGCTGCTCCCTTGCTGTGTGTACGGCAATATCTACTGCTGCCTCCACATTCACACTACTACTGATTTGAAACATGCTCCTATTAGGCCTCTGGCTCCACTCTGTCTCTAGTATTTACCCTGGCCTCCAGCACCGCCAGTTGTTGCTCAGAAGTGCCGTCTGCACAATCAACACTTGTTCCTGTGTTACTGGGGTTCAGTAACATTAGCTGATCCCCTGATGTGTGTCAGGCAATGTCTCCTGCTCTGTCCACATTCCCACTACTAGTAGTGCTTTCTAGCACAGGTACCTCCTGCTTAGTAACAGTGTTCCAGCACCGTCAGCTGGTCCACGGTTGTGCCATTAGCTCTTGTTCCTTCTGCTGCCCCTCTGGGTTCCAGCACCGTCAGCTGGTCCTCGCTAGTTCCATTGGCTCTTGCAGCTTCTGCTACCCATCCGGGTTCCAGTACAGTCAGCTGGTTCTCGGCAGTTCCTCAGCCTTCTTGTACCTTCTGCTACTTTTTCAAGATCAAGCTTTTTGAAATGGTTTTTGGTAATCACTCTGGATCTCCCTGACGACGACCCTGAAGACCACCCCGAAGAAGACGACGACCCTGAAGACCACCCCAAAGAAGACCAAAAAGATGACCCTGAAGAAGATGTCCAAGAGGACAAAGAAGATGAAGACAACCACCAAGATACAGAACAACAAGAGACAGAAGACCAAAAAGCAGAAGAACAAAAAGCAGAAGAACATTAAGCATAAGACCAAAAATCAGAGCAAAATATATTATCTAAATTATAAGCAGAAGAAGACTAAGCAGTGTATGGGGGTGAGTCCGTTCCTCCTTGTGGTGCCCCTGGAAAATGCCTGCTGCTGCAAGCCAAACTGAACGCGGACAAATCCTGTTGTAAATCTTTTGTGACAGGCAGAACGGAAGGTGTAATCTTCAAACTTTTATAGATAACAACTACAGGAATGCCTGTCACAAAGAAGAATAGGAAGAAGATGAAGAAGTAGAATATGAAGAAGAATAATAGTTGAATAAGAAAAAAGGTTAAGATAGTCAATATCTTTGTAACTCCGACCATCTTTAAAAAAAAAAAAAAATTTATTCCTGGTATTCCATTTGATTGGGCTAAACCTCTATGCCTTTAATGTCTCCTCCACCTCCCCCAATACATTCTACATTAATTCTTAGTTGTTTTTCTTCATGTAGAATTAACCTACAAGGAAAGAAAGGGTTTTTTTTAATTCCGATATTTCTGTCCCATTGACTTGAATGGGGCTTCCGGTATCGGAATCGACGATACCCGATACTTTTTGGGTATCGGTCCGATCCAATCCGATATTTCACGATATCGGATGGTATCGCTCAGCACTACTGGCCGCACATCGTCATCAGGTCTATATCAGACTGGGCGCCGTCATCCTCATCACAGTCTGCTCTGGAATCAGGCAGTGTAGGGAGAGTTGCTGCTGAGCTAGGGGGAGATTTGCTTGATTTTTACTTAGAGTGAGTATACCATATATAATACACATATCCATCTCAACTAACAGTCCTGAGGACTAATAAAGCTGCATAGATATTAGTGCCAGGCAGGCAATGTATGTGGCAGACTGCAGTGCATATAGCAAGACGGTCCATTCCGGTTCTGTCTGCTGCTGCTGCTGCTATTAAAGATATTTCTAGACATAGACCCAGGAATAATTTTTTTACAGGCCAGCTATTTACAACTGTGGCTGGTCCGTCACATGGATCAGAGATAAAAAGTGCTCCTAAATTCTGCCATTTTTCGCCTCCCTTTAATTTTTGTTGCAGTGTGTTAGAGAAGTTATTGACACCAGTTTGCTGGTAAAAATAGTTACCTACAGGCCAGCTCTTTACAACTGTGGTTTATCCATCACTCGGATCAGAGATAAAAAGTGCACTCAAAATTCTGCCACTTCTGGCCTACCTTTAAATTTTATTGCAGTGTGTTAGCGATGTTATTGACAACCAGTTTGTTTGCTGGTAAAAATAGTTACCTACAGGCCAGCTCTTTACAACTGTGGTTTATCCATCACTCGGATCAGAGATAAAAAGTGCACTCAAAATTCTGCCACTTCTGGCCTCCCTTTAAATTTTATTGCAGTGTGTTAGCGATGTTATTGACAACCAGTTTGTTTGCTGGTAAAAATAGTTACCTACAGGCCAGCTCTTTACAACTGTGGTTTCTCCGTCACACGGATCAGAGATAAAAAGTGTGCTCAAAATTCGGCCATTTCTGGCCTCCCCTTAAATTTTGTTACAGTGTGTTAGCGAAGTTATTGTCACCAGTTTGCTGGTAAAAATAGTAACCTACAGGCCAGCTATTTACAACTGTGGTTTGTCCGTCACACGGATCAGAGATAAAAAGTATGCTCAAAATTCGGCCATTTCTGGCCTCCCTTTAAATTTTGTTGCAGTGTGTTAGCGAAGTTATTGACACAAGTTTTCAGGTAAAAAAGTTACCTACACGCCAGCTATTTACAACTGTGGTTTATCCGTTACACGGATCACATATAACTGCGCTCAAAATTCTGCCATTTCTGCCCTCCATTTAATTTTTGTTGCAGTGTGTTAGTGAAGATATTGACACCAGTTTGCTGGTAAAAATAGCTACAGGCTAGCTATTTAAAACTGTGGATTGTCCGTCACACGGATCACATATAAGTTCGCTCCAAATTCAGCCATTTCTAGTGAACGTGGAAAGTAGAAATGGCTGAATTTAAAATGGGCAAGGCGCGTGGCAAGGGATGGGGAACTGGGCGTGATGGTGATGGTGCATGCAGAGGCCAAGGCCATGGCCAAGTCGAAATTGTGCCACAACAAACAACCACATCTTCTCGCCCGACCTTCCTGTCCAAATTACTAGGGGACCACAGCACACCACTATTGAACCAAGAGCAGTGTCAAAAGGTTGGTTGGATGGTGGATAATGCTTCCAGGCACTTTGCCACCACGACCAACACCCTGTCTTCCACACAGTCAAGTCTCAGTAGCCGTGAGTCTATACCGCATATTCTTCAACCTGATCCTCCTTCCTTTCACCCCAACAGGCAGCAAGAAATGGTGTGGTGGCCACAGACAGAAGGTGGGCAACCGATCCCCATAACACCAAAACGGCGAAAGTTGCCAGTCCATCTGTTAGGTCTTCCCGGGTCTGGTTGTTTTTTAAAGACTCTGCCGATAGCCCCGAAAAAGCCATTTGCACCACCTGCCAGGCCAGCATCAGCAGGGATAGCAAAACTAACAGCCTGACCACCACCAGCATAATTAGGCACATGGCAGCAAAGCAATGACATTGTGGGCCAAACCACAGGGTCCAGGAACAGTGTCTGTGGGTGACACTACTGCTTCTTCTGCTGTTGTGCATGCAAGCCAATCCCCTGTCCATGGTGCATGAGAAGATGCCTCCTGCCCTGCACCTGTCGTTGCACACACTCAACTAGCGCCATCAGCAAACATGTCCACATCCTTGTCCCAACGCAGCATTAAGTTGTCCCAGTCCTTGGAACGCGAGTGCAAATAAGCATACAACGCCCCACTGGACACACTACTAAATTCACACATTTTGTGACTGCTTGCAATCGAAATGTTGCCTTTTAGGCTCAAGGAGATGGAAGCTTTCCGCAACCTGATGGTGGCAGCTGTCACTCAGCACTCAGTTCCCAGCCACCACTATTTCTCCCAGTGTGCCATCCCCGCATTACACAAGCACATGTCCCACAACATTAGCCGTGCCCTCACATCAGCAATGCAGTTACAGGGAAAGTCCACCTAACCACAGACACGTGGACAAGTGCTTGTGGGCAGGGATGGTGCATCTCACTGATGGTACACTGGGTTAACATAGTGGAAGCCGGGACCCATTCGGACATTGGGATGGAACACGTCCTCCCGATCCTGAGGATTGCGGGCCCTAGGTCAATCAGGGTTGCCTCCACAGTCTACAACTCCTGCACCTCATCCTCCTCCCCCTCTTCAGCCTCCATCTCTGAAATGACCACATCAGTCACAAGCTGGAAGCACTGCCTCAGCCAAGCGGCAACAGGTTGTGCTGAAGCTAATATGCTTAGGTGACAAACCACACAATACTGAAGAGTTGTGGACAGCTCTGAAAGAGCAGGCAGATCTGTAGCTGACACCGCTGAACCTACATCCATGAATGGTTGTGTGTGACAATGGCTGAAACCTGGTGGTGGCTCTGAGGCAAGGTGAGCTCACATACATACCATGCCTGTCCCATGTGCTTAACCTCGAGGTTCAGGTGCCGGATCTGCTTGTCAAAGTATGCCGCCTGTGTGCCCATTTTAGAAAGTCAGCTACAGCTTTTGCCACCCTTGCTGTGCTTCAGCAGCATTTGCAGCTTCCGGCTCACTGACTGGTGTGTGATGTCCCTAAGCACTGGAACTCTACACTGCAGATGTTGGAAAGGATTTGTGAGCAGAAGAGAGAAGTTGTTGACTACCAGTATCAACAAGGCCATTGCTATTCAGTTCAGCCTCCACACATAAGACTTCAGGAGTGGACATGTATGTCAGACATATTTATCATCCTCCAAAACTTTGAGGACTCCACAAGATGGTGAGCGACGAAGACACCATAATTAGTGTCACCATCCCGCTTCTCTTTGTTCTGAAAAGCTCTGTTTTCACAATCAAAGAGGATGCATTGCAGGCGGAGCACGATGAGATGGAGCAAGAAACCATTCAGGGTCATTACACACAGCCCAGCCTCACCTCATCCCAATGTGAATAGGGTGACAATGAGGAAGAAGAGGAGGAGAAGGAGGAAGAACGGGAGCTAGTTTCAATGGCTATAAATGGTACTAGCTGCAATACTGTCATACCGTCTGTTCAGCGTGGATTGCCTGAGGACAGGGAGGAGGAGAAGAGTCTTGCCTGTTAGCATTGTGGCATGCATGGCTGAGTTTGTTACGCTGCCTGTCCCATGACCCTCGCAGTCAATTTAAGTGACAGTCATTACTGGTTGGTGACACTTCTAGACCCATGCTACAAGGAGAACTTTCTATCGCTCATTCCCAAGGTGGATAGGTCTACTAAAATTTGGCAGTACCAGAAAGCCCTTGTTGGGGAATTATTAAAAAAATTCCCATCTGAAAATGCTGGCAGCAGAGGTCACAGTTCGTTTGTCAACCAAGGAGTACAGGTGAGAGAGACACAACTCTAATCCAGTAGACTCAGGGGAACACTGGCAAAGTTCTGAGAGAGTTTTCTCAGACCCTCCCATCGCAGTGGCCCTGAGGCGCTGGGTACTCTCACAAGGAGTTTAAAGTTTGGGAAGATGCCGAAAGAGTACCTCTCTGACCGTACCAATGTCCTCCGTGATTCCTCTGTGCCTTATAATTATTGGGTGTCCAAGCTAGACACGTGGCATGAATTGGCTCTCTACGCCTTGGAGACCCTGGTCTTTCCTGCCGCTAGCATTTTGTCAGAGCGGGTTTTTAGTGTCGCTGGTGGAATTATAACTGATAAGCGCATCCGCCTGTCAACTGAAAATGCTGACAGACTGAATCTTATAAAAATGAACAAAGGCTGGATTGGGTCAGACACCACCGAATGATAGCAGCGTAACAAACTCAAATCCAGTGTCTTCTTTTGAGAGGTCTATTCTTATGCACCTCTTCACACCCACACATGGGTATACGCTTCCTGATTTGAGCTATTCCTGATTTGAGCTATATGCTGTTGTCCTCCTCCTCCTCATCCTCCACCACCATTTCACCAGGGTGACTGTGGTCCATGATGCAACACCCACATAATTTTTTAAAGGGTATTTATGATGCCCGTAAAAAATGGTTATACAGTATGTTCATGTATACCTTCAGGGTATTGTAATGTGCATGGGCATTACAAGTATAGGAGACCTGCTCCTTTCTAATGGGAACATTATTTATGAGGCCCTCCTCCACGTCTCTTCCAAGGGGCATTGGAGTGCCTCCAAATTTTTGGCAGCCCTTGCATTCACTGCATAGGCAAACAGTATGGGAGACCCACTTCCTAATAATGGAAACATTGTTTTCAGGAGGCCCTCCTGTACGTCTCTTCAAAGGGGTATTGGGGTGCATCCAAATTTTGGGCAGCCCTGCCACTTACTGCATAGGCAAACACTATGGGAGACCCATTTCCTAATAATGGGAACATTTTTTCATGACACCCTCCTGTACATCTCGTCAAACGGGTATTGGAGTGAGTCCAAATTTTGGGCAGCCCTGCTACTCACTGCATAAGCAAACATTATGGGAGACCCACTTCCTAATAATGGGAACATTTTTTCATGAGGCTCTCCTATGCGTGTCTTCAAATGGGCATTGGAATGTCTCCAAATTTTTGGCAGCCTTTGCATTCACTGCATAGACAAACAGTATAGGAGACCCACTTCCGAATAATGGGAACATTTTTCCATGACGCCTTCCTGTACGTCTCTTCAAAGGGGTATTGGGTATTGGCTCTTCCACTCACTGCATACACAATAACAGTATAGGAGACCACTGTTTAATAATGTGAACAACAAAGCATAGCCGGCTGATGGCCCTCTAAGAATAGTGAGGGCTGACTGCTGCCCCTTTAAAAATAGTAAATGCCACCTGATGGCCCTATAAAAATAGGCTTTGTAACTTTCAGAGTCACTCCTTCATAAATGAAACAGGATGTGTCTGATGATGTGTCACACACCACATGGCCAGATAAGGTTGTAAAATGTTAAAATGACATTTCCCAGTGAATGCATTTGTCCTGGTTGAAAGCAATGCTAAAGTTCAGAAACGCATCAAAAACGCTACGTGTGAACATAGCCCAAGGTGTGGAGGAGCATTTTTTGGGGGTTATTTTGTCTAATATACAAGTAATTACCCTGGAAAGGATGCTCTTTAACATATTGCTCAGGAAAATCCATTTTGCTTTTGTTTTTGTATGTTTTTTGTGAGTCTGTTAAAGTGGCGTAAAACCCTGACAACATTGTTTACAGTAGTGATCTGGGAGTCAGAAATGCTTCCAGGGATCTTCCCCATGCTGTTCTCATGTCATTTCAGCACTGTTCCCATCCATTTCTGCAATTTCAAGTTCCTCTGCAGAACGCCGGTGGTGCTTCTAGAAAAATGCTTGAGTTTCCCATAGACTTACATTGGGCTCGTTGCTTGGGTTCAGCACCCAAGCATTCCAATTTGCTCGACCTGAGCAAAAAGCGCCTGAGCATTTTAGTGCTCGCCCATCACTAATAGCATGTGTAATATGTATTTCTGCTGTATAATGCACTGATCGTATGCATTACGATTGTTTCCAGTTTCACGCGCCAATATACAGCTCTGGCAAAAATTAAGAGACCACTTTCAAATGTTCAGCTTATCTGATTTTTCTCTTTATAGGTATATTTTTGAATAAAATGTAAATTGTTCTTTTAGTCTACAAACTTCTGACAACATGTCTCCGAATTTCCAAGCAATAAATTTTGTATTTATTTTCAGAAAATGAGAAATGGTCAAAATAACAAAAAAATGGAGTGCTTGCAGACCTCAAATAATGCAAAGAAAACAAGTTCGTAATCATTTAGAAACAACAATACTAATGTTTTAACTCAGGAAGAGTTCAGAAATCAATATTTTGTGGAATAACCATGATTTTTAAATATAGCTTTCATGCATCTTGTCATGCTTTCCACCAGTCTTTCACACTGCTTCTAGTGCAAAAATTTTAGCAGTTCTGTGTTTGATGGCTTGTGACTATCCATCATCCTCTTGATTACATTCCAGATGTTTTCAATATGGTTCAGGTCTGGAGAATGGGCTGCCTATGACAGGGTTTTGATGTGGTGGTCTCTTAATTTTTCCCAGAGCTGTACTATCATATTCAATAAAAGCACAGACTCAACCACAGTCTCCTTATTGGACCCCGGTATAGTGGTTTATCTGCCTGTATAGCTAAATGGGCCCAATACAAACCAGCAAATAGATATTTGAAGCTGCTGGTGCCTCTGGAGTCCCTCGAACCTCAAGGTGTAGGCTCCTTCAAAGGCTTGCTGTGGTGCATAAACCTACTATTCGGCCACCCCTAAACAGTGTTCACAAGCAAAAACGGTTGCAGTGGGCCCAGACCTACATGAAGACTAATTTTCAAACAGTCTTGTTTACTGATGAGTGTTGAGCAACTCTGGATGGTCCAGATGGATTGAGTAGTGGATGGTTGGTGGATGGCCACCATGTCCCAACAAGGCTGCGACGTCAGCAAGGAGGTGGAGGAGTCATGTTTTGGGCTGGAATCATGGGGAAACAGCTGGTAGGGCCCTTTAAGGTTCCTGAAGGTGTGAAAATGACCTATATATATAGAGTTTCTGACTGACAACTTTCTTCCATGGTTTAAAAAGAGAAATGTGCCTTCAGGAGCAAAATCATCTTCATGCATGGCAATCTCATGTTGCAAAGAATACCTCTGATTCATTGGCTGCTATGGGCATAAAAGGAGAAACTCATTGTGTGGCCACCATCTTCCCCTGACCTCAACCCTATAGAGAACCGTTGGAGTATCATCAAGCAAAAGATCTATGAGGGTGGGATGCAGTTGACATCAAAACAGCAGCTCTGGGAGGCTATTCTGACTTCATGCAAAGAAATACAAGTAGAAACTCTCCAAAAACTCACAAGTTCAATGGATGCAAGAATTGTGAAGGTGATATCAAAGAAGGGTTCCTATGTTAACATGTAACTTGGCCTGTTAGGATGTTTTGGAGTTAAATTAGCTTTTTTGTTCAATGAATGTGACCTCCTAATACTGCAAATTCCACAAATGAGCATTTTCAGTTCTTTAACCCCTTTACCCCCAAGGGTGGTTTGCACGTTCATGACCGGGCCAATTTTTACAATTCTGACCACTGTCCCTTTATGAGGTAATAACTCTGGAATGCTTCCATGGATCCTGGTGATTCTGACACTGCTTTCTCGTGACATATTGTACTTCATGTTAGTGGTAAAATTTCATTCATATAATATAATTTGTGAAAAATATAATTTGTGAAAAAAAACAGAAATTGTGCGAAAATTTTGAAAATTTCGCAATTTTCCAACTTTGAATTTTTATGCCCTTAAATCACAGAGATATGGCGCACAAAAAACTTAATAAGTAACATTTCCCACATGTTTACTTTACATCAGCACAATTTTGGAACCAAAATTTTTTTTTGTTAGGAAGTTATAAGGGTTAAAAGTTTCTCATTTTTGCAGCACCATTTTATTTTTACGGACCACATCACATTTGAAGTCACTTTGAGGGGTCTGTATGATTGAAAATCCCCAAAAGTGACACCATTCTAAAAACTGCACCCCTCAAGGTGCTCAAAACCACATTCAAGAAGTTTATTAACCCTTCAGATGCTTCACAAGAATTTTTTGAATATTTAAAAAAAAATGAACATTTAACTTTTTTTCACAAAAAAAATTACTTCAGGTCCAATTTTTTTTATTTTACCAAGGGTAACAGGAGAAATTAGACTGCAAAAGTTATTGTGCAATTTGTCCTGAGTACGCTGATACCTGATTTGTGGGGGGGAACCACTGTTTCGGCGCATGGCAGAGCTCAGAAGGGAAGGAGCGCCGTTTGACTTTTTCAATGCAAAATTGGCTGGCATTCAGATCGGACGCCATGTCACGTTTGGAGAGCCCCTGATGTGCCTAAACAGTGGAAACCTCCCACAAGTGACCCTATTTTGGAAACTAGACCCCCTAAGGAACTTATCTAGATATGTGGTGAGAACTTTGAACCCACAAGGGCTTCACAGAAGTTTATAACGTACAGCCGTACAATTAAAAAATCATATGTTTTCCAAAAAAATGATCTTTTCACCCCAATTTTTATTTTCCTAAGGGTAACAGGACCCTAAAAGTTATTGTGCAATTTGTCCTGAGTACACTGATACCCCATATGTGGGTGTAAACGACTATTTGGGCGCATGGCAGAACTCGGAAGGGAAGCACTGCCATTTGACTTTTTTGGCTGGAAGTGAGATCAGACACCATGTAGCGTTTGGAAAGCCCCTAATGTACCAAAACAGTCGAAATTCCCCACAAATGACACCTTTTTGTAAACTAGACCCCCTAAGGAACTTATCTAGATGTCTGGTGAGCACTTTGAACCCCCCAGGGCTTCATAGAAGAACGCCCAGGCATGATAATAAAAAATCACATTTTTTCCACAAACATGATCTTTTAGTCCCCAATTTTTTTATTTTCCCAAGGGTAACAGGAGAAATTGGACCCCAACAGTTGCTGTCCAATTTGTCCTGAGTCCGCTGATACCCCATATGTGGGAGAAAACTACTGTATGGGCACACGTCGGGGCTCGGAAGGAAAGTAGTGACGTTTTGGAATGCAGACTTTGATGGAATGGTTTGCGGGTGTCCTGTGGCGTTTGGAGAGCCTCTGATGTGCCTAAGCTGTTGAAACTCCCCACAAGTGACCCCATTTTTGAAACCAGACCCCCCCACGGAACTTATCTAGATGTGTGCTGAGCACTTTGAACCCCCAAGTGCTTCACAGAAGTTTATAACGTCCGGGCGTGAAAAAAAAAATCATATTTTTTTCCACAAAAATTATATTTTTGCCCCCAATTTTTTATTTTCCTAAGGGTAACAGGAGAAATTGGACCCCAAAAGTTGTTTTGCAATTTGTCCTGAGTAGGCTGATACCCCATATGTGGGGGTAAACCACTGTTTGGGTGCATGGCAGAGGTTGGAAGGGAAGGAGCACCATTTGACTTTTTCAACGCAGAATTGGCTGGAATTGAGATCAGATGCCATGTTGCGTTTGGAGAGCATCTGATGTGCCCAAACAGTGGAAACCCCCCAAGTCTAACTCCAACCCTAACCCCAACACACCCCTAGCCCTAATCTCAGCCCTAGCCCTAGCCCTAACCCTAATGGGAAAATAGAAATAAATACATTTTCTTTTAATTTTATTATTTTTCCCTTACTAAGGGGGTGATAACGGGGGGTTTGATTTACTATTTATGGCGGGTTTTTATTTTTGGCAGCTGTCGCACGCTAAAAGACGCTTTTTAATGTAAAAATAGTTTTTGCATCACCACATTTTGAGACCTATAATTTTTCCATATTTTGACCCACAGAGTCATGTGAGGACTTATTTTTTGCGGGACAAGTTGACGTTTTTATTGTTACCATTTTCGAGCGCATGACATTTTTTGATCGCTTTTTATTCCAATTTTTGAGATGCAGAATGAACAAAAACCAGCATTTCAAGAATTTCTTTTGGGGGGTGCGTTTACACCGTTCTGCATGCAGTAAAATTGATAAGGCATTTTTTTTCTTCTGGTCAGTACTGTTACAGCGATACCTCATTTATGTCTTTTTCTTATGTTTTGGCGCTTTTATGCAATGAAAACAATTTTATATAAAAAATAATTATTTTGCATCGCTTTATTCTGCGAGCTATAACTTTTTAATTTTTTCGCTGATGATGCTGTATGGCAGCTTGTTTTTTGCGGGACAAGATGACGTTTTCAGTGGTAGCATGGATATTTATATGCGCCTTTTTGATCGCGTGTTATTGCACTTTTTGTTCGGCGGTATGATAAATCATTATTTTTTGCTTCGTTTTTTATTTATTAAGGGATTCACTACTGGGGTTAACTAATTGGACAGTTTTATAGGGCGGGTCGTTACGGATGCGGCGATACCAAATATGTGTACTTTTATTGTTTTTTTTTTTTTCTTATTCCAAAAAATGAATTTATTAGGGAATTTTTTTTTAAATTTATTTAGCGATTTTTTTAAAATTATTTTTACACTTTTTTTTTTTTTTTAACTTTATTAGGTTGTCCCAGGGGGACATCACTGTCCTGTGACAGATCGCTGATCTGTCACATCACAGATCACTGTGACAGGTCAGCGATCTGTCACAGGCATAGACGCAGACTTCCTCATGCCTGCGCTTTGCAGGCACTGAGGAAGCCAGCTCCCTGCAGGCCCCCGAAGGTCCCCGTCGCCTTCTTGGATTCGGGGACCTGCAGGGATGGAGCCCCCCGCAGCAGCGCTGCACATTGCGCTGCTGTGGGGGGCTCAGGGAAGCACGGAGGGTGCCCCCTCCCTGCCCATGCTTCCCTTTAACCCCCGGTACACCGCGATCGTGTTTGATCGAGGTGTGCAAGAGGTTAACGTGTCGGGGGCGGTCCATGACTGCCCCTGACGCATAGTGCCGGGTGTCAGCTGTGATAATCAGCTGACACCCGGCCGCAATCAGCTGCGCTCCCCCCCGTGAGCACAGCTGGTCGCGCTAGACGTACTATCCCGTCCATGGGCATAGGGGCCCGGGTCCCATGGACAGGATAGTACGTCTGATGTCAGAAAGGGGTTAAAGCATATCAAACATATCAAATGTTTAGAAATTCTTCTTCGCATAATAATTTGGAACAGTGCATTTTGAGTTTTTATTCATTTTGGAGATTATACTGTTATCATAGGGAAGTTTTTTTGAAATAAAATTTGATGTATACTCTAACGGGTGATGACTTTTATTAGACTGACTGTCATTTGCACCGACCATTTAGGAAAATCAGAGAAAAATAGCATTTGCATAATAATTTAGAACATAGTGTAGAGTCTTTCATTGTGCTTCTTGCTCATTTGAAGAATCCATTTTAGGAATCGCTGATAAAGCTAAAAAAACATATAAACTTTATATCCATAGGACAGTAACTTGCAAAATATTCAGTAATTTTATTTTACTTCATGTGCTATCGTAGTGATTTTATCTGCTGCTTTTTATGATTGTACTAATGACATAAACTTACATCGCTTGCAGAAATTGAGTAGAGTTGTGAAGCAATCTATTTTTAGTGAGCCCCAACAGTTTTAACCAAGGTTTCTAGAAACCAGCAGACATTTCCTAGATGGTCTGTATTTAGCTTTTTTGCATGAAAGAAGACATTTCCTATTAGACGGTTTGTATTTAGATTTTGTATGAGTGTTTCTTACTGTGATATTATAGCGGGGGCTACCACAGTGATAGATGCCGTAACAAAAACTCAGTGACTTGAAAATCCATAAATTTGTCATTCAAATACTGAAACATAACATACAAAAAAACCTGATACTTGTTTTCTTGTAAAATAGATATAACTAATGGTATACAACACCTAAGCATAAACTACATGTTAACTTTATAATATAAAAAAACCTTGTTCATGAATGTTGTACCTGAATTATTCTCTAAAGCTGAATTCAGTTATTTGCAAAATTCAGACCAAGTATGGACCATCATGTCTGAACCAGCCCCAGCCTCTTGCCACCTTACCTGAGCTCAACAGTTTTGTATATGATGTCTTCTTGATGTTGATGGTATTGCAGGATGGACTATGAGGCTGTTAAGATCAGGAGATTGGACAAGGTCAAACTTTGTGAGTTGGTGATACAACATAACAGTGAAACAGCATTTTCACTTTTATGTTACTCTGTGAGGACCAAACCTGCATTTTGCCGCTCTGGTGAAACTTGGGGTGCTTTAACATAGTGTTCAGTGGCCCCGTTGGTGCATGCATCCTAAACCCACTTCTGCAAAACAGGGGTTTGGATATATGAGCCAAAGGGGCCATAGATTGTAATGATGTAGACAGAGCGAATGTTCGATCTGACGTGCATCATTTTAGCAAGTGTACGCTTACAGGAAGTGGACACTCAAACATGGTAGACTGCATCTGAGTGTCTGCCTCCAGTAGGTGGACACTCCCTAAAATGGTGCACATCAGAGCGCATGTTCTCTCTGTCTGCATCATTACAGTCTATTGCCCCATTGGTGCATATGTCGAGGTCATGTTTTGCTGTGGGTTCAGACATATGTCCCAATGGGACCAGTGAATGAGTGAATAAACGCAATGTGAAACCACTCTTTCCCGAGTGGATGAACACAAAATCCTATTTTTTTATTTAAAAAATGAGTATTATGGTAAATTGTATAACCATGAATTTAATTTAGAAAAAAAATTACTTGTCAAGCCCTATACATGGACCCATTTCTGCACATGATACTATAAAGGAATCTCACCCAGGATGATCCCAAAAAACTTCTTATATTCAATGAAGAGGATGATAAAAAATTAGTCATGGAAGCCCATAAATTTTTGTTTGAAAATTTTGCCTTTTGTATATGATAAAATTGAGGACAAGTATGTGTAACTTTGCCCAAACAAATGACATCCATGATGTTTCTGGCATTGTTGCTTACTTAGTTACTCAGTTGGTTTAGGCAAAGAGCAGCTCATTGGGACATTTGATGGTGTTCTATCTGATGGAGTCTGGGAGATGTTTATTAAGGAGGATGTGGAGAAGGTGTATAATCATCACCTGGTGTGGAATACTTGATCGGATGGAAGACCTAAAGAATGAATGACTATACTATTACAACAATTTTTGTTATTCAGACTGAATGTAAATTACGTGCCTCCTACCATTATAATTATCAAAGAAGGAAAAAATCTACAACATAAATTACTTACGTAAGCTAGGACATAGTGACTGACTAGGATTAGAGGATGCGGTGAGTCATGACTGGGTGCCCACAGTTCAGACCCAGTATCCTGTCAGTTTGTCTGGTTAGGAAGAGGAATTTCCTAGATGGCTGACATTCTAATTTTGTATGAATGAGTTTCATTGTGATACTACGGTAGCGGGTACTACCACAGTAATAAATGCCATGACTAAAACCTACCCTCATTATATTCCAAGGCTATTCAAATACTGTTTTATGTGACAAATTTACTGATGGCCTCATTTAATTGGACTTATTTGTACTGCATATAGAATTAAAAGGTGAAGACTATATGAATACATATTGTATTAAATTACATATATGTGTGGTAGGGGGCTGGATAGGGGGGTGGACCACTGCTTACCAGATGAGGCAAAGACGAGACGGAGTCAGATTCCACTTGTAAAAGTTCCGGATTTTATTCGTCGTCCTCCTGACGACCACCAAACAGGAGCGCAGGAGGCCACGCGGTGCGGCCGGGTGGTGGGGGTCGCTTGCGGAGCCGCCGGCAGAGCCGGGGGAACTCTCACCTTCCCTGGCGCCGCGGCCTCCGACACGTCATCCCGTGGCTCCTCTCGCAACCTCCGCTCTTCACCCTGCCGTCTGGCAGGGCTAGCCTCCAGGCTCGGGGATCCCACGGGGAGGCTCCCCGGTGCTGTCTTCGGCGGCCGCTCCCGCGGGGCCCGCAGTCGCTCCTCTTCTCCGCCCGAAGTCTGGGGGACTGTCCGTGTCTCCAAGAAGCAGGTCTCCCAGCGAGACTCGATCTCCCGACGCCATCGCCACTCCAGGCATCCGAGGCCACGGCAACTGCAGCGTCGCATCCCGTCCGCTGGGCAACAGTCGAATAGCGCCAAGCAGCCGCAGCCGTCCTTTTCTTCCGGGCCACTCCCACTCCTGGGTGGGACGATGGTCGACTTCTCCACCCAGCTGCCCAGGTCCGGTATGAGGGGGCGGAGGTCTCCCGACACACACCGCTCCCCCCTGGGGTACGTTGGAGGTGGCCCCAGTCCGTCCAGAACGACCGCAAACGCCCGGGCCTCTCCCCGGCGTTGGAGTACCACAGCCATCTTGGACAGCCTCTGGTGCCGCCTCGGATCCTCCAATGGCAGCGATGACCTGGAACAACGTCCCCAACTTATAATCCACAGGTGAGCGATCTTGCAATCCACAGGTGTTTGTAATCCACAGGGGAACAGTCCAAGTCCTTCTAGGTTCCTCAGGTGCAGGCCTGCTGCGGAAGGTGTCATATTAGTGGAGATCCAGCCGACTACACCAAATGTGGTAGGGGGCCGGATAGGGGGGTGGACCACTGCTTACCAGACGAGGCAAAGATGAGACGGAGTCAGATTCCACTTGTATCAGTTCTGGATTTTATTTGTCGTCCTGACGACCACCAAACATGCACCGCAGCTTCTTTACACTGTCTCCAGGCCCGGATACCTGCACCTTAGCTCCAGTCACAGTAACGCACCTCGCGGATCTTTCGCTGGGGCTGTCCTAGACCAATCTGCCGCCAGCGCTTTACCTGCCCGAGGTCGTCGTCCAATCGGTACTCCTGGGGCCTCGTCTGTCCTGCGGTCCGTCAGGTCAGGGCCACCCCCCAGACTGTCTCTTCTCTGTCCGTCCCCTGGCCGAGCTCTTCTCTCTTTTCTGTCTTCTCCTGAGCTCCTCCCGGGACTAGTCTCGTCTCGAGCCCCTCCTTCTTCTATTTATCCCCTCTCTCACCGGGGAATTTCCCTTCCTGGCTCCTATCTCCCCGCCCCCAATGACTAAGCGTATCTTGAGTCATAGGCTGCTGTTCAGTCCTCAACTACTCTCCCCTGCCATCTTGTGGTCATTTCTCAGTACTACACCCTCCTGTCTACCTTTCTCAGTTGTCACCCTTCTATCCTATTCATCTCCGTCTCTGGTGTACAAACCGTCCCCTCCTACTGCCTGTCACGTCTGTCCGTCAAGTCACCTTTCCCACATATGTATGCATATTCAACTACATTTCAATACATGTAGCACTGTTTATTGAAATCCATATTCAATCCATATTAAACTGAAAAAAAAAGAAAGTACGTGTTAATGGGGTTGACCAAAAAAATAATGAGTGCTAAAAAGGTTGTCCACCTGTGGGGACATGGGGACATTTTTTTTCTGGTGACAGGACAATTGTGTACAAGATAATTGTGTACAGACTATTGTGTACAGACAATTGTGTACAGGCCAATTGTGTACAATGACAATTGTGTACAAGGCAATTGTGTACTAGGCAATTGCCCTGTACACAATTGTCCTTGTACACAATTGTCCTTGGACACAATTGGCCTGTACACAATTTTCTGTACACAATTGTCCGTACACAATTATCTTGTACACAATTGTCATGGAACCTTTTTTTCTATGTACCGTATTTTACGGATTATATGACTCATTTTTTTTCCCCAAAATTTTGGGGGAAAATGGCAGTGCATCTTATAATGCGGATAAACCTTACCAGCTGTGGTGGAGCAGGGTCCCAGGGGCGCTGCTGGAGGATTCAAGAGTGAGCATTGCTGCAGGCTGCAGGCTGGGATGAGGGGGTGTTCGGATGTGCGGCGTGCCGCTGCGAGTCTCCAGTGCTGCAACGGGTGTCTCCAGTGCTGCGGGGGCTCTGCCAACATTTTGTAAAAAGCCAGAGCCCCTGCAGTTCCATGGTTTCCTATGCGGTGTACTCAGGGAAAATGGCTACGAAGGGTGGCCCATGCGCAGATGGAGATCTCAGAACCAAGATCTCGGGATATGAGATTTCAGCGCCCCTGGGACCCTGCTCCACCGCGGCCAGTAAGGTATGTCCGCATTATAAGATGCACCCCTATTTCCCCAAAAATTTTGGGGAAAAAAAGTGGGTCTTATAATCCATAAAATACGGTACATAGAAAAGAAATGTAGCCGTAGCACTGGAGACACCCACTGCAGCACCGGAGACACCCGCCGCAGCATCGGAGACACGCAGCGGCGCACTGCACATCCGAACACCCCCTCATCCCAGCCTGTGGCCTGCAGCAATGCTCCACTCTTGCCTCCTCAAGCAGCAACCCTGGGACCTCACTTCACCGCAGCCACCACTCCCGGTAAGCAATAAGATGCATGGATTATAAAAGCACCACCATTTAAAATAAAAAATCCCATTTTTCGCCTCAAAATTTTGGGTGCATCTTATAATCCGGAGTGTCTTATAATCTGTAAAATACGGTACATAAATTTATTTGGGACTAAAAATAATTCTTACATTTTAATATCATTAAAACACTTGCTGCTGTTTGCCTTCCTCTTTCCTGGAGGTCCTGTGGCAGCGCACAAAAGGTTAACTAGCTTGACCCCTCTACTCATTGAACAAGACAAACAAGTATTTACTCAATTACAGATCCCAATGCTGTATAAAATATCT
Organism: Dendrobates tinctorius; assembly: GCF_039654945.1. NCBI lineage: Eukaryota > Metazoa > Chordata > Amphibia > Anura > Dendrobatidae > Dendrobates > Dendrobates tinctorius. Next base: position 24,170,490 of record NW_027361712.1, on the reverse strand, counting down.
TGAAAACCCAACCCCTGTATTTATTCTTTTATTCAAGATACAGGATGCAGGTTTTTTTTACTTCTCTTGAAAAAAAAAAAAATCAGGTCTGTATTCTACACAAGTGGAAGGCTTATTTCTCGGGCTTGACACAGGCTGATGTATGCAACTAGTAAGCCTGGCTATTTTTGCATTTCTCTTAGCTAATTCTTGAGTACAATGTCAGCCTGTCAGCATTTTCGGGGTATTTTCACACCAAGTGCTATCCGTGAGAAAAGAAAAATGAGCAGCACTTGGACCAATATTATTCAATTATTATTCAGTCTACTAAGCTGTACTAAAGTTCTTCAGGGGTATAGTGTATGGCCAAGATTATATATTTTTATGATACTACATTGGTCTTTGAATTACATTGGCCACTGACACATAACTGGGTTGTTGTGTGATTGTTGTACTGTGGTTTTTACAACACGTTATGTTAGGGGTGTAATAGGGGAATCAGGGCTAGCCACCGAAGAGCGGGGGTGCCATACCGCAGAAACTAAGGATGCTAACTTCCACTGTCTGGTATGACATCCGCAAGGGAATTCTAGGGCATACTATATTTTATGGTTTCTAACGCTCTTCTAGTGGTGTACCCCTCCATTTACCCCTCCCCCCTTGTTTTAATCTTCACATTCATGTTGTGTTGTTTACAATATATACAAGTTGTTTAAACTTTTTATTAAAAGATATTTTTTAAGGGTCAAGACTCAAGACTCAAGTGTCTCTTGGTTTTTGCTTAATTGGGTACCTTGTTCTATAGTTTTTTCCTGGTTTACAAATCCTTTTCAGTTATACCATTTTTTTTTTTTACATTCTTCTTTATGATCACGTTTTACTCCACTTTTTTCTAGCGCTACGATGAAAAATCATAATTTGCCACATTTTAAATTTTTTTTTAAGGCATTCACTAAAGGGGTTTACTAGTGTGACAGTTTTAGAGATCAGGTCGTTCCGGACGCGACAATACCATATGTATGTACTTCTTATGCTTATGATTTTGCATATAAAGTGGGTATTTATTGGTGTAATATTTTTTATTATTATTAGATTTGAAATTTTTTAATATTATATATTTAAACTTTTTTTTGCTTTTTTTAACTTTTTTTTACTTAGTCCCTCTATGAAGCTTTCAGTTTTTTTTAACTTTGAACTCAGGTATAATGCATTGCAATGCACCAGCAATGCAATGTATTGCACATATAGAGAAGCTTCTTAGACCATGCTCTAAGCATGGTCTAAGAAGCTTTCCATAGCTTGGTGACTCAGGGTTCATCATGATGACCCTGGGTGACCACGGCAACAACCAGGTCCCCGTGATGACATCGCTTTCAATTGCAGTATTTAGAGGGTTAAACAGACAGGGGTGGTGCAGGCACCATCCCTGGCTGTTAGTGCAGGAGCTCGGCCACTATCAATGCAGGAAGGTGGCCCAGCTTGCGGGGTGGTCCCTTGTTTACCGCAAACAGAAATCACAGACACGAGACGGAGGCAGATTTCTGGTACAACAGGTCCAAGTTTATTGGCCGTCCTCCTGATGACCTCAGCAATACACCGCAGCACTTCCACAGCTCTCCGTATTCAGGCCTGGGTACACACACCTTTCTTTTGTCGTTGTGACGTTTCTCACGGTTCTGTCACTGAGGCCGCCCTAGGCCTTTCTACCGCCAGCACTTCACCGGTCAGAGGTCTTCGTCAATTTGGTACCCCCGGGGCCTCGTCTGTTCTGCGGTTCTTCATGTTGGGGCCACCCCCCGACTCTTTTTCTCCTCAGTCCCCTAGTTGAGCTCTCCACACTATCCGTACACCTTCACTGAGTCCTCTCCTGAGCTCCTCCCGGGACTGGAACTTTCTGGAACCCTCCTGTCCTATTTATAACCTTCCCGCTTCCCTGTAACCACGCCCCCATGACTATCGGCTTCTAGAGCCTTAAGCTGTTGTCAAGTCCTGTACTCACACTCCCCCTGCCATCTTGTGGTCAAACCAGGGTACTGCACCCATTCTACACTTTTCCTAGCTGTTTCCCTTCTTCCTTCTGACAAGTCTGTTCATCCTGTCACCTTCCCCACATCAGCACCAAAGCAACTGCTGTGATCGGGCGGGAGGTTCTGATATTTTAGCACCACCTGCACGATCATGCTGTGATCGGTTAGTCAGATCAACTGACCAATCATGGCTCTCTTAGTGCAGGGACTGAAGACATGGGTCAACGCACCTCTTCCTGTGCCATATAGCTGTCACTGACAGCTATCGGCATGAAACTCTCACTGCATGTTTACACACAGTGACAGTTTAAAGTCATGACTGGCATAGCACATCATGATGCGTGAACTGACTCCAGTTCATGACGTGCTATGTCCATCATTCATTACTAAGGGATTAATCAGTCAGCTGTGGGGAAGCTGACCAGAGTGGAGTTGTGTTGGAGCTAAGGAGAGAGACAAGCTAGACTCTCCTGAGAAGAGTTTGCATAGGCCATGTGCACCAAACTGAAAGTATCAGTATAGCTGTTTTGTTTGACCAGTTTTGAACAAGCTCAGCAGTGTATGAGCAGCCAGGGTCTGGGTTGTTTAGTTAGTGCTTGGACAAAGCTAGGGATATTTGTTTTGGTACAATAATACAGTACCTGTGTGAATGCTACCTACTGCTTACCTGAGAGCATGAATCCCTACAGTAGGTTCACAAGAGCGTATAAAAAATCATTCAATATCATCCAAAAAAGAGGAACGATTTTTTTTCTCACTTGTCATCCAGATGCAATCCATTTTTTATGGCAGCAGCTATTAATCATTTTCCTTTGTTACACATTTGCAATGTATCCATAAAAATTGGATGCTATAATGTGTCATCCGAATTTTTTTACGTACCCATAGATGTGAATGTGCGAGTCTCATCCAATTTACAGAAGAAACTAATACATAATACTGTTTATTTCACACACAGATTCGGCCAGTGAAAAAAATTTCTCTTCTGCACTACCCCATTGAATGACATTCGTTCGAGTGCTGTCTGCTTTTTCATGGATAGCACTTGGACTGAAAATACAGTCATGTGAACGAGCACTAACTGAGAGCTCTTTAACAATGCAGATCTTTGCTGGCTTTGTTCTTTGCCACATGCTAAGTGCATCTCAGGGGCGGGCACTGACAGCTTGGGGATCCTGCACATGAAATGTCTGGGTCCCCCTCATTTTATGGCGAAAAATCTACAGATATACATATATATCTATATACTAGCTGAAGAGCCCGGCGCTGCCCGGGCATAGAAACTAACTGTGGTTAGTTATAGCAAATTATAATTATCCTCCATCCCATAGTCCCGTGCCCATGTACCCATCATACATATCCACGATCCCATAGGCCCGTGCCCATTTACCCATCATACATATCCTCTATCCCATAGTCGAGTGCCCATATACCCATCACACATCCTTCGTCCCATGCCCATATACCCATCACACATCCTCCATCCCATAGTCCCTTACCCATACACCCATCATACATATTCGCCATCCCATAGTCGAGTGCCCATATACCCATCACACATCCTTCATCTCATAGTCCCATGCCCATATACCCATCACACATCCTCCATCCCATAGTCAACCATTATGATATCATAATGAGCGGCGGGGCTTGCAACCTATGATGACATCAGCGTCGCCATGGCAACCATTATGACATCATAATGAGGGGCGGGACTTGATACACACACACTTTTTCCCCATTATGTAGATAGGGGCAAAATTGTTTGGTGAATTGGAACGCGCAGGGTTAAAATTTTGCCTCACAGCATAGCCTAGCACACTCTCGGGGTCCAGATGTGTGACTGTGCCAAATTTTGTGGCTGTAGCTGTGACGGTGCGGATGCCAATCCTGGACATACATACATACATACATACATACACACACTTGAGCTTTATATATTAGATATCTGCTTACACCTAAAGAACATCTCTAGAATCCACCCCTTTCTCATCATGGAATTAACAAAAGTCCTCACTATCACCCTGATCCACTCCCGCCTGGCCTGCTGTAATGCTCCATTAATTGGCCTCCCTCTCCCGATTTTCCCCTCTCCATACCATCCTTAATGCAGTAGCCAGGATTGTCCATCTGGCTAATCGGTACTCGGACGCGTCTGCTCTTCGCTAGTCGTTACACTGGCTGCCCATTCATTATAGGATCCAATTCAAACTGCTTGTACTTACCCACAAAGCTCTCCACAGTGCGGCACCCCCATACATCTCCTCCCTCATTTCTGTATATCGGCCATCCCGCTCGTTACGCTCTGCAAGCGACTTTCGACTAACCTCTGCACTAATCCGTACCTCACTCTCCCGGCTCCAAGACTTCTCCCGCGTTGCGCCAATCCTCTGGAAAGCTCTACCCAAAGAAATTAGGACTATCCACAACTTGCACAGCTTTAGGCTCTCCCTCAAAACACATCTGTTCAGAGCGGCCTATCATGTTCCCTAATCAAAGTCATTTTATGTGTAAATTCATTCACTACCTAAGAATAACCCTCCATCAACTCCACTGCACCCAACAGCATCACAAATACTGGCTGGTGACTAGCTCATGCATCCTCTATCTATTCCCCAATCCCTCAAGATGGCTGGACCAACATTGTAAATATGCACCTGTACTTTGTGTCTCCCCCCACCTCATTGTAGATTGTAAGCTCTCACATGCAGGGTCGTCTTAGTTTACTTTAATTAATTATTGTATTATCTTTAACATTGTTACTCATGACTATTGTGTATGAACTGTTAAACTGTAAAGCACTGCGGAATATGTTGGCGCTAAATAAATAAAATTTATTATTATATATAGCCACACACATACTGTATTCTAAAAGGGCTGCCCAAGCCCAATTTCAGGATACAACAAAGTATTAGTATGCTATGAAAAAAATCGCCTGACAAATATTCCAAAATGTTGCTGACAAATACAACACATCACACAAGAAAAATATTTTGTAAAGATACGTCAACAAAAAAATAAAAAAGTTATGTGTGATATAAAGGCCAAATTAGGCATGTTTCTTAAAAGATAAAGAAGCCAGTACAAAAATTAAACTCAACTTTTTACAATTCATTAGTATCATAAAATACAAGTTAAAATTAAATACCGTTAAAAGAAGTGCAAGGACCCCACATTTCACATCTTTGTTTGAGACTACAAAATGAAATGGGCTTTGGGACTCTTTTCTGTGTGATTGTGTGTTTGACAACAGCTGAAAGTTACTAAAGAAGCAGATCTATGTCCGTATTCTTCTTACTGCCTCTCTGGGGGGGCTGTATTGGGCAAATGAGAAAAATTCTCCCTATACAGCTACAACATCCCCCCACACTATCACAATGTTCTTAAGTTTGTGAGGCAACACCACAAGCTTCACTTGTGGAAACCCATGACAAGTTCATCTGAGCAAATACTTACAAGGTATACTTACATAGGCCAGGACTGCTTGGTGGCACATCTGACACTGTTTGGAAGAAAGGTAGGTTGAACAACAAGCACAAAGACTTGGAAGGCATCTCTCTGAGGACTTTCATGCATGCCCATTTGCTGAGCAACACCCTTGCACCTCTTCTGTCTGTGCAAGCCTTGTTGACTGTCCTGAAAGTCAGATTCTATTTCCTGGAACAGTGTAGTCTTGCACTGCATCTGTCATTGCTCGGTATGGAGATTCAATCCAGTGACCTGTTGCAGCATTGTTGCCTTCCCTGTCTGCTGAGCTATTGCCATTTCTTACTAGTCTAAATGCTGATGGTTTATTTTGTCTATGTTTTTCCTTCTTGATTTGCTTCCCTCCAGGTGTTTCTTTTATCCCACTTTGGTTTGCCCTATTTATATGTTCACCCTTCACTTCACTTCTTTGCTGGCTATCCAGTACTTTTAGTTGAATTTGTGCTAAGGAATTCCAACTTTTCAGTTATGAGATTTTCCCTGTTAGGCAAACTGTTGGCAGTGGATTAATCTCTGCACTGTAAAGCCGTTCAACAGTGAATATATATTTATTCATGAACAAAGATAACACAGCTTACAATTGGTATTTCTTATAGCTTAGGTTCTTGGCATCTTATCTGTCAACTAGCATAGTGAAAGCAAAATGTGCTCCAGCTACACACCCACTGAACAGGAACTTCCTTGTTTTTTTGTTTTCTTTTTATAGTGCTTTACTGCCAATAAAACACTATTGATGGAGACAGAAACTCATGCACTATTAAACAATAGCAAATAATAGTTATTGAAATACATTCAATGACAAGCGTTATTCAAACACAAACACCATTTGTATTTTTGCCGAGTGTCTGTCTACCTTCCAAGCACATTTTCCCTTGACCACAGTTTGGATTCTGAGAGGTTATTTTTGCTTCATTTATTTTTGGTTCTCCTTAGTTTTCCCTCTCTCTTTTATGAACGTGCTTTTGGTTTTCTCCTTACTTTCCCCTTATTTGTAGTGTGTAGTGTACTCCCCTCTGGTTCTTCAGGGGTAGTGGTGGGCAAACCCAAACAGTAAAGTTTGAGCACAGACCCCGAACACGGACTTCTCCAGGAAGTCTGTGTTACTGTTGAGGTTGGCACCCTAAACATCAAGTGTTTCCCACGCTGTCATCTGCCTGACAGCAAGAGAAACACCAGCAGCTCTGATCGGCATTAAGATTATCACCACCAGTCAGAGAGCTGCTGTTCCCATACTGTCAGATGACAGCGTGAGCCAGCAACTGTGACCGGCGTTAAAAAGTTTACCTCTGGTCATAGACTGATAACAGTGAGAGCAGACGATGTGGATAGGAGTATTCATCAGTCCACTCCAAAAACTATAAATAAGTACTTTTTTAAAAAAAAAATTAAGTGGGGTCTGTTCTATTTTTGATAACCAGCATGGCAAAACTGACAGCTGAAAATGTCCTATGCCATAATCCATGTCTATATGGTTTACAACCTGGATGATGCCATGATGCCACTGTCCAGGCTGAAAACCATGGGAGAATGAGGTGCTGTGAGCACATCTTCAGTTACTAACATCATAGCGTTCACCACAGGTCACTGAGGCTATGTTCCCACACTTCACTGTGAGCAGGGACCTCAATGAAACCACTGTGAGCACCGGCTGATGAATACTTCCATCAGTGGTGCTTCCTCTGTTATCAGCCGGTCACAGCTGCTGGCTCACACAGTCATCTGACAGCATGGGAACCGCAGCTCTATGACTATTGGAAATGACTTTACTGCCAATTAAAGGCAGTGCAGATGACAGTGGGTCGCCCTCCCAGGGCTGGTGGGGTACTCGGTACCGGGCCTGATGAGCTTCAATGGGAGATGTCACGGTAGCTGGGACCCTGCCCGTGGCCCTGGGCGCCCATTGTAAAAAGGGGAATGTTCAGTGTGCTTATGGTGCTTAGAGTTTATGAATGATTAGTGACGCCACCTGTGGTGTCTGGCAAGGGAGGTGTTAAGCCGACGCTGCAAGCAGATCCTCTGGGACAGATGGTTTGGTGCAGCAATGATGTTATAGCCCTCCACAGGTAGGGCTGTAGTCCCAGGGCAGAGTAGGTGAAGTGACGGTGAGGGGAGACGTGGATGGTGCCGTGTCAGGTGCGGAGATGCAGCAGTGCTGAGTTGGTTGACGTGGGAATAAGTGGAAGACACCAGGGCATGTAGTTCCAAAGCTTTACTCACAGTCTGTGATGGTACAGGCGCCTGCATCTGTGCCGTGTCCTCCGGGTCAGGGGCTCAGCCAACCTCCAGCCAAATGAAGTACTCCTTTCCAACACTCTGCCAAAATATGCCTTTTCTGAATGTCTCCCTTATTGTGCCTTTAGTGAAGTACTCTCAGTACTGAGTTACACTGGAGTTCCTCCTGTCAGATGTTCCTATGAACTCTACTTATATGGCAGACAGCTGTAGCCTGCTTCGGGGACTCCTTACTACCTAGTCCCGGCTCACTCTTGATGCTGTTGTGCCCCCAAGTCTTGTGTGGGAATAAAGTGGTGACAACTTCTATTCCTCCGGTGTCTGCTGCAGGACCATTAGTATCCATACAACCTCGGGGACCAGACCCCAGCCTTGCGCTGTGAACTTGGGAAGGGTTCTCTTCTAACGCTAATCCTTAGTCCTCCTCTCCTTACGTTCCATACTAATCCTTCTTTCTTATGGAGAGAGTCAGGCTTTCTATCAATGTCTCTTTCCTGTGCCAGCGGACCCAGGTCACTGAGGTAGGCTGCAGAACTTCCTTCCATCCATCCCATTCAGGGGATCTTCTCTCCTCTGACTCTGTCAGACTGACTAAATCCTAAACTCTTCCCGCTCTTTTGGTGCAGACTAAACTCCACCCGCCTCCCAGCACGCTTCGTGTTCCAAGCAGGGAGCCACCAAAGGGTGCTTTGCTACACTACTATGTTGTGTGGGATGCAGGTGTTGGAGTGTGGTCAGGAGTCTCCACCTTACCTAGATGGTGGGGTACCACACCTCAGGAGGAGGTGCAGTACCTCTGTGGCGACTAAACCCTCAGGGGCGCCACAACAGCATGGCAAGCAATGGATGTTCGTGCCAGGTTCGGGTACTTCTCTGATACCCAATCCAAACTTTTTTTTAAATCTTTGTCTGAGCCCGCCAGACCTGAACATTACTCAGGAGGTATAAGAAACCCCTTGACCTTTTAGGGAGTCGGGTCTGAGGTGGTGTTTTAGTTTTGTGACTAGGGATTATCTAGTCTGTACAGGGACCAGCAGAATGTAGGTGAAGCTTCTGTCTGTAATAAATCTTCCTTATTCCTATTACCTATGTGAGTTTATCGCATTCATAGCATCATCATCATATACTGTGTATATGTGTTTCATGACTGATTGAAATAAAACTATTTTTAATAAGCCTAGAGCAGCTGTCTACAGATGTCTACAGGCTTCTATTTTTTATGGCATCCTTCGTCATGGTGCAGTGTTTGCTAAAGTGACAGACTTTGACTTCTAGCTATCTCCAATAGGTGGCACTAGTGAAACTGTTTTCCTCTTATGAGGATATATAATTTGTATATTTTTCCAATGGAGCATTTCCTGGAAATCTCCATTCTTCAGCCAGATCCCCTTAATGAAAATGTTACTATGAGAAAAAGAAACAGAAATATAACATATAACCGTTAAAGTAAAAAAAATTCGGATGTCTGGAGTCCAAAGTAAAGGAAGATGTGGTTTGTAATAAAAATAGTCATCATTATAGAGTGGAAGAAAACATTTTGTACGCGTGAGTATCATTGTGTATTATAGCGGGAGCTGGTACAGCACTGTGAAATATCCTATGACTAAAACACATAGATTTATAGACTGTGTCTGGTATTTCCTGGTGCCTGCTCAATAAGGCCACATTAACATCGGAGTTGGACATAACCCTTTATGCTGTTATTCATATTTTGTCAAATTTTGTAAGTATTTGTCTTTTTTAACACCTTAGTGACCACAAATACGTCTTTTTGCTGACCTCACATATCAGACAATAGCATTTCCTGACTGGTGAAAATGTAGCAGCTGTCAACTGTACACTATAGTTGACACTTTGCTGTAAAAGCCGTGACTGGTTTTGGCACCAACCATGGCTTTTTATCCCGTTAAATGCTGCGGACATAGTGACTATTTTTCCTTCCTGTCATGTCATTTTGTATTAATTCCTGAAAAGCAACCGAATGGTTAATAAACTACCTGACAGCAGTTTTTTAATACGTTGAGGGGTGCTGTTTTTAAAATTTTCTCACATTTGAGGATTTTGAGATATAAAGGTCCTCCAAAGTCACTTCAAAATTGAATAGGTCCCTAAAATAGTACATTTTGGAAATTTCATTGAAAAAAATTAATAATTGCTGCTACAATTTTAAACCTTCTAACATCCTAACAAAATAAAAGGATAATTTAAAAATGGTGCTGATGTAAAGCCGACATGAGGTAAATGTTATGACTATTTTATGTGTCATGACTGTCTGGATTAGGCCGGGATCACACATGCGAGAAATACTGCCGAGTCTTGCATATTAATACCCAGCACTGCATGTATTGCTATGCGGCCGCACGCTCCGATCCGAGTGCCGGCGGCAGTGCCGGGTATTAACATGCTAGACTCGGCCGTGTTTCTCGCATGTGTGAGCCCGGCCTTACAGGGATAATCAATCAGAGTTTGAAAACTTATATATTTTAGAATTTTTTGACAAATTTCTGATATTTTTTTAAATAGCATAAAATATATAAATTCTCAAAATCAATGAGATCTGTTGAAGCATTCTAGAATATTACCACATTAAGTGACACTGGTCAGATTTGAAAAATTTGGCCAGGTCCTTAGGGGGTTAATGTTCATTTTGTATGAAACATTAGGGTTCTAGTAGCACACCTGATCGTCTATAAACTAAAGGGCAGAATAAGTAGCTATCAAATAGTGATGTATTTAATTTTCATGACACTGGATATGGCTAAAGAAAACCTATCCTTTTGAACAAACATTCAATTTACACGTACAATCCATTTCAATGAATGCACCACATCGAAACACCAAATCTCGCACACACTTTTTTAAGATCTAAAAAGTTGTAAGGTATAAAATATACAACTTTACAGAAAAAAAACTAAAAAACATTTCTTATAATTAACCCAGAAAACACCAACACAGGAAATTGTGATTTTATTTACCTCCGATATTTCCTATGAAGGCACACAGGAAGGACTAAAACCACAAGTCTAAATTCTACGGGTGCTAAGCTATTATAATAATAAAAACATCTGACTATTTTAATGTGGCAGAAGTTTTTGTACAAGCCTTTAACACTGTGGAGGGAATTATCACCATGAAACGTTCATTGTCAATATTCTAGATTGCATCCTATCTATATGGTTTCCATCTATATAAATGCTAACAAAGACCAAAGATAATAAGGTACAGTCATCTTTTTATGCAAAGATATTAGAAAAATCCTGAGAAGGTTTATGTTTCTGCATGGAATAATATATGTTTTAGTATTTTGTCTCTTGACACAAGTGACACATGTACTAGTTACGATATTTGCACGTTAATGTTCTTAGGCATCGGTAGTGAAGAGGACGTAATCTAGAAAGTTTTCGTATGAGTCCGGACTGAAGTGCTATATAGCGGGTACAGCACAGTGACATACACTGATACCAAAACTTTTGAGTGGAAATTTTTAAAAGTTGTTTTTTATTTTCTGATGCTTCACAACCGATCCCACCAGCAACAAGGTGTAATCATACAAATACAGCCTTATTAGTGTAACAATCAATGACACCATGATTTCTTTGTTTAGAGATGACATTCTGACACTTGCTGAAGAAAAGAAAAATGTATCTGATACCCCCAGAAAATGTGTGAATTCTGTCAGTCCTGTCTTATTATGTAATGAATGAGGATTATGGTGGTTTAACCCCTTCAACCCGAAGCCTGTTTTCACCTTCCTGACCAGGCCAATTCTTTCAATTCTGACCATTGTCAATTTATGAGTTCATAATGCTGGAACGCTTCAATGGATCCCACTGATTCTAAAAATGCTTTTTTTTGTGATATATTGTACTAGATATTAGTGGTAAAACTTCTGTGTTGCGATTTGCGTTTATTTGTGAAAAAAATGGACATTTGGCAATTTTCAAATTTTTGATTTTTATGCCCTTAAATCAGAGAGTCACGTCACACAAAATAGTTAATAAATAACATTTCCCACATATCTACTTTACATCAGCACAATTTTTGAAACATAGTTTTTTTTTTTATTACAAAGTTATAAGGGTTAAAAGTTGACCAGCGATTTCACATTTTTACAATAGCATTTATAAAACCATTTTTTTAGGGATCACATATGAAGTGACTTTGAGGGGCCTATATGACAGAAAATACAAAAAAGTGACGCCATTCTAAAAGCTGCACCTCTCAAGGTGCTCAAAACCACATTCAAGAAGCTTATTAACCCTTCAGGTGCTTCACAGGAATTTATGGAACGTGGAAGAAAAAAATAAACATATAACTTATTCGCAAAAATTTTCCTTTAGACCCAATTTGGTTAATTGGAGAAATTGCACCATACAATTTGTTGTGCAATTTCTCCTGAGCATATTGATATGACCTATGTGGGGGAAAACCTTTGTTTGGGTGTAAAACAGCACGCAGAAGGGAAGGCCATTTGACTTTTTGAATGTAAAATTAGCTGGAATAAATGGCGGATTTCAGGTCGCATTTGGAGAGTCCCTAATGTGCCTAAACAGTGGAAATCTGACACAAGTGATACCATTTTGGAAACTAGACTCCTCAGGGAACTTATCTAGATGTGTATTGAGCACCTTCAAACCCCAATTTTGTAATGTTGATCTGTGAAAATAAAAAAAAATCACATCCTTCCCACAAAACTGATTTTTAGCTCCAAACTTTGCATTTTCATGAGGGTAACTGGAGAAATTGCACCATACAATTTGATGTGCAATTTCTCCTGAGCATGCCGATACCCCATATGTGGGGGAAAACCACTCTTTGAGCGCACGATAGGGCTTGGAAGGGAAGGAGCGCCATTTGGCTTTTTGAATGTAAAATTTGCTCTAATAATTAGCGGACACCATGTCGAGTTTGGAGAGCCCCTAATGTGACTAATACCATTTTGGAAACTAGACCCCTCAGGAAACTTATCTAGATGTGTGGTGAGCACATTAAACCCCGAGGTGCTTCACAGAAGTTTATAACGTTATGCTGTGAAAAAAAAATCTCACAAAAATGTTTTTAGCCAAAAATGTAGTATTTTCCCATGGACAACAGTAGAAAATGGACCACAAAATTTGTTGTGGAATTTCTCCTGAGTTCACCATTACCCCATGTGTGGTCGATAAATTCTTTTGAGGCACAGTGCAAAGCTCAGAAGGGAAGTAGTGTCATATTACTGATGAGCGTGGGAAAAAGTTCAGAAACTTTCCCACACTTATTAGTTCATCTCCAGTCAGCTGGGAATTCATTCGGCAGTGGTTTACAGAGGGGCCCTTTGCATTAGCACTGGTCCCCGTTGTAAACTAGTTAACCCCTTATGATGGATTGCAGCGGGGGACCTGACTGAACAGCGGAGAGGTATGTATATTGTTGCTTTTTTATTTTATTTTTTAACCCCTTTCTGCCATCTGATGTACTATCCCATCCATGTGACCTGGGACTTAATTCTCATGAACGGGATGGTACGTCATATGGGATCACGGGGGGAGCGCCGCTGATCGCAGCCGGGTGTCAGCTGATTATCATAGCTGACACCCGACATTATGTGCCGGAGCTGTCATGGACCGCCCCCGGCACACTAACCCCTGGCACACTGCGATCAAACATGATCGCAGTGTACCAGGGGCACAGGGAAGAATCACGCAGGGAGGGGGCTTCCCTGGACCCTCGGAACAGCATGATGTGGTCGCACTATTCCGAGGGCCTCCTTCCCTGCAGGTCCCCGGATCCAAGATGGTCGCGGGGGCCTTCGGAGTCCTGCAGGGAGGCGGCTTTCTCAGCGCCTGCTAAGAGCTGGAGCTGAGAAAGCCTGCAGCACGTGCTGTGCAAGGTGTCAGATCAGCAATCTGACACTTTATTATTTTGTCCCACACTGGGACAATATAATAAAGTTAAAGAAAAATCATATGTAGAAATAATTATTAAAAAAAATCCCAAATAAATAATAAAAAAAAATTCCCTAATAAATTACTTTTTTGTAAATAAAAAAACAATAAAAATACACATATTTAGTATCGTCCGTAACAACCCACCCTATAAAACTGTCCCACTAGTTAACCCTTTTAGTGAACCCCTTCAAAAAAAAACAAGGCAAAAAACAAATGCTTTATCATCATACCGCCGATCAAAAGTGCAATAACACGAGATCAAAAAGTATATAAGTAACATGGTACCGCTGAAAACGACATCTTGTCCCAATAAAAACAAGCCATGATACAGCATCATCAGCAAAAAAATAAAAAAGTTATAGTTCGCAGAATATAGCGATGCAAAAATAATTATTTTTTATATAAAATTGTTTTTATTGTATAAAAGCGCCAAAACATAAAAAAGACATAAATGAGGTATCGCTGTAATCGTACTGACTCAAAGACTAAAACTGCTTTATCAATTTTACGACATGTGGAACGGTGTAAACGCCCCCCTGAAAGAAATTCATGAAATGCTGATTTGTGTTAATTCTGCGTTCCAAAAATCGGAACAAAAAGCGATCAAAAAATGTCACGTGCACGAAAATGGTACCAATAAAAACGTCAACTTGTCCCGCAAAAAATAAGACCTCACATGACTCTGTGAATCAAAATATGGAAAAATTATAGCTCTCAAAATGTGGTGATGCAAAAACTATTTTTACAATAAAAAGCGTCTTTTAGCGTGTGACAGCTGCCAAGCATAAAAACCCACCAGAAATAATAAATCAAACCCCCCTTTATCACCCCCTTAGTTAGGTTAAAATAAAAAAATGTATTCATTTCCATTTTCCCATTAGGGTTAGGGATAGGGCTAGGGTTAGGGTTTGGGCTATGGTTAGGGTTTGGGCTAGGGTTAGGGTTTGGGCTAGGGTTAGGTTTAGGGTTAGGGCTAGGGCTAGGGTTAGGGCTGAGATTAGGGTTAGGGTTGGAGTTAGAATTGGGGTGGTTTCGACTGTTTAGACACATCAGAGGCTCTCCAAATGCAACATGGCATCTGATCTCAATTCCAGCCAATTCTGCATTGAAAAAGTCAAACGGTGCTCCTTCCCTTCCAAGCTCTGCCATGCGCCCAAACAGTGGTTTACGCCAACATATGGGGTATCAGCCTACTGAGGACAAATTGCACAACAACTTTTGGGGTTCAGATTCTCCTGTTACCCTTGGAAAAATAAAACAAAGGGGGCAAAAAATATCATTTTTGTGGAAAAAATGATTTTTTTATTTTTATGGCTCTACGTTATAAACTTCTGTGAAGCACTTGGGGGTTCAAAGTGCTCACCACACATCTAGATAAGTTCCATGGGGGGTCTAGTTTCAAAAATGGGGTCACTTGTGGTGGATTTCCACAGTTTAGGCAAATCAGGAGCTCTCTAAACGTTAAATGACACCCGCAGACCATTCCATCAAAGTCTGCATTCCAAAACATCACTACTTCCGTTCCGAGACCCGACGTGTGCCCATACAGTAGTTTTCTCTCACATATGGGGTATCAGAGTACTCAGGACAAATTGCTCAACAACATTTGGGGTCCAATTTCTCCTGTTACCCTTGGGAACATAAAAAATTGGGGACTAAAGGATGTTTGTGGAAAAAATATGTTTTTTTTATTTTCACGCCCAGGCGTTATAAACTTTTGTAAAGCACATGGGGGTTGAAAGTGCTCACCACACATCTAGATAAGTTCCTTGGGAGGTCTAGTTTCCAAAATGGGGTCACTTGTTGGGGGTTTCAACAGTTTAGGCACATCAGGGGCTCTCCAAATGCTACATGACACACGCAGACCATTCCATCAAAGTCTGCATTCCAAAACGTCACTACTTCCCTTCCGAGCCCCGACGTGTGGCCATACAGTAGTTTTCTCCTACATATGGGGTATCAGCATACTGAGGACAAATTGGAAAACAACATTTGGGGTCCAATTTCTCCTGTTACCCTTGGAAATAAAACAATTGGGGACTAAAAGTTCATGTTTGTGGAAAAAATATGATATTTTTATTTTCACGCACGGGCGTTATAAACTTTTGTGAAGCACTTGGGGGTTCAAAGTTCTCAGCACACATCTAGATAAGTTTCTTAGGGGTCTAGTTTCCAAAATGGGGTCATTGTGTGGGGTTTCCACTGTTCAGGCACATCAGGGGCTCTCCAAACGCGACATGGCGTCCCATCTCAATTCCAGCTAATTTTGCATCAAACGGCACTTCTTCCCTTCTGAGCTCTGCCATGCTCCCAAACAGTGTTTAACCCCCATATATGGGGTATCAGTGTACTCAGGACAAATTGCACAATAACTTTTGGGGTCCTGTTTTCCTTGGGAAAATAAAAATTGGGGGTGAAAAGATCCTTTTTGTGGAAAAAATATGATTTTTTAATTTTACTGCTGTACGCTATAAACTTCTGTGAAGCCCTTGAGGGTTCAAAGTTCTCACTACACATCTAAATAAGTTCCTTGGGGGGTCTAGTTTCCAAAATGGTGTCTTTTGTGGGGGGTATCCACTGTTTAGGCACATCTGGGGCTCTCCAAATGCGATATGGCGTCAAGCCAATTTTGCGTTGAAAAAGTAAAACTGAGCTCATTCCCTTACGAGCTCTGCCATGCGCCCAAACAGTGGTTTACCCCCACATAAGGGGTATCAGCGTACTCAGGACAAATTGCACAATAAGTTTTCCCTTGGGAAAATAAAAATTGAGGGTGAAAAGATCATTTTTGTGGAAAAAATATGATTTTTTAATTTTACGGCTGTACGTTATAAACGTCTGTGAAGCCCTTGGGAGTTCAAAGTTCTCACTACATATCTAGATAAGTTCCTTGGGAGATCTAGTTTCCAAAATGAGATCACTTGTCGGGGGGTTTCCACTGTTTAGGCACATCAGGGGCTCTCCAAACGTGACATGGCATCTGATCTCAATTCCAGCCAATTTTGCGTTGAAAAAGTCAAACGGCGGTCCATCCCTTCTGAGCTCTGCCATGCACCCACACAGTGGTTTACCCCCATATATGGGATATCTGCGTATTCAGGACAAATTGCACAACTTTTGGGGTCCTTTAACTTTGGTAAAATAAAAAAATTGGACCTGAAGTAATTTTTTTGTGAAAAAAATTAAATGTTCATTTTTTTAAGCATTCAAAAAATTCCTGTGAAGCACCTGAAGGGTTAATAAACTTCTTGAACGTGGTTTTGAGTACCATCAGGGGTGTAGTTTCTAGAATGGTGTCACTTTTGAGTATTTTCTATCATATAGACCCCTCAAAGTGACTTCAAATGTGATGTGGTCCCTAAAAAAATGGTGTTGTAAAAATAAGAAATCACTGGGCAATATTTAACCCTTATAACTTCCTAAAAAAAAAAAAATTTGGGTTCCAAAATTGTGCTGATGTAAAGTAAACATGTGGGAAATGTTATTTATTACGTTTTTTGCGTGCTACATCTCTGTGATTTAAGGGCATAAAAATTCAAATTTGGAAAATTGTGAAAATTTCAAAATTTTCACCAAATTTCGTTTTTTTTCACAAATAAACGCAAGTTATATGAATGAAATTTTACCACTAACATGAAGTACAATATGTCACGAGAAAACAATGTCAGAATCACCAGAATCCATGGAAGCGTTCCAGAGTTATTACCTCATAAAGGGACAGTGGTCAGAATTGTAAAAATTGGCCCGGTCATTAACGTGCAAACCACCCTTGGGGTTAAAGGGATTAAAGAACCATGGCTTTTTGTGGATTAGCAGATTAATAAATCTGGTAAAAAACTTGGTGTGTTCATTTCAATTAAAATAATTTTTAATTAATGTCTGTGTGTGTTGTTTTAACCCTTTCCTATTCTAGGGTTAATAATGAAGAGGTGTCTTATTGACACCTCTCCATTATTAACCCGTCTTAATGTCACCTTTCAATAGCAAGGTGACATTAACCCATTCTTATTACCCATTAGCCACCCTTACAGGGCAAAGGGAATAGGGAGGCTAAGTGCCAGAAAAGACGCATCTTATAGGGCAGATCTTGGGGCAGATGTTTTTTAGCCAGGGGGGACCAAAAACAATGGTCCCTCTCTAGGCTATTAATATCTGCCCTCACTCACTGGCTTTCCCTCTCTGGTGGAGAAATTACCATGGGAGCCCACGCAATTTTTTACAATGAATTAACTCCTTAATTTAACACCTACATGTCCCAAATTTTACACACAATACCCTAATCTAATTATTAGTCAAAACCATATAAAAACTAAATGAAATGAAATGGTTTACTGTATGTAAACCATGTGTCATTTCATGTCAGGTTTTGTATTGATTTTACAGAATCCGGCAATTGATTTAGCGGCTATTCTGCTATGTGGAACTCTATGAAATATTAATATATATATACATATATGTGTGTGTGTGTCTCAATGACGTGTGTGTATATATATATATATATCCAACAATGTAGACCAGCTCACTCATGTGAACAACCTGGAAGCTCAGCTGACCTGTTTAACTCCGTTGTGCCCGGATCTGGATGTAGGAGTCCATCCATACAAATGTGAACAACGACAAAGAAAAGTCCAGCAATAACATGAGCAATCCAGGATGCTGTTAAAAAATTTTTAGGGGACCGTGTGAATTCTGGACCGTGAAGAAGGCGGGTTCTACCGCTGAAATGCGTAGTCCTATCTGCACGACTTTCCTGCGTTATTGCTGTTTTGAACTGCTTGGACCATTGCATTTTAATGGATTTATGAATAAAAAGAAAAAAAATTTTAACAGCATCCTGGATTGCTCATGTTATTGCTGGACTTTTCTTTGTCGTTGTTCATATATATATATATATACAGTATATGTGTATTCTATGTGTCTATATGTATTCTTTCTATTGTTTATTAAACATGTCAGTGTGATTTTACTGTATTGTGCACTGAATTGCCAGCTTTTGTTAAAGGACACCGGTGCGTATTTCTCGTAAGTCACACGTCTGGTCCGTGTGTGAGCTGTATTTTTCTCGCCCCCATAGACTTGCATTGGCGTATTTTTGGAGGAATACACTGACAATTGCAGCATGCTGTGATTATCTCAGCCCGTAAAATACGTCAGAGAAATATACAGCTGATGGGAGCTACCCCATAGAGAAACATTGGTCTGAGTGCAATGCGTTGTTTTTGCTCCTCTCACTCGTCCGTATTTCTCTCTAGTGTGACGCCATATTAACAGTGAAAATTTTGCAGCACTGGTTTGAGGATGCCAAGTCACATTGGCAGAGCGCCTAAGGTGTCAGAACAGCAGAAACCCCCCAAAAGTGACCTCATTTTACAAACTATACCTCTCAATTAATTCATCTAGGGGTGCAGTGATCATCTTGACACCACAGGTGTGTCACTGAATTTTACATTGTTGGGCAGTGTAGAAAAAACAGTTTACATTTTTACGACCAAAATTATGTTAGCCCCAAATTTTTCATTTTCATACTGAAAAAACGGTAAAAATTGCACCAAACTTTGTCCCACAATTTCTGCTGAATGTAGAAATACCCCATATGTGGCTGTACAGTACTCCTTAGCCATACGGAGAGACTCGGGAGGGACTGAACGCTATTTGCCTCCTGGAGCTCAGATTTTCCTAGACTAGTTTGCGGACTCCATATACAGATCCCCTAAAAGCTAGAAAAGCAGAATCCCCCCTCAAGTGACCCCATTTTGGAAATTATACCCCTTTGGAAATTAATCTACAGGTGTAGTGACGATTTTGACTGCATGGATGTTTTCCAGAAACAAACAGTAGTGGATGTTGCTGAGTGAAAATTGCAAACTGACATTGTAGTGACCCATACGTTGCAGTAACCAGGACATTATGCCCAGCTCATGCTTCTGTAGACAAGCACCTGTAAATTAGGCAGGCTCTCATCACTACAGGAATGCTAAACATGTGGGCGCTAAATGTGGTTTAGACACACTGAGGCTCAGAAGGGAGGGGGGCATTTGGATTTGAGAGCGCAGAATTTGCTGAATTTCTTTCAGAGGATGAGGAGCTGTTTCGCTTTTCCAGAGCCTTTGTGCTACCAGTAATGTGGAAGCCCCCTATATTTCCATTTACAGATGACAGATCTGAGTAGGGACTTGCTTTTTTATGGAGTGAGTTAAAGCTTTTATTGGGAACATTGTACATACCGTTTGGGATCACATTTATCCAGCTCTGTACGCTGAGCACTTACTTCGTGATTTCCATCTAAATCTCTGAGTGACGTGTTTCAGATGAAACCCTGAGGGATCCATTCACTATGATGAGGCAGCAGAGTTACTCTGGTCTCCAACTGGCCTCTCTTCATCGTTGTCCTTCTTATCAGAAGTGCACAAAACTGTGGCCGACGGCAATTTTATGCAATGCTAAAAAGATGGACACTGCCGGATCACAGGTCAGACAGCATTCACAGTGCCTCCATCTGCTTCATTAAAGGGGGTTCCGTCTGAAACATGTATTTCAGAGATTTACATGGAAACCTTGGTGTAAGCGCTCAGTGCAGGATAAATGTGCACCCAGCCTTACTGCGATCTTGGGGACGCAGAATGAACAAATTAATAGCAGGTGAAGAATTATTTTTATTTTTTACGCTGTTTGTCATCCGATATAAGAGATTAATCAACTTTATTCTTCAGGTTGATGCAATTACAGTGATACCAGATTTATATAGGATTTTTAAGTTTGGTCGCTGACACACACTAAAAGACGCCTTTTATTGCAAAAACTAGTTTGCAAAAACTAGATTTCGCATCCCCATATTTTGAGAGCTATAATTTTTCCATATTTCGGCCGACAGATTCATGTGAGGTCTTGCTTTTTGTGGGATGTGTTGACGTTTTTATTGGTACCATTTTCAGGCACATGACATTTTTTGATCGCAGCTCCCGCAAGGCTATATCTGTACGGCGCATGTCGGGAAGGGGTTCAATTTCGCTATGGCCAAGGTTCCAAAAATACGATCACACATGGAGGTGAATCATGAATGCGGTTTATTTGTCAACGCGTTTCAAAGTTTCCAAACCTCTTCATCATGACAAAACTAAAATGATGTTCTTATTGTGGTTTCAGCCTGATGAAGAGGTTTGGAAACCTTGAAGCGCATTGACAAATAAACCACATTCATACTTCATACCCATGTGTGATCGCATTTTTGGAACCTTGGGCAGAGTGGATTTTAAACTACCGTATTCCTCATTCATCAATATCCTATCTCCTTGGTGGTCCTGCTGCAGCCTTTACATGCTTCTATAGGTAAAGAGCAACAAAATCCCAAGTACAGATAGAACGATAATAATGTCTCATTTGTCACACTGAAATGACTTCGGAAAATCCCATATGGAGCTCCTATCAAATAGAAAACATCAAAGCACTGGAGCAATCAACACCATAATGCCAGTAATTCTGAATATTAAAGGAGTCTTTAATTCAATCATATAAATGTTAAAATACAGACATAACATATATAATGCAGCACAAAATGTATACGAAATATAGAGATACTTGTACATGGGCCGGGAATACCAGATAACAAAAAATCCTACACAATGGGATAGGCTACATGGGGTAGGGCGTGAAAAGTACACACTCCTATTTTAGAAGCATTTCCCTAAACCTGTGACCTATTGCCATGGGAAAATTCCCCTAAGCCTCCTAATGATGGTATCCCCTGTAGTAAATCCTGATAGTCACCACACATGTATAATGTAAGAGGACCCAGGGATAGGAGACCAAATGCAGCACACAGAAGAGATAGTTAGGGGTTAACCTTACCCATGTCCATAAACCACATGTAGGAACGCGCCCCTACGCACGTTTCGCGGTCGCTTCCTCGGGGGGGCCTTGCTGTCATAAGTGCCCCTCACTGCCATTTATATCCACCGCTCACTGCCACCATTGGCAGCACATCTCATTGGTGACAGCAGGTGTCACGTCCACCCACCCCTCCTGGCGTCATCACGACCAGGTGCTCCAAAGGTGCACAGAAATGACGCAGAGGTCATCAGGAGACACCGGGAGCAGGCAGCGAAGGTGGGGCCAACACCAAAGACATGCGCACTGGTAGACAATATCATCAGTGCCATTTTGTGTGTGGGCAACTATTCCCACATCGCTCCTAATGCATATAGAAAGCAAATCTGTTCCTAAACCACTTTGCACTACCTAATGGCTAAGACATAAAGGTTCAGACATGATAGAGTAGCCCATACAGATATAAAATAGATTCCAAACCGTACCCAAATTTAAAGGAATATAAGGTCCCTATTATTAGCGCGTTTTTAACGAGATACATGTTACAAGACACAGGCAAATACCGTCTAGTCTGAATAGAGAGCAACATTAAAACATACATGTCATAAATTCATAAACACTATTTCATCATTATTATGATAATGCACCTTAGCCACAGAAAAATGATAAATAAAGTATAAAAAAGCAAGTCATGGTACTCAGATATTATTACATCATTAATAGGAACTACGATGATGAAGATGTCCAGAGAGTTTCATTGATAGTCCATATGACATATGCATCTAAATAGCGGGGATTTCATGGCAGAATCTCTAAGATAATTCCTTACTGTATAAATGAAAGATAGACACACAAAATTAAAAATAAATAAAAAGTGATTATCGGTCCAGAGATGATCTACAAATTTATAGGAAAGATGCAAAGCTAAGCTATTCATTGAGCCCAGCGGGGACCATGGTGTCCAATGTCACGATCCAGCGGCACTCCTTCTGCATGAGAATACGGATACTGCCGCCACCATGGATCCCCATCTTAACATGATCTATTCCCCTGATTTTTAGTTCACTTGAATTAGATTTGTGTTTTAACCTAAAGTGTCTAGTGTTTAATGTATTCATTGTATGCATTAATTTTTTGCACTTATCATATCAGTTTTTGCAGGATGCAGCTGGGCCTCTTTCTGTTGGCTTGGTCTATTGGGGCGTCTGTCACTGTGTTTTGCATACTATAGTGCTGGAGCAGCCCGCCTGATAATGCTATGGGCGTCATTAATAGGTTGCAAGCCAGACACTCTGCATCACACTTGCCTGTGTGACTGGCGTCCTATGCAAGCCTTAACTATGTGCATTTTTTCTACTAGGCAGCCAACCCCACCATGGTCTGGTAGGTGTGGGGTGGTTGTTTTTATCAACTCCACTTGCCATGCTTGGAGGAAGAAGAAGGATGAGTACAACCCCAAGGATGCCATTCAAACTGTGAAGCAGGGGGGTGGACATCATACTTTGGCAGTGTTTTTCTGCAAAGGGGACAGGGCGACTACACCATATTGAAGGGAGGAAGGATGGGGTAATGTACTGCAAGATTTTGGCAAACAGCCTTCTTACCTGAGTAACAGCATTGAAGATGGGTCATGATGGGTATTCCAACAAGACAATGACCCAAAACATACAGCCAGGACAACTAAGGAGTGGCACTGTAAGAAGGTAAGAAGCATTTCAAGGTCCTTGAGTGGCCTAGCCTTTCTCCAGACCTGAACCCAATAGAAAATCTTTGGAGGTAGCTGAAACTCAATGTTGCCCAGTGACAGCTCCTAAACCTGAAAGATCTGGAGAAGATCTGTATGGAGGAGTGGGCCAAAATCCCTGCTGCAGTGTGTGCAAATCTGGTCAAGAACTACAGAAAATATGTGACCTCTATAATTGAAATCAAAGATTTCTGTACCAAATATTAAGTTCTGTTTTTTCTATTGTATCAAATACTTATGTCATGCAAATTAATTTTGTAAAAATCATACAATGTTATTTTCTGGATTTTTTTAAGATTCTGTCTCTCAAAGTTGATGTGTACCTAACGAAAAAAATTGCAGTCCTCTGTATTCTTTGTAGGTGGGAAAACTTTCAAAATCAGCAGTGCATCAAATGCTTATTTTCCCCACTGTAGGTGGAAAGGTGCACATAAATTTTAGGCGTGTCATAGTGCACCGACTCGGAGCACCAGTATTCGGTTTGAACAGTCATTCTGTGCCAATAAAGTCCGTTTAATATTTTACTTAGCTACAGGAAACAGGAATGGATTTGACCACAAATTCTAAACACTTGAATTTTTACCAGCTGTCTCTATGAACCATTGCATGGAAAGAGAGTCTCCCTCTACTTCTTATAAAAGACTTTATCACTGTGACTATAACTACCACAATGGTATATTCAATAACAAAAACCAAACATGATTTATCTATTACTGAAAGCATGACTGCAGAGCGTTCACATGATAATGATAATTTATCACTTTCTGCTGTCTCCACTATACCAATAGAGACCAGGATTAATCTCAGAAATAATCTGCCTTAAGATCTGGCCACAGTAGAAACCATTGATGGTTTCTAAAAAGGCTTAGATGCTGTTTTAAAAGAAAAAAATAATTATGCAAATGTGTAAAGTTCTAGTAGATCAACAATTGGGATCAGGAGGGGAATACTAGCTCTTTTGGGGACTGGGTTATGTGCTATGGTTGTATATTTACCCCATCCCCTTTATCATTTCACATCCCTCAGTTGAACTTGATGGCCATGTCTTATTTCAACCATACGTAACTATGTAAGACAAAAATATGATTAAAGAGATTGCTCACTTTTGTCATTTTTCAAAAATATTTGCTTAGAGTACTTATTGAGGTAGGATGGTTCTGATCCTGTCAAATAACAAAGAAACAGGGATTTTTCAGGGCTCTGTCATACATGTAACTTATGATGATAAATGAATAAATAAATGACTAAAGGAGAATACCTAAATAAAAAATATTTCATTAAACAAAGACTTACTGCGTGTTTTAGAGTTGGTTCAAGTCATTCTCCAGGTGAAACACATTAAAGAAAGCAGATATCTATGTGACCTAAGTGTAGTGCATGTATTGTGCATGGGTAACTGCTATTCAAATTGGAGTTGTCGCAAGAGTAGACACTCAAAAACTAATGAGAAAACCCTCTGGACCTCTTCCTGACATAGCTATTTTCCATTTTTGCATTTTCATTTTTTTCTCTCCTTCTTCCAAGAGTCATAACTTATTTATTTTTTCATTGATATAACCATATGGTTGCTTGATTTTCCAAAAAAAAGTACAACACCACAATTATGTTTGGGGTTCTCTATTTACCATATTCACTATATGGTAAAAATGACTTGGAAATATGATTCTACAGGTCAGTACAATTACAGAGATACCAAACAAGGAAGTGCCTGACACGTGAGCGCCTTCTTACTGCACTATGATGTCTGTATTTTTAGGGTTAGAAATAATGCTGAATACTGGGTTGCCACTCTGTTAAATCCACAGTACAAGACAACATTTTTCCAGATTCTTCCCCCTATGGATGCTGGAGTATCGAAACACGCTTGTAGACAATTTTAAGAGAAGTTTTTGCCAAGAAAGCAGTGAGGTGTACAGTGTGCATCACTGTTAAAGACTTCCAGCCCCATGAACATCGAGTTATCAATGTGAAAACATTAGCAGCAACAGTGTAAGTGGCAGAAGCAATTTTTGTGAGTCGCGTCACACATTTTTTAGACCAGCCCGTGCACCAGCAAAACAAAGTACAAGTTTGACTTGTTGTGAATGGCTGGAGATTATAATGCAGGAGTATCTCAGGCTCAATATCAATGTCATCAGCGGGGTTTGGACCCTTTTGCATTTTGTTCTTCAAAAACGGAAGAGCAGCCTGAGCTCGCCTGTCACACTTTGGAGGTATTGTCATGCCCGGCATCCAGCGTTCTCTCAGAATGCGTCTTTAGTGCTGCTTGTGGTGTCCTGACGGATAAGTCCATCTGGCAGTCCCCTGAAAGTGTAGACCACCTAACTTTCATCAAGATGAACAAGTAATGGATCTCCAATGACTTCTGCACCCCAGTCGCAGACTGGGCAGACTAGTCGATGGTGTAGTTTTTAGTGTGCTGCATTGAACTAGCGTTATTGCAGTTAGTGACATCTTTGTTCTGGCTTCTATGCCTGCTGTTGCTACTTCTGATGAAGTAAAAATTTTTTTGAAGCGTGGAGATTCCAAGTTAGGTTTCCATCTGGGGGGGTTACCTGTAGCGGATGGAGTGTCAGAGCCCCATTATACTATTTCTCCTCTGGGGAAATTGATGCCACTTTAGTGGTGTGTGGCAATAATTTTTTAAAATGTGGAGACTCCAAGTTGACTCTCCTTCATGTGTGTTGCCTGTAGCAGAAGGGCTCCCAGACCAGCAGGCCTGCATTTACTTTTAGTCAACTACCTGTATTACTATCGTTAATTTTTTTTAACAATAGTAGTCTACGAAACTGATGATTGTGGCACCTGAGTGTGGCTGAGCAGAAAAGCAGTTTGAATTGTTGCATGGCGTATCAGGTTTCCCAGCACAGCAGACTTACACCGTTCTCTCACCTATCTCGTCTAAATGAAACTTAAATTCAAAGCTCTAAATGCTGGCCCAGACACTGATACCTCATGCATGGCCCACGGCTGACTGCTGCTGTGCCATTATCAAGTTTCTAATGTGGGTAAATTGATCATCAGTCTCCTGTGTTACTATTCTTACATTTTTCTACCAATAGAAGTCTATGAAACTGATGTTTGTGGCATCTGATTGTGGCTGAGCAGAAAAATAGTTTGAACTGTTGCATGAGGTATTAGGGTTCCCTGCACAGGAGGCTTACACCGGTTCCTCATCCATATCACCTTAATTTAACCCCTTCAACCTCGAGCCTGTTTTCACCATCATGACCAGGCCAAATTTTACAATTCTGACCAGTGTCAATTTATGTAGTACTAACTCTGGAACACTGCAACGAATTTCACTGATTCTGAGAGTGTTTTCTCAAGACATATTGTACTTCATTATAGTGGTAAAATTTCTTCGTTTTGACTTGCATTTATTTGTGGAAAAAAAAATGAAAATTTGGCCCTTGAATCATAGATTTATATCACACAAAATACTTAATACATAATATTTCCCACATGCAAATTTAAAACAGCACAATTTTTTAACCATAATTTTTTTTTGTTAGGAAGTTATAAGGGTTAAAAGTTGATCAGGGATTTCTCATTTTTCCAACAAAATTTACAAAACCATTTTTTAGGGACCACATCACATTTGAAGTGACTTTGAGGGACCTATATGGCAGATAATACTCAAAAGTGACACCATTCTAAAAACTGCACCCCTCAAGGTGCTCAAAATCACATTCAAGAAGTTTATTAACCCTTTAGGTTCGTCATGGGAATTTTCAGAATGTGAAAGGAAAAAATGAATATTTAACTTTTTGTCACAAAAATTTTATTTAATCAATAGAAAAAACTTGGCACTGAACTTAGTATGTCATTTCAAAGGAATTTTATTGCTGCAGTCCGTAACGTTTTGGTCCATTGAAATGACATACTAAGTTGAGTGCCAAGTTTTTTCTATTGATTGCACAATTGGGTTGGGTGACCTACTTGAGCACCTCACGGTAGTGCCTCGCTATACGTCACAAAAATTTTATTTAGACCCCCAAAATTTCATTTTCAGGGGAAAAAAAGGGAAAATAAAAATTTGTTGAGCAATTTCTTCTGAGCATGCTGATATGCCATATGTGGGGAAAACTACTATTTGGGCACACGACAGGGCTCACAAGGGAAGGAGTGTCATTAGACTTTTTGAAAGTAAATCTTGCTGAATTAATTATTGGATGCCATGTTGCATTTCGATAGTCCCTGATGTGCCTAAACAGTGGAAACCACCCGCAAGTGACACCATTTTGGAAACTAGACCGTTTAGGGAACTGATCTAGATGTGTGGTGAGCACCTTGAATCCCAAGGTGCTTTACAAAAGTTTAGAACGTTGAGCCATGATAATAAAAAAAATACATTTTTTCCACAAAAATGTATTTTAGCCACAAATTTTGCATTTTCACAAGAGTAACAGGAGAAATTGCACCATAAAAGTTGTTGCGCAATTTCTCCTGAGTACTGTACACTGATACCCAATATGTTGGGGAAAAGTACTGTTTGGGTGCACAGCAGGGCTTGGAAGCAAAAGAGTTCCAGTTGACTTTTTCAATGCAAAATTTGCTGAAAAATTAGCAGATGCCATGTCGCGTTTGGAGAGCCTCTGATGTGCCTAAGCAATGAAAGCCCCCCACAAGTGACACCGTTTTAGAAACTAGACTCCTCAGGGAACTTATTTACATGTGTTGTGAGCACCTTAAACCCCCCAGGTGCCTTACATAAGTTTATAACATTGCACCGTGAAAATAAAACAAAAACACATTTTCCCCACAAAAATGTTATTTTAGCCCCAATGTTTTTATTTTTACAAGGAGAGCAAGGGGAATTGAACCACAAAATATGTTGTGCAATTTATCCTGAGTATGCCGATACCCCATATGTGGTCAAAAACTACTTTGGAGGAACAGTGTAAAGCTCAGAAGGGAAGAAGTGCCATATTGGAGTTCAGATTTTGCTGGACTGGTTTGAGGGTGCCATGTCACTTTGATAGAGGCCGTAAGGTGCCAAAACAGTAGAAACCCCTATAAGAGACTCCATTTTACAAACTTCACCTCTCAAGGAATTCATCTAGGGGCGCAATGATCATATTGACACTATAGGTGGGTCATAGAATTTGGAGTGCTGTTTGCAAATAGCGCTCCATCCTCACGGGTCTCGCTGTATGGCTAAGCAGTACTTTTATACAGGAGGCATCCTGGAGTACAGAATTTTCTATAATACTTTGTGGACTCCATGTACAGAGCCGCTAAGTGCAAGAGAACCAGAATCCCCCTCAAGTGACCCCATTTTGGAAATTATACCCCTTTGGGAACTTATCTACAGGTGTTGTGATGATTTTTACTCCATGTGAGTTTTGCAGAAATAAGCAGCAGTAAATGTTGCTGAGTGAAAATTGCAAAGTGCCAGTACATTGTGCCCAACTCATGAACCTGTAAATTAGGAGGGTTATCATCACTACAGAAATGCCAAACATGTGGACACTAACTGTAGTTTAGGTGCACTGTGGGGCTCAGAAGGTAGGGGGGCATTTGGATTTGGGAGCAGAGAATTTGCTGAATTTCTTTTATGGGGCAAGGAGCCATTTCACTTTTCCAGAGCCTTTGTGCTACCAGGAATGTAGAAGCCCTCTATATTTCCATTAACAGATGGCAGAGCTGAGAGGGGAATTGCTTTTTTTTGTGGATTGAATTGAAGCTTTAATTGAGAACATTTGACATAACAATTTGGATCACATTTATTCGGCGCGCTATGCTGTACACTTACATCAGGGTTGCCCTTTAAATCTTCGAGTGACGCATTTCAGATGAAACATCCGAGGGACCTACTCACTATATTGAGACACCAGAGTTACTCTGGACTCGTCTGGCCTCTGTTTAGTGGTGTCCTTTTTTTTTAGAGATGCACAAAAGTGTGGCCGACAGGCTCATTCATGCACTCATAATAAAAAGATGGACACTACCATTTCCCAGGCCAAACAGAGTCCACTGTGCCTCCATCTGCCTCATTATAGGGATTCTTTTGCAGGGTGTTCTGTCTAAATCAAATATTTCAGAGATTTACATGGAAAGCTCAGTGTAAGCGCTCAGCGCAGAGCACAGAATACATGTGAGCCAGGCTTTACTGCGATCTTTGGTAGGCAGAATGAATAAATCAACAGCAGGTGAAGAAATGGATTCATTTATTTCTTATACTGTTCCTCATGCGGTATAAGCAATTAGATGATTTTATGCTTTGGGACGGTGCGATTACAGCGATACCAGATTTATATCGGGTTTTTATGTTTAGCTGCTGTCACACACTAAAAGATTTTTTTGTTTTCAAAAACTATTTTTTTTCTTCATCATATTTCGAGTGCTATAATTTCTCCTTATTTCTGCTGACAAAGTCATGTGAGGGTTTGTTTTTTGCGGGACAAGTTGATGTTTTTATTGGTACCATTTCCTGACTCATGGCATTTTCTGATCGCTTTCTATTTCGATTTTTGGGAGGCAGAATAAACAAAAACCAACAATGCAGGAATTATTATGTTTTTTTTAAGCCCTTCCACGTATGGTAAAATTGATAAGGCAGCTTTATTCTTCGGGTCAGTATGATTACAGCGATACCACATTTGTATAATTTTTTATGTTTTGATAAATTTTTGCCATTGTGTGTAAGGAACCCTTTAGGATGCTTATTTAGCCTTGAAATGCCAAGATCAGACAGAAGTGGAAATCCCAACATCACAGCCCAGACTCTATGTCATTAGTAAATCTCAGTATGATGTTATCCTAAACTTAGTAAGGCCTTATAGATACACAGAACACGTTCTGATGCACACACAGCAATATAAAACTGTGGGCAAATCTCAGTTGTAATCGAGTCAGCATTGGACACCTGCTGCTTTATTTCCCTGTGTGCAGCAAGCAGACGGTATACTTAGGAGAGTGTTGGCAATGCACCTGCAAGCAATGACACTGTGCTAGGCACCGGGATTCTCCCTCTGCACAGGGTAGATCCCAAGCCTTGTCTACCTCTGTGGTCTGCCATTCTGCTTCGGCCACAGTGGAAGCTGCTCAGCAAAGGTGTCGGTCTCAGTGTCTTGCTCAGACTCGTGCTGCTCTCTTAGTTACTGCTGGCTCTCCAGCCACAGCTATAGTAACTAGCAATAGGCAGCGGCAAACAGACATTCCAGAGGCTAAGTCCAGAAATCACCATACTAAGCATGCTCGTGAGGTGGCGACCTCTCATTGGTGGTCGGTCGTCAGCAGCTCGGGTGACATGGCAGGTCCAGATTGGTCCATGAGCAAGGTCTTGTCTGACTGGACTTGAACAGGAACGTTTAAAAGGTTCCCTGGAGCGCGCGTTGCCACGCTAAGATCATATGTGTTTGGTGTGTTGGTTGATAGGATACGATACCACCCTATGTACACATGTGCCGCTACTAGCATGGCGATTGTGTGTTTAGGCAGACAGTGTAGGGTGGGAACTCCCACTTGACTCAGCATATGACTCCGGGCATCCTATGTCGCATGTGCAGTTGCACAGCTGAGTGTCAGAGCGAGTACAACCACAAGCCTAGTCTTCCCTTGAGGGTAGCCATAGGGACCCCACCTAGCGTCATTACCACTACACTCCTATGACGTCCAACAGGGTATAGTCTCGAGTGCTTCCTCTCTTATACCACTCTGTGAAGTAACAGAGTCAGGTGTTTGCCCTCTGTTCACACTGAGTGACAATTAACTTGGTGTGTTTACAGTGCTTGCTCACAGCTGCGCACTGCCATTTTTCATTTTTCAATAGCTGTGGCTTCCCATCACCGCACGGTGGACCCTGGGTTGCGATTGCACTTTAAGATCTTTTATATTCAGTGCGATCTGCTAACCCTAACACATTGTGTCTACTTTTTGTCCCATAGTGTCAATGCTCAGGGAAAAAATTGGCAGGCGCCCGGCAATAATAACAGATTTCTCCTGTTGGTTCATTTTGATCACTGTGATAAACCCTATGACAGTGATCAAAATAAAAAAACAGTAAATCAAACCCCCCTTTATCACCGCCTTCGTTAGGTAAAAATAATAAAATAAAAAAATGTATTTTTTTCCATTTTCCATTAGGGTTAGAGTTGGGGCTATTGTTAGGGTAGGGGTTAGGGTTATGGTTCAGGTTATAGTTGGGGTTATAGCTAGGGTTAGTTTGGGGCTAGGGTTAGGGTTATGGCTGGGGTTAGAACTAGGGTTAGGGTTGGGCTAGGGTTAGGGTTGGGGCTAGGGTTAAGGTTGGGGCTAGGGTAAGGGTTGGGGCTAGGGTTGGAGTTAGAGCTAGGGTTAGGGTTGGGCTAGGGTTAGGATTGCGGCTAGGGTTAGAGCTAAGGCTAGGGTTGAGCTAGGGTTGGGGTTAGGGCTGTGTTAGGGTTGGAGTTAGAATTGGGTGTTTCCACTGTTTAGGTACATCATGGGTTCTCCAAACGCGACATTGTGCCCACCATTGATTCCAGCCAATTTTGCGTTCAAAAAGTCAAATGGCACTCTCTCCCATCTAAGCCCTGCCATATGCCCAAACAGTGGCTTTCCCCCACATACGGGGTATCGGCGTACTCAGGAGAAATTGCACAACTTTTGTGGTCCATTTTCTCCTTCTACCCTTGTGAAAATAAAAATGTTTGGTTCCAAAATGTTAATTTCTTCCTTCCACATTGCTTTAGTTTTCATGAAGCACTTGAAGGGTTAATGATTGAGATGCTGTGGTATGACCTTAAAAAGGCGCTTACTTTCTATTAGCTGGAATCCCAAAAAGACCTTGATTCTGGAGCAACCTCCAGGTGGTCTTGCAGAGTAACAATATTAGGCCTCTTTCACACATCAGTTTTTTGCCTTCAGGCGCGATCCGGCTTTTTTTGGAAAAAACGGATCCGGCAAAATGCAATGCCGGATCCGTTTTTTCCCCATTGACTTGCATTAGCGCCGGATCGCGCCGGATGGCATTGCGTTTCATCCGTTTTTTGCCGGATCCGGCAACTTGTCTCATTCCGGCGTCTTGAAAAAACGTCTACTGTAACGTTTTTTGTCTCCGGCGAAAAAGCCGGAAGCGCCGGATCCGGCGCTTCCAGCTTTTTGCTACAATGAAAGTCTATGGGCGCCGGAATGCGCCGGATCCAGAAAAAGACGGATCCAGCAACCGGATCCGTTTTTTTTAAGTCTGCGCATGCTCAGATCCAATTGGCCAGCCGCCAGGAACAGAGACGGATCCAGCAAAAAAACGGATCCGTTTCTACAGTTCTCCAAAATTTATGCCGGATCCGTTTTTTCTAAAAAAAGCCGGATCCTGCCTGACGGCAAAAAACTGATGTGTGAAAGTAGCCTTACACTTGCGTGTTTACAATTAAATTTATTCTACAAATATTTTTTAAGTGCTCATGCACTAACAGCATAAAATTTTTTTAAAAAACTGCACCATCATTTCCAGCATTCTGCCCCATCATGTCCAGCAATCTGCCCCATCATTTCCAGCAATCTGCCCCCCTCAAGTCCATCAATCTGCCCCATCATGTCCAGCAATCTTCCCCATCATGTCCAGCATTCTGCCCCATCATGTCCAGCAATCTGCCCCATCATGTCCAGCAATCTGCCCCATCATGTCCAGCAATCTGCCCCATCATGTCCAGCAATCTGCCCCATCATGTACAGCATTCTGCCCCCATTATGTCTGCAATCTGCCCCGGGCCCCCCGGATCGCCGCTTTCAAATAAAAAAAAAAAGAAGTTCTTCCTTACCTGGCCGCGCTCCAGCGGCGATGCTCATGCTCCCTCCAGTCCACGCTGCTGAAGCACGCACTCACCGGCGACTGACAGTGACGTCAGACGCCGGCGACAGGCGCACTGCGGCTGACGTCAGCTGCCAGCCTCCGATTGGCTGGTGGCTGTTAACTATTGACGTGCAGGCCGACGGGCGTTCAGCTGCCACAGCGCAGCGCCGCTAAGGGCCCGGTTTAGCGTGTCGGTAGGGGCCCGGTGAGCAGATGAGACCGGGCCCAATGCGGGCCCCCTCTGCCCACTGGGCCCCATACGCCATTCAGGGCAGTAATGCCCTGATGGTGGCAATGGGTTTAGGGGCAATCACTTTTTCACACAGGGCACTGTAGGTTTGGATTTCTGTTTCCCCTCATTACATAGACATTAATGTATAAACTGCATTTTATGTTGTGTTATCTTTGTCTAATATTTACATTTGTTTGGTGAAGTAAAACATTTAAGTGTGACAACCATGGAAAAGAATAGGACATCAGATAATGGCAAACCCTTTTTCACACCACTGTTTGAGCTTGATATTATAAAAAAAAAAAAAAAACACTCTGGTTTCCTGCCTTCTTTCCCCATGCTAGAAAACATGAAAAGCAGAGGTTATTGTTCAGCGCTGTTTCAATGTGTGGGGTGGGGTGGCAGCACTGTGTTGCAACCCTGTACAAAAACTTAACTGATTTTCACAGGTCACTTTGCCATTACATTATTTGCTTCTACATTCAGTCATAAAAATATTTTTTTTTCTAAATATAGGGATGCTTTACAATTTCCTGTTCTTCTATTCAGATATGGGGAACCTTTTTTCTGTCAAGGCTCATTTGGATATTTATACCATCCTTCGGGAGCAGTACAAAATTACACTGGAAACACTGGGCTGGGGCATATACATCACTGGATACACTGGGCTGGGGCATATATGTAAGCAGGTTGCGGGATGCAGGGATGCAAGAAGGACAGAGCAAGGGTTAACAATTTAATTTAACAGTGAACAGTTAAAGGGCAAATATTAGGAAAATGGACAATAACAATATGACAAAAGTCCAAGCAATCAACTTATCGTGTTCGTGGCTTTCTCGGCCACGAATGATCCGATGGGGGTTGTAGTCTCAGCAACGGCCAGTGCAATGTCCTCAGAGGAGATTCCACAGCTCGCGGTATATCTTCTGGCGGCAACGGGCAGTCTCTGGTTTTTACCCGTTGAGCCAATTAGTCCATAAACTTGTGCAGCCAAAGTTAAGGGATTTGCATACAGTCTATTGTTGAGAGAGATCTGCGGTGTGCTGTCTGGCAAAAAGGGCCTCAGCGAACAGTCCTGAACACGGCCCCCATTTATATGCCCGTGCGCAGCGCTCAGCTTAATAGAGCCCACGGCCCTTCCTTTACTGCTGGTCTCAGTGCCTTACTCGTGTGAAGCCGCCCATGGTATGTTGCAGTGCTGCTGCATGCTCAGCGGAGCACACTGCACGCACACCTCCTCTGTCCCCATCGGCGGGAAACTGCCTGTCGCTACGTGCGCTTTTCTCTTTGCCATGCCCCCCGCTTCTGGGTGAAAAGGTCTTTCCAGTTCCCTATTCTTTCCCCCGGACAACCTGGGAAGCAGCCTCGACAGTTCCAGATCCGGCGCAGTACAGGTGCCCGCAGCTCAGTCTTCCTCGCTACATATACATCACTGGAGACACTAGACTGGGGAATATACATCACTGGAGACACAGGGATGGGCATTTACATCACTGAAGATGCTGGGCTCGGCATATACATCTTTGGAAACCCTGGGCAGAGGCATATACATCACTGGGAACATTGGACTGAGGCATACAAATCACTGGAGACACTGGGCTGGGGAATATACATCACTGGAGACACTAGGCTGGGGAATATACATCACTGGAGACACTGGGATGGGCATTTACATCACTGAAGATGCTGGGCTGGGCATATACATCACTGGAAACATTGGACTGAGGCATAAAAATCACTGGAGACACTGGGCTGGGGAATACACATCACTGGAGACACTGGGATGGGCATATACATTTGTGCTCAAAAGTTTACATACCCCAGCAGAATTTTTTATTTTTTGGCATTTTTTCAGAGAATATGAATGATAACACCAAAACCTTTTCTCCACTCATGGTTAGTGATTGGCTGAAGCCGTTTATTGTCACTACAGTGTTTATTGTCACTACTGAGTTTTCTCTTTTTAAATCATAATGACAACCCAAAATATCCAAATGACCCTGATCAAAAGTTCACATACCCCATTTCTTAATAGTGTCTATTGCCCCCTCTAACATAAATGACAGCTTGAAATCTTTTGCGATAGTTGTGGATGAGGTTCTTTATTTTCTCAGACGGTAAAGCTGCCCACTCTTCTCGGCAAAAAGCCTCCAGTTCCTGTGAAGTCCTGGGCTGTCTAGCATGAACTGCATGCTTGAGATCT
Organism: Dendrobates tinctorius; assembly: GCF_039654945.1. Taxonomy (NCBI): domain Eukaryota; kingdom Metazoa; phylum Chordata; class Amphibia; order Anura; family Dendrobatidae; genus Dendrobates; species Dendrobates tinctorius. Next base: position 24,135,058 of record NW_027361712.1, on the reverse strand, counting down.
CCCCTGAGTGGCTCAATGATACTGAGGTCAGGAGACTGAGATGGCCACTCCAAAACCTTCACTTTGCTCTGCCGTAGCCAATGACAGGCTGACTTGGCCTTGTGTTTTGAATTGTGATTGTCTGGGACTGTTTTGCTACTTCAGGACCTGGAGGACATGCTGTGGCAAATGGAATCCAGAGCATTGTAAAAGGCTCATTGCCAGTTATCGGAAATGCTTGATTGCAGTTGATGCTGCTAAAAGTGGCATAACCAGTTATTAGGTTTAGGGGGCAATCACTTTTTCACACAGGGCCCCATAGGTTGGATTTCTGATAACAAAGATGTTAATGCTTAAACTGCATTTTGTGTTTACTTGTGTTATCTTTGTCGAATATTTACTTTTGTTTGGTGATCTTAAACATTTAAGTTTCAGAAGCATGTAAAACAATAGGAAATCAGGAAGGGGGCAAACACTTTTTCACACTACTGTATATTACAAAATCAGCTCCCTTGTGAAAGGGGTTATGTGTTTGGAGACAATAGCTTTAAGTTTGATATTATAAAAAAAATGCTCAGGTTTCCTGCCTTCCGTCCTCATGCTAGAAAACAGATGACAAGCAGAGGTTATTGTTCAGCGATGTTACAATGTGTGGGGTGGGAGCACTGTGTTGCAAACCTGTACAAAAACTTAACTGATTTTCACGTGTCACTTTTTCAATACATAATTTGCTTCTACATTCAGTCATACAAATATTTTTTTCTAAACATAGTGATGCTTTGTAATCTCCTGTTTCTCTATTCAGATATGGGCAACCTTTTTTTCTGTCAAGGGCCATTTGGATATTTTTACCTTCCTTCAGGAGCAGAACAAAATTACACTGTAGACACTGGGATGGGGCATGTAGATCCCTGGAAACCCCTTGACTGAGGCATATACATCACTAGAAACTCTGGGCTGAGGCATATACATCACTGGAGACGCTGTGCGGTGGAATATACATAACTGGAGTCACTGGACTGGGGAATATACATCACTGAAGACACTGGTACGGGTGTACACATCACTGTAAACATAATAAAGGCCGGAGCAAGCCGCCTCCCCCACGGCATGGGCAGAGGCTGGCATGACAATGGGATGGAGGGGGTGGGAACAGGTTTAGTGGGGTGGGGTGGTCTCCTTGTCGCACTGCTGCGCTTACCATGGCATTGGTAGCGCAGATCCTTGAGAGCCTTCAGTTAGCAGCTGAGGCGCAGCCACCCGGCTGGCTGCAGGAGCAGGTTGCCGGGATCATCGGCGGGGAGCAGGGATGGTGGCAGCGGAATCCCCACAGGAGCGGTGTCCCCATTGGGTGTGGCCCCCCAGAGTGCTTGTCTCCCGACGCGAATCTCTGGACCCAGCACAGGCGCAGGAACCACTCTGGGCTCCAGGCCCCCCTCCAGCAACCCTCCTGGCCGGGCAGTGGGTCATAAGCGTTCTAGCCGGCCCCCCCGATCTGGGAGGAATCCACAAGCCAGGCTGGGTCCAGCGGCAGTTAGCAGGCCTCCGCCTCAGCCTGTGTTGGGTGCAGAGCGTGCGTGCACCAGGAATCATGGGTCCAGTGACGTCACAGCAGGTCGTCATGGCGATGATCCAGTCAAGCAGCCCGCCTCTACCCCTGAATCTGACCTTGGGATGTACCAGGATGTCCAGCCAGCGGGCAGTATCCCCATGCATCCAGGGATACCGGCCCTGTTTTTAACCCGTGGAGTGGCCTCTGCAGCGACAGGACTTACATTGAATGCACCACAGCCTTTTTTTCTGGTGGTTGGATAGGGCAGTGAGTTGGTGTCTGGGGGTCACCCTCTCAGGTTCAGCCTGCTGGTCCAAGCGGGTATTATGGAGCGGGCCTGTCCAGGGCTGTGCGGCCTGCTAGGACCATGACATCAGCATCCTCAGGATCATCAGGATTCAGACCTCAGGCACCTTAGGGTCCATCTGACAGGATCAGTGCAGCTGGCAGACATCTGGACACGGGATCACAGCTCCCTCGCAGCCCGGTGAGTATTATTCTGTCTTGTCCGTTTCCTCTGTTGTTGATGTCTCCAGTGAAAGGGGTAGTCATTTAGTTGGGTCAGTAGTTTTGAGTCAGGGGGTTGGTGTTCAGTCAGATCCCGTGGGTGACAGGGTTAGAGATTTTGGGGAATGTGAGGGATTTGCTGATGCTTTTGGAAGGTGGTAGGTCGACTCCGGGCATTTAGCTGCGTGGGTGGACTTGCAGTCTTTGGGGCATAGTTTTTTGGGTATGGGATTGGTTGGGTCTAGCAGATTTTCTGATCCGGTGTCTGTGTCGGTGCAGATGGAAAAAGAGAAGGAGTGTAGGATTCATTTGGATGATAGGGCTCATGGGGAGGTTTTTGTTTGTTTTTAGGGTCCGCTTGGGTCTCACCTTAGCAAAGAAATACAAAAAAAATTTTGAAGGACAAATATGTTGAAATTTTTTCCTGTCTTTCTTTGGAGAAGTTTAATTTAGATAAAGGGAAATAGGTAAGGAGGAGGAAAAGAAATGTAGGTGGTGCCTGATCCCTCAGACATTTGTCAATTGGCTCCAGGTGTTTGCTATTCTGACAAGTGTTTTAGGGGAAAAGGCACCTGAGAATTGCTCTCCTCTGTTCTGCTATATGGACTCGACTCCATTGGGAAGGCCTATAGGATTTATGACGAGCAGTTTTGCAAGTGGAAAGCTATTCATCCGGCAATTCGGTGGGATCAGAAGGATATAGGTTTGTGGTATGCGGGTTATGGCCATTCATTTCATGGGGGGGCCAGGGTTGCCGGTCAGTCCACTACCCAGGGGAGTATGCAAGGGGCTGGGGGGCAATCAGGGCAGTCAGGAGTTCAGAAGCCTGGATTATGCTGGCAGTTTAATGAAGGCCACTGTAAGTTTGGAACCAGCTGCAAGTTCATGCATCTCTGCTCGCACTGTAGTGGTTCCTCCCATGGTGCTGCCAGATGTTTTAGAAAAAACAAGGCAGCGGTGGGAAATAATAATACCCAAGGAGGAGCTGCTAGTAAAGTTGGCCACGATGGTCTCTTATCCAAATAGTTTTATGGATAAGTGTAAGGCAGAGCTATAGCTGTTAAGGGCATGTCACACTAAGCGATATCGCTAGCAATATCGCTATAACTTGTGACGTTATAGCAATATTGCTAGCGATATCGCTGTGTCTGATACTTACCTACAACCCGCTCCCCCGCTGGTTATCGCTGATCGCGCGAGAACAGGCTGGACTGTTTCTCGTCGTCAGCTTCCTGCGGCGCTTCCTGCTGTGACGACGAGCAACACGTGGAGCCGGGAGGGAGGACGCAGGATTGCCTGGTGTGAGAGGTAAGTAGCAACCCCCGTCCCCAGCGATGTGAGATCTGCCTGTGTGGCAGCTCACTAGCGACCACTTAGCGATGTAACAGCGATACTGACCGCGACATATCGCCGGTCTGGATCGCTGGTACATCGCTAAGTGTGACAGTACCTTTAGGTTTTAGGGACGGTTTCAAAATTCCTGCTCCACCTTTTGAGATACCCCGGGGTTCTTAAAAATCTTAGGATGGCATAGCAATATGCAGAGGTGGTTGGGGATAAATTGGTTAAGGAGGTTGCTTTGGGTCGGATGTCGGGACCGATTAGTGATCCCCCGTTTGAGGATCTGGTTGTCTCACCCTTGGGACATGTACCTAAGAAGGAGCCGAATAAATTTCGGCTTATTCACCATTTGTGTTATCCCCGGGGGAGGTCGGTGAATGACGGAATTGACCCGGAGCTTTCCTCCATGGTTTATACGTCATTTGATGAAGCAGCACATTGGGTCAGGAGTTGTGGGAAGGGGGCACTTATGGCTAAAACAGACATTGATTCTGCTTTTAAGTTGTTATCGGTTCATCCTGAGAGCGTTAGATTGTTGCGTTTTTATTGGGGAGGGGAATTTTGTGTTGATAGATGTTTACCAATTGGTTGCTCTCTGTCTTGTGCGCTTTTTGAGGCCCTCAGTTTTTTTCTTGAATGGGTCGTCCGTGGTGTGTTAGGTTATGACTCGCTGATACATTATTTAGACAATTTTTTGTGTATCGGTACTGGGCATTCCAGGTGTTGTGAAACCATTCTGAGGGCAGTTGAGTGGGTGGCGGAGCATTTTGGGGTTCTATTAGCTCCCGGGAAAACAGAAGGGCCCTGTACGAGCCTTTCCTTTTGATTGCCAGAGGAAAAGGTGTCAACGTTGTGGGAGGAGGTAGCTCGGGCGCGGCGTCTAAAAAAGGTGTAATTGTGAGAAGTTCAGTCGCTTCTCGGGAAGCTGAGTTTTGATTGCCGCATTATCCCAATGGGGAGAGTTTTCGTGTGTAGATTGGCTAGTGCCACTGCGGGAGTTCGAGCTCCGTATCATTTCATTTGGCTATCTAGAGAGCACAAAGCTGATTTGGAGGTTTGGGATAGGTTTTTAGAGCAATACAATGGCTGTCATTGCTTATGGAGGAGGCAATGGGAAGCTGTGATTTGGATTTATTTACAGATGCTTCAGGTGGGGTTGGTTTTGCGGCATACTTTTGAGGTCAGTGGTGTGCTTCCAGGTGGCTGGAAGATTGGTTTTTGACAGGCATGGTCAAGAACATAGCATTGTTGGAGATATTTCCCATTCTGGTTGCGGTTCATTTATGGAGAAGGGATTTTCAGGACCGGAGGGTGCGTTTTAACTGCGATAACATGGGGGCAGTGTGTGCGATTAATAGTTTGATTAATTGTTTGTCCATAAATGCGAACATTACGGCTTCTCATGTGCCAGGTGTACAAAATTCTATTGCTGACTCGCTATCTCATTTAAAGTGGGAGCGTTTTCAGTTGTTGGCACTGGATGCGGAAAACAAGGGTTTGGAGTGTCTAGCAGAGCTTTGGAGCGTGGTGTCCGGGCTGCAGAGTCTTTGATTAAGTTGTCCCTAGCTAACAGCACGTGTGCCGCTTACCAGTCGGTATGATATTCATGGGAGGGTTGGATGGCATTGTGTACTGGTCGAAGCAATGTTGCAGATCATGTAGGAGCTTTGTTGTTGTGGTTGAATCAAGGGGCGGCAGAAGGTTGGTCATCGGTGAAGGTCTAGCGGATTAGCGCGGCTTTGGCCTTTGGTTTCAAGCTTCGGGGTCAGAGGGATTTGACTAAAGTGTTTTTAGTGAATCAGGCATTGAAAGGTCTTAGGCAAGGTTGTAGTTGGGGTGATTGTAGGCGTCCAGTTTCTTTTAACATGCTAGAACAGTAAGGTGGGAGTTTGGATATTATCTGTAGTTCGAATTTTGAGACTTTGAGACTTTTCCATTTTGCTTTTTTGCTTGCCTTCTTTAGTGCTTTAAGGGTGGGGAAATTGTGTCTCCCAGTAAAAGTAGAAGGGGTGGTCTTCTAGCCAGGGATGTGGTGACCACATCTTTGGGGTTGGAGTTTTGGATCAGGCAGTCAAAAACCAATCAGGAGGGAAATGGTAAGCGGGGAGTGTTCAGAGTGGTGCCAGAATTCATGATGTGTCCTGTCTGCTGTTTACAGTTTTTTAATGATTTTCAGCCTTGTCAGAAAGGGCCATTATTGTGTCATGCGGACGGATCCTTTTTGTCAAAGTTCCAATTTATTACTGTGTTTAGGAAGGGTTTGGCTTTGTTGCGTCTGGATGCCTCCCAGTTTGCATCTCATTCTTTTCGGATTGGGGTGGCAAAAGAAGCAGCAGTGTGTGGGTTGGGCCTTGATGTAGTGCAGTTGATTGGTAGGTGGAATTCCAGTTGCTATAGGAGTTATATTAGGAGTTGGGGTAGATTTACACAACTCAGGTTGAATTGTGGCTGGATGTGTATGGGAAGGGATTGTGGTGTAAGATGTTTGTGTTTTTATTATACAGTGGGTATGGAAATTTTTCAGTTTGTTTCATTGCATCCATTTGTTAAATTCCAAAAAAGTTCATTTATTTCTCATTAATGTACACTCTGCACCCCATCTTGACTGAAAAGAAACAGAAATGTAGAAATCCTGTTAATATATTGCATCAAATTATATAGCACTGTGTACTTACAATTGCTCATTTTGTCTTCCCATCCAGTTAATTCTTCTCTTTTCAATTAGGTCTATGATATCATGTGTTTAAAAAATGACAAGCTGAATCCTTCTAAGCTCTATGTAGAAACATGAAGTCAATTTTCTCTGCATGAGTTATGAGACTGCAAAAGTAACTGGCAGGGTGAGGAGCGAGCTGCTGGGTGTTGAAGAGGGTGTTGATAAATACAATGAAAAAAGACAAGCTGTTTCTACATAGAGCAGATATAATAGTAGAATTAGCTGTGTATAAGGGCAAAATGAGCAATTGCAACCTACATGCAAACTACACTACTGCTTAAGCCAATGTCTGTCCAAAACTCAACTAAGAATTTAAAGTCTATATGGTGTGCAAAACCATCAAGTTTTTCAAGACAAAGATGCTTCACCAAACACCAACATTTTTTTTCTAAAGGATCTTTTTAGCTTATTTCCTAAGCTCTTTTTCGACCAATGGCATTTTAAGAGCATTTTTCCAGCATTTTTGTGACATCTTTTCTACTTGCAGTTTCCAGATATTTTTTACTCCATTCAACATTGAAGAAACCGCTGCTAGTATATTTATTTATTACTTTTACTCACTTATATATCACCATTAATTCCACAACACTTTACACACATTATCATCACTATCCCCATTAAGGATATGATCACCTTTTTCCCATTCGTGACATTAGACTTAAGTTTACCTCATGGTCTGAAAGAGGTTCCCACAAACTTCGGGAATTCCTGCAAAACTACTATGTTAAGAGCATGGTCTAAGAGGCTTCTGTCAGTGCAGCACTTACAGGTATAATTCATTGCCATGCTGGTGTTTTAAAATACATTATATCAGCGCTCAGACTAACAAAAGTTAAAGTCCCATAGAGGGACAAAGTAAAAAAGTTTAAAAAAGTAAACAAAATTATAAAAATATTTAGAAAAAAAATCATAAACAAATAAACAGAAGAATGACAAAAATATTAAATCAATACAAAGGTAAATTTATGTAAAAAAGAAAATAAATTTAAAAAATACACATTTGGTATTGCAGCATTATTATTATTATTCATTTTTATGGCGCCATTTATTCCTTGGCACTTTACATGTGTAAAAGGGGCATACAAAGACAAGCACAATAAACATGAGCAATACAAGGCACACACAAGTACAAAAGTGGAGAGGACCCTGCCTGCAAGGGATCACAGTCAACAGGGGATGGGTGAGGATACACTAAGAGAGAATAGCGCTGGTCATACGGCAGTTCAGTAGACTAAGGATCACTGCAGGTTGTAGGCTTTCCGGAAGAGCTGGGTCTTCAGATTCTTTTTGAAGGTTTCTGTGGTAGGCGAAAGTCTGATGTGTTGGCGTAGAGAGATCCAGAGTATGGGGGAAGCAAGGGAGAAGTCTTGTATGCGGTTGTGGGAAGAAGAGGTAAGAGGGGAGTAGAGAAGCAGATCTTGAGAGGATCGAAGGTTGCGTGTAGGTAAATGCCAGGAGACCATGTCACAGATGTATGGAGGAGACAGTTTGTGGGTCGCTTTGTATGTCATAGTTAGGGTTTTGAACTGGAGCCTCTGGACAATAGGAAGCCAGTGAAGGGCTTGGCAGAGAGGAGAGGCTGGTGAATAATGGGGAGACAGGTGGATTAGTCGGGCAGCAGGATTTAGGATAGATTGGAGTGGTGCAAGAGTGCTAGAGGGGAGGCTAGAGAGTAGGAGGTTGCAATAGTTGAGGCAGGAGATGATGAGGGCTTGCACAAGCATTTTCGGAGTTTCTCGGTCAAGGAATGTACGGATGCTGGAAATATTTTGGCATTGGAATCATCAGGAGGTGGCAAGGGCATGGATATGTGACTTGAAAGAGAGGGTAGAGTCGAGGATCATCCCGAGGCATCGAACATGCGGGACTTGGGAAAGTGAGCATCCATTGACGTTGATGGATAGGTCTGGTGGAGGTGTAGAGTGAGGGGGAAAGATGATGAATTCTATTTTGTCCGTGTTCAGTTTTAGAAAGCAAGCAGAAAAGAAAGATGAAGTAGCGGACAGACATTGTGGGATTTTGGTTAGTAAGTAGGTGATGTCGGGTCCAAATAGGTAGATCTGCGTGTCATCGGCGTAGAGATGATACTGCAGTGTGATTCTATGAGCTGTCCCAGGCCGAAGGTGTAGATGGAGAAGAGTAGGGGTCCTAGAACTGAGCCTTGGGGAACACCGACACACAGGGGGTGAGGTGCAGAGGTGGTGTGGGAGAGGGAGACATTGAATGTCCAGTCTTTTAGATAGATAAAATGAGATCCAGGATAGGGCCAAACCTGTGATGCCAAGAGATGAGAGAATCTGTAACAAGAGGGAATGGTCTACAGTGTAAAAGGCAGAAGACAGATCCAGGAGGAGGATGACAGAGTAGTGTTGCTTGTTCTTGGTGGTTAGTAGGTCATTGGTGACTTTAGTTAGTAGGGTTTCAGTTGAGTGATGTGGTTGGAAGCCAGAGGACAGTTCAAGATGGACTTGTTGTTCCAGTAGTTTTGAGGCATAAGGGAGAAGTGATATCGGGCGATAGCTAGACAGAGAGGCTCGGTTTAGGGAGGGTTTTTTTGAGGATGGGTGTGATTGAGGCATGTTTGAAGGATGAGGGTAAGACACCATGTGTAAGTGAAAAGAGATGTGTTAGGGTTGGGATGAAGACTGTGGCGAGGTTAGGGATCAGGTGGGATGGGAGCGGGTCAAGCGTACCAGTGGTGAGATGTGATCTTGACAGAAGGGTGGAGAGCTGATCTTCTGTCATGCTGGAGAAGCTGGTTTTGGAAGAACAGGGCTGAGCAGTTAAGAGGAGGGGAATTGGGGGCTGCGGGCCAAAGCTTTCTCTGATGTTATTGATCTTCTGCTTAAAGAAAGAGGCAAAGTCTTCAGCAGAAATGAGAGGAAAGGGAGGAGGTGCTGGGGGACAGAGTAGAGAATTGAATGTGTTGAAAAGCTGTTTAGGGTTGTGAGACAGGGAAGATGTGAGAGGCATCTGAAACAATCTGACGTAGAAAAAAAAAATCATTTTATTTAACCCCTTCAGTGCACTTCATAAAAAAATTATAAAAAAAATGGCAAAAAACTATGCTTTTTCATCATATCACCAAAAAAAGTGGAATAAAATATGATGAAAAAGTGGAATATAAATAAAAATGGTATAGCTGAAAACATGCTGTTCTGCAAAACATATGTCGCCAGCGGAGAAAACAGCACTGTCAACAGAGAAAAAAGTTATAGCTCTCAGAATATAGCGATGCAAAAATTTTTTTTTTTATAAAATAGTTTTTATTGTGTAAACGCATCAAAACATAAAAAAAAAAAAAAATGATATAAATGTGGTATCACTGTAATCATACTCACCTGAAGAATAAAGCTGCCTTATCACTTTTTTCCATATGGTGACTGGCATAAAAAAATAAAAGAAAAAAATAATCCCTGAATTGATGTTTTTGATAGAAAAAAATATAGCTTTCAAAATACGATGATGCAAAAACTTGTTTAAAAAAATAAATATAACCAATTATTCATCTGCTGTTGATTTATTCATTCTGTCTCCCAAAGATCTAAGTAACGCTCGGGTCACATTTTTCCTCTACTTACACCAAGGTTTCCATGTAATTCTCTGAAATATGTGATTCAGACGAAATACCCAGTGAGCGATTCCCTATAATGAAGCATGTGGAAACTCTATCTGGCCTATAATCCAGTGGCGTCACTCTTTTTAAGCATGCATAAATGAGCGTTCTCCACAGTTTTGTGCACCTCTAAAAAGAAGGCCACTGCTGAACAGAGGCCAGATGGAGTCCATAGTAACTCTGCTGCCACATTATAGTGAATGATCATCTCACGTGTTTCATCTGAACCACATAATTCTGAGATTTAGATGGAAATACCAATGTAAGTGCTTAGCGTAGAGTGCAAGATAAATGTGATCTTAAATAGAGTTGAGCGAACTTGTTCCGAAAATATTCACCAATCTCAAATTCACCAACCTTGCACATTCGGATTCTTTTTCGGATTCCAGAGCAATGTCTCTAAATTCATCCAAATTTTGGTAAATGATTGAGTTTCCACTAATGTTTTTGTTAGGACTTTGGCTAGTATAGTGGTGCTGTATGTTGAGGGGAGGGGATAGGGAGGGGTCAGAGGAGCAGTGGACTGTTATTCTTTTTTCTCTTTTTGTGTGGAGATTCCGGCAGCCAATCAGGGTGCAGAAACCATCCACAATGTTCAGACACAAGGGCTTGGGTCATTGGCTGCCAAAGTCACATGTCCCTCTCCATGTAAAAAGCAGACATGTGGCTTCAGTGCCATTTTGTGAGTGTAACAGCGTAGTGAGGCTGCTGCTGCAAATAATCAAATAGTTAGCTAGACGGTTTATTCTCAGTTAGTTCAGCTAGATAGGATCCTGTGTCAAATCGACCTTTCAGCATATAAGTCTGGAGTGCTAACTTTGTGGTACAGCAACCAGTCACCACTTGACCATATAAATCCTTTGTGCTAATTGTGTTGTCAAGATACCTGTCCACATTGAAGCATATCAGTCCTTGGTGCTAATTGTGTGGACCAGACACTAGTCCACATTTCGGCATATAAATGCTTTGTACTAATTGTGTGGTTCAGCCACCAGTCCACATTTCAGCACATAAATCCTTTGTGGAGAGGATTCTGATGAGACTCAGATACCTGAGACGCACGCCAACTGTAATGTGCTGTCAGGGCAGGAAGAAGGGGAGGGTGACTCCCAGAGTGAGGAGTGGGAGGAAAGAGAGGATGACAATGAGGTTGTAGATCCCACTTGGTGTGAACCCAGAGGCATGGAGCCGAGTAGCTCAGCAGAGGAGAATATAAGTGAAGGAAAGAGACACACTAAACATCAGGGATCACCAAAATTTAGCAAAGGAATTATAATTTATTCAAAAAGTCTTAGAAAAACACACCACAAAATTTATTAAAACCAATTAAAAACTAAGACTCACACCCCCCAATAGGGTTTGTCCCCCTAGACCCAAACAGCCTATAATGTGTCAAGCCCAAGGTCCGGTGCCTCCCATCTTCTAACGGTCTGCGCAGGAGCCGCGACAGGCAGCAAAGAAGAAGAAGTCACCATCAGAAGATGGGAGGCGCCAGACCGGACCACGACACCCATCGGACCAAAACCGGACCTGGACCGTCCCTGGGAGAGTATTATATAACTCATTTTTATTATCTTTTCAGGTTACATTACAGAATGCTGTAGATAAACCTCTGATGGCTGTGCCGGCAGCTGATAGGCGGAAAATGGGGTGACAGATTCCCTTTAAGCGTTTCCGCTGTAGCAAAAATGCTGCGAAAATACATAAAAAACGCAACGTGGGCACACAGTTTAACAGTCTAGTTTTTATTAGCTCTGTAACTCTCTTGACATCTGGTGATTAATGTTAATTTGTGTTAGTTGTTAGTCTGTTATCAGTGTTCAGAGAGAACATGTTTACAGTACCAGCCAATTACGACAGTCCGCTATCAGTGTGCCTGTGTGATTAATGTTAGTGAGAAACAAGTCTCATTAATATTCAGTGTGTAAGTCTTTGTATTATGGTAGACTATTCGGTGCCAGGAAAGCTTTTGGGCATGTTTTGTGTGATGACATATTTGTCCGGGGTAGATTGACATCTGAAGAGATGGCCACTCAGAAGAAAGATACTATACTGGACAAATAGAATTTGTTATAGTTTGTGAACACTTGTTTTCACAAGCATTTTTTTAAAAGTGAAGATATAAACCAGTGAAGACACCAGCTAAGACAGAAGCCTGTAACCTATAGATCGGAAGGGGACTCCCATGTTGGTCTATAGTGTAGTGTGGATATATACCAGGAATTCTCTGTCTGCTCCGTTTGGCTTCTCACGGTTGATGTTATGGATAGGTGATGCCCTTTCCTGGAGAAGTTTTTCTTGTTTAGTGTGTACTGTAAGTGCTTTACCCTTGTAATGTATATTATGCAAAAGTGTATGCCATTTCACACTATTTCCTATTTTCTGTAATCATTGAATTATTGTAGTAAAATTGATGGCCTTCTTTATAGCTGTATCCGATCCCTTTGAATACTTGGCAAAACACTTCATAATTTTTACAGGATGTGTATGAGGTCTACCTCTACAATTCTCTTACATATATTTATGTATACCCCCATGGTTAAATATATTTCAGCCTTTGCACTTAATACATAGGCTTTACCAGTGTAGGAGTCCCACTCCTTAGAAAAGGAAAAAATATATTTTCTGAGGCCCTCCTCTACATGTCTTCCAGAGTGTATTGCAGTCCCTCCTAATTTGTAGCAGCTGTTGAACTTAGTGAATAGGCATTATAAGTCTAGGAGATGTCCTACCTCACAGTTTTAACAGACTATGTATGAGGCTCTCCTTTATGTCTTATACAGGGTGTATCGAAGTCCCTCTTTCATCTAATTTTTGGCAGTTCATGCACTGTACATATAGGCTTTATGAGTTTCAGAGTCCTTCCTTCATAAATTAAACAGGATGTGTCTGACCATGTGACACACACCACATGCCCAGATAAGGTAGTAAAATGTTAAAATTACATTTACTGGTGACTACCGGTGAGTGTTCTAATTCCCCCTCTACTATGTCATCTACTGTAGTCATACTTAATAGGAAACACGGTGAGAGATGATCTGGCCATTAAAGGGTGGAGGAGGTGTTTTTTTTCTCTTCAATTTTGCCTTATGTACAAGTCATTATACAGAAAAGAATGTTTCCTAACTTTTTCCTGTAAAATCCATTTTATCTTTGGTTTTGTATGTTTTATTGTCAAAGTGGAGAAATATTCTGACAACATTGTTCCCAGCAGCGACCTGGGAGTCAGAGATGTGTCCAGGCGTCTTCCCCATGCTATTTTCTTTGAGCAATGTTTCTATCCATTTCAGTGATTTCCCTACCCTCAAAGCCCTCTTGTTACCATCTTCTGGAAAAATGCTTGAGTTTCCTTTGCTTCCAATATACTGGGTACTTGAATCAAGGCCATCCGAGCGTCTCAAACATTTTATTGCTCGATGATCACTACTGCTGACCATTAAAAAGCATATTACAGGGCTTGTGTCAAGGAGATACCAGGACAGAGAGGGTCTGAAGATTGTGGCTTCTGGTTTTATGAACTTCTGCACTGATTAGAACTGCTTCACCATCTTAATAAACAGTGCAGGTTATTTACTTGCTGGTTTTGCAAGGGTGAATCAGATCTGTTGAGTTGAGTTCCTGGTGCTCGCCAACCTGTATTATCTCAGCTGTTCATTGTTGGCCATTCCCCTCTGCTATATATGCTCGCCACTGGCTTTTGTGAATTGCCAGTGATAGTTCTTACTGCCTGGTTAGGAGTTGGAGGTTAAGTTCATGTTTGGAGTAGGCATTTTGAGAGTTGTTCAGGAGATAGGTGCTTGGAGTTTGTGTGTACATCCTCATACTCTCCTATTTTGTTTCTCCTTCCTATTCCTCTTCTGTGTTCCACTCTGTTGTCTGGTGAGTGTATTATTTCTGATTGTAATTTTCTTTTATCCCTGTCAGTCTTCCCTTGTTTGTCTGGTTAGTGTTATCCTATATACTTTGGCATCTCACCTCCCTGGGTGGGGGAGGGAACAGGTTTATACAGGGGCATACAGTGAAGAGCAAAAGGGTAGCTATGTTTTGAACTTTTGACCTTCAGGTTCCATATCTCATTATCCCCTTCTGCTTTGAACTTGAGACAGCCATCACTTTATAGACAATCATCTTGGATATCTCATACTTAAATTTGGTTTGCAACTATTTAGCATATCATTAGTTATGCAGATTCTTGTCATGACACTGCATTGTTACTGTTTTGTTCCTGAAAATCTAAATTTAAATTTTTATTATTTTGTTAGTATTTTGTAAATCCACCTTTGGCTTTTAACACTGCCTGAATTCTTCTGGGCATGCTCTCGGTTAATCACTCTTGGTGTCAATCAAAATTTGATCTCAGGTCTCTTCTACACATTCCCAAAGTTAATGCATACCGGTCAACTCACTTGGGTATGTATACAGTTATTTCTTCAATTCTACCCACAAGTGTTTGATTGGGTTGAGGTCTGGGGACTGTGGGGGCCATTCCAGCACCTCTACTTTATTGTCATTGAACCATTTATTCTCTAATCTTGTCGACTGATTTGTGTTGTTGTCCTGTTGGAACACTATGTAGGGAGGAGGACCCCCATAGGTTGTCTGGGCCGGAACCAAGGGGACCGCCATCTGGGTTCCCAGAGAAACAGTACCTGGGGAACAAAGGAGGAGAGCAGATGACTGAGCGTGACTGGACAGCAAGGGGAGGGGCGAATATAAAAGGAGCAGGGGGCGCGCAGGAGAGACAGTTGGTAGCACTCCAGACACTGAACAAGAGGCTTTGGGACTGTGAGAGAGCTAGAGCGGCCAACGGTGACCAGAGGGGAGAACGGCAGCAGAGAGGAGATTCGCAGTGCCCATCAGAGAGGAGGTACCGAACTTACTGACAAAAGATTGTCATTCCCCGCCAAGTCGGGGATACGACCTGCCCATGGTCATCCGCAGCCGGTACCGCTGTGCTCCAGCCCGTTGCGGCCTGTCTGCTGTCTCCCGCAGTCACTGCCACTTCAATCCTGCCCGCAGTGGCGGCCTGCCCGCTGCCGCCCCACTTCAGTCCGCAGTTGCGGCCTGTACACCACCGCCCACAGCTGCCATTACCCCGCTGCAGTCGGCAGTTGGGGCCTGCTCCTCGCCTATGGAGAGACACTCTGCACAGGCCCAGTTCGTGTGCATGGCCTACCAACTGCCACTCTTCAAGACTATGCCACTACCCTGCTTTGGGGGACTGGAGTCCCCGTGGACCCGCTAATGAACGGGACCCCGCTGTTGCCACAGGGGGTTACCTCAGCGAAAGACTTCCTTAGGGCCTGTTGTGCACCAATGTTATGAATGAGTCACCGTAGGAGGCAAAAACAGAAATGCTAGCTAGGTCCAGAAAACCAGAGATGTTGGCAGCTATCGGATTGCAGACCCCTGAACCTATCAACAACAACTAGCAGTAGCCGTGGGGGGTTCCTACGATGCCCTAGACCCCTCGATCACAGCCGGAGAGCTAAATAGCCTGAAGACAGAAAGGGAAATCTAAACTGCCCCAGAGCAGACCCCAAAGCAATAGTCAGCCCCCAACATATAATGACGGTGAAGCAAGAAGAAAAAACACTAACACAGATAGAAAGATAGACTGAGCAAATGATGGGGCCCAAGCTAACTAGATAGGACAGGATAGGAAAGCTGCTGTCTGCAATCCGCGAAAAACCCTATCAAAATAAGAGCCAACAGACTGACAGGGAAAACGGCCCTGAAGACGCTAGGCTTCAAAAAGACTATGTCAGTACTCAGTTATTTTCTGAAGACAGAGCAAAAAGGCAAAAAGGAATTCAGCTCACCCCAGCAGGGAATGGCAGAATCCAGAAAAGCAAGGCAAACTAAAACCAAAACACAAATGCAAAAAGGCAAAACAGAAAACTTAGCTTTTGAGGAGCAGGAATCAGACTGGTCTCCTAGAATTCCACAGAGAATCACCAGCGAGGCAGAAGGGCGTCGGCTGCCTTATATCCAGTCAGAGATCCCCGTCGCCCAGTCATCCTCTCCCAGCTCATCCTCTCCCAGCTCAGAAGAGGGAGTTCATCAGACCTCAATGGTGAAGGGGAAAATGACCTCATAACAGTACCTCCCCCTTGAGGAGGGGTCACCGAACCCTCATCCACACCACCAGGGCGATCAGGGTGAACCCGATGAAAGGCACGCACCAATCTTTTGGCATGAATATCAGAGGCAGAGACCCAGGAATTATCCTCCTGACCATAACCCTTCCACATAACCAAATACTGGAGTCTCCGTCTAGCCAGATGGGAATCCAGTATCTTCTCTACCTCATATTCCATGTTACCTTCAACCAATACAGGTTCCGAAGGTGCCACCCCAGGAACTACTGGTTCAACAAACCTCTTCAACAAGGACTTATGAAACACATTATGGATTTTAAATGTGACAGGAAGAGCCAACCGAAAAGAGACCGGATTAATGATCTCCAAAATCTTGTAAGGCCCAATAAATCTAGGCTTAAACTTAGGAGAAGCTACCTTCATAGCGATATTTTTTGATGATAACCAAACCATATCACCCACCTTAAACTGGGGACCAACGGTCCTATGTTGGTTGGAAAACCGCTGGGCCTTTTCCTGGGAGAGAGATAACTTATCCACCACTTGGTCCCAGATCTGGTGCATTCTCTCCACCACAGTGTCAACACGTGGGCAGGCAGAAGGCTCCACCTGCCCTGAAGAAAATCGAGGATGAAACCCAAAGTTACAAAAAAATGGTGACATCAAAGTGGCAGAACTAGCTCTATTATTTAAAGCAAATTCGGCCAAGGGCAAAAATGAAACCCAATCATCCTGATCAGCGGAAATAAAACATCTCACATACGACTCCAAGGTCTGGTTTGTTCTCTCCGTCTGCCCATTGGTCTGAGGGGGAAAAGCAGAGGAGAAGGACAACTGAATTCCCAGCTTGGAACAGAACGTCCTCCAAAATCTAGACACAAACTGAACTCCTCTGTCAGATACAATGTTCTCAGGAATCCCGTGCAAGCGAACCACCTGTTGCAAAAACAGGGGCACCAACTCAGAAGAAGATGGCAACTTAGGGAGTGGCACAAGATGAACCATCTTAGAGAACCTATCACAAATCACCCAAATAACAGTCATTCTCTGAGAGACAGGCATATCAGAGATGAAATCCATTGAAATATGGGTCCATGGCCTCCTGGGGACCGGCAAAGGCATCAACAACCCACTAGAGCGAGAACAAGGTTTAGACCGGGAGCAAGTCCCACAGGACTGCACAAAATTCCTGACATCACGAGACAAGGCGGGCCAACAAAAAGACCGACTCACCAGATCTCTAGTACCAAAAATACCTGGATGATCAGCCAATGCAGAGCAATGAACTTCAGACATCACTCTCTTCTTCCACTGGTCAGGAACATACAACTTTCCACTGGGACAACGCTCAGGTTTGTCCTCCTGGAACTCTTCCAGAGCACGTCTCAAATCGGGCGAGATGGCAGAAAGAACTACCCCTTCGCCTAAGATGGTAGCAGGCTTGGTCACCACAGGAGAATCAGCAAAGAAGCTCCTAGAAAGAGCGTCAGCCTTGACATTCTTAGTGCCAGGAAGAAAAGAGACCACAAAAACAAAACGTGTAAAAAACAAGGCCCATCTAGCCTGTCTAGGGTTCAAGCATTTGGCCAACTCCAGGTAAATCAAATTCTTGTGGTCAGTGAAGACCATGACTTGATGTTTAGCTCCCTCCAACCAATGTCTCCACTCCTCAAATGCCCATTTCATGGCAACGGTTCCCGATTCCCCACATCATAGTTACGTTCAGTTGGGGAGAACTTTCGGGAAAAGAAAGCACAGGGATTCATTTTAGATGTTACAGGATCCTTTTGAGACAAAACAGCTCCTGCACCAATCTCAGAAGCGTCCACCTCTACCTGGAACGGGAGTGAGACATCAGGTTGCCGCAAAACCGAGGCAGAAGTGAATCTTCGCTTCAGCTCCTGAAAGGAAGAAAGACCAATTCAACACATCAGCACCCTTCTTAGTCAGATCAGTCAATGGCTTGGCATTACTAGAAAATTTTGCCATAAATTTCCGATAAAAATTAGCAAAGCCCAAAAACTTCTGAAGGGCCTTCAAAGAAGTGGGCTGAACCCAATCATAAATGGCCTGTACCTTGGCCGGATCCATTTCAATAGTTGACGGAGACAAAATAAATCCCAAAAATGAAATCCTCTGTACCCCAAAAAGGCATTTCGATCCTTTGACATACAGGGAATTCTCCCTCAAGACCCGGAACACCGTCTGAACATGTTCCACATGAGAATCCCAATCCTTAGAGAAGATCAAAATATCATCCAGATAGATATTCAAAACTTTATCCACAAAGTCTCGGAAAATGTCGTTCATGAAGCACTGGAAGACAGAAGGGGCATTAGTGAGCCCAAAAGACATCACCAGGTACTCAAAATGTCCCTCTGGAGTATTAAACGCCGTCTTCCATTCATCCCCATGCTTAATGCGGATAAGATTATACGCCCCCCTGAGGTCAAGCTTGGTAAACCAGCAAGCACCTTTAACTCTGGAGAAAAGATCCGAAATCAGGGGTAACGGATACTGATATTTAATAGTAATTTTGTTGAGGGCACGATAATCAATACAAGGCCTTAATGAACCATCCTTCTTGGCCACGAAAAAAACCCCAGCACCTAATGGTGAAGAGGATGGTCTAATATGACCCTTCTCCATCGCCTCCTTAATATAGGATCGCATAGCCTCGTGCTCGGGTACAGATAAATTGAAGAGCCGACCCTTGGGAAATTTACACCCCGGGCTCAGTTCAATTGCACAGTCATAACTCTTATGAGGAGGCAAAGACGCAGTCTCATTCTCACTAAATACATCATAAAAGTCCGCCAAATAGTCAGGAACATCATGCGACTGAGGAGAGGTGGAAAAAACCGGAGCCTCACTAAGGACACACCGACAACCCCAACTCACCACAGACACAGATTTCCAGTCCAAAACTGGATTATGAATTTGCAACCAGGGAAACCCCAGAACAATGGTATCATGCAAATTATGCAACACCAAAAATCTGCAATTTTCTTGATGGTTTGGGGCGACCCGCATTACCACCTGGGTCCAAAACTGAGGTTTATTTTTCGCCAAAGGAGTAGCATCAATCCCCCTCAAAGGGATAGGCGTCCGCAGAGGTGTCATAGGAAATCCACAACGTTTAGCAAAATCCAAGTCCATTAGGTTCAGGGCTGCTCCCGAATCCACAAAAGCCTTGGCGGAAAATGTGGACAGGGAGCAGATCAGAGTAATTGCCAGAAGAAACTTAGGTTGAACACCACCCACAGAAAACGTGTGTGCAAAACGTTTCTCTCGTTTAGGACAGACAGAAATAATATGCGAGGCATCTCCACAAAAAAAACACAGCTTATTACGCTTTCTGAACTCCTGACGTTGCTCCCTGGACAAAACTCTATCACATTGCATAGGTTCAGACACTTGTTCAACAGGTGGCAACACCTCTCGTTCAGTTCTGCATTCACGTAAACGCCGATCAACCTGAATGGCTAATGACATAGAATCGTCCAGACCAGAGGGAACAGGAAATTTCCAGGCAGTAAGGACCGCCCACTTTCGGAATTTTTGACAGTACAATTCTGCAGAATCTCGACCCTGGCTCAATGCCAACAGGGTCTTTTCAGCATGATCAATAGCATTAGGTTCATCATACAACAACCCCAAGGCTTTAAAAAATGCGTTCACATTAGTCAGACTAGGATCATCTGGTTTCAAAGAAAACGCCCAATCCTGGGGATCGCCACACAGCAAAGAGATGACAATTTTAACCTGCTGCGTGGAGCTCCCTGACGAGTTAGGCTTCAAGGCAAAAAATAATTTACAATTATTTTTGAAATTCAAAAATTTAGACCGATCCCCAAAAAACACATCAGGAGTAGGGATCTTTGGTTCAGCAGCATGTGAATGAGCAAGGTAGGCGGAAATTCCCCGCACTTCCGCAGCGAGCTGCTCCACACGATCAGACAATTGCTTTATCTCCATTGAGAGAAAAAAAAAATTCCCCCTACGGCCTCAGAGATATAGAGGAAAAAATATACACACTTTTTTTTTTTTTTTAAATTCTTTCCTGCTATTGAGTACCCTAGGATCTGCGGTATGGCTGGTGATTCTGTTATGAATGAGTCACCGTAGGAGGCAAAAACAGAAATGCTAGCTAAGTCCAGAAAACCAGAGAAGTTGGCAGCTATCGGATTGCAGACCCCTGAACCTATCAACAACAACAACAGCAGTAGCCATGGGGGGTTCATACGGTGCCCTAGACCCCTCGATCACAGCTGGAGAGCTAAATAGCCTAAAGACAGAAAGGGAAATCTAAACTGCCCCAGAGCAGACCCCAAAACAATAGGCAGCCCCCAACATATAATGACGGTGAAGCAAGAAGAAAAAACACTAATACAGATAGAAGGATAGACTGAGCAAATGATGGGGCCCAAGCTAACTAGATAGGACAGGATAGGAAAGCTGCTGTCTGCAATCCGTGAAAAACCCTATCAAAATAAGAGCCAACAGACTGACAGGGAAAAAGGCCCTGAAGACGCTAGGCTTCAAAAAGACTATGTCAGTACTCAGGTATTTTCTGAAGACAGAGCAAAAAAGCAAAAAGGAATTCAGCTCACCCCAGCAGGGAATGGCAGAATCCAGAAAAGCAAGGCAAACTAAAACCAAAACACAAATGCAAAAAGGCAAAGCAGAAAACTTAGCTTTTGAGGAGCAGGAATCAGACTGGTCTCCTAGAATTCCACAGAGAATCACCAGCGAGGCAGAAGGGCGTTGGCTGCCTTATATCCAGTCAGAGATCCCCGTCGCCCAGTCATCCTCTCCCAGCTCAGGTGCTTGGTAATCAGCCTCACTATCTTCCTTCACCAGAAGAGGGAGTTCATCAGACCTCAATGGTGAAGGGGAAAATGAACTCATAACACCCCAACTCCTCCTGGGTGCTGAAACGCCTGAAGATGACGACAGATCCTCAGCAGCTGGGCCCAGCGGCTGCGACGTCAGAGCAGCCACATCAGCTACACCGAGGGACGTCAGGACGGATAAGTTGACTTTAGGGAATAAGGACCCGTAATTGGCCGTTTCGTGGCCCTATTGTAACCGACCTTGCCGGAATAGACGCATTCTCGTTAAAGAAAAGTGTTTAATTGTTGTTGAGTCCCTGCGAGGACAATTGGTGTTACCCCTTTTTGGTTGTTCCATATAGCCCTAGCGGCTACAGTTTATAAAGGTTACTTTTCAAAACAACACCCAGTCTCGCGTCTTGTCACTGCATCCTGTGAACCTGCTTATACCTATAACTATGCCATCCTTTTCATACTTATAGTACTCGAGTGTATGAAGTAACTCATGTTGTGGGATACTCACATATAGCTTAGCATTGAGACCACCATCGATCCTGGTCAAGTATCCAATGCCTTTGGATATGAAAGGCTTTGGATACCTCCACCAAACTTGACAATTCCTTCAATTTCTCAATCCATTGGCCCGTTTTTCCCTTGTTTCTTTCAGACTCATTTGCACCTATCAGAGCCTAGTTTATTGACTTTCATGTCATCGCTCAAAGTCACCAGTTTCAAATTTTTAAATGTCCACTTTTCAAACTTGTTTCCAAATTCGAAACAATGCTTCTTATGACAATATTGAAGTTGAGGCTTCGTCACCTTTTTTTTGGCCACCATTCCAGACTTGTGTAATTAATGTGTGTCGCATAGTGCTTGCATCAATATCTGTGATTTCACTATTATGAAGAATATGAGCCACCTCCATTGCCGTGTTTGTCGCTTCAGAACTGATAGACCTTGGGGTGAGACAACTTTTTGAGTATGATATTTTGCTGGATGTCCACCTTTTGGTTTCTGAATGGATGGAGGGACTTCATTTTGTATTCTTCCAGCTGTCTTGATACTCATATGATGCAGATTGGCAATTTTATTGACCAAGAGACAACTATCGATAAGCTGGATGACGCTGTTTCTATTTTTCTGGGAAATCAACTTCATGGCTGTTCTTCAATTCGAACCAATTACCTTGCACTTGGGAATCAACCTAATAATACACTGAGCTATTAGAGAATATGAGAACAGTTTGTATTTTGTAGTATTCAGGAAGAAAAATATGTTTCCACCACCAGGGACGAAACACCACCACCAGGGACGAAACACAATAAAGTGACATGACAAGAATCTGCATAACTAATCATATAGATAGTTGCAAGTCAAATTTATGTATGAGAAAGCCAAGATGATTGTCTATAAAATGTTTGTTTCATGATCAAAGCTGTAGTGGATAGTGAGATATGGAACCTGAAGATCAAAATTTCAATACATTGCTACTCTTTTGCTTTTCACTGTAGCAAGGCATGTGAACAGGGCATCTCCACCTTCAGGAGTAATCCGGGGGGCAGGGACAGACTAGGGCGTCTTTAGTTGGAGGGATTGGGTAGGTTCCCACAGTCCCTAGTCACTCCATGACCGCTTGTCAGCTGAAATGATGGCACTGAAAAGCTTCAGCAGGATCCAGGCAGAGAAGGAGAGTGAAGCCTGATCTGAGGTTAACCATGCTTGGGACTGACAGTACCGAAGCTTTGGAGTGTGCTCCCTTCAGTTGACAAGCCTTGTGGTATGCTTTCAAACTATTAGCAGCACATCACAGCACTTGATAGCTGAAGGGATGGCACTCCAAAGCATTGTCAGGACCCAGACAGAGAAGGAGAGTAAAGTCAAATTATCCGACTCCAGTCCGCATATCGGAAGTGATAGTGGCGACATCACAACAGAGTACTATATGACCCACTTAGAGATGAGCTTACAGAAGAAGCCCATTAATAAATTATATTACAAAGCTGATTATTAGGAAGAGTTAGTACATATGAAAGAGGGTTAAATTAGTAGTGGAAAATCTTTTTAATGTTTATAGACACTATGGGGAGAGTTCATCAAAGTTTTTACTCCAGGGAAGTAGTGTAAAAGCTTTGAAAAGCACTACATTTTTGCACAACACTGAGTTGCGTAAAAATATTGCGACTTTCACATTTTTGCGCCATTTCGAACAAGCACAATAGATAGGCAGAGTTGGGGAGAAGACGAGAGGAATCTGGCATGGCCACTTCCTCCCATTCAATTAAGTACAAGTTACGGCACTTTGTATGCCAGAAATGTTACTCCTGTCCCTGACCGGAGTAGCATTTTTGGTGCCGCACACAAAGGCATGAGATTTGTCGATTCATTATGCAGCAAGGGCCTCTTAATGAATTTGGCACTTTGTACTCTATTAAGACTGGCCTAGCACGTGCATGAGCTACAGCAGTCTTGATGAATCTGGGCCATTGCTTGTAAAGCACTCAATCTGTCATGATTCTTCTCTATTACCATCTCATTCAGTATTGAAAAAAAAAGAGAAAGCTTGTTTGTGACCTGATCTCTTATTTCAAAGCCTTGTGGGATAGGTTAAGGGAGGGGAAAGGGCCGGCTGGCCATGCAGTTTTCACAGATTGCAAAAAACATTATTCTTAAAAAAGTTCTTATAAAGGCAAGAAGCTAGATTTGTCATAGTGTACTACTTTTTTGATAAATGGGGACCAGGAACTCTCGTGACCGTCACATCTGGTAAATATTCTGCTTTTTCTCTTTTTTTGATATCTGGCAAAATGTATGTGATATCGCTAATGTCAAAAAGAATTAGTCTTACCTGTCAAATAAGTAGGTATATGGCACGTAGACAAGGCGTTTATTAGGCAGGAAGACTTAATTGTCCATTTAGGGAAAATATCACATTTTGCGATGTGATTTTTCTTAACTTTAGCATTTGGGGTCCAAGTTAAAGTAACTTTAGGCAGCACATTTTTTTTAACATTTATGTTTCCTTCTGTTGGTATTGTATGTTTTTTATATGGTGTTTTACACTTAAATGAGGCATTTATACAAGTTAACACTGACTAGAATTGTATATGATAACGTATGTATATTACTGTTATTTATGGACCTCATTATACTTTGTAATATTAAATTACAAAAATTCCATATCATGCTTTGATATATGCAGTGTTATAGTAAAAGTCACTGAGTAGCCACTAAGGGGTAAGTCAAGCAGTATTTGCCATCTAGTGAGAGCTGTTTGTCTCACTGTGACTACTTCGATATATGGGGTCCCGGGACCCTGGTCACCGTAACATCAGGTAAGAAAATCTTTCTCCTTTTATCATTTTTTGTTGAAAATGTGATGACTTATTCTCATTTCTTTTAAGAAAAAATAAATTAAGTTTAAATGATTTATTATGCCTAGGTTCACTAATCTATTGTTTTTTAGCCTGTTACAGTTTGAAATTAGATTTTTAGATTTTTTTTAGATATATTTTTATGATCATATTAGACTGTTTTGAGTGTCTGAGGGAAATAATGTAAAGATGACACAATTAATAGTAACACTGTGAGCTGGGCTTTCGATATCTGGGGACCAGGACAAATGGTCACAGTCACATCAGGTAAAATTTTTCTTTTCTTATGTCATAAAGTACTTTTTAAAAAATGTAATACTAAAATTCATAAAAATCATAAAGAGAAATATTGATAGTTTTGGTAGAATTCTGTGTTGTTTTTCTTACTGTGATTTTAGAGTTTGATTCGTATTAATTTTAAATTATGGAATTCGACTTTTAGGCAACTTACTAAATTATATTTTAATATGTTGTATTGAAACTACTCTGAAAATCTTTAGGTCTAGTCTGTACTTTTCAAAGTCTGTGGAGGAAAAACTAGGAAATTAAGTAATGTAACCTTGTGCATAGTAGATAGAATTGTGTATAATGTGAGTTTAGAGTTTTATTGTGCTACTATACTATGGCTACAATGGACAAGGCATCATGGTCACGGCGAACATCAGGTAAGATAACTAATTTTTAAGGATTATTTTTAATAATTGTAGTTTTTCTATAAACACATAATTAAGTCTATGTTGCAATTATTTATACTGTACAAATATTAACTTTTCACTTAAAACTACCCTATGTATTACTTTGATGGTGTGCCTATATTGATAATGGTTTCAAAATTTAGTCACTGAACATGTAAGATATATAACGTAAGGCAGTTATATAAACTAGGGAGAAACTTATGATTCAGTTTAATTTGTAAAAATAAATGTAAAAAATTAAGTATTTAATAATATGTTTACTTTTTGACAGGACTTTAAATATAACAAAATGTTTTTTCTATGATAGTAGTTTAGTTTTCAGGGCCTTATATGATTATTTCAGATCAATAGAATTACCTTATTTGATTTTATATAATGTAAGCACTATTACAACTTTCTATAAGTAATTATGATCAAACTTGTAATTTAAGAGCATATAGACTAATTTACTCATCTGAAATAATATGCTACCTTTAATAATATATAATACAGCATTACAAAATAAATTTCTTCCAAACTTGAGTTTTTAATATTGAGATAAAATTATCTTAAATTTCTGTTCCATAAAATGGGGAAGGGAAACTAGCAGGTGATTTGGGTGGTAACCGAAGCCTCCAGATGTGCTTTTCATCTAGTTTCGGTCTCTATTATTGGGTATGAAAGTCACACTCCGGTGACTCCCTGCTCACAGCTGGCAGGGATCGAGAAAAACAATGCCGCCCTAGATTTTATTTTCAGCTGATTAATTTCCCTAAATGCCTATAAATCTTTTCTTGCAAATTAATAGAACATTAAAACAGTAATTAGCAATTTTTTAGTTAGTAGTCAAAAGCTTAATAAAAAAACTAAAAAAGCTTATAAATTAAGATCTATTAGATTAACCTTAAATATGTCAGTGTTTATATAAATAAATATGTATATTTTATCATGTAAATATTCCTGATATTTCTGTACTTTATTAAATGCTATTTGTTAATATATACATATATATATATATTTAAATATCTATATACAGCACATATATTAAAATAAATATCATTTAATTAATTTTATAATTTTATAAAAATATGAACATACAAATATATACACTTTAAATGGTAACATATTTAAGGTTAAACAAATACATTTATATATAAATATATATATATAAATTTAAATGCATTAAGTTAACCTTATATATGTTAACATTAAAAATGTATATATTTGAGTGTATATATTTTTATCATGTAAATATTCCTATATTCCTTTACTTTGTTAAATGCTATGGATTCTAATATACATAGATATATAAGTGTATATTTGTATATGTATATATATATAGTAACATAGTTACAGTAACATAGGTTAATTTAATGCATTTATACATGTATACATATATACAGTATATATATCTTTCATAATAATAGTTATAATAATGTTTATACTATTTATCATGCATGATTGTTTAACTGCTGAATGTTGAACATATTTTACTTTATGTCCATATTCGAATTTCACGCATCCCCATATTCTTATTTATTTTATTGATATTCAAGTTTTTAAGTTCATATATGCAGTACGTGTGTATATATATATATATATATATATATATATATATATGTATAGAGAGAGAGAGAGAGTATGTGTGTTTGTACATTTATACACATTTTTCACACACAATTTGCAATGACCCTGTATATGGTTTTGTCAACATTTTAGGTTTGTTTTATTACTTTTGATACCATTTAGTCTAGAATAACATTAGTTAAGGAAGGTTTCATATCAGCATATGTCCTATTTCATACTGCATACTGCAGTATATTTCAATGTTTTCCGTTATGAACATTAACATTTATTTTGTATATGTGTATTAGTATTACTATAGTAGTATTAATTGTGTATCTATACATAGATTAGTATGTACCTTGTAAGAATCTGGCTGATGAATGTTTTCAGATTAGCAGAAAGCGATTATAGCTTAGCATACATTCTTCACGCACTGTATATGCAGTGTTATTCTGATTACTCTTAGCTTATTATACAGTATATACATATTTTCCATACTAGCTTAACAGTAGTATTGCTAGTATTTCAACTAGGCTGAAAGCGCAGCGTGTACAGCATAGCTTACCAGAAGGAATAGCAGGTACCTACAGATCAGCCGAAGGTATAGCCAGTACAGTACAGTTTAGCAAATGCATAGCAGCTAAAATTCAGCTTGGCAGAAAGCATAAAAAATACTGTATGATAATTAGCAGTTACAGTAAAGCTGGGCAGTAGGGATAGCAGTATAGTTCAGCAGAAAACATAATGGGAACAGTACTTATTTGCAGAAAGCATAGCAGCTACAGTGCAGTTAATAGCATAGCAGGTATAGCTCAGAGCAGCATAAAGTATAGCAAGTACAGCACAGAGTGCTAGAAAGCATAGCCATTACTGTACAGCTCAGCACAAAGCAGAGCCAGTACAGTACAGCTCTACAGTAAGTATAGGTGGTTCAGTATAGTAGGTACTGTAAAGCTTTGCAAATTCCATAGCAGGCATAATATAGCTTGGCTGAAAGCATAGCAGGTATACTACAGCCTTGCAGAAAGTACAGTACAGCTCAAGAGAAAGCATAACCAGTTCAGTATAGCAGGTACAGTAGAGATAATGGCATAGCCGGAACAGTGCAACTCAGCAAGCAGCATAGCACTTACAATACAGCTTAGCATAAAGCATAGCATGTACAATACAAAACAATAAACAGCCTAGCAGTTACATTACAGCTTAGTATAAAGCATTGCAAGTACAGTACAGCGAGATAGAAAGCATAGCTAGTACCATATAGCTCAGCAGAAAGGATAACTAGTTCAGTATATCAGGTAAAGCTCAGCTCATCAGAAAGCATAGCAGGTACAGTACAGCATGATAGAAAACATAGCCGATATAATACAGCTAAGCAGAAAGCGCAGTCATTATAGTAAAGCTCAGAAGAAAGCATAGCCAGATAACTATAGTAAGTGCAGTAAGGTTCAGAAAAAACCATAGCAGGCACAGTATAGCTTGATAGAAAGCATAGCTAAAACAATATAGCTCAGTAGAAAGCATGTCCAGGACAGTACAGCTCAGGAAAAAGCATAGGTAGTTCAGTATAGCAGGTACAGTAAGGCTCAACAAAAATACCAAAATCATACCAAGTACAGTTCAGCTTGATAGGAAGCATAGTCAGTACAGTATAGCTCAATAGAAATCATAATAATAATACAGCTCAGCAAAAAGCATAGTCAGTTCAGTATAGCAGGTACAGTATAGAAGGTACAGTACAGTGCAGCAAACTACATAGCAGGTACAATACGACTCAGAGGAAAACATAGCAATTACAGTACAGCTCAGGGGAAAGCATAGTAGGTACAGTACAGCTTTATAAAAAGCAAAGCCAGTATATTAAGTACACTATGGCATATAGCACAGCATGTGCAGTACAGCTTGATAGCATAGCCAGTACAGCAAGTCCAGTATGGTATATAGCACAGCAGGTGCAGTACAGCTTGATGGCATAGCCAGTACAGCAAGTACAATATGGTATATAGCACAGCAGGTACAGGTACACCTTGATAGAAAGCATAGCCAATACAGCAAGTACAGTATGGTATATAGCACTGCAGGTACAGTACACCTTGATAGAAAGCATAGCCAGTACGGCAAGTACAGTATGGTATATAGCACTGCAGGTACAGTACACCTTGATAGAAAGCATAGCCAGTACGGCAAGTACAGTATGATATATAGCACTGCAGGTACAGTACACCTTGATAGAAAGCATAGCCAGTACGGCAAGTACAGTATGGTATATAGCACAGCAGGTACAGTACACCTTGATAGAAAGCATAGCCAGTACAGCAAGTACAGTATGGTATATAGCACAGCAGGTACAGTACACCTTGATAGAAAGCATAGCCAGTACTGCAAGTACAGTATGGTATATAGCACAGCAGGTACAGTACACCTTGATAGAAAGCATAGCCAGTACAGCAAGACAAAAATCATAGCAGATACAGTTCAGCTTGATGGGAAGCATAGTCAGTACAGTACAGCTCAATAGAAAGCATAATAATAATACAGCTCAGAATAAAGCATAGTCAGTTCAGTATTGGAGGTACAATATAGAAGGTACAGTACAGCACAGCAAACTACATAGCAGGTACAATACAGCTCAGAGGAAAGCATATCAGCTACAGTACAGCTCAAGGGAAAGCATAGTAGGTACAGTACAGCTTTATAAAAAGCAAAGCCAGTATAGTAAGTACACTATGGCATATAGCACAGCATGTGCAGTACAGCTTGATAGCATAGCCAGTACAGCAAGTCCAGTATCGTATATAGCACAGCAGGTGCAGTACAGCTTGATGGCATAGCCAGTACAGCAAGTACAATATGGTATATAGCACAGCAGGTACAGGTACACCTTGATAGAAAGCATAGCCAGTACGGCAAGTACAGTATGTTATATAGCACAGCAGGTACAGTACACCTTGATAGAAAGCATAGCCAGTACAGCAAGACAAAAATCATAGCAGATACAGTTCAGCTTGATGGGAAGCATAGTCAGTACAGTACAGCTCAATAGAAAGCATAATAATAATACAGCTCAGAATAAAGCATAGTTAGTTCAGTATAGGAGGTACAATATAGAAGGTACAGTACAGCACAGCAAACTACATAGCAGGTACAATACAGCTCAGAGGAAAGCATATCAGTTACAGTACAGCTCAAGGGAAAGCATAGTAAGTACAGTACAGCTTTATAAAAAGCAAAGCCAGTATAGTAAGTACACTATGGCATACAGCACAGCATGTGCAGTACAGCTTGATAGCATAGCCAGTACAGCAAGTCCAGTATGGTATATAACACAGCAGGTGCAGTACAGCTTGATAGCAAAGCCAGTACAGCAAGTACAACATGGTATATAGCACAGCATGTACAGTACACCTTGATAGAAAGCATAGCCAATACAGCAAGTACAGTATGGTATATAGCAAAGCAGGTACAGTACACCTTGATAGAAACCATAGCCAGTACAGCAAGTACAGTATGGTATATAGCACAGCAGGTACAGTACACCTTGATGGAAAGCATAGCCAGTACAGCAAATATAGTATGGTACATAGCACAGCAGGTCCAGTGCACCTTGATAGAAAGCATAGCCAGTACAGCAAGTATAGTATGGTACATAGCATAGCAGGTGCAGTACAGCTCAGAAGATGTTTAGCAGGTACGTTATAGTTTAGCAAAATCAAAACAACTGTTCTAAATCTTGGCAGAAAGCATAGCATGTTTAGTAAAAAGCTTTTCTGGTATAGTACAGCTCAGTAATCTTATTCAGTATATCACCGCTCAGTAGAATGCATAGCTGGTACAATCTAGCTCAACAAAAGACAAAGCACATACAGTACAGCTGAGAGAAATTCACTGCAGCCACAGAATAGCAAAAATAGCAGAAACCATAAGTTACACAGTACATCTTACAAGAAAGCAAAACAGGTAATGTACAGTATAGCAGAAATCACAGTGTTTACAAGACAGTATAAAAGAAAGTAGAGCAGGTACAGTATATCAGAAACCATAGTGTATGGTGCAGTATAGAAGAAAGCATAACAGGTACAATATAGCAGAAACACAGCATAGCTTAGAATAAAGCGTCACAGGTACACTATAGAAGAAACCACGGTATGTAAAAAAATAGCTTAGAAGAAAGCATCACAGGTACTGTACATCACGGGGACAATATACAAGCAGAAACCAAACAAATTATCATACAGGACAGCAGAAAGCATAACTTAGAAGGAACAGCAGGTATAGTATAGTATGCCAGGAAGCAGAGCAGGCAAGCAGCATGGCAGAATAATATATAGGCCCAATATAGCAGAATAGTATGGATGATCAGATAGAAGACAGGATGAATGGAATGAATGCAGTCTCTAGGGATAATAGGGATTATAGGAGCAAAATAACAGGAGCAGTGCAGGGATCCATAATGTAGACTAATAGACTAAATATACCATAGGTGTCCCTCATTGGATCAGTATTGGATCGTTGGTTAGGTATTACTAGTAATACATTACAGCTGGTTGCAAACTCTAGGTATTAATGTAATACTTACCAAAAATGACATTCAGCATCTGGCAGCACTAGAATCTTAGCCTATGTAATTGAGCAGAATGTAGATGTATGACTATATACAGTAGCAGAAAATTATTAAAGCAGGTATTTTAGGATCTAATCAGTAATGTCATCTCATATATGTGCACATACTTTGAGCAGCCATTTTGTCACGTTGTAATAAGGAGCAAATGTCAGAAGAATATGGACATATAAATAGCTAATCTGTAGTGCAATATTCTGCGCAAAACAGGTGGCAAACTGTGTAAGATTAGGTAACATGTATGTTAGTGATGTTTTATAAGCTGTTACAATGTACAAGGGTGTAGACCATAGAAATATAAGGGCCAGTTACCTGCTTTCTGGAGATATTTGGTAGTGAACTACAATGGAGATATTGCACCTCTCTGGAGAACTGAGGGTCCCGACCTCTGATCCATGAGGTGAGGCAGCTAGGTAGAAAAGGAATAGGGCGGTGATTGCACTTGTTTGCAGATTTATTAGGTATGAACACAGTTATGCAATTGGACATTTTCAAGCCTTGTAGGCCGAATAGTTAATTGAATGAAAATTCTGTAACAATGTATCCACTAGATAAAAGAAATAGCCTGGTAATACAGGCACAAGTTTGCATGGCTCACCACGATGTAGCGTAGTGTAATGTAGAAAATAACTTCTGCTAAAACATGACATTAACTTGTGCTGTCTGTACAGTGATATAACGTCGTCTGACTGGTATAACCTAAACTGGGGATCTATAAAATCATTCACATTTCAGCATTTTAATTAACATAGTTCTATATAATTTCTCAGAAGTTATAATCCTTCATCTGGTG
This sequence comes from Dendrobates tinctorius, assembly GCF_039654945.1. Taxonomy (NCBI): domain Eukaryota; kingdom Metazoa; phylum Chordata; class Amphibia; order Anura; family Dendrobatidae; genus Dendrobates; species Dendrobates tinctorius. Next base: position 24,103,389 of record NW_027361712.1, on the reverse strand, counting down.
CAGTGTTTTCCTATGTAACATTTATCTATAGGTTGTGATCTTACTACTCCTAACTTATCCATGACGTTGTAGTTCTGTCCTTATCATTAACTTGTTGCTATAACTCCTAATTTACAACTAACATGAACTGATGCTCTTTTCAAACCTTCTCCTCTTAGCTTTAGGCAAACTTCACCTCCTAACCAAGAATTCATTCCTTCCACCTTTTGCTTGTGTTCTCAGCTACAGAGCAGGCACCATCTCTCTTTCCACTCATTTCTTGCGGCACGTCTCAGGAATCTACCATCACCATTGGTTGTTTGGCCAGAGATTTCCTTCCTGATACACTTAACTTCAGCTGGAACGATAAGTCCAATAAAAGTTTTACCAATGGCATGAAGATGTACAAATCAATACTGCAATCCAGTGGTAGCTATGCAGCCAGCTCACAAATCCAAGTGACGGGTGAAAGCTGGAACAACCTTGACCCATATTACTGTGTGGCAAAGCATTCATTAAACACCAAGGTTTTGGCACTTGTGAAAAATGGTAAGGATGTTAAATAGTCCTCAGATTTTGTTACTATTGATGAGTGTTAAGTAAGCATTTCTGTTAAAGGGAGTATAAATATTGGGTTGTTTTTTCAGGAGGCCATTTTGAGACACCCTTAATAGAAACTTCTGCCACTATGTGCAGTGCCTTGGAATACAGAAAATGCATCTTTAACAACTATAAAATTCTTTCAAGTGTAATGTTAGTTAGCAAAAGTGGGATGTAATAGTTTGGAGCAGTAGAAATAGGGGTTTGGTATTCCAACTGATGTGTGCCCTTAATTTGAAGTTCCTACCTGGCAGATAGTTTTATTTTTAACTAAAGTGTTTAAAAATAATTTTAGTTGAGACATTCTTCATTTTGAAGATTCATTAAATGATTAAATTTAAGTTTAAAGGTGATTTCACAAACAACGTAAGTGCAAGAGAAAAAAATGCCACCCAAAAACTTGTAATAAAAAAAGCACATGACATTCATGGCTTTTGATGTTTTGAAGAAACATCACATCTATATTATAGCTCTCTTGATGGGCACTATCTCAAAGTTGTTGTCCAATATTATTGGATTGATCAAATATAATAAACTGAGGCACACACATTCCAGCACCTTTGTGGCCAGGCCAATTCCAAGGTCTTTGCCAGCTCTGCAAGAGGTGTCTCCACCATTTGGCAGTCCAGCACCGTTGTAACCTCTAATTGGCTGTGGTGGTCAGGTGACTAAGACAGCACGTCATCGGTAAAACATCCCTTCTATGCACCTGAACTCTGCAGTCAGTCCCAAGATACAGCAGTTCTGGACCAACCAAATGTGACAGCTGCCAATAAGTCTCAGAAGTGGTCTGCATTGAATCTGCTGGAGTGATGGAGGGTGAATATGCCTCTAATTATTATTTTTCATCAATTAATGTTTAAAAAACATTATTTAACTGTTGGCCAACCCCCTTAAGTTGTTTCAATGGAAATTGTGATAACAAGAGTGAACTTGCATTGACAAATGTACAAAATCTGTTGATTTCAGAATCAATAAAAACCTGTAGTCCAGTAGTGACCATGGCTGCTCCTGTAAAAGAAGACCTCTATATGAATGGTAATGGCACAATTGTGTGTATCATGAGTAATTACTATCCTAACAATATCAAAGTCAAGTGGCTGATAAACCACGTGGAGACCACCCTCAACATCATGACAGATAAAGCCAATACAAATGCTGATGGAAAATTTGTCTTAAGCTCATTTATGACAGTACCTAAGAAGGACTGGGATGAAGACACCATTTTCTCATGTGTAGTAGAACATTCTGCATCTGACTTCTTTGAAATTAGGAATTTAAGCAAGTCCCTAGCTTGTGGTAAGTTAAATAACAATTTATTATTTTTAGAGTCTTTGCAAAGACATTTATCTGTAATTTGTTATAGTTCACCACAGTAGACAGTGAAAGTTCAGTACTTTATCATTGGTAATAGAAATTTTTAAACTTCTTTTATTGTAAGAAATGTTCTATCTCTTGCAGAATCATCAGCATCACCTGGTGTTATCCAAGTTTATGCTGTTCCTCCATCTTTCGAGAGCATCTTTCTAAATAAGAAGGCACCGCTCACCTGTGTAATCTCCAACATGATGAGTGTGGAAGGATTAGATGTCACCTGGTATGAATTAGGCTCTGACATCAAGCTTGAAACCATTTTGGATGACCAAATATACAAAGATGGAGCATATTCAATCAAAGCCACGGCGACTGTGTGTGCCGATGACTGGCTAACAAAGACATTTGAGTGCAGAGTGAAACATCCTGATCTTACTTCTCCAAAGAAAATAACCCTGGCGAAAGATAATGGTAAGCTTGACTGTGTCTTGTATCCTTCTTCCAAAAGTATTAAAGACGTGTTTAAATTATACTATTTGTGTTATTCTTAAAGGTTTGTCCAGCCTCAGAAAAAAACATGGCTGCATTCTACTAAAAAGAATGCCACAGCAGTCCACAGGGGTGTGGGGTTGAGGCTTAGTCCTTTTAAAGGGTTTTTTTTCTCATAAATGGGTAAAACAGTGAATTGCTTTTTAAAAATAAGCAATTTTGCAATTTACTTCTTATTAAAAATCCCCCTGTTCTCATTAAGGGAGGGATTTTATTTTTCATAACTTATGGCGCTTTGCCTAGGTTACTGGCCATTTCTGCATTCTATCAGAGGTGGCTGGTTTCCAGGCACTTGCCATCTTTTTTCCTATTAAGTATACAAGCAATATTCTGAAGCTAGCCAGATTCCTGGATCTGGTGAGCGCCAGTGCCCATACACTGCTCAAGTTCTACAGAGGCAAAGCTGCTCCCGATTGCAGCATGGGAAAGCACACAATTGAAGCCAGCAGGGCAAATATGTTACTGGTCTGAACTGTCCAAAGGCAAGGAGGAAGCCAGGAGGTCGCGGAGAGTTGCCCCCCTGAAGATCACTCATGAGAACAATCCTTTAGCCCTAAAAAGACTAATCTGTTATACCAGGCACAACCCATATAAAATTGTAGCTTTGTTTCTAGCCTATGTATTTATAATCCTGGACAGCCCCTGTGTTTGCACACATTGTATCGTCAAATTCACTATATGGTGGCATCATATTCTACCATGGAAGTAATGCTTTTAGAGTATATCTCCAAAGTATAATAGATTTTTTTTCCTGGTATACATAAAATATTTTCATAGGTTAGTCACAATTATGTCATTGCTCAGCCTTATTAATTTTCATATTACTCAGCCTCCAATATAGGATTATCTTATGTCATCAATAAAAGCAAACTTTGACAAGAACATTTTTATAATATCAAATATTAAATTATGGTACATTGATAATACAGTCAAAATCATCAATATATTCTTTTGTTTTGCTTCTAGGCCAGGAACCTCAGACACCCACAGTTTTACTTTACCCACCACACCAAGATGAGCTAAATAGAAAAGAATCAGTCACATTGACATGTATGATTAAGCATTTCTATCCAGAAGACATACTGGTCAAGTGGACAAGCAGTGACCAGGTAGAAGATAGATATGTCGTGACCACTAAACCTATGCTGGAGCCTTATTCTTCTGGCAAGAAATCCTACTTCTTATATAGCACATTGACTATACCAAGCATTGAGACCTGGAACTCTGGAAAATCCTATACCTGTGTGGTCGGCCATGAATCATTACCACTACAGGCCACCCAGAGGAGCATTGACAAAACCACTGGTAAACCAACTTCCGTGAATGTGTCCCTCGTTATGTCTGATTCCTGTTAATATTCCTTCCGAAAAGCTCTGCCTCTTGTTATTCCCTGTGTCATGTATGGAATGAGAAGGAGGAAGAAATGTCATCCCGGTGTTTGTTAGTCTGTTTTTGTACATTAACTTGATTGCACTCTGTCTGCATATTGAAAAGTAGAAATAAAAAAATATATATATAAAATGTTTTGTTTTGACGTCTGGAGTGTGTGGAGCTGCATTTCTCGTGTAGTTACGAGTACAAATTAACACCATTCGTAGTATCCATTCTTTATACAATATTTCTCTAGGCCAGTCATTAACACTAGATCATCAGTTAGTGCTAGTCTAGAATGAAGACACATACTACCAATTATACATACCTACATATCTATAAATGTCCAGATGAGCCATAATGATAGAAGCTGGAACCATGAAGGAAAAGTAGAGCAGAAAACTAAGGGTTTCAAATATACACATAAGACGCAAATTATCAATCTAATACAATTTGGCAACAAGTGAATGGGAACTCCATGTATATTATATAAGATGCACATAACATCTGCAGGAATGAAGCCATCTTGCATCTGTGATGATCATGATCAACTATTGGAAGTGGATCAGTACAGCTAATATATGTAATAAAAACAGTATACATGGTACAATAATAGGGATAAAGGTGTGGACAACAAATAAAGAATGGGTTTTAAATATTCAGGACCAGGAACTAGAGACCAGTGGGAATGGGATTTGTGGGGATCAATGAGGGTGATTATTGCAACTTTTTTTTAACCTAGTCTGAACTTTGAAAAATGATTTCTATAATTTCTGCAGCACAACCCATACAAGCATTTCAGCCATTGTCTCCCATAAATTGCTGGAGGTCCAAGCTGAGGATTCCCCTATAATAACTTGTCCGCTATGTACCATTTTATGCCGTGACAGCCTGACACTTTATCACTCACCAGTTTCTATGAATCGCATCATGAACAAAGTGAGAGTAGCACTGTAGAAGAGACTCATAACAGGAATGAAGCCATCTTGCATCTCTGATGATCAGGATCAGATATAGGAGGTGGATCAGTACAGCTAATTAATGTAGTAAAAAAAGCATACATCATACAATAATAGGGTTAAAGGTGTGGACAATAAATAAACAATGTACTTTAAATATATATATATATCTATATATATAGGTTTTTTTCTGGCCTAACGGATATAACAGTAACCAGTATGAGAGTTTGTTGATGGTGCAAACCTCAACTCATACATGTGGTGTATACATATATGCAAGAAAATATTTGGGCTGGTATGTCTTTAAAAAAAAAACAGACAAATTTAAAGGTCTCCTAGATGAACCAGTTGGTACACGTGTCACTACTATTGTGTATACCTATACAGCCAATAGCCACATGTCTAAGAAAGGGAAATAGTCAATACATTTGGCATACCGGTCTTCTTATTTATTTGTGCTTATGTAGCGCCATCATATTCTGTTGCGCTTTGCAGACATGATACTGTCTCATAATGTTTTGTTAGCGAGAATTAATCCTACATGCATACACCCATAAAGATGCTTTAACTTGCACAATCTGACAGTTCAATAGCGAAGTGACTGTTCCATTTAAACTGGATATTTTATATCACAAAAATGGACAAAATAAAAAAAAAAAAAGAAATCAATTGCATTACTATAATAAACCAACTGCCTCTTTAATGAAGTGATTTTATCCCACTCCATGTAACTACCTGTGGGCATAACCCAGCAGACATTATATCACAAAATGCAATTATGTTGATATCAACACCAAAACCTCGAAAAAGGTTAATTAGTGCAATAGTCCCGTGAAGTAGTGTGCTGTGTCCATCATTTTATAGTGAAGGCTGAAAATATACCAAAATATTAAATCTGTAAAATGGATTCAAATTCATTATCACCCTTGAAATGACAGGGCACGTTCATCTATGGCATCTATCACATTGTGTCAGATACGCCAAACCACGTAGGCCCAGTTCATCTGCAGGATAGTGTTGGCTTGGTAATGAATCTGGAATTCTCAATTTAGAAGTGCATTAAAAAAAAGTAAAGAGAAAAAAAAATAATTTTATGGCATTTAAGGAACGTTGGAAAAACGCAGAAAACACCCGGAGCTTCTTCATTAATAGGGACCAATTCTCAGGATATCACCCACTGAATCATTGGGTTTGACCCCACACTAGGACACACTTCTTTACTGGTATAAAATTCAATTTAAATGTTCATAAACTTAAAAAAAATAATATTTATCTGATGTTCTGCCCCCACCCTCCCGCCATTATGATAGAAGACACTATTGCCTAGGCCAAATTCTGGCTGGTCTGTAGCATGAGTTGATCCCTGCTATACACATAGGTATGGATTAATCTATAGATTTACCTTGCGATATGAGGCAATACGACAATTATTTGTGACTGTGTGCAGGAGCGTAATGTTTGTTCCTTGTGCTGATCAGTTAGGATATGTTCACGTTGCATTACAATTGCATCAGTTTACAGTGCCAATCAATGAGATTTCTGGAATTTCGTGCACATGCTATTTTTCTTGCTGCACTTCTTCAAAGACACATTCTGTCAATTCTTAAAAATTTGTGAGTGAAAGACACAAGTGATACACTGTGAAATCGCACCTAAAAAAGCTCCCAAATCTCACATTTTCTTACCAGCTTTTTTCCTGCCAACACTCTGGTTTTTGGTACAGAATAAAAGCCGCAATTATGCAAGGTGTGAACAAAACCCTAAAGGTCCATTTTTTTGTCTTACTATCCTTGTGTCTTTCACATGTTTATGTACTAGTGGGTATTAATATTTTTCTCACATCCCCACAGTCCATATACTTTACATAGAGGAAGACGATGATATTGATAATCTGTGGACCACAGCCTCCACTTTCATAGTGCTTTTCCTCCTGAGTCTCTTCTACAGTGCTACTGTCACTTTGTTCAAGGTGGGATTCATAGAAATGGTATATAACGGAGACGTTATTATAGGGGAATCCTCAGCTTGGACCTCCAGCAGCCTACGGGAGACAGTGGCTTCAGTGCTTATAAGGGTTGTGCTGCAGAAATTATAGAAATCATTTTTCAAAGACTTCAGTCTAAGTAAAAAAAAAAAGTAATAATCACCCTAATTGATCCCCACAAATCCAATTCCCACTGGTCTCTAGTTCCTGATATTTACAAACCATTCTTTATTTACTGTCCACACCTTTATCCCTATTATTGTACCATGTATACTGTTTTTTACTACATATATTAGCTGTACTGATCCACCTCCAATAGCTGATCATGATCATCAGACATGCAAGATGGCTTCATTCCTGCAGATATTATGTGCATGACTATATCTTATATAATATATATGGAGTTCCCATTTACTTGTTGCCAAATTTTATGTTTTTAGCCTTATATTTATTTGTATTAGATTGATAATTTGCGTCTTATGTGTATATATGAAACCCTTAGTTTTCTGCTCTACTTTTCCTACATGGTTCCAGCTTCTATCATTATGGCTCATCCTGGCATTTATAGATAGGTAGGTATGTATTATTGGTTAGTATGTGTCTTCATTCTAGACTAGCTCTAACTGGTGATTTAGTCTAATATTAATCCTAGGCCTAGAGAAATATTGTACAAAGAATGGATACTACGAATGGTGTTAATTTGTACTCGTAACTACACGAGATATTCAGCTCCACACACTCCAGATGTCAAAACAAAACATTTTATATATTTATTTTATTTCTACTTTTCAATCAAGTTAATGTACAAAAGCAGACTAACAAACACCGGGATGACATTTCTTCCTCCTTCTCATTCCAGACATAACACAGGCAATAACAAGAGGCAGAGCTTTTCGGAAGGAATATTAACAGGAATCAGACATGACGAGGGACACATTCGCAGAAGTTGGTTTACCAGTGGGTTTTGTCAATGCTCCTCTGGGTGGCCTGTAGTGGTAATGATTCATGGTCGACCACACAGGTATAGGATTTTCCAGAGTTCCAGGTCTCAATGCTTGGTATAGTCAATGTGCTATATAAGAAGTAGGATTTCTTGCCAGAAGAATAAGGCTCCTCCATAGGTTTAGTGGTCACGACATATCTATCTTCGACCTGGTTGCTGCTTGTCCACTTGACCAGTATGTCTTCTGGATAGAAATGCTTAATCATACATGTCAATGTGACCGATTCTTTTCTATTTAGCTCATCTTGATGTGGTGGGTAAAGTGGTAAAGTAAAACTGTGGGTGTCTGAGATTCCTGGCCTAGAAGCAAAACAAAAAACTATATGGATTATTTTGGCTGTATTACTTGTATGAATGTACCATAATTTAATGTTTGGTTTTATAAATATGTTCTTGTCAAAGTTTGATTTTGATTGATGATGTAAGATTATCCAATATTGGAGGTTGTGTAATATGAAAATTAATAAGGCTGAGCAATGAAGTAATTCTGGCTAAAATATGAAAATATTATGTGTATACCAGGAAAAAAATCTATTATAATTTGGAGATATTCTCTAATAGCATTATTTCCATGGTAGAATATGATGTCTTGGGTAAACCATGCATCAGGGCATAAAGTGCCTATAGACCCACAGAGACTTTACATGCCACCATATAGTGTATTTGATAGGTAATGATAAAAAAATGACAAAATGCAAAAAAATAATAAATCTATTTGATTCTGAAAAAAAAGCACATGACTGTTGTGCACATTACTGGTTCTGTCCCTTTATAACAGAAATAAACCAGCTGCCTCTTTTATAAACCGGTTTATCCCAACCATGTAACTACCTGTGGGCATAACCCAGCAGACAGTACATCACAAAATGCAATTGTGTTGAGATCAACACCAAAACTTTGATAAAGATTAAATATCGCAATATTCCTGTTCAGTAGTGCGCTGTGTCCATCATTGTATAATGAAGGCTGAAAATATACCAAAATATTAATCTGTAAAATGGATTCAAATTCTAGGTCACCCTTGAAATGACAGGGCACGTTCATCTATGGCATCTATCACATTGGGTCAGATACGCCAAACCATGTAGGCCCAGTTCATCTGCAGGATAGTGTTGGCTTGGTATTGAAGCTGGAATTTTCAATTTATAAGTGCCTTACAAAAAAGTGTAAAAAGAGAAAAAACAACCATTTTATTGTAATTTATGGAATGTTGGAAAAACCTGGGGCTTCTTCATTATTATTTTTAAGGAACCAGGTTTCAAGATACCACCCACTGAATCATTGGTTTTGACCCCAGCACTAGAACACACTTCTAGTCTAAAATGTTATCTAAACGTTCACAAACTTAAAAAACTCAATATTTATCTGATGTTCTGTCCTCACCCACCACCATTATGCTAGAAGACACTATTGCCTATGGCTGGTCTGTTTATCTCTTCTATAGACATTGGTATGGATTAATCTATAGATTTACTTGCAAAATGAGGCAAAATGACAATTATGTTTGTCTATGTGCAGGAATTTAATGTATGTTCTCTGTACTGATCAGTTAGGGTATGTTCACATGTTGCATAATTGCATCAGTTTACAGTACCAGCATAATCAATGAGATTTCTGATTTTTTTTTTTTCCTGCTGCATTTTTGCAAAGACACAGCCTGTCAATTATTTCAGGGTTTTGGGTGAAAAACACAAGTGATACACTGCAAAATCACACCTAAAAAAACTCCCACATCTCACCAGCTTTTCTCTGTTTTTTGGTACAAAATAAAAGCTGCAATTATGCTAGGTGTGAACAAACGCTAAAGGTTCCTTTATTTGTCTTACTATGCCCGTGTCTTTCAGATGTTTGTGTACTAGTTGGTATTAATGGTAATATTTTTCTCACATCCCCACAGTGCATATACTTTACATAGAGGAAGACGATGATATTGATAACCTGTGGACCACAGCCTCCACTTTCATAGTGCTTTTCCTCCTGAGTCTCTTCTACAGTGCTACTGTCACTTTGTTCAAGGTGCGATTCATAGAAACCAGAGAGTGATAAAGTGTCAGGCTGTCAGGGCATAAAATGGTATACAACAGAAAAGTTATTATAGTGGAAACCTCAGCTTGGACCTCCAGCAGCCTACGGGAGACAGTGGCTTCAGGGCTTATAAGGGTTGTGCTGCAGAAATGATAGAAATCATCTTTCAAAGAGTTCAGTCTAAGTTAAAAAAAACGATGCAATAATCACCCTCATTGATTCCCCACAAATCCCATTCCAACTGGTCTCACAGGAATTGGTTGTTAAATTCTGCTCAGCCAATCACTGGATGCAATGATGACCTAAATTAGCGAGTGATCAGCTGAACAGCTGCAGTTGTGCTCAAAAGTTTACATACCCCGGCATAATTTTTGCTTTCTTAGCCTTTTTCAAGAAAATATGAATGATAACACCAAAACTTTTTCTCCACTCATGGTTAGTGGTTGGGTGAAGCCATTTATTGTCAAACTATTGTGTTTTCTCTTTTTAAATCATAATAACATCCAAATAACCCTGATCAAAAGTTCACATACCCCATTTCTTAATACCGTGTATTGCCCCCTCTAACATCAATGACAGCTCGAAGTCTTTTGTGGTAGTTGTGGATGAGGTTCTTTATTTTCTCAGATGGTAAAACTGCCCACTCTTCTTGGCAGAAAGCATCCAGTTCCTGCCATTTCCATTGTGTCAAGATGGAATAAGAAAGTAAGGGCCAGAAGGGACTGGCTAAGCTTTGGAATAGGATCTTTGGAGGTAGTGAGGATGAGCATCTCTGCTTTTCTTTTTTTCACCAGGCTGAATTCTTTGAAAAATATTTTTAATACACTAGATCAGGGTTCTCCAACTCCAGTCCTCAAGGCCAAGGTGATAATTGCTTCACCTGTGCAATACAAAGGAAATCCTGAAAACATGACCTGTTGGTGGGCCTTGAGGACTGGAGTTGGGTAACCCTGCACTAGATGACCTTTTTAAGCCTGGATTCATGCATCTTTTTTTTGCAATGTAAGCATGGGCCACCAAGCATTGACCAGTCACAGGTCTCCTGACCCAAACGTAACATCCTCATATATGCCATTGAGGCTGTCAAGTTCTGACCACGAGACTAGCGGCTGGTCGATACTCAGACCATGGAGCAGAGATGTGTGAATCCAAAATCAGAGGCTGGTCAGTTTAACATGTTGGGATTTGGTGGAAATTCAAGCTTGATCATCTGAGCTATACATATCGCTTGCTGAGTTTTGGGTTGGATGGTGCTTTTTTATAGGATGTAACTATCTACAAAAACTAACTAAAGAGAGTATATGAGCTAATCTCTTGGTCCTGAGATGACATGTTATAGGAGTTTTCCGACTAAAGCTACATGTCTGTAATCATTCTGGGTGACAGCAGACTTGTGAATCCTCACATTTGCGCACAATGTGCTGAGAGTATTCTCTGGAGACAGCGGCAGGAGTAGGCAGTCATGTGACCTCAAGTATGCATACTCCCGGCCACATTCTGACTAGATGGGCGAGGCCTTGTTCAGTGCAAGCGTATGGAGCGAGGCCGGAAACAGTCCAGTCTACTGAGAATGTGGCCAGAAGTATGCATATTGCACACTTGTGGTCACATAACCACTGCTGCCAGCTGGAGAAACTTCACATTGCACAGTCACTGCAGACCTGTAGATTTAGGCTGGACAAACCCTGTAAGGTAGCTAGATACTTGCTAAAGTATCTTCTTATATGGCAGTATCTAACCTCCTATATTTCTGGCATGAATGCTACATAGAGAACTTCTATATATGTAACAGGTGGTTTAGTCATATACCTATTAACATATTGGATCTTATGGGCTCATTAGATAGGACAGTAGCAAGAAACAGAATGAACTGTTAGAACCAAGTAAATGAACTTTGAGGAACCAGAAGAGGAGTCTAGGCCAGACCGTGTTTAGAAGGACCTAGTGATATGTCCTCTTAAAATGCTCTTTGTTATCTATCATCAATTCTACAATTTATAGAAAGTTGGTATTTATCCATTATTGGTCATTTTTAAGGTTTTTATTTATACAAGATTTTTAAAGCGATTTCCCAACCATATACATTTATTGCCCAGGATGGCGATTATTGTCTGATTGTTGGGGGTCTTCACCATCACTACAATCAGGAATACAGAGTTTCCAATTTCTCCTCACTAAAACTGCTGTGAGAAGATTGAATGGAACAGGGGGTGAGCCTGCGGGATACTACTACATACAAACTTTATGGAAGTTACTAAGCCTGTATTGTGCTATATTAGCGCCAACTGAGACTGACTGCAGGAGAAGAAACATGGAGGTTTGACCCCTGCTCCACTCAAACTCCTCTGTGTCATGGCCGATACTGATGGGAAGGAATAAGTGATTCATAATTCCTCATGTATTCATTGTCAGGTGCTCTCCATATCAAAGATATATCACCTATATTTCAGAGAGGTGAATAATGTGTAATGTTGGGGGGAAACCTAGAACCTATGTAAATCACTTCATTAAGGGATCATTATTAGACATCAGTTGTCCAGTCAATTTGCATTAATCAAAAAAATTCCCTACTCCCTGCAAAGAGAGTAAAGCTAGCCTAACACGACCAATAGATTACTTTACATAAAATATGCACTTGAGATTTTCAGCAGTAATTGTGAAGGTATTTGCTGCTTATAGGTATATAAGACTGCCATTGATGATCAGAGTCTCGGAAAAAGGATTTCTTTGTGTATTCAAAGAGATGGCAAAAAGGCAGCACTCCCATCTCAGTGGAAAAATAACACAGGTCAACGAAAAAAATTTTTTTTTCTGGTGTCCAAAATATTTTAATGAATTTGGGGTATTTTTGGGGTGCTGATTCTGAATATGTCATCAGTTTTGCCAGATTGGCTCAAGTTTTTGAGATTTTTGGTATCTTATTTATAGCACTTGTTGGTAAATGCGACGCATCATCTCATTAATTTCTTTGGATTAGTACTTGAACTGAGCAGTTCTCAATATAGTTTTGTGTTAATTAGTGTTCTAAAAGTTTGTTCATAGCTTGATTTTTGCACTAACTTTATGTTGTTGTCTGTTTTCCAGTGAAAAGCATGAACTCATCATGAAGAAGTTGTCTTAACGATCCAGACTCATTCTGTTACATTTGTGGTGAATATACACTGCCAAAACATAGAAGAAACATAACAGACTTCGTAAAAAAAGTGTATTTTGCCTATTTTGGGGTTATGCTTGGGGACCAAGACAAGTTTTGGGCACCACACATAGTGTGCAAAGCATGTATCGAATTATTACGAAAATGGAGCAAAGGACAAAGAAAAAGCTTCAAATTTGGTGTTCCAATGGTGTGGAGAGAGCCAAAAAATCATCATGATGACTGTTATTTCTGTGCAGTGCAAGTGCAAGGATTCAATAAGCATAAGAAACGAAAATGGGAGTAACATGGAATCTGCAAGAAGGCCTGTCCCTCATTGTGAAGATGTGCCTGTACCTGTGTTTACCATAAATAACAGTCATCATGATGATTTTTTGGCTCTCTCCACACCATTGGAACACCAAATTTGAAGCTTTTTCTTTGTCCTTTGCTCCATTTTCGTAATAATTCGATACATGCTTTGCACACTATGTGTGGTGCCCAAAACTTGTCTTGGTCCCCAAGCATAACCCCAAAATAGGCAAAATACACTTTTTTTACGAAGTCTGTTATGTTTCTTCTATGTTTTGGCAGTGTGTATTCACCACAAATGTAACAGAATGAGTCTGGATCGTTAAGACAACTTCTTCTTGATGAGTTCATGCTTTTCACTGGAAAACAGACAACAACATAAAGTTAGTGCAAAAATCAAGCTATGAACAAACTTTTAGAACACTAATTAACACAAAACTATATTGAGAACTGCTCAGTTCAAGTACTAATCCAAAGAAATTAATGAGATGATGCGTCGCATTTACCAACAAGTGCTATAAATAAGATACCAAAAATCTCAAAAACTTGAGCCAATCTGGCAAAACTGATGACATATTCAGAATCAGCACCCCAAAAATACCCTAAATTCGATGAAATATCTTTGGCACCAAAAATGCTGTTGACCAGTGTAAGGTTTCTTTATTTGCCCATACCCAACATTTTAACCCTATGTGTATGGGCCTTTTTTAAAGGGAACCTGTCACACCCTTGTTCGATATTAAACTGTCCCCAATGTCTTTCTTGTGATGCAATCTGCATCATTAACATGCTCTTCTCATGCAAAACTATTTATCTAAAAAAAATATTTTTTATTCTTAGATGATTGCATCACATACCTTCTCTTTCAGTCATAGGGGTGGCGCTTTTTATCCTTTCAGTCACTGCCAGCCACAGTCCTCCCAAATTCAGTGCGCGTGCACAAAGTTCTAATAGTCAGTGCTCAAGCTCGAAATTAACTGGCCAACTGCCATGACATTGGGGCAATCCATACTGTTATGGATGAGAATAATTTGAAGAGGACCATGACTGACCATGACTGGAAGGATAGAAAGCGCCACCACTATGACTGAAACAGAAGGTATGTGGTGCAATCACCTAAGGATAAAAAAGTTTTGTTTTATTCATATTTATATATTTATATTTATAGTGGGATATTTTGCTTGAGAAGACCATGAGAGTGAAGCACATTGCATCACAAGCAAGACATTGGGGGCAGTTTAATATAGAAAAAGAATGTGACATGTTCCATCTAAGCTTGCATACATGGGCAAATACAGAAAGCCTATTTTTTTATGGGAGATTTAAAGGGAGCGCAGCCTTGTTTAAAAATGTGTATACCGTATACACTCGCGTATAAGCCGAGATTTTCAGCACATTTTTTTGTGCTGAAAATCCTCCCTTCAGCTTACACATGAGTCATAGCCATTGTCCCAGGAAGCCAGCGGGGGAGGGGGAGTGGCAGGAGCCGGTGGCTGTCACATCATACTCACGCCCTCACGCGGTCTCTACACTTCCCTGTTTCTCAGATGGTCTCCGGCAGCTTCTTCCTGTGTTCAGCGGTAACGTGATAACGCTCGTTAAAGTAATGAATATGCATGCGTCTGCCACTCCCATAGGTGTGGAGCACATATTCATTACTTTAATGAGCCGTTCTACGTGACCGCTGAACACAGGAAGAAGCTGCCTCACTGGGACAGCGGAGATGCAAGGATGATGTGCAGTGATCGCGCCAGGAGGGGGTGAATATGACGGGGAGGACGGGCAGGAGCCGAGCCGTGCCGAGCCATGTATACAAGGGGAGGATGCCGAGCCATGTATACAAGGGGGAGGATGGGGAGGACGCTGAGCCATGTATACAAGGGAGAGGACGGGGGAAGACAAGGAGGATGCCGAGCCATGTATGCAAAGGGGAGGGCACCGAGCCGAGTATACAAGGTGGAGGACGAGGGAGTCATGCATACAACAGCGGGAGCCACACATACCAGGACAGGGATGAGGGGACAATGCATACTCAGCTTATACTCGAGTCAATAAGCTTTCCCAGTTTTCCGTGGCAAAATTAGGTGCCTCGGCTTATGCTTGGGTTGGCTTATACTCGAGTATATACCATATGTTGATCACTTAGTCCAGTGATTTTGAGGCTTTTATTATTATTATTATTATTATTATTATTATTATTATTATTATTATGCTTTGCTTATATAGCGCCATCATATTCTTCAGTTCTTTATAAACATCTTCATTGTTGACCCCATTGGGGCTCACAATCTAAATTCCCTATCAGTATGTCTTTGGAATGTGGGAGGAAACCCATGTATACACGGTGGGAACAAGCAAGCTCCTTACAGATGTTGTCTGCAGTGGGAGTTGAGCCCAGGACTCCAGCATTGCTAGGCAACAGTGCTAACTACTGAGCCAGCCATTCACAATGGTCTTTGATTAGTGCTCCTTTAATTTTTTTACCTTTTTGTAGATAGAATAATAGATATGAGAGATATGAGATAGATTACAACTTACTCTGTGTTACTATTTTATAGAATATTAAACCACACTAACTGTATTCTTTTTTGTTCTTTTCATCCATAGGTAAAATGATACCATTGGAATAGGTCCGCGCTCTATTTCTTACGATACCGTGCTCACTGTCATCTATCTCATCAGGCTATGTAAATACTTTCCTCTCTCAGCCTGTACACAATGCACTGAACGCACTATTGGCAACTCTTTCCTGAGCTTTTCTTCTGATTGTAAATGTAATACAACAAGTGCAATAAAGATATTTTATGATAAAACAAAAATGTTGTTAGTATCAATTATTCTTTCATAATCTTTGTGTAAAATCTTCTTCTTGAGATTCTTGACTGTAATCCTCCTCTTTAACTAACCTTAAGCACTGCACTGGTTGAAGGTTGTAGGGTAGCGGAAAGGTATATTTGTGACATCTCAATGATAAAATTCTGATTATAATGGGAAAAATCCTTTTGTGATATACGTAAATGAAATCTGAGTGTTCATGTTTATTTCTTCTTTAGGCTCAGCCATGGTTTGGTATGGAATAGATTAAAGAGTAACCATCATTTCAATCTCCAATGAAAATAAGAAAGGTTTTAATATACCTTATGAAGGAAATCTGCTTCTTTCTCCTCCTGGACTGATCTTTCATTCTCCAAATTCTGAATTCACAGGTAAGCTTAGTGAAGACAGATTGTTACATTACTGAGCTAGGAGATGACAGTTGGTGCTTATAAAGTTCTATGGAAGGGGAGGTGAGCTCCTCCCACCTCCTCCTCTCTCCACTTTACATTGGAGATGGCAATAGCTGCTAATAAGATTCTGTTTCAGTAAAGAGGAAGTCTGTCTCCACTGTCTACAGATTTCACCTGTGAACTGAGAATTTTGAAAATGAAAGATCAGGCGGAAAAAGAAGAGGATTTCTCTGATAAGAAATATTTCAAAGTTTCTTATTTTAACATGTACTATTGATTTATGAAATGCGAATTAAAATGATGATTACTCTTAAATAAATAATAAATAATATTACAAATAACTATTTTCTACAAACATTTTATGCTTCTTAAAATAATGACATAAGCTAAACCAGAAAGTTTTTTTAGGGTCATACATAATCAAAACAGCTTAAGGGAGTGTGCACACTCTGCGGATTTTTCAGCGCGGATTTAGTTAAATCCGCAGATAAATCCGCAGGTCAGAAGACCTGCTGTTTATCTGCGGATTATCCTGCAGTTTTACCCTGCGGTTTGTCACCTCTACAATGGAGGAGATGGTAAACCGCTGCGAAATCCGCACAAAGAATTGACATGTCTTCTTTCTGCAGATTTGAAACCGCAGCAAATCCGTGCTGAAAATTCCGCAGCATGTGCACTGCGGTTTTCATGTTGCATAGAAAATAAAGGTACTGATTTGGCAGGGCCAAATCCGCTGCGAATCCGCAGCAGAATCCACAGCATGTGCACACACCCTAAATGGGTAGACAGACCTTGGCAACTAACCTTGTGTTATAGCTTAATCGGATAAGGACCTAGGATTTTTTACTTTTACTCTTTTTGATTTTTTTCCTCACCATAACTTTTTTATTTTTCTTTCAACATAGATGTTTGAGGATTTGTTTTTTTAAATGACAAGGTCTAGTTTTGAATGTCAGTACATTACATGGTAAAATGAATGGTGCCAAATGGGAAAACAATTCCAAGTGGCATGAAATGTTGAAATAAAAAATGCATTTGCCCATGGTTTTTGGGTTTTGCTTTAATGTCATTCACGGTGCGGCAAAAATGACCTGGAAACACAATTGTCCTGGTCAGTCTTACCATGACATCAAATATGCTCAAATATTTTCTATTTTAGTGGTGAAAAAAAATTCTGAATATTGTAGAAAAAACTTTTCTAGCTTTGTGACACCATTTTTTGTAACATTTTTATTGTTCTGCTGATGGAGGTGAGGATTTGCTTTTGCAAGGTGACCTTACATATTTATTGGCACCAATATAGTGTACATAAGATACTTAGATTGCTTGTTATTATATTTTTTAGGGAATTAGTGACAAAATAAACACAATTCTGGCTTTTTTCTTTTTTTTTCTTTTTATGGTGTTTACTAGAGTTGAGCGAAACGGGTCGAAAAATTTCAAAAGTCGCCGACTTTTGGCAAAGTCGGGTTTCATGAAACGAAACCCGACCCTAGGATGAGGTCGGCCACGAGTTCGGCGACTTACGTGCCAAAGTCGCGTTTCAAAAGTTTGTTTTGCGCTCGTTTTCAGCCAATCAGGATCCACGGACACTGTGGGCAACGTGATGACATAGGCAGGGGTCACCACCATCTTTCAGAAGTGCATGCAAGTGATTGGCTTGCTTTGGTGGGCATCACAGGGGGTATAAAAGGGCGTGCACGCCGACCGCCATGTTACTCATGCTGATCTCAGAATAGGGAGAGCGTTAGGCAGGTAAGAAGACACCAAAAACTGCTTCTGCTGCTAGCGATTTTGCCTGTACAACACACCAGTCACTGTGCAGTGCAAGGGGAGGCTATATTTTGCTGGATCAGCGGTGTTGGTTGTTAGGCTGCCTTCTAAGGCTTCCTGACGGCTGCATTGCTGTTTACCCACTGCTCTGCAAACTGCTTTTTTAAAAGCAATCCCAATTTTTTTTTTGTCCTGCTGAGGTACTGAGCTGCAAACTGCTTTTTTAAAAGCATTCCCAATTATTTTTTTGTACTGCTGAGGTACTGAGCGTGCGTTTTTCAGTGCGTAACTAGTATTATGAAGTTAATTAAGGTTGACAAGCTTAAGTAAGAAGAATTGATGCTTTTGGCATTCAAATGGGCACTGTAGGTGTGTTTCCTGTCCTCCTCTCACTGCCGACTTTTATTCCCCATTGACTTACATTGGGTTTCGTGTTTCGGGACGACCCCGACTTTTCCCTATAGTCGGCCGATCTTGCTCGACCCGACTTTTGGAAAAGTCGGGTTTTACGAAACGAAACTCGACCCTAAAAAAACAAAAGTCGCTCAACTCTAGTGTTTACCTGTTGAATTAGTTAAGGATAAATTTGAATAGATCTGACTTTTACAAATGTGGTAATATCAAATATGCTTTTTTTATTTTTATTAACAGAGAAAAGAAAGGTGAGTTGATAACACTGTATATATATATTTATATATTCAGTATAAACAGTGCCTTGCGAAAGTATTCGGCCCCCTGGAACTTTTCAACCTATTCCCACATATCATGTTTCAAACATAAAGATACCAAATGTAAATTTTTGGTGAAGAATCGACAACAAGTGGGACAAAATTGTGAAGTTGAATGAAATTTATTGGTTATTTTAAATTTTTGTGGAAATACAAAAACTAAAAAGTGGGGCGTGCAATATTATTCGTCCCCTTTACTTTCAGTGCAGCAAACTCACTTCAGAAGTTCATTGTGGATCTCTGAATGATCCAATGTTGTCCTAAATGACTAATGATGATAAATATAATCCACCTGTGTGTAATCAAGTCTCCGTATAAATGCACCTGCCCTATGATAGTCTCAGGGGAGCACAGAGAGCATCATGAAGACCAAGGAACACAACAGGCAGATCCGTGATACTGTTGTGGAGAAGTTTAAAGCCTGATTTGGATATAAAATGATTTCCAAAACTTTAAACATCTCAAGAAGCACTGTGCAAGCAATCATATTGAAATGGAAGGAGTATCATACCACTGCAAATCTCTCAAGACCCGGCCGTCCCTCTAAACTTTCATCTCAAACAAGGAGAAGACTGATCAGAGATGCAGCCAAGAGACCCATGATCACTCTGGATGAACTGCAGAGATCTACAGCTGAGGTGGGACAGTCTGTCAAATATGGTGGTAGCAACATTATGGTTTGGGTCTGCTTTTATTCAGCAGGGACAGGGAAGCTGGTTAAAATTGATGGGAAGATGGATGGAGCCAAATACAGGATCATTCTGGAAGAAAACCTGTTGGAGTCTGCAAAAGACCTGAGACTGGGATGGAGATTTGTGTTCCAACATGACAATGATCCCAAACATAAAGCAAAATCTACAATGGAATGGTTCACAAATAAACGTATCTAGGTGTTAGAATGGCCAAGTCCTGACCTGAATCCAATCGAGAATCTGTGGAAAGAGCTGAAAACTGCTGTTCACAAACGATCTCCATCAAACCTCACTGAGCTCGAGTGGTTTGCCAAGGAAGAATGGGCAAGAATTTCAGTCTCTCGATGTACATAACTGATAGAGACATAACCCAAGTGACTTACAGCTGTAATCACAGCAAAAGGTGGCGCCACAAAGTATTACGTTAAAGGGGCCGAATAATATTGCACGCCCCACTTTCAGTTTTTGAATTTCCACAAAAATTTAAAATAACCAGTAAATTTATTTCAACTTCACAATTGTGTCCCACTTGTTGTTGATTCTTCACCAAAAATTAACATTTGGTATCTTTATGTTTGAAGCATGATATGTGGGAAAAGGTTGAAAAGTTCCAGGGGTCCGAATACTTTCGCAAGGCACTGTGTATATATATATGTATTTTAATCATATTTTTAAAAACTTTTTTAATTTTTACATTATTTTTAGTCCCCTTAGAGTACTTGAATATGCAATCATTTAACTGTGTGTACTATATACTACAATACCAGAGTACTGTAGAATATAGTGAAAATCTCAGTTTTCTACAGAGTTCAGCCTGATTTGCAGCAGACTTCTACTCTAGATTTCTTGTGACTTTTTTCTTAATATTTAAATTATCTGTTAAAGGGGTTGTCCGGTGTAAAGCTCTTAGTGACTGCAGACTTGTAAATCCTCACATCATGCGCACTGCATGCTGTGAGATTTCTCCGGTGTCAGCGCTAGGAGCTGCGGTCATAAGACCACAAGTATGCAATATGCATATTTCCAACCTCAGTCAACTAGGCTGTTTCCCACCTCACTCAATACACTTGCATTGAGTGAAGCTGTATCCATCTTGTTGAATTGTGGCCAGGAGTATGCATATTGCATACTGCATATTGCATACTTGTGGTCACATGACCGCGGCAAACCGGAGACACCTAGAGTGACTGCAAACTTGAATTTTTAGACCAGACAACCCCCTTAAGATTCATGGGTCGGACACTGATCTGCATGAAAATCAGCCTCCAGTGCTTCTTTTACATGAAGTGGTGAGACGTGTCTTAATTGTCTGCTCTTCTGATCTACATCCTTAAAATAAGCTCTGGAGGCAGATTCTCATGCAAATGTGTGTCCACCCATAGATCTTAACAATGCATTTACATATTAATAAAAATGTGGATTTCTCAGGAATAAGGCTGGTTACACATTAGCGTTTGTGTGCGCAACGTTTGATCCACATAGATCCGTATTCGTCATTTGTACATATATTTAACATGGTGTACGCAGGGACATGCGTTTGCATGCGTTGACTTGCGGATGTGTACGTATGCGTCATTTCAAAGGCGTGTGGCGTTGTGCGGCGAATGCAACATGCTGCATTTTTTGAGGAGTCAAAAATCCATCAA
The DNA here is from genome assembly GCF_039654945.1 of Dendrobates tinctorius. Taxonomy (NCBI): domain Eukaryota; kingdom Metazoa; phylum Chordata; class Amphibia; order Anura; family Dendrobatidae; genus Dendrobates; species Dendrobates tinctorius. The sequence goes on along the minus strand of NW_027361712.1, from coordinate 24,082,094 downwards.
ATATGCGCAGGCATACGCATGCGGATGAGTGCGTCAAAAAACGCATTTCTGTCTTTGAGAACGCATTGGTACGCAAGGACATGCGTACGTGTGTGTTCCATACGCATGCATTCTTCAAAATGTAAATTGAAATCTCATGAGACATGCCCATTTTTGTCTGGTGTCATATCGAATGCATACGCATAAACAACGCAAACGCATGCAAAAACACATACAAATGCATGCACACGCAGCATTTTTTTCCAACATGTGTAAGAAGATGTGGATAAAAAACGCTGCGCAAACATTCGTTTTTGCATATGTTTGCGCATGCGCATGATACCCTGCGGACTCAAATGCTCATGTGAACCTAACCTAAGGCATCGTATCATAGATATCAAGACATCATTTTACTCAACTTTCTATGACCTACACCTACATGCCCATATACTGTAGATCGAGTGTTGATCCTACTGACAAATTTCCTATAAGTAAGGCTTCACTTACATAGTATTTTATATTCTGTATATATTATAGTATTCCATTTTTGGGAAATCGCTTTATATTTCTCCCAACCCATCTTACTTACGGTGTATAGATAACCTTATTCATACAAGCTCCTGAGACTAATGTACGAATTTTTAATAGTGTTTTTTCACATTAATCCTGGACATAAAATAAACTATTATATTATGCAAAGTAACTAGCAGAACAATGTATTTCATTTTCTGTAGTGAGTATTGTTATTCAGACCAACCTCGTGATTGACTAACCAATGATTTAGCAACCAAACCACATTTTATAAATAACTGTGGATGCATCTTTCTGTCTGGAGTCAGGATGGACAGCGCCTGCACAGTGTGGCATTGGAATCAGCGCGCTTGCGCATACCGCACCTCAGTACCATTTTATTGAAGACGTTGTGTATGTGAATTCGCAGATACAGTGTCTTAAAAAAAATGGCTCCTGATATTGCGGAATGCATACACGTTGACCCTGGTGCAATTTTATTGAAGAATTGTACTAAAACATCAACATAGCAGTGTGCACGCGCCAACCGTCGCCATTATCCCTATGGCCAGTGCGTGCGCACTGCTATGTTGATGTTGTAATATATTACTTCAATAAAATGGTGCCGGAGTCAGCACGAGCGCATATCGTGATCTCCGGCACCATTGTATTGCAGACACTGTATATGCGAATTCGCAGACACAGTGTCTTCACAAAAATGGTGCCGAATAGCGCCATATGTGCACGCGTTGACTCTGGAGCAATCTTATTAAAAAAATTCTACTACAATGTCAACATAGCAGTACGTACTCGTTGACCATCACCACTAGGCTTATGGCCAGCACGTGCACACTGCTATGTTGATGTTGTAGTTCATTACTTCAATAACATGGAGTTAGATATTGTGGAACGCACTGACTTCAGTGCCATTTTATTGAAGTAATGTACTTCAATGTTAATGTGACAGTGCGCACGTGCCAGGCATAGGCCCGATATGACAAGCACTGACTTCGGCGCCAGTTTATTGAACTACAGTGGGTATGGAAAGTATTCAGACTCCCTTAAATTTTTCACTCTTTGCTTCATTTCAGCCATTTGGTAAATTCAAAAATGTTCATTTTTTGATTATTTATGTACACAATACACCCCATCTTGACCAGAAATGTAGAAATTTTTGTAAATTCATTAAAAAAGACAAACTGAAATATCACATGTTCATACGTATTCAAACCCTTTGCTCACTATTGAGTAGAAGCACCCTTTTGATCTAGTAAAGCCATGAGTCTTTTTGGGAACGATGCAACAAGTTTTTAACACTTCGATTTGGGGATCCTCTGCCATTCTTCCTTTCAGATTCTCTCCAGTTCCGTCAGGTTGGATGGTGAATGTTGGTAGACAGCCATTTTCACGTCTCTCCCAAAGTGCTTAATAGGGTTTAGGTCAGGGCTCTGGCTGGGCCAGTCAAGAATGGTCATAGAGTCGTTCTGAAGCCACTCCTTTGTTATTTTAGCACTGTGCTTAGGGTCATTGTCTTGTTGGAAGGTGAACCTTCGGCCAAATCTGAGGTCCAGAGCACTCTGGAAGAGGTTTTCATGGAGGATATCTCTGTACTTGGCCGCATTAATGTTTCCTTTAATTGCAACCAGTCATCCTCTCCCTGCAGATGAAAAGCACCCCCGTAGCATGTTGATGTCACCACCATGTTTCACTGTTGGTATTGTACTGGGCAGTTGATGAGCAGTGCCTGGTTTTCTCCACACATACCGCTTAGAATTATCACCAAAAAGTTCAATCTTCATCTCATCAGGCCAGAAAATCCTATTTCTCATAGTCTGGGAGTCTTTCATGTGTTTTTTAGCAAACTCTATGCGGGTTTTCATATGTCTGGCACTTTGGAGGGGCTTTAGTCAAGACACTCTGCCTTAAAGGCCGGACTGGTGGAGGGCTGCAGTGATAGTTGACTTTATGGAACTTTCTCCCATCACCCTACTGCATCTATGGAGCTCAGCCACAGTGATCTTGAGATTCTTATTTACCTCTCTCACCAAGGCTCTTCTCCCACGATTGTTCAGTTGGCCAGGAAGGCCAGGTCTAGGAAGACTTCTGGTGGTCCCCAACTTCTTCCATTTAAGGATTATGGAGGCCACTATGCTCTTAGGAACCTTGAGTACTGCAGAAATTTTTTTGTAACCTTGCCACAATTCTGTCTCTGAGCTCCTTAGCCAGTTCCTTTGACCTCATGATTCTCATTTGGTCTGACATGCACTGTGAGCTGTGAGGTCTTACATAGACAGGTGTGTGCGTCTACATATCAAGTCTTATCAGTTTAATTAAACTCAGCTGGACTCCAATGAAGGAGTAAAACCATCTCAAGGAGGATCACAAGGAAATGGACAGTATGTGACTTAAATATGAGTGTCTGAGCAAAGGGTCTGAATACGTACTGTATGTCGATATTTCAGTTTTTCTTTTTAACAAATTTACAAAAATTTCTACATTTCTGTTTTTTCAGTCAAGATGGGGTGCAGAGTGAAAAATACTTTCCATACCCACTGTATAACACCCAACCCAGAAACTCCATGCGTGGTGAAAAAAAGAATTAAATGAAAGGAAGAAAGGAGGGGGGGAGACATACATAAGACCCCACCCACAAACTCACCCACAAACAACCCAACAGTAAATAAATACCACAGACTTTTTTCAAAATATGGTTAACACAGAATTTATTGCAGTACGCACGTAGCAGGCATAGGCATGGTATGTGCACGCGCTGACTCTGGTGCCATTTTATCCTATATGTAACGGTGGATGCGTCCTTCCATCTGAAGCTTGGATGGGCATTGACCCCTGCACCATATTACTGGAAAATTGTACTGCAATGTCAACATAATAGTGAGCACAGCCGGGCCATCACCATTATCCCTGTGGTCGGTGCGAGTGTACTGCTATGTTGACTGTGCAGTGTGGTGCCGAAGTTAGCGTGTGTGCATATTGCACTATGGTGCCATTTTATGAAAGACACTGTGTATGCGAATTCGCATGATGCGCACGTGTTGTCTTTGGCACCATTTTATTGAAGAATTCTACTACAACATCAACGAAGCAGAGCACATGCGCCGGCCATCGCCATTATGCCTATGGCCCGTGCATGTGCACTGCTGTGTTGACGTACATTGTAGTACATTACTTCAGTAAAATGGCACCAGAGTCAGAGCATAAGCATACCGCGATCACCAGTGCCATAATATTGCAGACAGTACAAATGTACCAATAAAAATAGTCGCCGGTATAGAACGTGTTAAATAGCTAGTACAGTATTCAGGTTACATACTATTATTTCATGAAGTTGTATATTGCAATGATTACAGTACTTAAATAGGTTGTCTGGGATTTTTTTTATTTTTACTTAGGCTTGCAGATGTTGACAACAACAAACACACCAATAATCACCAGATCTGTCTCTCTGCCTTTGCTTCAGTCTTTGTTGATGGGCTGCAGTATTACTGTCATGACTACAGGACACATGACTGATGCAGCCACTGACAGTAGTCAATGGCTCATGATAGTTACATTTGCATCAAGGCTGAGTCCAGTAGGTACGTGCTCTGTATTGTTGATGTTACCATTACAGCCAATCAAAAAGTACCAGAGCAGTGGTACAGAAGCAGTGCTAGACCTTGGGAGGGTGAGTTTGCTAGTCTCAACATCTGCAAACATTCCTGGACAACCCCTTTAAAAGATCCAAAAGAGCAAGTAAACATGAACTGACATACTCAAAGTTCACAGATCAACAATGGGTTCAGGTCTGTAAGTTCACAGTTCTTCATCTGTGTCACCAAATTCCATCCCTATTCTTATAGGAGCAGCAAGTAGAGATGTGTGGATATGAAGCAATTCCAATTTGTCATATTACAGCAAATTTATTTCCTGCCAATTGAATGTCCCTTATTGAAATTAAAATGTATGATGTTGAAAGAAAACAAAAATAATGAATACCTTTCCTGTCCGCTGTCGACTATATGGTCAACAGCATCCTTTCTTATCATCACTGCACTGATACCCCAGGCATCTTTACGCTAGGCCAGAACTTCTGGCCACGACCAGTCTAGGAAGTCACTGTAAATGAGCATCATAAGCCCATGACGCAGATCATGACATCATAACACGGTACAAGGTGTCCTGAGCCTGGTCGCTTTCAGAAGTCCCTGCCTAGCGTAAAGAGGGTTTCAGTGTGCCACGGTGGTAAGAAGGGAGACAGAGGACTGTACTTGACAAAATGAGCAGTGGAGGTGGCCGAGGGTTAGGTGATTATTGTTTCCTTTTAACCAACTGTGTGCACTCTACAGTTCAGCAAAATGGTTGCCATTTTGCTGAATTCACGTGTAGTGAATTGGGAAAAAATCTGCAGTTTGAAGAATACAGATTGTTGTAAGATTTGAGTAGAGTTAAGTTCCAGTCTAATAAATTTTGCTCATCTCTAGCAGCAAGCATTATTGCCCCCCATACACATTAGATCACAGTCAGCTGAACAATGGTTTGGCTGATCGTTCAGCCAGCCGCTATCTCGGCCAACTTTCCCATACACACGATCACTTGTTTGGACAAGCCCTCCTGTCTTCTCTATGGCAGACCTGCTGCCAGATATGTATGATGGCTGCTTATCTCAGGAAGAAGAAAAGGATGGGCAGAATTGGACTTGCTGGATCGTTAACTCCAACAATCAACTGTCCATGACTTCCATACATATTACACAGAGGGCCGAACCCACCATTATCGCCGGGTATGGCCAACATTAAAAAATACAGCAAAAAAGGCAGAAATCCTTACCTGCCCAGGCCTCCAAACAAATCAGGATGCAGTGGACCCATATAGTTAAGACGGCGGCAACACAGGTGCAAGAATACCGATGAGACAACCGCTCACATCCTACCAATCCATGGAGGGGGCGGTTGCTTGGTATATTAATGCACAATGAAGACTTGCATGCAGCGCTGTTCACACTATGGCAATGCACAGCATCCAGGTTAACAACCTATTAGTTACAGTCCACAAATTGAAAAAATAGATATCCGGCACCGTTGTGTGAAAAAAAATTACCCTAAATTTCCGCACATGTATTTTTCTCCACATTAATTAAAAAACACCTTAATCCCACTTACAACGGGTGCTCAATCCCATAATGGAAAAACAGAACATTTCATTGTAGAGAAGAGAAAAAGCAGGATGGCACTCATCGTTCATAAGAATCAAATCACTTTATTTCACATACACAGGGCATCGGCATAGGCATGGGAGCAATGTGCTGGAAGACGGACAACAGCCGTTTCGCGCTCAATGCGCTTCAACAGGTCCTGAGTGCAAAACAGCTGTTTTCCATCTTCCAGCACATTGCTCCCATGCCTATGCCGATGCCCTGTGTATGTGAAATAAAGTGATTTGATTCTCATGAACGGTGAGTGCCATCCTGCTTTTTCTCTTCTCTACAATGAACCTATTAGTTACGCCCTTCTATTAGATTAGGCAGGCTGCCCAGCGCTATCAAAATGCATCCCATGTGAACAGACACCACAGTTTACAAGACCAAATGGGCCCAACTGCACCCTGAAAAATGATGTGCAAAAGCCACATAAAAATTGTGAGGTATTAGTTGTTATTTTGGCCAAAATACGTAAGCTCGTAATCCTCATCTCGGATCCCCACGCTTACGAGTCTCTAATCTTTTTTGCCGTATTTTTGAATTTTTGGAGGATTTTTAAGTCCTCTTTTTGTGCTATTGCTGTTTTGCAGTATGGCCAACATTAGTCTAATATGTATGGGGGGCTTTACCTCGACAGGAGTGAGAAGTGTGAGCAGATTATGATGTATCTTATTTGATGCCACTCTACTAAGAGCAATGTCTCTTAATGACGCTGCTCCTCCTGGGTGTCGTCTTGATTATTTCCTCTAAACTTATCTCACTAAAGGGGGTTTTACACATAGCGATATCGCTAGCAATATCGCTATAACGTCACCGATTTTGTGACGTTATAGCGATATTGCTAGCGATATCGCTATGTGTGATACTTACCTCCGACCGGCTCCCCCGCTGTCTGTCGCTCATCGCGCGAGATCGCGTGGCTCCATTTCTCGTCGTTTGCTTCCTGCTGGGCTTCCTGCTGTGTGGAGACGAGTGACGCGTGGACACGGGCGGGAGGACGTCAGGATCACCGCGTCTGAAAGGTAAGTAACGACCGCTAGATCGCTGCTGCATCGCTGTGAGATCTTCCTGTGTGGAAGCTCACTAGCGATCATTTAGCGATGCACCAGCGATCCTGACCGCGTCATATCGCTGGTCGGATCGCTGGTGCATCGCTAAATGTAAAAGGGCCTTAACTTTACTCCTAATTCCCCTACAACTCCCAAGACCCTAATAGCCCTTTGTCCATAGCACTCACAGAATAGCATTGTCCATTCACTTAAAGGAATTGGTCATCTGACCTTTTTGTTTTATACTTAAATGCTTGTATTTTGGGCCTAAAATCTCCTTTGCCATTTGGTTTCATTACAAAATTTGCACCATTTCGCTTTTACAGGCTCTTTGTTTCCCTGCACATTCAACTTTAATGTAGTTTGTAGCCATATATCTGATGAGAAGAAAATAATAAAAAGAGATTCATGAACTTTCCTGTTACTGTCAGAATGAGCTCACTGACAGATTCTCAGGTAAAGAGGTTGCCACATTCTCTTGTTACTGCAGTTTCCTCACGCACTGACCAGACCTTTTATCCATACAATGGAAGCTGATGGAGGAGCATGAGACCAGACCGGTCCATCAGCCTCCTCCAATTATAAAATGCCTCACATAGGAAAGCTTTTTTATTGGATTCAAACTATTTTTTCTATTTTGCTGGTGCCACTGGCGAGTAGTCATATTTGGGCCAATTTTTGGCTATTTCATGCTAGTTTGAAGCAGCTCGAGTCAAATTGGGAGCAAATGTGGAGGGGACAATCCGCATCTAGACCCAGCTATCAAAGTCAACAAAAGTGTGGGTAATTTTTAGAAAAGTAAAGCTACTCGAGTCAATGGCTGAATTAGCATTTCTGGTAAGATGGCCAGAGGCGCACGCCACAGAGGAGATGCGCCAAATACATGAAGTAATGTATGCCTCTTAAAGGAATTTGGCTCATCGTATTCCAGCTAGCCCTTCACTAAGACTGGCGTGTGAGTACATGTGAACGGGGTGGTAGCCATAGGCAAGTGTCATGTGTGTCCAACACTCCGGCACGTTACAGACAATTGTGGGTCCTCGCTGGTGTTAGTGGTATGAGGGCCTTGTGTCCAAGCATGAGTTCCACAGATCAATAAAGCAGACTTGTGTTCAAACATGGGAAAATTACTGAACTTGATAAGGTTTATGTTCAAGGAATAGCGAGTACTCTTAAGCACATTTCATTCACAGCAAGAAGCCTTTCCACATACATTGTTTCCTTCCATTGTAGTCTACTCCAGGGTCAGTATAGCACACTGTTTTGCCCTACTTCATCACAGCATAGCTTGAAGAACAATAAGACTCACCCCCCATTTTCGTCCAAATTTTTGGAGGAAAAAAGTGGGTTTATAGTCCAAAAAATATGGTATGTCTTTCATGCATCACATCACTATACATTATAATACCTTACATTACCACATTACCAATGTTACATTACCTATAGCACTGAGATGACTGATCTTCTGTACTGCACCACAGTACTGTATGCACAGGAGAGTTGATAGATCCTCTGTACTGCACCACAGAGGAGAGATGACGTAGCCTCTGTACTGCACTGCACAGGAGTGCTGACAGAATCTCTGTAGTGCAACGCACAGGAGAGTTGAGTGAACCTCTTTATTGCACCACACAAGAAAGCTGACAGAGCCTCTATACTGCATGGCACAGAAGAGCTGACAGATCCTCTGTACTGCACCACATAGGAGAGCTGACAGATCTTCTGTACTGCACCACACAGGAGAGCTGACAGTGCCTCTGTACTGCACCTCAAAGGAGAATTGAAAGATACTCTGTACTACAACGCAAAAGAGAGCTGACAGATCCTGTCTACTGCACCGCATAGGAGAGCTGACAGTTCCTCTGTACTACATAGCACAGGAGAGCTGACAGAGTCTCTGTAGTGCAACACACACAAGAGGTGACAGATATTTATTACACCACACAGGAGAGCTGGAAGATCCTCTGTATTACACCATACAGGAGAGCTGGAAGATCCTCTTTATTACACCAAACAGGAGGGGTGGAAGATCCTCTTTATTAGATCACACAGGAGAACTGGAAGATCCTCTTTATTACACTGCACAGGAGAGCTGGAATATCCTCTTTATTACACTGCACAGGAGAGCTGGAATATCCTCTTTATTACACCACAAAGGAGAGCTGGAAGATCCTCTTTATTACACCACACAGGAAAACTGGAATATCCTCTTTATTACACCACAGGAGAGCTGGAAGATCCTCTTTATTACATTACACAGGAGAGGTGGAAGATCCTCTTTATATCACCACATGGGAAAGTAGGAAGATCCACTTTATTACACCACACAGAAGAGCTGGAAGATCCTCTTTATTACACCACACAGGAGAGCTGGAATATCCTCTTTATTAAACCACAAGAGAGAGCTAGCAGCTCTTTTTTATTACACCACACAGGAGAGCTGGCAGATCCTTTTTATTACACCACACAGGAGAGCTGGTAGATCCTTTTTATTACACCACACAGGAGAGCTCGCAGATCTTTTTTATTACAACATACAGGAGAGCTGGAAGATCCTCTTTATTACACTACACATGAGAGCCGGAACATCCTCTTTATTACACTACACATGAGAGCCGGAACATCCTCTTTATTACACCACACATGAGAGCTGGAACATCCTCTTTATTACACCACACAGGAGTGCTGGCAGATCCTTTTTATTATACCTCACAGGAGAGCTGGAAGGTCCTCTTTATTACAATATGCAGAATGGCAACAGGTCCTTTTTACTCTACTGCATAGATGAGCTAACATACCTTTTCTCGATGTGAAAGTGACCAAAGGGTATGCTCACAGAATCGTTTGTGTAAGAGAAGTCTTAAAGAGGTTGCCCACTACTTTATCATTGATGACCTATCCTTAACACTAGGACTACTGGACTCGTGACCCCGCCTAGAACTACTGAAAGGAGTCATTTTGACTCCTTGCTTGTTTTCGTTTATTTTTAGAGTTTCATTTGTGGTTATTTATTAATAATTATATTTTTGTAATGTATTATTATTGTGAGATCCAACAGTAATGCTTTTGATTGTTTTTTTCTGCTTTTCTTATTTTTCTACAGAAAATAACAATAATTATAATAGACGTTTTTCAAACATTTTTTTTATTCAAGTGCACACATATAAACAACAACTGAAGAACAAAAAGCAGAGAAAATGTAGGTGGAGGAGCATAAAAATGAAAATATGGCGCAGAATTCACCTTCTAAACATTTGGTGTTTCGCATTTTAGGCATTGCCTTTGATTTATGGCAGTACATTGCCCACACAAAGACTTACCACAAGTCTTACAATTGCCGACAGATCTATTTTTCTTGCACTTTTCTTTGATCTGGCAAAATTTTGTTTGAACCATCACTTCTGAGCATGTAGAAACTTGGGACGTGGAACCCTTTTCCCTATCTGTGACATAAGGACCACTGAACTCTCTCACAAGCGTTTGCAAAAATGCCTTGCGTGACATTTTTTGGTGGGTAAACTCCTTGAATATTATCCATGCATTTATACCCGCAAAGTCTAAGGCATTTTCAAATGCATGAACAGGCCATCTCCTTGTGCATGTTCGTGTGGTATATTTTCGTGCCATCTGATCCACTACATTTACTCCATATTTTGTTTCATTGTAAAACTTTACCGTTTCTGGAGTTTTTTTAGCGGAATCAGATGCAACAACAACATCTGGATGGACGGAACTCAAAATGACAACATTTTTGTTGGGCTTTCCTTGATATACTGTAAGTGTAAAATTGTCTTCATTTCTAAACACTTTAGTGTTGTACAATTCCTCTTTCATGGATTTTATTTCTTTAGGCACTTTTCGCCTTATCTTGTTCAGTGTTCCCACGATGGTTGTTCCTTTGCTTTTTAGCTGTTTAGCTAATTTTACTGCAGTAAAATAATTATCGGTTGTAACATTGCGACCTTTTTTCAAAAACGGGTCCAATAACTTCATTACCACATGGTCAGCTAAACGGTCCTCAGCACGGCATGTGTCATCTTTGCCTAGATAAGGGAAGCCATTTGCCAGATATTTGCTCTCCTTATCAACAGCTAGCCAATATTTGTGGCCATATTTATCTGGTTTGGAAGGCATGTACTGCGTGAATGGACACCTAGTTTTGCTTGGGAAAAGTTGCTCATCCACCGTTATGTATGGGCCAGGTTTGTAACACGCAATACAATTTTCAATAAACCTGTCCCACACAGTAGAAAATAGAGCAAACTTGTCCATTTGCAGTCTCTCCGATCGAGTAGATTTCTCATCAAATCTGAGAAACCTCATAATTTCAACAAAGCGGTCCCTAGACATTGTCGCTTTGCAAAACGGTATTCCCCAGTCATTACACCAAATACTGCTAATCGAGTGACGGTTCGTGCCAGATATTCCACGAGCATAGAATATCGCAATGAATGCATCTAGCTCCTCATCGGATAGAGTAAACTGTAAATTATTGTTCCTGCATGCTTCTGCAAGCGTACAGTTCTTTATATGTGTCAATATATATGAATCAAAAAATAAACGCCATGCGCTCAAAGGACTATCGATAATGATATTTCTTCTGGCGTATCCTGTAGGGCCAGGTGCTTCTCGAAGAATATTTTGGCTGGCACGCCTACCAGGCAAGTGTTCTCCAATTTCAACAGGTTTCCATTGAATACCATCCGCTGAAACTAGTATTCCTTCAGATTCGCCTTCTCTGGTGTTTGTTGTTGCATTACCTTCGCCGCCATCGTTATCTGTTGTTCTTTCATTTCTGGGACGTTTTGCTGATTTTTTCTGTCCACGACCAGGAGGATGGTCACGAGGCAACATAACTGCATGAGCCCGATCCCCAGTTGATGTGCTTGGAATATCTGGAAAAAAGTTGATGAATATTTAGAATTTTTGTTTTGTAAGGGTCCGTGCACACTGGCTGGATTAGCGGCGGAATATCCGACCGGATATTCTCACCACAATCCGGCCCGTACCTGCCCGCTCAGGTACAGAGCGGAGTTTCATACCTGAAGCTCCGCTCCGAACCCCGGGCTGGAGCCGCTGTCTGGGACGGAGCCGTGCTCGCGCGTAAGCAAGCGCTGCTCTGTCCCTGACAGCGGCTCCAGCCCGGGGTTCGGAGCGGAGCTTCAGGCATGAGCGGGCAGGTACGGCCTGTATTGCGGCAAGAATATCCAGATGGCTATTCAGCCAGAATTCTGCTAGTGTGCACAGGCCCTAACTCAGTGTGTGGAAGAACAAATAAATACACATAACTACTTACCTTCTGGATTTGTTCCTTCTGAGTCTTCAGATTCACTTGATATGTTCTGAGGAATGAAATCTTCATCACTGTCAGAATCAAATACATGTTCCTTCAATTCGGATTCGGATTCATCCTCCGGTATGGATTGCAAAGTAGCCAGAATATCCTGAGGCTTTATCAAACGTCTTCTCTCCATATTCCTCACAAATTCCATAATTCTATATAGTTCCCTGCTGAAAAATAGAAATGAAATGAAAACTAAAAGAAATAATAACTGTTCTGCCACCTTCAAAAGTAGGTGGGCTGAATCAGTTGACAGACAGCTAAACTATTTCATAACAATTCATACCTGTATGAGTCTTCAGAGCTCCTATGTCTGCGTCTGTTCTCTTTGTCTCTTCAGCTGAACTGAAAGTAAAGTTACTATCCAGAATACTGTCTCCTGCTAGGACCTTAGAAAAACACCACCCTTCATTAGCATAAGATAAGAGCCTAGAGTAAACAAGCTATTTTGTTCAGTATTACACAGTAATACAAGCAGGTAAAACACAAGGAAAATGTGAAAAGTTGACATGTAAATTGAACTACATCTATATGAACATCAGGGTAAATAAGACAGAGTGAAAAAATTATGCACAAAACTTTATAGCAACATTTAGTGACAAAAGGACCTCAAAATATAGTAGGGAGTCAAAATGACTCCCTTCAGTAGTTCTTGGTAAATTTTGAAAAAAACGCGCAAATTTTTCACCAAAATTATTTATTCTCACAAAATCTTTTTTCACATCATATTTGAGGAAAAGTCACCGAGTTTCAAGCCGGAATTCTGAAAAATGTAGTCACAGAAGAGAAATAAAAAACGAAAGGAGTCAAAATGACTCCATCAGTAGTTCTAGTGTTAAGATAGGTCCTCAATGTCTGATCGATTGGGATCTGACACCAGACCCCCCTGCCAATCAGCTTTTCTCTGTGTTGGCGGATGTAGGAGTCACATGTGCAATACCCTGTCAGACGACGGAGCAGCTCCGCAATTGAGAAGTTCCGGTTGGCAGCCACTGACAATGAGAACAGCTGATCAGCAGGGGTGCCAGGTGTCAGACTACAACCATTTAAGCATTGAACATTGCTGACCTATCCTATTGATAAAGTAATGGACAACCTCTTTAAAATATATACAGAGGACATCTGGGCATTTTTTTGAGCGTTTTGTCAGCATTAATATGTAAAAAAAAACACTAGCATTTTACGAATTGTTTTATGAATGTCAAAAGACTTCATAAAACTGTCCAGAAAAAGCTCAAAAAATGCCTAAAAGAAACATTTTTCGAAACCACTAACAAAGATACATTAACGAAAACACTTCTGGATAAAAAAAGGCCGTCATTTCCTGAAACAGTTTCAGCTTTAAAACCTCATAGTTGTTGTCTGCCTAAACAAAATGTACATCTTTAGCATGTCTTGACCCTATCTGATGATCATTGTGAACAGGTAATGTGATATTTATTATAAAATACCATTTTATTTAATCCTTTTATTAAATGTTTGAGACAATCCATTTTAGGGCTCATTAACATGTCAGTTTTTGTTGTATGTATGTCATCCATTTTTTTACGAACAGGATATAGACACATTAATTTCATTTAATTGGCTCAGAAACACATTTTTTTCCAAGGCAATGAGACACAAAAAAAAAAGTTGCAGACATTGACTTTTGATTCGATTAGTGATCAAAGTCACTCATTCCAATAAATGGTTGAAAAAATGGCACTTGGATGCAATCCTTGTATAACCTGATGGTCTTTTTTTTCAGCTGATAGGAGAAGCTTTTAATTTTTTTTTATATGTTGCCTTAGGGTTCATTCACACGTCTGATTTTTCCCACATACGAGAAAAACGGACCTATTATTCTGATCAGTCTTTGATCAGAGTTTGATCAGAGTGTGGTACGAGAGTCAATTGTTTATCTTGCATGTGGAGAAATTAAGAAAAAAAAAGTTTCTCCACCTTCTCCATTCGCAGAAATTCATAAACATGTGAAGGGCCCCATAAACTTTCACAAGTACGAGTGCTATGTGTAAAAAACAAGAGTAGACTCATACGTGAAAATCAAACATCTGAATGTACCCTCAGGCCACGTTCACATGAGCGTATGAAAATTGGACAATATTCACTCATATTGTAATCTATATTCCATCCATATGCCATCTGTGTGTCATCCATTGTCTTTTAGGCCAGGTTCATATTGCGTTAGAGCAGTCTGTTCAACGCATGCGTTAAACGGACTGCGCTAACGCTACTCTGTTTTCTGATCGCGTTATGCGATCGCGCTAGCTGCGCTAGCAGTGACGGACCCTCGAACGCTGCAGACCACGTCCGAGAGTCCATCACAGAATGACGGCACATCGCTAACGCATGCCGCTTATGACATGCGTTAGTGATGCGCTCAGCTATAGCAGTCTAGGGGTGCGTTAACGCATCCGTTACATAGCGTTAATGCTGCCACGTTACGGATGCATTAAATGCAGCCCCCTAACGCAATATGAACCTGGCCTTACATGTGTATGGCACATGTTTTTATGCATTGGCAATGAAAAAAATTGGCAAGAATAAATACAGTTTCCTATGTTAATGATAACAATGTATCCATACAAATCGTATGCTATACGGATGATCCAAAAGGGAACATTTTTTTTTGCGCATCCATAGACTTGAATGGATGAGTCTCATCCAAAATATGAAAAATAATAGTGCATGCTGCAAATTTTTCCCCCTGGAAACTCAGTTTATGTTAACAAATTGCCATCTGTACATCCCTATGATATAACATTGGTTGGGTGCTTTTCGTGTGCTATGTAATTCTAACATGGACAGCACATGTATGTAAAATAACGTCATCTGAACGAGCCCTCTATCAACAGGCAATGATCAATAATCACATTTTGCAATAAGACTAGGTAGTTTTATATTAAAGGCCTATCCTTAGGTTAGATGATCAATATCTGATATGTGTGGGTGCGTCACCTGGCACCCCCACCAATTAACTGTTTCCCGTGCTGGCGGTGGGATGTACTCCGTTAACTGTATAGTGGCCACAACTGGATACTGCACATTAGTGGCTGCACATACCCCTGTATTCAAATAATTAAGGGTGTATCTGTAGTACCTCGCTGTGGCCATTACACGGTTGATGGAGCTGTGCCGTTCCGCTCCACAATGGAGCACATCCAGCAGCCTATCGCATCGGGAACGGCAGATTGACAAATGCCTGATGTTACACCGCCACTGATATTTATTACCTATCCTAATATAAGGCCATCACTATAAACGTACCAGACAACCCTTTTAACTCAAAAAGGTGCTTACAAAAAAAAAACATCTTGGACCTTGCTAAGTGATTTTTTATTTTCTTCTGTAGGAACAAAAAGTCATGGTATACTACTGCCATTGATCCCATGCTGTGACGCACTAAAGGAAAAACAAAAAGTAACTGTGGGTTGCCTTCTTAAAGATGCTATACCGCTTCCTGAAAAGATAGACTGGAGTGAAGGACGTACTAAAGATTCAAAGTCAATGAAACATAATGAACATCCTTCATTGAGCAGTTTTCTGACCCTCACCAATTCAGAATGGGAAAAAAAGCCATTAACCTGCTCTAATAAAGACACACAGAGTGAAATCAAAGGTAAATGTATTATAATGTAAGCTAAATCTGTGTCATCCGTAATCTTGATCTATCTATCTGCAAATGAAATCAAAGCAGCACCGGTATTAAAATGGATTAATAACACATGAGACATGCACAAAAAATAAACAGGTTAGTAAGAAACTGTTCACACCACCCAAAGACTAAGACACAGAAAAAACACACAGTATGACAAACGTGCATGAATACTCTGTTGTAAAATATATATATATATATATATATATATTATATATATATATATAGGCGCATATCCAAAGACAAAAGCCAAATTGACCAAAAGTGTATAATGCAGGAAAGAAATGGCAGTAGAGTTGAGCGACTTTAGTCGGATCGGGTTTCATGAAACAAAATTCGTTTCAGATGAAACTGGTCCGACTAGGGCAAAAAAAGTCGGAGTTTCGTCCGAAACCCGACCCCAATGCAAGTCAATGGGGAATAAAAGTCGGCATTGAGTGGATGAATGTCATCAGCTCAATGCCGACTTTTATTTTCCATTGACTTGCATTGGGGTGGGGTTTCGGACGAAACTCCGACTTTTTTTTGCCCTAGTCGGACCAGTTTCATCTGAAACGAATTTTGTTTCATGAAACCCGATCCGACCAAAGTCGCTCAACTCTAAATGGCAGCACTTCAGCTCCAATTAAATGAAAAATATGGACTTTTCAATAATCATCTTTAGTGTAAATGCAATGTAAATTTTAGCTCCATAAACAATACTGAGCTATCTATCTATCTATCTATCTATCTATCTATCTATCTATCTATCTATCTATCTATCTATCTATCTATCTATCATAATTAAAGAAAATTTGGCAGCACTACCAAGCTGGAGGAAGGCAGAGAAATCTGCCGAAACATTGCTGCTAATGGATCAGTAAGCTAAAGCCATGGTTTTTCCCTTTAATTTTTGGAGTGCTGCCTGTATTTTTCTGATCTATCTCTCTATCTATCAATCTATCTATCTATCTATCTATCTATCTATTATATCTACAGTATCTGTTATCTATTCTATCAGTCAATTTATCTATTATCTATGTATTCTATCAATCTATCTATTCTATCAATATGTATATCTCTATCGATCTATCTTTTATCTCTGTCTATCTATCTATCTATCTGTCTATCTATCTATCTATCTATCTATATCTATCTTTGTATCTCATATATATATATATGTATGTATTTATCTGTCTCATATTTATCTATAGCTATCTACCTATCTATCTATCTATCTATCTATCTCTCTATCTATCATCTATCTATTTATCTATCTATCTATCTATCTATCTACTATCTATCTCATATATCTATCTATCTATCTATCTATCATTTATCTATGTATCTATCTATCTATCTATCTATCTCATATCTACAGTGCCTTGCAAAAGTATTCGGCCCCCTGGAACTTTTCAACCTCTTCCCACACAGACAGCTTCACCAGCGATCAGCACCAGAGACACCGAGCGCGTGGCGTCTGTTACACCGCTCCGCCATACTCACCCGGCCTCCGCTCCCACGCCGCAGTCGCCCTCCACTCCCACGCCGCAGCCTCTCTCCACCCGACGGCCGCGGTGGTCACCTGAGACAGACCCGCGACCGATGCCTTCCCTGCATGCTATGCGCATGCGCCATAGGCCGCGGCCGCGCCTCCTTCCTGCTTCTTATGCTCCGGCTGTGCCCTGACCCGGAAGCACATTTGGACCAATGGCTGACCAGACAGGGCCATATCAGGCCGCTTCCCCCTGAGGGAGGCGCCTGATCGTTGTGTTTCCTGACACTCTGGCCTCGCTCCATCGTGCACACTCTGCTCCTGCAGTTCCTGTCTCGGCTGCTCCTCACAGCAGCTTCTCAGTCCTGCTACCCGTGTTCCTGTCGTCCTACTCCAGTCCTGCCTTGTGTTCCTGCCGTCCTACTCCAGTCCTGCCTTGTGTTCCTGTCGTCCTACTCCAGTCCTGCCTTGTGTTCCTGCCGTCCTACTCCAGTCCTGCCTTCACTGTTCCTGCCGTCCTACTCCAGTCCTGCCTTGTGTTCCTGCCGTCCTACTCCAGTCCTGCCTTCACTGTTCCTGCCGTCCTACTCCAGTCCTGCCTTGTGTTCCTGCCGTCCTACTCCAGTCCTGTCTTCAGTGCTCCTGCCGTCCTACTCCAGTCTCAGTCTTACTCCGGTCCATCCTGAGCCGCCCCTCTCGGTACCGGCTACCGTGGTACTCGAACCCCTGGGCCTGCTCCTAACGGTCCCTGTATAGGGGTCGGTTCCACCTGGCAGCTCGCCCGGGGTCCCTCGGTGCCACGGTCCAGAGGGTCCACTCTCGGAGCTCCCGCTCCTGACCACCCACGCTAACAGTACGATCAGGCCATGGACTCCGCCGGTACTACGGCTGCTACCCAGAAAGAGTTGCTATTCCTACGGGAGAATCAGGGGCGCATTATGTCAATCATGAAGTCGATGGACACCCGTTTGTCGGCCTTACAGGTGGCCGATCCTGGAAATGCCACTCAGCTGGCCAGTCTCCAACAGGAGCTGGGCCAGCAGCAAGATACTCAAACCCACATTTTGTCCTACATGGCCTCCTTTGATAGTCACTTGTCGGCCCTCCAGGCTGCCGCTGCAGTGCCGACTCCTCCCCCTGCGTCTGCTGCTCATCCGACGCCCCGCCTCGCCAAGCCGCCTCGTTTCACCGGGGATCCCAAGCTCTGTAGGGGGTTCTTAAATCAGTGTAGTCTCCACTTTGAATGGCTGCCGCAGCAATATCCCTCGGACCGGGCCAAAGTGGCCTTCATCATGTCCCATCTGGAGGGAGAGGCCCTTTCTTGGGTAAACCCGCTCTGGGAACGTGACGACCCGGTCGTTTCGAGTCTCCCGGTTTTCCTGGATACGTTTCGTAAGGTTTTCGATGAGCCGGGCCGGTTAGCCTCTCTCACTGAGTCACTCTTTAACTTACACCAGGGCTCTCTCACGGTCGGACAGTACGCTATTCGCTTTCGCACTATTTCCTCTGAGCTCGGCTGGAATAATGCAGCTTTGGTGGGGGCATTCTGGCGCGGTCTTTCTAGTAAAATAAAGGATGAACTCGCTGGTCGAGATGCCCCGTCCACCTTAGAGGACCTTATCTCGCTGGCTACCCGCATTGACCTGCGCTTCCTGGAGCGCGCTCGGGAGTCAGTGAGAGACAGGCGCTCCTCCAGGTCAGTTCCTCCTTTCGCTCAGTCGGCCAGCTCACGTTCAGTCGGATCTTCTTCCCTCTCTTCGGGTGAGCCCATGCAGATAGATCATCTCAGGTTGGCCGAGTTACGTCAGAGAGAGAGACGGGCACAAGGTCTGTGCCTCTATTGCGGTCATTCGTCACACTATATCCGCACCTGTCCTAAGAGACAGGGAAACGACTCCACCTAGGTCAGGTAAGAGAGGCCTTCCTAGGTGATGATGATGATTCCTCTCAACCCCTTACGATTTCTGTGCTTTTGGTTTCAGGAGGGAGGCGTGGTTCCGAGGTGGCCTACGTGGATTCGGGCTCAGCGGGTAACTTCATTCGGCCGGAAGAGGTAGACAAATACCAAATTCCTGTAGTCACTCTATCTAACCCAATTCAGATTGCCACCGTGGATGGCAAACCGCTACAGGTGACCGTCACCTTGGTCACTGAAGAGGTGGAATTGCAAATCGGAGCCTTACATCGAGAGAAGATAGCCTTTTACGTTTTACCTAAGCTCTCTCACGCCATTCTACTCGGTCTTCCATGGTTAAGGACTCATCAGCCTGTTCTCGACTGGTCTTCTGGGGAGATACTCCGCTGGAAGCACCCGTGCCAAGCTCGCTGTCTGACTCCTGTCCGCCTGGCGGCCGCTCCACGGTCACCTCCAGACCTCCCGGGTCTTCCTCCAGCTTACAGCTCCTACGCCGATGTTTTTGATAAGAAGGAAGCAGAGGTCCTCCCTCCACACCGGCCGTTTGACTGCCCAATTGAACTTGTTTCTGGTTCAACCCCCCCAAGGGGCAGAATCTACCCTCTGTCTCCCGTGGAGACCACCGCCATGTCCGAGTACGTCCAAGAGAACCTCGCCAAAGGCTTTATACGGAAATCCTCTTCGCCCGCGGGAGCCGGGTTCTTCTTCGTCAAAAAGAAGGACGGGACTCTACGGCCATGCATTGACTATAGGGGCTTGAATGAGATTACCATCAAGAACAGGTACCCTCTTCCACTCATTCCGGAACTGTTTGACCGTCTCAGAGGGGCTCGGGTCTTTACCAAGCTGGACCTCAGAGGAGCCTACAATCTGGTCCGTATCCGTGCAGGTGACGAGTGGAAGACCGCTTTCAACACTCGAGATGGCCATTACGAGTACCTGGTCATGCCCTTCGGTCTTTGCAATGCTCCTGCAGTCTTTCAAGAGTTCGTCAACGAGATCTTCCGGGATCTCTTGTACTCCTGTGTGGTCGTGTACTTAGACGACATCCTCGTCTTCTCGCCGGACCTCTCGTCCCACAGAAAGAGTGTCCGCCTGGTGCTTCAGCGTCTTCGGGAGAACCGTCTGTATGCAAAGATCGAGAAATGTCTCTTCGAACAGACCTCTCTGCCATTTCTGGGATACATTATCTCCGACGCTGGTCTAAGGATGGATCCCGAGAAGTTGTCTGCCATCCTCAAATGGCCTCGCCCCGTCGGATTAAAGGCGATACAACGATTCCTCGGGTTCGCCAACTATTACCGGCAATTTGTCTCCCACTTCTCCGCGATCACAAGACCCATTTCTGTGCTTACCCGTAAAGGGTCTACTTCCAAGGATTGGTCTCCTGAGGCAGAGGAGGCCTTTCTGTCCCTAAAACGGGCTTTCTCCACGGCTCCGGTCCTGCATCGCCCTGAGAGCGATCGACCTTTTGTACTCGAGGTGGACGCTTCCTCGACTGGTGCCGGGGCGGTGCTGTCCCAGAGAACCGCCTCCGGTCGCCTGCACCCTTGTGGCTTCTTCTCGAAGGCCTTTTCTCCATCCGAGTGTAACTACTCAATCGGTGACCGGGAACTTTTGGCCATCAAGTTGGCCTTGGAGGAATGGCGCCACCTCCTGGAAGGAGCTGTCCATCCTTTTGTCATCTTCTCGGACCACAAGAATCTGGCCTATCTCCAGTCTGCCCAGAGACTAAACCCTCGCCAGGCCAGATGGTCTTTATTTTTTGCCCGATTTGATTTCGAGCTCCGATTCCGTCCCGGCAGCAAGAATTCCAAAGCCGACGCCCTGTCCAGGGTCTTCCAACCACACGAATCCACGGAGGAACCGTCACATATCATTGATCCCACTAGGATCATCACCGTGGCTCCAGTGAACTGGCTTACTCCTCCGCCTGGCAAGACGCTTGTGCCAGAGAATCTCAAGCAAAAGGTTCTTCTATGGGGGCACTCCTCCAAACTGGCCGGCCATGCCGGAACTAAGAAGACCCTTGATCTTATCAAACGTCACTACTGGTGGCCCTCACTTCGCCAAGATGTACTCGATTTTGTGGCTTCTTGTCCATCCTGTGCAAAGAACAAGGTACCACGGAGATCTCCGTCTGGCTTGTTGCTTCCGTTGCCTGTCCCTACGGTTCCTTGGGAGAACATCGCCATGGATTTCATCACCGACCTACCCTGCTCTGCGGGCTGCTCAGTCATTCTGGTGGTGGTGGATCGTTTTTCCAAGATGGCTCACTTCATCCCTCTGCCCGGTCTTCCCTCAGCGCCGGAGCTGGCCGAGATCTTCATTCATCAAGTCTTCAGGCTTCATGGACTACCTCGACGCATTGTGTCTGACCGAGGGGTTCAGTTTACCTCCAAGTTCTGGCGTTCGCTTTGTAAGCTTATGAACGTTTCCCTCGACTTCTCCTCGGCCTACCATCCACAGTCCAACGGACAAGTAGAGCGTACCAACCAGACGCTTACGGGATACTTACGCCACTTCTCTAACGCCCACCAGAACGATTGGGTCAGCTTACTCCCCTGGGCAGAGTTCGCTTATAACAACCATGCTGGTGAGTCTTCGGCCAAGTCTCCGTTTTTCATTGTTTTTGGCAGACATCCTGGTGTCCCTCTTCCGATAACCCCTGCCTCTGAGGTACCCGCGGCCAATGCCTTGTCCTCGGAATTTTCTAAGATTTGGGCTGAGACCAACACATCACTCAAGAGATCCGCTGATCAGATGAAGAACTATGCAGACAAAAAGAGGTTGGATTCTCCTCCGTATCGTGTTGGCGACAAGGTCTGGCTCTCCTCCAAATTCGTCCGACTAAAACTGCCCTCCTACAAGTTGGGTCCACGCTACATCGGTCCGTTTGAAATTCTGGGACGTATTAACGAAGTTGCCTACAAATTGAGGTTGCCTGCTTCGCTCCGGATCCCAAACACCTTTCACGTCTCTCTCCTGAAGCCTGTGGTGCTGAATCATTTCCATTCCTCGCTTGATCTTGGTCCTCAGCCGGTGGGTGCCGACAACGTTTTTGAAGTGCAGGACATCCTCGCTGTGAAAAGGGTTAGAGGTAGGACTTTCTTTCTCGTTGATTGGAAGGGCTTTGGTCCTGAGGAGAGATCCTGGGAGCCTCGGGAGAATATTAATGCTCCCCGTATCCTCAAGAGGTTTCTTGTTAATCTCCGGGGGGGGCGGCTTAGGGGAGGGGGTACTGTTACACCGCTCCGCCATACTCACCCGGCCTCCGCTCCCACGCCGCAGTCGCCCTCCGCTCCCACGCCGCAGCCTCTCTCCACCCGACGGCCGCGGCGGTCACCTGAGACAGACCCGCGACCGATGCCTTCCCTGCATGCTATGCGCATGCGCCATAGGCCGCGGCCGCGCCTCCTTCCTGCTTCTTATGCTCCGGCTGTGCCCTGACCCGGAAGCACATTTGGACCAATGGCTGACCAGACAGGGCCATATCAGGCCGCTTCCCCCTGAGGGAGGCGCCTGATCGTTGTGTTTCCTGACACTCTGGCCTCGCTCCATCGTGCACACTCTGCTCCTGCAGTTCCTGTCTCGGCTGCTCCTCACAGCAGCTTCTCAGTCCTGCTACCCGTGTTCCTGTCGTCCTACTCCAGTCCTGCCTTGTGTTCCTGCCGTCCTACTCCAGTCCTGCCTTGTGTTCCTGTCGTCCTACTCCAGTCCTGCCTTGTGTTCCTGCCGTCCTACTCCAGTCCTGCCTTCACTGTTCCTGCCGTCCTACTCCAGTCCTGCCTTGTGTTCCTGCCGTCCTACTCCAGTCCCGCCTTCACTGTTCCTGCCGTCCTACTCCAGTCCTGCCTTGTGTTCCTGCCGTCCTACTCCAGTCCTGTCTTCAGTGCTCCTGCCGTCCTACTCCAGTCTCAGTCTTACTCCGGTCCATCCTGAGCCGCCCCTCTCGGTACCGGCTACCGTGGTACTCGAACCCCTGGGCCTGCTCCTAACGGTCCCTGTATAGGGGTCGGTTCCACCTGGCAGCTCGCCCGGGGTCCCTCGGTGCCACGGTCCAGAGGGTCCACTCTCGGAGCTCCCGCTCCTGACCACCCACGCTAACAGCGTCGCTGTGTTCGTTAGTTACCAGCGCGCTGATGCAGGGAGCTGGTAACTAACGTACACATCGGGTATCTAAGGGACGCACGTCCCTTGGATACCCGATCTGTACGTTAGTTACCAGCAGATCGCTGGTCTCCCGCCTGTCACATGCAGTGATGCGTGCTGGCCAGCAGGAGACCAGCGACAAAAGAAATGTCTAGCGGTTTCCTACAGCGAACAGCGATACCGGCAGGGGGGCCGGTCGCTGATCGCTGTCACACACAGCGATCTCGCTGGTGAGATCGCTGTTGTGTCACAAAACTTGTGACTCGGCAGCGATCTCGCTAGTGAGATCGCTGTGTGTGACGGGGCCCTTAGACCTCATCTTCACCCGCCTCTGTTCCCTATCTAATCTCACAACCTCTCCCTTCCCCCTATCTGACCACCATCTACTCACCTTCTAATCCTTGTCCCTCTCACCTGCCCCCCACGTCCAGCCACTAGCACATCCTCCCAGAAACCTCGCACACCTAGACATTCACAGACTCTCTGACTCTCTTCTACCTCTGTCCTCCATATCTTCACTCCACAACACGGACAGTGCCACCGCTTTCTACAACGCTACCCTCACATCAGCCATAGACTCAGTTGCCCCTCTCATGCATGGCAAAGTGCGACACTCCAATAGGCAACCCTGGCACAACAACCTCACCAAAAAACTTTGACAAGCATCCAGGGTCACGGAGCGGCGTTGGAAGAAAGCACGCCAGCCAGACGACTTCACTGCTTTCAAACAAGCTACACTTGCCTTTAAATCAGCCCTCACCTCTGCTAAACAGACCTATTTCACAAACCTTGTATCTTCACTATCCCACAACCCAAAACAACTGTTCAGCACATTCAACTCACTCCTCCGTCCACCACTGCCACCTCCAACTCCCCTCATCTCTGCTGAGGACTTTGCCACCTACTTCAAAAACAAGATTGACCAAACAAGGCAAACTTTTACAGTTCCACCACCCCAACCGCTCCACATACCAGACCTCTGCCCTTCCCTAATAACCTCCCTCTCCATCATCACTGAAGGAGAGCTTACTCATCTCCTTTCCAAATCATACCTCACCACCTGTGCACTTGACCCCATCCCTTCCCACCTGCTTCCCAACCTCACTAACATGATCATTCCAGCCCTAACCCATCTCTTCAACCTATCCATAACTTCTGGTACCTTCCCCTCTGCCTTCAAATATGCCACCATAACACCCATCCTCAAAAAAATCAAACCTTGACCCAACTGCTCTGCCCCGCTATCGCCCCATATCACTGCTCCCGTTTGCTTCCAAACTCCTTGAACAGCATGTCCATGCTCAACTTTCCTCCCACCTCTCATCTAACTCCTTCCTTGACATCCTGCAATCTGGCTTCCGCCCACACCACTCCACTGAAACTGCCCTGACCAAAATTACTAATGACTTACTCACAGCCAAAGCTAACAGACTGTTCTCCATCCTCCTCCTTCTTGACCTGTCCTCTGCCTTTGACTCAGTTGACCACTGCCTACTGCTACAGATTCTTACTTCCCTTGGCATAAAAGACCTCGCCTTGTCCTGGATTTCCTCATACCTTTCTGACCGCACATTCAGCGTTTCCTACTCCCACACTACCTCCTCATCCCGCCCCCTCTCTGTTGGAGTCCCCCAAGACTCTGTCCTGGGCCCCTACTTTTTTCCATCTATACTCTTGGCCTAGGACAACTCATAAAGTCCCATGGCTTCCAGTACCACCTGTATGCAGATGACACTCAGATCTACCTCTCTGGCCCAGATGTCACCTCTCTGCTATCCAGAATCTCAGAGTGTCTATCAGCCATATCCTCCTTTTTCACCTCTCGCTTCCTAAAATTCAACATAGACAAAACTGAACTCATTATCTTTCCTCCATCTCACGTATCTTCCCTACCTGATCTATCTATTATTGTAAATGGCATCATGCTCTCTCCCGCACCTGAAATCCGCTGCCTTGGAGTAACTCTCGACTCTGCCCTGTCCTTCAAACCGCATGTCCAATCTCTTGCCACCTCCTGTCGCCTCCAACTCAAAAATATTTCCAGAATCGTCCCTTCCTCAGTCCTCAATCTACTAAAACTCTTGTACATGCCCTCATCATCTCCTGCCTTGACTACTGCAACACTCTCCTCTGTGGCCTCCCTGCTAACTCTCTTGCACCACTCCAGTCTGTCCTCAATTCTGCTGCCCGACTAATCCACCTCTCTCCTCGCTACTCCCCTGCCTCTCCCCTCTGCAAATCCCTCCATTGGCTCCCAATTCCCCAACGAATCCAGTTCAAACTTCTAACACTGACCTACAAAGCCATCCACAACCTTTCCCATCCCTATATCTCTGAACTAATCTCCCAATATCTTCCCTCACGTACTTTTCGATCCTCCCAAGACCTCCAACTCTTCTCCACACTTATTCGTTCCTCACACAACCGCCTCCAAGATTTCTGCCGAATATCCCCTGTCCTCTGGAATGCCATGCCTCAACACGTCCGATTATCCACTACCCTCGGATCCTTCAAATGGAACCTGAAAACCCATCTTTTCAGGAAAGCTTACAGACTGCAATAACCTTTCTGCCGCCTCATCACCACCAGAGCTGCTGCACCCCCGACCTTCTGTCTTTTCCCCGCTATCCCGTAGAATGTAAGTCCGCAAGGACAGGGTCCTCTCCCCTCTGTACCAGTCTCATTGTAAATTTGTTGTGGAAACTTGTTTACTGTTAACTATATTTATAACTTTGTATGTAACCCCACTTCTCATGTACAGCACCATGGAATTAATGGCGCTATATAAATAAATAATAATAATAATCATGTTTCAAACATAAAGATACCAAATGTAAATTTTTGGTGAAGAATCAACAAGTGGAACACATTTGTGAAGCTGAGCGAAATTTATTTGTTATTTTAAATTTTTATGGAAATTCAAAAACTGAAAAGTGGGGCATGCAATATTATTCGGCCCCTTTAACTTAATACTTTGTTGCGCCACCTTTTGCTGCGATTACAGCTGCAAGTCACTTGGGGTATGTCTCTATCAGTTTTGTACATCGAGAGACTGAAATTCTTGCCCATTCTTCCTTGGCAAACAGCTCGAGCTCAGTGAGTTTTGATGGAGATCGTTTGTGAACAGTAGTTTTCAGCTCTTTCCACAGATTCTCGATTGGATTCAGGTCTGGACTTTGACTTGACCATTCTAACACTTGGATACATTTATTTGTGAACCATTCCATTGTAGATCTTGCTTTATGTTTGGGATCATTGTCTTGTTGGAAGACATCTTCGTCCCAGTCTCAGGTCTTTTGCAGACTCCAACAGGTTTTCTTCAAGAATGGTCCTGTATTTGGCTCCATCCATCTTCCCATCAATTTTAACCATCTTCCCATCTTACCATCTACCGCGCGCCGAATTTTGGCTCATCTTTCATCGTTTTTAAGAAATCTCAATATGGAAGAGGCCAGGAGCCATTTGGTGAGCTGCATTTCTTGCTACATGTTCACAGACTTACCAGTGGAAAAGCCAAACTTCACATGCCACAAATGCAAGCTTGTGTCCCTGTTGGAGGAAAAGTTGCAAAATCTCGAAGAGAGGTTAGCTACGTTGAAGACCATTAAGGAAGGTGAAGAGTTTTTAGACAGAGCAGAATTATCTCTTCATGTTACAGGAAAAGAAGAAATTCGAAGTACACCTGAAGAAACAGAGGAATGGAGACATGTGACCCAGAGAAGCAGGAGGATCAGGAGGCAGTCAGCACCCATACTTCTCAGTAACCAGTACCAGGCTCTTACACAGGAGAGCGATGAAGAAATACATCAGGATAAGACTTTGCCCACAAACAGCAGCCTTGTACGCCTTCAGAGTCCTCCTGGATGGAGAAAGAAAAATGTTGTGAAGAAGAAACGGAGAGTGGTGGTCATGGGGGATTCCCTGTTGAGAGGAACAGAGGCTGCTATCTGCAGACCGGATATAACTTCAAGACAAATGTGCTGTCTTCCAGGTGCAAAAATTAAAGATGTGACTGACAGGATATCAGGACTCCTCAGACCTACAGATGACTACCCATTCCTGCTACTATATGTGGGGACAAATGACACTGCAAGAAACGACCTGGAAACCATCTCCAGAGACTTTGAAGACTTAGGCAAGAAAGTGAAAGAACTGGGAGCGCAGGTGGTCTTCTCTTCTATCCTCCCAGTGGATGGCCATGGAACAAGGAGGTGGAATAAGATTCTGCAGGTGAACAACTGGCTACGTCGATGGTGCCATCAGCAACGATTTGGATTTATGGATCACGGAGTGAATTACTTTTACGATGGACTACTTGCTAGAGATGGGGTGCACCTTACGAAGACTGGAAAACATGTATTTGGAAGTCGCCTTGCTACACTTGTAAGGAGAGCTTTAAACTAGAACAACATGGGAAGGGAAGCAAAAGACCAGAAAAAGCCATACATCTGAAAAATGCTATTGAGAACTCTGCTATTAGAAGTGGAAAGGAAGAACAAAGACAAAAGAATCTAAATAATAAAAATATTGGAGAAAGAGAAACCAATCACAAACTAAAATGTTTCTATACTAATGCACAAAGCATGGGCAACAAACAAGGAGAATTGGAACTACTAACACAGGAAAAGAAATATGATGTCATTGGAATCACTGAAACTTGGTGGGACAATACACATGATTGGAATACAAGACTAGAAGGATACAACTTATTTTCAAGAAACAGACTTGATAAACGAGGAGGAGGTGTCGCATTGTATGTTAGAAACGCGTATATCTGCACAGAGATTGAAGCTTCAGAGACTGGGAGTACTGTGGAAACTGTTTGGGTAAGAATACAAGGACAGAACAATGGAAAGGACACCATTGTAGGCATTTACTACAGGCCGACTGTGCAAGCTGAAGATATGGATGAACTCTTTATGCATCAAATGGCCAAGTTCTCCAAAAAATATGACATAGTTGTCATGGGAGATTTCAACTATCCAGACATTTGTTGGGAATCTCTCTCAGGCAAAACTAACAGGTCAAGGAAATTCTTATCCTCTCTTGCTGACAACTTTATCTTCCAAAAGGTAGGGGAGAAAACAAGGGGAACTGCTACCTTGGATCTAATCCTTACAAACAGGGAGGAAATTGTTGAGGAGGTAAAAGTGGCTGGGACCCTAGGAGGTAGCGACCATGCTATTTTAGAATTTTGGATAACTAGAGGAGGAAGACATGTGAAGACTCAGACGTCAAGGTTAGATTTCAGAAAGGCAGATTTTAAGGGATTCAGAAAGAGAATTGGAGGGATCCAATGGCTGGATATCCTTAAAGACATAAATGTCCAGGAAGGATGGGAAATCTTGAAAAATGAAATTCTCAAAGCACAATTGTTAACAATTCCAAAAAGAGGGAAGAATAGGAAGCATTTAAGGAGGCCAGGATGGATGAACACAGAACTTAAGCACATGCTAAAAAGGAAGAAAAAAATGTTTATAAAATGGAAAGAGGGAGGCATATCTAAAGAAGAATATAATGCAGTCTGCAGAACCTGCAGGGAACAAATCAGATTATCTAAAGCTGACAATGAATTGGGGCTTGCAAGAGATGTCAAAAGCAATAATAAAGGATTTTGGGGATATGTCAAAAGTAAAAGAAAAGTCAAAGATGCTATAGGATTTTTACAGGATGAAAATGATGAAATGGTAAGACAGGATGTTGAGAAGGCCGAACTTTTAAATTCCTATTTTGCATCTGTTTTCTCTCAAAAAGGAAATGTAACATCAACTGTTCTTCACTGTCCTATTAAGGGAATAGAAGAACCCAGGATATCTATAAACAGAAAGATAGTGAGGAAACACTTAGCTAACCTAAATGAATTCAAGTCACCAGGTCCAGATGAATTACACCCCAGAGTACTGAAGGAGATAGCAGAAGAAATTTCTGAACCCCTCTCCATAATCTTTGAAAATTCTTGGAGAACAGGAGAAGTCCCAGAGGACTGGAGAAGAGCAAATGTTGTTCCTATCTTCAAAAAGGGGAAGAAGGTGGACCCAGGCAACTATAGGCCGGTGAGTCTGACTTCTATACCAGGAAAGATCTTTGAACAAATTATTAAACAACATGTATGTCAGTACCTGGATAAGAATGAAGTGATTAAACAGAGTCAGCATGGGTTTGTAACTAATAAGTCATGTCAGACTAACTTAATTTCCTTCTATGATGGAATCACTGATTGGGTGGATCAAGGAAATGCTGTAGATATAGTATATCTTGACTTCAGCAAAGCATTTGATAAAGTATCTCATACAATCCTTATTGAAAAAATGTCTAAGTATGGAATGGACAAGGCAACTGTTAGGTGGATTCATAATTGGCTTAGTGATCGGACCCAAAGAGTGGTCGTAAATGGCTGCACATCCAGTTGGAAGAATGTCTCAAGTGGGGTACCACAGGGCTCTGTCCTGGGCCCTGTATTGTTCAACATATTTATCAACGATTTAGATGAAGGAATTGAGGGTAAACTGATTAAATTTGCTGATGACACAAAGCTAGGAGGGATAGCTAATACTAGAGAAGAGAGAGAGAGGATTCAAAAAGATATAAATAAACTGGAGAAGTGGGCAGCAACAAACAGAATGGTTTTTAACAGGGAAAAATGCAAAGTACTACATCTGGGCAATAAAAATGAAAAAAGCATATACAGAATGGGAGGAATAGGACTAAGCAACAGCACATGTCAAAAAGACTTGGGCATACTAATAGATCACAGACTGAATATGAGTCAACAGTGTGATGCAGCAGCAAAAAAGGCAAATGCAATTCTAGGATGTATTAACAGAAGCATACAGTCTAGATCACGTGAAGTCATTATTTCCCTCTACTCCTCTTTGGTCAGACCTCATCTGGAATATTGTGTCCAGTTTTGGGCACCACATTTTAAAAAAGACATCAACAAACTGGAGCAAGTTCAGAAAAGAGCGACCAGAATGGTGACCGGTCTGCAAGCCCTGTCTTATGAGGAAAGGTTGCAGGATTTGGGAATGTTTAGTTTGCAAAAGAGAAGACTGAGAGGAGACTTAATAGCTGTCTACAAATATCTAAAGGGCTGTCACATTGTAGAAGGATCAACTTTATTCTCATTCGCACAAGGAAAGACTAGAAGCAATGGGATGAAACTGAATGGGAGGAGACACAGATTAGATATTAGAAAAAACTTTTTGACAGTTAGAGTGATCAATGAGTGGAACAAGCTGCCACGAGAAGTGGTGAGTTCTCCTTCAATGGAAGTCTTCAAACAGAGGCTGGACAGACATCTGACTGGGATGATTTAGCGAATCCTGCTTTGAGCAGGGGGTTGGACCAGATGGCCCAGGAGGTCCCTTCCAACTCTACGATTCTATGATTCTATGATTCTATGATTCCCTGCTGAAGAAAAGCAGGCCCAAACCATGATGCTGCCACCACCATGTTTGACAGTGGGGAGGGTGTGTTCAGGGTGATGAGCTGTGTTGCCTTTACATATCGTTTGGCATTGTTGCCAAAAAAGTAGATTTTGGTTTCATCTGACCAGAGCACCTCTTCAGATTTTTGCAGTGTACGACTGATTGTTGTCCAATGGACAGACTGTTCCACCTCAGCTGTAGATCTCTGCAGTTCATCCGGAGTGATCATGGGCCTTTTGGCTGCATCTCTGATCAGTCTTCTCCTTGTTTGAGATGAAAGTTTAGAGGGACGGCTGGGTCTTGGTAGATTTGCAGTGGTATGATACTCCTTCCATTTCAGTATGATCGCTTGCACAGTGCTCCTTGGGATGTCTAAAGTTTTGGAAATCATTTTGTATCCAAATCCGGCTTTAAACTTCTTCACAACAGTATAATGGACCTGCCTGTTGTGTTCCTTGGTCTTCATGATGCTCTCTGTGCTTCAAACATAACCCTGAGACTATCACAGAGCAGGTGCATTTTTACGGAGACTTGATTACACACAGGTGGATTATATTTATCATCATTAGTCATTTAGGACAACATTGGATCATTCAGAGATCCACAATGAACTTCTGGAGTGAGTTTTCTGCACTGAAAGTAAATGGGATGAATAACATTGCATGCCCCACTTTTCAGTATATTAATTTCCACAAAAATTTAAAATAACCAATAAATTTCGTTCAACTTCACAATTGTGTTCCACTTTTTGATTCTTCACCAAAAATTTACATTTGGTATCTTTATGTTTTAAGCATGATATGTGGGAAAAGGTTGAAAAGTTCCAAAATACTTTCACAAGGCACTGTATCTATCATCTGCCCAATCTGTGACTCAGATGTGTGGGACTTTCTGCAGGTGTTCAGTGTTCTGGTGATTGCCCAGCTACTTAACTGAGCTTTCTGCCCCTGATCCCTGCCAGATGTAGTTTGTTCTTGGTGAGTGTTAGCCTGATTTTGTTGCTCTGAGTTCTGATCTTCTGCTCCTTGATCCTTTGGACTGTGTTCTGACTATCCTTGTCCTTCAGCTTTTGGTCCGCTATCTCTTGTTATTGTCCCTGGACTGTGACCTGACTTTTGCCTTTGTCTTTTCCCTTGGTTATTTACGTACTCTCTTGGTATTGACCCCGGAACATTTGACTCTTCTGCCTCAAGGCCTGTCTGTGAGTAGTGACTAATGTCACCTTAGTGACGCTTGTTTTCCCTGAACAATGGACTCAGTTTGTGCACTGTGTGATCAGGTGATGAATCTGACCCAGATGAGTCAGGATCTGGCCAGTGATCACCAGAAGCTAGAATCATCACAGTCCCAGCTCCAGGGTCAGTTTAGTACTCTGGGTGGTTCCCAAATCACTCCACTATCGACAGTAGTTATGTCTCCCGGACAGTCCATAATTCCCTCCAGTACCTCATTCATTGGAGAGGTTATGGACCAGAAGAGAAATCTTGGGTCCCTACTCAAGCTGTAAATCCCGATCGTCTGGTTAGGGCCTTCCATCACAGGTTTCCTATAAGCGAATGATTGCTATTCTGTTCTATAAAAACTGTCTTGCTGTGCTGTCTATGTCTTGATTGAGTGCTTGGCAGTCCAATACTGCGATGAACTTGCTGCTCTGTAAGTGCTTTGATTGACAGACATAGTTTGTGCTTCTTGGTGAGTTTGGTGAGTGTTAGGCTGGTTTCAGACTAGCGTATTTTACATGCAGTGCACGGTGCCGCTAAGCCCCGTCCCCTGCCCTCCCCGTCCAGTCATTTCCTCCTACTATCGCACACGGCTGCATGCGATCTGCGCACCCTATCTTTAGCATAGGGTGCGCAGACCGTGTGCTGGCCGTGCGCTAGTAGGATTTTTGCGTGCACTGCGCACTTTTGACGGTGCACCGGTGTGCGCCAAACGCACCATGTTGCATTTTGGTGCGCTCGGCACACCTTCAAAAGTGCGCAGCACACGCAAAAATCCTACTAGCGCACGGCCAGCGCATGGTCTGCGCACACTATGCTAAAGATAGGGTGTGCAGATCGCATGCAGCCGTGTGCAATAGTAGGAGGAAATGGCCGGGCGGGGCGGGCAGGGGGCGGGGCTTAGCGGCGCCGTGCGCTGCATGTAAAATGGACTAGTCTAAACTTAGCCTTAGCCTGATTTTATTGCTCTGAGCTCTGATCTTCTGCTGCCTGACCCCTTGGACTGTTTTCTGACTATTTCTTTGTTTTGTCCTGATCCGCTATCTCTTGTTATTGACCCTGGACTGTGACCTGACTTGCGCCTTTTCATCTTTTCACTTGGTTATCTATGTACTCTCTTGGTATTGACCCCGCAATGTCTGACTCTTCTGCTTCACGGTCTGGCCATTAGTGACTCGCATCACATTAGTGACTAGCATCAAAATAGTATATTACACTGCCCATAGTCCTTTATATAGTATAATACACTCCCCATAGTCCTTTATATAGCATAATACACTCCCCGTAGTCCTCCATATAGTATAATACATTCCCCATAGTCCTCCATATAGTATAATTCACCCCCATAGTCCTCCCCATAGTATAATGCGCAAACCATAGTCCTCCCCATAGTATAATATATAATATAGTATTATAATATATAATATAGTCCTCCAAATTGTATAATACCCTCCTCAGTCCTCCAAATTGTATAATATACTCCTCAGTACTCCAAATAGAACTCCAAATAGTACAATGCACTCCTCATAGTTCTTCATATAGTATACTGCATTCCCCATAGTCATTCATATAGTATAAGATACTTCTCATAGTCCTCCATATAGTACAGTGGGTATGTAAAGTATTCAGATCCCTTTAAATTTTTCACTCTTTGTTTCATTGCAGCCATTTGGTAAATTCAAAAAAGTTCATTTTTTTCTCATTAATGTACACTCTGCACCCCGTCTTGACTGAAAAAAACAGAAATGTAGAAATTTTTGCAAATTTATTTAAAAAGAAAAATTGAAATATCACATGGTCATAAGTATTCAGACCCTTTGCTCAGACACTCATATTTAAGTAACATGCTGTCCATTTCCTTGTGATCCTCCTTGAGAAGGTTCTACTCCTTCATTGGAGTCCAGCTGTGCTTAATTAAACTGATAGGACTTGATTTGTAAAGGCACACACCTGTCTATATAAGACCTCACAGCTCACAGTGCATGTCAGACCAAATGAGAATCATGAGGTCAAAGGAAATAGCCAAGGAGCTCAGAGACAGAATTGTGGCAAGGAACAGATCTGGCGAACGTTACAAATTAATTTCTGCAGTTCTCAAAGTTCCTAAGAGCACAGTGGCCTCCATAATCCTTAAATGGAAGAAGTTTGGGACCACCAGAAGTCTTCCTAGACCTGGCTGTCCAGCCAAACTGAGCAATCGTGGGAGAAGAGCCTTGGTGAGAGAGGTAAAGATGCAGTAGGGAGATGGGAGAAAGTACCACAAAGTCCACTATCCCTGCAGCTTTCCACCAGTCGGGCCTTTATGGCAGAGTGGCTAGACAGAAGCCTCTCCTCAGTGCAAGACATATGAAAGCCCGCATGGAGTTTGTGTCTGATGATACGAAGATAGAACTTTTTGGTGATAATTCTAAGTGGTATGTGTGGAAAAAACCAGGCACTGCTCATCACCTGCCCAATACAATCCCAACAGTGAAACATGGTGGTGGCAGCATCAGGCTATGGGAGTGTTTTTCATCTGCAGGGGCAGGACGACTGGTTGCATTTGAAGGAAACATGAATGCAGCCAAGTACAGAGAAATCCTGAGTGAAAACCTCTTCCAGAGTGCTCTGGACCTCAGACTTGGCCAAAGGTTCACCTTCCAACAAGACAATGACCCTAAGCACACAGCTAAAATAACAAAGGGAGTGGCTTCAGAACAACTCTGTGACCATTCTTGACTGGCCCAGCCAGAGCCCTGACCTAAACCCAATTGAGCATCTCTGGAGAGACCTGAAAATGGCTGTCCACCAACATTTACCATCCAACGTGACAGAACTGGAGAAAAATTTGTTACATCATTCCCAAAAAAGACTCATGGCTGTAACTAGCTCTAAAGGGTTCTTCTACTCAATACTGAGCAAAGGGTCTGAATACTTATGACTAGTGATGGGTGAGCACTAAAATGCTCGGGTGCTCATTGCTCAGGTCGAGCAAACTGGAATTCTCGGGTACTCAACCAGAACAACTCGCCCAATGTAAGTCTATGGGAAACCCGAGCATTTTTGTCGCGATCCCCCCAAGGGTCCTTTTAGGGTCTAAAAACATCTGAAATCGATGGGAACAGTTCTGAAATGACTTGGGAACATCATAGGGAAGATCCCTGGAAGCATTTCTGACTCCTAAGTCAGTGCTGTGACCAATGTTGTCAGTCTTATGCCATTTTTACAGGCACACCAAAAAACATACAAAAACGAAACCAAAATGGATTTTCCTCTGAAATATGTTAAGGAACATCCTTTCCAGAGTAATAACTTTTATATAAGGCAAAATAATTAACCCAAAGCAAAAACGTTCCTCCACCACTTGGGCTATGTTCACACGTAGCATTTTTAATGCGTTTTTCAACTTTAGCATTGCTTTCAGCCAATACAAATGCATTTACTAGGAAATGTCATTGTACCATTTAACAACCTTAGCTGGCTATGTGGTGTGTGACACATCATCAGACACATTTTATTTCATTTATGAAAGATGGACTCTTAAAGTCACAAAGCCTATTTTTATAGGAGCATCAGGCGGCATTAATATTCTTAAAGGGCCATTATTAAACAGTGGGTCTCCTATACTGTTATTGCCTACGCAGTGAGTGCCTGAGTGCCTAAGCTGCCAAATATTAGGATGCACCCCACTACCCCTTTCACGAGACGTACAGGAGGGCCTTCTGAAAAAATGTTCCCATTATAAGAAAGTGAGTGTCCCATAGTGTTTGCCTATGCATTGAATGCAAGGCCTGCCTTGCCCCAAAGTTGCATGCACCCCAAAAACCCTTGGAACAGACATCCTGGATGGACACAAGAAACCAAAGTTCCCATTATTTTTCATTTGGTACTGCCATACTGTTAGCCTGTGCATTGAATGCAAGGCCTGCACTGCCACAAAGTCATATGCACCCCAATAAGCCTTTGAACCCACGTACTGGATGGCCACAGGAAAACCAAGTTCACATTATTCATTTGGCACTGCCATACTGTTAGCCTATGCATTGACTGAATGCAAGGATTGCCCTGCCACAAAGTCACATGCACCCCAATAAGCCTTTGAACCCACGTACTGGATGGCCACAGGAAAACCAAGTTCACATTATTCGTTTGGTATTGCCATACTGTTAGCCTATGCATTGAATGCTAGGCCTGACCTGTCACAAAGTCACATGCACCCCAATAACCCTTTCAACAGAGGTACTTGAGGGCCTCATGACAAAAATGTTCCCATTAGAAGAAAGTGTATCTCCCATATAGGTTGACTATGCAGTGAATTGCAGTGTTAAGCCTGAAGAACCTGCATTTTTGAATTGCAATGGTGAGCCTGAAGAACCTGTAGTGGAGAATTGCATTGTTGAGGCTGAAGAATCTGCATTGGTAAATTTCAGTGTGGAGGCTGAAGAACCTGCACTGGTAAATTGCAGTTTTGAGGCTGAAGAACCTGTAGTGGAGAATTGTAGTGTTGAGGCTAAAGAATACCTGGCAGTGGTGAATTGCATTGTTGAAGCAGCTGAGCAATCCCTACAGTTCCCATTATAAGAAAGTTGGTCTCCCATAGTGTTTGCCTATGCATTAAATGCAAGGCCTGCCTTGCCCCAAAGTTACACGCACCCCAGTAACCCTTGGAACAGACATCCTGGATGGCCACATGGAACCAAAGTTCCCATTTTTTTCATTTGGTACTGCCATACTGTTAGCCTAGGCATTGAATGCAAGGCCTGGCCTGCACCAAAGCAATACACACCCCAATAACCCTTTCAACAGATGTACTTGAAAGTGTGTTTCCCATACTGTTTGCTTATGCAATAATGCAAGGCCTGCCCTGTCCCAAAGTAACAAGCACGCCACTAAGCCTTTGAACCCATGTACTGGATAGCCAGATGAAAACCAAGTTCACATTATTCATTTGGTACTACATGACTGTTTGCTTAAGCATGAATGCAAGGCCTGGCCTGCACCAAAGTTACACGCACCGCAGTAACCCTTTCAACAGATGTACTTGAGGGCCTCATGACAAAAATCTTCCCAATACAAGAAAGTGTGTCTCCCATACTGTTTGGTTATGCATTCAATGCAAGGCCTGCCCTGCACCAAAGTTACACGCACCCCAATAACACTTGGAACAGACGTCCTGGATGGCCACATGAAACCAAAGTTCCCATTTTTTTCATTTGGTACTGCCATACTTTAAACCTATGCATTGAATGCAAGGCCTGCCCTACCACAAAGTTACACGCACCCCAATAACCCTTGGAAGAGATGTAGAGGTGGGCCTCCTGAAAACAATGTTCCCATTATTAGGAAGTGGGTCTCCCATAGTAGTATTTGCCTATGCAGTGAATGCAAGGCCTGCCAAAAAGTAGGAGGCACTTCAATACCCCTTGAAAGATACGTGGAGGAAGGCCTCATAAAAAATATTCCCATTATAAAGGAGTGGGTCTCCTATACTTGGAATGCCCATACACTAAGTGTATGGGCTGACAAACATTTCCCCCTGGGTGGTACACATCAACTTTTAGGATGGTTTAGTGAATCCTGCTTTGAGCAGGAGGTTGGACCAGATGACCCAGGACGTCCCTTCGAACTCTACCATTCTATGATTCTAACTTTTTTTTTTATCATTTTTTACGGGCATTATTATTATTATTATTATTATTTATGATTATAGCGCCATTTATTCCATGGCGCTTTACATGTGAGGAGGGGTATACATAATACATACAAGTACCGTAATCTTAAACAATACAAGTCATGACTGGTACAGGATGAGAGAGGACCCTGCTCGCGAGGGCTCACAATCTACAACGGGATGGGTGAGTATACAGTAGGCAAGGGTAGAGCTGGTCATGCAGCGGTTTGGTAGATCGGTGGTTACTGCAAGTTGTAGGCTTGTCGGAAGAGGTAGGTCTTCAAGTTCTTCATGAACACCCTTGCAAAAAACTAGAGTGGCTCTAGCATCACGGAACACATTCACTCTGGTGCTCTAGTGATGGTGTCTGAAGAGACGTGTAGGATGTCCTCCTATGAATCTTTTCCCAATTTAAAGGAGGGGTCTTCTATACTTGGAATGCCCATACACTAAGTGTATGGGCTAACAAACATTTCCCCCTGGGGGTACATATTTTTTAACATTTTTTTACGGACATCATAAACACCCTTTCAAAAAACTAGAGTGGCTGTAGCATCATGGAACATGTTCACCCTCGTGTTCTAGTGGTGGTGGATGATGAGGATGAGGAGAAGGAGGAGGATGACATGAAATAGTCTTAATCAGGAAGCATATACCCATGTGTGGGTGTGAAGAGGTGCATGGGAATACACCTCCCAAAAAAAGACACTGTATTGGAGGTTATGTTTCGCTGTTATCATTTGGTGGTGTAGAGAAGTCTGGCCCAATCCAGCCCTTGTTTATTTTTATAAGAGTCAGCCTGTCTGCATTTTCAGTTGATAGGCGACTGCGTTTATCAGTTATAATTCCACCAGCGGCACTAAAAACCCGCTCTGACAAAATGCTAATGGCAGGGCAGGACCTCCAAGGCTTAGAGAGCCAGTTCATGCCATGTGTCCAGCTTGGATAGCCAATAATTAAGGCACAGAGGAATCATGGAAGACGTAGGTATGGTCAGCAAGGTACCGCCTTCAACATCTTGCCTAACATTGCACTACTTGTAACAGTATCCCGCGCCTCTGGGACAGGGCGATGGGAGGGTCTGAGAAAACTCTCCCAGAACTTTGCCAGTGTTCCTCTTCCTCTGCTGGATTGGAGTTGTGTCTCTCTCACCTGTACTCCTTGATTGTCCAACAAACTGTGACATCTGCTGCCAGTGTTTTCAGATGGGAATTTTTTTTAATAATTCCGTAACAAGGGCCCTCTGGTACTGCACCATTTTAGTAGACCTGTCTGCCTCTGGAAGAAATGATTGAAAGTTCTCCATGTAACATGGGTCTAGAAGTGTCACCAACCAGTATTGAGTGTCACCAAAAATTTTCATAATGCGAGTGTCACGGGAAAGGCAGCGCAACATAAAGTCAGCCATGCGTGACAGACTGCTAACAGGCAGGACTTCCGCGTCCTCACCAACAGGATGACTCACCATGCTGTCCTCCTCCTCCCTGTCCTCAGGCCATCCACGTTGAACAGACGTTATGACAGTTGTGCTTGTAGTACAGTCTATAGCACATGAAATTAGCTCCTGTTATTCCTCCTCCTCCTATTCGTCATTGTCAACCAATCCACGTTGGAATGACATGAGGCTGGGCTGTGTGTAATCACCCTGTATTGTTCCTTGCTCCATGTCCTCATGCTCCGCTTGCAATGCATCCTCTTTCATTGTGAGAAAAGAGCTTTTCAGAATGCAGAGAATCGGGATGTGACGCTAATTATGGCGTCATCGCTGCTCACCATTTTGGTGGAGTCCTCAAAATTTTGGAGGATGGTACATATGTCTGACATCCATGTCCACTCCTAAGGTCTTATGTGTGGAGTCTGACCTGATTAACGACAGCCTTCTTGATGCTGGTAGTCAACAGCTGCCCTCTTCTGCTCACATATACTTTGCAACATATGCAGTGCAGAGTTCTAATGCGTGAGGACAACACACACCAGTCGGTGATCCGGAAGCTACAAATGCTGCTGAAGCATGGCAAAGGCAGCTGAAGCTGTAGCTGACTTTCTAAAATGGGCACACAGGCGAGATACTTTCACAAGCAGATCCGGCAGCTCTGGGTAGCTTTTGAGAAACCGTTGAACAACGAGGTTAAGCACATGGGTCAGGCATGGTACGTGTGTGAGCTCGCCTTGCCTCAGAGCCGCCACCAGGTCACGGCCATTGTCACACACGACTATGCCTGGCTGTAGGTTCAGCGGTGTCAGCCACAGATCTGACTGCTCTTTCAGAGCTGTCCACAACTCTTCAGCATTGTGTGGTTTGTCACCTAAGCATATTAGCTTCACCACAGCCTGTTGCCACTTGGCTGAGGCAGTGCTTCCAACTTCTAACTGATGTGCTCATTTCGGAAATGGAGTCTGAAGAGGAGGAGGAAGAGGTGCTGGAGCTGTGCATGGTGGGGGCAACCCTGACTGATGTAGGGCCCGCAATCCTTGGCGTTGGGAGGACATGTTCCATCACGAGGTGCGACTGGGTCCCGACTTCCATTATGTTAACCCAGTGTGCCGTCAGCGAGATGCACCATCCGTGACCACAAGCACTTGTCCACGTGTCCGTGGTCAGGTGGACTTTCCCAGTAACAGCATTGTTGAGGGCAAGGCTAATGTTGTGGGACACGTGGTTGGGGCTGGCGGAACACACAAAACAATAAAAAGATGGTAATAGGGTGCGTTCGCAGCCCGTGGTCCACCGTGTACATTAATGGAAAAAAAATTAACTTTTTTGCATTTACCAAATGGCTGCAATGAAACAAAGAGTGAAAAATTTAAAGGGGTCTGAATACTTTCCATACCCACTGTATAATGCACCCCCATAGTCCTCCCTGTAGTGCAATGCACTCTTCATAGTACAATGCACCCCATAGTTCTTCATATAGCAGGTCCCATATAGAACATATAGTATAATGCACTGCTCATAGTCCTCGATAGAGTATAATGCAGCCCCTCTCAGAGTATATATGTCCTAGCTTTCCACACTGACTTTCCCTACCTCTGCTACTTGCAACCACTTGGTAGGTGACCCAGCTTTCCACACTGACTTTCCCTACTTCAGCTTCTTGGTATGCTTTTCAACTAACCCCTGCTATTCCCTCTATGTTATTTATGGCCTCCTTGTTTACTTTGCCTTGATCATCCTGCATCTGGCTCACTCTTAATTATCTGACCAAGATAAGCATAGACCAGACCTGGGCAAAGTGCGACCCACGGGCCACATTCGGCCCTCTGGCTGTCTCAGTCCGGCCTGCTGACCAAGACAGCCATGGACCTGGAAACCTCCACTTCCTCCACCAATCAGCGTGTGAAACAGCTGACGCGATGACGTCATGTACACCGCCGGAGAGTCAGCGCTTCAGAGGCAAAGGCAGAAGCAGGGCGCCTGGGAGTGGGACCGAGGTGAGTATGTGTTTTTTTTTTTTTCATATATATGAATATGGGGGTGGACATGGGGATTCTATGGGGGTGAACATGGGGATTCTATGGGGGTGGACATAGGGGGTTCTATGGGGGTGACAGCACATGGGGATTCTATGGGGGTGACAGTACATGGGGATTCTACAGGGTGACAGCATATGGGGATTCTATGGGGGTGAAAGCACATGGGGATTCTCTGGGGGTGACAGCGCATGGGGATTCTATGGGGGTGACAGTACATAAGGATTCTATGGGGTGACAGCACATGGGGATTCTATGGGGGTGACGTACAGCACATGGAGATTCTATGGGGGGTGACAGGACATAGGGATTCTATGGGGGTGACAGCACATGGAAATTCTATGGGGGTGACAGACAGCACATGGGGATTCTATGGGGGTGAACATGGGGATTCTCTGGGTGTGACAGCACATGGGGATTCTATGGGAGTGATGTGCAGCACATGGGTATTCTATGAGGGTGATGGGCATCTCAAGGGGAGGCTATGGGGGCGATGGGCAGCACATGGGATGGCTATGGGGGTGACTTGCTGCACATGGGGAGGCTATGGGAAGACTGTATACTGTCATGCAATATATGGGGAGGCTGTGTGGGGCTCAATCAGCATATGGGGAGGCTGTATGGGCCTCATTCAGTATGTGGAGAGACAGTAGGGCTCATGCTGTATATACAGTAAGAAGACTGTGTGGGGCTCATGCAGTATATGGGGAGGCTGTGGCTTATGCTGTACATGGGGAGGCTGTGTGGGGCCCTTTGCCGTACACGGGGAGGCTGTGTGGGGCTCATGCCATACATGGAGAGGCTGTGTGGGGCTCATGCCGTACATGGACAGGCTGTGTGGGGCTCATGCCGTACATGGGGAAGCTGTGTGGGGCTCATACCATACATGGGGAGGCTGTGTGGGGATAATTCTGTACATAGGGAGGCTGTGTGGGGCTCATGTCATACATGGGGAGGCATTGTGGGGCTCATGCCAT
Source organism: Dendrobates tinctorius (assembly GCF_039654945.1). Lineage (NCBI taxonomy): Eukaryota > Metazoa > Chordata > Amphibia > Anura > Dendrobatidae > Dendrobates > Dendrobates tinctorius. The sequence continues at coordinate 24,040,077 of NW_027361712.1, read as the reverse complement.
ACATATGGAAGCTGTGTGGGGCTCATGACACATATGGGGGAGGCTGTGTGGGGCTCATGCCACATATGGCGCAGGCTGTGTGGGGCTCATGCCGCATATGTAGTGGGCTGTGTGAGGCTCATGCTGTGTATAAGGGGCTGTGGGGGGGTTAAAGATAAAAAGGGAGGTGTCAGCATACTTAATTCTGCTCAATATTAAGTGATACAATTAATATCAATAAATTAATATTGAGTAGAATTAATTTCAAGTTATTGGTTCGGCCCTCTCATGTGGCCCATCGGGAAAATTAATTGCTCACCAATGGCGTAGACCACTCCCCTTAGCTCCACACCTGAATGCATTTTCTACCAAGTACAAATGCAAACAAAACGTCTGCAAGACATCATTCTGCAGCGTGGTCCATACAAGTGCATCATAGAAGTGTGGATCTATGAATTAATCTAGAATTGAATCAGAAGGGAACTGAAGATACCTGGATACATAATAACTGTAAACAATGTTTCTGTTTGTTTTCACTCTTATAATCCTTTACCTTCTACTAACCACCCTAAAGGGCCTGTCACACTAAGCGATATCGCTATATCGCTATAACGTCACTGGTTTTTGTGACGTTATAGCGATATTGCTAGCGATATCGCTAAGTCTGATACTTACCTCCGACCGCTCCCCCGCTGGTTATCGCTGATCGCGCGAGAACGTCCTGGACCGTTTCTCGTCATCAGCTTCCTGCTGGGGCTTCCTGCTGTGGAGACGAGCGACGCGTGGACACGGGCGGTAGGACGTCAGGATCGCCACATCTGACAGGTAAGTAGTGACCGCCGACCCCTGTGATGTCGCTGGTGAGATCTGCCTGTGTGGCAGCTCACTAGCGACCACTTAGCGATGTACCAGCGATCCTGACCGCGTCATATCGCTAAGTGTGACAGTACCTTAATCCCTACACTTAGAAATGAACTAGTCATCTCTCTCGCCATCCTCCCCATCCATCTCACCACCTCCTCAGATCTGTTCCCATACATACAATCCTCTGGTTCCAAACACAGACAGCCCCCTCATGCCCTCTTCTGCTCCACCTACTAACACTCTCTCTGCTCCTCCTCACTGCTGGTGATATTTCTCCAAATTCTGGTCCTCCTCACCACATCCCCACAGTCATTTCTACCTCCCATCCACGCTCTATCACACATTTCCATAACCTCTCTAACCTTATACCCATTCACTTCCCCAGTCCCACTAATAGTAGCTCTATGGAACGCTCGCTCTGTCTGCAACAAATTTTCCTACATCCATGATCTTTTTATTATTAACAAACTTTCCTTTCTTGCTATCACTGAAACCTGGCTCACCCCCTCTGACACAGCATCTCCAGCTGCACTTTCGTATGTTGGATTCCACCGTTCCCACACCCCCTCGCCAGCAGCACGCATGGCGGTGGAGTTGGATTTTTCCTGTAAGTTCTTTCACCCAAATCCCACTGCCACCCTCTGTTACCCTTCATTCCTTTGAGGTGCATTCTGTGTGCATCTACTCCCCCACCAACCTCCAACTGGCTGTCATTTATCACCCCCAGGGCTACCCACCGCCTTCTTCGATCACTTCACCACCTGGCTACTTCATTTCCTCTCCACTGACATCTCCACTATCATCATTGGTGTTAGGCGTCAAGTTCCTGTTGCTGCACAGCAGGAATCCTGAGCCTTGCCTTCGGCGGTCTCCCATTCCTCTTCGGCCGCAGAGGAGGCTGCTCAGCAGACTCGTCGATCCCAGCACTCTGTCCAGACCAGCACTGTGGGTTTGGTTGCTGCTGCCACCTCTGGTCCAGCTATAGCAATGCAGGCTGGTCAGCAGTGAGCTATTCCAGAGACTAAGTCCTCCTTTCGGTCCACTGAGCATGCCCGTGGGACGATCTCCCATTGGAGATCGGAGGTCACATGCTCAGGTCCTTCTCCAGCTTGGATTGGACCATCAGGAAGGTCCTGGAAGGATGCTGCTATTAAAAGGTTGCATGGCCGCTCGGCCATGCGCTAGTATAGACTGCATTATCAGACTATGAGGGGTGAGTGTGGTATGCATGTATGAATGACTCTGGTGAATGACTCATTAAGAAACCCCTACCCTTGGTACGCATGTGTTGTGCAGCCTAGCCTGTTAAGCGCCCAGGCTTAGGTGTAGGTAGAGTCAGAGCCTGAGACTGGCATCACTGTCCACTGGAGGCTCTGCACGCCACGGTGCACTTGCTCAACACTCCACCATAGTCAGAGTCTATAGTGGCATCCGCAGGTGCAACGCCACGCGCTCAGGAGGTCTAGAGGGACTCTGACCCCATGTCCTTGGGTCAGAGTTCTGTGACCGCATTCTGTGCGTTCCGTTGCTGAGCTCTGTGTGCTTAAACAGGCTCCGGCTAATATGTTCTGCGGTAGTGCAGCTCTGTGAGGTAACAGAGTTCGCCCTGTACACACCGGGTGACGTTAACCCGAGTGTGTTCTCCCTTTATACCACCATATAGCGTCCGCCATTACCGAGCAGCAGTTACCATCTCTGCACGATGGACCCCGGGCTGCGAACGCACCTTATACCTTCTCTATTATTTGGTGCGTTCCACCAGCTCTTAACATTGGTTGACTTCAACTCCCCATTGATACTTCCCTATCAGCTGTCACTAAAGTTCTATCTCTCACTTCCTCGTTTGGCTTCGCTCAATTGTTTTCTGCGGCCACTCACAAAGATGGCCACACACTGGACCTCATCTTCACCTGCCACTGCTCCCTATCTAAACTCTGTAACTCACCTCTCTCTCACAACCTACTTACATTATCTTCCATCTCCTCCCCAGGTCCACAGTCCCCACCCTGCAAACTAGCACACCCTCGCAAGAAATCTTAAACACCTCGATCCACACTCACTCTGTGAATCCCTTCTTCCTATTACAGACATAAGTTCTCTACGCAATGCGGATGCCGCTACCGCTTTATATAACACCACAATTGCTACTGCTCTCGAAATCGGTTGCCCCTCTCACACATACCAAAGCTTGCAAAATCAATAGACAACCTTGGCACACCAGCCTGACCAAAGAACTGAGACGGGCTACTGGGGTTGCTGAGAGTAGATGGAAAAGATCACACTCCAATGAGCACTTCATCGCATTCAAACAGTCCCTCACTACTTTCAAGGCCTCACTCACCACAGCAAAACAAACCTACCTCTCATCTCTCATATCTTCCCTGTCTGACAACCCTAAACAGCTATTCAACACTTTAAATTCTCTTCTCCGTCCCCAGCACCTTCTCCACTCATCTCAGCTAAAGACATTGACTCATTCTTCAAGGAGAAGATTGATAGCATCAGATAAAGCTTTGGCCTACAACCCCCACAGCCCCTCTTCCTAACTACTCAGCCCTCCTCCTCCAAAACCAACTTCTCAACTATTACAACTATTACAGAAGGTCATCTGTCCGCTCTACACTCAAGATCACATCTCACTACCTGTGCAATAGACCCGATCCCATCCCACTTCATCTCAAACCTCACCACAGTCTTCATCCCAACCCTAACCAATCTCTTCAACCTATCACTAACAACTGGTGTATTCCTGTCATGCTTCAAACATGCCTCAATCACACCCATCCTCAAAAAGCCCTCTCTTGACTCATCCTCAGTATGTAGCTATCACCCAATATCACTTTTCCCCTATGCCTCAAAACTACTGGAACAACATGTCCATTTCGAACTGTCCTCCCACCTCTCTTCTTGCTCCCTCTTTGACTGCTTACAATCTGGCTTCTGACTGCATCACTCCACTGAAACTGCCCTAACTAAAGTCACCAATGACCTACTAACTGCCAAAGCCAAGCGAGATTTCTCTGTCCTTCTCCTCCTGGATCTGTCTTCTGCTTTTGATACAGTGGACTACTCGCTATTACTACAGACCCTCTCATCTCTTGACATCACAGATCTTGCCCTATCTTGGATCTCGTCACACCTAACAGACTGGACATTCAGTGTCTCCCACTCACACACCATCTCCTCACCTCGCCCCTTATGTGTCAGACTCCTGCAAGGTTCAGTCCTAGGGCCCCTACTCTTCTCCTTTTACACCTTCGGTCTCACAGCTTGAAGTATCACCTCTATGCTGATAACACAAATTTACCTCACTGGACCAGATCTCACCTCTCTACTAACCAAAATCCCACAATGTCTGTCCACTATTTCATCCTTCTTCTCTGCTAGATTTCTAAAACTTAATATGGACAAAACAGAATTCATTATCTTTCCCCCATCTCACTCGACTCCCCCCAACAGACCTATCCATTAAAGTAAATGGCTGCTCACTCCCCCCAGCACCACAAGCTCGCTGCCTTGGGGTAATGCTTGACTTTGATTTCTCCTTCAAACCACATATCCAAGCCCTTTCCACTTCCTGCTGACTACAAGTCAAAAATATTTCCTGGATCCGTACATTCCTCAACCAAGAATCTGCAAAAACCCTAGTACATGCACTCATCATCTCCTGCCTTAACTACTGCAACCTCCTACTTTGTGGCTTCCCTTCTAACCGTCTCGCACCCCTCCAATCTATTCTAAACTATGCTTATACCAAGCTATTCCCCGGTCTCTCCCCTCACCAGCTCCCCATTACCCAGAGACTCCAGTTCAAAACCCTAACCATGACATACAAAGCCATCCACAACCTGTTTCCTCCATACATCTGTGACCTTGTCTCCTAGTACTTACCTGCACGGAACCTCTGATCCTCATGAGATCTCCTTCTCCACTCCCCTCTTATCTCCTCTTCCCACAGTCGCTTACTAGATTTCTCCCGTGCATTTCCCCTACCCCAACATATCAGACTCTCACCTACCGTGGAAACCTTCAAATGGAACCTGAAAACCTACTCTTCCAACAAGCCTACAATCTGCAGAAGCCACCAAACCACTACACAACCAGCTCTACCCTCACCTACTGTATCCTCACCCATCCCTTGTAGATTGTGAGCCCTCACGGGCAGGGTCCTCTCTCCTTCTTTAACAGTTGTGACTTGTATTGATTAAAATTATTGTACTTGTTTTTTATTATTGTATATCCGTTTTCCATGTAAAGTGCCATGGAATAAATAGAACTATAATAATAAATAATAATATAATGCAGCACTCCTATAGTATAATTCAGCCTCCCTCATGTAGTATAATGCAGCCCCCCTCATATAGTGTATTGTAGCCCCCCTTTGGAATATAAAGTAGCCCCCATATAGTAAAATTCAGCCCCCATATAGAATAATACAGCCCCTCATAGAATATAATGCAGCCCCCTCATAGAAAATAATGTAGCTCCCCCATAGAATATAATGCAGCCCCCCTCATAAAATATAATGCAGCCCCCATATAGAATATAATGCAGCCCCCCCATAAAATATAATTCAGTCCTACAGTATAATGGCCACCACCAACTCATTCACTAGATATATTAAAAAAAACACAGTACTCCACTCTGCTACTTGTCCCCCTGCTGCTCTAGGCTCTACTAAGCACCTCAGCAGCTGAACTGCTCGGCACACTGCGGGTGCGCAATGAAGTGACATCATTGCGCACCCACAGTGTCAGAGGCAGAGTGGAATGATGGGAGAGGGAGCATCATCTGACGCTCTCTCCTCCATTATTGCTTTCAACTCTATCAGCATCTATGACGCTGATATAGTTGAATGTGGAGCGCGAGTGGGCAGCGGCTGGCCCCCCCGACTCACTGGCTCCATAGCGGCTGCGTGGTGTGCCGCTATTAGCCCCTGGTGGAGCGGGTGCCCTAGGCAGCTGCCTAGTTTGCCTGCCCATAACGACGACATGAACATTAGGCCAGTTTCACGGATCCAGATTTCGTGGTCTGTACTTGGCCAGTTTGCCACACCGCTACTGTTCTGAACTTAGTAGCCTCACAAATCAATAGTGCAAGTGAAAATGAGAAACTTGTTCATATATCTTATCAGATAAATCTGCTTCTCTCTCCTCCTGGGCTGATCAATCGTTTTCAATTCACGGGTAAAATTTGTATTCAGTGAAAACAAATTTTCCCATGACTGAGAAAGGAGTTCTATATACAGGTGCATCTCACAAAATTAGAATATCATCAGAAAGTTAATTTACTTCAGTTCTTCAATACAAAATGTGAAATATATATAGAGTCATTACAGGGTGATCTATTTCACGTGTTTATTTCTGTTAATGTTAATGATTAAGGCTTACAGCCAATGAAAACCCAGAAGTCATTATCTCAGTAAATTAGAATAATTAACAAAAACCACCTGCAAAGGCTTCCTAAGCATTTGCAAATGTCCCTTAGTCTGTTTCAGTAGGCTCCACAATCACGGGGAAGACTGCTGACTTAATAGATGTCCAGAAGTCAGTCATTGACACAATCCACAAGGAGGAGAAGCCAGAAAAGGTCATTGCTAAAGAAGCTGGGGGTTCACAGAGTGGTGTATCCACGCATATTAATGGAAAGTTGAGTGAAATGAGCCACCACACGCAGATGTATCTAGGACATGGGCTACAAGTGTCGCATTCCTTGTGTCAAGCCACTCATGACCAATAGACAACACCAGAAGCGTCTTACCTGAGCCAAGGAGAAAAAGAACTGGACTGTTGCTCTGTGATCCAAGGTGTTGTTTTCAGATGAAAGCAAATTTTGCATTTCATCTGGAAATCAAGGTCCCAGAGTCTGGAGGAAGAGTGCAGAGGCCACAATCCAAGCTGCTTGAGGTCTAGTGTGATGGTTTGGGGAGCCATGTCATCTGCTGGTGTAGGTCCACTATGTTTTATCAAGACCAAAGTCAGTGCAGCTGTTTACTAGGAAATTTTAGATCACTTTATGCTTCCTTCTCTAAGCTTTTTGGGGATGAAAATTTCATTCTCCAGCAGGACTTGGCACCTGTCCACACTGCCAAAAGTACCAATGCGTGGTTTATAAACAACAGTATCACTGTGCTTGATAGGCCAGCTAACTCGCCTGACCTTAACGCCATAGAGAATCTATGGGTTATTGTCAAGAGGAAGATGAGAGACACCAAACCCAATAATGCAGATGAGTTGAAAGTTGCTCTCAAAGCAACCTGGGCTTCCATAACACCTCAGCAGTGCCACAGACTGATCATCTCCATGCCGCGCCTCATTGATGCGGTAATTGATGTAAAAGGAGCCCCGACTAAGTATTGAGTGCTTTTACTGAACATACATTTCAGTAGGACAACATTTTAGATTTTTCAAGCTGGAATTATAAAGTATTCTAATTTACTGAGATAATGACTTATGGGTTTTCATTGGCTGAAAGCCATTATCATCAACATTAACAGAAATAAACCTTTGCAATAGATCACTCTGTTTGTAATGACTCTATAGAATATATGAGTTTCACTTTTTGTATTGAAGAACTGAAATAAATTCACTTTTTGATGATATTCTAATTTTGTGAGAAGCACCTGTAGATGGGAGAGGCGGAGGAGGAAGGAGCTAAAGGCAAACCTCTTCACTGACTTTTACATAGAATCTTATAAAAATCAACTACCATCTCCTCCTATCTCAGTAATGGGAAAAATCTGTCTTCACTGAAAACTGGTTTTACGATCATCTTGGGAATCTTGAAAATAAATGGTCAGACCAGGAGGAGAAAGAAGCAGACTTCTCTGATAAGATATATTACAAAGTTTCTTATTTTCACATGTACTATCGACTTATAAGATAAAAATTCTAATGACGGTTAATTTTCAATTGCTTTATGTACTGTGTAAATGTTACTAATTGGTGAACGACCTATATTCTAACTATTGACATTGAATTCATGGCATCTAAATGCAGTCATATTGAATAATAGATAATCAATGACAGTGTGATATAGATTCTATTATCAGATGAAGGATGTCTAGGGGAAGCAATATTTGACATTATATATGTGCATGCTAGACTGTCTTATAATTCTACACAGTTTTCTAGAAATCAAATTATTTATTTTATTCAGTTCCAGGATGTCTGGACGCTGTCAAAATTCCCCACATTGAGATCTTTCTGACTCCTTTGGATGCTAGCAGTGAGGTTGACAATCAACTGGTTTGTTATGTGTCTGACTTTACCCCCAAACAAATCCAAGTAGATTGGCTTAAAAATGGTAGTGAACACGCTTCCAAGCTTTCTACATTCAAAGTTCTAAAAGGCGAAGATGGGTTATTTTCTGGAACAATTAAACTTAATGTCAGCAAAAAAAGTTGGAATGAAGGAGACAAGTACACATGTAAGGTGGACATGAAAGGAGAAACCTTCATGCAGAATATTAGCATATGTTCAGGTAAGAAGACTACATTAAGTATAAATGTAGTTAGAGTATTTTACATTGTATTATTATTTTCTATAAGTCAATAGAACAAGTGAAGGTAAGATATATATATTGTAAAATTTCTTATCAGAGAAAAAGATGCCTAGTTCTCCTGAATTGATGAATAGCTCTCAGACTCTCAGTTCATAAGTAAAATCTGTCTTAAAGCGCACCTGTCAGCTGGATTTTGCTAAGAAAACTACAGGCATTGTCAGGTTGGCGCTGTTACATTGATTAAAAAGGTACATAGGGTGAATAAATCTATCTTGTGGTTCTTGTATAATCTGTGTTAGAAGTTTTCAGTTAAGGAGATACTCATGTGTAAGGAGGTGGCAGGGAACCTCACATGCCTCCTCTCTTCGGGGTGCTGTTGACACAGTCACATGCGGCACCTCATTGTTTAAGAATGTTTATACACTAATGTCACATGCTGTAATGTGTAATGTAATGTTTAGATATTGTATCTGTCATGTACTGTTTATAGGCTTAGGGATAGTAGTATAGGACCATAGTGAGGTAGAATAGAGGGGGGCATTATAAAGTTAAGGACTAGAGATAGAGAGTATCATAAAATAGGTTAGGAGATATGCAGCACATGGGTTAACTAGATGGGAGGGGCAGCAAAGACCAGGGGAGTTTAATCAGGATACTTCCTGGTTGTGTCAGATGCCTGGGCACCCTGCCCAAGGGCAGAACGTGTGAGTAGTGAGACAGCAGAGGACTATAGGCCATGGGGATAAAGCTGTTGTAGCAGAAAGGGGCCCCAGGCTAAGAATAATATCGACGGGCACCAGCTGGACAAGATCATACCTAAGCAGTATCTGGGGTCTAAGACCAGAGTAGCTGAGATGGCGTTCCTGGATCCTTTCCCTATTGGAACCTGACAAGGGGCTGACAAGGAGCTGGTGATGGGAGAGAACAGGTGGGACATGGACTGTCCAAATGATACAGCCGAGAATGTCGGGCATTGGAAGCTGCTAGTGACAACAGAGCCTGTCCGGATGACAGGGAAAGAGAGGAAGATGACTCTGTATGTGAAATGTTCTGCCTATAAGAAGAAAATGCTGCTGCCCAGTAAAGTTGTGTTGTTTGAAAAAACTTGTGACTCTGATATATTTTGTGAAGCTGGAGTGACAGGACATGAGAAGAACCTGCCAGTGACCATAAGAGTTTTGTCACACACAGCAGAGAGGACTTGTTTCATCTGTGAGGCACCAGGATGTGGGAACAGTAAAGCCAGTTGCCATGACTACCATCCTGGCCGCCTTACACGTGCTCCGGAGCGGCCTGTGGGGAGGTCTTTATGTGGTGCTTTAGGCCAGACCTGACTACATGCCCCATCCTAAATCACAAACAGTCTGTCTCTCTCTCTGTCTCTATGCGGGGCAGCTAGAGGGCAGGTCTTTCCTTGTTTTCTCTGGCCTAGAGTAGGAAGATAAGACTCAGGCCGCCCTGGAGCACGGGTATATCGTTAACTGAAAACTTGTAACACTGATTACACAAGAACCTCAAGAGGGATTTCTTCACCAAAGGTATCATTTTAATCAGTGTAACAGTGGCAACCTTTCATCAAGTTTTTTAATGTAAATATTGTGAAATCTTGTTGTTTTTACGCTGTCCATTGAACCTAATATTAGGCTGATACTTCCAGTTCTGCGAAAATCACTATTCAACAGTCATCTCAGTATTATCATAGGCTGAATTATGAAGTAAATTAAGCATAGCATATTCATTTATATATAGATAATAAGGAATCCACTATCCAAATACTACCTTCCCCTCTTCCTGCACAATGAGCCCTACACAGATTATAGAACATTTAAGAGAACTCTTCTATATTTGTCTATTGTTTCCTGTGATCCATGTGACTGCTGTAAAATATATCTCTGAACACTATTAGGCCGGAGTCAGACATGCGAGAGACTCGCACGAGTCTCACATGTCAACACCCGGCACTGCCGCCGGACTGGGACAGGAGCGTAGAAATACATGCAGCCGTGCACTCCTGTCCGAGTACCAGGTATAGTGCCGGGTATTGACATGTGAGACTCGTGTGAGTTTCTCACATGTCTGACCCCGGCCTTAGCAGCAGTTCAGGCAAGATGGATGCCCCACCATAAACATAAAACAGTCTATAGTCAGAAAATGACAGGAAGAAGAAATGACTTTGTATTATTATCTAGTTGTAAACATGTTTGGTGGAATGGGCAAAAATTAGAAAGAACCATTAGAAAGAACCATGTTTTGTATTTAAGCCCTCTACGATCTTTGCATTTTCCATATGTCCAGGTCGTGGATTATGAGGAGATGGATGTGGGGACATGTATGGATGCGCCATGGCGATTTTGCACATTCAGAGGCTGAGTGTGCGCGATAACCGTAGGGTGTCAATTCTAAGAATATCAGCTCAGTGCATCACTCCCGGTACTTTAAGCCCCTAAATAGATATCACAGTATTTAGCAGGCATGGAGAGTAAGGGAGCTCTCTCTGCACTCTGATCGGCTTTCTCTGCAAAGTCATCACGAGGGGCCGATCAATCCCATGGTGACCCGATGTCGTCATGACTTGCTTTGCTATGCTTTATATGCAATCAGACTTGAAAAAGTGAAATTCCCATGATGGGACAAAGTAAAAATGTAGAAAAATTTGAAAAACAAATTGTAATTTTTTTTTTAAAACGAAGTCACAAAATAACTAGAAAACAATAAAAAATATATTGTACTCATAAATAAATATTTTTATGAATAAAAATAAAGTATACACTCACTGGCCACTTTATTAGGTACACCTGTCCAACTGTGTGTTAAGACTTAATTTCTAATCAGCCAATCACATGGCGGCAACTCAGTGCATTTAGGCATGTAGACATGGTCAAGACAATCTCCTGCAGTTCAAACCGAGCATCAGTATGGGGAAGAAAGGTGATTTGAGTGCCTTTGAACGTGGCATGATTGTTGGTGCCAGAAGGGCTGGTCTGAGTATTTCAGAAACTGCTGATCTACTGGGATTTTCACGCACAACCATCTCTAGGGTTTACAGAGAATGGTCCGAAAAAGAAAAAAAATCCAGTGAGCGGCAGTTCTGTGGCCGGAAATGCCTTGTTGATGCCAGAGGTCAGAGGAGAATGGGCATACTGGTTCGAGCTGATAGAAAGGCAACAGTGACTCAAATTGCCACCCGTTACAACCAAGGTAGGCAGAAGAGCATCTCTGAACGCACAGTGCGTCGAACTTTGAGGCAGATGGGCTACAGCAGCAGAAGACCACACTGGGTACCACTCCTCTCAGCTAAGAACAGGAAACTGAGGCTACAATTTGCACAAGCTCATCGAAATTGGACAGTAGAAGATTGGAAAAACGTTGCCTGGTCTGATGAGTCTCGATTTCTGCTGCGACATTCGGATGGTAGGGTCAGAATTTGGCGTAAACAACATGAAAGCATGGATCCATCCAGCCTTGTATCAACGGTTCAGGCTGGTGGTGGTGGTGTCATGGTGTGGGGAATTTTTTCTTGGCACTCTTTGGGCCCCTTGGTACCAATTGAGCATCGTTGCAACGCCACAGCCTACCTGAGTATTGTTGCTGACCATGTCCATCCCTTTATGACCACAATGTACCCAACATCTGATGGCTACTTTCAGCAGGATAATGCGCCATGTCATAAAGCTCGAATCATCTCAGATTGGTTTCTTGAACATGACAATGAGTTTACTGTACTCAAATGGCCTCCTCAGTCACCAGATCTCAATCCAATAGAGCATCTTTGGGATGTGGTGGAACGGGAGATTCGCATCAGGGATGTGCAGCCGACAAATCTGCGCCAACTGTGTGATGCCATCATGTCAATATGGTCCAAAATCTCTGAGGAATGCTTCCAGCACCTTGTTGAATCTCTGCCTCGAAGAATTGAGGCAGTTCTGAAGGCAAAAGGGGGTCCAACCCGTTACTAGCATGGTGTACCTAATAAAGTGGCCAGTGAGTGTATATATGTGGTATTGCCGCATTCGGAACGACCCGACCAATAAAACCATAAAACTGTCCTACTAGTAAACCCCTTTAGTGAACAGCGGAAAAAAAATGAGGCAAAAAAAGCTGCTTTATCTTTATAGTGCTAAACAAAAAGTGGAATAAAGCGCGATTAAAAAGATGAATGTAAATAAAAATGATATATCTGAAAAAGTCATCTTGTCCAGCAAAAAATAAGCTACCATACAGCTCCATTAGTGGAAAAATAAAAAAGTCATAGACTTCAGAATAAAACAATGCAAAAATAAATATTTTTTCTGTTAAATAGTTTTTATTGTGTAAGAGCGACAAAATATATAAAAATTGATAAAAATTTGGTATCGCTGTAATCGTATTGACCCGAAGAATAAAGCTGCCTTATCAATTTTACCACACTTGGAAAGACATAAAAAAACAAATAACAATTTCTGTATTGCTGGTCTCGTTCACTTTGCCTCTTAAATATCAGAAAAGAAAGCGATCAAAAAATATCAAGTGTCCAAAAATGGTACCAATAAAAATGTTAACTCATCCAGCAAAAAACAAGCCCTCATATGACTGTGTGGGGCGAAATATGAAAACATTATAGCTCTCAAAACATGGCAATACAAAAACTAGTTTTTGCAAAAAAAGGGTCTTTTAGTGTGTGACAGTGGCAAAACGGAAAAACCGTTATAAATCTGGTATCACTGTAATTGCACTGACCAGAAGAATTAAGTCACCTTATCACTTATACCGCTCAAGGAACAGCGTAAAAATTAAATAAAACCAATTCTTCACCTGTTGTTGATTTGTTCATTCTGCCTCCCAAAGATCACAGTAAGATTCAGTGCACATTTATTCTGCGCTCTAGGCTTAGCGCTTACACCAGGCTTTCCATGTAAATCTCTGAGATACGTGATTCTGACAGAACCTCTGGCAGAAAATTCCCTAAAATGAGGCATATGAAGACACTGTGAACGATGTCTGGCCTATGATCCAGCTGTGTCCGTCTTTTTAGATGTGCATAAAAGCGTGGTCCACCACAGTTTTGTAAATTTCTGAAAAAAAGGACATCTGTTACCTCATTATAGTGAATGGATCCTCCGGGGGTTTCATCTGAATCATGTCACTCTGAAAATTAGACGGAAACCCCAAAGTAAGTGCTCAGCGTAATGCACCCAATAAATGTGATCTCAAAAGTTATGTAATGTTTCATTTTCTCCTTTTACCCTTGTGAAAATAAAACATTTGGGGCTAAAATAAGAGTTCACCGTCTTGTGGCAAACATGTGTGTGGCAATAAACGTTCAGGTCCGGACCTGTGTTTTTACGAGTATGTATGGGTGTCCACCAAAAACATCGAGTGGAAGTATGCTACTGGGGTCTGGAGTTCTCGGGTGATCGGGCCGTATCGGGTGTCAGCCATCCTCGGCCCGGGACATACCAGCTGGAGTTACCCCCAGTAATGCCCATACTCAACTCATTCCCCAGGTCAGCGCTCTGGAGATTTGTGGTGTCTCCGGAGCATACGTTGCCACCTCCATCAGTCTACGTTTGCCATAAACCTGAGAGTCAGGTGATTGCCGAGGTGAACTCTGGTGGATCTAGGCGTCCTCACCGTAGGTGGTTTTCTGGTGAGGTGCAGTGTTGAGGGTCCAGAGGCCCCTCATTAAAGGAGGGGTACTGTCACGATCCATTTTTGGACCTGTGTCAGATCCTGGATTCTCTTATATAAATTTTTTTCCTTTCAGCCCATCGGGGGTTAATATTAGTTTATGCCGCGCCGCTGGTGTTACTACAAGTTTAGTTAGTCTGCTGGTGGGTTTTTCCCCCCCGGTGGCCGCTGGTGTAATTGCATGGCTGGTCTGTTTGCTATGCAGCTGGTTGAGCACTCTCTCCTTCCTATATAAGGTCACCTGGTACACCAGCTGACTGTTGGTAATACAGGTCCTTTGGAAACCAAACTGTTGTGAGTTCATTTTCTGGTCTACCAGTTGTGAGTTCTCCTTCCAGGCTCCCTCTGGTGGTAACAGGAGGTAGTGAGGCTGATTTAATCGTTGGAGATCTGCCACCTGATAATGAGGATGACGATTGGACCTCAGGAATTTCAGACTGGATTAAGTCAGCCGACGCCCTATTCTGGTGCTGGTGATTCCTTCTGGCTTGTCAGGTCTTGGTTCTCAGCTCTGTTCCAGTCAGCTCAAGCTAAGTTTTTCTGCTAATGTTCACACTTGATTTTGTTGGTCTATTCAGCTTTTTGTGTGGTCAGCCAGCCCTGGCTGGGGCTGTGCTGAATCTCCACTCTTATTTATCTGTATTTGCCAATTTGCTTTTTGTCCACTATTAGATTGGCCTCTTTTTGCTCTGTCTCAGAATATTTCAGAGTGCTGATATAGTGGGAGAAGTCTAGTGACTTCAGGGTTAATTTTGTTATCATAAGTGTTGGACATTATTTTTGTAGGGTCTTTGGCAGATTGCAGACAGTGTCTTTCCTTTCCTGTCCTTTCTAGTTAGTTTGGGCCCCATCGTTTGTTCAGCCTATTTTCCTGCCTGTGTTTGTGTTTTCATCTTGTTTCACCGTCAATACATGTGTGGGGGCTGTCTTTCCTTTGGGGTCTGCCCTGGGGCAGTTAGTTTTCCCCTTTCTTGCTTTAGGCTTATTTAGTCCTCCGCCGGTGACGAGGCATCTAGGATCATCGTAGGAACGCTCCACGGCTGCTGCTAGTTGTGTGGTTAGGATCAGGGATCTGCAATCTGCATAGTTACCAACCGCTCTGGTTTTTCTGGGACTTAGCTTGTTTTATTTTTTCCTTCTCGGTGACCCATTCATAACACCAAACATTGTGAAGACTGGTCCTACCTGGTGCAGAGGTGATTCAGCTTATCTGGAGCAGTAGTGATGCTGCTAAAGAGAGGAGCTTTCTGGAGCAGTTGTGTTTCTGCTGAAAGCTGAGTTCGGGTGCCTTACTCTGCTGTCCGGTGCATTACAGCAGAGGAAGTTAAGTGCCGTTTTCTTTTCCCTGCCTGTTATTTTTCCTTGGTGTTTTATTAGTACAGCGGTGGGACCAGTGTCCGCAATAGCCAATTCCCTAGTGAGGGATAGGTGGAGGGCAAGTGAGGGCTGTGGTATCCTGGTCGGCGACGGTTTGAAAGAAGCTGTATAGGGGCGTCAGGATAGTCCAGGACACAGCCTCAGGAGTGTGCAGGTGGTGTCCCTTTCCCAGTTCCCTATTGCAGGGCCCACTGTTGTAATTGTGTCCCCGGTGTCCCCTTGTTTTGTCTTGTTGTTTGGTGACCGACGGATCATCGGGTCGCGTCACGCAGGGCCAGTCACTTCGTGACATCTACGTTATAAACTTCTGTGAAGCACCTGGGAGTTCAAGGTGCTCACCACAAATCTAGACAAATCTAGATAAGTTCTATGAGGGGTCTAGTTTCCAAAATAGTGTAACATTTAGGGGATTTCTACAGTTTAGTCACATCAGGGGTTTTTAAAATTTGACATGGCCCCCTCTAATTATTCCAGCAAATTTTATATTCAAAAAGTCAAATGGTGATCCTTCCCCTCTAAGCCCTGCCGTGCACGCGAACAGTAGGTTTTCCCCACATATGAGGTAACAGTGTACTCAGCATAAATTGCACAATAAAAAATTGTACAGTGTAATTTCTCCTGTTGCCCTTGTGAAAATGCAAAATTTTGGGAAAAAAAAGATTTTTGTGGGAAAATTAATTAATTTTCACGGCTGAATGTTATAAACTTCTGTGAAGCACCTTGGGGTTCAAGGTGCTCACCACAAATCTAGATAAGTTCCCTGAGGGATCTAGTTTCCAAAATAGTGTAACTTGTGGGGGTTTCTGCTGTTTAGGCACATCAGAGGCTCTTCAAATGCGCTAATTATTCCAGCAAATTTGGCATTCAAAAAGTCAAATGGGACGCCTTCCCTTTCGAGCTCTGCCATGCACCCAAACAGTAGTTTTCCCCCACATATGGGGTACAGGCGTACTCAAAGGAAATTGCTCAACAAATTGTATACATTGTATTGTGCATTTTCTCCTATTACCCTTGTGGAAATGTGAAATTTGGGGCTAAAAAACATTTTTGGGTTAAAATGTGATTGCTTTTATTTTTACCACTCAATGTTGTAAACTTCTGTGAAACACCTGGGGGTTCTAGGTGCTCACCTCACATCTAAATAAGTTCCCTGAGGGTCTAATTTCCCAAATGGTGTCACTTGGGGGTTTCTACTGTTTAGGCACATCAGGGGCTCTTCAATTGAGACATGGCATCCAGTAATTATTCCAGCAGATTTTGCATTAAAAAAGTCAAATGGTGCTATTTCCTTTCCGAGCCCTGCCACGCACCCAAGCAGTGGTTTTCCCTCACATATGTGGTATCGTCATGCTCAGGAGAAATTGCCCAATAAATTTTAGGGTCCAGTTTTTCCTGTGAAAATAAAAAGTAAAAGTCTAAAGTAAAAGTTTTGTGAAAAAAGTTAACTGTCCATTTTTTCCTTCCACATTTTAAAAATTCCTGTGAAGCCCCTGAAGGGTTAATAAAGTTCTTGAATGTGGTTTTTAGAAGGTGTCACTTTTGGGTATTTTCTGTCATATAGACCCCTCAAAGTCACTTCAAATGTAATGTGGTTCCTAAAAACATGGATTTGTAAATTTTGTTGGAAAAATGAGAAATTGCTGAACAACTTTTAACTCTTCTGACTTCCTAACAAAAAAATATGCTTAAAACATTGTGCAGATGTAATGTAGTCATGTAGGAAATGTTATTTATTAACTATTTTGTGTGATAGAATTTTCAGATTTAAGGTCACAAAACTTAAAACTTTGAAAATTGCAAAATGTTTTTTTCATAAATAAACGCAAGTCATATAGAAGAAATACCAATACTTTAGTGTGCATCCGGTACTTGGGTATGCACTGAATATCGTGGGTGCTCAAGTGACAAAAAAAATATGGGGATCTGCGATACTCCGTGCATACCCGAGCACTCGATGCAAACTCGAGTAGCGAGTACTTGCGTTCAACACTAGCCATCATATCTAGTGATGGGCGAGCACTAGAGATGAGCGACTTTGCCTTTTTTCGGGTCGAGTCGGGTTTCATGATACCCGCCTTTCGCAAAAGTCGGGTCGAACGAAATCGGCCGATTATAGGGAAAAGTCGGAGGCCGACTGAAACACGAAACCCAATGCAAATCATTGGGGAAGCAAAGTCGGCAGGGAGTGGAGGACAGTAAACATACCTACAGTACCCATTTCAATGCCAAAAACATCAATTCTTATAACTGAAGCTTGTCAACCTTAATTTACTTCCTAATAATAGTTCCGCATTGAAAACTGGGGCTTATTTGGCTAAAGTTGTGGGGGGATTGGGCTGGCTCCAGGATTTCGTGTGCCCTGGGCCAAAGAGTGTCAGTGCGCCCCTTTAACACATGCCACAACTCATGATGCTCCGATACGCCACAGAAATATAGGTATAGTACAATGACACATACTTTACAGCTTACATGACATGACTGATCTCTTTTAAATTGTACAATAGCTCAAAAACAGGACAGTATATTACTCCATACAGTGTTATGGCCACCACATTGTGCGCCATACAGAATAATGAGCCCCATATATTTCTCCATACCAAATAATTAGTCACATATAATGTTCCATACAGTATCTGATGAGCTCCACATAATGCTCCATATATAAAGGGCCCCATTTGTAATGCTCCAGTGTATAATGTGCCCCTTAGATGCTGCTCCAGTGTCTGATCTGTCCCATTTACATTGCTCCAGTACATGATGGGCCTCATGGATGATGCTCCAGTGTATAATGGGCTCCAATAATGCTCCATATATAATGGGCCCCATTTGTAATGCTCCAGTGTATAATGGGCCCCTTAGATGCTGCTCCAGTGTCTGATCTGCCCCACTTACAATGCTCCAGTACATGATGGGCCTCATGGTTGATGCTCCAGTGTATCATGGGCTCTAATAATGCTCCATATATAATGGGCCACATTTGTTATGCTCCAGTGTATAATGTGTCCCTTAGATGCTGCTCCAGTGTGTGATCTGCCCCAGGAATGACGCAATCCAAGATAGGGCCAAGTCTGTGATATCAAGAGATGAGAGGGTCTGTAGTAATAGGGAATGGTCCACTGTGTCAAAGGCAGAGGACAGGTCCAGGAGGAGGAGGACAGAGTAGTGTCGCTTGGCCTTGGCAGCTAGTAGGTCATTGCTGACCTTAGTTAGGGCAGTTTCAGTGGAGTGGTGTGGCCGGAAGCCGGATTGCAAGTGGTCAAGGAGGGAGCAAGAAGAGAGGTGGGAGGATAGTTCAAGATGGACGCGTTGTTCCAGTAGTTTTGAGGCATAGGGGAGAAGTGATATAGGGCGATAGCTAGATACAGAGGATGGGTCAAGAGAGGGCTTTTTGAGGATAGGTGTGATTGAGGCATGTTTAAAGCTTGAGGGGAAAACACCAGTTGTTAGTGATAGGTTGAAGAGATTGGTTAGGGTTGGGATGAAGACTGTGGTGAGGTTTGGGATGAAGTGGGATGGGATCGGGTCAAGTGCACAGGTAGTGAGATGTGATCTTGAGAGTAGAGTGGAGAGTCGATCTTCTGTAATGGTGGAGAAGTTGGTTTTGGGTGGTGGAGGGCAGGGCAGGTAGGAGGAAGGGCACTGGGGGTTGTTGACCAAAACTGTCTCTGATGTTATCAATCTTCTCCTTGAAAAATGAGGCAAAGTCTTCAGCTGAGATGAGTGGAGAGGGAGGAGGTGCTGGGGGGCGGAGGAGAGAATTGAAGTTGTTGAATAACTATCGAGTATAGTGTAAAAATTTGTTTCTCTGATTCACCGTATATATAGAAGGCGTAACCCACACACGCTCACTCACTATGGATGATGTAGGCAGTGGCGTAGCAACTGTTTGTGGCGCCCGGGGCGGTCGAAAAATTTGCCGCCCCTTTGGTCGTTGATAATCCGGAAGCATCCGAAGAGCCCACACTACACTCAAAGATCTAATTTTTAGTCTGCTACTAACTCTGCTGTTATTATTTCTAGACTTTCATCTTCTTGCAGTTCTCTTTATATATGTATGTATTAGCTTGATGATGCTGGAAGAAGACCTAATGGCTTTTTTAATAATAATTTTTAATAATGTGACAGACCTTACATATTGGATTATATAGAGCCCTGTTTTTTATTACATACCGTCCTGTCTTGTTAGCTGTATAATGCAATGATGGCTGATGGAGCATGGGAAAGCTTCCTTTCTAATGAAGGAGCTGATGGACTGGTAGTTTGGTCACCGGCTCCTCGATCAGCAGTCATTTTTTACTAAAAAGAGAGGGGACTATGTAATAAAAGAGGGCACTGTAAATAACAAAATTAACAAGAATACACTATGTAAGAGACAGCACTATACATAACAGCAGAGGAAGCTATATAATAAGGGACGGCATCATATATAACTAGAGAGGATGGTACGTAATAAGGGATGGTGTTATACATAATAAAAGAGGAAACTATGTAACTAAGGATGGTGTTATACAGAATTAGTGAGTATACTATATACTAAGGGACTGTGATAGACATAGTGAGTACACTACATACTAAGGGACTGTGTTAGACATAGTGAGTACACTATATACAAAGGGACTGTGTTAGACATAATAAACGATAATGTCTTCCTCCACCTCCCCCTGTTCCTAAGGCCATTATAAGTCCCCCTTCCTCCCATCCCAATCCCCCACACCCCTCATTGTCCTCCTCCCCTCGCATCCCATTATTGTCCTCTCCCCCACCCCATCATTGCCCTCTTCACCACCTCCATCATTTTCTTCTCCCCCACCACTATCTTTGCTTTCTCCCCCACAACTCCCATCATTGCCCATTCCACCACCTCCATCATTTCCTCCTCCTCCACCACCCCCATTTATTGCCCTTTCCACCACCACCATCATTGCATTCTCCCCCACCACCCCATCATCATTTATTTTTCCCCCACCACCCCATCATTGCCCTCTCCATCACCCCCATCATTGCCTTCTCCCCATCACCCCCACCCTTGCCTTCTCCCCATCATTGCCTTCTCCTTCACCCCATCACTGCCTTCTCCCCATCACTCCCATCA
Source organism: Dendrobates tinctorius (assembly GCF_039654945.1). NCBI lineage: Eukaryota > Metazoa > Chordata > Amphibia > Anura > Dendrobatidae > Dendrobates > Dendrobates tinctorius. Next base: position 24,019,595 of record NW_027361712.1, on the reverse strand, counting down.
TTGCCTGCTCCATCACCCCATCATTGTCTTCTCCCCATCATTCCCATCATTGCCTGCTCCATCACCCCATCATTGTCTTCTCCCCATCACTCCCATCATTGCCTTATCCATCACCCCATCACTCCCATCATTGCCTGCTCCATCACCCCATCACTCCCATCATTGTCTGCTCCATCACCCCCATCATTGCCTGCTCCATCACTCCCATCATTGCCTTCTCCTTCACCCCATCACTGCCTTCTCCCCATCACTCCCACCATTGCCTGCTCCATCACCCCATCATTGTCTTCTCCCCATCACTCCCATCATTGCCTTCTCCATCACCCCATCACCGCCTTCTCCCCATGACTCCCATCATTGCCTGCTCCATCACCCCATCACTCCCATCATTGCCTGCTCCATCACTCCCATCATTGCCTTCTCCTTCACCCCATCACTGCCTTCTCCCCATCACTCCCATCATTGCCTGCTCCATCACCCCATCATTGTCTTCTCCCCATCACTGCCTTCTCCCCATGACTCCCATCATTGCCTGCTCCATCACCCCATCACTCCCATCATTGTCTGCTCCATCACCCCCATGATTGCCTGCTCCATCACTCCCATCATTGCCTTCTCCTTCACCCCATCACTGCCTTCTCCCCATCACTCCCATCATTGCTTGCTCCATCACCCCGTCATTGTCTTCTCCCCATCATTGCCTTCTCCATAACCCCATCACTGCCTTCTCCCCATCACTCCCATCATTGCCTTCTCTGCATCACCCCCATCATGGCCTTCTCCCATTACCCCCTCATGGCCTTCTCCCATAACCCCAGGCATTATGGCCTTCTCTCCCCATCACGGTCTTCTCATGTCCCCATCTCCTCCAGGGCCAGGCTAACCTACACACACACACACAGACATACACACAGACATACACACAGACATACACACACAGACAGACATACACACACAGACAGACATACACACACACAGACATACACACATACATATACATACACACATACATATACATACACACACAAACATACATACACACAGACACCACCTCTCTCCTCTCACCTGTCCACAGCATCGCCCGCGCTTCCTCGCTCACACAGCAGCGGCCGCTGAATGATGACATCATTCAGCGGGGCTTCTCTGTGTCAAACAGGAAGCGCAGCCTCCGGGCAGGAAGCAGGACGGACCCTTGCAGCTCCGCTCCTGCTATTCCCGCTTGCAGGCAGCAGAGCTGCTGTGATTGCTCCCTGCCCGCCGCTGCACTGTGCCTCACTGCCTCCGCGCTTCTCCCACAGAGAGGAATTGCTGCTGCTGCCGCGCCGCCCCCACACATGTGCTGCCTGGGGCAGACCGCCCCCCACGCTACGTCACTGGATGTAGGGAAGGTGGACTGACAGACAAACCAGCCTGTAGTGATAAGCAGAGGTGTAGCACAGTGTAGGTGTGAAACCGCTAAGATAAAGAGAAAGGGTGCAATGCTTTAGCTTGCCCATTGGAGGGCAGTGGAGAGTGTAGGAGTGGGACTGAATAACTGCCATTGGTCAGAGAAACTGTTAGGTGATGATGGGTGGAGTTACCAGAACTGGAAGTATAAAAGGCTGAGGGAAGGTTCTGGAAGAGTCAGTCAGCGAAGGGAGCACAGTAAAGAGGAAGTTCTTCTGAGGAAATAGAGACAGTGGAAAGGCTCCAGAGAGGACTGACAGTTGAGGCAGTTACAGGGGGGTGGGCCAGAGGATGGTAGCTGCAGACAAAGACGGCCTGGGGCTATCATACGGACGGTGTGCTCAGACTGGTGCAGCGCTGTAGAGGTTGGGCCTAGGCCAGCCACAGTGAAAGAGCTACAGAGGACGCCACGATTATAGCTACAAAGGAAGTTAAGGTACCGGGGCCTGTGTACAGAGAAATGTGAAACGGCTGTGGTGAATTGCTGTTGTTGACAGAAGGATGGACACTAAAAACGGACCTATTCAATACAAACTCTGTCTCAGTCTCGTGTTTGTCTGCGGCAAGAAGAGGGTCCCCCCCACAGTTGGTTATCCTACAGATGATACCTTAATACAAATTTTTGAAACCAGGTACTGTATCAGCACATACCAGGTGTGTCCAGTCTAGGGTAAAATTTCCGTCTATACTTCCAGAGTCAGACACAGACACTCACAGGCTCACTATGTATTACAACAGAATTAAAAAAGTAGAAAAAGGGAAAGGTATTCATAGCGTACATCAGTATACAGTGTTGTGGTACTTTTAAACCTTCGTATACATTTCAATCTCAGTAAGCCAGTCAAGAATCTCCGCTACTGGAGTATAAGTATAGACGCAAAGTCGAGTGTTAGCAGAAATTTTGGAATTACTCATCGCGGGGAAACCTCCCGGTATATGTTGCAGAGGCGGTGCAGACCCTCAATTACTGTGTCTGTGGAGAAAGCGAAAAAGGTTCTTTGTGAAGAAAGGATTGCTTTATCGCAGTAGCGTGGATCACATCACCGTTACTCGTCTCCATCAAATTGTGATCACAGGGAGAGATGTACCCATGGTCCTCACTGCCTATCATGATGTGTCTGGTCATTTTGGAGTGCAAAAGACAGAAACCAAAGGCCGTAGGCGATTCTATTGGATTGGCATGAGAGGAGACATTGAAAAATGGTGGCAGGAATGTCACACGTCTGTGACTATCACAACTGTGAAAGGTGATCATAAACCACCACTGCATCCACTTGTAAGTTGACGTCCATTTCAAATGGTAGCTATTGATCATCTGAAGGTAGAGGCCAGCAGGACAGGCCATAGCTACATCTTAACCATCATTGATCAATGCACCAAATTTCGAGTTGCCGTCCCTGTGAAGGATTTAACTGCCCTGACTACACAGCGGTGGAGCAGGGAGAGGTAAGTATTGCAGCTTGCAAATGCTGTGGCCATGACCAAGAAGGGGGGACACAATCATGGTCGACGGTACTGCACAGGGCCCCTCATAGCACGCTGGTGTGTCTGACGGCGAGTGGGCCCTCCCACCGTCTGAGACACTGTACTGTACTATGAGGGGCCCTGTGCCATTGCCGGCGGCCATCAGTGGGCCCATCCACCTGTTCAGTTCAGAGCAACGGCACTTGCCGGGATGTGCCAGGTCTTGACCCCAGCCGTTGGGGGAGGGGTGGGCAGCCCAGTTGGGGAGTTTTAAAAATTGGCATATGTAGATGTGTTGGCTGGACATTCAGCTGCTGCAAAGGGCGTAATTGGGCAAGTCCGAGGAAGAGGAGGTGTGCTTAATGGTGGTGGTGGTCTTACAGTGGGGGTTGCGATGGAGCGTTGTTGGCTACCCTCAGTCGGAGCAGGTGCACATGTGCTACCTGAGGTTTTGTAGTGCGTCCACGCTTGCAAGTGCATGTTGATTAAATGTCTAAGCATGCAACTGGTATTCAAATTTCTGAGTTGTTTACCTCGGCTAAAGGTCCTTCCGCAGTTCTTACAGGTAACCTTTGCCTCATCAGTAGGATTTTGGACAAAGAAGTGCCACACTGCACTCTTCCTACTATGGTAAACATTTTCTGGCCTTGCACGCTGTGCTAAGTTGACTGTCTGGTCAAGCTGTCCTGCAACTCTTTTAGTTTTTGTTCCACATTTTAGGACAGCTACGGGCCTGCTAGATAACCGCTGCTGCGATGTCAATGCCTGCTGCGGAACCTTCTCCTTATCTGAGCTATTGCCAGCGCCACCCTCCTCCCCCAATGGATGCCAATCCGGGTCCAGAAATGGGTCTTCCATCACCTCCTCTTCAAAGTCATTTGCACCTTCCTCTTTACCTTCCTCTGTGTCACCGTGTAAGGTGGTATGGTATGCGGGAAGGGGCACCTGGGTTTCATCAGGGTCAGATTCTGTCTCAATAGACTGCGAGGGCAATGTAGTGCTGTGGGTCAATGTACCAGCAGAATCATCAAGCAGTGGCTGTGCATCAGTGCAGTCCATGTAAGATTCATCTTGGACTGGGGAATTCAGGATTTGACTGGATAACCCAGGCATGGTATGTGAAAAGAGCTCCATAGAGTAATCTGCAGTGTGGGCTGCCGCATCCTTAACTTTTGGTGGGGGTGAAGGACACAAGGAAAGGGTTTTTTTATGACCAGAACCCTGCACTGACGACTCCGTGCTTGCAGGTTTCGACCGTTCAGAAGAGGAGGCAATAGAGCTGGTGGCTGTTTCGGCAATGTACGCCAAAACCTGTTCCTGATGCTCCGGCTTTAAAAGTGGTTTTCCTACTCCCAGAAAAGGCAACCTTACAGGCCTTCTTGAGCCAGAGGATGACGCAGGTTCAACACCTCCTGCCTTAGCTGCTTTTGTGGTTTTGCCAGAACCAGCAGATGCACCACCACCATCAGTACCAGCCGCGACCCCCTGCCCACGCCTGCGGCCTGTTCCACCACACTTCCTCATGTTTGGGAAAATGTAACCAAAATACCAGCAGAGAGATGGTACCGTATGAGGAGCGTCCAGCTGTGTAAGGTGTATTAAACAAATTAAATCAACGTATATATTATGTTAGTCACAGACGCTCTCACAGTATGTATTGGACCGTAATCCAACAAGCAGATATAAGGAACTGTTTGAAAAATGGACACGACTCTAAGGTGTAGGTGTGGAAAAATGGACAAACTCCTCGGTTTTTTATTCCTGAGTCACACACAGGTAGCTTCTAATTGTCCGTGCTAGAAGGCGGTACACAGTAGTGTGTGAGGAGCGTACACTGCTGTACGGTGTGTATGTAAAATTGTCAAGCTCCGTGTATTTGTATACAGACTGACACACGCTGTCTCTGTCTAGTTTTTACTGTAATCAAACAGCAGATATAGGAAACTGTTTGAAAAACGGACAAGACTCTTAGGTGTAGGTGTGGAAAAATGGACAAACTCCTCGTTTTTTTTTCCAGAGTCACACACAGGTAGCTTCTATTTGTCCGTGCTAGAAGGCGGTACACGTAGTGTGTGAGGAGCGTACACCGCTGTATGGTGTGTGTATGTAAAATTGTCAAGCTCCGTGTATTTGTAAATGGACTGACACACGCTGTCTCTGTCTATTTTTGACCGTTATCAAACAGCAGATATACAAAACTATTTGAAAAACGGACACGACTCTAAGGTGTAGGTGTGGAAAAACGGACAAACACCTCGGTTTTTTTTTCCAGAGTCAATTTCAGGTAGCTTCTATTTGTCCGTGCTAGAAGGCGGTACACGGTAGTGTATGAGGAGCATACACCACTGTACAGTGTGTATGTAAAATTGTCAAGCTCCGTGTATTTGTATACAGACTGACACATGCTGTCTCTGTCTAGTTTTGACCGTAATCAAACAGCAGATATACGAAACTGTTTGAAAAACACGACACCTAAGGTGTAGGTCTGGAAAAACGGAAAAACTCCTCGTTTTTTTTTCCAGAGTCACACACAGGTAGCTCCTATTTGTCCGTGATACCAGCCGGAATACACAGTAGTGTGTAAGGAGCGTACATCGCTAGACGTGTCTGTATGGAAAATTGTCAAGCTCCGTGTATTTGTATACTGACTGACACTCGCTGTCTGTCTAGTTTTGACTGTAATCAAACAGCAGATATACAAAACTGAAAAACGGACACAACTCTAAGGTGTAGGTCTGGAAAAGCGGACAAACTCCTCGGCTTTTTCTTCCAAAGTTACACCCAGATAGCTTCTATTTTTCGTGATGCCAGCCAGAATACACGGTAGTGTGGGAGGAGCGTACACCGCTAGACGATGTGTGAAAAAATGAACGCTCAGTAACTCACCAGGACAAAATAATAAAATTTGGAGTGCTTTGAAAAAAGCAGTTTGAACAGCAGTGTGCACACAGCAATGCAACTAGCAGGTAGCCTTAAAAGGCAGCCTAATCACCACCAGCGCTGCTGCACACAACAAAAATCCTCCCCTTTCACTGCACACTAACTGTACAGTGAAAAGCGCTATCAGCAGAAGTAGTTTTTTTTCTTCTTCCCTGCCTAACGCTCTCCCTGTTCAGAATCAGCAGCATCACCTCTCCCTATTGTAAGATCGGCAGAAGCAAGATGGCGGTCAGCGTTCACAGCCTTTTATACCCCCTGTGATGCCACACAAAGCCAGCCAATCACTTCAATGCCCTTCTCTAAGATGGTGCTGGCCGCTGCCTATGTCATCGCGTTGCCCACAGTGTGCGTCCTCCATCATTGGCTGAAAAAAGGTGCTGGAAGCACCATTTGAAACGCGACTTTGGCGCTCAGGTCGCCGACATCATGGCCGACCTCACGCTATGGTCGGGTTTCATTTCATAAAACCCGACTTTGGTGAAAGTTGGCGATTTTTTAAATTTACCGACCTGTTTCGCTCAACTCTAGCGAGCCCTAAAATGCTCGGGTGCTGGAAATTGGAATGCTTGGGTGCTCTACCCGAGCAACGAGCCCAATGTAAGTCTATGAGAAACTCAAGCATTTTTCCGTCGCCCCCCCCCCCACGGCGGTCTGCAGAGGGACAAGAAATTGATGGGGACAGTGCTCATATGACATGGGAACATCATTAGGAAGACCCCTGGAAGCATTTCTGACTCCCAGGCCACTGCTGTGAACGATGTTGTCAGTCTTATGCCACTTTTACAGACTGACAATAAAACATACACAAACTAAACCAAAATGGATTTCCATGGGAAATATGTCAAGGAACATCATTCCAGGGAAATGACTTGTATATAAGGCAAAATAAATAACCAAAAACAAAAATGCACACGCCTTGGGCTATATTCACACGCAGTGTTTTTGAACTTTAGCATTGCTTTCAATGAAGACAAATACATTCACTGGGAAATGTCATTTTAACATTTTACAACCTTATCTGGCCATGTGGTGTGTGACACATCATCAGACATATCCTGTTTTATTTATGAAGGAGGGATTTTGAAAGTCACAAAGCCTATTTTTATAGGGTCACCAGACGGCCTTTACTATTCTTAGAGATCCATCAGCCGGCTATGCTTTGTTGTTCCCATTATTAAACTGCGTCTCTTATACTGTTATTGCCTATGCAGTGAATGGCAGGGCTGCCAAAAATTGAAGCACCCCAATACCCCTTTAAAGAGACATACAGCAGAGCATCCTGAAATTAATGTTCCCATTATTAGGAAGTGGTTCTCGCATCCTGTTTGCCTATGCAATGAATGCAAGGCCTGGCAAAAATTTAGACGCACCCCAATACTCCTTTGAAGAGACGAACAGCAGGGCTCCTAAAAACAATGTTCCCATTATTAGGAAGTGGTTCTCAAATACTGTTTGCCTGTGCAGTGAATGCAAAAGCTGCCTAAAATTTGGACGCACCATAATACTCCTTTGAAGAGACATAGAGGAGGGCCTCATGAAAAAATGTTCCCATTATTAGAAAGTGAGTTTCCCATAATGTTTGCCTAAAATTTGGAGGCACTCCAATGCCCCTTGGAAGAGATGTGGAGGAGGGCCTCATAAAAAAAGTTCCCATTAGAAAGGAGCAGGTCTCCTATACTTGTAATGCCCATGCACTAAGTGTATGGGCTGACAAACATTTACCCCTGGGGGGGGGTTTACAAGAACATACAATATAACCATTTTTTTGTACGGGCATCATAAACATCATTTAAAAAATTATGTAGGTGTTGCATCATGGACCATGGTCACCCTGGTGGAGGATGAGGATGAGGAGTAGGAGGAGGACAACAGCAAATAGCCAAAATCAGGAAGCATTTACACATGTGTGGGTGTTAAGAGGTGCATGGGAATACACCTCCCAAAAAAAGACACTGGATTTGAGTTTATGTTACGCTGCTATCATTCGGTGGTGTTGAGAAGTCCGGGCCCAATCCAGCCCTTGTTCATTTTTATAAGAGTCAGCCTGTCAACATTTTCATTTGACAGGTGGATGTACTTGTCAATTAGAATTCCACCAATGGCACTAAAAACCCGCTCTGGCAAAACACTAGTGAGAGGGCAGGCCACGACCTCCAAGGCATAGAGAGCCAGTTCATGTCACTTGTCCAGCTTGGATGCCCAATAATTATAAGGCACAGAGGAATCACAGAGGACGTTGGTACGGTCAGCAAGGTACTCCCTCAGCATCCTCCAAAACTTTGCACTCCTTGTGAGAGTACCCCACACCTAAGGGTCAGTGCGATGGGAGGGTCTGAGAAAACTCTCCCAGAGCTTTGCCAGTGTTCCCCTGCCTCTGCTGGATTAGAGTTGTGTCTCTCTCACCTGTACTCCTTGGTTGTCCAACGAACTGTGACTTCTGCCCCCAGCGTTTTCAGATGGGAATTTTTTTAATAATTCCGCAACAAGGGTCCTCTGGTACTGCCCCATTTTACTACACCTGTCTGCCTCTGGAATAAGAGATAGAAAGTTCTCCTTGTAGCTTGGGTCTATAAGTGTCATCAACCAGTAATGACTGTCACCCAAAATTTTGAGAACCCAAAGGTCATGGGAAAGGCAGCGAAACATAAACTCAGCCAAGCATGCCAGGCTGCTAACAGGCAAGACTTCTGTGTCCTCACCAAGAGGATGACTGACCATGCTCTCCTCCTCCTCCCTGTCCTTAGGCCATCCACGCTGAAGAGACGGTATGGCAGTTGTGCAGGTAGTACCATCTGCAGCACATGAAAATAGCTCCTGTTCATACTTCTCCTACTCCTCCTCCTCGTCACTCAATCCTCATTGGGATGAGATGAGGCTTGGCTGTGTATAATCACCCTGTATGGTTCCTTGCTCCATCTCATTGCTTTCTGCCTGCAATGCTTCCTCTTTGATTGTGAGCAGAGAGCATTTCAGAACACAGAGAAGCAGGATGGTGATGCTAATTATGGCATCATCGCCGCTCACCATCTTAGTGACGTCCTCAAAGTTTCTAAAAATGAGTACATGGGTGGCGTACTTTCACAAGCAGATCTGACACCTCTGTGTAGGTTTTTAGAAACTGCTTAACCACGAAGTTAAGCACATGGGCCGCCACCAGGTTCCGGCCATTGTCACACATGACCATGCCTGGCTGTAGGTTCAGTGGTGTCAGCCACACATTGGCACCCAGATATCATGATTGTGTGGTCCTGATGTTTGCCATGGCAATTCACGGCCTTAGAGTCTTTCAGCTAGAGTAGCCTCTTCGGAAGTTACCGACATATAGGTGGAAAAAATACATTTTTTTCATACCTGTAATGTCACTTTGCATTAATTCCTGAAAAGCACCTGAAGGGTTAATAAACTACATGACAGCAGTTTTCAATATGTCAGGGGGTGCTGTTTTGAAAATGGTATTACTTTTCGGGGTTTCCAATATATATGACCCCCAAAGTCACTTCAAACCTGGATAGGTCCCTAAAAAAATAAATTTTGTCAATTTCCTTGTAAAAAATTAAAAATTGCTGCTACATTTTTAAACCTTCTAAAATGCTAACAAAATAAAAGAACATTTTACAAGTGGTGCTGATGTAAAGCAGATATGAGGGAAATGTTTTTTTATTAATTTTTTTATGGTATGCCTATCTGGATTAAAGGGATAATCATTTAAAGTTCGAAAATTGCAATTTTTTTACATTTTTCTCAAATTTCTGATATTTTTTGTAAATAAACATAAAACATATTGACCTAAATTTAACATTATCATAAATTATAATGTGCCATGAAAAAGTCTTAGTTACTCACCGGTTAACGGTATTTTTCGGAGTCCATGACAGCACCACCTGAGAGAGGGGATCCACCCCTTAGGAACAGGAAACCTACAGATACAAAAGGGTGGCACCTCTCCCACGCATCAGTTGGATTACAGAGCACAAGAGGACTTCCAAGGTTAATGCATGATTTATGTACAGTATTCTTTACAATTATAAACTTTTACCACCAGTGAGCATATACAAGAAATAGACGTGCACACCCCAATCAACTATAAGGGAGGGAATATACGGGTGCTGTCATGGACTCCGAAAAATACCGTTAACCGGTGAGTAACTAAGACTTTATTCGGTCGTCCATGACAGCACCACCTGAGAGATTTACAGAGAGTAATATCAGCTTTAGGGAGGGACTACAGCCTGCAGCACCCTTATACCAAAAGAGAGGTCTGTGGAAGCACCCAGGTCTAGCCTATAATGACTATAAAAGGTGCTCGGAGAGGACCAAGTAGCCGCCTTACAAATCTGGTCAATGGAGACTTCTGATCTTTCGGCCCATGAGGTTGCCATGGCTCTGGTGGAATGCGCCCTCAGCTTCCCAGGTGGCGACCTGCCCTTTGAGGTGTATGCTATTGAAATCGCCTCTCTAATCCATCTGGCTAGTGTATTTTTTGATGCTCTACAACCTTTCCTGGGGACTTGATGAGAGATAAATAGGGCATTATCTTTCTTCCAGGGATCGGTGACTGTCAGATATTCTATGAGGCCTCTCCTGACATCCAGGGTGTGTAGTTTCTTTTCCTTCTCGTTAGTTGGATTAGGGAGGAAGGATGGAAGAACTATTTCCTGTGTCCTATGGAAACTAGACACTACCTTCGGCAAGTACGCTGGGTCAGATCTAAGTATTACCCTATCCTCTTTGAACTGTAAATAAGGAGGACACCTAGATAAAGCCTGGATATCGCTTATTCTGCGGGCTGATGTTAGAGCTACCAGGAAGGCTACCTTGAGGGACAGGTTTTTTAGGGAAGCCGACGAGATAGGTTCGAATGGGGTCTCTGTCATAGCAGTGAGGACTAGGTTTAAGTCCCACGGCATGAACCTATCCTTCATTATTGGCCTGGATCTACCTGCCGCCTTAATGAACCTGCTTATCCAATAATTACCAGTGATGTTACAGCTAAACAGAGCCCCCAAGGCTGACACTTGTACTTTAAGGGTACTGGTAGAGAGCCCCATGTCCAGACCTTTTTGTAGGAACTCTAATATCTGCATTATAGGCGCTGAATCCCCAGCGACTACTCCTGAGTTTTGAAGGAATTTCTTCCAAATTCTGACAAATTTTTGTGGTAATGATTTTCCTACTCTTAAGTAGGGTGTTAACTAGGTCTGCGGAGAAGCCCTTCTCTTCTAATAATGACCGTTCAAACTCCACGCCGTCAGATGAAGGCCAGCTACCTGAGGATGGAAGACTGGGCCCTGGGACAGGAGATCCGGGATGTCCGGCAGAACCCAAGGATCGGATACCGACATGGTCCTGAGGCATGAGAACCATGCTCTCCTGGGCCAAAATGGAGCGATGACTATAACCCTTGCTCTGTCTTTCCTGATTTTCCTCATCACCAGGGGTAGAAGAGATAGGGGAGGGAAGGCGTAGGCTAGTTTGAAGTCCCACTTTATCAGGAAGGCATCTACCACCAGAGGATTCTCTCTGAGATTTAGGGAGCAGAATTGTTTCAATTGTCTGTTGTCTCTGGTGGCGAAGAGGTCTACCTCTGGATATCCCCACTTTTGAACAATCAGATTGAATATGGAGGAGTTTAGGGACCATTCCCCCTGCTTTAGCTGATTGCGGCTTAAAAAGTCTGCCGTGATGTTGTCTCTTCCTTTTATATGCAACGCTGTTAAAGATAGAAAGTATTGTTCTGCTAGATGGAACAACCGCTCTGCTACAATCATCAGGGGTCTGGAACGGGTCCCGCCTTGGTGATTGATATATGCCACGGCGACCTGATTGTCGGAGAACACCCGCACGTGATGGCCCTGTAGATACACAAGGAGCTTTTTAGCCGCCTGTTCTACCGCTGTCAATTCTTTTAGGTTAGATGACATTCCTAACTGATCATGTTGCCATTGGTCCTGGACTAATATTTCACCCATATGAGCTCCCCAACCGTAAGGACTAGCATCCGTGGTGACTATGCGGGTTACGTTATACTCCCAGGGCACCCCTTTAGACAAGTTATCCTTGTCTAACCACCACTCTAGGGACTCCCTTGTGTTACGGGACAAGGTTAGCTGACCCTCCAAGTAACCCCCAAGGACCTTTTGATGTAATAAGACCTCGCTCTGTAGTTTCCTTGCATGAAACTGGGCCCACTGGACTGCTGGGATACAGGCCGAAAGAGAGCCTAGAAGGGACATGGCTTTCCTGAGGGACATGGTGGGGTTATTGGAGGCGTTCAGGATCTGATAATGGAGGCGAACAAGCTTCTCCGCTTTAGTAAATACTCGGGGAGCGACTGCCACTCCAAAAGGGAGGGCCGCATATTGGAAATGTCGAATTGACCCATCCAACTGAACCGCCACTCTGAGAAACCGCTGATGGCCTGCAAGGATGGGTATATGGTAGTATGCGTCTTTCAGATCTAACACCACCATAAAGCAGTTTTGGAACAGCAATTTTATTGCAGATTTAATTGTATCCATTTTAAAAGGACGTATGACCAAAAACTTGTTGAGGGCCTTAAGGTTTATTATTGTCCTAAAGGAGCTGTCTGGTTTGCGGACCAGGAACAGAGGGGAGTAGAATCCCTTCCCCCATTCTGTCTCTGGAACCTCTATCAGGACTTTTTTGGCGCACAGGTCATGAACCTCGGCCTCCAGGGCAGCTTGCTCTGAAGCAGACGACCTGAGTGGGGTGATTTTAAATTGATCAAGGGGAACCCTAGAAAACTCTAGTCGTAGTCCCACGGCTATTATCCCCAATATCCAGCTGCTATTAGAGATCAGAGACCAGGATGGGTAGAAGGCAGCTAGTCTCCCTCCCACCGGGGTAACTAGTCATTGGGGCGGCTTTTTCGTATCTCAAGCTGGACCTTCCTGGCGCCCCCCTCCAAACATGAATCCTGTACCTTTCCTTTTTTTCTCCTCCCATCTGCCCTGATCTCTGGACGGCCTTCTCCGGAAAAAACCTTTTCTGGTAAAAGGACGTCTGTACGAGGGGTTCGGGAGACTGGGAAATTTCTTTTTGTCATCTCCAGCTTTCTCTAACAATTCGTCCAAGACAGGGCCGAATAGGTACTCCCCCTCGCAGGGAATGGAACAGAGACGGGACCGGGCTTGAATATCTCCTGGCCAACATTTTAACCAGAGCGCTCTTCGCGCTGCATTAGATAGACCCGCGGCTTTAGCCGCCATTCTTGCAGAGTCTGCAGACGCATCGGCTAAAAATGCCGCGGCATTCTGAATGATCGGCAAACTTTTCCGAATAGATGATCTTGAGGCTCCGTCTTTTAGCTCGGAATCCAGCTGATCTAGCCAGACCATCATCGATCTGGCTGTACAGGTGGCAGCTACCGCTGGTCTTAACGCGCCTGCTGACATCTCCCATGTCCCTTTAAGAAAAGAATCCGCTTTTTTATCTAGCGGATCTTTCAAGGAGGCCATATCGTCAAATGGTATGGCAGATTTTTTAGATGCTTTGGCTACTGCTGCGTCTAGTTTCGGGGCTTTATCCCATCTGTTTACTACCGGGTTATCAAAGGGGTATCTCCGCTTAAAGGCTGGTGGCATGGAGCCCCTTTTTTCCGGTCTCTTCCATTCTCTGTCAATTAGGTTTTGAACCTTATCGTTTAATGGAAAGGCTCTGCGTTTTTTGGGGTCTAGACCCCCGAACATTATGTCCTGTGCTGAGAGTTCCCGTTTTTTGTCCACTACCCCCATGGTGGACCGTATTGCTTTCACTAATCTGTCCATCTGGTCTAAGGGGAAGCAGAACCGGCTAGAGTCTTCATCCGAGGAAGACGACGAGGAGGCCGAGGAGTCCGAGGAATTGTCACCTTTCCTAGGGGCGACTGAGGTCTCCGAGCCTGAACCACTAGCCTCTCTTCTCCTAGAAGGTTCTCTTTGAGGTAAGACTTTCATTTCTGCCCTGATCATCTCTCTCAGGTTCGAAGTGAAGTCAGGTGTCTCTTCCGCTACCTGCATAAACGGGGGAGAGTATAAGGGCCTGACAATCTACCCCTGGACTCCCTGTCTTTAATAACCCCTACCGTTTGCCGAATGCATGGTTGGCATAATTTTTTAGGGTGGCCATCTGGTTGGGGGAACTACAGAGGGCACATTCCCTGTGCTTCTGTTTTCCCGTAGCCTTCTTCCCCTGAAAAAAAACATAAGGGAACACTGCATCAGGGTACATTCACGGAGATCTCTTACCCATGCAGATAAAGCAGGTACCGGATCACGGAGGGAGGCAGGGGAGTCCTTTCTGGAGGAACTTTCGCGGCTCTGGTCGCTAGTTCGTCTCTGTTTTTTCTGCTGGCCACTCGCAAGCGGTTTTGTCGTGGCCTGTTTTTGCGGGCGCTCCTGCGCCTCGTCCTGCCGGTCCAAGGGGGCTTCCGTTGAATCCATTGCTGGGGCCTTCAGAAGCACCCCAACGGCATCCCCATCTGCCTTATATGGCCTCCTGGTGTCCGGGTCAGCAGGTATCCTGCCATAGCACCACCCACCCGGCTTTCCGCACTCCCTCCCCCGGTATCGGCGCTATCGCTCCGCCCCTTCCGCCGCGTCACTTCCGCCGCTCATCAGAGCCCTGCGGGAGCGCGCGCGAAGGAGCGGCGCAGCGCCTCCTGGCCGGAATGCCCCACTGCCCCACTGCGCATGCCGCCATGAGCCCGCCAGGGGCCAGCACTGACCGGGAGGACCGGGCCTGGGGAAGCGCAGCCGGGGCATACGTACCAGGTGCTGGCGTTTTTTGGAGACGGCATCCACCGGACCCCTGCTCCACCTGCTCCATCCACTGCCGTGGTGACCTACCCGGCCCCACCGTGGCGCTTCCAGGGACCCCGCACTGACCGAGGTAGGAGACCCCCTCGCTACCTGGGTCGGTCAGCCGGCCTGGGTACTCAACGACGACTCCATGACGGACGATCTGTAGAGAGTCCTGTCCTCTAGGAACAGGAAACCAACTGATGCGTGGGAGAGGTGCCACCCTTTTGTATCTGTAGGTTTCCTGTTCCTAAGGGGTGGATCCCCTCTCTCAGGTGGTGCTGTCATGGACGACCGAATAAAAAACAGTCTCAAAATAAATGGGATTTGTTGAAGTGTTCCAGGGTATTTACCACATAAAGTGACACTGGTCAGATTTAAAAAATGTGGCCCTGTCACTAAGGGATTAAGTATCATAAAGATGTAATTTTTTGTTTTTCCAATAAACTCATGGATGCTTTTGTGTCTCAGGGCTCTCTTGATCACTGAAATCTGTCTCAAACACCTGTGATTATAATTAGTTTATCAGGTGATCCCAATTAAAGAAAATTACTTAAAAAAGACATTCCACATTATTAAGCAGGCCACAGGTTTCAAGAAATATTAGAAAGAAAATGAATCTCTCTGCTGCCGAAAAGAGCCAAATTGTGCAATGTCTTATACAAGTGTGGTAGCTCGGCTCACTGGGCTGCACACTGAGATAGTGACAGGAACAATGCGGCTTTAAGGATGCGCTTGTGTAACGAATGGAAGCGAAGGCACAGATGGTGAAGTTCACATTCGTTCTTTAAGTGGAACCTCGGGACCATGGTCCGGGGGGCTCCGAAGAGGGAGTAACTAGTGAGCCCCGGGTATCCGTAGTAAAGTCCCTCAAACAGGACCAGAGTGGAATACCCAGAGGACACAGGTGATACCTTCAGATAGACCCCGGACACGTGGCAGCTGTCCCAGCGGGACAAAGGGGTAACAGATATAATGGAAAAGACCGTAGAGAAGCAGTCACTGGTGAGGAAGGTCCGGTTCCAGGTAGATGGTAGCAAGCTTGTCACAGTCCACGGATTCGTGCATAAATGAGTGCTGATGTTGTCAGAGATAGCTGAATACAGGATGCTGATACTCTGTGGAGACAAACATTATGAGCAAGTGCACAGGGACTGCTAACATAGCGCATATAGATCAGAGACAGAACCGGATGCAGCAATGGTAAATACTCGTGGCTCCGGCACTCTCCCTATGGAGGAGAGGCCAGAAACAGTAATCAGTTCGCTGCCATTGGATGATTTCTAAATTCAAAAAATTCACGCTGTCCCTTTAAGAGACCGGAGAATCATTGAATCATAGAATCGTAGAGTTGGAATGGACCTCCTGGGCCATCTGGTCCAACCCCCTGCTCAAAGCTAAATCATCCCAGACAGATGTCTGTTCAGCCTCTGTTTGAAGACTTCTATTGAAGGAGAACTCACCACCTCCTGTGGCAGCTTGTTCCACTCATTGATCACTCTAATCTAATCTAAAGCGCTGTCGCATTCTAAGGACTTTCCCTGAAGGTCTGCTGGCAGCACGCCAGGAGGTGGGGGAGGGAGAAGGAGCAGGATGCTGACAGACAGACAGAGCATGAGGCCCCAGGCAGGGAGCTCGCTGAGGAACAGGGACAGCGTGGAAAGCAGGAGGTGAGTGATCAGAACGGGGTGAAGAGGCAGAACGGGAACCGGGTGTAACAACTTGGTTTATTAGATATAGCATAAAACAAGTTTGAAGCACAAAATAAACACATCCCTCTAGGCAAAACAGCAAAACAAAATAAAATGGTAGTACTACGTGCAGTCCGTTCATTAGTGGGGATCAGCACACTATGGGTTAGCAATATCCTTTAACAAACGCCACGTGCACAGACACTTTCCTGGAGTACTTCGTCCCCTGACACTTTGCAAACCGACTTACTCCAGATATTTAAGACCAGACTATGTGACTATCATATGATTGTGACATCACACAGGTCCTGTCAGCACATGGCGGTGCTGGCTCTGCAGGTGGAGATAAGGTGCACAGTCTGCCACCTGCTCTATGAATGTCCATATAAAAACCAGCCCATTATTCAACTTAACTTAAACCTCACAACACGTAGTGCACTGGAGGAAAAATTCTCTGGGTTTTATATCACTGACACCATTAAGCGTAGTGACACATATGTCCCCTCCAGTACTTTACTAGTACCTCAGAGTGCCAGCTTTGCAGAAGGAGATAAGGTGGACATTCTCCCACCCGCTCTATGAATGTCCACATAAAAACCAGCCCATTGTGCAACTTAGCTTAAACCTCACAGCACATAGTGTACTGGAGGAAAGATACTCTGGGTTTTACAACGCTGATGCCATTAGTGACACATATCTCCCCTCCAGTACTTTACCAGTTACTTTGTCACACAAGGTATGAAAACAGACATTTCTTCAAAACTTAAAGAGGTTGTCCACTACTCTATCATTGAAGACGTATCCTCAGAATCTGCCACGCTTGCTGATCAGTCATTCCTGGTGGCGGTGGTGGCCACCGGCCGGAGCTGCTCAATTGCACAGCTGCTCCATCTTCTGATAGTAGCCACAGCTGGGTACTGCACATTCACCTTCTATTGATTTGAATAGGAGGCTGATTTGTAATACCCAGCTTTGTCTACCATCAGAAAATGGAGCAGCTGTGCAATTGAGCAGTTTCAGCTGGCAGCCCCCACTGCTGACACTGAGAACGGCTGATCGGAGGGGGTGTTGGGTGTCGGACCCCGACCAATCAGACATTGATGACCTATCCTTAGGATAGGTCATCAATAGCAAAGTAGTGGACAACCTCTTTAACCCCGATCTTTTTTCAGTTTTGCGCTTTCGTTTTTTCCTCCCCTTCTTGTCAGAGCCATAACTTTTTTTATTTTTCTTTCAATATGGCCGTGTGAGGGCTTGTTGCTTGCAGTACGAGTTGCACTTTTGAACAACACCATTTATTTTACCATGCCACGTACCAGAAAATGGTAAAAAAAAATTCCAAGTGCAGTGAAATTGCAAAAATAAGTGCAATCCCACACTTGTTTTTTGTTTGCCTTTTTTCAAGGTCATTATGAGTTCATAGACACCAAACATGTTTAGGTTCTTTTTTTATCTAAGTTGTGAAAAAAAAATTCCAAAATTTGTTTAACCCCTTAACGACCGTCGATACACCTTTTAACAGTGGTAGTTAAGGGTACTTAAATCACAGCGCCGTTTATTCACGGCACTGTGGAGAAAGTAAATAGCGCCGCCCCCCAGAGTCGGATTTTCTCCGGGGTCTCAGACCGCAGATCATAAATTGGGTCAGTTTTTACTGACCCCGCTTTTGTGATCACCGTTACTAACCCTATAAAGGCGATCGCAAAAAAAAAAGCCACAATTTTGCATTTGATTTCTCTCTCCTCCGATGTGATCGCACATCAGAGGAGAGAGAAATAGGGTCCCCGATCCCCCCGATACCTCCTGGTGGTCCTCGTGGTCCTCGGGCACTCCTACCTCCTCTGGTGGGCGCCGCCATCTTGGTCCGGGAAGAAAACGGCAGGTGCATGCGCAGTGCGCTCGCCAAATCTGCCGTCTGACAGATTCGATTCATTGCAGGTACATTTTGATCACTGTGATAAACCCTATCACAGTGATCAAAGTAAAAAAAATAGTAAATAACCCTCCCGTTTATCTCCCCCTTAGTTAGGTAAATATAATGAAATAAAGAAAATAAATTTATTTTCATTTTTGCATTAGGGTTAGGGTTAGAAGTAGGGTTACATTTAGGGTTAGGGTTAGAATTAGGGTTAGGGTTAGAATTAGGGTTAGAATTAGGGTTAGGGTTGGAATTAGGGTTAGGGTTGGAATTAGGGTTAGGGGGTTAGTATTAGGGTTAGGGTTAGAATTAGAGTTAGGGTTGGAATTAGGGTTAGGATTAGGGTTAGGGATTAGCATTAGGGCTAGGGCTGGGGTTAGGGTTAGGGTTGGGATTAGGGTTCGGGAAGTGTTGGGGTTAGGGTTGGAGCTAGAATTGAGGGGTTTCCACTATTTACCAACTTTGGGGTCTAATTTCTCCTGTTACCATTGGGAAAATAAAAAAATAGGGGGCTAAAAAAATCACTTTTGTGGAAAAATAATTTTTTTTCATTTTCACGGCTCTGCAATATAAAATTCAATGAAGCACTTGAGAGTTCAAAGTGCTCACCACACATCTAGGTAAGCTCCTTGGGGGGGTCTAGTTTCCAAAATGGGGTCACTTGTGGGGGTTCAATTTCTACTGTTTAGGCACATCAGGGACTCTGCAAATGCAACATGCCGCCCGCAGAACATTCCATCAAAGTCTGCATTCCAAAATGGCGCTCATTCCCTTCCGAGCTCTCCCATGTGCCCAAACAGTGGATCCCCCCACATATGGGGCATCAGTGTACTCAGGACAAATTGCACAACAACTTTTGTGGTCCAATTTCTCCTTTTACCCTTGGGAAAATAAAAAATAGCGGGCTAAAAAATAATTTTTGAGGATTTTTTATTTTCACTGTTCTGCGTTATAAACTTCTGTGAAGCACTTGGGGGTTCAAAGTGCTCACCACACATCTAGATAAGTTCCTTAAGGGGTTTAGTTTCCAAAATGGTGTCACTTGTCAGGGGTTTTCACTGTTTAGGCATGTCAGCGGCTCTGCAAATGCGACATAGTGTCCAATCTCAAATCCAGCCAATTCTGCACTGAAAAAGTCAAATGGTACTCCTTCCCTTCTGAGCTCTGCCATGCACCCAAACAGTGGTTTTCCCCCCACATGTGGGGTATGGGCGTACTCAGGACAAATTGTATAACAACTTTTGGGGTCTAATTTCTCCTGTTACCCTTGTAAATATAAAAATTTGGGGGGAAAAGATCATTTTTGAGGAAAAAATGATTTTTTTATTTTCAAGGCTCTACGTTATAAATTTCTGTGAATCCCTTGGAGGTTCAAAGTACTCACCACACATCTAGATAAGTTTCTTAAGGGGTCTAGTTTCCAAAATGGGGTCACTTGTTGGGGGTTTCCACTGTTTAGGCACATCAGGGGCTCTCCAAACACAACATGGCATCTGATCTCAATTCCAGCAAATTCTGTGTTGAAAATGACGCTCCTTCCCTTGCGAGCTCTGCCATGCGCCCAGAAAGTGTTTTACCCCCACATATGGGGTATCGGCGTATTCAGGAGAAATTGCGCAACAAATTTGGTGGTTCATTCTCTCTTTTAACACTTGTGAAAATAAAAAAAATTGGTTCTGAAGTAAATTTTTTGCATAAAAAAGTTAATTGTTAATTTTTTCCTTCCACATTGCTTCAGCTCCTGTGAAGCACGAAAAGGGTTAATAAACTTTTTGACTGTGGTTTTGAGCACCTTGAGGGGTCCAGTTTTTAGAATTTTGTCACTTTTGGGTATTTTTTTCATGGTCACCCCTCAAAATGACTTTAAATATGATGTGGTCCCTAAAAAAATGGTTTTGTAAATTTTGTTGTAAAAATGAGAAATCGCTGGTCAACGTTTAACCCTTATAACTTCCTTACAAAAAAATTTTGTTTTAAAAATTGTGCTGATGTAAAGTAGACATGTGGGAAATGTTATTTAATAAGAAAATTGTGTGACATATCTCTCTGATTTAAGGGCATAAAAATTTAATGTTTGAAAATTGCAAAATTTCCAAAATTTTCACCATATTACTGATTTTTTCATAACTAAGCACAAGTCATATCAAAGAAATTTTACCACTATCATGAAGTACAATAAGAAAAAGAAAAAGAAATCTCAGAATCAGCAGGATCCGTTAAAGCGTTCCAGAGTTATAACCTCATAAATTGACAGTGGTCAGAATTGTAAAAATTGGCCTGGTCATTAAGCTGCAAAATGGTTCTGTCACTAAGGGGTTAAAAAAATTGCGCAATTTTCCAATACCCACAGCGTCTCCATTTTTTGTAATCTCGGGTTGGGTGAGGGCTTATTTTTTGCGTGTCAAGCTGACGTTTTTAATGACACCATTTTGGTGCAGATATGTTCTTTTGATTTTTTTGATCGTCCGTTATTGCATGTTAATAAAACGTCGCAGCAACCAAAAAAACATAATTCTGGTGTTTTGACTTTTTTCTCGGTACGCAATTTAGTGATCAGGTTAATCTTTTTTTATTGATAGATCGGGCAATTCTGAACCCAGAGATACCAAATATGTGTATGTTTGGTTTATTTTTAATTGTTTTATTTTGAATGAGGCGAAAGGGGGTGATTTGAACTTTTATATTTTTTTTATTTTCTTATATATTTAAAAATATTTTTTTACTTTTGACATGCTTCAATAGTCTCCATGGGAGACTAGAAGCTGCCACAACCCTATCGGCTCTGGTACATAGAGGCGATGATCAGATCACCTCAATAAAGCAGAATTACTCACTTGCTATGAGCGCTGACCGCTATGGTTGCGCTCCCAGCAAGCTGGTACTGACAACCATAGAGGTCTCCAGGAGATCTCTGGTTGTCATGCCTGCGATCACGTGACACAGGTCTCCGGTGGGCAGATTTCCGGCCCGATGGCTGGACGCGCGAATTAAAGTTTGACAGTGACATTTAATGGGTTAATAGCCACGGGTGGATCGCAATTCCACCCGTGGCTATTCCAGGCACATGTCAGCTGTTCAAAACAGCTGTTCAAAACAGCTGACATGTCCCAGGAAAGATGTGAGCTCACCGTCGGAGCCCACATCAAAGGGAGGGAGTCCGACGTCGGTGTACTGTTACGCCTCACGTCGAAAACGGGTTAAGTGTGATCATTGTACGGTGAAGATTTGCGGCTGATACAGAGTTTGTGGAGATAAAGGAATAATGAGGAAAGTTTCTGCCAGACAAAATTCATCAGATTAGTAGAGCAGCAAACAGGTATTTAAAGCTGCTGGTGCCTCTGGAATCTCCCAAGCATCAAGGTGTAGGATCCTATTCGGCCACCCCTTAAACAGGGCTTACAAACAGAAACTGTTGCTGCGGGCCCAGATATACATGAAGCCTAATTTTAAAACAGTCTTGTTTACTGATGAGTGCCATGCAACTCTGGTTGATAATCATATCCCAACAGGGCTGCGTCATCAGCAAGAATGTGGCAAAGTTGTGTTATGAGTCAGAATCATGGGGAGAGAGCTGTTAGGACCTTTCATCGTCCCTGAAGGTGTGAAAATGAAAAAAGAAGAGCCACCATCTGTTACAAAATGCATACCTCTGAGTCATTGGCTGCTATGGGCATAAAAGGAGAGAAACCTCTTCTTGCAGTCACCATCCACCCCTGACCTCAACCCTATTGAGAACCTTTGGAATATCCTCAAGCAAAAGATCTATGAGCAAGAAAGGCAGTTCACTTTAAAACAGCAGCTCTGGGAGGTTACTCTGACATTATGCAAAGAAATTCAAACCATAAACTATCCAAAAATTCAATGGATGCAAGAATTGTGAAGCTGAAATCAAAGAAGGGTCTCTAAGTTATTATGTAACTTGGCCTGTTAAGGGTTTTTGATTTGACTAAATATGACATATTAATGCTGCAAATTCGACAAATGACCATTTTCAGTTCTTTATAACCTATTAAATGTTTGGAAACTCTGTTGCATAATTTGTAACAGTGCATTTTGAGTTTTTTTAGTTTTGAAAAAATACTGTTGTCATTGGGAGATTTGTCCAATAAAATTTGATTTACATTCTAGCGGTTGATGATTTGAACATCATACCGATTCATTTGCATCCACCATTTAGGAAAATTAGAGAAAAATAGCATTTGCATAATAATTTGGAACGCGGTGCAATAAAAATAAAGACTGGTTTCCACAGTAACCAGATACATATTACTAGAGTATTTAGAAGTTCTTTTAATTAAAAATACATATATTGTATTTTCTTTCGATGTAATACTGATTAAATATATTTATATTTTCCTTACAGACAACTTTGTGAAGCCAGTTGTCAGCTTGGAATTACCTTCCAATGAAGATTTGATGCATGACAATGTCAGAATCATTTGTTCAGTGTTGGGCACTAACTTAGACACATACCAAATTTTCATGAATTTTAATGATAACATTAGTAATAATGACATTAAAGAACATACAAGAAATAGCCTTCGTGTGGAATACAGCAGCAATGTTTCTCAAGAGCTTTGGAAATCTGTAAAGACAGTGTCTTGTGTGGCACAATCTCCATGCCTTTTGGTCAGCATTAAAGAATCAAAAAAAGTTGGTAAGTGTAATTTAAGTGAATATATATGTAAAAACATGTCCAATTTGCCCTTTTTTCTCTGTTTTCTTGTGTTGTTCCAATACACACAAAGGAAACAAAGGAAATAAACGTGTATAGCAAAATATTTGTATTTGCAGTTTATGGGAGAAATTATTCATTTTCTGAAACAATTTCAAGGAGGCCAACACTTGTGGCAAATAATTTTTTTATATAAAACAGCAGCTCTGGGAGGTTACTCTGACATTATGCATAGAAATTCAAACCATAAACTATCCAAAAATTCAATGGATGCAGGAATTGTGAAGGTGAAATCAAAGGAGGGGCTCTAAGCTAACATGTAACTTGGCCAGTAAAAAGTTTTTGATTTAACTAAATATGACCTATTAATACTGAAAATTCAACAAATGACCTTTATACATATACAGCTCTGGCAAAAATTAAGAGACCACTACAAAATTTTCAGTTTTTATGATTTTTCTCTTTATAGGCATATTTTTGAGTAAAATGCAAATTGTTCTTTAATTCTATAAAATACTGACTGTCTCCAAATTTCCAAGCAATACATTTTGTATTTATTTTCAGAAAATGAGAAATGGTCAAAATAACAAAAAAAATACAGTGCTTGCAGACCTCAAATAATGCAAAGAAAACAAGTTCATAATAATAACAATCTATATTTATATAGCTCCAACATATTACACAGCGCTTTACAGTTTAACAGTTTCAAGACACAAGTCATAAGTAACAAAGTTAACAAAACAATAATTAAAGCAAAATTAGACAACCCTGTGTTAGGCATTGGATTTCTGTCGCTGCACAGTGAGAATCCCGAGCCTTACTTCCAGCGGTCTCCCATTCCTCTCCAGCCACAGACGAGGTTGCTCAGCAAACGTGTTGGTCCAGCTGCTCTGCCCAGACCAGCTCCGTGGGTTCGCTTGCTGCTGTCACCTCTGGCACATCTATGGCGATACATGCTGCTCAGCAGCGAGATTCTCCAGGGACTAAGTCCCCATGTTAGGCCACTGAGCATGCCCGTGGAGTGATCTCCCATTGGAGATCGAAGGTCACGTGCTCAGGTCCTCCTCGTGTTCGGATTGGCCCATCTGTGAAGCCAGGAAGGTCCCAGATGCTCACGGCTATAAAAGGTTCGCATGGCCGCTTGGCCATGCGCTAGGATACTCTGTATTTTCAGGCCATGAGGAGTGAGTGATGTATGCACGTATGAAGGTCTCTGGTGACTGACTCATTAAGAAACCCCTACCTTTGGTACGCATGTGTTGTGCAGCCTAGCCTGCTAGCGCCCAGGCTTAGGTGTAGGTAGGACCGAGGTTGAGTCAGGCATCAGTTCTCACCAGGGACTCAGCACGCCTCAGTGCACATGCTCCACTTCATAGCCAGCGTCTATAGCGGCCCTCGCGGCAGCGACGCCGCACGCTCAGTGGGCCTAGAGGGACTCTAACCACGTGTCCTTGGGGTAGAGTTCTGTGGCTGTACACTGTGCACTCTTTTGGGCGGGCTCTGTGAGCTAAACAGGCTCCGGCATCTACGTTCAGCGGTTGTGCGACTCTGTGCATTAACAGAGTTCTCACGTGTTCACATTGGGTGACGTAACCCACGTGTGACTGTTTTTATGCCGCTCTATTCTTCGGCCATTACCTAGCAGCAGTGTACCACCTCTGCACGGTGGACCCCGGGCTGCGAACGCACCTACTATTATTTTATAATTTGGTGCGTTCCGCCAGCCCTAACATTATCCTAGCGCCAGGGTCTGGCTAGTAATGGCGGACGAACAGCGACTGCTGCAGTACATCCGGCAGCTGCAGGGCAGGTTGGCGGCTCTTGAGCGTCCAGCCTCAGCTGCGGATGTTACTGCAGTCGCTGTTCAGGCAGCCACAGAGGCTGTCTCCCGTGTGATCACTGCCATCCCTGCCCCGACTTTGTCCCGCCTCCCACTGCCCGAGAAGTTCTCGGGTGATAGTGCCTCTTGTAGGGGTTTTGTGAGCCAGTGCTCAATACAGCTGGAGCTGCTGGCAGCACGATTCCCCTCCGAGCGGGCCAAAGTGGGATTTATTATCTCTCTCTTGTCGGGCAGGGCTTTGGAGTGGGCCACACCGATGTGGGAGCGTGGTGATCATGTGATGCAGAGTGCCTCTCGGTTCCTGGACACTCTGAAGCATGTCTTCCTGGGACCGCGAGTCACCCATGACACCGCGCTCCGGCTGCTGGCATTGTCACAGGGTTCGTCCATGGTCAGCCACTTTGCCATCCAGTTCCGGACGCTGGCCTCGGAGTTAGAGTGGCCAGATAAGGTCCTCATTCTGGCATTCTGGAGAGGTTAAGCTGGCCATGTGAAGGACGCTCTGGCCACCAGGGAGATTCCTGCTACACTGGAGGAGCTTATCACCGTCTCCACCCATATAGACCTTCGCTTTGCCGAGCGAAGGTTGGAGCGGACCCAGTGTAGGCAGAGGTTTAGGTTGGCACCCAGTTATACTAAACCTCTGGAATCTCCCGATCCGGCGTCCGAGCGTCAGGGGGCTCCCCGCGAGGGATTCAGGCCCCGGCCCGCTCGAGCCCCTGTGATCTGTCATGGTTGCCGGCAGCCCGGTCACTTTGCCAACCAGTGCCCACAGCGGCTGGGAAGACGCTCGCCCCTAGTGGCCGTAGGAGGCGGCTCACTAGAATCCGCGGCGTTTTCCTCCAAGTTGTCCTTTAAGGGAACATTTGGGTTTGGTTCTTCCACTCTGGCGGTGGAGGTTTGCATAGATTCCGAAGCGGAGGGCAATTTTATGTCATCTGCCTTCACTCAATGGCACGCGATACCACTGCTTATGATGTCCAAGCCAGTCACTGTCAGAGTAGTGAATGGCGCAACTCTGCCCTCACAATTACCCACCAAACCGCTCCACTGTTACTCTCGGTGTCTCCATTTAATCAGGAGATGATATCCCTCCTCGTCATGCCCGAGGGTATCGAGCAGGTCCTTCTAGGGGTCCCCTGGTTGTGGTATCACTCTCCCCATATAGAGTGGTCCTCGGGGAGAATTCTTGGTTGGAGTTAGTCATGTGAGGGTAGATGTCTGAGGGAATGCGTCCAGGTTGCCTCCACTGAGGTCCCTGCAGATCTTTCCTCGCTTCCCAAACACTATCGACAGTATGCGGACGTGTTCTCCAAAAAGGCGGCAGAGACACTTCCACCGCATCGCCTCAATGACTGTCCTATTAACTTCTTGCCTGGTGCTGAGCCTCCTCGGGGTCGAGTCTATCCCCTATCTCTCCTGGAGACAGAGGCCATGTATCAATACATCAGGGAGAATCTGGCAAGAGGATTCAACAGGAAGTCAGTGTCACCAGCGGGGGCGGGATTCTTCTTCATCCAGAAGAAGAGTGGGGAACTACGTCCTTGCATCGATTGCAGGGGTCTTAACGCCATCACCATTAAAAATAAGTTTCCTCTACCCCTGATATTGGAGCTGTTTGATAGGCTACGGGGAGCGAGAGTGTTTACCAAACTTGATCTGCGGGGGGCTTACAACCTGATTCGCATCCGTGATGGGGGCGAATGGAAGACGGCATTTAACACCAGAGACGGGCACTATGAATATCTGGTGATGCCCTTCAGGCTCTGTAATGCCCCAGCCGTCTTCCAAGACTTTGTGAACGATATCTTCCGGGATATGCTTACCAACTCGGTAGTAGTCTATCTGGATGACATTCTCATCTACTCTCCAGATATTGACTCCCACCGGAGAGATGTTTGCAAAGTTTTCGACCTCCTGCGGGCAAACTCCCTCTATGCCAAGTTGGAGAAGTGTGTGTTTGAGCAGGAGTCCTTGCCTTTCTTGGGCTATATCATCTCAGCCCAGGGTTTGGCCATGGATCCTGCCAAGATACAGGTGGTGATGGATTGGCAGGAACCCCATTCTCTCAAAGCAGTGCAGCGCTTTAAGGGGTTCATAAATTACTATCGCCAATTCATTCCCCACTTCTCAACTTTGGTAGCGCCCTTGGTAGCCCTCACCAAGAAGGGTGCAAACCCCAAGTTGTTGTCAGAACCTGTCTCCAAGGCCTTCTCCTCCATTAAATCCCATTTCGCTAGCGCTCCCATTCTACATTGCCCAGATGTGGATAAACCCTTCATTCTGGAGGTGGATGCCTCTTCCGTCGGTGCTGGAGCGGTCCTCTTCCAGAAGGACTCGCAAGGTCGGAAACACCCATGCTTCTTCTTCTCCAAGACCTTCACACCGGCGGAGAGGAATTATTCCATCGGGGACAGGGAGTTGCTAGCAATGAAGTTGGCCTTTTCAGAGTGGAGACACCTCCTGGAGGGGGCTTGCCACCCTTTCCAGGTGTTCACCGACCACAAGAATTTGGTCTATTTACAAACAGCCCAGCGGCTGAATTCTTGCCAGACCAGATGGTCTTTGTTCTTCTCCCGTTTCCACTTCACCCTGCATTTTCTCTCCAGGGAGAAGAACGTCCGGGCCGATGCTCTCTCCCGCTCCGTGGTGTCATCGGAGGAGGAGCCTCAGCTGATAGTCCCGTCTAAGAGCCTGAGGACCGTGGCTCCGGTCGCCCTCGAGTCTGTACCTCTGGGCAAGACTTTTGTCCCTGCTCATCTGCGACCGGAGGTCCTCTCTTGGGCTCATTCGTCCAGGCTGGATGGACATTTTGGACCAAACGGACCTCTGAGCTTCTGGCGAGGACGTACTCTTGGCCGCATATGGCCCGTGACATCAGGGACTATATACGGGCGTGCTTCTCTTGCGCCCAGAATCGTCCCTCTCAGCAGTGGCCCACTGGGTTACTCTACCCTCTGCCGGTTGCTGACAGGCCCTGGGAGATGGTCGGTATGGACTTTGTGGTGGGTCTGCCCAAGTCCAGTGGTAGCACCTTCTGTTGTGAGTTCATTCTCTGGTCCACCAGTTGCGAGTTCTCCTTCCAGACTCCCTCTGGTGGTGACAGGAGGTAGTAAGGCTGATTTGATCAGTGAAGATCTGCCACCTGGAGATGGGGATGATGATTGGACCTCAGGAATCTCAGACTGGATTTAAGACAGCCGACGCCCTATTCTTGTGCTGGTGATTCATTCTGGCTTGTCAGGTCTTGGTTTTCAGCTCTGTTCCAGTCTTCTAAAGCTAAGTTTTTCTGCTATTGTTCACACTTGATTTTTGTTGGTCTATTCAGTTTTTTGTGTGGTCAGCCTAAATTTCCACTCTTATTTATCTGTATTTGCCAATTTGCTTTTTTGTCCCTTACTTGATTGGCCTCTTTTTGCTCTGTCTCAGAATATTTCAGAGTGCTGATATAGGGGGAGAAGTCTAGTAACTTCAGGGTTAATTTTGCTATCAGAAGTGTTGGGCATTATTTTTGTAGGGTTTTTTGCAGATTGCAGACAGTGTCTTTCCTTTCCTTTCCTTTCCAGTTAGTTTGGGCCCCATCGTTTGCTCACCTATTTTTCTGCCTGTGTTTGTGCTTTCATCTTGTTTCACATCAATACATGTGTGGGGGCTGTCTTTCCTTTGGGGTATGCTCTGGGGCAGTTAGTTTTCCCCTTTCATGCTTCAGGCTTATTTAGTTCTTCGGCTGTGACGAAGTGTCTAGGAACATTGTAGGTATGCTCCACGGCTGCTGTTAGTTTTGTGTTTAGGATCAGGAATCTGCAATCTGCATAGTTACCAACCTCTCTGGTTTTCTGTGACTTAGCTTGTTTTGCTTTTTTCTCCTCGGTGACCCATTCATAACAGAATCACCAGCCATACCGCAGATTCTAGGGTACTCAAAAGCAGGAAAAAGTTGTTAAAAAAAAGAAAAAAAAAGTGTCAGAATTTTTTTTTTTTTACATTTTTTCCTCTTTTTCTCTAGGGCCGTAGGAGGATTTTTTCCTAATGGAGATTAAGCAATTGTCTGATCGTGTGGAGCAGCTTGCTACTGAAGTGCAGGGAATTTCCACCTACCTCATTCAGTCAAATGCTGCTGAACATAAGATCCCTACACCTGATGTGTTTTCTGGGGATCGGTCTAAATTTCTGAATTATAAGAATAATTGTAAATTATTTCTGGCCTTGAAGCCTAACTCATCGGGGAGCTCTGTGCAGCAGGTTAAAATTGTCATCTCTTTGCTGCACGGCGATCCCCAGGATTGGGCTTTTTCTCTGACACCTGAAAATCCTATTCTGACTAATGTGGATGCATTTTTTCAAGCCTTGGGGTTGTTGTATGATGAACCTAATGCTGTTGATCAAGCTGAGAGAACCCTGTTGGCATTAAACCAGGGTCAGGATTCTGCAGAGTTATACTGTCAAAAATTCTGAAAGTGGGCGGTCCTTACTACATGGAATGATAGTGCATTGGCAGCTCTCTTTCGGAAGGGTTTATCAGAGACAGTAAAAGATGTTATGGTGGGATTTCCTGTTCCCTCTGGTCTGGATGATTCTATGTCATTAGCCATTCAAGTTGATGATAGTGCATTGGCAGCTCTCTTTCGGAAGGGTTTATCAGAGACAGTAAAAGATGTTATTGTGGGATTTCCTGTTCCCTCTGGTCTGGATGATTCTATGTCATTAGCCATTCAAGTTGATCGGCGTTTACGTGAGCGTAAAACTATACGGGAGGTGCTGCCACCTTTTGAACAAACATCTGAACCTATGCAATGTGATGGGGTTTTGTCTAGGGCGCAACGTCAGGAGTTTAGAAGGCGTAATAAGCTGGGTTTTTTCTGTGGAGATGTCTCTCACACTATTTCTGTCTGCCCTAAATGAGAGAAACGTTTTGCACACACATTTGCTGTGGGCAGTGTACAACCTAAGTTTCTATTGGCAATTACTCTGATCTGCTCCTTATCCACGTTTTCCACGAAGGCTTTTGTGGATTCAGGAGCAGCGTTGAATCTGATGGATTTGGACTTTGCTAAACGTTGTGGTTTTTCCATGACGCCTCTGCGGATGTCTATTCGTATGAGGGGTATTATTAATGCTACTCCTTTGGCGGAGAATAAACCTCAGTTTTTGACCCAGGTGACAATGCGAGTTGCCCCAGACCACCAAGAAAATTGTACATTTTTGGTGCTGCATAATTTGCATGATACTATTGTTCTGGGTTTTCCTTGGTTGCAAACTCATAATCCAGTTTTGGATTGGAAATCTGGGTCTGTGGTGAGTTGGGGTTGTCAGTGTGTTCTTAGGGACGCTCCTGTTTTCCCCACCTCTCCTCAGTTTCATGATATTCCTGATTATCTAGCCAATTTTTTTGATGTATTTAGTGAGAGCAAGTCTGCGTCTTATGACTGTTCAATTGAGTTGATGCCTGGGTGTAAGTTTCCCAAGGGTCGGCTTTTCAACTTATCAGTACCCGAACATGATGCTATGCGATCCTATATTAAGGAGTCATTGGAGAAGGGTTATATTAGACCATCCTCGTCACCTTTAGGTGCTGGGGGGTTTTTTGTGGCCAAGAAAGATGGTTCATTAAGACTGTGTATTGATTATCATTCCCTTAAAAAGATGACGGTTAAATATCAGTACCCGTTGCCTCTGATGTCTGATTTATTCTCCAGAGTTAAGAGTGCCTGCTGGTTTACTAAGCTTGACCTCAGGGGGGTGTATAATCTTACTCGCATCAAGCACGGGGATGAATGGAAGACGTTTTTTAATACTCCGGAGGGACATTTTGAGTACCTGATGTTGCCTTTTGGGCTTACTAATGCCCCTTCTGTCTTCCAGTCCTTTATGAATGATATTTTCCGTGACTTTGTGGATAAGTTTTTGATCATCTATCTGGATGATATTTTGATCTTTTCTAGTGATTGGGATTCTCATGTGGAATACGTCTGGACTGTGTTCCGGATTTTGAGGGAGAATTCCTTGTTTGTTAAGGGATCGAAATGCCTCTTTGGTGTACAGAGGATTTCATTTTTGGGATTTATCTTATCTCCATCGACTATTGAAATGGACCCGGCCAAGGTACAGGCCATTTATGATTGGGTTCATCCTACTTCTTTGAATGCCCTCCAGAAGTTTTTGGGTTTTGCTAATTTCTATCGTAAATTTATTGGTAATTTTTCTGGTATTGTCAAACCACTGACTGATCTGACCAAGAAGGGCACTGATGTGCTGAGTTGGTCTCCTGAGGCTGTCTCAGCATTTCAGGAGCTTAAGCAGAGATTTACTTCAGCTCCAGTTTTACGGCAACCTGATGTCTCACTTCCATTTCAGGTGGAGGTAGATGCTTCTGAGATTGGTGCAGGAGCTGTTTTATCCCAAAAAGACCCTGTGACTTCTAAGATGAAGCCCTGTGCCTTCTTTTCTCAAACGTTCTCCCCATCTGAACGCAACTATGATGTGGGGAATCAGGAATTGTTGGCCATGAAATGGGCATTTGAGGAGTGGAGACATTGGTTGGAGGGAGCTAGACATCAAGTTGTGGTCTTCACCGATCACAAGAATTTGATTTATCTGGAGTCGGCCAAACACTTGAATCCTAGAAAGGCTAGATGGGCCTTGTTTTTCAAGCGTTTTAATTTTGTGGTCTCTTTTCTTCCGGGCACTAAGAATAGTTAAGGCTGACGCCCTTTCTAGGAGTTTCTTTGCCAATTCTCTTAATGTGACCGAGCCTACTACCATACTAGGTGAGGGGGTAGTTCTTTCTGCCATTTCGCCCGATTTGAGACCCGCCCTGGAAGAATTTCAGGAGGATAAACCTGAGCGCTGCCCTATGGGAAAGTTGTATGTTCCTGACCAGTGGAGAAAGAGAGTGATGTCTGAAATTCATTGCTCCGCATAGGCTGGTCCTCCAGGTATTTTTGGTACCAGAGATTTGGTGAGTCGGTCTTTTTGGTGGCCTGCCTTATCTCGTGACGTCAGGAAATTTGTACAGTCCTGTGGGACTTGTTCTCGGTCTAAACCCTGTTCTCGTTCTAGTGGGTTGCTGATGCCCCTCCCGGTGCCCAAGAGGCCATGGACCCATATCTCAATGGATTTTATTTCTGATCTTCCTGTCTCTCAGAGAATGACTGTTATCTGGGTGATTTGTAATAGATTTTCGAAGATGGTCCATCTTGTACCACTCCCAAAGTTGCCATCTTCCGCTGAGTTGGTGGCCTTGTTTTTACAACAGGTGGTTCGGTTACATGGGATTCCTGAGAACATTGTGTCCGACAGAGGAGTCCAGTTTGCTTCCAGATTCTGGAGAGCCTTTTGTTCCATTCTGGGAATTCAGTTATCCTTCTCCTTCGCGTTTCATCCCCAGACCAATGGAAAGACTGAGAGAATAAACTAGACCTTGGAGCCTTATTTGAGATGTTTTATATCTGCTGATCAGGATGATTGGGTCTCATTTTTGCCCTTGGCCGAATTCGCACTGAACAATAGAGCTAGTTCTGCCACTTTGATGTCACCCTTTTTCTGTAATTTTGGGTTTCATCCTGATTCTCTTCAGGGCAAGTGGAATCTTCATCCTGCCCAGGTGTGGACACTGTGGTTAAGAGAATGCAGCAGATATGGGACCAAGTGGTGGATAAGTTGTCACTCTCTCAGGAAAAGGCCCAGCGATTTTCCAACCGGCATAGGACCATTGGTCCCCGGTTTAGAGTGGGTGATAAGGTTTGGTTGTCGTCTAAGAACATTCCTATGAAGGTTGCATCTCCTAAATTTAAGCCAAGATTTATTGGACCTTATAGGATTTTGGAGATTCTTAATCCTGTTTCGTTTCAATTGGCTCTTCCAGTTACGTTCAAGATCCATAACGTATTTCACAAATCTCTGTTGAAGAGGTTTGTTGAGCCAGGGGTTCCTATGGCAGCACCTCCTGACCCTGTGTTGGTTGAAGGCAATGTGGAATATGAGGTAGAGAAAATGTTGGATTCTCGTTTGGTTAGACGGAGACTCCAGTATTTGGTCAAATGGAAGGGTTATGGTCAGGAGGATAATTCTTGGATCTCTGCCTCTGATATTCATGCCAATAGATTGGTTTGTGCTTTTCACCGGGCCCATGCTGATCGGCCTGGTGGCGTGGACGAGGGTTTGGTGACCCCTCCTCGGGGGGGTACTGTTGGGAGTTCATTCTCTGGTCCACCAGTTGCGAGTTCTCCTTCCCTCTGGTGGTGACAGGAGGTAGTGAGGCTGATTTGATCTGTGAAGATCTGCCACCTGGAGATGGGATGATGATTGGACCTCAGGAATCTCAGACTGGATTTAAGACAGCCGACGCCCTATTCTTGTGCTGGTGATTCATTCTGGCTTGTCAGGTCTTGGTTTTCAGCTCTGTTCCAGTCTTCTAAAGCTAAGTTTTTCTGCTAATGTTCACACTTGATTTTTGTTGGTCTATTCCGTTTTTTGTGTGGTCAGCCAGCCCCGGCTGGGGCTGCGCTGAATTTCCACTCTTATTTATCTGCATTTGCCAATTTGCTTTTTTGTCCCTTACTTGATTGGCCTCTTTTTGCTCTGTCTCAGAATATTTCAGAGTGCTGATATAGGGGGAGAAGTCTAGTGACTTCAGGGTTAATTTTGCTATCAGATGTGTTGGACATTAATTTTGTGGGGTTTTTTGCAGATTGCAGACAGTGTCTTTCCTTTCCTTTCCAGTTAGTTTGGGCCCCATCATTTTCTCAGACTATTTTTCTGCCTTTGTTTGTGCTTTCATCTTGTTTCACCGTCAATACATGTGTGGGGGCTGTCTTTCCTTTGGGGTCTGCTCTGGGGCAGTTAGTTTTCCCCTTTCATGTTTCAGGCTTATTTAGTTCTCCGGCTGTGACGAAGCATCTAGGAACATCGTAGGTACGCTCCATGGCTGCTGCTAGTTGTGTGTTTAGGATCAGGGATCTGCAATCTGCATAGTTACCAACCTCTCTGGTTTTCTGTGACTTAGCTTGTTTTGCTTTTTTCTCCTCGGTGACCCATTCATAACAACCGTCATTTGGGTGGTCACCGATCATTTCTCCAAGATGGTGCATCTGGTACCACTCTCTCGGCTACCTTCGGCACAGGGCCTGGCAGCGTTGTTTATTAAACATGTTTTCCGCCTGCAAGGCATGCCGGATAAGATTGTCAGTGACTGGGGTCCTCAGTTTGCGTCTCCGTTCTGGACAGAGCTCTGTTCTCTGCTCAGCATAGAGCTAAATCTCTCCTCAGCCTATCATCCCGAGACGAACGGGTTGGTTGAGAGAGCCAACCAGACCCTGGTGACATATCTGCGACATTTTGTCTCGGCCAGGCAGGATGATTGGGCACCCTTGCTGCCATGGGCGGAGTTCGCCTTGAACAACGCTGTGGCCGTCTCCACCGGTCAGACCCCATTCCTCTTAAATTACGGCCAGCATCCGTGCGTCCCCGTGCCCATGCACGTGTCATCCACCGACTCTAGGGTGGCAGACTGGCCGGTGGAGGCACGTGACATTTGGGATTGCATGCAGGATGCTATCCGGGCCTCCAAGGAGAGAGTGAGGTCCTCCGCTGACACTAGCCAGAGCCCGGCTCTGACCTTCGCTCCTGGCGACTTAGTGTCTCTCTCCGCTCGAAACATCAGGCTGCGGGTGGAATCCGCTAAGTTTGCACCACGCTATATTGGCCCTTTCAAGGTCCTCGAGCAGATCAACCCACACTTGGCTATCTCGGACACATTTCATATGTCTCTCCTTAAGCCGGTGCACATGTCCTGGTTTTCTGAGCCATCTGCCGGGACATCAGACCTGTCGTCAGATGAGTTTGAGGTCAATGCCATCGTAGGATGCAAGATGATGCGGGGCAAAAAGTTATACTTGGTGGATTGGAAGGGTCATGGTCCAGAGGCTCGGACCTGGGAGCCGGTGAAGAACATCCACGTTCCTCTTCTCATTGCGGAATTTGAGAGGAGTGAGGCTCAGAGAGGGGGGCCCTAGGAGGGGGGGTAATGTTAGGCGTCGGATTTCTGTCGCTGAACAGCGAGAATCGCAAGCCTTACTTCCAGCGGTCTCCCCTTCCTCTCCAGCCGCAGAGGAGGTTGCTCAGAAAACTCGTCGGTCCAGGCGCTCTGCCAAGACCAGCTCTGTGGGTTCGCTTGCTGCTGCCACCTCTGACACATCTATGGCAATACATGCTGCTCAGCAGCGAGATTCTCCAGGGACTAAGTCCCCATGTCAGGCCACTGAGCATGCCCGTGGAGTGATCTCCCATTGGAGATTGAAGGTTAAGTGCTCAGGTCCTGCTCGTTTTCAGATTGGCCCATCCGAGAAGTCAGGAAGGTCCTGGACGCTTGCGGCTATAAAAGGTTTGCATGGCCGCTCGGCCATGTGCTAGGATAGACTGTATTTACAGACTATGTGGAGTGAGTGATGTATGCACCTATGAATGTCTCTGGTGAATGACTCATTAAGAAACCCCTACCCTTGGTACGCATGTGTTGTGCAGCCTAGCCTGCTAGCGCCCAGGCTTGGGAGTAGGTAGGACAGAGGTTGAGTCAGGCATCAGTCCTCACCAGGGACTTGGCACGCTTCAGTGCACGTGCTCCACTTCATAGCCAGCGTCAATAGCGGCGCTTGCGGCAGCGATGCCGCACGCTCAGTGGGCCTAGAGGGACACTAACCCCATGTCCTTGGGGTAGAGTTCTGTGGCCGTACACTGTGCGCTCTTTTGGCCGGGCTCTGTGAGCTAAACAGGCTCCGGCATCTACGTTCAGCGGTTGTGCGACTCTGTGCATTAACAGAGTTCGCACCTTTTCACATTGGGTGATGTAACCCACGTGTGACTGTTTTTACGCCGCTCTATTCTTCCGCCATTATCTAGCAGCAGTGTACCACCTCTGCATGGTGGACCCCCGGCTGCAAACGCACCTACTATTATTTTATAATTTGGTGCATTCCGCCAGCCCTAACACCCTGCTCCTGAGAGCTTACAATGTACAATGAGGTAGGGGAGATACAAAGTACAGGTGTGTATTTACAATGATGGTCCAGCCATCTTGAGGCAGTGGGGGATAGATGGGGATAGTGAATGGGCTACACATGCACACTTTCACATAAAATGGCTTTGATTAGTGAACGTGATAGGCCGCTCTGAACAAATATGTTTTGACTGAGCGCCTAAAACTATGCAAATTGTGGATAGTCCTAATTTCTTGGGGTAGAGCATTCCAGAGGATTGGTGCAGCATGGGAGAAGTCTTGGAGTCAGGAGTGGGAGGTACGGATTAGTGCGGAGGTTAGTTGAAAGTCGTTTGCAGAGCGCAGCGGTCGGTTAGGCCGATAGACAGATATGAGGGAAGAGATGTAGGGGGGTGCTGCACTGTGGAGAGCTTCATGGGTGAGAACAAGTACTTTGAATTGGATCCTATAATGAATGGGCAACCAATGTAATGATTGGCGAAGAGTGGACGCGTCCGAGTACCGATTAGCCAGATGGATGACCCTGGTTGCTGCATTAAGTATGGACTGGAGAGGGGAAAGTCGAGTAACGAGGAGGCCAATAGAGCATTACAGTAGTCCAGGCGGGAGTGGATCAAGGCGACATTAAGGGTTTTTGTTGTTTCCATGGTGAGAAAAGGGTGGATTCTAGAGATGTTCTTTAGGTGTAAGCGGCAAGAGCAGGCAAGAGATTGTATATGGGATGTGAAGGAGAGATTGGTGTCAAACATAATACCCAGACAGCGCGCCTGCTGCCGGGGTGTTATTATGGTGCCACCCATGCAGAGGGAAATGTCAGGTTTAGGGAGGTTAGTAGATGGCGGGAGCAGAAGAAGTTCAGTTTTGGGCAGGTTGAGTTTCAGATAGAGGGCGGACATGATGTTGATGACTGCGGACAGACAGTCACTGGCATTCTGTAGTACAGCGGGGGTAAGGTCAGTGATGACGTGTATAGTTGTGTGTCATCAGCATAAAGATGGTACTGAAAGCAAAATCTGTTGATGGTCTGTCCAATTGGGGCTGTGTAGAGAAAGAAGAGAAGGGGGCCAAGGACTGAGCCCTGAGGTACCCCAACAGTGAGAGGAAGAGGAGATGAAGTGGAGCCAGCAAACAAAACACTGATGGAGCGGTCTGAAAGATAGGAAGATAACCAGGAGAGAGCAGTGTCCTTAATGCCTAGTGACTGGAGCCTAGGGAGTAGGAGACAGTGGTCAACAGTGTCGAAAGCTGCAGAAAGGTCGAGAAGAATGAGCAGAGAGTGTTCACCATTACATTTTGCTGTCAGAAGGTCATTGGTAACTTTGATGAGTGCAGTTTCAGTCGAATGTAGGGGGTGGAAACCGGACTGTGAAGGGTCTAGGAGGGAGTGAGTGAAGAGATAACGGGTTAGGCGGGAGTAGACTAGGCACTCCAAGAGTTTAGACTTGAAGGGGAGATTGGAGACTGGTCTGTAGTTGTTTTTGCAGGATGGGTCGAGAGCAGGTTTCTTTAATCATGGAGTAACGATAGAGTGTTTGAAGGAGGATGGGAAAATGCCCGAGAAGAGGGAGAGATTAAATATTGTAGTTAGGTGAGTTGTGACGACTGGAGAGAGAGACTGGAGGAGATGTGAGGGAATGGGGTCGGTAGTGCATGTAGTCAGACGAGAAGAAGAGAGGAGTCTGGAGACTTCTTCTTCTGTGATGGGATCAAATGTGGAGAGTGAGCCAGGGGAAATGCAGGGAGGGATGGGAATCACAGCACTTAGTGGTTGGGAGCAGATTTCCTGACGGATGTTATCTATTTTCTCTACAAAGTGGGAGGCCAGGTCATCAGCACAAATGTCTGTGATAGGGGCTTGTGCTTTGGGCCTGAGGAGGGAGTGAAAGGTGTAAAAAAGTTTCTTGGGGTTGTTGGCTAGTGAAGAAATCAGGGTGGTGAAGTATGTCTGTTTGGCAGGTGAAGGGCAGAGATATAGGTTCTTAACATAAATTTGAAGTGGATGAAGTCTTCTGGTGTGCGGGTTTTCCTCCATAAGCGTTCAGCACTCCTAGAGCATCACGGGAGAAGTCGAGTTTGCGATGTGAGCCAGGGCTGTTTAACTCTGTGTTTCGAGGTTCTGAGGGTGAGGGGCGTTACTTGGTCAAGGGTGCTTCTGAGAGTGTCATTGTAATGATGTACAGCCATATCAGGACAGGAAAAAGAGGAGATTGGGGACAGTGATGAGTGTATGTAGTCTGAAAGTGTATGAGGGTTAATGGCTTGTAAATTTCTGAATGTGTGGTAGGTAGGAGTGTGCTGGGGTGGGCGAGGATTTGTGAGCGTGAAGGAGAGAATGTTGTGGTCAGAGAGGGGAAGCTTTAAGTTATTTAGGTAGGAGATTGAACAGAGCCGGACAAAGACCAGGTCAATGGTGTTACCTTCTTTGTGTGTCAGAGGTTGAGAGCTGTGAGAGGCTGAGAGAAGAGGTTAGTGATAGAAGCTGGCATGCAGATGTGGAAGTGGGGCTGTTAATGGGGATGTTGAAGTCTCCCAGGATAAGGGTTGGGAGTTCTGAGGACATGAAGTGCGGCAGCCAGGCTGAGAAATGGGCAAGGAAGTGGGAGGGTGAGCCTGGGGGCCGGTATATAACCGCTACTCTGAGGGAGAGGGAATGGAAGAGCCTGATGGTGTGGACCTCAAAAGAAGGGAATGCGAGTGATAGAACTGGGGGGATGACCTGGAAAGTGCATTGTGGGGACAGCAGTATGCCGACTCCACCACCAAGTCTGTTTGTGAGTCTCATAATCATGTAGAAACAACAATACTAATGTTTTAATTCAGGTAGAGTTCAGAAATAAATATTTTGTGGAATAACAATGATTTTTAATCACAGCTTTCATGTGTCTTGGCATGCTTTCCACCAGTCTTTCACACTGCTTTGGGGTGACCTTATGCCACCCCTGATACAAAAATTTAAGCAGTTCTTCTTTGTTTGATGGCTTGTGACTATCCATCTTCCTTTTGATTACATTCCAGAGGTTTTAAATAGGGTTCAGGTCTGGAGATTGGACTGCCATGACAGGGATTTGATGTGGTGGTCCTTCATCCACACATTGATTGATCTAGCTGTGTGGCATGGTGCATTGTCCTGCTGGAAAAACCAGTCCTCAGAGTTGGGAAACATTGCCTGAGCAGAAGGAATCAACTGTTTTTCCAGGATAACCTTGTATGCGGCTTTATTAATATGTTTTTCGTAAAGATTAACCTGCCCAATTCCATCCTTGCTGAAGCATCCCAGATCATCACAGATCCTCCGCCAGATTTCACAGTGGGTGCAAGACTCTGTGGCTGGTATGCCTGTCCAGGTCTCTGTCTACCCATTAGATGACCAGGTGTTGAACAAAGCTGAAAATTAGACTCATGAGAGAACATAACCTTACTCCTAACTTCAGCCTGGCTCTCCTTTGCTTCTCATTGATGAAAGGCTTTTTCTAACTTCACATGACTTGAGTGACATTCGAATAAGATGGCGGTTATCCCAGTCAATGGAGAGTCGTTTTTGCCCTCTGCCGATCTGTAGCTTTGTTGTCCCCAATGTCTGCTGCTTGACCTTGTTGTAATGGACTGCCATCTTAGAAATTTTAAGGATGGAGGCAACATAACACTCACTATATCCCTCTGCTAGTAAAGCCAGAATTGAACCCTTCTTTTCCTCACTCAAGACTTTTCAATTCCTTTGGCATGGTTAAACGTTATTTCTTCATTCCTATTACTTTTGAGATATTACTAGCACTTGTTTTGCCATCCAGCTTGTCCTGTTGCAAGAGGATTGTGAACACCACAACTGAAGTCAGATGCATTAAATTAGGCATGAGAAAGCATCACAAAAGAGGGAAAACCAGCATTTGGTGATGTCCATGGCTTCCATAATACAGGCAGTGTCTGAAAAGGATTCTCTCCAAAGTATTAAAAATGAACCTTTTATTTGTGGTAAAGTTAGTTTGTCCAATTACTTTTGAGCCCCTAAAATGAGGATTTTTTGTAGAAAAATGTTTGTAATTCCTAAATGTTTCACAGAATATTTTTGTTCAACCCCTTTAATAAACCTGAAAGTCTACACTTCAATAGCATCTCAGTTGTTTCATTTTAAATAAAAATAATGGCATGCAGAACCCAAATCACGGAGATTCGGTCACTGCCCAAATATTTCTGGATCTAACTGTATACATATGTATTGTGGTAGATCATCTCACTCACATGTACACAGAGGTAGGCACGGGACACTGTCTCTTTAAGATCTTCACTGGTTTATTATATATGAGGAAAAAACCATAGTGAAGCAAAAATAAACACGACCCTTTGCGCAAAAACAGGAAAACAAAACAAAGTGGTATCACAGAACACAGTCCTTGTGGTAGCGGGGATCCGCCTGCTCAGGGTTA
The DNA here is from genome assembly GCF_039654945.1 of Dendrobates tinctorius. NCBI lineage: Eukaryota > Metazoa > Chordata > Amphibia > Anura > Dendrobatidae > Dendrobates > Dendrobates tinctorius. The sequence continues at coordinate 23,979,409 of NW_027361712.1, read as the reverse complement.
GCAAAACACATGGTTCAGGTTAGCACAAACACGAACACTTCTATGGAGTAAGCCTCTTCAGGCACACTGAACAGTGAATGCCTCAGGAAGCAGACTATTTAAAACCCAGACCACACCTTGGGGTGTAGATAAGGTGGACATCCTTCCACCCACTCTGTGGTTGTCCACAAAAACCCAGCCCTTAAAATGGTGGATTAACCTCTCTCAATATATAGTGCGCATGGTCTGACACTAACCTAAACTTCCAACCTAACAGGGAGTACCTCGGCGTGTCAATTGCCCATTTTATGGCCAAGCACTCTTTTTCCAATATAGCGTAGTTTTTCTCACAGGCAAATAATTTTATGATTAAGTATAGGATTGGTTGTTCCTCTCGTTTATTTAATTGGACAACACAGCCCCCAACCCTACCTCTGAGGTTTTCATCTGGACCACGAATTCCCTACGGAAGTCATGTGTGATCAAGACAGGATCTTTACACAGGGTAAGCTTCAACTCCTGGAACATCATCTCTGCTTCAGAGAACCATTTGGCCATCAACGTCTTCATGCCTCTAAGAAGATCAGTTGGGGGGGGCTATCATGGCGAAATTTGGGATAAATCGCCGACAGTACCCCACAATTCCCAGAAACGTCCAAACTTGCTTCTTGGAAACCGATTGTGGTCAATTCAGGATTGCCTATACTTTATTTACTTGTGGCCTGATTTCACCTCTTCCATACCTTGTTCACCTTCTATAGTCATTACCGAAACGCCACTCTCCATCTGGCTTCAGCAAAAGGACAATGGAGCTAGACGAGCCACTCTTTGAGTCCTGGAAGATGCTCAGACACAACATTCTCTTCACCTCATTGGAGATCACCTCGTGGCAGGCATCAGGAATCTGATACAGCTTTTGGTTCAACCTCACATGTGGTTCCGTCAGGATTTCATGCTCCACAATCTGCCTCCAACCTGGCAACTCCGAAAACAGGTCCAGATTCCACTGAAGCCGCTCTCGACATTGTTGCCAGTGACAGTGTCTTTGCCACTGTGACTTCCTTGACCCTGGCTTCAGGATTGGCCCCTAGGCATGTCGCTTCCTCCGGTTCCCTGTCTCGCCATTGTTTGAGCAGGTTAATGTGGTACAGCTGGTACGGCTTTCTTCCCCCTGGTTGGTGGACCTTGTCACTCAACTTTTAGACCACCTCATATGGCCCTTGCTACTTGGCCAGGAACTTACTTTCCACCGTGGGGATCAACACCAACACCCAGTCTCCAGTGCTAAACTATCTTAGTCTTGCCAACTGATTGTAGACCCTTGCCTGGCGTCTTGTACTTGAAGGAGGCTCTCCTTCAAAATCAGCATCACACTTGCGATCCTGTCCTGTAACTGGGCCACATGTTTGATGACGCTTTGGTGGGGTGTTACCTCTGCTTCCCTAGTTTCCTTTGCAATGCCTAGAAGTCACTGAGGGTGCCATCCGTATAGCAGTTCGAACGTTAAGAACCCCGTCGAGGTCTGTGGGACTTCTCTAATGGAGAACAGTTGGTACGGTAGCAGGCAATTCTAGTCTCGGCCATCTTTCTCCACAACCTTCTTCAGCATAGATCTTGTTGAACCTCTCCACCAAACAGCCTGCCTGCGGATGGTACACCAACATGTGTATTTGGGTAATCTGGAGAGCCTTACACAACTCCCTCATCACTTTAGACTTAAAAGCAGTCGCTTGGTTTGTCAAGATCTCGTTTGGCAGGCTCATTCAGAGAAAATATGAACTAGCTTTCACACTGTATTCCTGGAGGAGGGGTTTCTCAGTGGTGTTGCATTTGGGTACTGTGTTGCATAGTCTATTACCACCAGGATGTATTGGTGACACCTGCAGACTTAACTAATGGTGCGGCAAGGTCCATGGCAATCTGGTCAAATGGAACTTCTATTATGGGCAACGGCACTAGGGGACTGCGGAAGTAGGATACAGGAGCAGTTAGCTGACAGGTAGGGTTGAATAGGCAGAAATAAACAATGTCCCGGCGACACCCAGGCCAGTAGAACCTCTGAAGGACCTGCTCCTGACTTTTGTCTATTCCCATGTTCCTACCCAAGATAGGAGAATGGGCCAAATTTAATACTCTATGCCTATAGGGACCTGGCACCGACAGCTGCTCTATCACTTCCCCTCTTGGTTTAGTGATTCGAAAAAGTATTAAAGTAAAATATGGAAACCTGGTGTCGGCCTTCCACACTTGAGCAACCCCATTCATCACAGTCACATTATCAAAAGCCCCTTTAAACATAAGATCTTGCATTTGAATAGTCCCAAAATTTCCCCCAGAAACTGCCAAATCAGGACTCTCATGCTCATGGGTAACTGTCTCGTCCTCATCGCCAGTAAGGACACACAGGGGGAACTCATCTCCCTCCGACTGCAATAAGGATTGTTCATGGCTCCAGTCTGAGTTAATGTGCCTGTCCCAGAACAGGGTTAAGCCACGCTCGATCATCACTGGGTGTAGCTAGTCTTTGACTACCCCAACCTCATGTGACTCAGTGCCACAGTTTGTTTTTATCGTCACTCTGGCGACGAGGTAGCCCCTAGCGTCCCTGTGGATACAGCGGACACCCATGTGTTTGCCAGGGATCAACTGGTGGGGGAGTGTCACCCTTACTGGGGTCACCAAACTACCTGAGTCTAAAGGCCCCGTCACACATATTTTGTAACACAACAGCGATCTCACGAGCGAGATCGCTGTGTGTGACAGCGATCAGCGACCGGCCCCCCTGCTGGTATCGCTGATCGCTGCAGGAAAGGCCAGGACTTTTTTTTGGTCCCTGGTCTCCCGCTGGCCACCACGCATCACTGCGTGTGACAGGCGGGAGACCAGCGATCTGCTGGTAACTAATGTACACATCGGGTATCCAAGGGACGTGCGTCTCTTAGATACCCGATGTGTACATTAGTTACCAGCGCGCTGATGCAGGGAGCTGGTAACTAACGTACACATCGGGTATCTAGGGACGCACGTCCCTTGGATACCCGATGTGTATGTTAGTTACCAGCTTCCTGCATCAGTGCGCTGGTTACTAACGTCCACAGCGACGCCGGGCGCTGGGCGTCGCTGTGCTGATAGCTGGTGAAGCTGTCTGTTGACAGCTCACCAGCGATCACATAGCGATTCACCAGCGATCCTGACACATTGATATCATTGACAGGATCGCTGGTGAGTCTCTATGTGTGACTCCAGCCTTAGAGTCCTGACACACATACTCCATTTATTGTCATGGGACATGCCTGCAGTCCCTCACTGGGCTGATAGTCCACACTGCAGGTGGGATAGGCATAGAATGAACATCACTTCTCTAGGCTGAAGTCCATCTGTTCTGAGGACATAGGACACCGGGCGGATAAGTGTCCAGGACCGTGACATCTCTAGCAGAGCAAGTCTTAACCTGTGAACTTTGGCAACCCCTTGGGACCTTGGACTCCCCCAGTGGTGGCTCTACTATTCCTCTTTTGATATTCGGGCTCCTTCTGGGCACCCAAGTATGGGGCTGCAACACCACTTGGTTTCGTTAGGGAACTCTTGAACACCTAGTACCTTTGTCCTAGGGTAACCAGGTCATCTTCATTTCGGGAATGGCCTGGGCAATCCAGGTCTGCACCGGCCTTGGAAGAGAGGGGATAAACCTGACCATTACGACCCACTCTGCCTTCTCACCTGGAGTGGAGAACTCTGGCTGCAACCACTTCTGTATCAGATGTAGCAAATCGAACACTTGGTGGCGAGTTTATCACCATAATATGCCCTATTGTGGACCCTTTGAGCTCTGACAGACATAGTTACCCCTGAGCATGCCAGTATCTCGGTTTTTAATTTTGCATATTCCCAGGCATTTTGTAAGGCCAGATCATAATAAGCCTTCTGGGGATCACCAGTTAGATAAAGGGTCAGCACTTCCGCCCACTGCTTCGGTGGCAGCTTTTGCTGCTCTTCCACCCTTTCAAACACAGTCCAAAAAGCTTCCACGTAATCACCCGCAGTCAATTTTTGCATAGCTCATCTTCCTGCCTTCCGAACATATGTGTCATCACCTTGACTTGGGGGAGGGGCTGCTTGCCTTCCATGAACCGCCTCTGTGAGCAAGTCAATGTGCTGCTGGTGCTGCTGCTGGTGCAGTTGCATCTTTTGTATAAGCAGCTTACTGGGCTCTTGTTGCACCAGCTGTTGCTGCAACTGTTGCTGGTGCTGTTGCTGCTGTACTTGCACCAGATGTTTAATCATGTCCTCCATTTTTCCTGAAATCATTTCCTGGTTTGTGGCTACCTTCACCCAGGAAAAGCAGTACCTCTTGTATCAATCACACATGTTTGATGTTTGGTAGATCGGCTCTCTCAGATCTACATGGAGTTAGACTCAGGAACACTGTCTCTTTACGATCTTTACTGGTTTATGATATATGTGGCATAAGCCATGGTGAAGTAAAAATAAACACAGCCCTCTGGGCAAAAAGAGGAAAATAAAACAAAGTGGTAGCATAAAGCACAGTACTTGTATTATCAGTGATAGCAAAGTACACGGTTCAGGTTAGCACAAACAAGAACACTTTCTGGAGTTAGCCTCTCCAGACACACTGAACACTGAATGCCTCAGGAGACAGACTATTTAAACCCCAGATCACACCCTTGAGTGGAGATAAGGTGCACAACCTCCCTCCCATTCTATGGTTTTCCACAAAAACCCAGCCCTTGAAATGGCAGATGAACCCTTCTCAATACATAGTGTGCTGGATCAAACTTTTGGGATTCAAATCACTGAAGCTAATAGCCTTAGTGAAAAGTATTCCGCCTCCAGCACTTTGCCAGTGACTTTGTCATAATGTTTATTTATATATACTATATATATATATATATATATATATATATATATATATACACTGCTCGAAAAAATAAAGGGAACACTTAAACAACAGAATATAACTCCAAGTAAATCAGACTTCTGTAAAATCAAACTGTCCACTTAGGAAGCAACACTGATTGGCAATCAATTTTGCATGCTGTTGTGCAAATGGAATAGACAACAGATAGAAATTATTGGCAATTATCAAGACACCCTCAATAAAGGAGTGGTTCTGCAGGTGGGGACCACAAACCACATCTCAGTACCAATGCTTTCTGGCTGATGTTTCGGTCACTTTTGAATGTTGGTTGTGCTTTCACACTTGTGGTATCATGAGACGGACTTTACAACCCACACAAGTGGCTCAGGTAGTGCAGCTCATCCAGGATGGCACATCAATGCGAGCTGTGGCAAGAAGGTTTGCGCCCTGTACTCTTCACAGATCAAAGGAGGTTCACATTGAGCACATGTGACAGATGTGACCGAGTCTGGAGATGCCATAGAGAGCAATCTGGTATCTGCAACATCCTTCAGCATGACCGGTTTGACAGTGGGTCAGTAATGGTGTGGGGTGGCATTTCTTTGGAGGGCTGCCCAGCCCTCCATGTGCTCGCCAGAGGTAGCCTGACTGCCATTAGATGAGGAGATGAGATCCTCAGACCCTTTGTGAGACCATATGCTAGTGCGGTTGGCCCTGGGTTCCTCCTAATGCAGGACAATGCCAGACCTCATATGGCTAGAGAGTGTCAGCAGTTCCTGCAAGATGAAGGCATTGAAGCTATGGACTGGCCCACCCATTCCCCAGACCTGAATCCAATTGAGCACATCTGGGACATCTTGTCTCACTCCATCCACCTAGGTCACGTTGCACCACAGACTGTCCAGGAGTTGGTGGATGCTTTAGCCCAGGTCAGGGAGGAGATCCCTCAGGAGACCATCTGCCACCTCATCAGGAGCATGCCCAGGCGTTGTACAGTAGGGAGGTCATACCGGCACGTGGAGGCCACACAATACTGCGCATCTTTTCCTTGTCATGAGGCATTTCCACTGAAGTTGGATCAACCTGTAATTTGATTTTACACTTTAATTTTGAGTATAATTCCAAATCCAGACCTCCATGGGATATTCATTTTGATTTACATTGATAATTGCTATGGTTTATTGTTCTGAACACATTCCACTATGCAGTGAATACAAATTTGCAACTGGAATATTTCATTCAGAGATATATAATATGTGGTATTTTAGTGTTCCTATATACAGTGCCTTGCGAGAGTATTCGGCCCCCTGGAACTTTTCAATCTTTTCCCACATATCATGCTTCAAACATAAAGATACCAAATGTAAATTTTTGGTGAAGAATCAACAAGTGGGACACAATTGTGAAGATGAACGAAATGTATTGGTTACTTTAAATTTTTGTGGAAAAACAAAAACTGAAAAGTGGGGCGTGCAATATTATTCAGCCCCTTTACTTTCAGTGCAGCCAACTCACTCCAGAATTTCATTGTGGATCTCTGAATGATCCAATGTTGTCCTAAATGACTAATGATGATAAATATAATCCACCTGTGTGTAATCAAGTCTCTGTATAAATGCACGAGCTCTGTGATAGTCTCAGGGCTATGTTTGAAGCACAGAGAGCATCATGAAGACCAAGGAACACAACAGGCAGATCCATGATACTGTTGTGGAGAAATTTAAAGCCAGATTTGGATACAAAATGATTTCCAAAACTTTGAACATCCCAAGGAGCACTGTGCAAGCGATCATATTGAAATGGAAGGAGTATCATATCACTGCAAATCTACCAAGACCCAGCCGTCCCTCTAAACTTTCATCTCAAACAAGGATAAGACTGATCAGAGATGCAGCCAAGAGGCCCATGATCACTCTGGATGAACTGCAGAGATCTACAACTGAGGTGGCACAGACTGTCCATAGGACAACAATCAGTCGTACACTGCACGAATCTGGTCTTTATGGAAGAGTGGCAAGAAGAAATCCTTTTCTCAAAGATATCCATAAAAAGTGTCGTTTAAAGTTTGCAACAAGCCACCTGGGATACACTCCAAACATGTGGAAGAAGGTGCTCTGGTCAGATGAAACCAAAATCAAACTTTTTGGCAACAATGCCAAACGATATGTTTGGCGTAAAGGCAACACAGCTCATCACCCTGAACACACCATCCCCACTGTCAAATATGGTGGTGACAGCATCATGGTTTGGGCCTGCTTTTCTTCAGCAGGGACAGGGAAGATGGTTAAAATTGATGGGAAGATGGATGGAGCCTAATACAGGAACATTTTTGAAGAAAACCTGTTGGAGTCTGCAAAAGACCTGAGTGTTATGAATGGGTCACCGAGGAGGAAAACAAGACCAAGCCAAGTCACAGAAAACCACAGAGGTTAGTAACTACGCAAATTGCAGATCCCTGATCCTAACCACACAACTAACAGCAGCCGTGGGGCGTACCTACGATGATTCTAGATGCATCGTCACAGCCGGAGGACTAAATAAGCCTAAAGCAAGAAAAGGGGAAATCTAAAACTGCCCAAGAGCAGACCCCAAAGGAATAGACAGCCCCCACACATGACGGTGAGACGAGATGAAAACACGAACACAGGTAGGAAAATAGGCTGAGCAAACGATGGGGCCCACACTAGCTAGAAAGGACAGAAAAGGAAAGATACTGTCTGCAATCACGCCAAAAAACCCTTAAAAAATGTCCAACACTTCTGATAGCAAAAAATACTCTGAAGTCACTAGACTTCCCCCACTATATCAGCACTCTGGCTTATTCTGAGAACAGAGCAAAAAGAGGCCAATCTAATAAGGGACAAGAAGCAAACTGGCACATACAGTGACATAAGAGTGGAAATTCAGCACAGCCCCAGCCGGGGCTGGCTGGCCACACAAAAAACTGAATAGACCAAACCAAATCAAATGTGAACATTAGCAAAGACAACTTAGCTTGAGAAGGCAGGAACTGAGCTGGAAACTAAGACCTCAGGAGGCAGGAAAAAATCATCAGCATGGGAAAAGGGAGTCGGCTGTCTTAAATCTAGTCTGAGACTCCAGATGTCCAATCCTCATCCTCATTATCAGGTGGCAGGTCTCTGTTAATTAGATCAGCTTCACTACCTCCTGCCACCACCAGAGGGAGCCCGGAAAGAGAACTCACAACTCCTCTGTCAGCACAACCAGCTCCCTCACCAGAAACCAGAGGCAGACCAGAAAATGAGTTCACAACACCTGAGTCTGGGAAGGAGATTTATACCAAATAGTAGAAAAGACAGTGCCTCAAATGTTGGTGAAAAAGAATTCACATTTTATTCTGTCTCCTGTGGCAACGTTTCGATCCAAAGTTCTTTCTCAAGCACAGTACCGGAGTGTTTCAACCCAGACTATATAGTGGACACCCTTCCCCTCACTTTAACATGCACCAATGAAAACCAGACATAATAAACCTCCATACACATATAAACATTCAACAGTTAAAATTAGCCCCACATTTCTCCAGACTGCCAGCTAACAAATCGCCAGAAAATACATCAACCCCGATCGCTAATATACAAACAGACAAATAATATTACTGCAGATATATGTCCCCATGAAGAACGTTTGTAAGCATTAGCAGCACCAATCTGCACGCAGCACCTCCGTTGTCTTAGCATCCACATTCTGACATGGGCAAAGGCACTCCTCCAAATGGCTCTGGACCAATCCAGTCTCCTTCCATCTGCACATGTCCTGGCGTCCAGACGTCATTGGACACCGCATCTCTCCAAACAACACAAGCTCCTGCAGCTTAAGATCATTAGTCCAAACACGGGCTGGCACACAGTGGGCGATGCATATTCTAATCAGAGACAAATAGCTCAATGCGACTGTGCTTATACAAGAGGCGCCGATACACAGTAACGAACACCCAAAAATGACAAGAATTATACACAAAGAAAAAAACATCCACAGTTCAAGAAAATCAAAGGGGAAAACACCAACATATTAGCAGGCAATCAGGATCATCCATGGTACAGTATAATAGGTGGATAGATGGGCAATATAGATTACAAAAACATTTTTAGGGAATAATGCACACTGGGTAATCCCATAAAGTCTACCAGTAACCCAGATTATATACAATATCAACCAATGCACAGATTGGATACCCCAAGGTGCATACATCCGTACAGTGCAGTACATACAGTAAATATAAATACACATATTAATGCCCATATGCCCACCATATATACAGTATCAGTCCATATTTCAATAGACAATTAAAGGGGAGCTGTAAAAAACAAAAAAAAGGTTAAAACAGTATAGCTAGAGAAACTCACAATGAGAACAATCCCTAAGCCTTCAGCCCACAAATCCCTTATAATAGGCAACTCTGAATATAATCAACATTAATACCCCTAGACCTCAAGGTATCCAACTCGAAAATCCATTTCAATTCTTTTTTCCTCAAAAGAGCAACCCTGTCACCTCCCCGTCTTAGAACCGGCACATCATCAATGACTCTGAACCGTAATAGGTTTACAGAGTGTCCCAGCTCCTTGAAATGTTTCGGTACCAGAAGGTCCACTAACCTTGTGTCACAATCCATTTTTGGATCTGTGGCAGATCCGGACTCTCATATTAAAACTTTTTTCCTTTCTGGCCATCGGGGGGTTAATGTGTTTTCCCCCTGTGGCCGCTGGTGTTACTGCATCTTTAGTTAGTCTTCTGGTGAGTTTATCTATGCAGCTGAAACCACTCCCACATCCCTACATAAGTTCACCAGGTACACCAGCTAATTGTTGGTGATATTGTTCCTCTTTGGAGACCAACCAAGCTGGAGTTCAGGAGCTGAAAGAGTTCTGTGGTGTTTCAGTTGTATGCTGTTTTCAAGTGGCCACTCTGCTGTCCTGGAGCATTGCAGCAGAGCAAGCTAAGTCTTGTCTTTCAGTTTATTTAACCCCGAGGTGTCTGTATTACCCTTTCCCTGGTTTTTGGTGCAGTTTGCTTTATTCCCTGTCTCACCTCTTGGGGAGGGGGTTGGGGGTTTAGCTCAGGGCTAAACAGGAGGAAGGGACAGGTCGGGGACTTGAGCCTCACTGCCATCAAGTGTATCCCCAAGTTAAGGAAAGTCAGGGCACCCCCTTAGCCTGAGGGGCAGTTCAGGGGCCCCGGTTCCACGTCTCCTGTCTTCCCCCTTCTTCTTCTCCGTGACACCTTGTCCTGATTGTGCTTTTATGCTTGCTAATTCCTGCCTTCACTTCCATTGTGGTCTCTCCCACATAGAAGAGACCACATGGACAGCTCAGGATATACACCACATAACTGCTAGTACATGTATATCGTTTGTAGATATCATACCTCCTACACGTATGAGGGTGAAAAAAGTGCCCACCTTTTAACATGTTGTTGCTGCAAGTACAACCAAGAGAGGGAAAGGTACCAAGACCTGGACAGCTGAATGTCGTCTGTATACTTTTTTTAGGGCTGCCAATATCAGAGGAAACCAATTCATCCTTCAAGTTTCTATTTCTTCTATAGGAGAAAAGTGGTGGTAATTTAAACTCTTCAATGTTTGCATGACCCTTCCCCAGCAATGACCAGTGTCTCCTGATAATCCCAGAGACCCTACTGCTCATGCTGTTGAAGGATGTAACAAACGGTATCCTTTTGCTAGACACAACTGGTGTTTTAGGTACCAAAAGATCATCCCTACATTTTCGAAGGCCCTCCTCTTAAACTCCACCAAATCAGCTCTAGGGTAACCCCTAGTCAAGATTTTTTTGCACATCTCATCTAAACGTTTATCTACCTGGGTCTCACATGAGACCATCCTTCTTACCCTCAATAGCTGACTCCAGGGTAAGGACTCCACCATTTTCCTAGGATGCTCACTGGAGAAGTGCAATAGATTGTTCCTGTCTGTGCTCTTAATAAAAAGGTCCATATGCAGGATCCCATCTTTCTTATATACAGACGTATCCAGAAATTGCATCCTCTCCTGCGGGCAATCCATGGTGAACCAAAGTTCAGGAAAAATTCCATTCAGAAATTGATGGAAAGCATCCAAATCTTCCCTGCTACCATCCCATAAAAGAAAAATATTGTCGATGTAATGCCATCAGCCCCTAACATGGCACCAATGAGCAGACCTGTACACGTGTTCACCCTCTAGGACAGCCATGTAGATGTTAGCATATGTAGGGGCCACATTGGACCCCATGTCCTCCATCCACGACGCTGCAGGTAAAAATCATCCCCGATATCGATGATATTTTTCTTTTATGGGATGGTAGCAGGGAAGAATTGGATGCTTTCCATCTCCTGATTTTGGCAACAAATACTGATGTAAAATACTCACCAAATACTGAACATGTGAACGTGGCCTAACGATGGGATTTGTGCACTACAAGCTAAAATGTCATTTATTGAGAACTAGCTGAAGAGCCCGGCGCTGCCCTGGCATAGTAACTAACTGTGGTTAGTTACAACAAATTATAATTATACTCCATCCCACAGTCTCGTGCCCATATACCCATAATACATATCCTCCATCCCACAGTCCCGTGCCCATATACCCATCATACATATCCTCCATCCCATAGTCGAGTGCCCATATACCCATTACACATCCTCCATCCCATAGGCCCGTGCCCATATACCCATCATACACATCCTCCATCCCATAGTCCCGTGCCCATATATACCCATCATACATATCCTCCATCCCATAGTCCCATACCCATATACCTATCATGAATATTCTCCATCCCATAGTCCCATGCCCATATACCCATCATACATATTCGCCATCCCATAGTCGAGTGCCCATATACCCATCATACATATCCGCCATCCCATAGTCGAGTGCCCATATACCCGTCAAACATATCCTCCATCCCATAGTCCAGTGCCCATATACCCATCACACATCCTCCATCCCATAGTCCCATGCCCATATACATATCCGCCATCCCATAGTCCCGTGCCCATATACCCGTCATACATATCCTCCATCCCATAGCTAGCTGAAGAGCCCGGCGCTGCCCAGGCATAGTAACTAACTGTGGTTAGTTATAACAAATTATAATTATCCTCCATCCCATAGTCCCATGCCCATATACCCATAATACATATCCTCCATTCCATAGTCCCGTGCCCATATACCCATCATACATATCCTCCATCCCATAGGCCCGTGCCCATATACCCATCACACATCCTCCATCCCATAGGCCCGTGCCCATATACCCATCATACATATCCTCCATCCCATAGTCGAGTGCCCATATACCCATCACACATCCTTCATCTCATAGTCCCATGCCCATATACCCATCATACATATCCTCCATCCCATAGTCCCGTGCCCATATGCCCATCATACATATCCGCCATCCCATAGTCCCATGCCCATATACCCATCATACATACCCTCCATCCCATAGTCCAGTGCCCATATACCCATCACACTTCCTCCATCCCATAGTCCTGTGCCCATATACCTGTCATACATATCCTCCATCCCATAGTTGAGTGCCCATATACCATCACACATCCTCCATCCCATAGTCCCATGCCCATATACCCATCATGCATATTCTCCATCACATAGTCCCATGCCCATATACCCATCATACATATTCGCCATCCCATAGTCGAGTGCCCATATACCCATCACACATCCTTCATCTCATAGTCCCATGCCCATATACCCGTCATACATATCCTCCATCCCATAGTTCAATGCCCATATACCCATCACACATCCTCCATCCCATAGTCCCGTGCTCATATACATATCCTCCATCCCACAGTCCAGTGCCCATATACCCATCACACATCCTCCATCCCATAGTCAACCATTATGACATCATAATGAGTGGCGGGGCTTGCAACCTATGATGACATCAGCATCACAATGGCAACCATTATGACATCATAATGAGGGGTGGGGCTTGATACGCACACACTGTTTCCCCATTATGTAGATAGGGGCATTATGACATCATAATGAGGGGTGGGGCTTGATACACACACACTGTTTCCCCATTATGTAGATAGGGGCATTATGACATCATAATGAGGGGCAGGGCTTGACACGCACACACTTTTTCCCCATTATGTAGATAGGGGCAAAATTGTTTGGTGAATTGGAACGCGCGGGGATAAAATTTCGCCTCACAACATAGCCTAGGACGCTCTCGGGGTCCAGACGTGTGACTGTGCCAAATTTTGTGGCTGTAGCTGCGACGGTGCGGATGCCTATCCCGGACATACACACACACATACATACATACATACATACATACATACACACATTGAGCTTTATATATTAGATTAATATACAGTATCTGCATAATACGATGTGTTAATAAAATTTTGTTCTGTTTTCTCCATCAGATCATACTGCCCTGCATATTAAACGCCCCAGCATTCAAATATTGGCATCTTGTAAGAATTTGACTCAGGCAACTTTATTCTGCTTAGTTTCTGATTACTGGCCACATCATATTTCTGTCGCCTGGTTTAAAAACGGAAAACTTCTTACAGACAGCGGCAAGGATTTTGCTGCCATGATGAACAAAAAAGAGAACACATACTTTGGAAAGAGTGAAATAAATGTAAATTGGAATGAAACTGATACCTACACATGTAAAGCAACCCATCAAGGTCAAGACTCTCTGCAGGATGTCACTAAGTGCTCAGGTAAGGCAAATAAAACCCAGCATCCTATAAACATGGGCTTCTCTTTAAGCCCATCAGGACCTATCAGTTCTGAGAAAAATGCAAAAAGGGACAGTGGATGAAAGTTTACGACTTTTCTTAAATATATGTCAGGGGCAAATCAGTTGATTTTCTTTAGTAATGTTTTTTTTTATTCTCCTCACCACTGTGGGCTCAAAATTTGGTGAGATTCTGTTCTCTTGGATGTAATTGTGACATTCCAATGGTAAGTGGAGCCTTAAACTTAAATCTACAGGATCAAGGAAGGAATTGACAATCCTTTGAGTAAAATGGGAAAATCAATTAAGCTATTTTTCTCCTAAATTTGCATAAATGGATTTACAAACATGGTGAATCAGTTTATCAATGCAACCCAATAAGCACTAAGTTTGTGAAAGGCAAATCACACGAAAATTTTTCCTCCCCATCAATTAAGAGCCAGAACTTTACTTGATACTTAACCCCTTTACCCCTGAGGGTGGTTTGCATGTTAATGACCAGGCCAATTTTTACAATTCTGTCCACTGTGCCTTTATGAGGTAATAACTCTGGAATGCTTCCATGAACGTTTAACTTTTTTCACAAAAAATTTACTTCAGATCTAATTTTTTATTTTCACAAGGGAAACAGGAGAAATTGGACCCCAAAAGTTGTCCAATTTGTCCTGAGTACGCCGATACCCCATATGTGGGGGTAAGTGACTGTTTAGGTAAACAGCAGAGCTCGGAAGGGAAGGAGTGCCGACTGACTTTTTCAACGCAGAATTGGCTGGAATTGAGATCGGACACCATGTAGCGTTTGGAGAGCCCCTGATGTGCCTAAGCAGTGGAAACCCCCCACAAATAACACCATTTTGGAAACTAGACCACCTAAGGAACTTAAATAGATGTGTGGTGAGCACTTTGAACCTCCAAGTGCTTCACAGAAGTTTATAACGTAGAGCCGTAAAAATAAAAAATCATTTTTTTTCACAAAAATTATCTTTTCACCCCCATTTTTTTATATTCACAATGGTAACAGGAGAAATTGGACCCCAAAAGTTGTTGTCCAATTTGTCCTGAGTACGCCGATACCCCATATGTGGGGGGTAAATCACTGTTTGAATTTTTTCGACGCAGATTTGGCTTGAATTTAGATCGGATGTCATGTCGCGTTTGGAGAGCCCCTGATGTGCCTAAGCAGTGGAAACCCCGCACAAATGACACCATTTTGGAAACTAGACCACTTAAGGAACTTAACTAGTTGTGTGGTGAGCACTTTGAACCCCCAAGTGCTACACAGAAGTTTATAACGTAGAGCCGTAAAAATAAAAAATCATTTTTTTCACAAAAATTATCTTTTCACCCCTATTTTTTATATTCACAAGGGTAACAGGAGAAATTGGACCCCAAAAGTTGTTGTCCAATTTGTCCTGAGTACGCCGATACCCCATATGTGGGGGGTAAATCACTGTTTGAATTTTTTCGACGCAGATTTGGCTTGAATTTAGATCGGATGCCATGTCGCATTTGGAAAGCCCCTGATGTGCCTAAACAGTGGAAACCTCCCAATTCTAACTCCAACCCTAACCCCAACACATTCGTAAACCTAATCCCAACCCTAGCCATTACCCTAACCACAAACCTAATCCTAATACACCCCTAATCCCAATCATAACCCTAATCCCAACTCTAACCCTAAACCCAACAGTAACCCTAATCCAAACCCCAACCCTAACTCTAGACCCAACCCCAACCCTAACTTTAGCCCTCACCCTAACCCTAACTTTAGCCCCAACCCTAACCCAAACTATAGGCCCAACTCTAACCCTAACTTTAGCCCCAACCATAACCCTATCTTTAGCCCCAACCCTAACCCTAACTTTAGCCACAACCCTAACCCTAATGTTAGCCCCCACCCTAACCCTAACGTTAGCCCCAACCCTAACCCTAACTTTAGGCCCAACTCTAATCCTATCTTTAGCCCCAACCCTAATTTTAACCCCAACCCTAACCCTAACTTTAGCACAACTCACTTTAGCCCAACTCTAACCCTAATGGGAAAATACAAATAAATACATTTTTTATTTTATTATTTTTCCCTAACTAAGGGGGTGATAAAGGGTGGTTTGATTTACTATTTTTTTTTAATTTTGATCACTGTCATAGGGTCTATCACAGTGATCAAAATGAACCAATAGGAAAAAATCTCCTATTGTTGCCAGGTGCCGTCCGGCAGATTTCGACGGGCGCACTGCGCATGCACACGTTATTTTCTCCCGGAGGAAGAAGCTGGCGGCCCGAGGGCCTTCAAGGGGGCCTGCAGGGACAACGGAGGTACGTGGATGCTGATTGGGGGATCCTATTTCTCCTTTGATGCGCGATCACATTAGAGGAGAGAAAAATTAAATGGAAAATCGGACTTTTTTTGCGGTCACCGTTATATCGTCAATAATGGTGATTGCAACACCGGGGTCAGTAAAAACCAACCTGAATCATGGGAGGAGCTATAACTTTAAGCCTCAGCACCGGTAAAAAACGGCGCTGTGGTTTAAGTACCCTTAACCGCCGCCATTAAAAGGCATATCGGGGGTCGTTAAGGGGTTAAATGTAACTCATCATTCTCCCCTGCTTGCGCCGATCGCCAGCAGAGCACGGGAGAATGATGAGAGCCGTGTTCAGCATTCGGCACCAGGGAACAGTGCTTACTGTACGCTTCTTCCCTGGCACCCATCCGTGTGGTACTGATGCGGCACACGCATGCCACACGTGTGCCGCAATTATTACACACATGGACACTGACATCTCCGGTACCGGAAATATCAGGATGTGTGAAAGAGACGTTATAGCGAGTTTTTATGTTTGGCTGCTGTCACATGCTAAAAGATGCTTTTTATTACAAAAAATAGTTTTTGCATCACCACTATAATTTTTCCATATTTTGGCCCACAGATTCTTTTGAGGTCTTGTTTTTTGCAGGACGGGCTGACATTTTTACTGGTACCATGTTCGGGCACATGACTTTTTTGATCACTTTCTATTCTGATTTTTGGGAGACAGAATGAGGAAAAACCAGTAATTCCGCGTGTGGTAAAATTGATAAGGCAGTTTTATTCTTCGAGTTAGTATGATTACAGTGATACCTCATTTATATAATTTTTTTATGTTTTGGTGCTTTTATATAATAAAAACTATTTAAAAAAAAAAAATAATTGTTTTTGTATCACTTTATTCTAACAGCTATAAATTTTTTATTTTTCGCTTATGATGCTACATGGTGGCTCGTTTTTTGCAGGACAAGATGACATTTTCAGCGGCACCATGTTTATTTATATCCATCTTTTTGATTGCGTGTTATTCCACCTTTTGATTGGCGGTATGATGATAAAGCATTGTTTTTTGCCTTCTTTCATGGTGTTCACTAAAGTGGTTAACTAGTGGGAAAGTTTCATAGGTCGGGTCGTTACGGACGCGGCAATACCAAATATGTGTACTTCTATTGTTTAAATTTTTTTAAATTCAAATATTTATTTAGTGATAGAATAAATATTGATTTTTTATTATTATTTTTAAAAATATATTTTTACAAATATTTTTAAAAAATTTTCATTTCCTGGTATGCATGGCCATCATTCCCATTTTGGTACGCATGGCCCCCATCAGAAAACCATTAAAAAAATCATAAACCATCCTACATACCTTACCTGCGCTCCCTCTCAGCATCTTGTTCCAATACCAGCAGCTGATTTATGCTTCTAAGCAGTGCATGGCAGTGATACTTACTAGCAAAAAGCAGCTGCCAGAATACTCACTGCTCCCCACGCCCGGGACTATGAGTGTGTGGAGTAGTAAATATTCATTTCCCTTTAATAGCACGCACACTGTTAGCCGCAGTCACCAGCTTCCTGCAGCGGCTGGGCGATTACGTGTGCTCGCTACTAAAGAGAATGAGTATTCACTGCTCTCCTCTCCCATGGGTGTGGGTGGGTCCCTGGGTGGGTCCCTGGGTGGGTCCCTCCCACCTCTTGGCGCTGGCTTTCATGCATAGAAGAGGGAGGGATTATGGGCATGGGGAGCAGTGAATATTCATTTCTCTTTAGCAGCTGGGACAGAGGTTAGCTGCAGCAGCCAGCTTCTATCTCCTGTGACCCGCTGATCGGCCACTGATGCTCCACCACCTCCCCATCCACAGACACAGCAGGTTCATCCGGACTATGAGATGCACCCCCCATTTTTCTCCAAATTTTTGGAGGAAAAAAGTGCATCTTATAGTCTGAAAAATACGGTACATAGCAAAATCTTGCTGACAGATTTCCTGTAAGATGTGGAATTATCCTTATATCATATCTCAAGTCAGTCAGAAGAAGAAAATTCCATTACTATATAATGCTCATGTCACTCATTATGTAATTTTGATTAATACTTAACCCTAGAGTTGAGCGAAACGGGTCGAAAAAATTCAAAAGTCGCCGACTTTTGGCAAAGTCGGGTTTCATGAAACGAAACCCGACCCTAGGATGAGGTCGGCCACGAGGTCGGCGACTTACGCGCCAAAGTCGCGTTTCAAAAGTTTGTTTTGCGCTCTTTTTCAGCCAATCAGGATCCACGGACACTGTGGGCAATGTGATGACATAGGCACGGGTCACCACCATCTTTCAGAAGGGCATGCAAGTGATTGGCTTGCTTTGGTGGGCGTCACAGGGGGTATAAAAGGGCGTGCACGCCGACCGCCATCTTACTTCTGCCGATCTCAGTATAGGGAGAGGTTGCTGCTGATTCTGTAGGGAGAGCGTTAGGCAGGGAAGAAGACCAAAAAACTGCTTCTGCTGCTAGCGATTTGGCCTGCACAACACACCAGTCACTGTGTGTGCAGTGCAAGGGGAGGCTATATAGTGGTGTATCAGTGGTGTTGGTTGTTGGGCTGCCTTCTAAGGCTTCCTGACAGGCTGGCATTGCTGTTTACCCACTGCTCCGCAAACTGCTTTTTTAAAAGCAATCCAATCTCCCTTATCCTCTAGTCACTTTGGTCACAGCTGTGCCATCGAGCCTGTCACATAGCGCTCAGATATTCATTGGGCCTCAAACTGCTTTTTTAAAAGCAATCCCAATTTTTTTTTTTGTCCTGCTGAGAAGAAAAAAAAACTGCTTCTGCTGCTGATAGCAATTTGGCCTGCACTACACACCAGTCACTGTGTGCAGTGCAAGGGGAGGCTATATAGTGGTGTATCAGTGGTGTTGGTTGTTGGGCTGCCTTTTAAGGCTTCCTGACAGGCTGGCATTGCTGTTTACCCACTGATCCGTGAACTGCTTTTTTAAAAGCAATCCAATCTCCCTTATCCTCTAGTCACTTAGGTCACAGCTGTGCCATCGAGCTTGTCACATAGCGCTCAGATATTCATTGGGCCTCACACAATCCAAAAGTGTCCAGTGTCCAAAAGTGTGTGCAGAGATTCAAACTCTCACTTATTCTCTAGTCACTTAGGTCACAGCTGTGCCATCGAGCCTGTCACATAGCGCTCAGATATCAGTGGGCCTCACACAATCCAAAAGTGTCCAGTGTCCAAAAGTGTGTGCAGAAATTCAAAATCTCCCCTGTCCTATAGACACCTTGTTTTACATACTATATAGTTTGTTGGATTTTGTCTACATTTCTACCAAAAATGAGGAAGGCTGGTGGAAGAGGCCGTGGAATTGGGTGGGGGTTGGCAGCTGGTAATGATGGTGTTGGTGGTGGATCTGATGGTAGTGGCAAGAGCAAAATAGGACCGAATGCAGGAGGTGTTGAGCCTGCGTCATCGTCTGGCTACATAAGGCCTCGAACGCTTAGTTTTCTAGGAGTTGGCAAACCGCTTTTAAAGCCAGAGCATCAGGAAAAAGTTTTGTCTTACATTGCTGACTCAGCCTCCAGCTCTATCGCCTCCTCTTCTTCAGTTGTAAAAAGTAAAAGCACTGAGTCGTCATTGGAGGCTCATGTTCATGAACCACACCTTTCCTTGTGTCCTTCACCCCAACCAAGATTGAAGGATGGCGCAGGCCATACTACTGATTACTCCATGGAGCTGTTTTCACATACCATGCCTGGATTATAAAGTGAAATGGTGAATTACCCAGGCCAAGATGAATCTGACATGGAGTGCACTGATGCACAGCCGCTGATGGATGATTCTGCTGGTACATTCACTCAGAGCACTACATTGTCCTCGCAGTGTACAGAGCCAGATTCTGACCCTGATGAGACTCAGGTGCCCCTTCCCGCACACTATACCACCATACACGGTGACACAGAGGAAGGTGCACATGACATAGAAGAGGAGGTGATGGATGACCCAGTTGTTGACCCAGATTGGCATCCATTGGGGGAAGAGGGTGCTGCTTCCAATAGCTCAGATGAGGAGCATCCACAGCAGACATCGACATCGCAACAGCTGTTATCTGGCAGGCCCGGAGCACTCCAAAGACAGGTTCCAAACATCAAAAGAGTTGCTGGACAGCTTGTCCAGAGGGTCAAAAGATCACAGCGTGCTAGGCCGCAAAATGTCTGCCAAAGTAGGAAGAGTGCAGTGTGGCACTTTTTTGAACAAAATCCTCATGATCAGGCCAAGGTTATCTGTAAGAAGTGCGCAAAGACCTTTAGCCGAGGGAAAAATCTGAAAAATTTGAATACCAGTTGCATGCTTAGACATTTAACCAGCATGCACTTGCAAGCGTGGACACAACACCAAACCTCAAGTGCCACATGTGCAACTGATCACAACGAAGGTAGTCAGCAACGCTACATTGTTTCCCCCACTGTAAGCCCACCGGTTAGCACAGCAGCAAATGTTGAGGTGTCGTTGCAAGGCCACAGCAGTCAGGGAATCCCACTGTTATATCAACGAAAGACTGATTCTAGGCCATCAGAAAGAACACCAACTCCATCACCATCATCAACCCTCTCTCAGTCCGCCCTGTCCACCGCTACTTCCACCATATGCAGCTCTCAAGTCCAGCTCACCCTCCCAGACACTATGAGTAGGTCAAGAAAGTACTCAGTCTCTCATCCGCGTACACTGGGTTTGAACGCCCACATTGCCAAACTAATCTCGTTTGAGATGATGCCCTTTCGGTTGGTGGAAAGCACAGCTTTCCGCGAACTCATGGCCTATGCAGTACCACGCTATGACCTACCCAGTCGCCACTTCTTCTCTCGCAAAGCCATCCCAGCCCTCCACCATCATGTGAAAGACCGCATTGTCCATGCACTCAAGCAGTCAGTGAGCGGAAAGGTGCACCTCACAACTGATGCATGGTCCAGTCGGCATCCATATTGGCCCCTCGCTTCTTTCCTCTCCTATGTATAGCACTCATGCTCTTTTCACATTGTTAAATTGCACAGATCCAGCCAGTCCCACCATTCAACACCAGAGACGCTCTCACAAATCACTTAACCATCTGCTCACTCTTTCTATCCTCCTTCTCCTAGTTGCAGGAGACATTGCTCCCAACCCTGGTCCCCCATGTTATAGAAAGTCAAACCCCCCCACTGCTACACTCAGAAACCCCTCTAATCTTATTAATATTCCCTGCATGCCATCTGTCTCTCTTAATTGTGCACTTTGGAATTCTCGCTCAGTGTGTAACAAACTCTCCTTCATTCATGACTTCTTCCTTTCTAATTCTCTTAACCTCCTGGCTCTTACTGAAACCTGGATCCAGCAGTCAGATACTACCGCTGCTGCTGCTCTTTCATACGGGGGGCTACACTTCTCTCATACCCCAAGATCAGACAATAGAGCTGGTGGAGGCGTTGGTCTGCTCCTATCACCAAAATGTACCTTTCAGGTTATCCCTCAAGTACCCTCACTTGTCTTCCCTTCTTTTGAGGTCCATGCCGTCAGACTCTACACCCCCTTCTCCATGCGAGTGGCCGTGGTGTATCGTCCTCCCGGCCCCTCCCATCAGTTCCTGGATCATTTTGCCACTTGGCTTCTACATTTTCTCTCCTGTGACATCCCTACCCTCATCATGGGAGATTTCAACATCCCCATTGCTCTTCCCCTCTCCCCATCTGCTACTCACCTTTTATCTCTAACCTCCTCATTTGGCCTTTCGCAGCTTACTAATTCTCCAACGCATGAAGACGGAAACTCCCTCGACTTGGTCTTCTCTCGGCTTTGTGCAGTGGATGATTTTGCAAACTCCCCTCTCCCGCTCTCTGACCACAATCTTCTTTCATTCTCTATAAAGAACTGCCAGGCTGCTCAGGTCACCCCCACTGTCCAGACTTATAGAAACATACAGGCCATTAACACCCAGAAACTTCTGAAGAACTTGCAGTCTTCATTGGCCCCTATCTCCTCCCTCTCATGTCCTGATTCTGCATTGAAGCATTACAATGAAACACTTCAAAGTGCCCGGGACGAATTTGCACCCCCTATAAATAGAACACCACAACGCAGACCAGACGGCGACAACCCTGGCACACGGTGCAAACACGTTTCCTGCAGCGGTGCTCCAGGTGCGCCGAACGTCTGTGGAGAAAATCCAATCTACACGAAGATTTCATCCATTTTAAGTTTATGCTTAGAACATACAACACTGCCCTTCACCTCTCCAAACAAACCTATTTCAACACCCTCATCATCTCACTGTCCAATAACCCGAAACGTCTCTTTGACACTTTTCATTCTCTACTCAATCCAAGAGTACAGGCCCCAACCACGGAGCTCCGAGCTGACGATCTGGCCAATTACTTCAAAGAAAAAATTGACCAGATCCGACAGGAAATTATCTCCAAATCCCCTCATACCATGCACTGTCCTCCCTCCCCCACTGCATCTAACTCACTCTCTGATTTTGAACCAGTCACAGAAGAAGAAGTAAGCAGGCTCCTTGCATCTTCTCGCCCAACTACTTGCACCAGTGACCCATTTCCGTCACATCTCCTCCAGTCCCTTTCCCCTGCTGTCACCCCTCACCTAACTAAAATATTTAACCTCTCTCTCTCTTCTGGTATTTTTCCCTCCTCATTTAAGCATGCCATCATACATCCACTACTTAAAAAACCATCCCTCGACCAAAACTGTGCCGCTAACTATAGACCTGTCTCTAATCTTCCCTTCATCTCTAAACTCCTGGAACGCCTGGTCCACTCCCGTCTTATCCGCTATCTCTCAGAAAACTCTGTTCTCGACCCTCTCCAATCCGGTTTCCGCTCTTTACACTCCACTGAAACTGCCCTCACTAAAGTCTCTAATGATCTGCTAACAGCTAAATCAAATGGTCATTACTCCATGCTAATTCTCTTGGATCTCTCTGCAGCATTCGACACTGTGGATCATCAGCTCCTCCTCACTATGCTCCATTCCATTGGCCTCAAGGACACCGTTCTCTCCTGGTTCTCCTCCTATCTCTCCGACCGCTCCTTTACTGTTTCTTTTGCCAGTTCCTCCTCCTCTCACCTTCCCCTTACTGTTGGGGTTCCTCAAGGATCGGTTCTAGGCCCCCTCCTCTTCTCCTTGTACACTGCCCCTATTGGTCAAACAATCAGTAGATTTGGTTTCCAGTACCATCTCTATGCTGATGACACCCAATTATACGCTTCTTCTCCTGACATCACGCCAGCCTTTCTAGAAAACACTGGCGATTGTCTAAACGCTGTGTCTAATATCATGTCCTCACTATATCTGAAACTGAACCTGTCAAAGACTGAACTCCTTGTGTTTCCTCCCGCTACTAATGTACCTACACCCGACATTGCCATTTCCGTGTGTGGTTCCACTATTACTCCCCAGCAACATGCCCGCTGTCTTGGGGTCATACTTGATTCCGAGCTTTCCTTTGCCCCCCACATTCGATCACTGGCTCGCTCTTGTCATCTGCACCTCAAAAACATTTCTAGAATTCGACCTTTTCTTACTTTTGACTCTGCAAAAACTCTTACTGTTTCTCTTATTCATTCTCGTCTCGACTATTGTAACTCTCTTCTAATCGGTCTCCCTCTTACCAAACTCTCCCCTCTCCAATCTGTCTTGAATGCTGCAGCCAGGATCATATTCCTCACCAATCGTTACACCGATGCCTCTACCTTGTGCCAGTCATTACACTGGCTACCCATCCACTCCAGAATTCAGTATAAACTTATTACCCTCACCCACAAAGCCCTCCATGGCTCAGCACCACCCTACATCTCCTCCCTTGTTTCAGTATACCACCCTACCCGTGCCCTCCGTTCTGCTGATGACCTGAGGTTAGTATCCTCAATAGTCAGAACCTCCCACTCCCGTCTCCAAGACTTTACACGTGCCGCGCCAATTCTTTGGAATGCACTTCCCAGGTCAATACGATTAGTCCCCAATCCCCACAATTTTAAGCGTGTCCTGAAAACGCATTTATTCAGACTGGCCTATCGCCTCAACACATTAACCTAACCTATCCCTGTGTGGCAGAGCCAAAAGTTTTACCATAACCAGGTTCCCAGCATCATGTTCCCACATGCTTTATGCATCCATTAGCCCTCTGTGTCTGTACTGTTACACACTTAACATTATGGCTGGTCCATACAATCAGGGCAACTGTTACCACCCACCTTTCGTGTCTACCTCTTTCCTCATAGACTGTAAGCTTGCGAGCAGGGCCCTCACTCCTCTTGGTATTTGTTATAATCTACTGTATGTGATTATTGTTATGCTGTAATGTCTTTTGTCTGTACAAATCCCCTCTGAAATGTAAAGTGCTGCGGAATATGTCAGCGCTATAAAAATAAAATTTATTATTATATTATTATTATTAACTCTGGTAAATCGGTTGCTTGAGGCATTCCCAGCACACAGCAGCGGTGATGGTTCTCACACGAGCCGTACGGGCCGGGGGCAGCTTGGCAGAGGTGTTCGTGGTGCACACAGCAGAAGTGGCGTTGGAGACAGGGGTTTCATGACAATGTTGTGGACTGATTTTTCAAATACCGCTCACACAACTGGTAATACTGCATCGATGGAAAGTGACAGGAGACAGCAGTTGTCAACTATGGTAACAAACTACTTTTCCTCCCATATCGATGTTCTCCCACACAGGTCATTCCCCTTTGACTATTGGGCCGCTAAACTGGACACCTGGCCTGAATTGGCCCAATATGCCTTACAGGAGCTCGCTTGCCCAGCTGCAAGTGTGCTATCGGAAAGAGTCTTCAGTGCAGCTGGATCAATCCTGACAGAAAAAAGGACCCGTCTGTCAACCCAAAATGTGGATGATCTAACCTTCATTAAAATGAACCACGCATGGGTTTCCAAGGATTTTGTCCCACCTTCCCCTGATGACACATAGGGTGACAGAAAAATGGCTTGCTTTGGTCCACCTCTTCCTGGTACTTCACCTATTTCGCCTTTTGCATCAGCTGAATGTCCAACATCAACATATGCCACTTTCTAAAACTCCCTAACTGTGCTGCCTCCCCCCCCATGGCCGGGGTCACCACCTACCGCACGACACCGTGCGAGTGCCGTTGCCCTGGACAGGTGGGTAGGCCGACTCATGGGCGCGGGCACTGGCACAGGGTCCCTCATAGTGCAATCAAGTGTCTCTGACGGTGGTGGTGCACACCCGCCGTCAGACACACCACTGTACTATGAGGGGCCCAGTGCCAGTACCGACGCCCACGAGTGGGCCCCCCTTGCTTGGGCAGGGCCCCAGCATTTGCAATCTTTACCTCTCCCTGCTCCTCCGCTGTGTAATCTGGGCCGTCAAATCCATACTGTGCCTGACACCGTCTGAGCCTGCCTCCTGAGACATATATTTTGAATGTGTACGCTATCCATACATGTTATCCAGGGATACGGTACCCTTTCTAACCTTTGTGCAATCACGTGCAATCCATACTGGGCCTAACACCGTCTGAGCCTGCCTCATGCTGTATAGACATATATTTTGAATGTGTACGCTATCCATACATGTTATCCGGGGATACGGTACCCTTTCTAACCT
Source organism: Dendrobates tinctorius (assembly GCF_039654945.1). Lineage (NCBI taxonomy): Eukaryota > Metazoa > Chordata > Amphibia > Anura > Dendrobatidae > Dendrobates > Dendrobates tinctorius. The sequence goes on along the minus strand of NW_027361712.1, from coordinate 23,953,864 downwards.
TTGTGCAATCACGTGCAATCCATACTGGGCCTAACACCGTCTGAGCCTGCCTCCTGAGACATATATTTTGAATGTGTATGCTATCCATACATGTTATCTGGGGATACGGTACCCTTTCTCACCTTTGTGCAATCACGTGCAATCCATACATCAGACACTGGAGCAGCATTTACAGGGCCCATTATACACTAGAGCATTAGAAATGGGGCCCATTATGTTTGGAGCATTATTTGGGCCCATAAGACAGTGGAGCTTCATCCATGGGGACCAACATATACTGTAGCATTATGTGGAGCTCATCATATACTGTTTCAAATATTATATGGGACCAATGATTCTGTATGGAGAAATAGATGGGCCTCGTCATGAGATGTAAAAAGTGAGGTATTTTTCATTGTACTATACCGCTATTTCTCTGCCGTATCGGAGCATGATGAGTTGTGGTATGTGTTAAAGGGGCGCTCTTTCGCCCAGGGCACATGAAAACCTGCAGCCAGCCCTCCCCCCACAACATTAGCCAAATAACCCCCATTTTTCAGTGCATAACTTGTATTATGAAGTTAATTAATGTTGACAAGCTTAAGTAAGAAGAATTGATGCTTTTGGCATTCAAATGGGCACTGTAGGTGTGTTTCCTGTCCTCCTCTTACTGCCGACTTTTATTCCCCATTGACTTACATTGGGTTTCGTGTTTCGGGACGACCCCGACTTTTCCCTATAATCGGACGATCTTGCTCGACCCGACTTTTGGAAAAGTCGGGTTTCACGAAACGAAACGCGACCCTAAAAAACCAAAAGTCGCTCAACTCTACTTAACCCCTTAATGATGGACACAATTTTAGCTTTAGCGTTATTTTTATTTTCCACCTATATAGCCATATCAGTGCTTTTTATTTCGTTGGACAAGTTATAGTTACGAATGGTACATATATGTGTGTGGACCTTGAGGAAGACACATGTAGTGTCGAAACATGTCATCCGAAAGGGATTGACTATTTTCAAAAATGTTACTGAAGAAACATGGAACCTTTTTAATGGAAAAATAAAAGTTATAAGGTATTTTACCCTACCATTGAACTGATCGCTGGAGAAACCATACTATTTCCTATATACAGTATGTGTGTGAATATACTTTTATTTTTAGAAAAAAAAAGCAAAAAGTACATTTTCCTAAAATGAATGTGGTGATACCAAATATACTTTTTTCACATAGAGAAAAGCAAGTGATTGTAAGTTTTATATTTTTATCTACTTTTTACATATTTGTAGTACATCTAGAGAACTTGAATCTTCAAATATTTGATCGTATGTACTTTATATGAACAGAAGCCTACCCTGTTTCAAACCATTTAAATGCCTTTGTTAGACACTTGCAGATGCATCTAAATAATTTAATGGTAGTGATTGGAGCAAGGTCCAGTCACTGCTTAGATGCAGCTGCCACCTATGTAGCACATCTGGCACTTGCCATGTATGAAGCAGGGTTACCTTATCTCCTGAGTACATACTCTTACACCTGACCTTTCATGTACATTCACAAGTGCTTCTCACTAAATTAGAATATCATCAAAAAGTTAATTTATTTCAGTTCTTCAATGCAAAAAGTGAAACTCATCTAATATATAAAGCTGAATGTGTGTGTGTATGTGTGTATATGTCCGGGATTGGCATCTGCACCATCGCAGCTACAGCCACAACATTTTGCACAGTCACACGTCTGGACCCCTAGAGCGTCATAGGCTATGTTGTGAGGCGAAAATTTAACCCCGCGCATTCCAATTCACCAAACAATTTGGCCTATTATTCTTATCATTTCTATGGTGTTATCATCCTTCTGTAAAGCTGGAAATAACACAATTCATTACCGTGCCAACACAGACCACCCTCTGACACAGACTGCAGGGGGAGCCCAGTATCACACAGGATAGGATTAGATATACGGCTCAGCAGTCAGTATCACACAGGATAGGATTAGAAACACAGCTCAGCAGTCAGTATCACACAGGGGTGGATTAGACACATGGCTCAGCAGTCAGTATCACACAGGATAGGATTAAATTACACAGCTCAGCAGTCAGTATCACACAGGATAGGATTAGATATACGGCTCAGCAGTCAGTATCACACAGGATAGGATTAGATACACAGCTCAGCAGTCAGTATCACACAGGAGAGGATTAGACACATGGCTCAGCAGTCAGTATCACACAGGATAGGATTAAAATACACAGCTCAGCAGTCAGTATCACACAATAGGATTAGATACACAGCTCAGCAGTCAGTATCACATAGGATAGGAATAGATACACAGCTCAGCAGACAGTATCACACAGGATAGGATTAGATACATAGCTCAGCACACAGTATCACAGAATAGTATTAGATACACGGCTCAGTAGACAGTATCACACAGAATAGGATTAGATACACGGCTCTGCAGTCAGTATCACACAGGACTGGATTAGATACACGGCTCAGCAGTCAGTATCACACAGGATAGGATTAGATGCACAGCTGAGCAGTCAGTAACACACATGATAGGATTAGGTATACGGCTCAGCAGTCAGTATCACACAGGATAGGATTAGATACATGGCTCTGCAGTCAGTATCACACAGGATAGGATTAGATACACGGCTCAGCAGTCAGTATCACACAGGATAGGGTTAGATACACGGCTCAGCAGACAGTATCACACAGGATAGGATTAGATACACTGCTCAGCAGTCAGTATCACACAGGATAGGATTAGATACATGGCTGAGCAGTCAGTAACACACTATAGGATTAGATACACAGCTCAGCAGAAAGTATCACACAGGAGACGATTAGGTACACAGCTCAGCAGACATTATCACACAGGATAGGGTTAGATACACAGCTCAGAAACAGGATGTGCCAAAGGAGAGGACATTTTCATACCAAGAATTCCACTCATTCCATCTGATTTGTTTTTTTATTTTAAACGCCTCCAGTTTCCAGTTCAACTGCTATTTGCAATGTCCATTAACAATGCTCAGGGACAGTCCTTGAAAGTAGTAGGGATCAATTTGCAATCTCCATGCTTTTCTCATGGTCAACTTTACGTGGTCTGTTCAAGAGTTGGAACTGCCAAAAATCTGTTCATCTTTGCACCGGAAGGAAAAACCAAAAATCTTGAATGAGTTGAAAATAAAATACTATCAATACTTGGGTAATCGTTTAGTTAATTTGTGTTGCAAATCTGTAGTGTTGAATATATGATGTGAAATGTCTTTATGTGCAATATGTTAATCATTATAATTTGTTATAACTAACCACAGTTGGTTCCTATGCCCAGGCAACGCCGAGTTCTTTAGCTAGTATAATATATAGTCATTACAGAGTGATCTATTTCAAGTGTTTATTTCTGTTAATGTTGAAGATTATGGCTTACAGCCAAGGAAAACCCAAAAGTCATTATCTCAGTAAATTAGAATAAATAACAAAAAGCACCTGCAAAAGCTTGTATGTCACAGGCTGTTAAGCAGTTAAAGGTGGAACTCAAACTAGTAGATTTGTACCACTATTCTCTGGCTTAGTTTGAAGTAATTCAAGAATTTATATGGGTTGTAGCTGAGACTTTGTTCTCAAATATATTACCAGTCTAATGGTTTTGATACACTTGTTCATGCAATATGCACATTGTAGATTCATACAATAATCATAATTATTTTTTCCCCCCATTTTTATAGCTTGTAAAAACATCATTGAAGAGCCTGTTGTAGAACTGAAGTTACCTTCCAATGAAGATTTACAAAATGGCAATGCTAAAATAAAATGTTTGATTCGGGTTAGCAATCTGGACAATAGCCAAGTGTCTTTAAAATTAAACAATGAAATGAAAACGCCACAAATAATACCTGCCAAAAATGGATATACTGCAACACATATGATATCCAGGAGTGAACTAAAAGGAATAAAAACAGTGACCTGTGCAGTGAATCGGGCTTGCTCACCTATACCAGTAGAGATATCTAAAGGAGTTGGTAAGTGCAATGGAAAATAAGCATATTCTGCTACCAGTCAGGTAGGGGTGGTAAAGGGGACAATGCTGGTGTCAGTTGGGTTAGGGTGGTAAAGGGGACAATGCTGGTGTCAGTTGTGTAGGGGTGGTAAAGGGTACAATGCTGGTGTCAGTTGGGTTAGGGTGGTAAAGAGGACAATGCTGGTGTTAGTTAGGTAAGGTTGGTAATGTGGACAATGCTGGTGTCAGTTGGGTAGGAGTGGTAAAGGGGACAATGCTCGTGTCAGTTGGGTAAGAGTGGTAAAGGGGACAATGCTGTTGTCAGTTGGGTAGGGGTGATAAAGGGGACATTCCTGGTGTCATTTGAGTAAGGGTGGTAAAGGGGACAATGCTGTTGTCAGTTGGGTAGGGGTGGTAAAGGAGACAATGCTGGTGTCAGTTGGATAAGAGTGGTAAAGGGGACAATGCTGGTGTCAGTTGAGAAAGGGTGGTAAAGAGGACAATGCTGGTGTCAGTTGGGTAGGAGTGGTAAAGAGGACAATGCTGCTGCCAGAAGGGAAGGTATGGGAAGAGCTAAGGATGTTACCAGTAGGGGAGGAGTGGAATAGGGGGGAAAGCTGATGCCAGTGGAGGACGGGGAGGAAAGGAGGCAATTTTGATGTAAACTTTTTGAACTTTACCACTTTATTGCTAAGCCAGATACCACACGTATTCTCCTGAGTTTATGTGGCTCAGTATAAATGGTTTGGAAAAATCAAGGGACATAACATCCAGCAACGCACTCTGATCCTGTTGAAAACTTACCTTCTCATAGAGGCTATTCAGTTTAGTGTAGGCAGGACCGATCCCTCATAAACCAATGACCATGTGTTAGGGTTGGCGGATTGCAGTAAATAAAAATATACTGTAAATTAAAATGCAGAGATGTATCCTGCTGCTAGGGAAAACAATGACGGAATATAACAGCAAGCGCTCAGCTTAAACAGAAAGTGTTCGAAGCCACACACTGTGAACGGAACCCTGAGTACAAAGCTAAGTTACTTCACTTAAAGGTACTGCACAAAGTATGCTAAGTGCTATATCCTGTTAACGTCACAGGGAAAGTTAGCACGTGGATTGAGCTCGCTCTGCAACTAAACTGTGCTAACCGCACACATGAATGAAGCAGATGCAGAGCCAAAAGAAAGAGCTCTTATGACGCTAGGTACAATACCCTGTTGCCTTCACAGAGAAATGTAGCTTAAAGAGAATCTGTCACCCCATTTTCGGCCTATAAGCTGCGGCCACCGCCATCAGGGGCTTATCTACAGCATTCTGTAATGCTGTAGATAAGCCCCCGATGTAACCTGAAAGAGAAGAAAAACAAGTTAGATTATACTCACCGGGGGCAGGGTGGATGTGGTGGGTGTCGCGGTCCGGTCTGGAGCCTCCCATCTTCTAGCGATGATGTCCTCCTCCCTACTTCTGCTGCAGCTCCTGCACAGGTGTACTTTCTCTGCCCTGTTGAGGGCAGAGTAAAGTACTGCAGTGCGCAGGTGCCGGGAAAGGTCAGAGAGGTCCGGCGCCTGCGCACTGCAGTTGGAGGACTCATAGGATTGGAGAATTTCAGAGCCAACTGAATCCCAGATCTACTCTGAGCTCGCTCCATTCCCCATTCAGAAGATCTATGCGAGTGGATGTTGCATGTTAATGTTCTCAATGCTGCAGTAATTTAGTTTGGCCACTAGAGGTCACCATGGAGTAACAGAAAGAAAGCTCTGGAATCAGGAAGTTGAAAAACTCAGATTTTTCTTGAGGGATATGGAGAGAAGGAGCCTTGTCTGAGAGACTCAGAAGAATCCAGAGCCTGAAGTGATCCAAATTGGACAGTGTGATCCAGAGGGAGCGGCTCCCGTGAGTAAACTGAGATGTGTGACCGGTCACTGACTGTTTAGTTAGTTAGGTAGAGTTAGGTAGAAATCGCAGCATATTCAAGAACATTCCTGTTGCGGAGATTGCATATGGACTGATAGAAACTACGTGAATTCCTGTATATCAAGATTCTGACCTTGAAATATTACTGGGACTGATTGGAATCGTCATCTGCACTTGTATAAGAGGATTTCGTGACCTAGAAAGATGATTAAATCAGGAGTCCGGTAACGATAACAAATCCAGTTGTTTACTGTTGAGTATATTCTGCCAGAGCATCCACTATGAGCGCTTGCAAATAGGACAGTGCACTGTGTACATATTGTGTTGGTTTAAGTGATTTGTCATGCAAATATATATATATTTCAAGGGGAAAACAGGGTACCCATAATCTATTGTAATTAAGGTGGGAAGCGTGTGTAAGATTATATACCTGAGAGGACCACATGTCACGATCGCAGTAGATCCCCATATAGTCCCGGTACCGGATAAGGAAAGGAGTGGCATAGTCTTGGGGTAGTCTTTCTCCTGTCCATGAAGCTGGCACTTGGGATCTCTCAGGCTGCATAACTTGTATTGTGTGGTTTGTGGCTGTTGTGGCCCATATTTTGTTGAGAAATAGAATCCTGTTATCCTTTGTACAAGTTATAAAGAAAAGTTGGTTTAGTATCATATTGTGGTCAGAGTCATTCATAGCAGCGCCGTATTCCATTCTCGAAACATCGACCGGCGTACCGACCTTGGTTCGCTCAGTTGGGAATCATGAAGCCAGTAACTCAAGGTGAATTGAACACTTTTTCACGAAACCTCTGCAGGCCTTGCTGTCCCTGTAAAATTTATCGGGCAGAGAAAAATGTGGTACCGGTGGAACAGGTGCCACAGCAGAAACCATAGAGACTGCTTTGCTAGCAGCCTGATCTGCCACGTCAGCGAAATCAACAGCTGAAGAGAGGACAAACTGCTGTTGAATGGACCGCTGGAGTCGCTGCTCGTCCGTCATTACTAGCCAGACCCTGGCGCTCGTATACTGTTAGGGTTGGCGGATGGCACTAAATAAAAATATAAGTTAAAGTGCAATCGCAACCCAAGGGGCCACCGTGCAAAGATATAACCTGCTGCTAGGGAAAACAATGATGGAATATAACAGCGAGAGTTCACCTTAAACACTCAGTGTTAGAAGCCACACAGTGTGAACGGAACCCTAGGTACGAAGCTCTGTTACTTCACTGAGAGGTACTGCACAAAGCATTCCAAGTGCTATACCCTGTTAACGTCACAGGGAAAGTTAGCATGTGGATTGAGCTCGCTCTGCAGCTAAACTGTGCTAACTGCACACATGAGTGAAGCAGATGCAGAGCCAAAAGAAAGAGCTCTTATGACGCTAGGTACAGTACCCTGTTGCCTTCACAGGGAAATGTAGCTTAAGGGTTGAGCTTGCTCTGTAACTGAACTGTGCTAACCGCACACCAGAACGAAACAGCAGCAAGCCAAGTGGCTAATTACTCCAATCCTGATACTACTGAACCTGTATCTGATCGGTACCCCAAGAATGTAGTGGACTAAAGACTCAGGTGTTGAGCCATAGGTACAAAACTGCATAAGTGTGCAACCTGCCTGCCAACGTGTACAGTCTCTGAGCACAGACCGATCCACACAAACGTGCAGACAGAGTGGTAGATTAACCATCCACACACCAAACATAAATGATACTAGCATGCCCGCGTGTGCCGCTGAGAGCCTTTTAAACCCTAGGCTCCATCCTAAACACTCACGCCCAGCCAACCGTGACATCACCCGTGGGCCAATTCGGAGCTCCCACATCACGGACATGCTCAGTGAGGTGATCTCTGGACTTAGACTTCAAAGCGCAAGGCATCGCCTACATAACCCTGATTACCATGGCCTTGGCTGGAGAGCCAGCAGTAACCGAACGTATATCACGAGCCTGAGCAAGACGCTGGGACCTACGTCTGTGCTGAGCAGCAACTGGAGCAGCTGGGCCTGAATGGCAGACCACAGCACCAGACAATGCTTGGGATTTATCCCCTGCAGTGGGAGAATCCTGGTGCCTAACACCATGTTATTTTGAAACATGATTTTTTCATTTTACTCACAGTGAAGCTTAAACTTTACAGGCATTTAGTTTCCTAGCACATTCTTTGACAACATTCTGCATATTGGCAGCACTTTTACTATGCAGCAGTTCTGTCGTACAGACCCCATCATTATAGAATCCACAGATATTAGAAAATATCAGCAGATCTGTCAATGTACTTAATACCTTTAGCATATGAAGATCTATACCATCTGTACATAGTGATATATATCTCTGTACTCGAATCAAGCAGGTCGGACGCTCAGACGGGCTAGACTTGAGTACCGAGTATAATGGAAGTCAATGGGAAACTAAAGCATTTTTCTGGAAGACCCTAACAGGAGGCAGGAATATCTCTGAAGTGGATCAAAAGAGCAAATGGAATGGTGACAGCATGAGGAAGATGCCTGGACGTATCTGTGATTCTAGGTCGTTGCTGGGAACATAGTTGTCAGTGTATTACTCCACTTTTACGGGCTGACAATAAAACACAAAACTGAAGATAAAATGGATTTTCCAGGAAAAAATATTAGGAAATATAATTATCTGTATAATGACTTGTATATAAGGCAGAGTTAAAAAAGGGGAGGAGGCCTCCTTCACCCCTTATTAACCGGGCCATCTGTCACCGTATTTCCCCAAAAGCTATGACTACAGTAGATGACATAGTAGAGGGGGAAATAAAACTACACCCACCCCCTGATAAATGTAAATGTAACATTTTTATACATTATTATCAGGACTTGTGGTGTGTGTGACATGGTCAGACACATCCTATTTAGTGACAGTCGAAGAATTTGATAAGCGCTGACCACACAACATGGCGCCTGTGAATAGCAGTCACTTTACTGGTATTTATACACGTCGGAGCCGGATGCAAGGATCATGGACTTCAGCAGAACTTCGTGGCAACATTTTTAAGAATAAATTGGTGAACAAAGGAAGTGTGTAGTGCTTTTTCTCTTTTTTTTGTCTTTCAGGTTTCCATTTTGGGACTACGTTGGATTCCTTAGATTACTTCAATCTTGTTTATTTTTTAAAGAAGCTGATGAACAGGGATAGTGTGAGTCTTTATTCAAATGAAGTGTTTTTTTCTGTGTGTGTTTTTATTTTTTATTACTTGGTTATAAACTACTTACCCCAGGGCTTGATGCCAGATGTGATTTTTGACAAATCACAGCCGTCATCAAGCCAAAATACCATTGCCCTGATTGCTACCACACCAGGGCAATCGGGAAGAGACGGGAAAAGCCGCAATTTGCATCTAATGCGATGCACCAATTCTGCGGTGACTACTGGCTGGTATTTTTAGGCTGAGAATAGTTCAATATCCAAGGATCTTCTCAGCCTGATAATATAAGCTCTCAGCTGTCTATTTTATCTGCTCTGGTTATAAAAAATAGGGGGGACCACATATCGTTTTTTTCAATTATTTATTTATTGATTTATTTATTAGCATAATACAGGTACAGTAAAATACAGTAAAATACACATGCAAGGCACTAATTATATCTCACAAACATTTATCTTACTATTTATCTACCCCTATCTACAGTGGTGAAAATCAGTATTTGATACACTGCCGATTTTGCAAGTTTTCTCACCTACAAAGAATGGAGAGGTCTGTAATTCTAAACATAGGTACTATTCAACTGCAAGAGACAGAATCTAAAGAAAATCCAGAAAATCACACTGTATGATTTTTGCATAATTAATTTGCATTTTATTGCATGAAATAGGTATTTGATCACCTACCAACCAGAAGGAATTCTGGCTCTCACAGACTTGTTAGTTTTTCCTTAAGAAGCCCTCCTACGCTGCACTCATTACCTGTATTAATTGCACCTGTTTGAACTCATTACCTGTGTAATACACCTGTCCATGCATTCAATCAATCACACTCCAACCTCTCCACTATGGCCTAGGCTAATGAGCTGCTTAAAGACACCAGGGACAAAATTATAGACCTGCACAAGGGTGGAATGGGCTACCGGACAATAGGCAAGCAGCATGATAAGAAGGCAACAACTTTTGGCACAATTACAAGAAAATGGAAGAAACACCAGATGACTGTCAATCTTCCTCGGTCTGAGGCTCCATGCAAAATCTTACCTCGTGGAGTAAGGATAATTTTGAGAAAGGTCAGGAATCAGCCCAGAAATACATTGGAGGATCTGGTCAATGATCTGAACAGAGCTGGGACCAAAGTATCAAACATTACCATTAGTAACACACAATGCTGTCATGGATTTAAATCCTGCAGGACATGCAAGGTCCCCCTGCTCAGGCTAGCACATGTCCAGGCCCATTTGAAGTTCACCAATGGCCATCTGGGTAATCTGGATAATAATGGACATATCGCAGAAGGTTATGTGGTCAGATGACACCAAAATAGAACTTTTTGGTATTAACTCAACTCACCGTTTTTGGAGGAATATGAAGGATGAGTATAACCCCAAGAACACCGTCCCAACTGTGAAGCATGGTGGGGGAAACATCATACTTTGGTGGTGCTTTTTTGCAAATGGGACAGGACAATTGCAGTGTATTAAAGGGAGGATGGATGGGATCATGTATCGCAAGATTTTGCCCAACAATGTCCTTCTATTAGTAAGGGCTTTGAAGATAGGTCATGGCTGCGTCTCCCAGTATGACAATGACCCGAAACACACAGCCAGGGGGACTAAGCAGTGGCTCCATAAGAAGCATTTCACAGTCTTGGAGTGGGCTAGCCAATCTCCAGACCTGAACCCAATAGAAAATCTTTGGAGGGAGCTGAAAGTTATTGTTGACCAGAGACAGCCCCAAAACCTGAAAGATCTGGAGAAGATCTGTATGGAGTAGTGGGCCAAAATCCCTGCTGCTTTTAAAACTAGGTCAAGAACTACAGTAAACTTCTAACCTCTGTAATTGCAAACAAAGGTTTCAATACCAAATATTAAGTTTTGCTTTTCTATCATATCAAATACGTATTTCATGCAATAAAATGCAAATTAATTGTATAAAAATCATACAATGTGATTTTTTGGTTTTTATTTTTAGATTTTGTCTCTCACAGTTGCAGTGTACCTATGATAAAAATTACAGACCTCTCCATTCTTTGTAGGTGGGAAAACTTGCAAAACCGGTATGTGTCACACGGACAGGCATACGGATGTCACACTATATGTCATCCATGTGTACATGTGCAGGATGTATTCACAGTCTTGCTGCCGGAAAAAAATGGACATGTCCTTGTGTGGGTCACATGAACACACAATTCGTGTGAACACATAGACATGTGTGCAGCCCCATAGACTTTAATGGGCCTACGTTTGTAAGTGTCTCCATTACGTGTGAAAAGTGTCTCTACACTTATCGGACACACTGACACGTGAAGGGGATCTTACAGCAGTTTTACCAGAGAAGGACAGTATGTAGCTCTGAACAGGACATTTTTTAATGGTACAATAGCAGCATACAAGCACTGCAATAGCAATTCAACACTGAGTATATGCCTGTGTAGGGAAGGTGGACTGACGGACGGACCTGTCTGCAACAGGAAGGTAAAGGGTGTAGTGCATTGTAGGAGGGAGAGATGGGAAAACAGCTGGAGATAAAGAGAAAGAAGCGTAGTGTTGGAGTTTGACCATTAGAGGACAGTGGAGAGTGTGAGGATAGGACTAAACATCAGCCAATGGCTAAGAAAACTGTCAAGTCATGGGGGCGGAGTTACCAGAAAGGGAAGGTTATAAACGGTAGAGAGAAGGTTCTGGAAAGTTCAGTCAGTGAGGGGAGCACAGGAAACAGCAAGGTCTGCTGAGGGGAAAGAAAAGAGAAGAAGCCCCAGAGGAGACTGACAGCTGGAGTAGGGGATGGGGGGTGGCCCGGACAGGAGGGGCCACAGACAGAGACAGCCTGAGGTACCACAAAATGAATGGACTTGGACTGGTGAAACGCTGTAGTGGTAGGCCTAGGGCAGCCACAGTGAAGGAGCCGCGAGTGACGTCCATTTGCCAATGAAAGAATGTGAAGCTACCCGGGCCTGTGTATGAAGTTGAGCAGCTGCTATGTGCAGCTGTGGAGATTGTCGAGCAGCTGCTGTGTGCAGCTGTGGAGATTGTCGAGCAGCTGCTGTGTGAGTCTGCGGAGATTAACGTGCAGCTGCTGTGAGGTGCTGTGGATCGTGGAAAGATGATCAATAAAGAAGACCTGTTGAACACGATCCTGTGTTTGTCTCGAGTTTGTCTGCAGCCAGTAACGGACCACCCCCCTGTCGGTTGCCCCCTACCTACACCTGCTCTTATCTAAGCTCTCCCTTCTAGATAAGCTTGCCCTGAACTGCTTCCTGAGGCGAGTGTGCCGAGCATCACGTCCCCAGGTTTTATAAAAATCCAATGATGCTATGTGGCCAGTATAATTCAGTATAATGGCCCTACATAATGCTCCACTGTTTAATAGTCCCATGTATTGCACCACAGTGTAATGGTCCCATATAGTGTCCCACAGAAAATGGCCCCAGAATATTTCTCCACAGTATAATGGCCCAAAATAGTGCTCCACAGTACAATGGCCTCATATAATGCTCCACAGTACAATGGCCTCATATAGTGCACCACAGTATAATGGCCCCATATAGTACACCACAGTATAATGGCCCCATTTAGTGCACCACAGTATAATGTCACCATATAGTACTCCACAGTATAATGGCCCCATATAGTGCCCCACAGTATAATGGCCCCATATAGTGCATCTTTGTATATGGTCCCATCCTAGTATATGGCACCTATCCTGGTATATAGCACCAATCCTGGTACATAGACCCCATCCTGGTATATGCCCTCATCCTGGTATATTGTTCCCATCTAGTGCACCACAGTATAATGGCCCCATATAGTACCCCACAGTATAATGGCCCCATGTAGTGCACCACAGTATCATGGTACCATATAGTTCATCTTTGTATATGGCCCCCATCATGGTATACGGCCCTATCCTTCTATATGTAACCTATCCTGGTATATGGCACCCATCCTGGTATATGGCCCCCATCCTGGTATGTGACACCCATCCTGGTATATGGCAACCATACTTGTATATGTCCCTATCCTGGTATATGTATATCTTTGTACCGTGTTATCCAACAACGTGTTAACGTGTTAGTTTCGAGTAGTCTCGAAAGCTTGCAATGTATTACCATCTTTTCAGTTAGCCATTAAAAGGTATCAACTACTGAGGACTCTCAATCCTGAATATTTTTCTATCCTGGTATATGGCACCCATGCTAGTATATGGCACCCATCCTGGTATATGGCACCTAATCTGTTATTTGGTACTGCCACCTATCCTGGTATATGTCTCCATCCTGATATATGTTCTCATCCTGGTATATGGCCCCCATCCTGGTATATGGCCCCCATCCCTGTATATGTCCCTATCCTGCTATTTGGCCCTGCTATATGGCACCCATCCTGGTATATGGCCCCCGATCATGGTTATGGCACATATCCTGGTATATGGCAATGGCACTCGTCCTGGTAAATGACCCTCATCATGGTGTATGGCACCCATCCTGGCATATGCTCCCATCCTGGTATATGCCCCCATCCTGATATATGGTCCCCATACCCCCCATACTGATATATGGCCCCCATCCAGGTATATGTCCCAATCTTGGTATAAGGCCCTATCATAGTATATAGCCCCATCATAGTATATGGATCCCATCCTAGTATATGGCACCCCTTCCTGGAATACGGCCACCCATCCTGGTATATGGCCCCCATCCTAGTATATGGACCCCATCCTGGTATATAGCACCAAACCTGGTATATAGCCCCCATCCTGGTATATGCCCTCATCCTGGTATATGGCTCCCATATATTCAATGCAAAGAAAAAAATAATAAACGTTTCTAGTTACCTTCCACACGCTCAAACTCAGCGCTGTGTCTTCTGTGTGCTCTGAATAGTTCGGTGGTGAGCGGTGATCACAGCTGACAGGCGATGAGCGATGACTACAGTTGACAGGCTGTGATCACTGCTCCCTACCACCACTGTAGCCACAGATACTTACTCCGGACCTTCACTCCCCAGCACATTCGCTCTCCGGCACTTCCTACCCATGCAGTCTCCTGTCATGGCACGCACAGACTAAGCAGTGCGTGCGATAACAAGGGAAAGTAAAGCACGCCGCATACACTGCGGGCTGCACAAAAATGTCAGCAATCTCTTCCCACAGCTGTGACCTGGATAGCCCAGGCTAAGGCTAGGAGGCAAGTGGAGTGGCCTCAATATAAGAGATGCGGTCGCCGTCTGACCACAGTCTCTTATACCCAGGGGCTGCTGTAAGTCAGGTGTGTAATAGTCCTGCTCAGACTCTTACACACCTCCAAATGAAAACGGCATCTCACAGTGGTTAAAGTAAAAATTACTAAATAAAAAAATAATAAAGGTGTACATTTATTTTTTTTTTCAATAATTGATTATATAATCAAAAATTATTAATACAAAATTAAAAATCACAACACCTTCCCTTTAAGCAAGCATCAGACTGTTCCAGTATAATATACTAGCTATGAACCCGTTCTACGCCCGGGTGGCGAGCATTTTTATTGGTATCTGGTCTCCCATCCTGGTATTTACTGCCACCCTCCTATCCTGGTATGCATGGCACCCCTCATTCCTATCCTGGTATGCATGGTACCCTCGCCCCCCCCCAATCCAGGTATGGATGGTACCCCTCATCCCCCAATCCTGGTATGCATGGTCCTCTCACCCCCAATCCTGGTATGCATGGTCCCCTCATCCCCTATCCTGGTAGGCTTGATACACCCTCATCCCCCGATCCTGGTATGCATGGTACCCCTCAACCCCAAATCCTGGTATGCATGGTACTCCCTCATCCCTATCCTGGTATGTATGGTTCCCTCACCCCCTATCCTGGTATGCATGGTCCTCTCACCCCCCTATCCTGGTATGCATGGTCCCCTCATCCCCTATCCTGGTATGCATGGTACTCCCTCATCCCCCAATCCTGGTATGCATGGTACTCCCTCATCCCTATCCTGGTATATATGGTCCCCTCATCCCCCTATCCTGGTATGCATGGTACCCCTCATCCCTCAATCCTGGTATGCATGGTACTCCATCATCCCTATCCTGGTATGCATGGCCCCTTCACCCCCTATCCTGGAATGCATGGTACGCCTCATCCCCCAATCCTGGTATGCATGGTACCCCTCATCCCCCAATCCTGGTATGCATGGTACCCCTCACTCCCTATCCTGGTATGCATGGTCCCCTCACCCCCCAATCCTGGTATGTATGGTACCCCTCATCCCCCAAGCCTGATATGCATGGTACCCCTCATGGCGCCGAAATGTATGCGGAATTTACATATTTAAATTAATCTGAAGTGGGCACTGTTGCGCCGTTTTCTTCAAAAGGTCTGAGGAGTGTGGGATTGTGCGGCCGTAATTGGTGCCCGATTTTGGCGCCACAACCCACCATCTCCTGACTTCATGGCGAATACCCCGGTAATCTTTTGTGCCTGCTGTGATGACAGGAGAGGGCAGGTTGTTGCTCCGGAATCGGCGCCTGCGCATTCCTCTCTTTCCGGTGCCATTGTCTTGAAGACACACTGCTGAAAGTGCGGACTGCGCATGCGCCACTTCCAGAGCAACAACCCGCCCTCTCCTGTCATCACAGCAAGACACAAGACCCCGCGGCCACACTGAATCGGTAAGGTGTCGTGCCGGCGGGGGGTGTCTACCGCGATCTCCGGGGGGTGCATCTTCCGCGATCTCCTGGGGGGGTGCGTCGTGCTTGCGCAGTCTATAAAGGCTTCGGACAGAGTGACGCTTAGCCCGTTATATTATAGATAAAAACAAATAGAAAAATATGCACTCTTCTGCATGAAATTGCAAAACCAAGAGGGAAAAGTTGTGGAATTATGAAACTCTGAAGATCAATAGATATGTTAATGATATGCAAATGATGAAAAAATGGAAGCAAAGTTTTCAAAGCATATCGATTTATTCAGTATCCATTATGAGCCCCATGAGCACAAATACACCACTTACATGCATTTGCATGTTATCAATGAGGTAATAAATTATTGTGATGTTCTGCCACTTTGAAAATACTTGGGCATGCAAATCCTCAAAATCTGCTGCTATCAGCTTCCTTTTTAATAACCGATAAATTACATCACATGTGTTTGATGGGAGACCAGTCTGGAGATGCTGCAGTCCAAGGTAACAGGTTTAGGCCATGCGGGCGACCCACAGTAGAACGAGCAGCATAACGCTTGTAATGTTCAAAAATGGCTCTTGGAACACTTTGGAGAAATGTGGCCAGTTGTCGTACCACTGGTTACACTACCAAATCAATGTAACGCTGATTTGTTGGTGTACCTAGAATGAAAACTAGAGAGTCTGGCTACCTCATGGAGTCCTCTTAATGGAGATGTACACTTAGGCTAGTTTCACGCTAGCGTTCGGTAGAGCTGCGGAGGGCTGCGTAGTTCCTCCGTGAAGCTCCACCCACTGCCGCACCTCCTCCAGTCAGCTCCGCCTACGCCTGCATGCAGCCTGCATGTACCTATCTTTAGCATTGGATACGCAGGCCGTGCGGATGTATGCGGATGCGTCCGAATGCATCGTTTTGACGATGCGGCGACCTCAACAAATTGCAACACGTTGCGTTCAACGTGTCTTAGACCACAATTAATAACCTCATTGACAGCAGCCAAGACGTCTACAGTAAGTGCATGTATTTCTGTCTATGGCTTTCATTCTCGATTCTGAATAAAGCAAGATATTTTGAAAATTGTCATCATTTGCATATAATTTAGACATCTATTGATCCTGTGATTTACATGATTCTACAACTTTTCCTTATTAGTGTTGCAATTTCCATGTTGAGGACTGTATATTAAGATATACTGTAGGCAAGAATTGTTTGACTTCAATAACAAAAGTTCCTGTTATTTTGTAACAGTCTATCTTATGCTTTATTTTTCTGTTCCCAGACTCAATCATTGAGCTAAAATTTCCAGACATTCGGACATCATTTGGAAATAACAATATGGCAACAGGCACTATATCGTTGTTTTGTGTCATTACTAACTACTGGCCACAAAATGCTACACTTGTATGGTTAAAAAACGGAAATAAGCTAGATAAAAAAGAAATTGAATTTACATCGATGAAGCAAGAAAATGGAATGTACTCTGGAAATAGTTTACTGAATGTGTCTATAGAAAGCTGGAATAAAGACCTTTATTCATGTCAGGTCACCCAACAGAAGAAAACTGTCACCCAGGTTATAGAAAAACCCAAAGGTATGGAGGATGCTTTCATTTCACTAACTTTATTTTATAAAATATTCCAGATGTGTAGTACCAGTCAAAAGTTTGGCACACATGTTTAATGGTTTCCTTTGTTCTTATTGAAACATGCATATTGTAGATTCAGACTGAAGGCAGACATACCACAAAGGAAAACATACTGACACAAAGAGTAAAGATACACAGGTGGAGCAAATCAGAATATGTGTTAAACCTTAGCTTTCCTAAAGTACCCCCTCTGCCTTTTTCTCTGATGAAAGCTTTATGGCCACTTGGCATTCTTTTAAAGGGAACCTGCCACCTCTTTCTGCCGCTTTAAGGTGCGGCCACTGCCTTTCAGGGCTTATCTACAGCATTCTATAATGCTGTAAATAAGCCCCCCCCCCCCCGACCTGAAAGATAAGAAGCCTGTGACACCACAATCCCTGCTGAAGAAAGAAGAAAGAAGTCAAGACAGAAGAAAGAAGAGAGACTACAATTGTAAGTGTTTTTGTCAGGCTGCAACTCTGCAAGTAAAAGCAAACTCCACTATATGGCAGCAGAGTGGAGTGAGGACTGTAATACTGCACAGAGCAGACCAGCAGCACTGCAGCAAGGCTACCACCAGGTGGCAGCAGAATAGTCAAACAAGCCGGGTCAATATCAGACAGTAACTGAGTACCAAGGGAAGTACCAAACAAAGAGTCAGCGCCGAGCCAGAAGGTCAATGCGATCAGAAGCAGAAGTACCAGAAGCAAGACATAGAATCAGGTCAGAGCCAATGCCAAGTCAAATAATAGGAAATCCAAACACTAAGGAAACAAAGTCAGCTAAACACAGCAGAACAAATCAGTGTATCACCTGAGTCAGCTATGTCAAAGACAAGAGACAAACAGCAGGTCAGGGTCCAAGCCAAGTCAAAACCAGGGAGTCAACACACAAAAGGGGAACACAGAGTTGGGATGGGAATAGTCAGCACAAACAGCAGGACAAATCAGGGCAAGCAGATTCAGCTACACGCGCCATAGGCTGAAAATATAACTGACACTGTGTCACGATCCAGGTTGGATCTGACAGAGTGAATGCACAAAGTAACCTTTTTTTTCCTTTGGCTGTGTGCCAAAGGTGGTTTTGCCCCCAGTGGCCATTAGGGTCATTGCACTGTGGTGATTTCAGTTGTAGTTGTCCCCCCGGTGGCCATTAGGGTCATTGCACTTGGGTTACCTTAGTTTGTGCACGTAATTATGTATCAGGTGTGATAGCTCTATAAGAGAGTATCAGGTGTGTTAATCACTGTTGGTGATAAGGTATTCATTTGCAAGCAAGCCTGGGTGAAAGATTGAGCTAAAGGAGAGTCACGGGCAGCTCAGTGAGATCCCTGGAGTGTCAGCTATGGTGTCTGCAAGGAGTGCTGGCATGGCGTGATGGAGTCGCAGCTATGGTGTCAGCAAGGAGTTTGTGCATGGATTGGTAGAGTGGCAGCTATGGTGTAGAGCTGCACTCAAAATGCTGGACATTGTTGCTGAGAGCTGGACTCAAGCATGCTGGACTTTTTGGCAGAAAAGCTGGACTCATTTGCGGGACTCTGTTTCTGGACAGCTGCACGCAGGTGTGGACTCTGTTTGCTCCAAGGCTGCACTATGATGCTGAGAAGGTCCGTTTCTGGACAGTGCACCCAGATGTCGGACACGGTGGAGGAAAAGATGTAGGCAGGTGGTGGACTCTGTTGCTGGGAGCGTAAGCAACAGAGCAAAGCTAAGTGGTGTTCCCCTGTTTTGTCATTTTTCCTTATGTGTGTTTAGTGCAGTGGTGGGATTAGTTTCCACACCGACCAATTCCCTAGTGAGGGTTTAGGTGCAGGGCGAGTCAGGGTTTTGAGGTTCCTGATCGGCGCTCGGTGCGGAACCGGCCTAGGGAAGGTTAGGAGTGTAGAGACACTGACTCAGGGGAGTGCAGGAGGTCTCCACGTCCCTATTCCCTATCGTAGGGCCACCATTGTTATTGTTACCCAGGTTTTCCCTATTCCCCTTGTCTTATTGCATTAGTTACCGGCCTGTGGGCCGCGTCACATAGGACAATTACACGTGCCGCATCCTGTTGTATCAGTTACCGGCCTGCTGGCCGTGTCACTCAGGACGGGGCATGTGACATTATCACCAACCTTACTTTTTTTTTCTGGTTAGCCTCAGGCCATGTTCAGACCTGTGAGTATTGGCTGCTGGACCTCACTAAGGAGAGTGAGGAGCTGCATGGTGTGAAGCAGTTCAGTAGCAATTATCAGGGTCTGGGGCCTCCCATTTGGCTCAACCAGGAAATCAAATAGCGGCTCCGGCAAAGAAGCCCCCTAGAGTCGCTGCTGGGGAGCAGGACTTGCTCATACAGGCGGACGCACCCAGACAAGTGGGTGGAGTTGGTCCCTATGGTGCTGTCTGGGGTTCCCCGAGGTGAAGGGGTGCATCCCTGTAGTCAGCAGACTGGTGTGATAGTCCGCGGGGTTTACACCAAATCTTCCATACCACCGAAGTAGCCGCCCCTCCTGGTCGTTCGGAGGAAGGCGACCAGGGAGTGTATTTTTCCTCCATATTCCAGTCCCCTCCCTCACCGGTGTGAGCAGCAGGTGTGCTGCGGGGGAGTAGGGGCATGTCTCAAGCCTTGCCATTAGCCAACCCTGGGAGGCACAGACCTCATGATGTAAAGGGTTGGGGGGTGGTGTACCCCTTGGTGTAGTGCGGGGGTGTGAGTGTGGTGACACAGGGGGACGCCTCTGTTGTCGATCCTAGAATGAGTTCACCTAAATATGACAAATGAATGTGTGGCAATAAACGTTCAGGTCCGGACCTGTGTGTGAACGAGCATGTATGGGTGGCCACCAAAAAACATCTTGTGGAAGTGTGTTGCGGAGTCTTACCAGCTCATACCGAACATACACATACATAACTCGTTCCCCAGGTCGACGCTTTGGAGATGAGTGATGAGTGGTGCCTCCAGAACTTACTTTGCCAATACCAGCGGTGCGTTTGTCATAAACCTGAGATGCAGGTAGTTGCAGGAGTGAACTCTGGATCTGGGCATCCCCGCTGTAGGTGGTGCCCTGATGAGGAGTGGTCTTGAGGATCCAGAGGCCCCTCATTAAGGTGAGGGTACTGTCACGATCCAGGTTGGATCTGACAGAGTAAATGCACAAAGTAACCTTTTTTTTCCTTTGGCTGTGTGCCAAAGGTGGTTTTGCCCCCGGTGGCCATTAGGGTCTTTGCACTGTGGTGATTTCAGTTGTAGTTGTCCCCCGGTGGCCATTAGGGTCATTGCACTTGGGTTACCTTAGTTTGTGCACGTAATTATGTATCAGGTGTGATAGCTCTATAAGAGAGTATCAGGTGTGTTAATCACTGTTGGTGATAAGGTATTCATTTGCAAGCAAGCCTGGGTGAAAGATTGAGCTAAAGGAGAGTCACGGGCAGCTCAGTGAGATCCCTGGAGTGTCAGCTATGGTGTCTGCAAGGAGTGCTGGCATGGCGTGATGGAGTCGCAGCTATGGTGTCAGCAAGGAGTTTGTGCATGGATTGGTGGAGTGGCAGCTATGGTGTAGAGCTGCACTCAAAATGCTGAACGTTGTTGCTGAGAGCTGGACTCAAGCATGCTGGACTTTTTGGCAGAAAAGCTGGACTCATTTGCAGGACTCTGTTTCTGGACAGCTGCACGCAGGTGTGGACTCTGTTTGCTCCAAGGCTGCACTATGATGCTGAGAAGGTCCGTTTCTGGACAGTGCACCCAGATGTCGGACACGGTGGAGGAAAAGATGCACGCAGGTGGTGGGCTCTGTTGCTGGGAGCATAAGCAACAGAGCAAAGCTAAGTGGTGTTCCCCTGTTTGTCATTTTTCCTTATGTGTGTTTAGTGCAGTGGTGGGATTAGTTTCCACACCGACCAATTCCCTAGTGAAGGTTTAGGTGCAGGGCGAGTCAGGGTTTTGAGGTTCCTGATCGGCGGCCGGTGCGGAACCGGCCTAGGGAAGGTTAGGAGTGTAGAGACACTGACTCAGGGGAGTGCAGGAGGTCTCCACGTCCCTATTCCCTATCGCAGGGCCACCATTGTTATTGTTACCCAGGTTTTCCCTATTCCCCTTGTCTTATTGTATTCATTACCGGCCTGCGGGCCGCGTCACATAGGACAATTACACGTGCCGCATCCTGTTGTATCAGCTACCGGCCTGCTGGCCGTGTCACTCAGGATGGGGCACGTGACACACTGCCTGCAGGATGCATTGGAGAGAAACAGCAGACCTGACACCAGAACGATGCAGAGAAAAGTTAACCCCAGACATGACCAGACCGGGAAAGAGGGAGACAGGACTCAAATCCCAGCCTGGATCACAACAGTTTTGATCCCTGATCCCTGCCCAATCTCTCTTCATCCACCACAATCCCCCCATTCCCCTTCCAACTTTCCTTTCCTTTTCTTTTTACCCCCCTCTACCCCCATTTGCGCTGCCTCAGTGCGCACATTTAGCAGCAACCGAGTGTTGATTGGTGACCTAGTTCACCGAACAACACTCGTGATCACTTTTCTTTTTCACCCCCCCTTGCGCCACACTCGTGCACACATCCAGCAGCCGTCAAACTTTGATAAGTGACGTAGTTCACTCATCAGAGCTCTTGCCTGCAGTTTTACACTTTTCTTTCTCATCCCCCCTTGCATCACCCTGTGCGCCCATCCAGCAGCCGCCGAACGTTGATAAGTGACACAGTTCACTCATCAGAGCTCATGCCTGCTGTTTTAGACACTTTTATTTTCGCCACGTCCGTGCGCACATCCTGCAGCCGCCGAAATATGATAAGTGACGCAGTTCACTCATCAGAGCTTGTGCCTGCTGTTTTACACTTTTCTTTCTCATCCCCCATGCGTCATCCCCATGCGGACATCCAGCAGCCGCCGAACTTTGATAAGTGACACAGTTCACTCATCAGAGCTCATGCCTGCTGTTTTAGACACTTTTATCTTCGCCACCTCTGTGCGCACATCCAGCAGCCACCAAACTTAGATAAGTGATGCAGTTCAATCATCAGAGCTCATGCTTGCTGTTTACACCTTTCTTTTCAGACTTTTTTTCACCCTGGTTGTGCTTTTTTTCTTTTAGCTTTTTCTCTTCAGACAAAAGTTTGCACCTAACATTATCTTCCACACATACACAGTTAAAAATAAAGTACTTGACACAAACACTATATTCATTAAAAACGGTGTGCCGACCTGCGCCAAACGCAACCTGCTGCAGTTTGGTTGCGCTCGGCGCACCGTCAAAAAGGCGCATGCGCCGCCAAACGCATATTGTGCACGGCCTGCGCCCCCGGTGATAAAGATAGGGGACGCAGGACGCATGCAGCGTCATGCGCTGGTAGGCGGAGCTACCGGCGGAGGCGCGGCAGGGGGCGGGGCTTAGCGGTGGCCGTGCGCAGGCTGTCGCTGCGCTCAAAAGCACTAATGTGAAACCGGCCTAAGGCACATATTGTGTCAATATGATCATTGCAACCCTAGATTAATTCATTGATAGGTATAGTTTATAAAGTGTGGACACTTTTGAGGGGTGTGCTTTTCTGGCATGTCAGGGGCTCTGCAATGTGACATGGTACCCTCACGATATTCCAGCAAAATCTACATTCCAATGTGGTACTCCTTCCTTCTGAGCATTACACTGTGCTTCAAATGTAGTTTTCAACCGCATATGGGGTTTTGTTGTATTGACAAAAAATTGTCTAATAAATTGTAACATTATTTTCTCTTATTAGTTGTTCTGAAAATTAATAACATGGAGCCAAAGCAACATTTTAGTGAAAAAATGGTAATGTCATGATCCAGACGGGGTTTTGAGTCCTGTCTTCCGCTTTTCCTGGTCTGGTCATGTCAGGGGTTAATTTTCTCAGCCTCAGTCTGGTTTTAGGTTTGCTGCATCCTGCAGGCGGTGTCAGTTATAGTTTCTGCCTACAGTGTGAGTAGCTGACTCTGCTTGCCCTGATTTGTCCTGCTGCTTGTGCTGACTATACCTGTTACTGTTTATCCCCTCTTCCCATCCAAACTCTGTGTTCCCCTTTCGTGTGTTGACTTCCTGGTTTTAACTTGGCTTGGACCCTGACCTGCTGTTTGTCTCTTTTCTTTGGCATATCTGCTCCTCTCCAGTACTGACCCATTTGGCTTGTTTCTGACTCCGTGCTTGTTTATTCCTTTTGTACTGCGTGACTGTATAGGGTTTGACCTGGCTTGTTTAACTATTCTGCTTCCACCTGGTGGTAGCCTTGCTGCTGCACTGCAGATTTGTTCTTGCTGTGTGCAGTCCTCCCTCCACTCTATTGCCATCTAGTGAAGCTTGCATTTACCTGCATAGCAGCGTGATATTATATCTGACCGAACAGACAGGTTTTTTTTCTTTGCTCCTTTTTCTATTGATCCGCTCCGTACCTTGGCGGATCAGATATCTAGTTTGACGCAGATGATACAGTGTTTGTCTGTGGAACATAGGGCTCTGGCCACGTCTCTTAACCAACTGCAGAGGGAGCTTTCTGAGACAGTTAAATATTTTCAGGGTTCTATTTCCCAATCTGTCTGTAAGCACTCTGACACTGTTGATGTTTTGCTGCACTCTCCTGAACCTACTGTCAGGCTCCCAGATACCTTCTCCGGAGAAAAGGAGACGTTCCGTACATTGAGGGAGAGTTGTAAGCTGCTGTTTTCTCTTAGACCCCAATCCTCTGGAGATGAGAGTCAGCGGGTGGGGATAATTATTTCCTTACTTCAGGAGGGACCTCAATCATGGGCTTTCTCTTTACCTGCTACTGCCCCTGAACATGTGTCTATGGATAGGTTCTTTGAGGCCTTAAGGACTTATTTTTGATGAACCAGACCAGGTCAGAGTGGCAGAGGATAAAATCATGGGAATCTTTCAGGGTAAGCTCTTGGCTGAATGGTATTGCTCGGAGTTCTGACGATGGTCCATTGAGGTGTCCAGGAACAAATCTGCGCTAAGGTGTCAGTTCAGGAGGGGGCTGTCAGATGCCCTGAAGAACGCACTGGCTCTCCATCCACCACCCAACTCCTTGGAGGAGGCCATGTCACAGGCTATCCGTATGGATTGGAGGCTGTGGGAGAGAGGTGTAATGCAGCAAGAGGTTCATCTGCTTCCTGCTACTCCTGTTGTTATGCCACCTTCTGAACCCATGGAGGTTGGGGTCACCAACCTCAAGGAGAAGGAGAGGAGATAGTGACGTGAAGGAAAATTGTGTTTCTACTGTGGGAATCCCGGACATTGGAAAAAGGACTGTCCCTCTTGCACACCGACTAACAAGCTTCCGAGACTGGGTGATTATCGAGGAAGTCACCCAGACTCTCATTTATCTTTTTCCTCATTTCATAAGATATTGTTGGAAGTGAAACTTTTTATGGGAATTGCCTCACACCCACTTCTGCTTTCGTGGACTGTGGGTCGTCCATGAAATTTATTGACTCTAACTTGGTGACCAAGTATATGTTAGGGACAGTTAGGCTTGAGACTCCCATTCATATTGTGGCCATTGACAAAACACCACTGGCTAAGAATACTATTAAATGTGTCTCAGAGGAGTTTCTCCTCAAGGTGGGTTCCTTGCATCAGGAACGTATTTCATGTTTTGTTCTGGACACTCTTCCTGTGGGACTGGTGTTGGGATTTCCTTGGTTTCAGTTACACAATACTGTGATAGACTGAGAATCTCGAGACATTGTGAAATGGGGTCCTAATTGTTCTAAGGCTATGTGCACACATTGCGGATTTTGCTGTGGATCCGCAGCTTTTCTGGCCCTACGAGTCCGCAGCAGAATCTGTTGCGTTGTACAGTACCATTTTACTCTATGTAAAATGGAAAATGCTGTGCACATGCTGCGGAATTTTCCACGCCGTTTTGCTGTGGTTTCTAATCCTCAGAAAGAATTGACATATCAATTCTTTCTGAGGATTCCGCTGCGGTTTACCATCTCCTCCATTGTAGAGGTGATAAACTGCAGGGCTAAACCGCAGGCTAATCCGCAGGTAAACCGCAGGTCTTTTAACCTGAAATTTACCTGCAGATTTTTACAAATCAGCGCGGAAAAATTCTCAGCAACAAAAACTACGTGTGCACATAGCCTTAGGGTTTTCTTTCTGCAATACTGGTGTCATCCGTTAATCTGGAGGGTGTTCCGAAGGATTTTGAGGATGTTTTTTCCAAAAAGGAGGCCGAGGTCTTATCATCACACCACCCTTTTGATTGTACTATCAATCTGGTTCCGGGTGATAAATTGCCCAAGGCCCATCTGTACAACCTCTCCGGCCTGGAGCAAATCGCTATGAAGGAGTATATCTCTGAAAGCCTATGTAAAGGTCACATCCATCCCTCTGTCTCTCCAGTGGCGACTGGATTCTTTTTTGTAAAAAAAAAAAAAGATGGTGGTCTGCGCCTGTGCCTCGATTTTTGGGAATGAAGCAAGATCAAAGTGAGAAATACTTATTTCCTCCCGCTCATCTCTGATCTGTACAACCAATTTTCTGGGGCCAAGTGGTTTTCTAAATTGTACCTCAGGGGAGAGTATAATCTTATCCGTATTCAGGAGGGGGATGAGTGGAAAACAGCATTCCTCACCTCTGAGGGTTTGTTTGAAAATTTGATCATGCTCTTTGGTCTCACAATGCACCTGCAGTGTTTCAGAATTTCATCAATAATGTATTTTCTGACTTCATTGGGTGCTTTATGGTGGTATATTTAGATGACATTTTTGTATTTTCATCTGACAAAGAATCTTACATGGGTCATGTACGTGCAGTTCTTCAGAGGTTACAGGAGAACTCTGTTTGCTAAACCTGAGAAGTGTTCATTTTTTGTCCAAGAGCCGTCCTTTCTGGGGTTCATTCTGTCTGCCAAGGGTAACCTTACCCGCATTCTGGAGGGGGATGAGTGGAAAACAGCATTTCTCACCTCTGAGGGTTTGTTTGAGAATTTGGTTATGCCCTTTGGTCTCACTAATGCGCCAGCTGTTTTTCAGAATTTTATTAACCATGAATTTTCTGATTTCATTGGGTTCTTTATGGTGCTTTACTTAGATGATATCCTTGTATTTTCATCTGACAAACAAGATCATATGGGTCATCTACGTGCAGTTCTCAGAGGTTATGGGAGAACTCTCTTTTAGCTAAACTTGAAAAATGTTCATTTTTTGTCCAAGAGCTGTCCTTTTTGGGGTTCATCCTGTCTGCCAAGGGGTTTCGTATGGACCCTGGGAAGGTACGGGCCATTGTGGATTGGGTGCAACCCAGAGACCTTAAAGGTCTTAAGCGTTTTTTGGGGTTTGCCAATTATTACAGGAAATTCATTAAAGGGTTTTCGCAGGCGCTTAAGCACCTCACTGATCTTGTTCGTAAAGGGGTGGATCTCAAAAACTGGTGAGCACCAGCAGTGGCAGGGTTTTCTCCATTAAAGGAATGCTTTATGTCTGCACCTGTGTTGATCCAGCCCAATCCGTCTGAACCATTTATTGTTGAGGTGTACGTATCAGAGGTGGGGGTGGGGGCAATGTTGTCCCAAGGACCCGTCACTTTGACTAACCTGAGTTCCTGTGCCTTCTCTAAGAAATTCTATCCTGTTGAGAGAAATTACAATGTCGGGAATCGGGAGTTATTAGCCATAAAGTTGGCTTTTGAAGAATAGGGCACTTTTTGGAGGCGGCTGTTCATCAGATCACAGTGATTACTGACCACAAGAACCTGTCCCACATTGAGTCTGCCAAACGTTTGACTCCTTGACAGGCGAGGTGGTCGCTTTTTTTTCACGCTTTCATCTATTCATCACCTTTTGACCTGATTCCAAGAATGTCAAGGCTGATGCCTTGTCTCGTAGTTGGGATTTGATATCACCTCCCGAACCTCCTTCCTCCATTCTTCAGCACGGGGTGGTCATGGCAGCAGTGTCCACAGAATTGGAGCGGGAGATTTGTGAGGCTCTGTCTCTTGCTCCTCCGTCATTGCCTGATAACAAGCTCTTCGTCCCTGTTCAGTACCGGTTGATGGTTCTCCAGGAGTTCCACAATTCTGCTTTTAGTGGGCATCCTGGTATCTTGGCCACTCAAAAAGCTACTGCTAGGCTGTTTTGGTGGTCCTCTATGGCCTCTGACGTCGCTGTGTTTGTGTCTTCTTGTGATGCTTGTGCCCATGCTAAAAGCTCCCATAACCGACCGACCGGGGAATTGGTGCGATTGCCAATTCCGAATAGACCTTGGACTCATTTGTCCATGGACTTTAGTGGATCTCCCTCCTTCCAATGGCCAAATAGTGGTCTGGGTGTTGGTGTACAAATTTAGTAAACAGGCGCTTTTTGTACCTTTGTCAGACCTGCCTAATGCTGAAACGCTATCAAAGTTGTTTATGGAGCACATGGTGCAGTTGCATGGTGTGAATTTGAGTATGGTTTCTGATAGAGGGGTACAATTTGTGCTCAAATTCTGGAGGGCTTTTTGTAAAAGGTTAGGTATTAGTTTAGCCTTCTCCTCGGCCTACCATCCCGAAACCAGTGGTCAGACGGAGAGGACCAATCAGTCTCTTAAACAAATTTTTTGGTGTCTTGCCACATCCCAGTAGGATGATTGGTGCTCTTCTTTTCCTGTGGCGGAGTTCGCATTTAATAATCAGTCCACTGGCACCTCTCCATTTTTTTGTAACTACGGTTTTCACCCCCATTTTGGTAAATTTTTTAGACTGGATTCAGGGTGTCCAGGGGCTGATTCGGCTATTCAGTGGTTGGGGGAGGTATGGAGGGAGGTCCAGAGGAATATTGGTGAGGCTCAGGGCAAACATAACCTGGTGGTAGCCTCGCTGCTGCGCTGCAGGTCTGCTCTTGCTGTGTGCAGTCCTCCCTCCACTCTATTGTCATCAAGTGGAGCTTGCATTTACCTGCATAGCAGCAGTGTGATAGGTAATTTTCCATTTACCAATGTTATACAATTCTTTGAATTGCCTGAGGTTTAAAAATTATCACTAAATGCCTACAAGAATTTCTCAAGAGGTGTAGTTTTCAAAATGGGGTCACTTGTAGGGGTTTCTGATGTTTTGGCATATCAGTGGTGTTTACAATTTATTCCAGCCAAAATGGTGCTCCAAAATTCAAATGACGCTCCTTTTCTTTCGAACCCTGCCATGCACGCAAATTGGTAGTTTTACAGTACATATTGGTGTGCTCAGGAGAAACTGTACAATAATTTGGTTTGTCCATTTTCTCCCGCTACCCTTGTGAAAATGAAAAATTCAGGTCAAAAACAACATTTTTGTGAGAAAAAAAATGTATTTTTTTATTTTCATGGCTATAACGTTATAAAATTGTGTGAAGCACCTGTTGGTTCAAGGTGCTCACCACAACTCTAAATAAATTCTTTGAGGGCTGTAGTTTCCAAAATGGGTTCACTCGTGGGAGGTTACTACTGTTTAGGCATACTAGGGACTTTGCAAATGCGACATGGCATCTGCTATCTACAGTTAGGTCCATATATAGTCGGACAGAGACAACATTTTTCTAACTTTGGTTCTAGACATTACCACAATGAATTTTAAAAAAACCAATTCAGATGCAGTTGAAGTTCAGACTTTCAGCTTTCATTTGAGGGTATCCACATTTAAATTGGATGAAGGGATTAGGAGTTTCAGCTCCTTAACATGTCCCACCCTGTTTTTAAAGGGACCAAAAGTAATTGGACAGATTAAATAATTGTAAATAAAATGTTCATTTCTAGTACGTGGTTGAAAACCCTTTGTTGGCAATGACTGCCTGAAGTCTTGAACTCATGGACATCACCAGACGCTGTGTTTCCTCCTTTTTGATGCTCTGCCAGGCCTTCACTGCAGTGGTTTTCAGTTGCAGTTTGTTTGTGGGCCTTTCTGTATGAAGTTTAGTCTTTAACAAGTGAAATGCATGCTCAATTGGGTTGAGATCAGGTGACTGACTTGGCCATTCAAGAATATTCCACTTCTTTGCTTTAATAAACTCCTGGGTTACTTTGGCTTGTCCATCTGTAGTATGAAACGACGACCAATCAGTTTGGCTGCATTTGGCTGGATCTGAGCACACAGTATGGCTCTGAATACCTCAGAATTCATTCAGCTGCTTCTGTCCTGTGTCACATCATCAATAAACACTAGTGACCCAGTGCCACTGGCAGCCATGCATGCCCAAGCCATCACACTGCCTCCGCAGTGTTTTACAGTTGTTGTGGTATGCTTTGGATCATGAGCTGTACCACGCCTTCGCCATACTTTTCTCTTTCCACCATTCTGGTAGAGGCTGATCTTGGTTTCATCTGTCCAAAGAATGTTCTTCCAGAACTGTG
Source organism: Dendrobates tinctorius (assembly GCF_039654945.1). NCBI lineage: Eukaryota > Metazoa > Chordata > Amphibia > Anura > Dendrobatidae > Dendrobates > Dendrobates tinctorius. Next base: position 23,924,196 of record NW_027361712.1, on the reverse strand, counting down.
CTGGCTTTTTTAGATGCTTTTTAGCAAAGTCCAGTCTAGCCTTTTTATTCTTGATGCTTATGAGTGGCATGCACCGTGCAGTGAACCTTCTGTATTTACTTTCATGCAGTCTTCTCTTTATGGTAGATTTGGATATTGATACGCCTACCTCCTGGAGAGTGTTGTCCACTTGGTTGGCTGTTGTGAAGGGGTTTCTCTTCACCATGGAGATTATTCTGCGATCATCCACCACTGTTGCCTTCCGTGGGCGCCCAGGTCTTTTTGCATTGATGAGTTCACCAGTGCTTTCTTTCTTTCTCAGGATGTACCAAACTGTAGATTTTGCCACTCCTAATGTTGTAGCAATTTCTTGGATGGGTTTTTTCTGTTTTTGCAGCTTAAAGATGGCTTGTTTCACCTGCTTGGAGAGCTCCTTTGACCGTATGTTTTCTTCACAGAAAAACCTTTCAAATGCAAGCACCACACCTCAAATCAACTCAGGCCTTTTATCTGCTTAATTGAGAATGACATAACGAAGGGATTGCCCACACCTGTCCATGAAATAGCCTTGGAGTCAATTGTCCAATTACTTTTGGTCCCTTTAAAAACTGGGTGGCACATGTTAAGGAGCTGAAACTCCTAAACCCTTCATCCAATTTTAATGTGGATACCCTCAAATGAAAGCTGAAAGTCTGAACTTCAACTGCATCTGAATTGTTTTGTTTAAAATTCATTGTGGTAATGTCTAGAACCAAAATTAGAAAAATGTTGTCTCTGTCCAAATATATATGGACCTAACTGTATTCCAGACAATTTTGCACTCCAAATGTCAAATGGTGCTCTTTTCCTTCCGAACCGTGCCGCGCGCCCAAACAGTAGTTTTCCGCCACATATGGGGTATCGGAGTACTCAGGAGAAATTGGTAAACAACTTTATCTGTCTATTGTCTCCCATTTCCCTTGTGAAAATAAAAAAATTGGGGCTAAAGCAACAATTTTGTGGGCAAAATGTGATTATTTATTTTCACGGCTCAACATTATAAAATTTTGTGAAGCACCTGTGATCTAAGATGCTAATCACACCTCTAAGTAAATTTCTTGAGGGGTGTAGTTTGCAAAATGAGGTTACTTGTGGAGGTTTCCACTGTTCTGGCACCTACATACAAGAGGCATTGCAAACACGACATGCGTCCATTATCTATTCCAGACAATTTTGAGTTCCAAAAGTCAAATTGTGCTTCTTCCCTTCTGAGCCCTGCCATGAGCCCAAACAGTGGTTTTCCACCACATATGAGTATCAATCAATGTACTCAAGATAAATTGCACAACAAATTTTAGGGCTCATTTTTGTAAAGCTCCTAGGTGGCGCATGTGGTTCGTGGAGCCACAGACCAGACTTACCCTAAAGTGGCGTGACTAATTGCTTTAATGTGAAGCACCTGAGGGGTTAATAAACTTATTAACTGTAGTTTCAAGCACTTTGAGGGGTGCAGTTTTTAAAATGGTGTTACCTTAGAGTATTTTTTTCACATAGGCCCCTCAAAGTCACTTAAAATATGATGTGGTCCCTAAAAAATTGGTTTTGTAATTTTTGCTGGAAAATGAGAAAAATGCTGATCAACCCATAAAAAAATGATGTTTAAAAAATTATCCTGATATAAAATAGGCATGTGTAAATGTTATTTATTAGCTATTTTGTGTGATGAAACTATCTGGTTCAAGGGCATAAAAATTAAAAGTTGAAAAATTTCAAAATATTTCAAAAAGTTTCAATAGTTTCACAAATAAATGCAAAAAATATATATCTAAGGGTGGTTTCACATTAGCGCTTAAGGCCGCAGCGTCGGCCTGTGCACGGCCGCCGCTAAGCCCCGCCCTGCCACGCCTCCGCCGGTAGCTCCGCCTACGGGCGCATGACACTGCATGCGTCCTGCGTCCCCTATCTTTAGCACTGGGGAAGCAAGCCGTGCGCAGGTATGCGTTTGTACTGCTTGTTGTGCACAGGCAATCAGGCTGCTGCAGTGAGGGAATTATCAATGCTTTGGCCACAGCCACCCAATCAGCATATGAAACCCTTCCGTTACTGCCAACTAGCCCAACCAACCAAAACACACCATGCTGCCACCAGCTCCAGCCTTCTCTGCTTAAGTTATAGACTTAATAGAGGGGTTCGAAGCCAACCCAATCAGTAGCGTAATTATCTTAAAGGCGCTTAAGTTCGTTTCTTAGAGCATGAAGACAGACTAATAAGTTTACGATTTATTCCCCAAAGTGGGGCAGTGATTACAAAGATAAAATGATTTTACAAAGTTGAGACATCAGATATGTACATTGCAAATATAAAATAACATGAGATTAACATAGATCAACACTTACAGTTGCTTAATGGTCTTTAGGCAAGCCATGTGGCCGGGGGGAAAGGCAGCCAGCCATACATCCCCGTTCATCTGCGAACCTCTAAGTATGAAGTCTCAGGCAGAACTGACTGGTTTGTTCAAGGGAATGCCTTAGGGCCTCTGCTGTGTGACATCACGAAAGGGGCAGTCTGGAGAGGATCTGCCCCCCTTTCTCTAAGTTGCAATCTAACTAAAAGTTTCTAATGATTATATCTCACCAAAGGTAACTTGTATAAAAACGTACATGGTATAATTTTTCCCCATTTATCGAATACAGTAATTAAAAACCAAACATGCAGTAGTTCCGTTACACCATTTGGGAATAATCCATATCTCAGTTTCTGGGGGTGCTAGAACCGTGAAAATTAGGCATCAGAATGTCGGGTTCGTGCCCTTCCCAGGGATGTGGTTTTTATATCTCTGTCGCATATGGTTCTTGCGATATGACTTCTTTTAATATTTCCCATAGCTGGATTGGCCTCATGGCCTCAAACAAAAGTAAAAATCCTTTCACCTAGCTAATCAACATTCCTTGCAGGGGGGAAGGGGGGAGAGAAGAATCCGCTTGCAGAGGAAGTGTCCGGCATCCTATTTCAGATGCAGACACAGAGCTGTGACTGAGGAAGGGGGGGTTTCAGTTGTGACAAGCAGATTTCTCATCTGTGTGTAGAGGAAGGGAAGATTCTAGAGTGTTCCAGAAGACAACTCTCACTTAACATTACACATGGCGAAGTAGTGGTATACGTTGAAGCATTCCAGAGTTAATACCACATAATATGACGATGATCAGACTTGGCGTGGTCATGAAGGTGAAAACAGGCTGGGGGGTGAAGGCATTAAGAGTTCCAACTGCTGCGATTGAAACAAGCTCTGGTCATGACAGTTACAGCTAGTCATTATACCCAACACTCACCAAGTATAAAGGGGACTCCTCTCCTGAGAACCCTCTGTACCCCCATCTCCAAGACATTTTGTTATGTGCTTTAGTGGGAAAAATTTGTGCTACCATGTCATGATGAAATTAATAAATGAAAATTAAAAAGGAATCAATCAGCCATACCCATGAGATAAATATCAGCTAAATACTTAACTGACTTATAGCTCTTTCTCCTGACTGGTCACAAGCATGCTAGTAAGCTAGGGATAACAGGCATATCTATTTCAATGAGAATAGGGAAAACGGAACTAAGCAAGGATTCCTCTGACAAAGACTTATCTGTTCTTGCTGCCCCATCTGAGCATGATGTAGAGGCAGAGACCCTGATCCCAGTGATGTATCACTGGGCTGCTTGCTGCAGTTTTTATGAAATCAGTTTTATTTGCTGCAAATCTATCAGTTTTCTGAATGCTGAGCCCACACCACTGATCGACAGCTTTCTGTGTGCACTATGCCAATCAGTGGTGGGGTCAGAACTCATGAATATGGAGGACTACATGTAGAGCAAAAAATGGCATAAAGCACTTATAATTTCATCAATATTCCATTTATCAAAAAAATCTATTTTCATTGGAAATATTTATAAGTAATAATCACCATGTTCTCCACGGTGAAAGTGTAAGAAGATGAGACAATACAGAATCAGTGGTGTGCGATGCCCTTTAAGGCCGGAATTATCGGGGCTGTCACCACTGTTAACGGGTGAGTTTTCCTCTGAAAGGGAGAAACCTTTCTGTTAGACACCAGGGGGTGCGAGGTACAAAAGGAGACCTGTGAGCAGGAAAGGGCCAGACTTGGCGGGAGGGCGACAGGAGACGGTTGACTCCCTCTCCGCTGCTTCTACTGACAACTCCAGTGTTCCTAAACCTCCGTGTGCTGACCTTGAGACTTCTTGTGATGCTATTCAGTTACCGTCTGTATCTGCACTGTTGCATACCACTGTTTTACCCGAGATATTGGAACAATCACTTAGAGACTATGCCAAGAGAACCCGGGTTGCTACGGTTGTACACGTGCTCGCGACCCGTGCCCGGCATCATCCCTGAGACATTCACACAAAGGACTGTTTTCATGCTCCAGCGTACCCAAGACAAGCAGGACTAGATTCATCGGCATTGTCGGGCGGCAGTGTTTCTTGTTTCTTTGTGGCAGAGCCAGAGACTTTGTGCATCATTGGAGATGCTGCTGGGAGTTATTCCAGCCTTCCCCTTGCCAGAACTACAACTGATAAGTGTCCCGTTTGTTTTATATGTCCTATTGTCATTTCCTTGTCCTCCCTGCGTGGAGTATCACTTGTTATTGATTGTGCAGTAAACCCTTGTTAATCCTTCTCTGTCTCCGGTTACTCACTGCATCCAACTAACTGTTTGCTCCTTACATTTTGGCATAGTCAGCAGGATGCAGTCTGGTAGCGTGGAGACAGCAGAACAGGCGGTTGGGCCCAGAACTAGTATTTCTCTGGGGGCCATGCTGGCAACTTGCCAAAGTTTATGGGGTCTAATACCATGTTGTGGAATTGGACAGAACGTATGAGGGGTATGATGAGGATGCACCCGATGACCCCCACACTCGAGGCTGAGGTGGCCATTATGGCTTTAGATGGTGAGGCTCGAGACTCTGTGATGTTGCATACTCCCCGGGACGAGACACGTTTGCTAAAGTACTCCAGATCTTAGAGGCGACTCATGGGGACCCCACTGACGTAGGGGAGCTTAGGACATGCCTATTTAGCCGTATGCAAAGAGAGGTGGAGACAGTTGCGCAGTATATGAATGCCCTACAAGATTTACACACCGCCATTGTCAGAAAAGAAGGGATGGGGTAGGACCGACTGATGTCATACTGCGTGATTTGTTGGTGACCGGCCAACAGGACACCCTGACCAAATAGACCCTGAGAGAGCGAGTGCGGGTAAACCCTTATACCACTTTTTCTGACATAGGGAGAGAGGCCCGCTCACATAAACAGGAGCAGGGTTGACAGTCACGGTAGGGAAGGTCCAGAGTGGTGAAGTAGCAGTGCAATCAACCATTGAAAACCAATGGGTCTAAGAGATGTGAAAAGAACTGGTGAATATTCAAGGGGAACTGGCCCAAATGAAAGAGACAGTTGAGACGGTCCAGTGTACCGCCAGAAGTCAAGATGAAACAAATGCCCGTATCGAGGGCCGAAGGGTCTGTCGGCCCAGGTCTTTCACATGCTATAACTGTGGAGAAATAGGACATTTGGATAGGGAGTGTCCGCAAAGGGCTGGGCCTCGTTCCAACCGCCCGTTAAACTAAAGGGGACAGAGCTTGGGGGATGTTGCCCAGAGCAAGAATGGAAAGGAAGGAGTAGTGAAAGTCCCACGAATCTGGTTTCTACATGTCCGCTGGTATGGGCTGAATTCGATGGTCGGGCCGTGCATTGCCCGGTGGACACCAAGTCTTAAGTAACCATGATGCCAGAAGCATATTTCCGTCGACACTTCCCAAAATCCCTCAGGCCTGAGTAGGGCCTGGTGGTAAAGCTGACTGCGGCAAATCACCTGCCTATCCCAGTCCCAGGGGTGGTATGGATGCAGGTCTTCCTTTGTGGCAAGGATCTTATGCGGAGAGGTATCGTATTGACCCAGCGAGAGGCTGGCCACGGTCACATTGTAACATTAAGGATGAATATCCTGAAAGAGTTTGGAAAATTGATGAGTGATGAACCTTCGCATTTCTCTTTAAATCAGTGGAGTTTGCACATCCCCCAGCTTCGGGTGTTTCAACAGTTGATTCGTATAGCTCAGGTGCAGGAAGTCTCCAGTCAAGGGGAAACGCTGGGGAAAGTGATGGTGCCGGCGTCCACCCAACTCCCCCTAGTACCGGGACAGACTGTGTTAACTCTACCCCACTGGAGGGGATGGAAGTCCAATTGGAACCTCCGGTAGTACAATTGCCTGTGGGGCTCTTGGTGGCCCAGACACTGGCCGTGGTATGAGAGCGAATGGTACTAGTACACTGTGCGAACCTCACTGATTAGGAGATTGTCATCCCATGCAGAGGCGAGATAGCTTGGGTAGTGGGCATGCCTGAAGAAGTCATATCACCCCAGGACATACAGTTAGCAGTGAGTCCGGAAGACCCATGGTCGGTGAAAGTCACTACCTCTCCTATGGCCGAACCTCAATACATCCAAGAGGGTAGGCGCATCTTAGAACAGATGCGTGCTGAATTGTCCGAACTCACGACCACCCAAATGCATCAAGTGAAGGCATTACTGGGGCGATACCGATCTGTTTTTTCAAGCTATGAGGATGACTTTGGCTGCACCACGGCAATTACTCATGAGATTCCCAAGGGAGATACAACACCAATTCGAGAGTGCTACCGGCAGATCCCCCCTCAGTTGTACCAAGAAGTAAGGGAAATGCTCAGTCAGATGTTGAAGGCGGGTGTTATAACAGAAAGCCAGAGTCCGTGGGCGGCCCCCATTGTACTGGTGTGGAAAAAGGACGGGACCCTAAGGTTCTGCGTGGACTACCGTAAACTTAACGCCTGTGCTGTACGCGATTCATACCCTCTGCCCCAGATTGAGGAGTCTCTGTCTGCATTAGGGAAAGCCAGTGACTTCTGGCAAATGCCTATGTCGGTGAAGGATCATGTAAAGATGGCTTTTATACTCCCTATGGGCCTCTTTGAATTCAATAGAATCATATTCGGCTTGGCCAATGCCCCAGGTACATTCCAATGGCTAAAGGAGCGGTGTCTAGGTGACTTGCACTTTGAACCCACCCTTATCTACCTGGATGACATCATCGTGTACACTGCCTCATTTGAAGACATCTATGGAGACTAGAGAAAGTGCTGAGCCATCTACAGAAGTATGGGCTGAAAGTGACAAGTGAATGTCACTTGTTCCGGACTCAGAGCGAGTACCTAGGCTATGTCGTTTCCGCCGAGGGAGTGAGGCCATCACAGGAAAAGATTGCGATGATCAGAGATTGGCCAACTCCGGAAAACGTGAAGGATGTGCATGCATTCCTATGATTAACAGGATACTACCGTCGCTTCATGAAGAACTTTACTCGGGTGGCACAACAGTTGCTCGAACTCCTGAAGGTAGAACCCCCAAAAGCCAAGGGCCGATCCATTCGTTGGGAAGAAAGGCAGGAGAAGACATTCTGTGAGCTAAAAAAGGCGCTGACTGAGGCCCCGGTACTGGCTTATGCGGACTTCTCTATATTGTTCATCCATCATACTGTCGGCAGCTTGCACGGACTTGGAGCTGTGTTGTCGCAGGTGCATGATGGAAGGGAAAGGGTGATCGCCAATGCTAGTCGGTAGAGATGAGCGACTTTGCCTTTTTTCGGGTCGAGTCGGGTTTCATGAAACCCGACTTTCTCAAAAGTCGGGTCGAACGAAATCGGCCTATTATCGTGAAAAGTCGAAGGCCGACTGAAACACGAAACCCAATGCAAGTCAATGGGGAACCAAGGTCTGCAGTGAGTGGAGGACAGGAAACACACCTACAGTGCCCATTTTAATGCCAAAAACATCAATTCTTATTACTTAAGCTTGTCAACCTTAATTTACTTTATAATAATAGTTAGGCATTGAAAACTGGGGGTTATTTGGCTAAAGTAGTGGGGGGGGGTAGGGCTGGCTCCAGATTTTCGTGGGCCCTGGGCCAAAGAGTGTCACTGGGCTTCTTTAACACATGCCACAATTCATGATCCTCTGATACGGCAGAGAAATAGCGGTATAGTACAATGAAAAATACTTCACTTCTTACATCTCATGACTGATATCCATTTTAAAATCTCCAATAGCTCCAGTATATTACTCCATACAGTATTATGGCCACCGCATAGTGCGCTATACAGAGTAATGAGGCCCATATAGTTCTCCATACAGAATCATTGGTCCCATATAATGTTTGAAACAGTATATGATGAGCTCCATATAATGCTACAGTATATGTTAGTCCCCATGGATGAAGCTCCACTGTGTTATGGGCCCAAATAATGCTCCATATATAATGGGCCTCATTTCTAATGCTCAAGTGCATAATGGACCCTGTAAATGCTGCTCCAGTGTCTGATGTCCACCTTTGGAATGCTCCAGTGTATGGTGGGCTTCATATATCATTCTCCAGAGTATACTGCTCCCCAAAAATAGCTGTCCCAACATTGAAAACAATTAAATAAGTCTTCTCGCTAGGGAATCCCTGTACTAGTCTGGACTCCTCGTCGTCCCCATCTTCCATCTCTCTGCACTTGGACTGTTTAGGCAGAGGGCGTACAGACGTGATGTCATCACGCTCTCTGACCAGAATGTCACTGTCAGGAAACGCGGAAGACATCACGGCGGTGGAGCAGGGTTAGGTAAGTATTTCAACTTTGCAAGTGCTGTGATCCTGAGCAAGCAGGGGGGCCCACTTGTTGGCAACGGCATTGGCACAGGGCCCCTCATAGTACGGCAGTGTGTCTGACGGCGGGTGGGCCCTCCCCCTCCCCCTCCCACCGACAGAGACACTTTTGCATACTATGAGGGGCCCTGTGCCAGTGCCTTCGCCCATGAGTATGCCCCCCCCACCTGCTCAAGGAACCTGCACTTTCATCTGCACCTTCCTCTTTGTCACCATGTAAGGTGGTATAGTATGCGGGATGGAGAACCTGAGTTTCATCAGGGTCAGATTCTGGCTGTGTAGAGTGCGAGGGGAATGTAGTGGTCTGGGTCAATGTACCAGCAGAATCATCTAGCAGTGGCTGGGCATCAGTGCACTTGTGGCGCCCCCAGGAGTACGGTCGCCACAGTGGCATTACCTTCCTCCTAGGGAGTGTGATGTCATGCTTGGGAGCAACGAAGGATCTCTCTAGCAGTTAAACCAACATACAACACAGTTCCCACTCCAGGCCAGCATGGAGACCTCTGAGCCTGACTGCTGAGGAGCTGCTCTCTTTGGTCGGGAGGAGGTGTCACGCTCACCGCCGGCTCCACGCTCGCCGCTCCCGCCGCGTCCTCGGCTCCTGCTGCCGCCTCTCCCCGCGCTGGGTGCGCCCGCCGCCTCCGGCGTGCTCCCGTGGCGGGCGCGCGCTCACCTGCACGCCTGTCCTCCACCCCGCGCTCTGTCCCGGCATTCGGCCCGGGGCGCATGCGCACCCTGCGCTCCAGGTCCCACTACAGGCCTAGCCAGGCCTTCTCCCCGCCCTCCTGACCCTGCTGACCTGACCCGGAGACTCCTGCCTCTATAAGAGGCAGCCTCTTCCTCCAGCTCACCGCCTGATCGTCACTTCCTCTCTCTGTGACTCTGGCTCCAGCCTGCCTGCCTTTTTCCCTGCTGCTCTTACCCTTTCCTCGTCCTCCCTGTCTAACTGTTCCTTGTGTTCCTCCCAGTGCCCGCCATCTAGTCTCCGTGTTCAGCCTGTGCCCTGCGTCTGACCCGTGTCTTGCCGTTCCAGCCTTGCCTGCCTGTATCCTTCAGCCTCCGTTCCTGGCCTCCAGTCCTGCCGGTTCCAGTCCAGCTCATCCTTCCGCCTGCCCGCTGCACCCTCTACTGTGCACCTCCGTCCTCGGGTACCAGCTGCCGTGGTGAGTAGTTTCCCCTGGGCCTGTCCCAAACGCTCCCTGTATAGGGGGTGGTCCACCTGGTCCGCTCGCCCAGGGGAGGTTCGCTTGCCGCGGTCCAGTGGGTTCACCCTTGGGAATCCTTACAGGAGGTAAGTTAGGGCAGTCTGTGAAGGGAAGGGGAAGTGTGTGGACATGAGAAGGGGAGCTGGAGGATGAGCAGAGTTAAGGCTCACTCCTAGCTGGAGTGCATGGTCGGGATTCCGGTCTCTGAGTTTCTAGGGACACTGACGGTCCTGCAGCAGAAACGGGAGGAAGTAGCAGCTGTAAATGCTCTGTTCCCAACTAAGGTTCAGAGGCCCCAGCAGCGACGTGTGTGAGCCAGAAGGATAAGGCTATAGCTGCCTGCCATACGATAAAGTTCCAAAAGAGAGTCAACAGGGGGAACTTCAGTGAACTCAGTACTGCGAGTACCTCAGATAAGTGCTAGAACGGAGGCCACACTACCTATCTGCAGAGAGAGAATTCCAAATTTGCTTCCAGGCTGACCAACTCCTTCTCCATCTGTACCCTGGGTCCTGGACGGCACTTACCAAGTACAGGTAAAGGAACTGCACGACTGTGTCTATCATCTTTCTCCTGCGCCTGGCGCACGGCTCTGCTACATCCTGCACTGCACACCATCTACCAACTCTTTCATCTGCCCTGCGACTACGGCCCTACCTGTGCAGTGCTTCTACATCTTAGCTGCACCACAACATCTGTCCCAGAGAAGCGACACTGCAGAGCGGGTCAGTCTGATCAGAAACCACAGGTGGCGTCACGTATCACTCACCTAAAAACGTTATTCACCCCTTAGCATTGACGCCCACGGCCACGGAATGGGTCATCACCACCAACGTGACACATCCCTCTGAGACACCGGCCCGGTATCGATTAACCCCATTGCCTTTGCTGGCCATCCACACTCCATGTCAGATTCATCTTGGACTGGGGAATTCACGATTTGACTTGATAACCCAGGCATGGTATGATAGAAAGAGCTACATGGACTAATGTGAAGTGTGGCCTGCTGCATCATTCACTTTTGGTGGGGGTGAAGGACACAAGGAAAGGGGTTCTTCCCGACCAGGAGACAGCACTTGACGACTCAGTGCTTGCATTTTTTGAAACTTCAGAAGAGGAGGGCATATTTGCTGGAGTCTGTTTCGGCAATGTAAGCCAAAACCAGTTCCTGATGCTCCGGCTTTAAAAGCGGTTAACCTACTCCCAGAAAAGGTAGCCTTCCAAGCGTTCCAGAGCCAGACCATGACGCAGGCTCAACACCTCTTGCCTTAGCTGCTATTGTGCTTTTGCCACTATCAGCAGATGCACCACCACCATCAGCACCAGCTGGCCCCCTCACCCCCACGTCCGCGGCCTCTTCCACCAAACTTCAAAATGTTTCAGAACATGAACCCAAAATAACATCAGATATATGGTACTGTATTAGAAGCGTACAGCTCTATACAGTCAAAAGATGATTGTCAATCTCCCTATATATACCATCAATCACACAGAGACGCTCACAGGATCAGTATGGATTAGACAAGAATATAAAAAGTAGAAAAAGTGTACAGCATCATCAGATAGCAGGTATATATAGTATAGTTTAAACATTCTAAATCTCCGTAGATATTTCAGGAGGCAGACACAGATGCTCTCAGGCTCAGTATGGATTACAACGCAATATAAAAAACCGTAAACCGGTAATGGATCTGAAGAGTACAGCTGTACACAGTGTAGGGGTCATTGTTGTCAATCTCAGTATTTATTTCCACAGTCAGAAAATAACTCTCACTTGGTCAGTTTGGATTAGACCAGAATATAAAAAGCAGTAAATGGGTAATGTATCACAAGCGTAGAGCTGTATACAATAGTGTTGGGGTAATTTTTAAATGTACATCTAAATTGCAGGAGTAACCCACAGATTGTCGCACGCTCAGGATGGATCACACCACAATATAACAAGAAGATCCGCAAGAAATAATCACACATGTGGGACAATGTTCCAGGTGTCAATGATACACTTAGAGTGGTGGGTGGAGGAGGACTTCCTGGCAGAAAGGGTACAGTATCACCAGATACCCAGTATATACACTCACTGGCCACTTTATTAGGTACACCTGTCCAACTGTGTGTTAAGACTTAATTTCTAATCAGCCAATCACATGGCGGCAACTCAGTGCATTTAGGCATGTAGACATGGTCAAGACAATCTCCTGCAGTTCAAACCAAGCATCAGTATGGGGAAGAAAGGTGATTTGAGTGCCTTTGAACGTGGCATGATTGTTGGTGCCAGAAGGGCTGGTCTGAGAATTTCAGAAACTGCTGATCTACTGGGATTTTCACGCACAACCATCTCTAGGGTTTACAGAGAATGGTCCGAAAAAGAAAAAAAATCCAGTGAGCGGCAGTTCTGTGGCCGGAAATGCCATGTTGATGCCAGAGGTCAGAGGAGAATGGGCAGACTGGTTCGAGCTGATAGAAAGGCAACAGTGACTCAAATTGCCACCCGTTACAACCAAGGTAGGCAGAAGAGCATCTCTGAACGCACAGTGCATCGAACTTTGAGGCAGATGGGCTACAGCAGCAGAAGACCACACTGGGTACCACTCCTCTCAGCTAAGAACAGGAAACTGAGGCTACAATTTGCACAAGCTCATCGAAATTGGACAGTAGAAGATTGGAAAAACGTTGCCTGGTCTGATGAGTCTCGATTTCTGCTGCGACATTCGGATGGTAGGGTCAGAATTTGGCGTAAACAACATGAAAGCATGGATCCATCCTGCCTTGTATCAACGGTTCAGGCTGGTGGTGGTGGTGTCATGGTGTGGGGAATTTTTTCTGGGCACTCTTTGGGCCCCTTGGTACCAATTGAGCATAGTTGCAACGCCACAGCCTACCTGAGTATTGTTGCTGACCATGTCCATCCCTTTATGACCACAATGTACCCAACATCTGATGGCTACTTTCAGCAGGATAATGCGCCATGTCATAAAGCTCGAATCATCTCAGATTGGTTTCTTGAACATGACAATGAGTTTACTGTACTCAAATGGCCTCCTCAGTCACCAGATCTCAATCCAATAGAGCATCTTTGGGATGTGGTGGAACGGGAGATTCGCATCAGGGATGTGCAGCCGACAAATCTGCGCCAACTGTGTGATGCCATCATGTCAATATGGTCCAAAATCTCTGAGGAATGCTTCCAGCACCTTGTTGAATCTCTGCCACGAAGAATTGAGGCAGTTCTGAAGGCAAAAGGGGGTCCAACCCCTTACTAGCATGGTGTACCTAATAAAGTGGCCAGTGAGTGTATAGCATAGTTTGAACATTAAAAATGTACGTCTATATATTCAGGAGTAGTGTTGAGCCACCCCGCTAGTGTTCCAGTTCGTTTTGGTTCATTGAACATGAGGCAAGTTCGTCGAATGTTTGTCGAACATTCGACGAACAACGTCGAACAACATTGAAAACAATGGCAGGCAAACACATACAAACACATGGAAAACAATTGCAAAACACCTTAAAAGGTGTCCCAAAGCAGACAAAATGCTCAGAATACAAAAATAGCATGTGGAAAACGGCAACTACATATAGAAAAGAGGTGGAGGAGTAAATGGAGGAGGAGGAGAAACAGATATAGGCATGTCATGCCCTTATGAAGTCAAGAAAGGCTGGAATAAAAATGTAAAATACCAAAAAACAGTAAAAATCTGAAATTGAAGACAATCATATACCGTTGGACTTCCCACCATAAATTAGGCCAACTGCTGATCGGGCGGCGTTATTCCCACATACCTCCGAACAGCGTCCATGAAGGCAAAGTGTTTGGTTTCCGGGGGCAGTATGGTTGCAAAGCTGAACCTTAAAGGAATGTCCAGAAGGGCACCACCAGGAGTGGAGCCTGCAGCTTAATTCGACTCCACCAGGGAAACCTCAACTATGCCAGCTACAAAAAAGATTGTCAGATTGCAAGCTTTGTTGATTCTGTGGGTAGTGGTGGATGTCCGTTTTTAGTTGTGCTAGCGATTTGTCAGCTTAATTCTGTTAACGAATGAGACTCCGGAATGCCCCCGCGGTATGCGTCAAGCTTACTAGAGGGACACGCGAGGCTCTGGCACGCGAGATCGATCAATAACAGGTCTGTCATGCCCTTACATGTCCGGGGCTGCATGCGCACTACACTGAAAGGTCCAGCGTGTGTCGCTTACAGGTGCAGATAACCCGCTGAACCCTGTTAGTGATGGGGATCTGGGATTCCCCGCGAACGAGGATTTCCCAGTAAGTGCAGGTCAACCGGAATTCCGGAATTAGGCCTAACCGGCATTCCAGAAAAAATGAAAAAATTAAGTGTCCAAATCACAGGTGCTGTAGCTTGCTTAACAGCTGGGCTCCTATGCTGAGTAGCACGTAGTTCTTACGTAAACAGGCAGCATAGCTTGGTTCACTGGTGGGCTCCTCTGCTGAGTAGCAGACAGTGCTACAAGGCCCAAAAGGATTTTCTGGACAAGATGCGGTAAAAAATAATTAGAAACACACACGGTGTAGCTCCATGACAGGTGTACTACACCGCTTGCTACCACACACCGCTACTATGCCATGAAACAGTCTATTAACATTCAAAACCATTATTAATGTGAAAATGAAGTTACGCTTTTGGTGAACGAACCGCTCTCGAACGGAACCTCGAACAGCCGAATTTTAAGCAAAGTGTTCGAGTTCGACGAACGGCTCGAACACCGCCCAAAACAGCTGGAATTTTAACTTGGCAAACAGGTTGACTCAAACACCGCTCATCTCTAATCAGGAGGCAGACTCAGACGTTCTCAGGCCCAGTATGGATTCGACAAGATTGTAGAAAGTTGAGAAAGGGTACAGTATCACCCGATAACAGGTATATATGTAGCATAGTTTACACATGAAAAACCTATGTCTATATATCAGGAGGCAGACTCAGAGGGTCTCAGGCCCAGTATGGATTTGTCGTTATTGTACAAAGTTGAGAAAGGGTACAGTATCACCGGATAACAGGTTTATATAGCATAGTTTAAACATTAAAAACCTATGTCTATATATCAGGAGGCAGACTCAGATGGTCTCAGGCCCAGTATGGATTCGACGTGATTGTAGAAAGTTGAGAAAGGGTACAGTATCACTGGATAGCAGGTATATATAGCATAGTTTAAACATTAAAAATCTGCGTGTATATTTCCGGAGTCCGACAAAGACACTCACAGCCTCAGTATGGATTAGACAAGAATCTAAAAAGTAGAGAAAGGGTTATGTATTCGAAGCGTACACCAGTATACACTGTTGGGGTATTTTTCATTCTTCATATATATTTCAGTCTCAGTAAGACAGTCCAGACTCTCTGCAAGAGGAAACGAGATGGATACAAGTACAGACGGAAAGTCGACTGACTGCAGAAATTTTAGAATTACTAATCACGGTAAAAACTCCCGGGAGAATTCTCAGAGGTGATGCTGACCCTGAATTACTTTGTCTGTGGAGACAGCGAAAACAGATCTTGTGAAGAAAGGTTTGCTGTATCGCAGTACCGTGGAACCCATCACCGTTATTCATCTTCATCAAATTTGATCACAGGGACAGATGTAGACATTGTCCTCACTGCCTATCATGATCTGTCAGGTAACTTTGGAGTGCAAAAGACACAAGCCACAGGCCGTAGGCGATTCTATTGGATTGGCATGAGAGGACACATTTAAAAATGTGGGCAGGAATGTCACATGTCTGTGAGTCGGAAAACCGTGAAAGCTGATGATAAACCACCACTGCATCTCATTGTGAGTCGACGTCCATAACAAATGGAAGCCATTGATCATCTGAAGATAGAGCCCAGCAGGACAGGGCATAGCTGCGTCTTACCCATCATCTATCATTTCACCAAATTTGCATTGGCAGTCCCAGTGAAGTATTTAACAGGCCCGACTACACAGTGGTGGAGCAGGGAGAGGTAAGTATTGCAAGTGCTGGTGCCCTGAACAAGCAGGGGGGGCCCACTCGTGGGCGGTGGTACTGGAACAGGGCCCCTCATAGTACGCCAATGTGTCTGACGGCGGGTGTGCACCCCCACTGTCAGAGACACTTGATTCTACTATGAGGGACCTTGTGCCATTGCCATTGCCAAAGAGTGTGCCCACCCACCTGTCCAGGGCAACGGCACTCGCACGGGTGCGTGCGCCAGGTGGTGACCCCGGCCCTGTGGGGGGAGGCAGCCCAGTTAGGGAGGTGGAAAAAATGTCATATGTTGATGTTGGACATTTATCAGCTGCAAATGGAGTAATTAGAGAAGTCCGCTGAAGAGGAGGACAAAAGCAGGCCATTTTTCTGGCAACCTACGTGTCAGCAAGGGAGGGTGGGACAAAATCCTTTCAAACCCATGCATGGTTCATTTTAATGAAGGTTAGATCATCAACATTTTGGGTCGACAGACGGGTCCCTTTTTCTGTCAGGATTGATCCAGCAGCACTGAAGACTCGTTCAGATAACACACTAACAGCAGGGCAAGCGAGCTCCTGTAAGGCATATTGTGCCAATTCAGGCCAGGTGTCAAGTTTACTGGCCCAATAGTCAAAGGGGAATGACTGGTGAGGGAGAACATCGATATGGGAGGAGAAGTAGTTTGTTACCATACTTGACAACTGCTGTCTCCTGTCACTTTCGATCGATGCAGTATTACCAGCCGTGTGAGCGGTACTTGAAAAATCAGTCCATAACATGGTCATGAAACCCCTGTGTCCAACGCCACTTCGGCTGTGTGCACCACGAACACCTCTTCCATGTTGCCCTCTACGACTCGTTGTGTGCTGGGAATGCCTCAAACAAACAGTTTACCAGAGTTGCTTGTTTGTTAGCCAATATTAGCTCTAGGTTCTCCTGTGGCATGATGTTTTGGAATTTGCCTTTATAGCGTGGATCCAGGATGCTGGCCAACCAGTAGTCGTCATCGTTCATCATTTTGGCAATGTGGGTGTCCCTTTTTAGGATCTGCAAGGCATAATCAAACATGTGGGCCAATGTTCCAGGTGTCAATGATGCACTGCGAGTGTTGGGTGGAGGAGCACTTTCTGGCAAGTCAACATCCCTCCTGTCACACACAAACCCTGTACCTGACCATGCCACGCCAACATTTTTTCTTGCCCCCTGAGAAGCATCCTCCTCCCCAAAATAATCATCACCATCATCCTCCTCCTCTTCCTCTTCTTCCTCCACCTCATCCACGAGACTTCCCTGAGCAGACAATGCCTGAATGTCATCAAGGCTTCCCTCCTCCTCGGCTGCAGACGCCTGCTCCTTAATGTGCGTCAAAGTTTGCATGAGCAGACGCATAAGTGGCATGCTCATGCTTATGATGGCGTCGTCTGCGCTTACCAGCCTTGTGCATTCCTCAAAATACTGAAGGACTTTACATAGGTCTTTCAGCTTCGACCACTGCACACCAGACAACTCCATGTCTGCCTGCAAACTGCCTGCCCGTGTATCCTCCCACAAATGAATTACAGCCTGCCTCTGTTCGCACAGCCTCTGAACCATGTGCAGGGTGGAGTTCCACCTTGTTGCAACGTCGATAATTAGGCGGTGCTTGGGAAGGTGGAGCAATCGCTGCAACTTCTGCATACGACTAGAGTGTTTGGGCGACCGGTGGATGTGCGAACACAGTCTTCGCACCTTATGGAGCAGGGGTGTTAACTCCAGATAATTATTGAGGAAGCACTGCACCACCAGGTTCAAGGTGTGAGCCAGGCAAGGTATGTGTCTGAGTTTTGAAAGGGCTATGGCTGCCACAAAATTCCGGCCGTTATCACTAACTACCTTGCCTGCCTCAAGATGTAGACTGCCCAGCCATGACTCAGTTTGTCGCTGCAAGTAGTCGGCCAGTACCTCTGCGGTGTGTCTGTTGTCGCCCAAACACATCATCTTCCACACAGCCTACTGACGCTTACCACTAGCTGTTCGATAGTGGGACAACTCGTGTGCAACACTGGCAGCTGCGGATGGAGTGCTCATGTGACTGTGCTCTGTGGACGAGCTTTCCCTTCTGGAGGAGGAGGAGGATCGAACGCCTACAGCCAACTGTTTCCTATACCGTGGGCTAGGCAGCACTGTCCCACCGCCGCAGTCCTCTGTGGACCCTGCATCCACCACATTAAACCAGTGCTCAGTGATGGACATGTAACGGCCCTGGCCATGCCTACTGGACCATGCATCTGTTGTGAGGTACACCTTTCCACTCACTGATTGCTTGAGTGCATGGACAATGTGGTCTTTCACATGCACGTGGAGGGCTGGGATGGCTTTTTGCAAAAAGAAGTGCCGACTGGGTAGGTCATAGCGTGGTACTGCGTAGGCCATGAGCTCGCGGAAAGCTTTGATTTCAACCAACCGGTAGGGCATCATCTCTAACGAGATTAGTTTGGCAATGTGGCCGTTCAAAGCCAGTGTACGTGGATGAGAGGATGAGTACTTTCTTGTCCTGCTCAGTGTCTCTGGTAGGGTGAGCTGGACTTGAGAGCTGCATATCGTGGAACTAGCGGTGGACATGGCGGACTGAGAGAGGGTTGGTGATGGTATTGGTGGTGTTGCTGATGGCCTAGATTCAGTCTTTCGTAGCAATAACATTGTGATTCCTTGACTGCTTTGCCTGTTGTGAACTCATTTTCTGGTCTACCAGTTGTGAGTTCTCCTTCCGGGCTCCCTCTGGTGGTAACAGGAGGTAGTGAGGTTGATTTAATTAGTAGAGATCTGCCACCTGATGATGAGGATAACAATTGGATCTCTGGAATCTCAGACTGGATTGAAGACAGCTGACGCCCTATTCTGGTGCTGGTGATTCCTTCTGGCTTTTCAGGTCTTGGTTTTCAGCTCTGTTCCAGTTGTGGCTGCTGCTAGTTGTGTGGCTAAGATCAGGGGTCTGCAATCTGCATAGTTACCAACCTCTCTGGTTTTCTGTGACTTAGCTTGTTTAGTTTTCCTCCTCGGTTACCTATTCATAACAGAATCACCAGCCATACCGCAGATTCTAGGGTACTCAAAAGCAGGAAAAGATTGTTTAAAAAAAAAAAGTGTCAGAATTTTTTTTTTTTATGTATTTTTTCCTCTTTTTCTCTGGGGCCATAGGAGGATTTTTTTTTCCTAATGGAGAGATTTAGCAATTGTCTGATCATGTGGAGCAGCTCGCTGCTGAAGTGCAGAGAATTTCCACCTACATCATTCAGTCACATGCTGAAGAACCTAAGATCCCTACTCCTGATGTGATTTCTGGGGATCGGTCTAAATTTTTGAATTTTAAGAATAATTGTAAATTATTTCTTGCCTTGAAGCCTAACCATCGGGGAGCTCTGCACAGCAGGTTAAAATTGTCATCTCCTTGCTGCGCGGCGATCCCCAGGATTGGGCTTTTTCTCTGACACCTGAAAATCCTATTCTGACTAATGTGGATACATTTTTTCAAGCCTTGGGGTTGTTGTATGATGAACCTAATGCTGTTGATCAAGCTGAGAGAACCCTGTTGGCATTAAACCAGGGTCAGGATTCTGCAGAGTTATACTGTCAAAAATTCCAAAAGTGGGCGGTCCTTACTACATAGAATGATTGTGCTTTGGCAACTCCCTTTCGCAAGGGTTTATCAGAAACCGTAAAAGATGTTATGGTGGGATTTCCTGTTCCCCCTGGTCTGGATGATTCTATGTCATTAGCCATTCAAGTTGATCGGCGTTTACGTGAACGCAAAACTACACGGGAGGCGCTGCCACCTTTTGAACAAACGTCTGAACCTATGCAATGTGATGGGGTTTTGTCTAGGACGCAACGTCAGGAGTTTAGAAGGCGAAATAAGCTGTGTTTTTTCTGTGGAGACGCCTCTCATACTATTTCTGTCTGCCCTAAATGAGAGAAACATTTTGCACACACATTTGCTGTGGGCAGTGTACAACCTAAGTTCCTTTTGGCAATTAATCTGATCTACTCCTTATCCACGTTTTCCACTAAGGCTTTTGTGGATTCAGGAGCAGCTTTGAATCTGATGGATTTGGACTTTGCTAAACGTTGTGGTTTTTCCATGATGCCTCTGTGGATGCCCATTTCTTTGAAGGGTATTAATGCTACTCCTTGGACGGAGAATAAACCTCAGTTTTGGACCCAGGTGATAATGCGAGTTGCCCCAGACCACCAAGAAAATTGTAAATTTTTGGTGCTGCATAATTTGCATGATACTATTGTTCTGGGTTTTCCCTGGTTGCAAACTCATAATCCAGTTTTGGATTGGAAATCTGGGTCTGTGGTGAGTTGGGGTTGTCAGTGTGTTCTTAGGGACGCTCCTGTTTTCTCCACCTCTCCTCAGTCTCATGATATTCCTGATTATCTGGCCGATTTTTCTGATGTATTTAGTGAGAGTAAGTCTGCATCTTTGCCTCCTCATAGGAGTTATGACTGTGCAATTGAGTTGATGCCTGGGTGTATATTTCCCAAGGGTCGGCTTTTCAACTTATCAGTACCCGAACATGATGCTATGCGATCCTATATTAAGGAGTCATTGGAGAAGGGTCATATTAGACCATCCTCATCACCTTTAGGTGCTGGGTTTTTTTTTGTGGCCAAGAAAGATGGTTCATTAAGACCGTGTATTGATTATCATTCCATTAACAAGATGACGGTTAAATATCAGTACCCGTTGCCTCTGATGTCTGATTTATTCTCCAGAGTTAAGAGTGCCTGCTGGTTTACTAAGCTTGACCTCAGGGGGAGCGTATAATCTTATTCGCATCAAGCACGGGGATGAATGGAAGACGGCGTTTAATACTTCGGAGGGACATTTTGAGTACCTGGTGATGCCTTTTGGGCTCACTAATGCATCTTCTGTCTTCCAGTCCTTTATGAATGATATTTTCCGAGACTTTGTGGATAAGTTTTTGATCATCTATCTGGATGATATTTTGATCTTTTCTAGTGATTGGGATTCTCATGTGGAACATGTCTGGACTGTGTTCCGGATTTTGAGGGAGAATTCCTTGTTTGTTAAGGGATCGAAATGCCTCTTTGGTGTACAGAGGATTTCATTTTTGGGATTTATCTTGTCTCCGTCGACTATTGAAATGGACCTGGCCAAGGTACAGGCCATTTATGATTGGGTTCAGCCTACTTCTTTGAAGGCTCTTCAGAAGTTTTTGGGTTTTGCTAATTTCTATTGTAAATTTATAGGTAATTTTTCTGGTATTGTCAAACCACTGACTGATCTGACCAAGAAGGGCGCTGATGTGCTGAATTGGTCTCCTGAGGTTGTCTCAGCTTTCAGGAGCTTAAGCGGAGATTTACTTCAGCTCCAGTTTAACGGCAACCTGATGTCTCACTTCCATTTCAGGTGGAGGTAGATGGTTCTGAGATTGGTGCAGGAGCTGTTTTGTCCCAAAAAGACCCTGTGACTTCTAAGATGAATCCCTGTGCCTTCTTTTCTTGAAAGTTCTCCCCATCTGAACGCAACTATGACGTGGGGAATCGGGAATTGTTGGCCAAGAAATGGGCATTTGAGGAGTGGAGACATTGGTTGGAGGGAGCTAGACATCAAGTTGTGGTCCTCACCGATCACAAGAATTTGATTTATCTGGAGTCGGCCAAACGCTTGAATCCTAGACAGGCTAGATTGGCCTTGTTTTCCACGCGTTTTAATTTTGTGGACTCTTTTCTTCCAGGCACTAAGTATGTTAAGGCAGACGCCCTTTCTAGGAGTTTCTTTGCTGATCCTCTTAATGTGACCGAGCCTACTACCATCCTAGGTGAGGGGATAGTTCTTTCTGCCATTTCGCCCGATTTGATACGCGCCCTGGAGGAATTTCAGGAGGATAAACCTGAGCGTTGTCCTATGGGAAAATTGTATGTTCCTGACCAGTGGAGAAAGAGAGTGATGTCTGAAGTCCATTGCTCCACATTGGCTGGTCATCCAGGTATTTTTGGTACCAGAGATTTGGTGAGTCGGTCTTTTTGGTGGCCTGCCTTATCTCGTGATGTCAGGAATTTTGTACAGTCCTGTGGGGCTTGTTCTCGGTCTAAACCCTGTTCTCGTTCTAGTGGGTTGCTGATGCCCTTGCCGGTGCCCATGAGGCCATGGACCCATATCTCAATGGATTTTATTTCTGATCTTCCTGTCTCTCAGAGAATGACTGTTATCTGGGTGATTTGTGATAGATTTTCGAAGATGGTCCATCTTGTACCACTCCCAAAGGCGCCATCTTCCGCTGAGTTGGTGCCCTTGTTTTTACAACAGGTGGTTCGGTTACATGGGATACCTGAGAACATTGTGTCGGACAGAGGAGTCCAGTTTGTTTCCAGATTCTGGAAAGCCTTTTGTTCCAATCTGGGATTTCAGTTGTCCTTCTCCTCCGCGTTTCATCCCCAGACCAATGGGCAGACTGAGAGAGCAAACCAGACCTTGGAGTCTTATTTAAGATGTTTTATATCTGCTGATCAGGATGATTGGGTCTCATTTTTGCCCTTGGCCGAATTCGCGCTGAACAATAGAGCTAGTTCTGCCACTTTGATGTCACCTTTTTTCTGTAATTTTGGGTTTCATCCTCGATTCTCTTCAGGGCAAGTGGAATCTTCGTCCTGCCCAGGTGTGGACACTGTGGTTGAGAGAATTCAGCAGATATGGGACCAAGTGGTGGATAAGTTGTCACTCTCTCAGGAAAAGGCCCAGCGATTTTCCAACCGGCATAGGACCAATGGTCCCCGGTTTAAAGTGGGTGATATGGTTTGGTTGTCGTCTAAGAATATTCCTATGAAGGTTGCATCTCCAAAATTTAAGCCAAGATTTATTGGACCTTAAAAGATTTTGGAGATTCTTAATCCTGTTTCTTTTCGATTGGCTCTTCCAGTTACGTTCAAGGTCCATAACGTATTTCACAAATCACTGTTGAAGAGGTTTGTTGAGCCAGAAGTTCCTGTGGCAGCACCTCCTGACCCTGTATTGGTTAAAGGCAATGTGGAATATGAGGTAGAGAAAATATTGGATTCTCGTTTGGTTAGACGGGGACTCCAGTATTTGGTCAAATGGAAGGGTTATGGCCAGGAGGATAATTCTTGGGTCTCTGCCTCTGATATTCATGCCAATAGATTGGTTTGTGCTTTTCACCGGGCCCATCCTGATCGGACTGGTGGTGTGGATAAGGGTTCGGTGACCCCTCCTCAAAGGGGGGTACTGCTGTGAACTCATTTTCTGGTCTACCAGTTGTGAGTTCTCCTTCCGGTCTCCCTCTGGTGGTAACAGGAGGTAGTGAGGTTGATTTAATTAGTAGAGATCTGCCACCTGATGATGAGGATAACGATTGGATCTCTGGAATCTCAGATTGGATTGAAGACAGCCGACGCCCTATTCTGGTGCTGGTGATTCCTTCTGGCTTTTCAGGTCTTGGTTTTCAGCTCTGTTCCAGTCATCTCAAGCTAAGTGTTCCTGCTAATGTTCACACTTGATTTTGTTGGTCTATTCAGTTTTTTGTGGGGTCAGCCAGCCCCGGCTGGGGCTGTGCTGAATTTCCACTCTTATTTATCTGTATTTGCCAATTTGCTTTTTGTCCCTTATTAGATTGGCCTCTTTTTTGCTCTGTCTCAGAATATTTCAGAGTGCTGATATAGTGGGAGAAGTCTCGTGACTTCAGGGTTAATTTTGTTATCAGAAGTGTTGGACATTATTTTTGTAGGGTTTTTTGGGCAGATTGCAGACAGTGTCTTTCCTTTCCTGTCCTTTCTAGTTAGTTTGGGCCCCATCGTTTGCTCAGCCTATTTTCCTGCCTGTGTTTGTGTTTTCATCTTGTTTCACCGTGAATACATGTGTGAGGGCTGTCTATTCCTTTGGGGTCTGCTCTGGGGCAGTTAGTTTTCCCCTTTTCTTGCTTTAGGCTTATTTAGTCCTCCAGCTGTGACGAGGCGTCTAGATTCATCGTAGGAACGCTCCACGGCTGCTGCTAGTTGTGTGGTTAGGATCAGGGGTCTGCAATCTGCATAGTTACCAACCTCTCTGGTTTTCTGTGACTTAGCTTGTATAGTTTTCCTCCTCGGTGACCTATTCATAACATTTGCCCTTGCGATGACACCTCGACATTTGCTGCTGGTGGTGTGTTAACCGGTGGGCTTACAGTGGGGGAAGCGATGTAGCGTTGCTGACTACCTTCATTTGGAGCAGGTGCACATGTGGTACGTGAGGTTTGGTAGTCCATCCACGTTTGCAAGTGCATGGTGGTTAAATATCTAAGCATGCAACTGGTATTCAAGTTTCTCAGATTTTTCCCTCGGCTAAAGGTCTTTGCGCACTTCTTACAGATAACTTTTGCCTGATCATTAGGATTTTGTTCAAAAAAAGTGCCACACTGCACTCTTCCTACTGTGGAAGACATTTTGAGACCTTGCACGCTGTGCTAATTTGACCGTCTGGCCAAGCTGTCCTGCAACACTTTTGGTTTTTGTAACACGTTTTTGGACTGCTACGGTCATGCCAGATAACAGCTGTTGCGATGTCGTTGCCTGCTGCGGATCCTCCTCCTCCTCTTCTGAGCTATTGGCAGCAGCACCCTCTTCCCCCATTGGATACCGATCTGGGTCAACAACTGGGTCATCCATCACCTCCTCTTCAATTTCAAGTGCACCTTCCTCTGTGTCACCATGTAAGGTGGTATAGTATTTGGGAAGGGGCACCTGAGTTTCATCAGGGTCTGATTCTGCCTCAGTACACTGCGAGGACAATGTAGTGCTCTAAGTGAATGTACCAGCAGAAAAATCTAGCAGTGGCTGTGCATCAGTGCACTCCATGTCAGATTCATCTTGGACTGGGAAATTCACGATTTGACTTGCTAACCCAGGCATGGTATGTGAAAAGAGCTCCATGGAGTAATCGGTAGTGTGGCCTGCCACATCCTTCACTTTTGGTAGGGGTGAAGGACACAAGGAAAGGTGTTGCTCCTGACCAGGAGCCTCCACTGACGACTCAGTGCTTTTATTTTTTGAAACTTCAGAAGAGGAGGCGAGAGAGGTGGAGGCTGTGTCAGCAATGTAAGCCAAAACTTGTTCCTGAAGCTCCGGCTTTAAAAGTGGTTTACCTACTCCCTGAAAAGAGAGCCTTTGAGGCCTTTTGGAGCCAGACGATGATGCAGGCTCAACACCTCCTGCCTTAGGTGCTATTGTGCTTTTGCCACTACCAACAGATGCAACACCACCACCACCATCGGGACAATCTACTATTGGTGAGAATTTGAATCTCACTATAGATTTGAGGGTGCAGAACTATTGTCTCAGGACTAGTAGAGATTACACCTCAATGTAACAGGCTGAAATTGGATGGTGAATGACAAGGTGGAGGGTGTATGTAGTATTGGTGAGAATTTGAATCTCACTAGAGATTTGAGGACGCTGAACTATTGTCTCAGGCCCAGTAGAGATTACACCTCAATGTAACAGGCTGAAATTGGATGGTGTATGACAAGGTGGAGGATGTATATAGTATTGGTGAGAATTTGAATCTCACTAGTGATTTGAGGAAGCTGAACTATTGTCTCAGGCCCAGTAGAGATTACACCTCAATGTAACAGGCTGAAATCTCACTAGAGATTTGAGGACGCTGACAATGATGCTCTCAGTCCAAGTATGGACACAGGCAGCCTAATAAGCAGGACTGCTGCACACACAAAAGGGTGGAAAAATGAAAGCTTGGTAACTGTGCAGAAAAGAGGAAGAAAAGTATTTGCTTTTAAATAAGCAGTTTGCACAGCAGTGTGCAAACAGCAATGCAGCTATCAGGGAGCCTTATAAGGCAGCGTAATAACCAACAGAGCTGATGCACAAAAATAGAGCCTCCCCTGTCACTGCACACAAAGTGTTGTGTTGTAAGTGGAAGTCGCTAACAGCAGAAGCAGTTTTTTGGTTCTTCTTCCCTGCCTAACGCTCTCCCTTATTTTGAATCAGCAGCTGCAACCTCTCCCTAATGCTAAGATCGGCAGAAGTAAGATGGTGGTCAGTGTGCACGCCCTTTTATAGCCCCTGTGACGCCACACAAAGCCAGCCAATCACTTGCATGCCCTTCTCAAAGATGGTGGTGACCGATGCCTATGTCATCGCGTTGCCCACAGTGTGCGTCCTCCATCATTGGCTGAAAAAGGGCGCTGGAAGTATCTTTTGAAACGCGACTTTGGCGCTCTGGTCATCGACCTCGTGGCCGACCTCACGCTATGGTCGGGTTTCGTTTCATGAAACCCGACTTCAGCGAAAGTCGACGACTTTTGAATATGACCGACCCGTTTCGCTCAACTCTACTAGTCGGTCCCTTCACAATTCTGTTCACAACCCGGACAATTACAGCTCCTTCAAGCTGGAGTTGCTGGTGGTGTAGGCTATGACAGAGAGATTTGCAGAATACCTGTCCGGCTTGGAGGTGCTAGTACGTACCGATAATAACCTGTTGGCACACCTGGAAAACGCCAAGTTAGGTGCCTTGAAACAATGTTGGGTAGCCTGGATGGCAAAGTTCCGGTACCGAATAACCTACAGGAGGGGGGCAGAGAATACGCATGCTGACGCTCTGCCTAGAGGAAGACATGCACCACCAGGGAAGAGTAGAGATGAATTGCTAGAAGGAGAAAAAGTTCCTCAATTTTGAAGGACCGCTGGGACGGTGGCGGCCACGCTGGATCAAATACAGACCCTCCGTCATAAAGGAGTATTTGGAAGATCTTGAGATGATTGGGTTCGATTGCAGCAGGAGGACCGTGAATTCGCTCTGTTCAGACACTGGGTATCAGTGGAGAAGCTGCCTAGTTCAGAGCAGTGGATTGCTCTGACTCCAGAAGCATTGAAGATCCTCCGACAGTGTGAGCACCTGCAGATGAGAAACGTTCAACTTCAAGGAGAATTGGGGGCTTTCTTGCAGGTGGTGATACCGAAGACAGTATTGCCTACCCTAGCCACTGAAGCTCATGAGAAAGGGGCTCACTTTGGCCTTGAAAAAACGTTTCAGTGGCTCCAATGGTTCGTTTACCACCCATGGCTGAGAGCAATGGTCGAGGAAGCTTGTAGACTCTGTCGGGCCTGTGAGTTAGCCAAGTCCCCAGAACAAAGAGCTCCTGTGCGGACGATAGTAACCTCTGCTCCCCTGGAACTATTGACCATCGACTATTTACCAATCGGGTCAGCTCAAGGGTATGACCACTGCCTAGTGATGGTAGACCATTTCACAAAATTTGCGGTGGTGACGCCCACCTGAGATCAGACGGCTGAGACTGCTGCGTATGCTATCTGTAAACTCTTGATTCAGGTGTATGGATGTCCACAATGGATCCATTCGGATCAAGGAGCATGTTTCTTAGGCAAAGTGATGGATGAGTTGCAGCGGATCTACCAATACCAATACCACTCCATATCATCCTCAGGGAAACGGGGCCTGTGAACGATTTAACCGTACCCTGATCCAGATGCTAAGAACTCTTGAAGATGACAGAAAGGCTAGGTGGCCAGAATGCGTCACTGAACTTGTGTGGATCTACAACAATCGGGTCCATCAAACCACCGGTCACACGCCTTACTCCTTGTTGTTTGGCCAAACAGGGAAAAAAGTAATGGAGCTGGAACTGGATCTAGGGAAGGACTACCCACGGACGGGGGTGTCTACCTGGGTCCGAAAACATCGTCACTATCTACAGACTGATGACTCAGTATGGCGTGACCTTCTCACCCCAACGCGCGTTTCGCACTGGCTTCTTCTGGGGGCGTAAGAAGCTAGTGCAAAATGCGAGTTGGGGTGGAGGAGGTCACTCCACCCTGGATCACCAATGCCCTGTCACATGAGGTAATATATTTTTGGGCTTTTCTCTTGTTGGTAAATTCCTGCTAATTAAAGCGCTTTTATGAGGACTGATACTCTGCATTATCTAGATATAGCCTTGCGGGTTTTTGGCTAACATTGAGACACCGTGAGTATAGGTATATGTGGGATTTCAATATATGAGATTTTTGCATCTATGGACACCTGTTATTTATTTTCATGATATCCTGCATTAAGAGATTGTCTCTTCTCATACTTCATATTTTGTGTCGCCCTATTTATTTTATTATTTTTTAGGGCAAATAATTGAAGTTTTGGTGACTTTGAATATATTGTGTGGTGGTTTATTGCCTCCTTCTGGGCATTTCTGTTATTTGACGTTTTAAAATTTATTAATAAAATCAATTGTTTTAATGCTACTCGATCTCTTTTCTTCGGCTACCATGAGATATTAGTCCGAATTTGTTGTTGAGTTTATGCTTCAAAGTGCCAGTTTTGGATTTCGTATTGGGACAAAATTTGATTTAAATACACTTACAATGGGAATGGTGAGTCACTAAACTACATTCATAAAATGGCTTACAAAATAATAAATTCAACATATTCTGTCATGGAACACTCTAAATGGGTACATTTTAGCATTATTCTTATGAGGCATCCAACCACTGATAAATAATCCAAGAAAGAAAGACTAATTCGGAAAGTACAAAAGAGTAGCTAATCTTTGTTCATGTTTTTTCATATCTAACAGGTACTGAGACCCCCAGTGATCACTGAGTAGACCCCCAAGTGGAGTACAGCAGAGTATTGATTCAAAAGAAAGCATAGACTTCAAAGAAAGCATAGACTTTACAGCCTCAGGGGTCTATTGAGAGTGGGTGGAGTATGGACCCAAAATAAAGCATAGGCTTCATGGCCTCAGGGGTCTATTGAGAGTGGGCGAAGTATGGACCCAAAAGAAAACATAGCCTTCACAGCCTCAGGGGTCTATTGAGAGTAGGGGGAGTATGAACCCAAAAGAAAGCATAGGTTTTACAGCCTCAGGGGTCTATTGAGAGTAGGGTGGAGCATGAACCCAAAAGAAACCATAGGCTTCATATCCTCAGTGGTCTATTGAGAGTAGGGTGGAGTATGCACCCACAAGAAAGCATAAGCTTCATAGCCTCAGGGGTCTATTGAGACTAGAGTGGAGTATGGACCCAAAAGAAAGCATAGGCTTCATAGCCTCAGGGGTCTATTGAGACTAGAGTGGAGTATGGACCCAAAAGAAAGCATAGGCTTCATAGCCTCAGTGGTCTATTGAGAGTAGAGTGGAGTATGGACCCAAAATAAAGCATAGGCTTCACAGCCTTGGGGGACTACTGAGTGTGGGGTGGAGTATGGACCCAAAAGAAAACATAGCTTCATAGTCTATTTTTTCTATTGAATCCACACCCCACCCTATTACGCTCCATTGTTAATTGAACAATGAGTCTATAAATCCTATGCTTTCTAATGAATTCATGCTCCCTTAGCTCTGCTCTCAAAAGGTCCAACAAGAATGCAGCAGAAAAGATAGAAACACACAGCCCCTGCCTTAGGTTTGGGTCGCACTGTGTTATGACAGTCCGTTAAAAGGACTGCGCTACGCAGTCTGTTAACACTGACATAGACCCCCATTATGTGGCGCATCGCAATGCATGCCGTAAAGCGGCACGCGTTTGCAACGTGCCGTCATTCACTGACAGAGCCTCGGACGCGAGCTGTAGTGTCTGAGGCTCCGTCACCACATATTGCGTTATGCTATAGCGTTAACGCAGCCCGTCAACGCTATGCGTTGAACGGGCTGTGTTAACACTATGTGAACCTGGCCTTAGTGCACTCAGAAATTGGAATATAGATTAAATAGAAAGCAAAGGCTTCATAGGATGGCTTGTTTCACCTGCATGGAGAGCTCCTTTGACCGCATGTTTTCTTCACAGCAAAACCTTCCAAATGCAAGCACAACACCTCAAATCAACTCCGGGCTTTTTATCTGCTTTATTGCGAATGACATAATGAAGGCATTGCCCACACCTGTCCATGAAATAGCCTTGGAGTCAATTGTCCAATTACTTATGGTCCCATTAAAAACTGGGTGGCACATGTTAAGGAGCTGAAACTCCTAAACCCTTCATCCAATTTAAATGTGGATACCCTCAAATGAAAGCTGAAAGTCTGAACTTCAACTGCATCTGAATTGTTTTGTTTAAAATTCATTGTGGTAACGTCTAGAACCAAAATTAGAAAAATGTTGTCTCTGTCCAACTATATATGGTCCTAACTGTACGTCCATCATGTTCAACCTTTCTCCACCAATTGTATATTTCCTCACTAAATTAATTATAACCCACAATGTTTTGTGTTCAGCAAAAATCGTCCAGCCCTTTTTTAAAAGCTGTAATAGTGTCTGCCATTACTACAACTTGTGGTTGGGCATTCTACATTCTGACTGCTCTAACTGTAAAGAACCCTTTCCTATTTAGCTGGCAAAATCACATTTCTTCCACCCTGAATGAGTGCATGACATCGTAATAAGATCATTTACAAAAAATGAGGGTACGATAACAAGTGGGTTTGAAAACTACATTCACATCCAGTGTAATGATCTGCAGATGTGCCTTGCATAATCTGCACCAGAAATCTGCAACAATTCCAAAGTGTCTGAACATGGCTTTAAAAAAGTTGTTCACGCCAAAAATTTGTACATTTTTTTACGTTTTTCACACATTATAAAACATGGACAAGAATTGAAAAATAAATTATGCTCACCTCACAATTCACCCATCCATTGTCATCCTGTGCAGTTTGAATCTCCCGACAGTCTTTCTTTCCTTTACAGACATTATCATCACTATCCCCATTGGGACTCACAATCTAGATTCCCTATTAGTATGTCTTTGGAGTGTGGGAGGAAACCGGAGAACCTAGAGAAAACCCACACAAACACGGGGAGAACATAGAAACTTGGAGTTGTTGTCTTTGGTGGGATTTGAACCCAGGACCCCAGCGCTGCAAAGCAACAGTGCTAACCAATGCAGCCAAGCTCTGTTTTTCATTGTAGTGAGCAGTTTTTGAAAAAGGAATAAAAAACAACAATAGGTCAATGTGATAAGCTAATGGACATAGCCAGAGCCAACATATAGACACACAGATTCCTGTTGAATGCACCAAAAAAGAGGTCCATTTGTACAAAGTGCTTTGCATGCTCTCATTAATTCAAGCAATTGGTACTTAATTTCTTGCTGTGTTTTTTCCTCAGTGCCTGATGGTGACATAGTAAAACCTTCCTTTAGGGACTTATTTCTTTACAAAAATGCAACTGTTTCCTGTAGAACTAATATGGTACATGCTGAAATTCAGTGGATAGAGAATGGGATGTCAAAAAGAAAAAATGGACAAATCATATTTCGCAACACAACATGGGTCCAAAGCACAACGACCATCAGCCTGGCACACTGGAAGAATATCTCATCTCTTTCCTGCAAACTAAATCCACCCCAGGAGCATCTCCAGGAAAAGATGACCATTATCAGGACAAAAAGTAAGTTCACCATATCAATTACCAGCTTGTTTACACTCAAATTTTCTTACATTCAACTTGACTAATTATATTGAGTAGTCACTGTAAGTTGAACATTTTATTTATGAACTGCTTGTAAATTTGCAATCATTACATGGTTCGATATATTGTAAGATCTATAAAACTTTGTGTGTTTTTTTCAGATTATATATAATACATTCAATAATATTAATATATATTACATTTTCCAAAAATTAGATGAGATGAAGGTTCCAGTTATACATCTGCTGCCTCCAGGCCAAGAAACAATGATGGATGACCTTTTGATGTTGATCTGTTTGGTGATGGACTTTTATCCAGAAGATCTCTTCATAACCTGGGAGATCAATGGGTCTTCAACTGGAGAAGAGGTTTCAAACTCCGTCCAAGTCAACTGTAACCACAATACAAAACAGTGTTCAGCCATAAGTCAGCTGAAAATACAAAAGCATGAGTGGCTGAAAGCCACAACTTACTCCTGCCTTGTAGCCCATATCTCTTCTGAAGTATATATCATGAAGAATATTAGTGCTGTACTCAACAAATCAGGTAATTATAGCCCTGTTTTAGTCGGTCATTGAGTAGGAAAAAGGTCATCAGAAGTTTAAAGCTGAACTTATTTTCTTTTCAGTAGAGGCATTAATCACACCGGAACCATCCTTCAATGATCTGCTTTTTTCCAAAAATGCCACCATCAGTTGTAGAACCAGTGTTGGTATCAATGATATAAACTGGTTGCGAAATGACACAGAAATACCAACACTAAGGCAGAAAGACTATGAACTGATGTACAAGGATGTGGAATCAGTACAGGTCACAATACAAATTCCATTGGAAGAATATAAAACAAGCTCAACACAAATCTGCAAGCAAGAATTTTTTAACATCACAAGTAAGTGGCTTTACAAATGTTCGTCAGATGCTGAATCTGAGACTCGATGGCTTGAGCCATTCAACTGTCATGTTGCGTGATCCTGTGGAGTAATATGACCACCTAAAGCCAGAATCATATCCTAGACTAATGTCAGAAGTACAGAACTGTGAAACATATTTGCAAATTGCTTCTACATTTAGATTTATATTGGTTGCTTTATTCGTCCTACTTTTAATAAGTTTTCTACTATTTTTACAGAACCCAATCTAATAAAACAGCCAAAAGTTTCCCTATTTCCCCCTATCAAACAAAGGGTAGAAGAGGATCATCTAACATTGATATGTTTAGTTAATGGATTTTATCCAGAAAATATTTTTGTGACATGGAAGATCAATGACACCACGATCAAGCAGGACTTTCCCCACTCAAAGGATGTTATTTGTGACCATCAGAAACATCTGTGCTCATACATCAGTGAATTACCCATATTAAAAGAACAGTGGCTTGGAGGAATGAGCTATGCATGCCTTGTGGCTCATTCATCATCTAAACATGACATCCGTTCAAACATCAGCAAACCAAATGGTAAACCACTATTAAAATGAGCATCTTAAACTGTGTTAATAATACATGTTAGTCTATAAATCTATGTATAAAAGTAGATCAAGATTTATTCATTAAATTATTGACTAAATTATGGATACCCAATAAATTTTGTAATTTCATGCATTTTTAAGTGTAGTCATTTATTTTCAAAAACGGATAGCATTCAGCTGTTTTCTCTTTACCTCTACAAAAGTTCTATGTACTAATTTATTGTGAAAAAACTGTACGCTTACAGATTTCCTAATGGTTATGTAACGTATTACTCCAATGATGAAGAGAGCCTTATCTCCACCAGAACTTTAAGACTAATGGTACAAAACATAGCATGGTCAGCAGGCAGCTACCATATGATGCGAAACACCTTTGTGGCAAAAAGAGGCTTTTGATGTTGTAAAATTATTTAAGCATCTGGATCACCAGCTTACACTTTACAATAACTATCAGTAAACTGTAATAAAGGAGACTAAACTATATTCTGTATTCTAACTATGCTTGCAGATATCCATACTGTCTATCAAGATGATGGAGGTGAAGAGCTACAGGAGCTCGATGAGAACAACAATGTGTGGTCAACAACATCTACCTTCATTGTCCTGTTCTTGGTAACATTGATATATAGCAGCTTTGTCACATTTGTTAAGGTACATGAAAACATGTTTTAATGAAAGTAGTAAAATTATAACATGTATAAATGTTATAGCTTTTAGATAATTTCCTGGTGTCTTTTTTATTTAATGACTTTATAGCTAATTTTAATCAAATGTGGAGTATCACTTTAAAATGGAAAATCGTTTTTGAGTGAAAGATCTTATGTCCTTATTACAGATCTATGTTGTACTTGTATGAAATATGGCATACCTGAAAGGATTTTTTCTACTACAAGTTTTGTAAGAAACCTAAAGAAAAGTTGTGACATTACATTAGTTCTTAGGTAGAGGGTCTTAAATGTCTTATGAAGGTTCACAATGTGCATATGGCTAAATAATGTTAGCAATTAGCGGTGCTTGGGACTATATTGCAATGATTGACATTATCAGAGGAGTAACAATAATAGGTGCATTGGTTGCAATTGTACCCGGACACTGTTGACTAGGGGGCCCCCAAAATGAAAAGACTACTACTATTAAAGAACTGTGTTAGCTGAGGGCCCCAATGCAAAATCTCACAAACTTCAAGGTACTTCTCTGTACATTAGCTACTGCCACGACAAGGCCAACTATCTAATGTGTATTGAGGCCTCACAACTCTCCCTCTACAGCAGATGTCAGGAGAGAGATGGATTTCAACATAGACAAACGTTTTGTTTTCAGTGAGATGACCTACCACCAACAGCTTTCTCCCCATTCCCCAGACACGACTCAAGCACACTTGGCCAAGCTGAAGAGAGTTGCATGATAAAGCTTGTAAGGGGCGCACTATCAGTGTATTGTATCAACACAAGTATCAATATATACATTATATCTATATCATTATATCAAGCCAAGTAATGTTCATATTTCATTAACATAGGTTAATATACTGTAGGTTGACTCGATTTCTCTATTTGATTGTTAACATTTCCTTAAAGGGACCTGTCATGTCAAAAAATGCTACAAACCTGCAAATATAGTGGTAATCTGCAGGTTAAAAGCATTCTGAAGCAGTGCAGCAGCTGAACTGAAAGCCCAATTGCCTTAAAGGAAATTAACTTTATTCATCCCGGCAGCCTCAGACTTTCAGTCCTAGAGACACAGCATTAGTCACTGCTCAGTAAATAGTGAGTGGCGGCTGTAACCACGCCCCCACATTGACTGACAGCCGGCTCTGCACTGATGCACGGGTTTAGCCAGATGTCAGTCATTGCCTGGATGTGGTTACAGCCAACACTCACTGTTTACTTAGCAGAGATTGAAATCGCAATAAAAGAGGCAAAAATAGTTTGAATATCAGAAAGAGAAATGTTTTTTTATAGCACTCCAAAAAAATGTGTGATCAGGGATCGGACAAAATGGCCCAGTCCTGAGTTAATTTATTGTTCAGCTTTTGTAAACTTATTTTTCTTGTAACGTATTTCATTATATTATTTTTCCCTTTTCTGCACTACCTTATTTTGCTTCCACTTATCTTTAACACCATACTCAAATTGCTGGCTTTTGTGCCTAGATCAAGTTATCTTAGTAGCTGATTTGAACTGCAGGCCTCCATGTCTGAGCATAGGAGAGGGAAGCGGAAAAGATCACCCAGAACTTGGCCACACCAGAACTTCCAATCAGCTACTAAGACAGTATGAATCAGGATAGTAACTTAGAAGGCAGCAAAATAGGGTTGTGAAGAGAAGGAAACAAAAAAGATGATGACGTATATTAATAACTTTAGAAAGACTGACAAATAATGAAATAAAAACTTGTTTATTTTTAAATCAGAATTTCTGTATATATGCAGTGGTGTTTTGGGGGATTGTGAAACCTTCTGAAATTTCAATATTTGTGCATAAATTTGACCTGAAACTTCATCAGAATTTTACAAGTCCTAAAAATAGATAAAAAGAACTAAATCAGTTCAAACGAGTCAAACATATTTGACTATGTCATTTATTTTTTATTGTGGAAAATGATCCAATATCGCATTTCTGTAAGTGGCAAAAATATTTGAACCTTTAGGATTAGCATATAATTTAAAGATTAAAATTAAAATCTGGCAATTGCAATGGAATAAGAGGTAAAATTATGTTTTACAGAAAACTTCACAGCTGATATATGCTGCCCGATCCGTGGACAGCATGTATCAGGTACTGGCTGTATGATCTCAGCCAGGTATGTTTGGCTCTGAAAAAGTGCAGTGTTTCAGAGAAAAAGATACTAGACCACCGGCGGGTGGTCTCACTAGCCTCCAGTGAGGCTCGGTCCCTAACGTCTTTTAAAATCCTGTTTTTCTCTGAAATCCTCAGCGTTTGAGTCAAAAATACTGGACTAATATTATACATCCAGTGTCTAAGGGTATGTTTCCACATAGTGGAAACATTCAGGATTAGCTGCGGATTGAACGTTGTGTCCTGCCGCAGCGTTTAATCCGCAACGGCCAGATGTTCCTGCATAGTGGAGGGGATTTATGAAATCCCATCTCCACTATGCATCTGATTACTCAGGTGACACATCCGCTAAACAGGACATGTGGTGCATCTTTTTTTAGACCGCAGCATGTCTGTTTACCTTGCAGAGAGGCTCAGTCTCCGCAAGGTAAACTGCCTACTCTATGGGTACCCTGCGGCGATTCCGGATGTGTTCTCTGAGCATATCCGGAATCACGGCTCGTACGGAAGGAGGCAGGGCTTTGGGTGGAGCGGGTTTTCCGCTCCGTCCAAAGCGCTGCGTTAACGGTACGTGGAAATGTACCCTA
The DNA here is from genome assembly GCF_039654945.1 of Dendrobates tinctorius. Taxonomy (NCBI): domain Eukaryota; kingdom Metazoa; phylum Chordata; class Amphibia; order Anura; family Dendrobatidae; genus Dendrobates; species Dendrobates tinctorius. The sequence goes on along the minus strand of NW_027361712.1, from coordinate 23,888,057 downwards.
ATACATGCTGCCTGATCCAGCTGTCAGGTTAATTTTAATTTTATCAGCAAATTTTAAAAGAAGACATCAAGACATCTGTCCATGAGCTGAATCTTAATCAGAAGAATGCGGGTATGCAGCAAGACAACACCCAACACACACACACGACATTCTATGAAAGCATGGACAAAGAAGAATAAAGTGATATTATTGGATTAGGCAAGTCAAAGTCCTCACTTTAATCCTATAAAAAGGACCTGAAGTGAGTAGTTCATGGGATAAAGACTATCAACATGACAGAGTTGAAGCTTTTTTGTGGGACTAAATGGGCTAAAATTCTTCCAAGCCTATTTTCAGGAATAATCAACAATTACCAATAATGTTTACATGTAGTTATTGCTGCACAATGGGGTCACACTAGATTCTGAAAGTAAAGGTTTACATACTTTTGCCACTCACAAGCATGTGTTATTGGATCATTTTACTGTTTAAAAATAACATTTTTGACTAACTTGCTTGATTTGAATCTTTATATCTACTTTTAGGACTTACAGTTGTGGCCAAAAGTATTGACACCCCTGCAATTCTGTCAGATAATACTCAGTTTATTCCTGAAAATGATTGAAAACACAAATTCTTTGGTATTATTATCTTCATTTAATTTGTCTTAAATGAAAAAAACACAAAAAGAATTGTCCTAAAGCCAAATTGGATATAATTCCACACCAAACATAAAAAAGAGGGTGGATAAAAGTATTAACACTGTTCGAAAAATCATGTGATGCTTCTCTAATTTGTGTAATTAACAGCACCTGTAACTTACCTGTGGCACCTAACAGGTGTTGGCAATAACTAAATCACACTTACAGCCAGTTGACATGGATTAAAGTTGACTCAACCTTTGTCCTGTGTCCTTGTGTGTACCACATTGAGCATGGAGAAAAGAAAGAAGACCAAAGATCTGTCTGAGGACTTGAGAAACCAAATTGTGAGGAAGCTTGAGCAATCTCAAGGCTACAAGTCCATCTCCAAAGACCTGAATGTTCCTGTGTCTACCGTGCGCAGTGTCATCAAGAAGTTTAAGGCCCATGGCACTGTGGCTAACATCCCTAGATGTGGACGGAAAAGAAAAATTGACAAGAGATTTCAATGCAAGATTGTGCGTATGTTGGATAAAGAACCTCGACTAACATCCAAACAAGTTCAAGCTGCCCTGCAGTCCGAGGGTAGGTACAACAGTGTCAACCCGTACTATCTGTCGGCGTCTGATTGAAAAGGGACTGTATGGTAGGAGACCCAGGAAGACCCCACCTCTTACCCCGAGACATAAAAAAGCCAGGCTGGAGTTTGCCAAAACTTACCTGAAAAAAAATGTTTTGGAAGAATGTTCTCTGGTCAGATGAGACAAAAGTAGAGCTTTTTGGGCAAAGGCATCAACATAGAGATTACAGGAGAAAAAAGAGGCATTCAAAGAAAAGAACACGGTCCCTACAGTCAAACATGGCGGAGGTTCCCTGATGTTTTGGGGTTGCTTTGCTGCCTCTGGCACTGGACTGCTTGACCGTGTGCATGGCTATATGAAGTCTGAAAACTACCAACAAATTTTGCAGCATAATGTAGGGCCCAGTGTGAGAAAGCTGGGTCTCCCTCAGAGGTCATGGGTCTTCCAGCAGGACAATGACCCAAAACACACTTCAAAAAGCACTAGAAAATGGTTTGAGAGAAAGCACTGGAGACTTCTAAGGTGGCCAGCAATGAGTCTAGACCTGAATCCCATAGAACACCTGTGGAGAGATCTAAAAATGGCAGTTTGGAGAAGGCACCCTTCAAATATCAGGGACCTGGAGCAGTTTGCCAAAGAAGAATGGTCTAAAATTCCAGCAGAGCATTGTAAGAAACTCATTGATGGTTACCGGAAGCGGTTGGTCGCAGTTATTTTGGCTAAAGGTTGTGCAACCAAGTATTACGCTGAGGGTGTCAATACTTTTGTCTGGCCCATTTTTGGAGTTTTGTGTGAAATGATCAATGTTTTGCTTTTTGCTTCATTCTCTTTTGTGTTTTTTCATTTAAGACAAATTAAATGAAGATAATAATACCAAAGAATTTGTGTTTGCAATCATTTTCAGGAAGAAACTGAGTATTATCTGACAGAATTGCAGGGGTGTCAATACTTTTGGCCACAACTGTATGTGAAAATTTGATACATTTTTAGGTCAAATTTATGCATAAATATCAAAAATTCTGAAGGGTTCAAAAACTTTCAAGCACTATTATATATGCATTTACAATAAAAAAAATATATACTTTTCATATATATGTACTAAGTAAGTCACAAATAAAGTTGCCCTTTTTCACAGTGACCTAATAACTAAATATTTTTGTTTTAGGTGAAGTAAGAAACAGAAAGAAGAAAACCAGAGTATGCATATCAACCCCCACTCTCAAAGAGACAATTCCCTATGCTATCTATATTGTTATTACAATATTCATTATACAAGCTAAGAATATGTCAATAACACTGTGCATATACCCTGCGTTCAAGTATCAAGCAAAAAGAGAAAAAAAATTGGCACTCCTAGGACCGCATACCTTGAGCTGTGATCAGTGGAGATGTAGTAGCAGCTGGCCGATGCAGTGGCAGAGAGGTGTTCAACCTGAAGAAAGCGTGTTCTGGATGCAGCCGGTAGAAGAAAAGAAGGTGGCACTCTGAAGCACGTTGTTGCCTTCATTACTTTACTGCTGGTATACTAGATAAAATATGGAGCCAGGGAACTGATGGAGCAGGATTCCTGCGGACATCGGTCATTTCGTGACCAATGACGCTTCAACGTACAGTACCTGCACCTGTTAAAGTGTCATTGGACGCGAAACAGTTATGGTCCGCAGGAATCCCACGCCTCGGCTGCATGTTTTATCATGTATACCAGCAATAAAGTAACAAAGGTAATCAACGTGCTTCAGAGTGCAACCTTCTTTTCTTCTACCGTCTATACCCTGCATTCATATTTAGAGAAACTGGAATGCAACAGAAGAAGCAAGGAAGCACTATATTTACGAAGAGCTACAGAAAGATGGCATGATGATATTGCAGAAAATGTCAATCAGATTCATCCTTCTCATCCTCTTGATGACTATGTTAATAGCCATACAACTCACTCCATGCTCTAAAGGGGTATTTTGGGGAGATGAAAATGTGTTGACTTTGGCATAACTTCAAAAACTATTCACTGTGACAGAGATGGAGCTCCTGAGTTCCCCACTGCCTTCTGTGACGCTATGTCACAGATCAGGAGGCATGGATTGCTTCTGTCTCCTAATGTCTCCTCCTGATATACCATTTATTTCCCTGCAGTCACAGATTAGTTAGCGGGCATGGCTTACTTCTTGCTTGTTTTGCAAGTCAGCCTGATGTCATGTGTGCCTGTTTGTACTGCCATGGCTCATTTGTGTTCTGCCTTCCATACACCCCCTGAGATCTATACCTGCTTTGTCATTGCTTGTCTGTGCTTACAGAGTTCTCACTTCACGGGCAGAGTGACACATCAGTACACTTTATTCATGGTCCTGGCTTATTCAGCACTTGCAGCCTTCAAATACTCAGCTTATCTATGACATGTCAAGGAGAGTGGAGGGACATTATGACTGTAACAAGCAAGCTGTAAAGAAGCAGACATAGATTGCATAGTACAAATGAGGCATGACAGTGTAAGGAGGTGGCAGGTCCCCTCAGTTGCACACTCCCCTCCTTCCATGTGACCCCCCGTGCACGCTCATGTACATATGTTATATGTGTTTTATGCCTTGACTGTGCTGTACTTACCTGGTCTTAAATGTATTGTCATGTGTAATTGCTGTCTGGGTATAGTTACGGCAAGTAAATAGCTAAGGTTGTGGGCTGGGCCAGCAGCAGAAAGGCGGGAGAAAGCTGCTGTCCCCAGTCTGAAGATTGGCCATGTTGGCTGGGAGCAGACATACAGTAAGAGACGGGGCATTGCCAGACTCCCGGATCGGAGAGATCTGTTGCCCTGGACTCCAAGGACTCAGAGGAGCTTGAAAGTACATGAGAGGACTCAAGAGGGGTCTCAAAGACTAAAAGAACTAAAGACCGCAACACGGGTCCCAGGACTCTGGAAGGGCCCCCGCTGAAGGAGTTTTAAGCACCCAGATCCCAGCGTGTGGACTACTGTAAATCCTCTGCTGTGGCAGCTGCTGTGGGTACGGCTATGGAGAGTATCAAAGAGAGATCAGGAATCCAGTGTTGTACTCATTTACTTCTATTCCATCCCTGTTTAGTAAAAGTTATTCCCTGTTGGATAACAGTTGCCTTCTAGGACTCTAATTTGCCTGGACTACCATGGACAGAGAGAAAACAAGGTAAACTGTGGGAAAAAGCTGTGATGGTCCTGTCTATTTATGTAAAAGGGGTGAGGGGTGCTCGCTGACTCAGTCGACTCTGACTGTGAACTGTGCCTTTAAATAACTCGGCACTACTACCCCCCTGTTCCCCTTGTTACAACAGTAGAAACAGGCACACATGTAACTTACATAACAAGCAGAATGAAAGACAAACAAACCTAATCTGTGACAGCAGGGAAAGAAATTGTATCAGGTTGCCAGTTTGCATTAGGACCCAGAAGCCATTCATGCCTCCTGATCTCTAACTTACTGTCTAAAGGTACTGTCACACTTAGCGATGTACCAGCGATCCCAACCAGCGATATGACGCAGTCAGGATCGCTGGTGCATCGCTAAGTGGTCGCTAGTGAGCTGCCACACAGGCAGATATCACCAGTGACATCGCTGGGGACGGGGGTCGCTACTTACCTGTTACACTAGGCGATCCTGCGTCCTCCCGCCCGGCTCCACGCTCGTCGCTCGTCTCTCCACAGGAAGTGCCACAGGAAGCTGACGGCGAGAAACAGTCCTGGACGTTCTCGCATGATCAGCGATAACCAGCGGAGGAGTGGGTAGTAGGTAAGTATCAGACACAGCGATATCGCTAGCAATATCGCTATAACGTCACAAGTTATAGCGATATTGCTAGCGATATCGCTTAGTGTGACAGGCCCTTAAGAATGGAGTGTGAGAAAACAGGAGCTTTATCACCATCAATGTGAGTAGTTCTAAAGAGTACCAAAAAGTGCAGGTTAAACACAGCAATTATTTGAATTTATGTCAATGTGAATACACTTATTTCTCCATAATACACATTTAAACAGTGTCATTTACTATTTCTACAAATATTGCTATGTAGTCTTCAGTTTTAGAAATAATTATATTGCTTTGGACTTATGTGTTATGAATTTCTATGTTAATGTGGCTTTTGCTTTTTAATAAAACAATTTCATAATAATTGTTTTTTTATGGATTCAATTACAGTAGTATTGTATTTTTAAGGGTATTACTTTAAATGGGTATTCTTATGTTGTTAAATTGCTTGAACATAAGCAAGTTTGCTATTTACTTGCATTACCTATATGCTGTGATTCTCCTGATATGAGCGCTTTTATCTTACATAGTATACAGCTCATTTCCATGGAGCTTGTGCACTAGTGCCTGAAAGAGAGAGTATAATAGTTATATTCCAGAAGAGGAGTTGACTGCTAACATCCCCATTGATTTCTATACAACAGCTGCTTACCGCCCTCTCAACTCCTGACAAGCTGTGGTTATAAATCTTGCAATGTCATAGCTCTTACTTTCCCCACTCATGTACATGTTCAAATGCATGTTATTTTTATATGCAAATCTAAGAAGAAGGACGGCAGGTACCTGTTCAGTGACGTGTCAGGAACTGTCAGGTCTGTCTCCTCTGTTGTCCGGGGGAATGTCTACAGGACCGGACCAATCATGGTATCCAGAAGCAGGGGGTGTGGCGAAAGGCTGGCAGGGACAGTGCGCACGGAAGTGGTCAGACTTGGGAAGAGACAGCGCACAGCAGGGACAAGTGAGTGCTCAACCCCTCAAGCATCATGGCAGCGCAGGCCCACGCCCAAACATCCCCAGCACTGCCAACCTAGTCCATAGGGAGAGACATATAGCATGCCCATTGGCCATCATGAACCAAGGTGCCAAAGACTCTGGGTCTGCAAGTACCACGCGAGGGCCGTCAAAGAGAGACCGGGTGTGGGACTGTTACCTGCACCTCGACCCCCCAGTGCATATTCGCCGAGCCATGTTGGGGTCAGACAGTGCTGATACTGGTACCCTCTCAGCCACATCATTGAATGGACTAGGGCCTCAGTGGAAGGTAATACTGCCACCAGAAGACGGATCACCTTTACCCTCAAGTCATCATGGGACAAGCATGGCGACAGCCCTTGTTGGCGCTATCGCCTGTTCTGCGATTCCTACGGCCTGATTGATGGCTGACAGGCTAAGATGTTTCAACAAAAACTACCATAGTAATATCCTTTGTAGAGTTGAGCGACTTTGGTCGGATCGGGTTTCATAAAACAAAATTTGTTTCAGATGAAACTGGTCCGACTAGGGCAAAAAAAGTCGGAGCTTCGTCCGAAACCCGACCCCAATGCAAGTCAATGGGGAATAAAAGTCGGCATTGAGTGGATGAATGTCATCTGAAACAAATTTTGTTTCATGAAACCCGATCCGACCAAAGTCGCTCAACTCTAATCCTTTGTTCTTCTCATTTGACTTTGCATAATTTAATGAAGAAAACAAAGTGGTAGAGAACCACAGCCAGCTCACCAACTAGACCTGCAGGTGCACGGAACTCCATCCTGACTTGACGACATGATTCCAACAATGAAATGAGAAAAGTGTTCCAGCGCCTTAAAAATCTTGAAACTTTATTCGTGCAAGTCAAAAAATTCATTCTTGTGTGGTAAAACTCCACAAACAATGTGAATAGGGGGGTACAAGTGACACGTTTTACCCCCCATTTAACTGTTTACCTCCCTGCGTGGAGTAGCCTTGTGTTAAGTAAAATTGTTAACCCTTGCTCTGTCTCCTGTCCTTTGCTGCATCCCGCAACCTGCTCACTCAAATATAGCAATAGTAGTCAAGATTACTTGTCTTAAGCTGAACCTTATAGTTCTAATATTAGTCTTGCTACTCACCAGAACTGTTACTTAAGGAGGAGTGTCCACCCCACCAGAAACCAGGATTTAATGAAATTGCATAGCTGTGAGCTGCTCAAGAGACAACTTGAGAATAACCCTTTCATATATCCTAATGAGTGTTCTTGATCAGTAATATTACTTCATTGTACCCAGATGAAGAACTTTCCTAGACAGGCATGTCGCTGAAAGCCATTGATTATGTGGAACCTACACTAAAAGGCAGAGTTATCTTCCGGGCAGCATTCTCCCCATAGCCTGAAAGAACTCATTTACATCTAATATATAAAGCGCAATGTGTGTGTGTATGTTTGTATGTATGTGTGTATATCCGGGATTGGCATCTGCACCGTCGCAGCTACAGCTATAAAACTTTGCAGTCACACGTCTGGACCCCGAGAGCATCATAGGCTATGTTGTGAGGCGAAATTTTAACCCCGCGAGTTCCAATTCACCAAACAATTTTGCGCCAATCTATATAATGGGGAAAAAGTGAAAGGAAAAGTGTTGGAGGCAAATTGACAGCTGCCAGATGTGAACAAGGGGGACTTAAAGAATGAGAGCAATGAGAGTATATACCGTACAGTTGCTAAGGTCCCCTGACATGGGATACTCACCACACACGGGGATATGAACACACACAAAATGCGCCACACACAAAGACAAGGCATGCAAAACCTTCTATGCCATCCGAAGGAAACTCTACCATCTAAAGCCACCAGTGAGGGTCTGGTTAAAAATCTTCGAATCTATCATCGTCCCAATCCTCCTGTATGGCAGTGAAGTCTGGGGACCACACACCTACCCAGACTGGTCAAGGTGGGATTCAAGCCCAACAGAAATATTCCACCTGGAATTCTGCAAGCACCTTCTCCAAGTCTATCGGAGCACCTCCAACAGTGCCTGCCGGGCCGAGCTGGGTAGATTCCCTCTACACCTAACGGCTCTAAAGAGGGCACTGTCATTCCGGGCTCACCTACGTAGGAGCAATCCAGGCTCCCATCACCATAAAGCCCTGACACATGTAGGTGAAACAGAAAAAACAGGACCCTCGGAACAGCTCACCCAAACCCAACCTGACCGGAACACCAATCACAACAACCTGACAAAAGCCAGAATCAGGAAGATGGTAGACGAAGTGACTGGAAGAACGACATCATCAGCTCACAGAAACTGACCATGTACCGGAGTCTACAGACTGGCCCCATATCTGGAGAAACTCCCAGACCCCAGAGACCGCAAGATCCTGAGCTGGTATAGACTCAGTGCCCACAGTCTGGCCATCGAATCCAGCCGACACAGGCAGAGCTACAAGCCCAGGGAGGAAAGACTGTGCCAACACTGTGACCAGGAGGCCCTGGAGGATGAGACCCACTTCCTGCTACACTGCTCCAAATACTCAGCAGTGAGGGACACTCACTTCAGGAGACTCTCACATCTCTTCCCGGATTTCATCACCATGAACGAGGAAGAGAAAACATATATCCTGCTGGGGGAAGAAGCAAGAGCAGTGGAGATAGCAGCGCAATATGTGAGCGAATGTCATAGACTGTGAGAAAGAGAACTATGATATGCCATGGACTTCTATGGCCCCACCCTGGATATGCCCCATCCCCCTTCCCTATGCCATGGACTTCTATAGCCTCATCCTGGATCTGCCCCATCCACCTTTCCTACAGCCCCTACCCAACATCCCTACAGTCCCTATCCCCATTCCCTTCTGTACACTTGCTTTGGCAAAACTAATGTGTATTTAGTCCTGCCAATAAAGCTTCTTTGAATTTGAACACTACCATGTGCTTCAACACATATACCACCCTCAGCACACATTTCACCACACATACACCAACCTTGCCACATAAAAGTCAAAACACAAAAGTCGCCACTCAAAACTCGCCACGCTGTCCCAGAGCTGTTTAAAAGATGAAAAATGAGCTGCGATTGGTTGCTATCTGTTATAATAATTGTAATAAAGATCTTTTATGTGCGTGTGTATATATATATCTATCTATATACATATGTGTATGTGTGTGAGTAGATATACAGTGGGGAAAAAAAGTATTTAGTCAGTCAGCAATAGTGCAAGTTCCACCACTTAAAAAGATGAGAGGCGTCTGTAATTTACATCATAGGTAGACCTCAACTATGGGAGACAAACTGAGAAAAAAAAAATCCAGAAAATCACATTGTCTGTTTTTTTTTCATTTTATTTGCATATTATGGTGGAAAATAAGTATTTAGTCAGAAACAAGCAATCAAGATTTCTGGCTCTCACAGACCTGTAACTTCTTCTTTAAGAGTCTCCTCTTTCCTCCACTCATTACCTGTAGTAATGGCACCTGTTTAAACTTGTTATCAGTATAAAAAGACACCTGTGCACACCCTCAAACAGTCTGACTCCAAACTCCACTATGGTGAAGACCAAAGAGCTGCCAAAGGACACCAGAAACAAAAAATTGTAGCCCTGCACCAGGCTGGGAAGACTGAATCTGCAATAGCCAACCAGCTTGGAGTGAAGAAATCAACTGTGGGAGCAATAATTAGAAAATGGAAGACATACAAGACCACTGATAATCTCCCTCGATCTGGTGCTCCACGCAAAATCCCACCCCGTGGGGTCAGAATGATCACAAGAACGGTGAGCAAAAATCCCAGAACCACGCGGGGGGACCTAGTGAATGAACTGCAGAGAGCTGGGACCAATGTAACAAGGCCTACCATAAGTAACACACTACGCCACCATGGACTCAGATCCTGCAGTGCCAGACGTGTCCCACTGCTTAAGCCTGTACATGTCCGGGCCCGTCTGAAGTTTGCTAGAGAGCATTTGGATGATCCAGAGGAGTTTTGGGAGAATGTCCTATGGTCTGATGAAACCAAACTGGAACTGTTTGGTAGAAACACAACTTGTCGTGTTTGGAGGAAAAAGAATACTGAGTTGCATCCATCAAACACCATACCTACTGTAAAGCATGGTGGTGGAAACATCATGCTTTGGGGCTGTTTCTCTGCAAAGGGGCCAGGACGACTGATCCGGGTACATGAAAGAATGAATGGGGCCATGTATCGTGAGATTTTGAGTGCAAACCTCCTTCCATCAGCAAGGGCATTGAAGATGAAACGTGGCTGGGTCTTTCAACATGACAATGATCCAAAGCACACCGCCAGGGCAACGAAGGAGTGGCTTCGTAAGAAGCATTTCAAGGTCCTGGAGTGGCCTAGCCAGTCTCCAGATCTCAACCCTATAGAAAACCTTTGGAGGGAGTTGAAAGTCCGTGTTGCCAAGCGAAAAGCCAAAAACATCACTGCTCTAGAGGAGATCTGCATGGAGGAATGGGCCAACATACCAACAACAGTGTGTGGCAACCTTGTGAAGACTTACAGAAAACATTTGACCTCTGTCATTGCCAACAAAGGATATATCACAAAGTATTGAGATAAAATTTTGTTTCTGACCAAATACTTATTTTCCACCATAATATGCAAATAAAATGAAAAAAAAAAAAAACAGACAATGTGATTTTCTGGATTTTTTTTTCTCAGTTTGTCTCCCATAGTTGAGGTCTACCTATGATGTAAATTACAGACGCCTCTCATCTTTTTAAGTGGTGGAACTTGCACTATTGCTGACTGACTAAATACTTTTTTTCCCCACTGTATATACACAGTATATACATGATTGCATAAGCCGTTTATTTTGACTAGACTTTGAAACTCTTTTTAGCTTACGTATTGTGAATATATGGGTGTTACCTTTGGGTGTTACTTTTTGTGAACGTTAGCTGGTTTTCCTTGTCTTGCGTGACTTCTCTGGTAGCGCAGATAAGGATAGCTAACAGCTAAGCAAATTGTATGTGCCATTTCTGCAAACGCAATGTTTCAACACCCTTTCGGCTTTGCTATTTAAACTCTTAACAATAAGTATTGAGTTAGACAGAGGACGGCCCACACCTGGTGTGGCCGTCATTCTCTCTCCATGCCGGCATGTCCAATAAAGAAGCATCTTACTTATTCAGGTCTGGACGATTTCTAATTGGAAGACAAAAATCCCTGACATTTTGGTGCGTTGGCCGGGAATCCAACACCTTTCCCTCACCGGTGAGTACTGTAAACCGTGCACGGGGGAGTCTGGGACTCCTTAAGTAAGTCCTCCGCCTTGACATTAGGCGTCACCAGGGGCATTACCAGTTATCCCGGTCTGAGGGAAAGTGATGGATTTCGTATAGTTTAAGGATCTCTGGGAATCGTCTGTATCTGAATACAGGTAAGAATATTTAATAATTTTCATTATACTCGGTAACCATGCTAATCCAGTATGAATGTTATTCTTGGAATTGAAAGGGAACTGTGATTGTAGACTTTTCCAATTGGGGTTTGTGAGAGGCTCCTGTAAGTTGGAAGTTTACATGCAATTGGAGTTATAATAACTCCTGTAAGTTGCTAAGCTCCATAGTGAATGGGGTTTGTTGTTCTTGTAAAATATTCCAAAGAATAATAGTAATCTTTATTTATTTTTATTTTTGAATGGGATGAATGTGATTTTAGGAATTGAATAGGGAACTGGTAGACTTTTCCAATTGGGGTTTGTGAGAGGCTCCTGTAAGTTGGAGGTTTACATGCAGTTGGAGTTATAATAACTCCTGTAAGTTGCAAAGCTCCATAGATTTGGGGTTTGTTTGTTCTTTTAAGATATTCCGTTGAATAACAATAATCTTTATTTTTTTATTTATTTTTATTTTTGAATGGGTACAAAGCCAGTGTGAGAAGGCTACTGTGGAATAAAAAAACTCTGTGTGCACGTTAAATTGATCTAGATGGGAAAATCGAGGGAGATTCTCGTCGGATTAAGGAATCCGCTGGATTAACCTAAAATAGAACCCAGTATAAGATGAATTTTTGCCGGTATTGTTTGTCTTCTGTACTTTGTTGAATGTTGTTTTCTGTTAAGTGTGCTGTTTTGTCTGTCTTTTAAAATTACATAGAACTAAAACGCTATAAATATATGTTTTATGTTACACATGAGACTCCTTGAATGTTATCTTGAGTGAATGTAAATAAGGGAGTCCAGTAGGCGTGGTCAACAGTCATGTGTGGACTGGAGACAAATCATAGGTTATTATAGTGGTATAAATCACCTAGGTACATGCCACCTGATTCCCATAGAAAATATTCTATGTTGTTTTGTTATGTGTTTTTCTTTTAATAACACAGAGTGACTGAACCCTCCTCGTTTAAAAAGTGGACAAAGTCAGATTAAGATCTTATAATGATCACTGAGGAGAGTCTGCACCTGTGGTGCTCTGAATACCTGATATTAAGAACGGGAACGTCTCTGTATATAAAGAGGCAGTGTCATTAGACTTTATCTCAGCACTTCAGGAATAGGAGTACGAGGGAACTTTAATAATCTCTTGTCTTATATGTCTCTGTGTATGTGTGTATGTCCAGTCCCTAACTGTGGAAGCTGTTGTACATTGTCAAAAGTCCTTGTGAGTATATGTATCTGTCATATCAGTGACCATAGTCCTTGAGGACTTTCACATTTGTCACACTGTGTTGTCACACTCGTCCTTACAGGCCTTCATTGGACGGAGGTGGCAGGATATAGAGATACAAGCTGGTAAATATCTAGGACATAGTGTAATCAGTGAGGATTATTTAGATCCTGGATATTAGTAGCAGTAATTGAATTGTTGCCATTGGTTTTTTTATCTTCTTGTTGACATATGAATTTCACTGATATTTGTCAAACTTCTTATAAGTGGGTAGAAAAATGTACAAAGATATACATCTTTCCTGTATAAGTGGGTAGAAATCCATTGTGCACCAGGGTTTATATTGTGTATAGTCCTTATTTTGCTGTTTGTCTTTTTCTTGTGTTTAAGAATTGTACGTAACATCCTTATGGGACTTTGTCCCATATAGATATATATTTTAAGATCTTGTCTTCATTGTAAGGCAGAATTGCTATTGACCATTTCATCTGAAGGCTGGAAAGTTATTAAGATTGTACCAAGAGGGTATCCCTGGAATGAAACTGGATATGGTCCTTTTTCATCGGGTACCCAGAGATAACAGTCTTCAGATCAGATGTGCAATGTGTCCTTATTGGTAACTTATAGGCCTAACTCTTATATATTATAACAAATAGAGAGTGAAAATTGTATATCCCTGACAATGTCTTTTTAGTCTTGAACACTAGGAGTAGGCACCACCCAGGGCACACAGTCCTGAGGTGGGGAGATAAGCTGTGAGCATGAGGATTGTTGTGGAATGTGGTTGTGGTTTTGAGATAAGAAGGGGCCACTCGAAGACCCTGAATGTGTCACTTGACAGATGGGTTGTATTTTATGATAAACTTCGTTTCATAAAATATGAAAATTTGGTACAAGAAAGGTGTAATGAGAGGAAACATTTAATTTGGCTAAAGTAGAAATACATATATAAAACACTGTATTTCCAGAAGTAACTCTCCTTGTGGGAAGCCATGAGGTCACTTTTCTTGTTGATTCAGGAGCCATTAGAACCTTAGTACATCCAGAAGAGATACCTACTATTGGACTGTCTGCTGCCTGCATAATGGTAAAAGGAGCAAGTGGTAAGACACAGAGAACCATTGTCTACACCTGTGGAGACACCGGGCCCTCAGCACAGGTAAAAGTGTAATTACACAAATTATATTATCAACTGTGTGGGAGGGATATGATGCAAGCCCTGAGCCTGGGAATAATTCCTACTGCTGCCGGACTATAGGTGAAATCCATGGCTGAGACAATGGTGCTCCAGGGGTATGGGGAATCTAGATACTATTACAGTCTAGATCTAGTAACTGCAGGACCATCCTCACTTACTGAGTCCTTCATCAAGGAAGCAATAGATAAAAGTATACAAATGTGCATACACCTGAAGAACTACACTGCACCATGTACTACAGGTATTTCAGGGGTCCTGATGTAAAATATGGGAATTTCCATGCTCTAGATTGTTCTTGCACACCATATACTGGAATTATAAAGGGAACTGTGCCGTCAGTTGTAAACTGTCAGAACAAATTAAATTGCTGTTTTTTGCTTTTTAGAGGTACTGAGCCACATGTTTCCCTCTCCAGATGTAAAGGTAGATCATGGAAATGCCTTGGTGATTTTGTTGGAGAGTGTAAGGAAAGTAACAATGGGAGGATTTGGGTGATGGCTCATTTTACAATGCCAGACTGCAGGCATGTTCACAAGTACTAAAGTGGAACACCATTTCTAAACCCAGTGTCCACCTGCAGCGAGGCAGGGGAACGAGTGGAGAAATGCTGATTCTTTCCTAGAATTAGAGGAAGAATTGACCACATACCCAGAATCTTGTGGTCCTCATGACCTGCAGATGTGGGATTGATAAAAGAGGTGATTATACCCTGTCCAGCTCACCTTGTAAAACATACTTGTTTCCAGTAGGGAGGGCACCCCCATCTGTAAACAAGGCTGTGATAACAAGAGCCCCCACTGTGCCAGACCCCCATACTCTGCTGAATGACTGGAGGCCAGAACATAAGGTCTTTGCAGTGATGTCAGTAATGTCTTCTTCAGCATCCTGGTACATCCAGATAGCCAGGTTTGGTTTGTATTTACATATAAGGGGAGCAGGTATACATTCACGAGTATCCTACAAGGGTACTGTGAATCACCTACTATTGTTTTCCAGGTAAAATCGGCTAACCTAGCTCAGTGTGAGTCACCAGAAGGTAGCCATATGCTCTTATATGTGGATGACATGCTATTGGTACTTAAAAAAAGAAAAAAAAAAAAATTTGGTAACAAAAGGGGTTATCTTTAAAGATGACCTATATGTATAAACTGCCCAGTGACCTCCTAAGATATGTCACAGTATTGAGCCAAGGCATAAGCTATGTCTCAACAGGAGGGATGGTAGAGATCATATCTTACGTATTTATGATGTATGGCTTTACTAACTATTAAAAATTTTTGTTTAATCTGCATTACTTGTAAAAAATAATTCCTAAGGGAATCTGAGACCAGAGAGAGGACAATGTCCTCACCCTGAATACTTATTCCAACACATTTGTATGGATTTTATTGAACAAGTGTGAGGGAAAAAGTACGGCCTTGTTATTATGGATGTTTTCAGCAGGTGGATTGAAGTTGTCCACCCTGGGGCATTAATGGTACCGAAGGCCCTTCTAAAGGAAATCATACCCAGATTTGGGGTTCCAGAAAATTTATAGTAAACTAAGTAATGTTATTATTACCTAAAACATTGTCAATTGAGTTGGGAAACCACTGTGCCTGTCATCCTCAGTCCGCCGGACTGGTTGAAAGACACAGTGGGATCTTGAAAAATAGGTTGACAAAGACCATGCAGGAAGCAGAAAAAAATTGATTGTACTGTTTCCTATTGGTTGTACTAAATATGTATGTCACACGGACATCGGTAGTGCTGACAGCCTTTGAAATCATATGCGGAGATCTTTTCTGTTACCTCAGCTAAAATCCTTTAGAAGAATAGAGGAAGTTAATTGTACATTAGCAGAATATATGGCTAAGATATTAACTCACAAAGAAGTTTCTACTCGTAGTTTTGTTCCAGGAAACCCACTAACAAAACCTGAGATTGTGAAACCTGCAGACTGGGTCCTTGTGAAGGTGATAAAGAAGAGACACCAGCACCATCCTAAGTGGGAAGGTCCTTACCAAATCCAGTTGACTACTCCTACTGCGGTCAAGATTCCTGGATCCATCTCTCACACTGTAAACTTGTCAGACAGGTAGGGACAGAATAGGATCTGACTTGCTTGTCAAAGTCCAGCTACAAAGGGAGGTTTTCCATAAGGGAAAGCTTGTCTCAAACTGGTGAAGTCTCCCATTCATCCCCCTACCCAGACAAGACGGTCAGATCTAGGATGTGTACATCAGGGTTAGTCACATGTATATTCTTCGTAACCATAGTGATAGGAGATTGGAGGGTAATAGACCCAGCAGGAGAGCAAAGTCCAGGGTGGTAGAATGGTTTCAGATTTAAGACTTTAAAATCCTACTTTTGAAATCGGGCAGGAGGCTGCCATGTTAGTGGATTTCTGTCTGTTGTATAAATGATGCAGAGACAGGGAACAAGCTGTGAAACTAGCAGAATCTGATAAGTATGTTTGTGTTATGAGCTCTAATAGCAGAGGGGATGTATGTGTGTGACTGGCGTAAAGCAGCATGAACAATTGTAGCCCGAGACTATAGGTATAAGCCTTATGGCTACATAGATTTTAAAGCCTGATTCTCCATTAGGAAAAAGGAGGTCCCCTTACATAAATAAGAATCAGCTACTGAGAACTTTAAAAAACCCTAAGATGAGGGATCAAAGGTTGTAGGAGCTGATATGTCAGGAACAGACCCAATATGACATTTCTACATAGAAGTTCAGAATAATAGCATACATAGACCCAAGGAAGGTATGCCAGAGAGAACCATAACATAGTCCATAGGGTTCATAGTTAGATTGTCTAAACTAACTTATGAAGATAAACTAGCTCTAGAGAGAGGCTGTGAGAAGAAAGAATGGTTAGAATGACTTAAATACATTGCAGAAAGCTTAAAAAATTAAGGTATATAGTAAAATTTATGTCTCCTCAGAAAGTGAAGGAAAATGTAAAATGTTATCATTTTTATATCCTCCACTTGAGAAACCGGATATCCCACCACAGGTGATTGCTAATCCTGGTAACTATACTTGTTTTAGTCTTCCAGGGCATGGTCATGACTTCGGAGAGCTCCAAGGCGACTCTTGTAGAGAATGGATCATTGTCTCCCACAGGGCCAAGTACTCAGCCATATGGTCAGACCACACTACCCTGAGAGAGAATATATGGTGGTTATGCAGTGATAAAAGCATAAGAGCCAGACTTCCACATGGTTCCCGAAGGGATTGTGCAGTGGTCCAGCTAATCATGCCGTTCCACCTGTTGTCAACAGGGATATGGCCAAAGGTACGTAGTGGAAGAGACAGAAGCGTGAAACTCTGCAAGGATCCTTCCATTCTAGTATCTACAGAGATGCCATTGGCGTTCCCAGGGGAGTGCCCAACGAGTACAAGGCTAGGATCCAGGTAGCAGCCGGGTGGGAATCCATAATTTGGTGGGTGATTATAAAAATGAATGTAGATTGGATAAACTACTTATACTATAATCAGCAGAGATTTGTTAATTATACCCGAGATGCAGTTAAAAGGACAGCTGAGCAATTAGGACCAACTTCTCTCATGGCTTGGTAGAATAGGATGGCATTAGACAAGTTCTTAACAGAAAAGGGAGGTGTATATAAAATGTTTGGAGGATTTTGTTGCACCCTTTAT
Source organism: Dendrobates tinctorius (assembly GCF_039654945.1). Taxonomy (NCBI): domain Eukaryota; kingdom Metazoa; phylum Chordata; class Amphibia; order Anura; family Dendrobatidae; genus Dendrobates; species Dendrobates tinctorius. Next base: position 23,870,655 of record NW_027361712.1, on the reverse strand, counting down.
CCTTAATACAGATCCTGATTGAAGTATATCCAAAGCTCTTGATGGACTGATTGCCCTGTCTAATGAATTAGCTGAGAACTTTGGATATGACGACATATTCACTTCCTGGACTGAAGGATGGTTTGGGAAATGGTCCGGATTCTGCGTGGACATCTCTTACCATCGTGGCCGGAGTGCTGATTGTTTGTGGATGCTGTGCTATTCTATATATTAGAGGACTTGTTCAAAGACTGATTGACTCTGCCATAACAAAAATTATGTATCAAGGAATGGAGACCTTGGAATCCAATGAAAGAATGAAAATTTTGGACTTAATGATAAATATACTGAGCATATTACTCTTCCTAGATTATATGAAGATCTTCTGTGAAATCTGATAAAAATATATCTGTCCCCAATGTGTACAGATAGATGATTTTATTACAAGATGAGGGAATGTTACAATAATTGTAATAAAGTTCTTTTATGTGCGTGTGTATATATATATATATATATATATATATATATATCTATATACATATGTGTATGTGTGTGAGTAGATATATATACACAGTATATACATGATTGCATAAGCCGTTTATTTTGCCTAGACTTTGAAACTCTTTTTAGCTTACGTATTGTGAATATATGGGTGTTACCTTTGGGTGTTACTTTTTGTGAACGTTAGCTGGTTTCCCTTGTCTTGTGTGACTTCTCTGGTAGCGCAGATAAGGATAGCTAATAGCTAAGCAAATTGTATGTGCCATTTCTGCAAACACAATGTTTCAACACCCTTTCGGCTTTGCTATTTAAACTCTTAAGAATATGTATTGAGTTAGACAGAGGACGGCCCACACCTGGTGTGGCCGTCATTCTCTCTCTATGCCGGCATGTCCAATAAGCCGGATTACTTACCGGTAATGCTCTTTTAATGAGTCCACGACAGCACCCACTGGAGGTATCGGATCCGCCCATTTGGAACAGGAAACCCTACAGGAAAGATAAAAGGGGCGGTCCGCCTTTCCTCCTCAGTTTTTCGTTTCAGAGTACCAGAAGGACCGCCAAGGATTAGGCAATGTTCTCTTATTTTAACATCTTTCTTATCCATTATTTGGTTAATATACTTTAACTATTGATATCCTTAGGGGGGGAAGTGAGCGGGTGCTGTCGTGGACTCATTAAAAGAGCATTACCGGTAAGTAATCCGGCTTTTTACTCTTCGCCACGACAGCACCCACTGGAGAGATTCCAGAGACCATCACCTGGGTGGGACCACCGTGCCAAGGATAGTCATGCCAAAGCTTAAGTCAGAGGTTGATGAAAGATCAAGTCTGTAGTGGTTATAGAAGGTAGAAGGGGATGACCAAACTGCCGCCTTACATATAGTTTCAATCGGAACATCTCCCTTTTCCGTCCAAGAGGTTGCCATTGCCCTGGTGGAATGCGCCCTGATGTTCCCTGGAGGATCTTCGTTTTTTGCGGAGTAGGCTAAACGAATGGCCTCTCTGATCCACTGGGAAATGGTGCTCTTCGTGACTCCATACCCCTTCTTACAGCCCTGAAATGAAACAAATAGGGCCCTACTCTGCCTCCAACTGTTGGACCTCTCAATACATTTTAGGACAGTTCTTTTGACGTCCAGAGTATGGAACTTCTGCTCTTCCGGAGTAGAGGGATTTTTATAGAAGGTTGGGAGGAGTATCTCCTGAGATCTATGGTATTTTGTTGCCACTTTTGGCAGGTAGGCAGGGTCTGGTTTTAATACCAATCTGTCTTGGTATTCTTGGAAAAAAGGTGGATCTATTGACAAGGCCTGGATATCACCCACTCTTCTAGCTGAGGTCAGTGATACTAAGAGGGCCATTTTAAGTGCTAAGTATTTGAAGGGTATTGTGTCGATCGGCTCAAAGGGGTCTACCGTTAGGGCGTCTAAGACCAGATTTAGATCCCATGTAGGGACGGAGGGTATGTGGATTGGAGCTATTCGTTCACATGCTGTAATGAAACGAGTTATCCACTTGTTGCCTGCTATATTATGGCCATATAGTGCTCCTAATGCCGATATTTGTACTCTCAGTGTATTTACTGCTAAGCCTAAGTCTTTCCCCTTCTGCAGAAATTCCAAGATTGGGATTATCGGAACTTCTGCTGTATGAGGTACTGTATGGAATTGAAGACATTTTTTCCATATTCTAGTGTAAATTTGGGTTGTGGACTGTTTTCTACTTTGTAGTAGTGTAGTAATTAAGGACTCCGAGAATCCTCTTGTCCTCAATAACTGCCTCTCAAATTCCACGCCGTCAAGTGCAAGCTGAGCACTTGAGGGTGGAAAAAGGGGCCTTGGGAGAGTAGATTGGCAGTCGGAAGGATCCAAGGATCTGTTATTGACATAATCTGCAGCCACGAAAACCACGGTCTTTTTGGCCAGAACGGTGCTATTAAGATTATTCTTGCTTTGTCGTCTCTGATCTTCCGAATTACTTGAGGTAGGAGGATCAATGGAGGGAACGCATACGCCAGGTTGAAATTCCATGGAGTTAGAAAGGCGTCCAGTATGTCTGGGTGATCTGACGGAGATAGGGAGGCAAATGTTTTTATCTGCCTGTTCTCCTTTGTGGCGAAAAGGTCCACCTCGGGTTGTCCCCATGAGGCTACTATGTCCCTGAAGACCTTCCGATTGAGGCACCACTCTCCTTGTCGTAGAGTGTGTCGGCTTAGGAAGTCTGCCTTTTGATTGCTCTCGCCTCTGATATGAAGGGCCGAGAGGGACAAAAAATAGTTTTCTGCTAAGTTTAAAATTCTTGCCGCTGAAGACATCAGAGTCTCTGATCGAGTTCCTCCTTGTCTGTTTATATATGCCACTGTGGTGGTGTTGTCCGACAGGATCCTTACATGCTTCTGTTGGAGCTGCGGAAGGAAGTTGTATAGAGCATAGAACACTGCAGTCAGTTCTTTTAAATTAGATGAGTAATCGCATTCCTCTTTACTCCACCTTCCCTGACGAAACCCATTCTCCATGTGGGCTCCCCAGCCCTGGGGACTGGCATCGGTGGTTACGATACAGGATGGAACTATAACCCATGGAACTCCTGAACATAAATAGTTATCGTCTAACCACCACTCTAGGGAAGTCAAGACTTCTTGTGACAGGGTTATTTTGCTCTGCAAATGACCACTATGTCGCTTATCCTCTTGGAGGATCTGGTGTTGTAGCGTACGGACATGGTACTGGGCCCACCGGACTGCCGGGGTGCAAGAATTTAGTGATCCTAATAGTGACATTGCTTCTCTCAAGGATACACGTGGTTTATCTATAGCTGCTTGTATTTTTTGTTTTGTGAGGGTGATTTTTACCTGAGGTAGTAGACATCTCTGGGTCAAGGAATCTAGTTGAAATCCTAGAAATGTCTGGAGAGATTGCGGATCGAGTCTGGACTTTTGGATATTGATAATCCAGCCAAGGCTCTGAAAAGAGGAGATTGCGTCAGTTACGCGTTCAGTACATTGTTTGACTGAATTCCCAATTATTAGGAAGTCGTCTAGATATGGCACAATTAGTGTGTCTTTTTGGCGAAGGTAGGCCATCACTTCTGCCATCACCTTGGTAAATATTCTTGGTGCCGTGGAAAGCCCGAAGGGCATTGCCGCGTATTGGAAATGACGAATCCTTCCCTCAACTTCCACTGCGACTCTTAGGTATTTCTGGAATCTGTTGTGTATAGGGAGATGATAATAAGCATCTTTTAAATCAATCCCTCCCATTACGCAATTTGGGAAAAGAAGCTTTATAGTGGATCTAATTGATTCCATTTTGAAATTATAATTTTTTATAAATGAATTTAGCTTCTTTAAATTAATAATGGTTCTAAACGTACCGTCTGGTTTAGGCACCAAAAACAGGGGAGAGTAAAAGCCTCTACCCTGTTGTTCCTCAGGGACGTCAACTAAAACTTTTTTAGCTAGTAGGACTCGAATCTCGTCTTCGAGAGCCTTTTGCTGAAGTGAGGAATTAAGGCGAGTTATAACAAAGAACTCATAGGGGATCCGAAGGAATTCAATCTTTATTCCTTCCTTGATTATGTTCAAAATCCATGGGTTTAACGTAATTTGTTCCCACTTGGTAAAAAAAAAATTTTAATCTACCCCCAACTGGTGGGTCTAAACTCTTAATTTTTATCTCTCCTATATGTTGGCCCTCTGAAGATGGTACCCTTCTGCTTTTCGTCTTTCGTGGCCCATCTGTTCGTTCTGTCCAATTGCCTTCTTCTCCTGAATGGCCGTCTTTTAAAGGTTTTCCTATAAAACGGAATGGGAGAATCACTGAAGGCCTTTTTTCTCTCTTTTGCCTTGGCGAGAATTTCGTCTAAGGCTTTTCCAAAGAGGAACTCACCCTCGCATGGGGTTGCACTAATTTTGGATTTTGATTGTGCATCCCCTTTCCAGCTCTTTATCCACAGCGCGCGTCTGGCGTTATTCACCAGGGCTGCCGACCTCGCTGCCAGTCTTAGGGTGTCCGCTGAAGCGTCTGCCATAAAGGCAGCTGCACCTCTTATCAACGGGATGGCTGCACGCAGTTTCTCCCTTGACACTCTTTGCTCAATCTGCTGGTCTAATTGATCTAGCCATACCAGCATTGATCTAGCAGTACATGTGCTGGCTATTGCGGGTTTGAATACCCCGGTGGTGGATTCCCAGGACCTTTTGAGCGAAGATTCAGCCTTTCGGTCTAATGGGTCTGCTAACAATCCTGCGTCCTCGACCGGGATCGAGGTCTGTTTGGAAGTGGAGGATATGACGGCATCCACCTTTGGTACTTTAGTCCATTTTAATAGATCTTCATCAGTGAACGGGTATTTCCGTTTTGAAGCTGATGGGAGAAAACCCCTCTGGTCGTGTTTCTCCCACTCTCTTTTGATGAGGTCCTTAATTGCCGGTATCACCGGAAATGATCTCCTCTTTTTCTCTGCCAATCCCGCAAACATAATGTCCTGCGCGGTTTGGGCTCCCCTTTCTTCTTCACATCCCATAGTATTTCTAACCGCTTTTACAAGGTTATCTACGCTGTCCAGTGGAAAACATGCGCGTCCTTCCATCTCCGAGGATGACGATGAGGACGTGGATGCGGAGCCTGAGTTTAACTCCTGTTCTTCCTCTGACTCTGAACTAACAATGACCTGTTTCTTATGACTGGACTCTGCGGGAGTGCTGGCGCGGTTGATGGCTTGTATTTCCTCCCTAATTATGGCTCGGATATCTTTGGAAGATATCGTCGACCCCTGCCTGGTCTCTTTCATGCATTGTTTGCAGAGTTTTTTGGGGTAGGAGTCAGGGAGAGGATCTGAACATAATGCGCATTCTTTATGTTTAGTTTTTTCTTTTTTCTTTGACTGAAGTGAGAGGTCAAAGGTAAAGAGAGAGGGGGGGGGAGGGAGGAGGTTAGCTTAATAGGTAGAGTATATACTTTGCACACTCACCCAGTGAAGCTTAATACCGGGTCGGATGGCTGAGACGGTCTGGATCGGGATTCTGCTGCCTGTCTCTGTCCTGGCGCTGCGGTCCCTGGTGGAGTTACCCCCAGCTGAATCCCCTGCTGGGGTTTGCGACTCTGCGGGGGACGACATGGTTCCAACGATGCAGCGCTGTTTTATCTTTCTTCTTGTCGTGCCATCCAACCCCGGAAGTTCAACCATTACTTCCGGGGTATAGGAGCGTCGGGTGCCGGCCGGCTTCCGCGCCACCGCTGCTCGCGCGCTCATGGCCTCACCTCCACGCTATATCCCCACCGATTGGGGGGGGATCCCCCGGATGCCGGACCGGCCTGGCCCGCTCCCTGGTAAGACCGGGCGGCCCTCCCCGGACCCGGTCATTACCACTATGCCACCAGACAAGGGGGGAGCCGTCAAACGGAATCTCCCCCGACGCTGCTTCCGGACCGCAGCCCCTGCTGTTCCCGAGGAGACCGCACAGGCGGATGCATGGCCCGGGTAAGATCCTGCAGGATCCTGCTCCATTTGGAACAGGAAACCAAAACTGAGGAGGAAAGGCGGACCGCCCCTTTTATCTTTCCTGTAGGGTTTCCTGTTCCAAATGGGCGGATCCGATACCTCCAGTGGGTGCTGTCGTGGCGAAGAGTAAAAAAGAAGCATCTTACTTATTCAGGTCTGGACGATTTCTAATTGGAAGACAAAAATCCCTGACACTATCAGCAACAGTTTTCTTTGTAGATAGTTGTGGTAACTAAGGCCTATTATTCTTATCATTTCTATGGTGTTATCGTCCTTCTTAAAGCTGGAAATAACACAATTTATTACCGTGCCAACACAGACCACCCTCTGACACAGACTGCAGGGGGAGCCCAGTATCACACAGGATAGGATTAGATACACGGCTCAGTAGTCAGTATCACACAGGATAGGATTAGATACACAGCTCAGCAGTCAGTATCACACTGGAGAGGATTAGACACATGGCTCAGCAGTCAGTATCACACAGGATAGGATTAGATACACAGCTCAGCAGTCAGTATCACACAGGATAGGATTAGATACACAGCTCAGCAGTCAGTATCACACAGAATAAGAATAGATACACGGCTCAGCAGACAGTATCACACAGGATAGGATTAGATACACAGCTCAGCACACAGTATCACACAGAATAGTATTAGATACAAGGCTCAGCAGACAGTATCACACAGAATAGGATTAGATACACGGCTCAGCAGTCAGTATCACACAGGATAGGATTAGATACATGGCTGAGCAGTCAGTAACCCACATGTTAGGATTAGGTACATGGCTCAGCAGTCAGTATCACACAGGATAGGGTTAGATACACAGCTCAGCAGACAGTATCACACAGGATAGGATTAGATACACTGCTCAGCAGTCAGTATGACACAGGATAGGATTAGATACACGGCTGAGCAGTCAGTAACACATGATAGGATTAGATACACAGCTCAGCAGAACGTATCACACAGGAGAGGATTAGGTACACAGCTCAGCAGACATTATCACACAGGATAGGGTTAGATACATAGCTAAGAAACAGGATGTGCCAAAGGAGAGGACATTTTCATTCCAAGAATTCCACTCATTCCATCTGATTTGTTTTTTGATTTTAAATGCCTTCAGTTTCCAGTTAAACTGCAATTTGCAATGTCCATTAACAATGCTCAGGGACAGTCCTTGAAAGTAGTAGGGACCGATTTGCAATCTCCATGCTTTTCTCAAGGTCAACTTTACGTGATCTGTTCAAGAGTTGGAACTGCCAAAAATCTGTTCATCCTTGCACCGAAAGGAAAAACCAAACATGTTGTTTATCAAAAGGTTCTTGAATGAGTTGAAAATAAAATACTATCTATACTTGGGTAATCATTTAGTTAATTCGTGTTGCAAATCTGTAGTGTTGAATATATGATGTGAAATGTTTTTATGTGCAATATAATCATTATAATTTGTTCTAACTAACCACAGTTGGTTACTATGCCCAGGCAACGCCGGGCTCTTCAGCTAGTAAACTTATAAACGCGAATTTCTCAACAACAAGGCAATCTGATATAAGGCATACAGGTAGGACTTTTTTCAGCAGTCTATAATCTGTATGCTCATATTAATAGGTTACATAGCTCAACAGTAGTGACAGATTCCCTTTAATGCACAGAATTACAGCAAGCCAGCAACATTTTTTACAGAAAGAAATATCTGAAATTAGTATCAGTCATAAAAAGGTGTGGCTACTTGGCACTAGCGAGAGTACTGAGTTTTTGACATTCCTGTTAAATTCTTAAAGGGAATCTGTTACCCTTTTTTTGCACTGCCGGCATTGACATCAGGGGCTTAACTACAGCATTCTGTAATGCTGTACATACAGTTGTGGCCAAAAGTATTGACACCCCTGCAATTTTGTTAGATAATACTCAGTTTCTTCCTGAAAATGATTGCAAACACAAATTCTTTGGTATTATTATCTTCATTTAATTTGTCTTAAATGAAAAAACACAAAAGAGAATGAAGCAAAAAGCAAAACATTGATCATTTCACACAAAACTCCAAAAATGGGCCAGATAAAAGTATTAGCACCCTCAGCCTAATACTTGGTTGCACAACCTTTAGCCAAAATAACTGCGACCAACCGCTTCCGGTAACCATCAATGAGCTTCTTACAATGCTCTGCTGGAATTTTAGACCATTCTTCTTTGGCAAACTGCTCCAGGTCCCTGATATTAGAAGGGTGCCTTCTCCAAACTGCCATTTTTAGATCTCTCCACAGGTGTTCTATGGGATTCAGGTCTGGACTCATTGCTGGCCACCTTAGAAGTCTCCAGTGCTTTCTCTCCAACCATTTTCTATTGCTTTTTGAAGTGTGTTTTGGGTCATTGTCCTGCTGGAAGACCCATGACCTCTGAGGGAGACCCAGCTTTCTCACACTGGGCCCTACATTATGCTGCAAAATTTGTTGGTAGGCTTCAGACTTCATAATGCCATGCACACGGTCAAGCAGTCCAGTGCCAGAGGCAGCAAAGCAACCCCAAAACATCAGGGAACCTCCGCTATGTTTGACTGTAGGGACCGTGTTTTTTTCTTTGAATGCCTCTTTTTTTCTCCTGTGAACTCTATGTTGATGCCTTTGCCCAAAAAGCTCTACTTTTGTCTCATCTGACCAGAGAACATTCTTCCAAAATGTTTTAGGCTTTTTCAGGTAAGTTTTGGCAAACTCCAGCCTGGCTTTTTTATGTCTCGGGGTAAGAAGTGGGGTCTTCCTGGGTCTCCTACCATACAGTCCCATTTCAGTCACATGCCGACGGATAGTGCGGGTTGACACTGTTGTACCCTCAGACTGCAGGGCAGCTTAAACTTGTTTGGATGTTAGTCGAGGTTCTTTATCCAACATCCGCACAATCTTGCGTTGAAATCTCTCGTCAATTTTTCTTTTTCATCCACATCTAGGGAGGTTAGCCACAGTGCCTTGGGCTTTAAACTTCTTGATGATACTGCGCACGGTAGACACAGGAACATTCAGGCCTTTGGAGATGGACTTGTAGCCTTGAGATTGCTCATGCTTCCTCACAATTTGGTTTCTCAAGTCCTCAGACAGTTCTTTGGTCTTCTTTCTTTTCTCCATGCTCAATGTGGTACACACAAGGACACAGGACAGAGGTTGTGTCAACTTTAATCCATGTCAACTGGCTGCAAGTGTGATTTAGTTATTGCCAACACCTGTTAGGTGCCACAGGTAAGTTACAGGTGCTGTTAATTGCACAAATTAGAGAAGCATCACATGATTTTTCGAACAGTGCCAATACTTTTGTCCACCGTCTTTTTTATGTTTGGTGCGGAATTATATCCAATTTAGCTTTAGGACAATTCTTTTTGTGTTTTTTCATTTAAGACAAATTAAATGAAGATAATAATAACAAAGAATTTGTGTTTGCAATCATTTTCAGGAAGAAACTGAGTATTATCTGACAAAATTGCAGGGGTGTCAATACTTTTGGCCACAACTGTAAGCCCCAGATGTAACCTGAAAGTTAAGATAAGAAAAACACGTTAGATTATACTCACCGGAGGGGGCGTTCTGGTCCGATGGGTGTCGCGGTCCGGTCCGGCACCTCCCATCTTCATACGATGCCATCCTCTTCTTCCCTTCCTGTAGTGGCTCCGGCGTAGACCTCTCCCGATGCCTGCTCACTGCAGGACTCTGCTCTGCCCTCAGGTGTCGGACCGGACCGCGACACCCATTGGACCGGATCGCCCCCTCCGGTGAGTATAATCTAACGTGTTTTTCTTATCTTTCAGGTTACATTGGGGGCTTATCTACAGCATTACAGAATGCTATAAGCCCCTGATGTCAATGCTGGCAGGGTGACAAATTCCCTTTAAATTGAAGGGGGATTAATTGTAGTTTGAAAATACAAAAGAAAATTCTGCGTTTTGCATACAATTTTTTGTTTTTGCACACCTGTTTTACTTATCCAATTTTACGTCTGTGTCATGCCAATACAGTTCTCTATTGCAGGCTCTAGCTTTTTTGTACCTACCTAGCATACTATTACTTCATTTTTTGGAATGGTTGAAATGTGTTATAAATAACAGCAGGGTTTTAAAAAAAAAAAAAGAAGTCTAGAGGTTTTTATATTTAGACTGTTTTTTTGCACACCTGTATTACTAGTTCAATTTACAACTGTAAACAGTGCCTTGAAAAAGTATTTATACCTTGCAAACTTTTTCACATTTTTTCACATTACACGGTGATATAGCTGCTTCTGTTCTGACCCAAAGTCAGATTGCCGGATCACTAATGAGGCCGAATTAAGAGATTAGGCCATCCAAAATAACGAGCACTTGGAGAAAAAAATGCACACTTGTTGTGAGCAAAACAATTCTGTTTATTCTTCTGTCAATACTTCTCCTTATACCATTTACAGACAATGTAATTTTGATTTAGTAATCTCCATTCGCCTCCCCTGTTACCCAGGTCATGATTATTTATCATGCACCCATAACACAATTTTTGCAGGGCCTCAAAACATTGCATATGTAATAGGAAAGTATTAGATGAAGTATGAAAGCCTTGACTATGAGACTATAAGGTTGCTCACTACTAAACAAAATGTAGAACCGATAGGAAAAACATGAACCCTTCTATAGCAATTTCTCCCTTTTGTAAATGGTATATTTCCCACAGGGTTAGTTGGCATCCACACAGGAGCTACAGTCTCAAGGGTCTAGTATCCATGAAAAGGCTTCCTACCTGCTTTGCCCATCCACCCTCAGTGTGGACACCCACTCCCCATGGTCATATGAGGTCTATAATACACTACGGATGATTCAGCAGTTGATCTCTTGATACATAAACTATTCATTATCTTGGGTAATACATATAAAAGTGTGCTTTTACACCTACATAGACAATAAATCTGCATGCAAGTCTGTACAATGCCAGAAACACAACTCGCTAGGCCCTTCTATCAGTTGACTGGATTTAAATGGAGAAAGTAATCCCCCACCAGGAGTCTTAGGTCATCTCATATTTAACTGGAACCAGGGATTAGTGACCCATCTGCCTATAGTCAATGTGGCAGATATGTCACAAGGCACATCTTTTCCCCAAAACTTAGACTGAATACAGATTTCATTGTGTATGCAGTGTGGTGTTTATACCTCCCTTGGCTCCAGAAGTAAGGCTAAATATGGCACAGTCCTTGCAGAAACTAAGCTGTGTGCAGATCCAACAGTCATTTTGGCTTTTCTCCTTCCATGTCCTTTATAAGAAAATCATGGTGTTGAAAAAGTTTTTTGTTCCAGTCGTTATTTAAAGGTTTATCCAGAGTCTCTGTAGGGTGCAAAAATATTAAGATTTGAGAGTCCTCAGTGGTTGAACTTGATACCTTTTAATGGCTAACTGAAAATATGGTAACAAATTGCAAGCTTTGAGACTACCTAGGTCTCTTCATCAGGCATAGAATAACAAAAAATCTGAAGAGTCACATATTTATGCACAACAAGACACAGAAATAATGCAATAGATAAGACAAGTGACGTGAAGCAGAACTATAATTATGGGAGAGGGATAAACAGTTGTAGCTGGAAATATTGGAACAGTTTATAGATGTGAAAATTTTATTGTTCTGTTACTGAGGTCTGTTCCATGGTGCTGATGCCCCAAAATGATCTTAAGAGCACATTCCTTAGTAAGACATAAATCAATGTGACAGTGTGTCAAAGGTTGTCATGAGTCTATGGAGCGCCAGCCAGGGCAAGTGGGGTACTCGGTACTGGGCCGCTTCTTAAAGGGGCAGTGTCACAGCGGCGGTGACCCGGTCCGTGGCCCTGGGTGTCCAAGGAAAGGGGTCTATTTACAAGGGAAAAATAAAGAAAGAGTTTTTGTATAAAGTGTTCATGACGCCACCTGTGGTATCTGGTCAGAGGCGACCAGCGCTTCAGTGCAGATCCTCTGGGACAGATGGTATGATGCAGACGAGTTGTAATAGCTCACCACAGGCAGAGCTGTAGTCCCAGGGCAGTTGTAGTAGATGTTGAGGTAGATGGTAGATGCAGCAGTGCTGAATGAGTGTTGAGGCAAGAATTCAATGGACACAGTGAGGTGCAGTTCCAAAGCTTTACTCAGTTTCTGGTGCACACAGATGACCGCTTCATTGCCATGTCCTTCAGGTGAGGGGCTCAGTCAACTCCCAGGCAAATGAAGTACACCTTTCTAGCACTCCCTTCAGTATGTGCCTTTCTTGGCCGTCTCCACAGTGCTGCTTTCCACTTTCCTTCCTTCCAGCACCTCACAGTCAGTGTCCCAGGCCAGCTGCCGTGGATCCTGTCAGACAACATGACCCGCTACGTTTCCTTGATCCTTTCTGGCTGCCTTTCCAGAGAAGATAACTGTGGTTGTTGGCTGTTGCCCCTAAAGTTGCCACAGCTATCGGCTTACTAGCTGAGTCCTGATGTCCACTCCACTAGGTTAAGGGGCCAAGACCCTTCTGCGACCTGGATTCTCCCCCACCTGACGTCCGTCAGCGTGGAACGAGCCCCATGGGGGAGCACTCTCTACCCGTGCCTCTGGGAGAACCCCTTTCCCCCTCAGGGAACTTCCTTCAATCTCTTTCCTGCTCAGCAGCTCCAGCTAAGAGGGGAAGCTGCTGCATACATGTCCTCTCACATCCTCCCCCTAAGGAGAACTGATCCTGACTTCCTATCAGTTCTCCCACTCTCAAACTAAGCTCCACCCACCTCCCAACACTTCATGAACCAAGCTGGGGTCATATAGAGTGCCCTGCTGTTCTAAGGTGTGTGCTGAGTGCAGGTGTCTGAGTGTGGTCAGGTGTCTCCACATTACCTCAATAGTGGGATACTACACCCCAGAAGGAGGTGCAGTACCTCTGTGGCGACTGAACCATCAGGGGCACCACATACCCCCCATTAAACACAGCATGTCTGCGGCCTGAAACAAAGCAAGACAGACATGATGTTACTGGAACATACAAAAATATTTTACAATACAGCCAGCAGTTAACAATATATATTACTATCAAACTATCTTCTCCTGAAGAGAGGCAACTTTTTTTCAACGTTACAGCATAACATTACCTATATTAGCTATGCTATACTATTACTATATCACATACTATGCAACTATTTACTTCTATTACACACTACCCTGCTATATTACAAAGTGCTTTTGGCAGTAACTGTTACCAACTATGGGGTTCACTACCAAGTCAGAATATTATCATCTTTATTTACATTTCATGCTTACGTTCACAATACAAAACCCACTGGGCGACAACCGCTGCTTTTGGTTTGCCACCTGCTTCGGACACTTTGTCTCTAAAACAAGATTTTTATTAGACATTACTACTCCTATAATATATCCTATGAAAAAGTGCTTTTAATTCTTACAGTCATATTACTCCTTAAATGGTACCTGTTACCTATAACTTTGCTATATCCTACCAATGTCATTCTACATTTCACAATAATAACTCTATACACTATCATTATACATTTCTCAAAACATGGTATAATATGTACAAGTATATTAACATTTTTATTGATTACAAAAGCTGTGATTATCAATGGTGAATGGCAGATACTGTCCCAGCCGGGGTATCTTCAAGCTTCCTTGTAATACATGGAGGACCCGCTCAAAACCTCCAACTGTGGTCCTGGGTGGGCTGCAGGACATAACTGGTCTTCCCGCTTACACCTCACCTTCGGCCACACCCAACAAGTTTTTCTTCAGGTCTGTTGCTGTGATGGAAAGATGGATTCTTATTGTCCTAAAAGGCTCAAGTAAAACCAAGAAGGAGCACCTAAAAAGGTGCTGATCTTTGTACAAATGGAGTGTCCGGATCACTCAGTGTTCATGATCTCTCCAGTCCTGATCACTTATCCTAATTATTATAAAAATCTAAAAGGAACATCTTTTGCCAAACACTCCTGGTGTTAACTTTTTCTGTAACTATTTACAATGACTTGCTGAAGGTTCTGTCTTTTATTTTACTGAGGCATGTTACCTCTTGGTGCAATGGAAGCAATGGTATTCTGCTGCTTCCAGGGTAGAACTTCTGGGTTCCTCTGGTTAGGGGACATGATCATGGCAGTAGCAGCCTGCATGTAGACTGCCTGTGGGACTTCATCCTGTGATGCTGCAGTAATGGCTGCTTGCTGAGGTGGAATTGCAGCCTGTTGTTTAATTGCAGCCGGTGTCACTGCTGCTGTAGGTGGCGCTGGTACTTTGCCCACAACTGGAACGATTGGTGGAGCTGTTATTGGTATTGGCGCCCCCTGGTTTTCCTGTGGGGCTACTAGCTCTGCAGGGATCCTCCTGACATGAAGGGCATACCACACACGAGCCCCCAGATGGTGCGAGAAGGACACATATTCCCCCCGGGAACAAGTCGCGCTCTGGGTGCCCCCTGATGAGATGCGCCTCCACATCTCAAGGGTTAACAAACAGGTCGGGAGCCCTTCAGGAGTCCTGGATGAAGCAAAACCCCTGTTCAATATCAAAACTGAGGACCCTACCCCATCCCATAGGGTTGCAGTCCTCTAATAGCTCACCCCGCACCTGCTTCCTTCCTCGGAGATCCCGCTCTGCCAGGGCCAGTCTCTGTTGTTGCCGCTCCCTTTCCTCCTGCTTGAATTTGATGATTTGCCTGCAGCATAGCTCTTCTGTAGAGATAGGGAACCGCATCACATCCGCTCTCTGTTCATCCCTCCTGGGGAATTCCGACCTGCTGCACGCTGCTGGAGGTGACCACGGTATGGGGACAGGTTCCAGTATCCCTCCCCTTTGGGGTCGGAGGTAACCCGCAGGGCATCCCATATACCAGGGGAGATGTCTGTACCTGTTCCTCCAGGGCCACGATCATCCTCTTCAGGCTCCGGTGGCAGGGAGACTGGTGCTGTAGGTACCGGGGACACTGGTACCGGGGGACTGGATGTGGGTACCGGAAGTGGTGGTACCGGGGGGCAGACAGCGGGTACCAGTGGTGTGGGTACCAGGATTGCGGACTCCTCCTGGGCAGCCTGTCTTCTCTGCACAAGCAGAGGATATGGCTGATAGACACTCCGGGATTCTGGACAGCAGAGAGATGACATCTGGGCCAGAGAGGTAGATCTGAGTGTCGTCCGCATACAGGTGGTACTGGAAGCCATGGGACTTTATGAGTTGTCCTAGATCAAGGGTATAGATGGAAAAGTAGGGGCCCCAGGACAGAGCCTTGGGGGACTCCAACAGAGAGAGGGACGGATGAGGAGTTAGTGTTGGAGTGAGAAACGCTAAATGTGTGGTCAGAAAGGTATGAGGCAATCCAGGACAGGGCAAGGTCATTGATGCCAATGGAAGAAAGAATCTGTAGCAGTAGGCAGTGGTAATCTGTGTCGAAGGCAGAGGAGAGGTTGAGAAGGAGGAGGATGGAGAACTGTCTGTTAGATTTGGCTGTAAGTCATTAGTAATTTTGGTCAGGGCAGTTTCGGTGGAGTGGAGCTTGTCAAGGAGAGAGTTAGATGAGAGGTGGGAGGAAAGTTGAGCATGGACATGCTGCTCAAGGAGTTTGGACGCAAACAGGAGCAGTGATATGGAGCGATAGCTGAGCATAGCAGTTGGGTCAAGGTTTGTTTTTTTGAGGATGGGTGTGATGTGGCATGTTTGAAGGCAGAGAGGAAGGTACCAGGAGATAGCGAAAGGTTGAAGAGATGGGTTAGGGCTGGAATGAGCGTGTTAGTGAGGTTGGGGAGCAGGTGGGTAGGGATGGGGTCAAGTGCACAGGTGGTGAGGTGTGATTTGGAAAGGAGATGGGTAAACTCTCCTTCAGTGATGTTGGAGAGGGAGGTTATTAGAGAAGGGCAGAGGTCTGGAATATGGAGTGGTTGGGATGGTAGAACAGTAAAGGTTTGCCTTGATTGGTCGATCTTATTTTGGAAGTAGGTGGCAAAGTCCTCGGCAGAGATGAGGGTAGTTGGAGGTGGCAGTGGTGTTTTGTTCCAATGCCGCTCCATGACCCTGGATGATTGTCAAAGTTTTTCGGCTAGATTGTTGTGCCAGGGTTGCTTATTGATTCTTCGGACTTTGCCATGCATGAGAGGGGCGACTTAGTCTATGGCTGATTTGAGGGTGGCATTATAGAAAGCGGTGGCGCTGTCCATGTCGTGGACTGAAGATATGGAGGACAGAGGTAGAAGAGAGTCTAAGAGTCTGTGAATGTCTAGGTGTGTGAGGTTTCTGCGAGGATGTGGTAGTGGCTGGACATGGGGGGGCAGGTGAGGAGGACAGGGATGAGAAGGTGAGTAGGTGGTGGTCAGATAGGGGAGGGGAGAGGTTGTGAGATTAGATAGGGAACAGAGGTTTGTGAAGATGAGGTCTAATGTATGTCCATCTATGTGGGTGGCTGTGGAGGGCCACTGAGTAAGTCCAAAGGATGAAGTAAGTGACAGGAGTTTGGAGCCGGCTGGCTGGTGTCAGTAGGGATATTAAAGTCACCCATGATGATGGCAGGGATGTCAGCAGAGAGAAAGTGAAGAAACCAGGTGGAGAATTGGTTGATGAAGACAGTGGCTGAGCCCGGTGGTTGGTATAGGACAGCCATTTGGAGATTAGAGGGAGAGTAGATACGAACAGAGTGGACCTCGAAAGAAGGGAGGATAAGGTAGGGTGGGATTTGGATAGGGTGGAAGCAGTTTTTAGAAAGAAGGAAACCCACTCCTACGCCATGTCTGTTGCCAGAGCGAATAGTGTGGGTAAAGTGGGGACCACTGTAACTCAGTGCAGCAGGGGAGGCCATGTCAGTGGGCATCAGCTAGGTCTCAGTGAGGGCAAGGAAGGAAAGGTTGCGGGAAGTGAAGAGATCATGGATCATGTGGAGCTTGTTGCAGATGGAGCGGGCATTCCAAAGTGCTCCAGAGAGAGGAAGCAGGGGGGTGGGGGGCAGTGGCACAGATTTTAAGTGTGAGGGATTGCGGTAGTTTCTCAGAGTGTGAGAAAGATAGGGGTGAGAGCTAGTGGGATTTATGAGGTGGGGGGCCAGGATTGGGGGATATGTCGCCAGCAGTGAGAAGAAGCAGAGAAAGGGAAAGCAGGTGGGTGAAGGAGAGTGACCGGCTTATATTTTATTTTACTAGGAGAGGTCTGAGGTTAAGGATCAGGTCTGCAGATGAATCAAGGTAGGAGAGTAAGAGAGAGGGGGAGATAGTTACTTGGTTTGAGGGTGGAGGGGTTTGGGGATAGTGAAGGAGAGTGAGGATTAGTGGAGCAAAAACGGTAAGGGCAAATGTGAGCATGGTTAAAGAGCAGGGTAAAAAGAAAGGCAAGTAAATTTAGAAGGCAGTGATTATTCTTACCTTCAGACCGATTTCTGAACTATTTCTGGTATATTTCTGATCTTACACTTAAAAGATGTCACACTTCAAATGATCTCATATCTGACCAAGGTCATATCTGACCTGCTCCATTCAACTTATACCATTCATATGTCCATGAAATGAAGCCAGGTGAGAGAGAGAGGGGAGGAGAGAGCAGGAGGACAGTTCACAACAGGGAGCCATTAACAGATTGCAGTTAATAGAACATTTGACTAGCATCAAAGCTGAAGAAAGAGACAAAATAAGATGGAAGGATAGGGCTAGGTGTGAGGAGCACGGACATATCAATATGCATTTAGTAAATTTGAAGTATGGTACATGGAATTAAAGTCAGGGAAAAAGCAGCAGCATAGCAGTTAAAACAAAGGAAGAGGAGTACATGGGTTTCTGGGGTGCAGTCCCATTTAAGTCATGTTGGACAGTTGCTTAGCTTCTGGTACAGGGATGTCTAAATTTTATAGTTTTGTAGCTAAAAAATGGTGTCCAAAAAGACAATTTCAGTACAGGAGTAGTTGAGTGTTAAGTTGATGGTGGGATGAAATTGATTAAACTGATCATGGAATGTCTTTAGCTGTTGCTCATACTCCGCCCAGGTGATTAAAATATCATCAATGTAACAGTAGTAGGCCAGGGGCCTGATAGGGCAAAGTGGACAAAAAGTCACTTTTAAGCTTGGCCATGAAAAGATTTGTGCACTGTGGAGACATTTGACTTCCCATTGCTGTACCAATCTCCCGTAGATATATCTTGTTATCAAATTCAAACTAATTGTGGGTAAGGATGACATTTGTAAGTTTCACCACAGAATCAGCATCAATTCCTTTATTTCCATGAAGACTTTGCAGACATTTAATCCATGTACTAGTACAATGATTCCACATCCATGGTGGCCAGGATGGTTCCTTCTGGTAGAGGACCTACTGCTGCTAGTTTATTCAGCAGGTCAGTTGTGTCCTGAATGTAGCTGGGTGTTTCCTTTACCAGTGATTTAATAATACCCTCTACCCATCCATAAACCTGCTCAGTAAGGGTGCCCACACATGAAATAATAACCCTTCTACTACCAGTAAGATGATTAGTAGAATAGTCATTCTGCTGATGAAATGACTTTTTTGCAGTGACTGCCATGGATACAGGTGGGCTTTCCCTCAAGTTCCACTAAGGCCTCTTTCACACTTCAGTTTTTTGCATCAGTCATAATCCGCCAAAAGGACGGATGGCGGATTCGTTGTAGAACTGATGACAACGGATGCCACCCGTCCGTTTTTTTGACGGATCCGACAAATGAAGATTTTTGAAGGAATTGCAGGAGAGAGAGAGAGAGAGAGAGAGAGAGAGAGAGAGAGAGAGAGAGAGAGAGAGAGAGAGAGAGAGAGAGAGAGAGAGAGAGAGAGAGAGAGAGAGAGAGAGAGAGAGAGAGAGAGAGAGAGAGAGAGAGAGAGAGAGAATTTTTTTTTTTTGTCCGGCACCCAGAAAGAATTTCGGGTTAAAACAGTGTCTGGAGGATCTGCCAGAGAAAAAAACGTTGCAAGCTCCGTTTTGAAATCTTTGAGGATGGTAACGGACAGCAACTTTTGGCGGATCCGCAAAAAAAAACGGATGCAACGGACGGCAATCCGTCACAATCCGCCAATAATGGAAGTCAAAGGGGAAAAAAAACGGATCCTCAAAAAAAATTTGCGGATCCGTTTTTTTCAAAACCTGGCGGATTGTGACTGATTGTAAGAAAACTGAAGTGTGAAAGATCCCTAAGGTGGATGTGGTCAGCTGGACTTGGAAAGGGCCATCAAAGTGTGGATCTATGCTCCTTCTCACTTGTCTGCATATGACCACCAAATCACCTGGATTCAGATGATGCACATCTGCACTTGCATTAGTATCTGGAATCAATGAAAACATATGTTTATACACCACATTAAGTATTTCCTGCAATGCCTGGACTAAGACTGTCATAGTACCATGTTGCATTTGTAGCACCTATGGCAAGTACAGAGCCGTATTTGGGGCACTACCAAACAGGACTTCAAAAATAGACAAGCCTGTCTTTCTATTTGGAGTGTGTCTGACTGAAAAAAGTGCAAGGGACAAGCACTCTACCCAGTTCTTTAATTATTTCTCCAGAGAAGTGTGTACCACTGTCAATTTCTGGGGATTCTGGGAAATCGTATCTGCAGACTAGTTCTTTCATCAGTTTGTTTACAGTTGTTTTAGCATTAGTACATTTTATCGGAGAGACTTCCGGCCATCCAGAGAAGGAATCTACACATACCAGGACATACTCATACATTCCTACCTTGGATAGTTGTATGTAGTCAATCTGCAGTCTCTGAGCGGGGTAGAGTCCTTGGTGTCAATTTCTTGAGCACTTTTACTGTTTTACCTGGGTTGTGTTGTGCACAGATGATGTAGGACTGCACGTGTTTCACGGCTGTGTAAATGAAGCTAGGAGTAATCCAGAAGGCATTTACCATGGTACACATATGACTTTTTGAGGGGTGAGTGGAGCCATGTGCTACTTGCGCTATCACTGGGAACAGTGACCTCAGTAAACACAACTTTTTCTTAGGGTACCATTACACTTAGGCTACTTTCACACATCAGGTTTTCGGCGTCAGGCGCGATCCGGCGTCGTGCCGGAACGCCGGATCCGGCAAATGTTTAGTAAAACCGGATGTGACGGATCCGGTTTTCTGCCGGATCCGTCTTTTTCTTGACAGACAAAACCGGATCCGTCTCATCCGGTTCATCCGTTTTTCTATCCGTTTTTCGACGGATTACGCCGGATCCGGTTTTTAAAATTGACCCTTGTGGCCTTCCGAACGGGATTGGCTACTGGAAAACTAGATATAGCATGTTCCTACAGCCCTTCTTTGACAGGTTGTAGAGAAGAAAGTGCAGGTTGGAGAGAAGAGCAAGTTACTGGCGAAGATGGATGTTGTCATTGGAAATATTACCACTAGAAGTTCTGTGACGGTTTCAGGGACAATTTTCCACTATACTTTATGTCACCTCAAGGCAGAGTACACTGGGATGACAGAGTGTGAGAGATTTTTGCCATAAACTTGTGTACCTTCTGGACCAACAGTATATACCTTTGCCAACCAAAGTTGGCTATCTTGTCATGGTCTTACTATTTTTACCTTTAGGCCACAGGTGTGTACCTGGTTGTGTTTTATGCAAAGTATTTCACCTTTTAACAAAAGTTGTGTACATTGGTAGGAAATCACCAACAATAAACACAACTTTTTAGGTGAAATACTTTGCTTCAAACACAACCAGGAACACAACTGTGGCAAAAAGCTAAAATTTACCCACAGTTATATACCTGGTTTTGAATACCTTTTTACCTTTGAAATACCCTGTATTTAACCTTTTTTTAAAACATAGTTCGCCGCAGAAAGAAATGACAGACAACCATTGTGAAACGATAATTTACCTTTTATTTAAATTTTTTTTTTTTTGTAAAATGTTAATTAAAGTGCAAAAAACTTTTTTAATAAAGGTTTGAAACCCAATGGGCATTTTTATTACAAAAAACACATTACAATTCTGTGTACTGTGGGGTGGAAATACTGCTGGAGGGGCTGCGGGACACTTCGACACTGGGTGTGTGGAGAGAGGACTGGGATCGTGGTGGGGAAGGAACAGTTAGAGGTGAAGGTGTGGAAAAAGCTACAGAATGGGTGGACATGTGGGAGGCAGAAGAGGTGGTGGGCGGTGGAGTGGAGGGTTGGGCAGGGACTGTAGGAGCAGATGATGTTGATGGAAAGTTGTATGGGGAAGGAGTTTGGTACGGGGAAGGAGTTTGGTACGGGGCAGGTTGCTGGAAGTGGGGAGATGACTGGTACTGGGGAGGTTGCTGGTACTGGGGAGGTTGCTGGTATGTAGTAGGAGGGGGAGGATGGAAAGTGGCTGGAGGGGGTGCAGATGTAATAGGAGGGGGAGGATGGAAAGTGGCTGGAGGGGGTGCAGGAACTACAGTGGTGGGAGGTGGAGGTTGGGAGGTAACCTGCTGTAGAGCACCGTGGCACGAATGCATTACATGCATCTGCTGGGTAGGAGATAGTGTTGCCATGCGCTCCACAACAGACCTGAAAAAGGTGTGGTTTGGCGAAGATCTTGCTTCTGAATGCATGGTTTGCAGAAGTGTCTTCACCTCCAGAATGCTGGAGTTGATCTGCTGAAAGCCTGCGGAGATTTGCTCTGACAAGACTTTTAGACAGTTCTGGAAAGATGCATTCAGATGCAAGAACTCTTGCGCATAACTCTTTTCCTGACCCCTCTGCCGCTGCCGCCCAGTACCCGCAGGTGTACTAGAGGCGGCAGGGGCAGAAGGGTGGGGTAAAGGGAAAGCGATCTCCTCACCAGCAGCTTCATGTAATGTAGGCGGCCACGATGCTCCTGTGCTGGTGGATGGGACAGATGGGTCGAATGTGTGGGAAGGCTGGGAAGGTGCAGATGTACCGGAGCGGTCGAAGTGTCCCTCGGTGCCGGTCTCCTCAGGGATCGCCTCAGAAGGGTCCAATCGTGCAGGCTCCCGAGTGCTGCTCACCGTGCTGTGGAATAAAGAGAAAAAAAAACAATTAAAATACTGACATGGTATGGCCCTGGCTGAAAAAAAAAAGTTACATCTAACATTTTTTTTCACATGTGGTGTGTAATATTTACCTTCTGGTGAGCATTGTTTCCCGGAGGAACGACAGGGCTTGTGCGTACTTGTACTTGCTCCTGCGTCCTCCAGATCCACTCGGGGCCCGCATCTCTTTATTGAACTCCTTCTTGAAACGATCCCTCACAGACCGCTACCGATTCACAATTCTGTTCCCTGAAACGAGAAAGGAGTGGTTAGTATACAACATCAGTGTTTCACAAACTCCAGTCCTCATGGTCCCCAGGGGTCATGTTTTCAGGATTTCCATAGTAAATAGAAATCCTGAACACATGATCCGTGGGGACCACGAGGACTGGAGTTCGGGAAACACTGGTTTACATCAAGCAACCGGTACTGTATATACTTACGCTCTTTAATCTGGGCCCGAGCTTCGAGGTCCTCCCAGCGGCCCACAAGGAGAGAACAGATTTCCTCCCAGAGTCGTCGGGTAATGATCAGGTCAGCGTGGCGGCGGTCAGCCATATTCCAGAGCGGCTCCCTTTCTCTGACGAGATCGATGAGGCGGTCCACATCAATCCCTCCATCCTCACCGTCAGAGTCGGGAGCACGCTGTGAAGGCTGTTAAAGAAAAAGACAAAAATAACATAATTAGCCTCCACAAAAGAAATGAAATAAAAAGTGCAAAAAAACAAAGCAAAAATATTTATACTTACACGCTGGTGATCGCCGCGTTGCTGTCGCCGACGACCCTGGGAGGCACTGCGAGGACCTCTTGGCCGAGCACCAGATTGGGAAGACTAGAGAAGAAAACAAAAAATGTTATGTCTTTGGATGTAGGCATTTGTTTGCTGTGTGTGGTCTGCAGAACATTGTTTTCTATGTGTTGTGTGATGTTGTGTTTCTGCGTTTGATGCAAAAAACTTACCAATTGTGAGCCCACTCCAGGTGTCTGTCCACCCCTTCCTTCTTCTTCTGGGAGCTCCTCTTCATCTTGTGATTCCTGTTTTGAAATAAAAGTCAATGAATAGACATATATTACAGAGATTATGGATTTTAGAAATAAAAACTTACCGTCAAATGCTGACGATGCGAGGGAGGGCTCCCAGAAGAAGATGTGCTGTCCTGTTGATGGCCAGACTCCATGGCTGTGGGTATTGCTGCTGCCAGTGATGCCATTTCTGCTGCTGCATCTCTTTGGCGGCTGTTGAATAAAGAGAAACAAAGGGCCAATGAATATCTTGATATTCCATGGCCCTAGTTTGGAGGAATGGGGGATTTGATAATTACCGTCTCTCATCTGCTTCTGGACTCCCCTCCCGTTCAGCGTGCTGCTCCATTTGGGGTGGTGCTGATGGTGCTGCTGCTGCAGATGTCTGCTGCCTTCTCCTGCTCCTGGTTCTTGGCTTGGGTGGCATGTTGGGTGTGGCTGAGGGTCCCATTGTCTTGCTTTTATATATCTCCTGTGGGCAGAGCTACTGAGCATGCTCAGACCAAAAAAACCGGATCCGGCCACCGGATCCGGCTTTCGCCGGATCCGGCGCATTGCGGCGCTCATAGGCTTTCATTGTGTGAAAAAGCCGGACGCGCCGGATCCGGCGGGTACTGCTTTTTCGCCGGAGACAAAAAACGTTACAGTAGACGTTTTTACCAGACGCCGGATCGCGACACATTGCGACACATTGCCGGATCCGGCGAAAACCGGATGAAACGCATGGCCATCCGGCGCGATCCGGCGCAAATGCAAGTCAATGGGGGGGAAACCGGATCCGGCATTGCATTTCGCCGGATCCGGTTTCTGTCAAAAGCGCCGGATCGCGCCTGATGGCGAAAACCTGATGTGTGAAAGAGGGCTAAGAGACGCACCAGCGATCCCGACATCGATACGAACTGGTAAGGATCGCTGGTGCATCACTAAATGGTCGCTAGTAAGCTGTCAAGCAGACAGATCTACTCAATGACGCAGCAACAATCCAGCAATCCGTATAACGACCTCAGCGATCGTTGGTACCTTGTCACACAGCAGCTATTCTGACAACTCCCGCCTGCGTCCCTGAGTTCTGCGTCGCCAACGAGGTCGCTCGTCGGCGTCAAACACAGCGATGCATGCTGGCCAGCGGGACACCAGCGATCAAAAAATGGCCCAGGACATTCAAGCACGATCAGCGATATCCTGTGAGGGGGCCGGTAACCGCTATTTGTCACACGTAGCATCGCTAGCGAGGTTGCTGTTGCGTCACAAAATCTATGATGTTTTAGCGATCTCGATAACGATCTCGCTATGTGAGACGGGGACTTTACTCTCCCATACTCCATTTGAGTTCAGCTCAGCATTCACATTTTTTCCCAGTGTTGCTTCTCGGTTTGGATAACCTGTTGCTGGAGGGATTTCAGGACATCTATACTCACTGTGACTGGAACTTGCTGACTCTGTCCTCTGCTCCCTAGGTTGCCTTGCTGCTATTTTATCAGCCTTGTCTGTACTTCTGTTACCCTCTACCTCAAGGGAGTCACCTTTTGTGTGTGCTTTCACCTTGATTATGCTTCCATTATAGGGTTTGTCCTCTACTAGGAAAACCCCTTTTTGATCTAAATATTTGGCCCCAATAAAAAAATGTCCCAATCAGCACTGGCATCACTGTCCCTACCTTCATAGACATTGAACATGAAGAGAAAGTCAGAAAGCAGCTGCAGCCCTGGCTTACTCTTCATGTTCAATTCGTTTAATGGCGGGGACAATAATGCCAGCACTGATTGGGCACCAGGCACCACGTGTCATACAACCGCACAAGTGCCACAAGACCATGAATATCAACACCGCTGGAACGGCACAGGCACGGGAGTATAAGCTTTTTTATTTTATCGGAGTCCAAACATTTAGATCCAGAAGGGGTTATCTTAGTTGTGGACAACCTTTTTAATTGCTTCATCATCTCTGCATTTTTAATGGGTGTCAAGGATTGTCAAGGAAAGGACTCCGGAGGGGTCTCTCAGAATCACATCCGCTGCCACTATTTGTCAAGATATCACAGCCAGGGAAGGTCACACAGAACCACCTGCTGTGATCTTTGTCTAAAAAAAAGGGTTGCACTTTGTAGTGCCAAAGCATGTCAACATGAAATAGTAACACTGCTTATGGATAATAGGAAGAAACTGAGACGCTTAGCACATAATTTTGCCAATTCATGCATGTCCAGCAGCCAACGACATGGCGGTCTCTGAACTACTGGGAACCTACGTGTCTAGTGTGAATACTTCTCTAAGACTGACGTCTGAATTTCGGCGTAAATGTGAATACCTCTCCTTAAGCCCGAATTTATAGGTAGGTAGGATCCTGGTGCAATTAAAAATTATGTTTATGGAGATGGCAGCTCCTAGTATGCACTTGTTTTCACTAGCTTGGAAGTGCCAGTCAGTCTTTTATCCTATGTGTCAAACAGCTCTATGCTGCCCCTACTGTCCGGACAATGACACGATTGTCTGATGATTAACGGAGGCCACAGGCTGCTTCCACTAACAGTCCAGTTATCGGTAAGCTAACAGTGAGTGTATGGTATATACACTTCAGATTTCAACACATGGATTATATGTATATACCCCCGATACAGTCACTGCGAACTCCACGATAACCCCAGACTACTCAATGCCACCATCAGTCGTTTTTACAGGCTGATTGGATGCCTGATAGTAAACCTAAAAAAAAATGGAAGTAAAGGGCAAACTAGCACATATAATAAAACAATATATTTTGTTAATGGAATATATTACAAAAAATGGTGAAAAATGAGGAGTCATGGAGTGTCACATAACTAGGAACACTTGGGGTCTACAGGCATAACCCATCTTAAACAAGTGTAAAAGAAGGGGAAGACTGATGGCACTCATGAAAAAATCAGGGATAACAATGTATTCAAACCGGCACACCTCATCTCCAGGTAATGCATGATGCACTTTGCCTTCATATGCCTATGGGTCTCATAACTATGTACTTTACAACTGTACTCTGATGGAAGTGTGACTTACTTATTCTTTTTCTTTTCTTTGGTTACATATTGGATGCCTGATAGGTAGCTTATGTCTTAGGAGCGCAGATTTCAGAACAAAAGGTACAGAACTATTAAATTTTATATTTAATCCAAAATGAGCCAGTGTTTATAAAAAATATACAAAAGATTTTACAAAGGGGACAAAACAATACAGCATTTACAGTTACATAAAATCAAATGGATAAAACAGAAGAAACTTACAACACTGATCACAGATATGATTGACCTAGAGAAGGAGAGCGCTTCGTTTGAAGATTGTCCTTTGGATGGGAATCATGCATACACCAAAATGTATCTCTCTACTGAAACAAAGATCATAATTAGAGATGAGCAAACTTGTTCGGAAAACGTTTGCCAGTCTCAAATTCAGCACAGACGTTGCACATTTACATTCGTGTTCAGATTTCGGAGGATTTTCTTGAAAATTGGCAAAGTTTGGCCAAAGTTCAACAAATGATCGAGTTTCCACTAATGCTTTTGTTAGGACTTTGGCTAGGATAGTGCTGCTGTATGATGAGTGAGGAGGACATGTTTGATGAGGGGAGGGGGTGGGGAAAGGCAAGAGAAATGGCAGACTGTTATTTTTTTTTATTTACTTTTTTAACTTAATGTGTGGAGATTCCGGAAGCCAATCAGGGTGCAGAAACCATCCACTTCAAGTCAAGACTCAAGGGCATGTGTTATTGGATGCCGAAGTCATATGTCCCTCTCCCAATAAAAAAGCGAACATTTGACTTTGTCAGTGCAACAGCATAATGAGGCAGCTGCTGCTGCTCCTGCAAGTAGTCAGATAGTTAGCTAGGTGGTTTATTACCTGCAAGCTCAGATAGTATCCTGTGTCAAATTGAGTTTTCAGCATATCAATCCTTTGTCGTAATTATGTGGTCCAGTCACCAGTCCACATTTCAGCATCTAAAGCCTTTGTGCTAATTGTATGATCAAAACGCCAGTCCATATTCCAGCATCTAAATCATTTGTGGCAATTGTGTGGTCCAGTCAGCAGTCCACTGTTATGATTGAGTCACCGTAGGAGGCAAAAACAGAAATGCTAGCTAAGTCCAGAAAACCAGAGAGGTTGGCAGCTATCGGATTGCAGACCCCTGAACCTATCAACACAACTAGCAGTAGCCGTGGGGGGTTCCTACGATGCCCTAGACCCCTCGATCACAGCCGGAGAATTAAATAGCCTAAAGACAGAAAGGGAAATCTAAACTGCCCCAGAGCAGACCCCAAAGCAAAAGGCAGCCCCCCACATATAATGACGGTGAAGAAGAAAGAACACAACACAGACAGAAAGATAGACTGAGCAAAGACGGGGCCCAAGCTAACTAGATAGGAAAGGACAGGAAGGCTGCTGTCTGCAATCCGTGAAAAACCCTATGAAAATAAGAGCCAACAGACTGACAGTGAAAAAGGCCCTGAAGACGCTAGGCTTCAAAAAGACTATGTCAGTACTCAGGAATATTCTGAAGACAGAGCAACAGGCAAAAGAAGAATCAGCTCACCCCAGCAGGGAATGGCAGAATCCAGAAAAGCAAGGCAAACAAAAACAAAACACAAATGCAAAAAGGCAAAGCAGAAAACTTAGCTTTAGAGGAGTAGGAATCAGACAGGTTTCCTAGAAGTCCACAGAGAAATCACCCGCAGGGCAGAAAGGCGTCGGCAGCCTTATATCCAGTCCGTGACTCCACTCAGCCAGTCATCATCATTAGACTCAGGTGCCTGATAATCAGGCTCATTACCTTCCTTTACCAGAATAGGGAGTTCAGCAGACCTCAGTGACGAAGGGGAAAATGAACTCACAACAGTACCTCCCCCTTGAGGAGGGGTCACCGAACCCTCAACCACGCCACCAGGGCGATCAGGGTGAGCCCGATGAAAGGCACGCACCAATCTTTTGGCATGAATATCAGAGGCAGAGACCCAGGAATTATCCTCCTGACCATAACCCTTCCACTTAGCCAAATACTGGAGTCTCCGTCTAGCCAGACGGGAATCCAGTATTTTCTCTACCTCATATTCCATGTTACCTTCAACCAATACAGGGTCCGGAGGTGCCACCCCAGGAACAACTGGTTCAACAAACCTCTTCAACAAGGACTTATGGAACACATTATGGATTTTAAATGTGACAGGGAGAGCCAAACGAAAAGAGACCGGATTAGTAATCTCCAAAATCTTGTAAGGTCCAATACATCTAGGCTTAAACTTAGGAGAAGCCACCTTCATAGCAATATTTTTTGATGACAACCACACCATATCACCAATCTTAAACTGGGGACCAATGGTCCAATGTCGATTGGAAAACCGCTGGGCCTTTTCCTGGGAGAGAGATAACTTATCCACCACTTGGTCCCAGATTTGGTGCATTCTCTCCACCACAGTGTCAACACCTGGGCAGGCAGAAGGCTCCACCTGCCCTGAAGAAAATCGAGGATGAAACCCAAAGTTACAAAAAAAAGGTGACATCAAAGTGGCAGAACTAGCTCTATTATTTAAAGCAAATTCGGCCCAGAGCAAAAATGAAACCCAATCATCCTGATCAGCGGAAATAAAACATCTCAAATACGACTCCAAGGTCTGGTTTGTTCTCTGTCTGCCCATTGGTCTGAGGGTGAAAAGCAGAGGAGAAGGACAAGTGAATTCCCAGCTTGGAACAGAAAGTCCTCCAAAATCTAGACACAAACTGAACTCCTCTGTCAGACACAATGTTCTCAGGAATCCCGTGCAAGCGAACCACCTGTTGCAAAAACAGGGGCACCAACTCAGAGGAAGATGGCAACTTAGGGAGTGGTACAAGATGAACCATCTTAGAGAACCTATCACAAGTCACCCAAATAACAGTCATTCTCTGAGAGACAGGCATATCAGAGATGAAATCCATTGAAATATGGGTCCATGGCCTCCTGGGGACCGGCAAAGGCATCAACAACCCACTAGAGCGAGAACAAGGTTTAGACCGGGAGAAAGTCCCACAGGACTGCACAAAATTCCTGACATCATGAGACAAGGTGGGCCACCAAAAAGAGCGACTCACCAGATCTCTAGTACCAAAAATACCTGGATGACCAGCCAATGCAGAGCAATGAACTTCAGACATCACTCTCTTCTTCCACTGGTCAGGAACATACAACTTTCCACTGGGACAACGCTCAGGTTTGTCCTCCTGGAACTCTTGCAGAGCAAGTCTCAAATCAGGCGAGATGGCAGAAAGAACTACCCCTTCGCCTAAGATGGTAGCAGGCTTGGTCACCACAGGAGAATCAGCAAAGAAGCTCCTAGAGAGGGCGTCTGCCTTGACATTCTTAGTTCCAGGAAGAAAAGAGACCACAAAATCAAAACGTGTAAAAAACAAGGCCCACCTAGCCTGTCTAGGGTTCAAGCGTTTGGCCGACTCCAGGTAAATCAAATTCTTGTGGTCAGTGAGGACCACAACTTGATGTTTAGCTCCCTCCAACCAATGTCTCCACTCCTCAAATGCCCATTTCATGGCCAACAGTTCCCGATTCCCCACATCATAGTTACGTTCAGATGGAGAGAACTTTCGGGAAAAGAAAGCACAGGGATTCATTTTAGATGTTACAGGATCCTTTTGGGACAAAACAGCTCCTGCACCAATCTCAGAAGCATCCACCTCTACCTGGAATGGGAGGGAGACATCAGGTTGCCGCAAAACCGGGGAGGAGGTAAATCTTTGCTTCAGCTCCTGAAAGGAAGCAACAGCCTCCGGAGACCAATTCAACACATCAGCACCCTTCTTAGTCAGATCAGTCAATGGCTTGGCAATACTAGAAAATTTTGCTATAAATTTCCGATACAAATTAGCAAAACCCAAAAACTTCTGGAGGTCCTTCAAAGAAGTGGGCTGAACCCAATCATAAATGGCCTGTACCTTGGCCGGGTCCATTTCAATAGTTAATGGAGACAAAATAAATCCCAAAAATGAAATCCTCTGTACTCCAAAAAGGCATTTCGATCCTTTGACATACAGGGAATTCTCCCTCAAGATCCGGAACACAGTCCGAACATGTTCCACATGAGAATCCCAATCCTTGGAGAAGATCAAACTATCATCCAGATAGATAATCAAAAATTTATCCACAAAGTCCCGGAAAATGTCGTTCATGAAGCACTGGAAGACAGAAGGGGCATTAGTGAGCCCAAAAGGCATCACCAGGTACTCAAAATGTCCCTCCGGAGTATTAAACGCCGTCTTCCATTCATCCCCCTGCTTAATGCGGATAAGATTATACGCCCCCCTGAGGTCAAGCTTGGTAAACCAGCAAGCACCTCTAACTCTGGAGAATAGATCCGAAATCAGGGGTGACGGATACTGATATTTAACAGTAATTTTGTTGAGGGCACGATAATCAATACAAGGCCTTAAAGAACCATCCTTTTTGGCCACAAAAAAAAAAAAACGGCACCTAAGGGTGAAGAGGATGGTCTAATATGACCCTTCTCCAATGCCTCCTTAATATAGGATCGCATAGCCTCGTGCTCGGGTACAGATAAATTGAAGAGCCGACCCTTGGGAAATTTACACCCCGGGCTCAGTTCAATTGCACAGTCATAACTGCTATGAGGAGGCAAGGACGCAGACTCATTCTCACTAAATACATCATAAAAGTCCGCCAAATAGTCAGGAACATCATGGGACTGAGGAGAGGTGGAAAAAACCGGAGCCTCACTACAGGCACACCGACAACCCCAACTCACCACAGACACAGATTTCCAATCCAAGACTGGATTATGAATTTGCAACCAGGGAAACCCCAGAACAACGGCATCATGCAGACCATATAACACCAAAAATCTGCAATTTTCTTGATGGTCTGGGGCGACCCGCATGACCACCTGGGTCCAAAACTGAGGTTTATTTTTCGCCAAAGGAGTAGCATCAATCCCTTTCAAAGGGATAGGCGTCTGCAGAGGTGTCATAGGAAATCCACAACGTTTAGCAAAATCCAAGTCCATTAGGTTTAGCGCTGCTCCCGAATCCACAAAAGCCTTGGCGGAAAATGTGGACAGGGAGCAGATCAGAGTAGTTGCCAGAAGAAACTTAGGTTGAACACCACCAACAGAAAACGTGTGTGCAAAGCGTTTCTCTCGTTTAGGACAAACAGAAATAATATGCGAGGCATCTCCACAGAAAAAACACAGCTTATTACGCCTTCTGAACTCCTGACATTGCGCCTTAGACAAAACTCTATCACATTGCATAGGTTCAGACATCTGTTCTACCGGTGGCAACACCTCTCGTGCAATCCTGCGTTCACGTAAAAGCAGATCAACCTGAATGGCTAATGACATAGAATCGTCCAGACCAGAGGGAACAGGAAATCCCACCATAGTATCTTTTACGGCTTCTGACAAACACTTCCGAAAGAGAGCAGCCAAGGCATTATCATTCCAGGTAGTAAGGACCGCCCACTTTCGGAACTTTTGACAGTACAACTCTGCAGAATCTCGACCCTGGTTCAATGCCAACAGGGTCTTTTCAGCCTGATCAATAGCATTAGGTTCATCATACAACAACCCCAAGGCTTGAAAGAATGCGTTCACATTAGTCAGAATAGGATCATCTGGTTTCAAAGAAAACTCCCAATCCTGGGGATCGCCACGCAGCAAAGAGATGACAATTTTAACCTGCTGCGCGGAGCTCCCTGAAGAGTTAGACTTCAAGGCAAAAAATAATTTACAATTATTTTTGAAACTCAAAAATTTAGATCGATCCCCAAAAAATACATCAGGTGTAGGGATCTTTGGTTCAACAGCATGCGAATGAGCAAGGTAGGCGGAAATTCCCCGCACTTCCAAAGCGAACTGCTCCACACGATCAGACAATTGCTTTATCTGCATTGAGAGAAAAAAAATTCCCCCTACGGCCTCAGAGATATATAGAGGAAAGAATATACACACTTTTTTTTTTTAAACACAATTCTTTCCTGCTATCGAGTACCCTAGGATCTGCGGTATGGCGGGTGATTCTGTTATGATTGAGTCACCGTAGGAGGCAAAAACAGAAATGCTAGCTAAGTCCAGAAAACCAGAGAGGTTGGCAGCTATCGGATTGCAGACCCCTGAACCTATCAACACAACTAGCAGTAGCCGTGGGGGTTTCCTACGATGCCCTAGACCCCTCGATCACAGCCAGAGAATTAAATAGCCTAAAGACAGAAAGGGAAATCTAAACTGCCCCAGAGCAGACCCCAAAGCAAAAGGCAGCCCCCCACATATAATGACGGTGAAGCAAGAAGAAAGAACACAACACAGACAGAAAGATAGACTGAGCAAAGACGGGGCCCAAGCTAACTAGATAGGAAAGGACAGGAAGGCTGCTGTCTGCAATCCGTGAAAAACCCTATGAAAATAAGAGCCAACAGACTGACAGTGAAAAAGGCCCTGAAGACGCTAGGCTTCAAAAAGACTATGTCAGTACTCAGGAATATTCTGAAGACAGAGCAACAGGCAAAAGAAGAATCAGCTCACCCCAGCAGGGAATGGCAGAATCCAGAAAAGCAAGGCAAACAAAAACAAAACACAAATGCAAAAAGGCAAAGCAGAAAACTTAGCTTTAGAGGAGTAGGAATCAGACAGGTTTCCTAGAAGTCCACAGAGAAATCACCCGCAGGGCAGAAGGGCGTCGGCAGCCTTATATCCAGTCCATGACTCCCCTCAGCCAGTCATCATCATTAGACTCAGGTGCCTGATAATCAGGCTCATTACCTTCCTTTACCAGAATAGGGAGTTCAGCAGACCTCAGTGACGAAGGGGAAAATGAACTCACATCAGTCCACATTCCAGCATCTAAATCCTTTGTGCTAATTGTGTGGTCCAGCCAGGAGTCCACATGTCAGCATCTAAATCCTTTGTGCTAATTGTGTTCCAGACACAAGTCCCATTATTAGCATTTAATTCCTTTGTGCTAATTGTGTGGTCCTGCCAGCTTTCCACATTACAGCATCTAAATCCTTTGTGCTAATTGTATGTTCCAGCCACCAGTCCACATTTCAGTATCTAAATCCTTTGTGCTAATTATGTGGTCCCGCCACCAGTCCATATTTCAGCATCTAAATCCTTTGTGCTTAATGTGTGGTCCAGCCCGCAGTTCACATTCCGGCATTTAAATCATTTGTGCTAATTGTGTGGTCCTGCCACCAGTCCATATTTCGGCATGTAAATCCTTTGTGCTAATTGTGTGGTCCAGCCAGCAATGCACATTCCAGATGTAAATCATTTGTGCTAATTGAGTGGCCCAGCTAGCAGTTCACATTTCAGCATCTAAGATGGTCCAGCCAGCATTCCACATTCCAGCATGTAAATACTTTGTGCTAATTGTGTGGTCCAGCCAGAAGTGCACATTCCAGAATTGGATTGTGTGGTTTAGCCAGCAGTCCAAGTTTCAGCATCTAAATCCTTTGTGCTAATTGTGTGGTCCAGCTAGCAGTCCACAATTCAGGATCTAAATCATATGTGCTAATTGTATGGTCCAGCCAGGACTCTACATGTCAGTATCTAAACCCTTTGTGCTAATTGTGTTCCAGACACCTGTCCCCTTCTAAGCATCTAAATCATTTCTGCTAATTGTGTGGTCCAGCCAGTAGTGCACATTCCAGAATTGAAATCCTCTGCATGGATTGTGTGGTCAAGTCAGCAGTCCACATTTCACCATCTACCGTATATACTCGAGTATAAGCCGAGGCCCCTAATTTTGCCACAAAAAACTGGGAAAACTCATTGACCCAAGTATAAGCCTAGGGTGGAAAATGCAGCAGCTACTGGTAAATTTCAAAAATAAAAATACATACCAAAAAAAGTTAAATTAATTGAGACATCAGTAGGTTAAATGTTTTTGAATATCCATATTGAATCAGGAGCCCCATATAATGCTCCATACAGTTCATGATGGCCCCATAAGATGCTACATGCAAAATATGCCCAATATAATGCTCCATAAAGTGTTTGATGGCCCCATAAGATGCTCAATACAAAATACGCCCCACATAATGCTGCACGAAGGTTAATAATGGCCCCAAAAGATGCTCCATTGAATAATATGTCCCATATGCTGCTCCATAAAGGTTATGGCCCCATAAGATGTTCCATAGAATAATATGCCTCATATGCTGCTCCATAAAGGTTATGGCCCCATAAGATGCACCATAGAATAATATTCTCCATATGCTGCTCCATAAACGTTATGGCCCCATAAGATGCTCCATAGAATAGGCCCCATATGCTGCTGCTGTGAATAAAAAAAATAATGATATACTCACTTCTCATCGCTGGGGTCCAGGTGCCGGTGTCGCCGCTGGCTCAAGCCCTCGGTACCTGCGTTATTCACCTGTCCCTGTTCCACCACTGCGCGCCGCTCTGTCTTCCGGGTCCTCTGTCAATGACCGTTCAGGCAGAGGGTGCGCACTAACCACATCATCGCGCCCTCTGACTTGAACGTCACAGCCAGAGGACACGAAGGACAGAGCAGCGCGCGGCGGTGGAATGGGGACAGGTGAATATAGCATGGCTCCACCCATCCTCCCCATCATACTCACCCCCTCCTGGTGCATCTCTGCAGTCCCTGCTTCTCCCATGGTCTCCGGCGCCGCAGCTCTTCCATTGTTTAGCAGTCATGTGGTACTGCTCAATAGTCATGAATATGCGTATTTTTATTACTTTAATGAGCAGTACCACATGACTGCTTAACACAGGAAGAGCTGCGGCGCCGGAGACCATGGTAGAAGCAGGGGCTGCAGAGATGCACCAGGAGGGGGTGAGTATGATCTGACACCCGTGCTCCCCCTCCCCCATCGACCCCCTGCTATATGACTTGAGTATAAGCCAAGAGGGGCACTTTCAGCCTTAAAAAATGGGCTGAAAATCTCGGCTTATACTCGAGTATATACGACAAATCCTTTGTGCTAATTGTGTGGTCCAGCCAGTAGTCCACATTTCAGCATTTAAATCACTTGTGCTAATTGTATGGTCCAGCCAGCATTCTACATTACAGCATCTAAATCCTTTGTGCTAATTGTGTGATCCAACCAGCAGTACACATTTCAGCATCTAAATCCTTTGTGCTAATTGTGTGGTCCAGTCAGCAGTGCACATTTCAGCATCTAAATCCTTTGTGTTAATTGTGTGGTCCAGCTAGGACTCCACATGTCAGTATCTAAATTCTTTGTGTAAATTGTGTTCCAGACACCTGTCCCCTATTCAGCATCTAAATCCTTTGGGGTAATTGTGTGGTGCAATCAGCAGTCCACATTTCAGCATCTAAATCATTTGTGTTAATTGTGTAGTCCAGCCAGGAGTCCCAATTTCAACATCTAAATCTTTTGTGCTAATTGTGTGGTCCAGACACCACTCCACATTTCAGCAGCTAAATCTTTTGTGCTAATTGTGTGTTCCAGCCAGCAGTCCACATTTCAGCATTTCAGCATCTAAATCCTCTGTGCTAATTGTGCATTCTAGACACCAGTTCACATTTCAGCATCTAAAATATTTGTGCTATTTGGTCCCACCACCAGTCCATATTTCAGCGTCTAAATCCTTTGTGCTAAATGTCCAGCCAGCAGTACACATTCCAGCATCTTAATCCCTTGTGCTAATTGTGTGGTCCTGTGTTGTGAACTCATTTTCTGGTCTGCCTCTGGTTTCTGGTGAGGGAGCTGGTTGTGCTGACAGAGGAGTTGTGAGTTCTCTTTCCAGGCTCCCTCTGGTGGTGGCAGGAGGTAGTGAAGCTGATCTAAATAACAGAGACCTGCCACCTGATAATGAGGAAGAGGAGTGGACATCTGGAGTCTCAGACTGGATTTAAGACAGCCGACTCCCTATTCCCACATGCTGATGATTTGTTCCTGCCTCCTGAGGTCTTAGTTTCCAGCTCAGTTCCTGCCTTCTCAAGCTAAGTTACCTTTGCTAATGTTCACATTTGATTTGGTTTGGTCTATTCTGTTTTTTGTGTGGTCAGCCAGCCCAGGCTGGGGCTGTGCTGAATTTCCACTCTTATGTCACTGTATTTGCCAGTTTGCTTTCTGTCCCTTAGTAGATTGGCCTCGTTTTGCTCTGTTCTCAGAATATGCCAGAGTGCTGATATAGTGGGAGAAGTCTAGTGACTTCAGGGTATTTTTTGCTATCAGAAGTGTTGGACATTTTTGCAGGGTTTTTTGGCATGATTGCAGACAGTATCTTTCCTTTACTGTCCTTTCTAGCTAGTGTGGGCCCCATCGTTTGCTCAGCCTATTTTCATCTTGTCTCACCGTCAATACATGTGTGGGGGCTGTCTATTCCTTTGGGGTCTGCTCTGGAGCAGTTTTTAGATTTCCCCTTTACTTGCTTTAGGCTTATTTAGTCCTCCGGCTGTGACGAGGCGTCTAGAATCATCGTAGGTACGCTCCATGGCTGCTGTTAGTTGTGTGGTTAGGATCAGGGGTCTGCAATCCGCGTAGTTACCAACCTCTCTGGTTTTCTGTGACTTGGCTTGGTCTTGTTTTCCTCCTCGGTGACCCAATCATAACAGTCCTGCCAGCAGTCCACATTTCAGCAGCTAAATCATTTGTGATAATTGTATGGTCCAGCCAGCATTCTACATTACAGCATCTAAATCCTTTGTGCTAATTATGTGATCCAACCAGTAGTCCACATTTTAGCATCTAAATCCTTTGTGCTAATTGTGTTGTCCAGCCAGCAGTGCATATTCCAGCATCTAAATCCGTTGTGCTAATTGTGTGGTCCTGGCTGGACCACACAAAGTGGGATTACAAAGTCGGATATAATACAATGACTGTACTTAATATACTGGTGTAAACTCAGTGGCTAATACTCTTCTCTTTTTCCATTGGGAGCAACTTGTATTGAATATGCCTCACCACGTTAAACCCACTCTGGACTTCACCTATCACATCTCTTGTTCGTCAAATAAATTGCACATCGCCATAAATCTACCCCCAGTAACATTATACAGCCTCTGTGGGACACAAAATACATAGTCTCTGGCTCCCCCACTCACTTATTCTCCACCTTTCACTCTCTGCCTGCCGGTGACACGCACGCTTATCTATTTCCGGAACACACGGCCATTATGTTTTGGTAACGTCACTTCCGGTCTCCATACTTACCTCCCATTGGACGCTGACTGGCACTAGGATCCTGCCCCCAACTTTTTTACATTAGCACACCATACCTACTGTAGTGAAACCTCCACCAGGGGTAGCAGGTGAGGGAAGAGAGGTTATACACTAAGAGCAGCAACCCTGAGCAACAGCACAGGTGCCACAGGTAACGAGAGAGAATAGTCAGACGAACCGAGTCAGAAACTAACAGGAGCAGACGTACCAGAAGGAGCAGCAATACACGTAGTCAAAATACCAAAGCCGAGAGTCAGAACATGAGCACAGGGTCCAAAACGTGAGACGAAATACGTGGTCGGGGTACAAGCCAGGGAGTCAGATGCCAGAGAGGGAACGTAACAGCAGAAACAAATACCAAGAGACGGGGTCAGAAATCAGTCCGGGTCATACACGTGAATATCAGTCCAAGGCAGGAGGATCACCAGGGTACAAGGGTCAGCGGCTCTAAACTGCAAGCTTGAGCTATCTCTAACACTGGTCAGGAGGCTGTGAGGGATTGAAATAGCCCAGCTAGCTCCAGAACGAGGCTGAGGAGATTAACCCCCGCATGACCAGTCCGGAGTGAAGACAGCAGAAGATAAACTCTGGACTGGACCATGACAGTACCCCCCTCTCAATGGGGGGGGCACTGGACCCCCAGGCTTCCCTGGATGACGAGCGTGAAAGGCCCGGACCAACCGATCCGCATGGACCGAACGCGCCAGCACCCATGACCGATCCTCAGGACCGTATCCTTTCCAATGGACCAAGTACTGAAGTGAACGACGGAGCATACGAGAATCCACCACCTGTTCCACCTCGTACTCGGTCTGCCCATCTACCATAACAGGCGGCAGGTGCAAGGGAGACTCATCAGAGGAAGGCACCGATGGCTTCAGAAGCGCTTTATGGAACACATTAGGAATCCGTAATGACGGAGGCAACCGCAGGCGAAAGACCACAGGATCAATCACCTCTAAAATCTCATACGGACCAATAAACTTGGGACCCAACTTAGCAGAGGGAATTCTCAGCCTTAAGTTTTTGGTGGATAACCATACCTTATCCCCCACCTGATAAGTCGGCCCCACCGAGCGTCGTTTATCTGCAAAAAACTTATATTTGCCCTGAGCCTCCCCAATGTTTCTCTGAACTTCCCTCCAAACCTCCTCCAACCGCAAAAAGGCTGAATCAGCCCCTGGACA
Source organism: Dendrobates tinctorius (assembly GCF_039654945.1). Lineage (NCBI taxonomy): Eukaryota > Metazoa > Chordata > Amphibia > Anura > Dendrobatidae > Dendrobates > Dendrobates tinctorius. Next base: position 23,832,330 of record NW_027361712.1, on the reverse strand, counting down.
CTCCGAATCTAGTCTGGAGAATTCACCAAAATGAGGGTGAAACCCATAGTTGCAGAAGAAAGGAGAAGTACCAGTAGACTGATTGACACGATTATTGAAGGCGAATTCCGCCATAGGTATCATAGAGCACCAATCATCCTGTCTGGATGTGACAAGACACCGCAGGATCTGCTATAAAGACTGATTGGTCCTTTCAGTCTGACCATTGGTCTCGGGATGGTAGGCCGATGAAAAGGTCAGACTGATGCCCAGCCTTTTACAAAAAGCTCTCCAGAATTTTGACACGAATTGCACCCCTCTATCAGACACCACACTGACAGGCACACCATGCAACCGAATCACATGCTCAATGAATAGCTTAGATAGAGTCTCAGCATTAGGAAGGCCCGTTAAGGGTACAAAATGTGCTTGTTTACTGAACCTATCCACAACTACCCAGATCACGGTTTTGCCATTAGAGGGTGGGAGATCGGTGATAAAATCCATGGACAGGTGAGTCCACGGTCTATCCGGAATTGGCAGTGGCACCAATTCCCCGGCCGGCCGGTTGTGGGAGGCTTTAGCGCGGGCACAAGTTTCACAGGAGGACACAAAACCAGTGACGTCAGAAGTCAACGAGGGCCACCAGAACAGCCTAGTGATGGCTTTACGAGTGGCCGAGATTCCTGGATGCCCACTCAAAGCCGAGTCGTGGAACTCCCGAAGCACCCTTAACCGATACTGGACAGGCACAAAGAGCTTATTTTCAGGTATGGATGGGGGAGCTAGAGATTGGGCCTCACGAATCTCCTGCTCCAATCTCTGGGACACCAAGGCCACCACCACCCCGCGTTGAAGAATGGAGGAAGGAGGCTCCGGAGGCGATACCGGATCTAGGCTGCGAGACAAGGCATCCGCCTTCACATTCTTGGAACCTGGTCTGAAAGTGATGGAAAACTGAAATCGGGGAAAAAAAAAAAAAGTGACCACCTTGCCTGTCTCGGAGTCAGACGTTTGGCGGATTCGATGTAAGACAGATTCTTGTGATCTGTAATGACAGTGATACGATGGACAGCCCCCTCCAAAAAATGCCTCCATTCTTCAAAAGCCAATTTAATGGCCAACAACTCTCGGTTACCCACATCATAATTCCTTTCAGCAGAGGAAAATTTTTTAGAAAAGAAGGCACAGGGTCTTAAGTTAGTTAATGTGGTGGGCCCCTGGGACAACACAGCCCCCACTCCCACCTCAGAGGCATCCACTTCTACGATGAATGGTTTAGACAAGTCAGGTTGCACCAGTACCGGAGCAGTCATGAAACGTTCTTTTAACAAAGAAACCGCCGCCACAGCTGGAGCTGACCAGTTTTTAAGATCCGCTCCCTTTTGGGTGAGATCAGTGAGGGGTTTGACCACTTGAGAGAACCCCTTGATGAATTTTCTGTAATAATTTGCGAAACCCAGAAATCGCTGAAGACCCTTGAGATCTCTGGGTTGCACCCAATCCACAATGGCCTGTACCTTCCTAGGGTCCATACGAAACCCCTCAGCGGACAGGATGACCCCTAGAAAGGACACTTCTTGTGTAAAAAATGAACACTTCTCCAATTTGGCAAAGAGTGAGTTCTCCCTGAGCCTCTGGAGAACCGCATGAAGATGACCCATATGACTTTGTCTATCAGAAGAATATATAAGTATATCGTCAAGATAAACAACTACAAAACGTCCAATAAAATCAGAAAAAACATGGTTAATGAAATTCTGGAATACCGCTGGTGCGGTAGTCAAACCGAAGGGCATAACCAAATTTTCAAACAGACCCTCAGAGGTGAGAAACGCAGTTTTCCATTCATCCCCCTCCCGCATACGGATGAGATTGTATGCTCCCCTGAGGTCCAACTTAGAGAACCACCTGGCCCCCGACAATTGATTGTACAAATCAGGTATCAGTGGGAGAGGGTAGGCGTTTCTTATGGTTATTTTATTCAGTTCTCGAAAATCGAGGCATGGGCGTAAACCACCATCCTTCTTTTTTACAAAAAAGAACCCCGCTGCCACGGGAGAGACAGATGGCCGTATATGCCCTTTACGGAGGCTCTCAGAGATATACTCCTTCATAGCAGCCCGCTCAGGGCCGGAGAGATTGTACAGCCGGGCTTTGGGCAATTTGGCACCGGGAACAAGATCCACGGCACAATCGAATGGGCAGTGTGGTGGTAGAACCTCAGCCTCCTTTTCGGAGAACACATCCTTAAAACCCTTTAGGTACTCCGGAATACCCTCCAGGTTGACGGATGACATAGACACAGTAGCAAGACAATTTTCAGAACACCCAGGTCCCCATTTAACAATATCCCGGGACCCCCAGTCAATAACTGGGTTATGCCGTTGCAACCAGGGAAACCCTAACATCAGGCCAGCAGGGAGGTTATCCAAAACAAAGCATGACATGCGCTCCTGGTGTAGGGCCCCCACCCTGAGGGTAAATTCTTTAGAACTGAAATGGAGACCATCCTTAGTGAGAGGTGTAGAATCAATAGCCACAATTTTTAAGGGAGTCTCCAACCTAACTGTCCCTAATCTACAGCGAGCAACCAGCTTAGAGTCAATCAGGTTCAGAGATGACCCACAGTCTACAAAAGCCGAAGTATGGAAAAAGCCGTTCTCAACACCAAGTTCCACCTTTAGCAGTACTCTTGAAAAGGAAGAAAAAGGTACCTGAGAGTCTGGGTGACCTCCACGATTATCACCCAGACTCAGCCGCTTGTTAGTCGGAGGACAGGAGGGGCAGTCTTTTTTCCAATGTCCGGGATCTCCGCAGTAAAAACACAATTTTCCATCACGTCGCCGTCTCCTCTCTTTCTCCTGGGGGTTGGTGGCTCCCACCTCCATAGGTTCAGATGGAAGCAAAACATCAGGGTTAGCAGGAAAAAACGGAACCCCTCGCTGAGTAACACCTCTCTCCCGCAGTCTCCGATCCATACGGATAGCCTGAGTCATAGCCTCCTCCAATGAACTGGGAGGTGGATGGAGAGCCAGAGCGTCCTTCAAGCAATCCGACAGTCCCTTCCTGAACAGACATCTCAGTGCAGAGTCGTCCCAGGACACCTCAGTGGACCATCGACGGAATTCGGAGCTGTACCATTCGGCTGAGTGCTTCCCTTGCCCCAGACCCAAAATAGTGTCCTCTGCCACCCTAACACGGTCCGGTTCGTCATAGATAAGTCCTAGGGCCTCAAAGAACCTATCTACCGACATCCGTTCAGGGGCAGTAGGGGGCAATGAAAAAGCCCAGGATTGGGGACCCTCCCTAAGTAAGGAGATAACAATCCCCACCCACTGAGTCTCATCCCCAGACGATCGGGGTCTAAGAGAAAACCATAATTTACAACTCTCCTTGAATATATGAAATTTATCTTTTTCACCAGAAAATGTGTCAGGAAGTTTAACTGAGGGTTCAGGAGAGTGCAAAATAACATCTACAGAGTCACCTGGTGGACAAACAATATGAGAGGTGTTTCCCTGCATGGTCTTAATAGTCTCAGTCAGTTCTTTCTGTAAGTGGGTCTGAGACATGACAAGGGACTGATGATTCACAGAAAAGTCCTGCGCCATCTGTGTCAAACTGGACACTTGATCTGCCAAGTTATGCAGCAGATCCATGGCCAGAGAAAAAAAAAAAAAGCAAAATCCCGTTTAAATGTGTGGTTAGTGATAATGTAATGAAACCTCCACCAGGGGGAGCAGGTGAGGGAAGAGAGGTTATACACTAAGAGCAGCAACCCTGAGCAACAGCACAGGTGCCACAGGTAACGAGAGAGAATAGTCAGACGAACCGAGTCAGAAACTAACAGGAGCAGACGTACCAGAAGGAGCAGCAATACACGTAGTCAAAATACCAAAGCCGAGAGTCAGAAAGCCAGAACATGAGCACAGGGTCCAAAACGTGAGACGAAATACGTGGTCGGGGTACAAGCCAGGGAGTCAGATGCCAGAGAGGGAACGTAACAGCAGAGACGAATACCAAGAGATGGGGTCAGAAACCAGTTCGGGTCATACACGTGAATATCAGTCAAAGGCAGGAGGATCACCAGGGTACCAGGGTCAGCGGCTCTAAACTGCAAGCTTGAGCTATCACTAACACTGGTCAGCAGGCTGTGAGGGATTGAAATAGCCCAGCTTGCTCCAGAACGAGGCTGAGGAGATTAACCCCCGCATGACCAGTCCGGAGTGAAGACAGCAGAAGATAAACTCCGGACTGGACCATGACACCTACCCACTGTGACAAGCGGTGGACACCATGTCCCTTGTGAATACATACGCGCCTTCCCGGTCATCCAAGGTAAAGTTACACTACCCCATTTATATCTGGTGGCGTTACATAAGTATACTTATGTCTACTTTATTCCTTAGCTCATTCATACATATCTGCAGGCTTCATTGCAACTACTGACCATAGCATGTTCCCAGCTGGTATGTTCGATACTAAATGGTCTTTTTTTCTGGTGTCCCGTCTACTACTATCATAGCTATAACAATATATTATCCATAGATGCTGAACCATCCGGGTCAGACACCAAAAGTATCCACAAGATAATTAGGGTACAATAACCGGGTATGTCACGACTCACCTCGCATCTCCTCACTGTTCCAATTTCTTTGCTATGTCCTTCGACTTCCTGCTGCACATTTCACCTTTATGTATGAACTGACTGGACTGTACTGCTATGACTTGAGGTTCAGTATTATTATACAGTCATATTATGCTTTAATGACCACCAACTCCTTTACATGTAAATACTTTGTTTCCTTCTTTTAATTTTATTTTTGTTTTCATTTTTTGTATATACTTCACTTTTGTATAACTGATGAAGGTCTCAGTGACCAAAACGTTTTGCTGTACTACATTACGGGACTGAATTAAAGTTCTTCCTCACAACATTAAGTTGAGTGCCGGGTTTACGTTTTATTGTAGCCTAAAAGTGACAGTCTTAGGCTACTTTCACACTTGCGTTTTTTTCAGTGCAAACGCGCATAAAAACGCATCATGCGTTTTTAATGCGTTTTCTTGTTTTTTGCGCATAGGTTTGCAAAAAAACGCATGCTTTTTTTTTGCGCTGACGTGCGCATGACCATGCGAACGTCAGCACTCCCATAGACTTTAATGGGTTTTGGGTGAATTTCGTGCGCATGTGTTTTTTTGAGACAGGTCGGACGCCCAAAAAATGCAACAGGATGCATTTTGTGCGCCCGGACGCACACTGCAAAAAAACGCATGCGCATACAAACGCGTACAAACACATGACTATGCGCACCCATGTTAAGTATAGGGGAAAAATGCATGCGCATGTGTGCGCAAAAACTCAGCAAAAAAACGCAAGTGTGAAACCAGCCTATGGCTATGTGCACACGCTGCGGTTTTTGCTGCGGTTCTGCTGTGGTTTTGGCCCTGCGGAATCGCAGCAGTTCCGCAGACATGGTACAGTACCATGTAACCCTATGGGTTTTCAAAACCGCAGTGCTCACGCTGCGGTTTTTTCCGCGTGGGCGTACACTACAAAAAACGCATGCGCATACAAACGCGTACAAACGCATGACTATGCTCACCCATGTTAAGTATAGGGAAAAACGCATGCGCATATGTGCACAAAAAATCAGGGCAAAAAAACGCTGGCCAGTTTCCTACTCCATATTGATGAGGGGCAATACCCCGAAACAGCTGTCTGTGGGTGGATACCATGTTTTGGCATAGGTGGTTTCCTTCATTGGAGACTGCCCTTCCCGTGGTTGTTCCTTCCCGGGGAAAGACCTGGCTAGTCATTGCTTGCGTTGAGAAACATGTGATGGTGTCTCCGTGGCTTGTGTTTTGCACATTTTACATATTTCCCATAAGCGATGGGGGCAGTGCTCTAGAATCACTGCGTTGACAAACATGTGATGGTGTCTCCGCAGTGTTGGATGATGATCTCCATGAGTTCATTCATCCTCATTTTTCACAGTATTATTATACAGTCATATTATGCTTTAATGACCACCAACTCCTTTCCATGTAAATACTTTGTTTCTTTCTTTTAATTTTATTTTTGTTTTCATTTTTTGTATATATTTCACTTTTGTAGTAATTGATGAAGGTCTCAGCGACCAAAACATTTTGCTGTCCTACATTACGGGACTGAATTAAAGTTCTTCCTCACAACATTAAGTTGAGTGCCGGGCTTATGTTTTATTGTAGCCTAAAAGTGACAGTCTTAGGCTACTTTCACACTTGCGTTCTTTTGCGCTGCGTTTTCTTGTTTTTTGCGGATGGTTTTTGACCATGACCATGAGCACGTCAGCGCTCCCATAGACTTTAATGGGTTTTGAGTGAATTTTGTGCGCATTGCGTGCGCATGCGTTTTTTTGAGACAGGTCGGACGCACAAAAAATTCAACAGGATGCATTTTGTGCGCCCAGGTGCACACTGCAAAAAAACGCATGCACATACAAACGCGTACAAATGCATGACTATGCGCACCCATGTTAAGTATAAGGAAAAAAACGCATGCGCATGTGTGCGCAAATAAACACAAGTGTGAAACCAGCCTATGGCTATGTGCACACGCTGCTGTTTTTGCTGCGGTTCCGCTGCGGTTTTGACCCTGCGGAATCGCAGCAGTTCCGCAGACATGGTACAGTACCATGTAACCCTATGGGTTTTCAAAACCGCTGTGCTCACGCTGCAGTTTTTCCACGCGGTTTTGCTGCGGTTTGTAAACCGCAGCATGTCAATTGTTTCTGCAGATTCTGCTGCGGTTTCACACCTTTAACATAGTAGAAGTGTGAAACCGCAGGGCAAAACCACAGGCCAAACCGCAGCAAAACCACAGGTCACTTTACCTGCAGTTTTACCTGCGGTTCCACGGGGAAAAACCCGCAGGTGATTCTGCAGTGTGTGCACATAGCCTTAATAAGGTTCCAACTTTAAGAAATATATTTATATGCAATTGCCAAAAATAGAAGAGGCTCACCAAAATAAATGCAAACATTACATTAACAGATAGTTTTCATGTATAATTTTGTGCTTTTACTACCTATTATCTTTTTTTTCTCTGTAGGAATAGAGATCTGTATGGACTTTTTTGTTTTTTTATGAACACATTAAGTTTTGATATTTTCAGTGTGTAACGTGTGATCCTATTTTTATCTGTTTCACATTCTCCCCCAGTCACTGAACTTGAAATAACAGTCAAACATAGCTACAAAATGTATTTACCAGCCTGCTTCAGCCTAGATATTCTAATGAGCTGATTACAAGAAATGAAAAAACGAAACCGGATATGTCCTTGCTGGCCTTGCTCTGCTTCTATTAGTTGGCATATGAAGGGCACCAGGTTAGCTGGGGGTGAGTTGTTCCACAGAGGTAAGATTTCATCATGGTAGTAGATTTGTTATAAGACATTAAATTAGACAATGTAACATGCTTCAAGTGATGTGTTCAGCTATTAGCAGGTCACAAGTGGCCTGTCCCCATCATCGAAATTGGAATGGTCGTTACTTAGCTTCCCTCGGGTCATTTACCGTAGGCGATAGCAAATAATGAGCACATAGCGAGGAAAAAGATATAAGATTAATTTAGAATCAGAATGTGTGGGAGGAAAGGGACATTTATTTTTCATTTAGAATCATAGAATCGTAGAGTTGGAAGGGACCTCCTGGGCCATCTGGTCCAACCCCCTGCTCAAAGCAGGATTCGCCAAATCAATTTAATGTTCTTCTATAGTGCAGTGAGAACCATAAGGCTACACGTGCAGAGAGCTAATTTATTAGTAAAATTTTTGCAATTTAATTTCTGTTGTATATATTGGAATATGATTATTTCTTCAGTATGCACACGGATGGATGTCTGTAAGCCCTACTGAGATTTATGAAACAATCACAGAAAACTCTACAACCAATCTACCATGTGTGAACTTAACCTAAGAGAAAGTGTCATAAATCTGATCATCAACCTACAGTATTTTTGTGTTAATGCTATGTGACTCTTAGTTTTTAATTTGTTTGTTTCATGATATTTCAGTTTTTTTTAATTCTGGACTTGATGGCTATAAATTATATTCTTGAAAAAGATGAATATTCCTAGCGCCTGGAGTACAATATCTGGTATTTACCCATCTATATATTCTTTTTTTCTTTCACTTTAAAACAGATACTACTAAAGAACAAGGTTTCAGAGAGAAATGAAGTCATTTCTGACAACAGGTAAGTATCTGAACATTATTATTGTATTGTTAGAGAACAGAATTCCCTTAAATGCGTACAAAAAAATAAATAAAAGTATATGCCCATATATATTAGCAATGAGGGATACAACATACATCAGCGTGCCAACTGTAATATTGTGCCGTGATATGTGACAGACATTGCTGACTTGTACAGTAGATAATATTGCAGCTGCAGAATTATAGGGCCGTGCACATGACTAATACCGAGATTACTTTGGTAAATTATAGTAATACAGATTGTTATTACTCGCGACTTTTAGTGGTGAATGTAGAATATTTAATAACCAAGTCACTTATATCAAAACCAAACTCCTTGTAAAACGTACAGTACCAAATACACGGACCGGCGGGCGTGCGGTGCAGTCAGCTGGGTCTGTAGCTATAGTTAGCGAGAAAAGCAATACATCTGGGATGTTCTGCACTGATGCATAGCGCCGCTGATGTGTCAACTGGGAGAAGGGATGAGGATTTGTGCAGGAAACTAACGTACAGTAATATAGCTAATGGATTGTTAGAGCTATTTCTGTGTTTTATGTGCTTAGTTTTATGCATTAGAAGGGTTACAGAAAAGCATCTGTAGGGCTGGATGGATTTTGATATGAATGAAGATACTGAGTTGGACTTTAATGCCATGGCATTGGGTGAATTTTCAGGCTTTAAAAGCTACGCTGAGGTCCTTCAATACAAGATCATGCCTATGTAAAAGCATGAGATGTGTCGAGTGTTTTTACATTCTTTACTTAATGTATAAGAGTAAACATTAAGCTCCGCCAGCTTAGTGCTAATTCTGCTCCACTAGCTATTCACAGAGGCAATGACAAATTTGTAAGGGACTATAAAAGCACAGCCTTATGTTTCTGGCATTGCAAGCTTATTCAGGGATTTATCCAGACTTGCAAGGATGCATACAGGTGCTGGGGAGGACCTACATGCTTGCAGGCTTGGGTAGAACTAATTAGCTAGCTATCGGCAAAGGTGCTTCCAGCTTTGGAAGGATTTATGCAAAAAAAATAACTATAATGGGTGCAGGGACTGCAGCTGCATCCCTGGGCTCTAGAGCATACCCCTTAAGGTCATGATTTAAGGGTTTCCCTAGTATTGAACAGAGGATAATTCCATCATCTGGGCAAGACTAAGGAAATCCTGAAAATATGACCTGTTGGCAGCTCTTGACTGGAGTTGGGGAACACTACACTACAGCATAGCCCTGCCATAGCTCAGCTTGCTTTTGACAAAGGTGCTGCCAGCTTTAGAAGGGTACATGCAGGGGAATAGCTATAGTGGGTGCAGGGACTGCCGTCGCACCCAGGCCCTAGAGCATACCCCTGCAAGCCTACTGCTAATTCTGCTTTATTAGCTATTCATAGAGGCAATGATAATTTCGGAAGGGTCTATAAAAGCACAACCTTATGTTTAAGGTTTTGCAAGCTTATTCAGAGATTTATCCAGACTTGCAATGATGCATAGAGATGCAGGAGAGGATCTACATGCTTGCATGCTTGAGTAGAACTACTTAGTTCTAGCTCAGCTAGCTTTTGGCAAAAGGTGCTGCCAGCTTTGGAAAGGTATATGCAGGGGAATACACATAATGGAGGAAGGGATTGTAGAGCGTACCCCTACAGGTCATGATTTTAGGGTTTCCTCAGTACTGCACAGGCAATAATTTCATCACCTGGGCAAGACTAAGCAAATCCTGAAAACATAACCTGTTGGCAGCTCTTGAGGACTGGTGTTGGAGAACACTGCACTAGAGGATAGCCCTGCATTGCTTAACTAGCTTTTGACAAAGGTGCTGCCAGCTTTAGAAGGGTACATACAGGGGAATAACTATAGTGGGAGAAGGGATTGCAGTCACACCCTGGCCCTAGAGCACAGGGGAAGACCAAACATACCTGTTTGGCCCATCTGAGAAGAAGAGTATTTTTAAATACCTGTGATACTTGGGGTCTATGTTTTGCATTAGGGTACATGAGCTTCAAGTTACCTCATTGCCTACATGAGAAAATAGAACATTGTTGAAAGTAGAGTGCACAGCAAAATATTTGCAATAAATGATGTAGGTAGAGGTAGTGCCTACGAGTCTAAGCTTGTACGTCTGCTTGGGAGCATAAAAGTATAGCTCCAGCCAGCCCGCCAGATATATGACTAGATTTAGGTTAAGGGGTAGTATAAAGTATTCTACCGCTTTAGGCCAAGACAGTCAAATCATTGATTTATGGAGGTGCATGTATCTGTGTTTTTCTGCATCAAGGACAGGTGTACCATTCAGCACAATTGAAGCTCTGCCCTAAAGTCCATGTGTGGGGGGAATCCATTCAGTGCGCTAGGACAGTGAGTACAGTCCTGTCCAAGGTGCTATAGAAAGTGTAAGGTGACATGAATGTACCAAAATAAGCTGTAATCTAAGCTATGTATAGGGCATGTGTAAATGTCATTAGGAAAAAAGCTCAACCTTGCAGTACTACATGAAATAGCTGGGGAAAAAAACAAAATTCTGCAAACCTGGAGAGAAATACTAGGGATGTATTCAGATTTGTCATTCTACATGAAAGTACAGGAGCACATTTTAACCTATGCAAGCCTGGACAGTTTTGGGATACACTGGGAAAATGTATCCCCTCTGAGCCATTAATGGTGCTAGACTTATTGAAACAGTGTTGATAGTTATGGAAACAATGTAGCAAACCTATCAATGGGAGCAAGAAAAAGATGGCAGCATGGCCCTCTCAGCTGTTTCTATAGCTCGGCACGCATGTGGCTGTGGCACCCAGATGGATATTGCCATTTTAGCCATGGCTGAGATGAAAATACCCCTTTATGCACAAATCTACCTAAAATAAAAGGAGTAAACTTGGCACTGCCAATCCCTGTGGACCACGCTGAGCTTTGCAAGGCTGCCTGAACCAGCAGAAGCAAATGTCATGCACTGTAATCTAGCAGAAAGATAATGGATAACAATCTTAGCCTTGCAAGGCTCCCTAAATTAGATGAGGATTAATTTAAACTCTGCAGATCGAGAGTGGTGGGATTATATCCATGTTTGTAAGGGTACGCAGCATTATAAGCATCCATATTTACTGCTGCGGATAACATTAAGGAAAAAAGTGCAAGGGGGGCACACATTTCACTCCTTCCACTGCAATGGTTGAGCCGCACATTTCACTCCTTGCACTGCAATGGTTGAGCCACAAATTTCACTCCTTGCACTGCAAAGGTTGAGCAGCACATTTCACTCCTTGCACTGCAAAGCTTGAGCAGTACATTTCACTTCTTGCACTGCAATGATTGAGCAGCACATTTCACTTCTTAAACTGCAATGGTTGAGCAGCACATTTCACTCCTTGCACTACAATGGTTGAGCAGCACATTTCACTCCTTGCACTGCAATGGTTGAGCTGCACATTTCACTCCTTGCACTGCAATGACTGAGCAGCACGTTTCACTCCTTGCACTGCAATGGTCAAACCTCATAATTCAATCCTTGCACTGCAATGGTTGAGCAGCACAATTCACTCCTTAAACTGCAATGGTTGAGCCGCAAATTTCACTCCTTGCACTGCAATGGTTGAGCAGCACATTTCACTCCTTGCACTGCAATGGTTGACCCTCACAATTCACTCCTTGCACTGCAATGGTTGTGCCTCACATTTCACTCCTTACACTGCAATAGTTGAACCACAAATTTCACTCCTTGCACTGCAATGGTTGAGCAGCACATTTCACTCCTTGCACTGCAGTGGTTGAGCAGCACATTTCACTCCTTGCACTGCAACGGTTGAGCATCACATTTCACTCCTTGCACTGCAATGGATGAGCAGCACACTTCACTCCGTGCACTGCAATGATTGAGCAGCACATTTCACTCCTTAAACTGAAATGGTTGAGCCAAAAATTTCACTCCTTGCACTGCAATGGTTGAGCAGCACATTTCACTCCTTGCACTGCAATGGTTGAGCAGCACATTTCACTCCTTAAACTGCAATGGTTGAGCCGCAAATTTCACTCCTTGCACTCCAATGGTTGAGCAGCACATTTCACTCCTTGCACTGCACTGGTTGAGTCGCACATTTCACTCCTTGCACTACAATGGTTGAGCAGCAAATTTAACTCCTTGCACTGCACTGGTTGAGTTGCACATTTCACTTTTTGCACTGCAATGGTTGAGCTACACATTTCACTCCTTGCACTGCAATGGTTAACCCTCACAATTCACTCCTTGCACTGCAATGGTTGTGCCTCACATTTCACTCCTTAAACTGCAATGGTTGAGCCACAAATTTCACTCCTTGCACTGCTAAGGTAGAGCAGCACATTTCACTCCTTGCACTGCAATGGTTGAGCTGCATATTTCACTCCTTGCACTGCAATGGTTGAGCAGCACGTTTCACTCCTTGCACTGCAATGGTCAAACCTCATAATTCAATCCTTGCACTGCAATGGTTGAGCAGCACACTTCACTCCTTAAACTGCAATGGTTGAGCCGCAAATTTCACTCCTTGCACTGCAATGGTTGAGCAGCACATTTCACTCCTTGCACTACAATGGTTGAGCTGCACATTTCAAACCTTGCACTGCAATGGTTGACCCTCACAATTCACTCCTTGCACTGCAATGGCTGTGCCTCACATTTCACTCCTTACACTGCAATAGTTGAACCACAAATTTCACTCCTTGCACTGCAATGGTTGAGCAGCACATTTCACTCCTTGCACTGCAGTGGTTGAGCAGCACATTTCACTCCTTGCACTGCAACGGTTGAGCTTCAGTTTTCACTCCTTGCACTGCAATGGATGAGCAGCACATTTCACTCCTTAAACTGAAATGGTTGAGCCAAAAATTTCACTCCTTGCACTGCAATGGTTGAGCAGCACATTTCACTCCTTGCACTGCAATGGTTGAGCAGCACATTTCACTCCTTAATCTGCAATGGTTGAGCCGCAAATTTCACTCCTTGCACTGCAGTGGTTGAGCAGCACATTTCACTCCTTGTACTGCACTGGTTGAGTCGCACATTTCACTCCTTGCACTGCAATGGTTGAGCAGCATATTTATCTCCTTGCACTGCACTGGTTGAGTTGCACATTTCACTTCTTGCACTGCAATGGTTGAGCCAAACACTTCACTCCTTGCACTGCAATGGTTGAGTCGCACATTTCACTCCATGCACTGTAATGGATATGCCATACATTTCACTCCTTGTACTGCAACAGTTGAGTCTCACATTTCACTCCTTGCACTGCAATGGCTGAGCTGCATATTTCACTCTTTGCACTGCAAAGGCTGAGCAGCACGTTTCACTCCTTGCACTGCAATGGTTGAGCCTCATAATTCAATCCTTGCACTGCAATTGCTGAGCCTCACATTTCACTCCTTACATTGCAATGGTTGAGCCCCACATTTCACTCCTTGCACTGCAATGACTGAGCAGCACATTTCACTCCTTAAACTGGAATGGTTGAGCTGCAAATTTCACTCCTTGCACTGCAATGGTTGAGCAGCACATTTCAATCCTTGCACTGCAATGGTTGAGATGCATATTTCATTCCTTGCACTGCAATGGTTGACCCTCACAATTCACTCCTTGCACTGCAATGGCTGTGCCTCACATTTCACTCCTTACACTGTAATGGTTGAACCACAGATTTCACTCCTTGCACTGCTAAGGTTGAGCAGCACAATTCACTCCTTGCACTGCAATGGTTGAGCAGCACATTTCACTCCTTGCATTGCAATGGTTGAGCTTCACATTTCACTCCTTAAACTGCAATGGTTGAGCTGCACATTTCACTCCTTGCACTGCAATAGTTGAGCAGCACTTTTCACTCCTTGCACTGCAATGGTTGAGCAGCATATTTCACTCCATGCACTGCAATGATTGAGCAGCACATTTCACTGCTTAAACTGCAATGATTGAGCTGCAAATTTCACTCCTTGCACTGCCATGGTTCAGCTGCACATTTCACTCCTTGCACTCCAATGGTTGAGCTGCACATTTCACTCCTTGCACTGCAATGGCTGTGCCTCAGATTTCACTCCATACACTGCAATGGTTGAGCCACAAATTTCACACCTTGCACTGCAAAGGTTGAGCAGCACATTTCACTCATTGCACTGCAATGGTTGAGCTGCACATTTCACTCCTTGCACTGCAATGGTTGAGCTGCACATTCCTCTCCTTAAACTGCAATGGTTGAGCTGCACATTTCATTCCTTACACTGCAATGGTTGAGCTGAACATTTCACTCTGCACTGCAATGGTTGAGCTGAACATTTCACTCCTTATACTACAATAGTTGAAACCTCAAATTTCATTCCTTCCACTGCAATGGTTGAACCACACATTGCACTCCATGCACTGCAAAGGTTGAACCACACATTTTATTCCATGCACTGCAATGTTTGAACCTTAAATTTCATTCCTTGCACTGCAATGGTTGAGCAGCACATTTCACTCCTTGCACTGCAATAGCTGAGCAACACATTTCACTCCTTGCACCGCAATAGTTGAGCCACACATTTCACTCCTTGCACTGCGATGGTTGAGTCGCATTTTTCACTCCTTGCACTGCAATGGTTGGGCAACACATCTCACTCCTTGCACTGCAATGGTTGAGCCACACATTTCATTCCTTACACTGCAATGGTTGAGCTGAACATTTCACTCCTTATACTACAATAGTTGAAACCTCAAATTTCATTCCTTCCACTGCAATGGTTGAACCACACATTGCACTCCATGCACTGCAAAGGTTGAACCACACAGTTTAATCCATGCACTGCAATGTTTGAACCTCAAATTTCATTCCTTGCACTGCAATGGTTGAATCACACATTTCACTCCTTGCACTGCAATGGTTGAGCCGCACATTTCACTCCTTGCACGGCAAAGGTAGAGCTGCACATTTTACTCCTTGCACTGCAATGTTTGAGCCGCACATTTCACTCCTTGCCCTGCGATGGTTGAGCAGCACATCTCACTCCTTGCACTGCAACGATTGAGCAGCACATTTCATTCCTTACACTGCAATGGTTGAATCACACATTTCACTCCTTGCACTGCAATGGTTGAGCAGCACATTTCACTCCTTGCACTGCAATAGTTGAAACGCACATTTTACTCCTTGTACTGCAATGGTTGAGTCGCACATTTCACTCCTTGCACTGCAATGGTTGTGCCTCACATTTCACTCCTTGTACTACAATAGTTGAAACCTCAAATTTCATTCCTTTCACTGCAATGGTTGAACCACAAATTTCACTCCATGCACTGCAATGTTTGAACCTCAAATTTCATTCCTTGCACTGTAATGGTTGAACCACACATTTCACTCCTTGCACTGTAATGGTTGAGCCGCACATTTCACTCCTTGCACAGAAAAGGTAGAGCTGCACATTTTACTCCACGCACTGCAATGGTGGAGTCGCACATTTCACTGCATGCACTGCAATGGTTGAGTCGCACATTTCACTCTATGCACTGCAATGGTTGAGCCGTACATTTCACTCCTTGCACTGCAATGGTTGAGGTGTACATTTCACTACTTGTACTACAATGGTTTAGCCGTACATTTCACTCCTTGCACTGCAATGGTTGAGCATCTCATTTTTTGCACTGGAGTGGTTGAGCTACACATTTATCTTATTCCACTGCAATGGTTGACATTGGTACTCATGTCACAGGATAACTTGAAATGTAGATTTCAAACCAGCATCCCTTGTCAAATTATGGCACTGCTATTTTTCATATTGTCTTTATGAGATTTCTTAAAATCTCCTGCGCTATAAAATGGAACAGTTTCCACAAACATGCCGCATATGCACAGTCTACAAGTAAGGATGAGTGCACACAGTGCGGATTCAGCTGCAGAGTTTTCAGCGCGGATTTGCAGGTAAATCCACAGGTAAAATGACCTGTGGTTTACCTGCGGATTCCCTCTGCGTTTTGACACCTGGACAATGGAACAGGTGTCAAACCGCAGCGGAATCCGCAGAAAGAATTGACATGCTGCGGATTTAAAACCGCTGCAAATCCGCGTGGAAAAATGCGCAGCATGTGCACTGTGGTTTTTAAACGCCATTGGATAACATTGTACTGTACTCTGCTTGCGGATCTGCAGTGGATCCGCAGAGGCAAATCCGCTGTGGATCCGCAGCAAAATCCGCACCGTGTGCACATACCCTAAGCATAATATGCCCTTCTTGTTTACCAGGCATAGCGCCATACTTTTAGTTGTGGTTGTACCTGATATTGGTTATACCTCTTTGTCTCATTTAAATAAAAAGGCTGAGCTGCAATACTAGTCAAGCCACTATTAAAATTATGGAGCGTGTGCCCCTCCAAACAGCTGATGGTTGGGGGCCTCTGAAAGGTCATTCTTTTTAAAGAACTGGATAATCCATCTAATTTCCAGCACTAGGTGCCTATGTAGAGGGAAAAACTTTACTTTTTTAATTTTAAATAAAATAGCAAGAATTAATTTCAATCTCTCCTGGACCAATGAAGAAGGATCGGGAAATATCTAGATTTGTAAGCCTACATGAAATAGCATGTATACAGTAAAGTCTGTACAATAGTTCTGGGAAATGTCTAGCTTTAGAAAGCTATATAAATGAGTGCAGTGCAACCATGGAGAAACAGTACTGAGGGAAAGTCTACCTCTACATGATGTAGCAATAGTAAATGCATTGAGGCTCGACTAAAGTATTTGGGAAAAGTTTCAGCATTTTAGGCTGAATTTGGAGAGAGGTAGTGATGAAAATACTCTCAATTGCAAATCTACATGAAAGTCCCCTACCAATTATGAGGAAAGGGTCACTAAGGCCTGTTTCACACTTCAGTTTTCTTGCGACAGTCAGAATCCGCCGTTTTGACGAAATGATGGATCCGTCGAAATTATTGAAAAACGGATGCAAACGGATGCAACTGATTGCTTTTTTCAACTGATCCGTCTAGCGGATCTGCCGAAAAAATTGATCCGTTTAATCAGTTGCATCCGTTTTTTAATCTGCTTCTTCCTTTTTTTTTAACGGATCCGTCGAAAATGCAGATTTTGGAATGTAAAGGAACACAATTCTGGAGAGACAGAGATCCGACGATGGACCATTTTTTGATGGACAGCAATGGATCCACCGCCCATAGGCGTCCATTCTAGCAGACGACGGACGGCGACGGATCCGTCACTGTCCACCTTTTTGACTGGAACAAAAAACATTCCTAGGGACATTTTTTTCGGCCGACGGACAGCTATTTTCCGACAGATCCGTTGTAAGATGGAAGAAACAGAAGGCCATCCGTCAAAATGCATCACTAATACAAGTCTATGGGGAAAAAACGGATCCGCCAGGCAAATCCGTCAGATCCGTTTTTTTCTGCTAATGACGGATTGTGACTGACGCCAGAAAACTGAAGTGTGAAACAGGCCTAAGTCAACTTATGACCACCACTATTCACAGTCTATGGGACTGGTGGAGATAGTTGAGCACTGCACAGTGCTTGTCTCTATCAATACTATAAATAGGTGTCATGTGTGCATACAGTATATAGTAGAAGGAAAACCTTATAGCATAGAGTGAAATTACATCTACATAGAAATCACTGAGGGACATTTCAACCCTGGTCAGATGGTATTGAGCTATATATCTAGGACTTTACAAAGGCCTGTTCAGGGTATATTCTCTGCTTTGTAAGCCTGAGTAAAAGTGATGAGCTCATATGGAGATACAGAGGAAACTTTCCATATTTGCTCTCTGGAATGGAAGTAGTGGTGCATATTTCCTTACTAGTAAATGTTTATGTGTGTTTTTAATTATTAGACTAGCTGCATGATGACTATTCATAATTGTAAAGCCATTTTCACACAGCTGACATTCATGGTCCAAGTGCAGATCGCGATCTATCAAGTGGCCATAGGTCTCATGACCTAAATACAACAACCTCATAGGCTTCAAAGACTCATGGCTAGTCCATACATTGTGGTCCGTACTTGGAGCATGAATGTCGGATGTGTGAAGCCGGCCTTAGTCTGGATGGAAGTGTCACTGTGATAGGGTCTATCATAGTGATCAAAAATGAACCAATAGGAAAAATTTCCTACTGTTGCCGAGTGCCAGACGGCAGATCTCGGCGGGCGCACTGTGCATGCGCCTGCCATTTTCTCCCGGAAGAAGATGCTAGCGGTCCGGGGGACTTCACAGGGGGCATACAGGGACAACAGAGGTACCGGGAAGGAGGTCAGGAGACCATATTTCTCTCTCCTCTGATGTGCGATCACAAAAGAGGAAAGAAAGATTAAATGGAAAAATCACACTTTTTTTTGCGGTCGCCAGTATACCGGGGTTGGTAAAAACTCAGCCGAATCACGTTCTCTGGGATCTCGGCTACCTCCGGTAGCCGAGACCCCAGAGAAATTCTGATGCTGGGGGGCTCTATAACCTTAAAACTCAGTGCCATTAATTAACGGCACTGTGGTTTAAGTACCCTTAACAGTCGCCGTTAAAAGGTGTATTGGCGGTTTTTAAGGGGTTAAAGTCACAATTGACTCAATTGATGAATCAGCAAAGAATATCTGGAAACCTCAAACCCTGCCCACAATGACCAACACAAAAAAAAAGTTGAACAAATAAAATAAACTTTAAAAAAGCATAAATTGCAGTAAAGTAGACTGAAAAATGGTATAAATGCAATAATGAACCAGACCCAATGTGTTCTCAAGGAAAGGAAGACATTTTTATGTCTAATCTGTATCTACTTATATGGGATTAATAGATGTTATGCATTTGGTATGAAGGTAAGGTTAGTAGGTACCATTTCAGAACCTTAAATGAATTGTCTATGAAAGAAAACCACCGTGCTAAATGTCTAGCACTTGTGACCACTCTCTAATAAGTCTAATTCAGATATCTGCATTTTTTCAGCAGTTTTCATCAGTGTGCTATATCCATTTTTTTGTCATTTTTGGTTTGTGGCATCCGTTTTTCTTGTATGTAAAATAAATAAATAACATTTTCCAAGCTTATCCTACCTATTAAACTGTAAATACACTTGGAAGACACATTCATAACATCTGAATGTTATCTGTTTTTCATTGACCGATTCACTAGAATGGGTAAGTTTGATGTGCAAATTGGATCAAAATCGGTTTTCAAAATGCAAATATATTATAAACATGACTCATCACAATATTGAGTATTTTTATGCAATTTGCAACACAAACTTATACCTGAAGATGAACTGTATTAAAATTTAAATGATATGTGTTTCAGACACTGTTTACACCAAATTGATAGTTTAGAAAATGGCCTCTAAAGGGTGTGGTTAAAAGAACTGATAGTGCCAATCTTATTAAAGATATGCTCTATATACTGTAGATGCCAGCATAATAAGGAGATATGAGTCCAACATATCCAGATCATTGTCCTACAATGATTATGCTGACTGTACCATACTGATAAATTTGGCATAATCTACATCATTTTAACAAACTACGAAATACATCAATACATTGACATTCATCCATAGATAAATTTCTCTCATTGGGTCTCCCTGATTTATATTATCTAAAGAGCTGCCTTTTTTACTCTTGGTTTCCAGTCAAAGTCCAACTTCAAAGCAGATATCACTTCTCAATTTGAACGCACCTTATGCCAATTTAGTAAGTAGCAACCAAAAGAGAACATAGAGGACTTACATATTCACAAGGAGAGCCCTACCTTCGCTCCTCCTCACATCAGTGACTGCCGGCCACACTTATTTATTTTACCCACTTATATAGCACCATGTATTCCAGAGCGTTTTACACACATTACCGGCATTGTCCCCACTTGGGCTCACAATCTATTAGTAGGTCTTTGGAGTGTGGTATGAAAACCACATAAACTAAGGGAGAACATACCAACACTACAAAACAACTTTACTTTAACCACTATCCACTGTGCTGCCCATCTGACTTTTCTTTTTATATCAGTTCTGTTTGTACTAAAAGTGATTGGTGTTATATCATAGAATGTAATTCCTAATGCTATACTCTAATTTCTAATCTAATGTAAACTGCAAACCTCAATTCACATTATTTAGAAGTTCTGTTTGCCTAGTAGAACCTGGGTTATTTCTACAAGTAACACTTTTTCATTGCTTCAGTTTACTCCTATATGATAAAAGTCATGTGCCTTCTATGTTTTACCCTTACATGTATACCTCATTGCCACAAATTCATATTTCATTACAGCTGAGACAAGTGGTCCTTCAGTCTTCCCTCTGGTCCCTTGCTGTGATTCTTTGTCCTCTGATCAAGTCTCCATTGGTTGTTTGTCTACCGGCTACCTTCCTACTCCCGTAGACGTACAGTGGAATTCAGGTTCTATTACAAGGGGAATTAGAAACTACCCAGCTGTACTTGGAAAACAGGGCACGTATCTATCAACCAGTCTACTGACTATCCCTACATCTGAATGGACAAGTGATAAGAAATTTGTGTGTAATGTCAACCACAAACCATCTGGCGTTAAGATCAACAAAGAGATTGAAGGTGAGATCACAATAATTCTCTAAATAAGTTAAAGGGGGGGTCTACATTTTTACTAAATACTTGACTGCTAAGAATAGCTCTTGAGGACTGTACTGAGAAGAGACATAATATGAGCATAGCCAAACCTAAAGGAATATGTGTGCCAGATAGCAGGGCTTATTATACTCTGTTCTCCTCTGCCTCAAGACTGCATTCAAGAGCAGTTTAATGAAGGAATGGGCTGTATTTGCATGCTGCAGCTCCATTTAATGTCTGATGTGCTAATGGTGAACTGCTCTTGGCACTATTCATAAGTGTGTGAGGCTTCAATGGAGCGGTAAGGTGCAATCTTGACTTGTTGCTCCCTTCAACTCCTCCTGGATCTAATGTTACAGCCAGAGGAAAAATGGTGACACAAATCTCTCATTCGGGAAATTGGATCCAGCAATTTGACCCTCACCAATCTAATAGTTATCACTTATCTAGCGAACAGTTGGTAACTTGCTTGGACCAGAATAACCCTTTAGGCTAGTCCTACATGTGAGTGCACCATATATTTGACCTTCACATAAATATGTACACTCACATTGGCTGTGCCATGTTTATTTCAAAAGGATAAGAAGCTACATTCGCAACTCCTAGATCCCAAGAAAGCAAAGGACGGGCCATGTTGAAATGAAACATAATTACATAAACTGAAAAAAGACGTATCATCAACTGCAGCCTGCGTCCGTCACAGAATGACGGCACATCGCTAGTGCATGCCGATTATGACATGCGTTAGCGATGCGCTCGTCTATTGCAGTCTATGGGTGCGTTAACGCATCCGTTACATAGCTATGTAACGGATGCGTTAAACGCAGCCCACAAACGCAATATGAACCCAGCCTAACTGAGGTACTACGCTTCCCCTACAACTATAACAGTAGTTATACATGGCATTAACATAAATATACATTACACTTTTATCCCTTAAGGTAATACACAGAATAGTGTGGCAGTAGCTACGTGACGCACACATAATGGAAATACACATGAACGTGTAGCAGTACCAGTAAAATACGAGAAAGAGATAAAAGATAGATCAATAACATTTTCCATTCCTTACATTCTCACACTATTTCAGCCAGTTGGATATTAGTGAAGAACCTATATAATGACTGTGAGCACTATAATAAAACAAATATCTCAGTGACATGCATAAAGATAGAGTTCATATAATATACAATTACTTTGTTATTTCTTTAGCATGTTCGAGTTCAAGCAAAACAAGTCCACCCACAGTAGAAGTCATGCAGGCTTCCTGCGGAGAAAGTGGTTCTGTTGATCTGGTGTGTCTCATCCTCGGATATGCTCCTAGCAACATTAACGTGGAATGGCTGTTGAATGGAGAGAAAACATCTATTATCCCATCAAACAGCACACCTTACAAAGAAAGTGATGGAACATTTGGATCTCGTAGTAAAGTTAGTGTTCCAAAACAAGACTGGCTTGCTGGAGATAAGTACACATGCAAAGTGAGCCATCCAGCCAGTGAGACCAAAAATGAAGACACCATACACAAGTGTCCAGGTGAGAATGATCTTTTTAAACGCAAGGGTGAAGTGGTGGTGGATGGATGGATGGATATGGAGGATGATCATGATGATATCACACCTACACAAAAGTGTAAGATACATAAAAGTTGTAATAACTGCACAATAGTAATTAATATCATGAGCAACAAAACCCTTTCATTATGTTCTTTTTCCTTCACAGTCCCAGAAAATCTTGTTCCAAAAGTTGTTGTTCTTCCTCCTACACCTAAAGACATCTTAATCAGCAAGCAAGCCAAAGTGGTCTGTCAGGTGTCTCAAGTAGAATCTCCAGAATCTTTAAAGATCAGTTGGAAAAGAGAAGATGGCAAAAAAACTGTAGCATTTTCTTCAGAACCAGAAATAGATTCATTTGGGCGATATACTGTCAAAAGTACATTAAAAATAAGTGTATCTGATTGGTTAAGTGGCCAAAGCTGCACGTGCATTGTCCAAGACGTAGAACTTCCATCTCCAATCGAGAAGTCAATTAAAAAAACAGAAGGTAAAATGATTTTTGTATTTTTAAGCTTGAGTTAATAAAGGACATTGAGTTGTTGACTTGCCCAGGGCAAGCCCAGTGGTGTGCAACATGTGTAGCCCCCACAAGGAGCCCCAAACTCCACTGATAACGCAAGTGCTACCGATTACATAGAGCCCTGAGGCATGGGACTACTGCAAATCTTCAGATTTAGGCCGGGATCACACATGCGAGGAATACGGCCAAGTCTCGCATGTTAATATCCGGCACTGCCACCGGCACTCAGGTTGGAGCGTGTGGCCGCATAGAAATACATGGAGCTGCACGCTCCGCTCCTGAGTGCTGGCGGCAGTGTAGGGTATTAACATGCGAGACTCGGCTGTATTCCTCGCATGTGTGATCCCGGCCTACTACTTCTTATTACTATTCTTATTAAATTACTTTATATATTGCAGTGCTACTTGATGATTGTTGGTATTCATAAAATTGTAAGCAATGTGGGGTTGAGCTACTTCAGCATGTATAATATATATTCTTACAGTGTATGGCAGTAGCAGGATTGTATAGCATTGTTATTCTGGCAACTATATAGCTGTGTTCTTTGGCCAAGAGGTGGCACTCTAATTTGGGCACCATCCTGTATGATGCTTGTATGTAGGCACTGTGTGGCATGGTTATTTGTGTCTTACATATACACAACTACACCATATGGGGCCAACATTATCCAACATAAGATCAGCCCTGGATTTAAAGAGAATGTTCTTATTGTTCACTTCCTTACCCAACTTTATTCTACTTCTGCATTGCTATCATAATTGTAATGGTGATGGAAGGAAATGCAATTTGGGCTACTGTCAGATCGTATATTTTCTGCAACTATATAATACGTTGTATCTTTTTTAGTTCCAGCCACAGACCCATCAGTCTATATTTTCCCACCTCCGGCAGAGGAACTTAAAATCCATGACTTTGTCAGTGTAACCTGCCTTATCAAAGGGTTTAAGCCTAAAGAAATCTATGTCCAGTGGAAGAAGAACGGTTACGTCCAGGATGAACACCATTACACGAACTCTGAGCCTATGCAGCAGGATGATGAAGACACCTACTTCATCTATAGTACACTCACAATTGAGAAATCTGACTGGAACAGAGGAGCAGTTTTGACATGCAGTGCTGTTCACAGCAAGATAACTGAAAAAAACATAAAGAAACCTAATGGTAAATGATTTTTGTGCATTTCTCCAGGCCATAAAGTTGGCACCAATGCTTATTGTTTGCCCCTTTATCTTATCCAGTAAGTGTTAACTACAATTATTCATCAGCTTGATGTGTGGAACATCAACCAACTACGTTTCAGCACTAGTTATGGAGAACCAATACCAATCAGACCAGCAATCACATAGGTTTTCTTATCACAGCATTTCCTAAGTGCATTGTACTAACATTAGTGATCGCGGCTTCTAACCAATGTATGTCCTGTATATCTACTATGTATCCCTTCTCGTGTGTCTGGTGTGTGGAACACTAGATTTTGTGAGTCATGTCATGCGTGCTTGTATTTCAATAAACTCTTGTTTAAGATAAAATCACTAAACTAAAATGTCTTTTGTTTTGTCATCTGGAGTTTTTAAGCAAATACTAATCTTTTGTGGAAAAAAAATCTAAGACGTCTTAACCTTTCTATGCATATTGGCTTCTTCTGGACAGAGAATGTGTGTCCCCAACAATCTCCTAGTTTTCGGGTCAGACCAGCTGGACCGTTGAGATACGGTCATGATGCAGTCGGAAAAAGTTGCGCGGTTGACTGTATCCTGTTTTTTCAGGAGCATATACGGTTACGACAGTGCCTCGCAACCTCGCCATATTTTATCCTTTGAAACGCTAAAATTAATTTCATAAGATACTAACCCAATCAGTAGGCTGTGTTGGAGGAATGAGAAATACCCGGAGCTAGAGATTAATAGCCTGTGGCCCAACTTTGCTGCCCAAATTTAACGTACTCATACGCATTATCAAAGTATTCACCAAAACTACGCAGTGGGATCAACTGATTGAGACTAAGATTGGGTTTACACCTTTTGACCTGTGGTGCTAGACAATGACAGATTGGTAACACATTAGCAGACCATCGCTCATGTCTCAGCCTGTTAGACCGCTCTTCAGAAGACTAGTAATAGATTGCTCAGTGTGCATTGGCTGCCATTGTTCTCGTCAGCACAGGTACTGTTAACACTGTTAACATTGTACAATTATCCTGAAATGAGCTCTCCCAGGAACGCTCCATCACAGTGGAAATGCATCTAATGCTATACAGAAACTTTCTGTGCATGGCTACCAGATTTTATTGGGTGACTAAAATACATATATATTGAAATGGTTTATAAACCCCCCAAAAACCCATAGAATAGTGATAGAAGACAATCAAGTAACACTCACCTATAATCTATGGTGTCTTTAAACAATTGAATGCTCTTATGACTTTAGAACTTGTTACTTTTTAATGATATTATTGATTATAGAGTATATGTATTTTCCCACATCACTGATTGGCAGCTTTCTGTATACTATGTGCATAGGCAGAAAGCTGTCAATCAGTGGTGGAGTTGGGGTTGGAGTATGTATGTAGTGTGTGTTTCCTCTCTGCCATATACTGTCACTTTTGTCTGGATTCTAGTGGTAAAAACACATAAAACAGCAACACGAGAAGGAATACAAAGAGAGATGCACAACAAAGATGAGTGATTTAAATGCTCCTGGTCAATTCATGTTTGCCATTTGGTAACACTGATTTATTACTATATTAACTACTTCTGGACCACCCATAGACTTTTAACATCAGGGCAGTCCGGCTCTTACTCCGCTCTGATGTTCTAAAGCATCACTGCATAGATTTTATAATGTTATGGAGGGGACAATGTGAAAAATAAATTATAAATATAATTAATAAATAAATGAGAGCAGGTAAAGAATGCCACAGTCAATCCAAGTTGCTGTAACTAGCCCTGCCACCATAAAAAAATATATATCCAGTATA
Source organism: Dendrobates tinctorius (assembly GCF_039654945.1). NCBI lineage: Eukaryota > Metazoa > Chordata > Amphibia > Anura > Dendrobatidae > Dendrobates > Dendrobates tinctorius. The sequence continues at coordinate 23,806,499 of NW_027361712.1, read as the reverse complement.
TAAAAATAATTGTTACAGAATGGGGAACACATTTTTAACTGGATTTTAGTAGTTCTTTTTGGTCTTAAAAAAAGGAGAAAAACAGACACTTGTTTCCTGTATTTCCCATTGATATCACTCAATATCAGCAGAAAAAAAAATAGAGAATATAATAGTGACATAAAAAAGAAGAGCCATGTATCACAAAAAAAGAGACAAATGTTACTTGAATATCTGAACAAGAAAGAAATGTATAGCTAAAAATGCTTGTACGAAAGAAAAAACAAATATGGGCCTAGTCATGAACAGAAATAAATGACCTGGTCTTAAACTGGTTAAATCCAAGTGCTAGCTGCAAGATTTGTGGCTGCTAGACAGCCTGAATACATTGAGGGGATTTACTAACAAACAGGCAATCCTCACATGTATTCAGGCTGTCTAGCAGCAGCAAATCATGTAGCTGTGGTGACAAATTAAATCTCCGAGCATGCCATAATACTCGGAGATCACCCGAGCATGCCCAGGAAAACCCGAGCAACGAGTATACTCGCTCATCACTAATCACTACATAATAAACATGCTCATCCAGATTGACTAAGCATGCATGTTAATATGAATAGGATGAAGGGGACAAAGGGCAAGAACTTAAAGGGGTGTTCCCATCTCTAAGACCCTATCCCAATATGAAGTAGGTATAATAATAATAGTAATAGAAAATACCTGAAATTAAAAATTTAGTACAGTTCTTCTGTTGCTTATCCCAAGTGCAGGGCATTGCTGTATCTTAGTTATCCATGGTTACGACCATTAACAGCTAACTCACTAACTGTCACTATATGAGTTGCGTAACCATGAATACCTAAGCTACTGCAATGTACTGCACAGGAGGAAAGAGACATAGCTAATCAGAAGAACTATCGTAAATTATTATTATTACACCTGTTACATAGGTGGAATAGGATCGTGAAGAATACTTCTTTAGCTCTCAAGTAGACAAAGTACTGCTTATGTGTATCATTTGTTTCCCCAGACCGGACAATCAAACTTACACCCTCAAAATCTTATGTAAAATAACTTACCTTATACCATTTGCATTAGAATAATTTCCACATTCAATGTTCATAAAATGATTTAACAATATCCAAACCTTTTAACATGACACTGAGATAACAAGGTTGCAATACTCAGTAAAGGGCCAAACCGTATTGGCAATTTTGTATAGCTTGAAATGGTAAATCTGAAACTATATTGATTTCAGCAGTTCTGACAGTAAAAGGTCTTATGATTGTCCCCTTCTTGCCGGAGCCATTTTCACTTCGCACTTTGTTTTTTCCTCCCCTTCTACCTAGTCATATTTTTTATTTGCCCACCAGCATACTTCTGTAGGGACTTGTTTTGAATGACACTATTCACTTTATCTTATAAATCATATAATATGCTGAAAAACTGGATATCAAATGTGGCGAAATAGTAATAAAAAATGCAATTTGCCATTATTTTTGGAGTTGCAAGGTTTAATGTGCCAAAAAATGACATAGAAACATGATTCTGCAAGTCAGTACAATTTCAGCAATACCAAACATATATTTTTTTTTATATATATATATATATATTACTATTTTAGAAAAATCAGGACAATTCAAATATTAGTTGGTGTCCTCAGTTTCCTAGACTCAAATTTTTATTTTTCAGTCAATTGAGTAATATGGGTTTTTTTGTGAGCAGGGTTTTATTGCTACCATTTTGGAGTGCATACTGTATTTTTCGCTTTATAAGACGCTCCGGATTATAAGACGCACCACAAATTTTGAGGAGAAAAATAAGAAAAAAATATTTTTTAATGAAATGGTGGTGCCTCCTATAATCCTTGCATCTTATTGCTCACCTGGGTTGGTGGCTGTGGTGTAGTGGGATCCCAGGGTCGCTGCTGGAGGAGGCAGGAGTGGGGTGATGCTGCAGGCCGCATTCAGGGATGAGGAGGGGGCTCCGATGTGCGCCGCTGCTATGGGGTCTTGTGCTGGTGTCGGGTTTCTCCAGGTGCCCGGCAGTTGCTTGCCGGTGCTGAGGGTGTCTCCGGTGCCCAGCGGTGCTGCATGTGTGTCCGGCGCTGCCCCTGTTGCAAAATGTCGGCAGAGCCCCGGCATTTCCACGGTTCCCTGTGTGTGCGGTGGTTCCTGTAAAAGACGGCCACCAGTGCATGCACAGATGTGATCTCGGGACCAAGATCACAGCGCTGTACACACACACAGCACCGCTGGGCACCAGAGACATTTGCAGCTCCGGCCAGCAACCGCCGGACACCCAGACATCCCCTTATCACGGCCTATGGTAAGGCATGTTTGCTTTGTAAGACACACCCCCATTTTCCCCTCAAATTTGGGGGAAAAAAGTGTGTCTTACAATGCGAAAAATATTGTTTCTATGACTTTTTCTTGCAATTTTTTAAGTAGGTAGGGTGACCAAAAATGGAAAATCTGATTTTTTTTCTTTACAGTGCATGAGATGGTTAATTTTCCATTTTGATAGACTGGACTAATATGGAAACAACTGAAAAAAGGGGGGTCATTTTAAAGGAATATGTCATGTCCACAAATGCTATTCATCTGTAGATAAAGAATCAATATGAAAGTCAATGTCATTAAAAATCATTTTAGGCCACTTTACTGGAGCAGTGGCTACAGGGAAAAACTGAACTTATATCCTTCCTGCGGCTGCTGGCTTCCAGTAATCAGGGCGGTAGAGGAGTTGTTACGGTAACTGCTTACCATACAGTGAGTGAGCGCTCTGTAATCAATCCCCAGCACTTGATTGTTAATTGTCAATCAAAGTGCATTGAAGTCAGTACAGAACACTCACAGTATGAGAGGTGACTAGTGATGAGCGAACGTACTCAAGGAAGGTGTCATCGGAGCATGGTCAGGTGCTAACCGAGTGTCTTCGGTATGCTCGAAATATATGTTTGAGTCCCTGCAGCTACATGTCTCGTGGCTATTCGACAGTTTGACCATTTGTTAGGCAATCCCATCATGTGTTGCAGCTGTCGAACAGCAGCGAGACATGCAGGCGTGGGAACTCAAACATATTTTTCAGCATGCCAAAGACACTTGGTTATCACATGAAGATGCGCAGATAACACCTTATCCGAGCACGTTCGCTCATCACTAGTGGTGACCAAAACCGCTTTCTACATCACCACTTTGAGTGGAATTTAGTAGCTGCAGGGAGAATTAGTTCATATTCTCCCTGTAGCTGCTCAGCCAGTAAACCAACGTAACATGATTTTAACTCTATCTACTGTACCTGCAGATTAACCCTATATCTTCAGGTAAATAGCATTTCTTGATGTGACAAGATCCTTTTAAACTTTTACGGGGCTTTTTCCAGATATTTCTAACATTTTTTTTCATAGTTTAGTCTCTCTAAAAGAATTGAATCTGTAATCATTTTATTACTAGTACTATATACTGCAATACTTCAATCATTTAATGATTTCCTATATAGCACATCTACAGGATGGGCTTCAGTGAGTCACCATGATGGCAGTGACAGTGGCTTTCACTAGGCCACTGGCTGCCATGGTAACCCGACGGCATGAACCGTAACAGATAGGTGCCGCTATATACTGTCACATAACAGATGAAAATGGAAATAAACCTTCTAACACTTTGGTTTAAAAATTGTATTGGAAAAGGTCTTTGAAATGTTTATATACAGTAGTTTGTGAGTTCATGAACTAACATATACATAGAGGGGATATGCCGTATATTGATGTCCTGTGGGATATGCCCTCCATCTATGCCCTGTGGAATATGCCCTCCATCCATCTATGCCCTGTGGGATATGCCCTCCATCTATGCTCTGTGATATATGCCCTCCATCTATGCTCTGTGATATATGCCCTCCATCCATGCCCTGTGGAATATGCCCTCCATCCATCTGTGCCCTGTGGAATATGCCCTCCATCCATCTGTGCCCTGTGGAATATGCCCTCCATCCATCTGTGCCCTGTGGGATATGCACTCCATCTATGCTCTGTGATATATGCCTCCATCCATGCCCTGTGGAATATGCCCTCCATCCATCTATACTCTGCGGGATATGCACTCCAGCTATGCTCTGCGGGATATGCACTCCATCTATGCTCTGCGGGATATGCACTCCATCTATGCTCTGCGGGATATATCTTCCATCTATGACCTGCAAGATATGCCCTCCGTCTATGCCCCGTGGGATATGCCCTCCATCCATGCCCTGTTTAATATGCCCTCCATCCATCTATGCCCTGCGGGATATGTCTTCCATCTATGCCCTGCGGGATATGCACTCCATCTATGCTCTGCGGGATATGTCTTCCATCTATGCCCTGCAGAATATGCCCTCCGTCTATGCCCCGTGTGATATGCCTCCATCTATGCCCTGTGTGATATGTCCACCAACTATGCTCTGCAGGATATGTCTTCTCTCTATGCCCTGTGGGATATGCCCTCCATCCCTGTGGGATATGCACTCCATTTATGCTCTGTGGGATATACCCTCCATCTATGCCCTGCATGATATGCCCTCCATCTACGCCCTGTGGGATATGCCCTCCTTCTATTCCCTGTGGGACAAGCCCTCCACCTATGCCCTGTGGGACATGCCCTTTACCTATACCCTGTGGGACATGCCCTCCATCTATGCTCTGTGGAATATACCTTCCATCTATGTCCTGTGTGATATGCCTTCATCTATGCCCTATCTGATATGCCCTCAATCTATGCCCTGTGGGAAATGCCCTCCATCTATTCCCTGTGGGATATACCCTCTATCTATGCTTGCGTGGTATGCCCTTCATCTATTCCCTATGGGATATGCACTCCATCTATGCTCTGTGGGATATGCCCTCCATCTATGCGCTCTGGGACATGCTCTCTATCTCTGCCCTGTGGGATATGCCCTCCATCTATGCTTTGTTGGGTATACCCTCCATCTATGCTCTGTTTATTGACAAGTCCATACCCCAGGTACTCCCAAGAACACTACTAAGAGTTTACAGTGGTTTTCATTTTTTATAACTAATAGTATAACCTGAGAATATTAAATCACTGTGACTGTCACTAATCCTTAGCAGAAAGGGTGCAGGCACTTACTGGACAAAAGAGTGGATGATAACGACTGTCTCTAACCTTAAAGGAAATCTGTCACCAGGCATGGAGAACCAGTTTCCAGTGCCGTCTGACTTATTGAGCTCCTTGCTGTAGGTTTTGATGATATCACAGTTTTATCTGCTAGTCTTCTCAATAATGAGCTCTATATGACTCTATTTGCACCATCGCAGGTCAGATTTATGCCTATACTGTGCATAGACAGATAACTGACAATCAATTGTAAAGGGAGCAGATAGCCAGAGCTCATGAGTATCAAGGATTGTATAGCAGAAAGTCCTCACTGAGAGGACTAGCAGAGCTGCAGAAGATAAAAAATGATTTTATCAAATCTACAGCAAGAAACCCAGCAAGTGACACATTGCTCTCAGACATAGCAGCAAAAATCTGGTGACAGAATCTCTTTAAGACTTTTTGCCCATGCGGTATTAGTTGTCAGGCAGAAAGTAAAATATAAATATTGTAGAATTATATGTCAAAATCCCTTTCCACCATCAATCACACCAACGCTGCATTTAAAAATGCTGCAAGCATTGCGTGCTAATTAAAGATGAGCAAATTTGTTCGGATTCAGTTCTGAATACAATTGGATTCAAATATTGTTTTTGCAATATTCGCCAAACGGAGCCGAACATCATTAGAGTCAATGGGAGTCGAAATTACCGAATATGTTTGGAATCAATCATAAGACATATTTTCGTCCCGAATAGTGTTCGAATTTGGCCCAAATATGTCAAAATCAGATTCAGGGACAAAATCCGAACAAATTTGCTCATCTCTATTGCTAATATATGTATGCCTGACCTCAATCTAACCACATTCTAGAAAAAAAAGAAAACTGCTACTGGCTCTATGGAAAAAAAATAAGGAAGATTGCCACAGAATAGTACAAAAAGGACGTGTTTCTAAAATATATGGATCCCCCAAAAATCCCATTAATACATTCATGAGCGGGGTTACATCTCTGAATCATTCGTGGAAGTCTGACATTTGGACCATCACTGACCAAATGATTGCAGCTAAAAAAGAATACAAAATTTTGATGATCTGTGAAGATCACAATCCATCAAATAATAGTTCATTACATCAATATAAGAAAGAGGAGAAAATGCTGACTGTGAAATATTCCAATCTAGTGACCCACCTCACACTGGCCCACAGGGCAGCAGGCGAAGCCCCGCCGGGTCCTGTGTAGGCCTGACTTCCCATCCTTCTGCATGAGCTCTATTTTCGAAAATACTGCTGATTCACTATGTACAAAGGGGGAAATAAAGGCTGAAGCTGGAATTGGCATGGCCGATTATCATGAGCGTTCTTAGGAATGCTCAGTTTCCAATGATTGGACAGTGCAAACAACGAATGCGCTAAGACCTTAAAGGGGTATTCTCATCAACAAGATCTTATCCAATATGTAGTAGGTGCAATAATAATAATTAGTGATGAGAGAACGTGCTCGGATAACATCTTATTCCAGCATCTGGCAATGATCGTATATTATGTTCGAGTCCCCGCGGCTGCATGATTTGCAGCTGTTAGACATTCTGAGTACATGGGGATTCCCAAACAAACAGATGATCCCCACATGTTTTGCGGCTGTCAACAGCCACAAATCATGCAGCTGCACGGGGACATATAATATATGAGTTTCATGAAGAAGAAAAGGGTTGCACTCATCGGGATAAATTTTTGCTGCTTTACTGATTCATGAATAACATGTCAAGTCGGGATCGTGACAAAAAAGAGTGCGGATAGACTGACAACGGACGTTTTGCGCTGTTAGAGCGCCTCTACGGACCCGAATAATGATCGCATTTATTTTCTTCCTCCACAGAGTACGTAGTCTGGGACTGCAGCAGTGAGGATGATGATGATGACAGTCTCTGGTCTACAGCAGTCACATTTATCACCTTATTTCTAATTAGTTTCTTCTATAGTGCAACTATTACAATTGTAAAGGTAAGGGAATTTCAGATTCTAGCAGGAACCTGGGATTAGAAAGTATTTGGGCTCTTGCACATGGCTGTATTTTCGGTCCGAGCGTGATCTGACAAAACATCAGATCGCACCCAGACAAATGTTAGTCTATGGGGACATGCATATGTCAGATTTTTGGGGTGGGAAAAAATTGTAGCATTCCCTAGTTGGATCTGATATTCAGATCGCAATTGGCCATGTAACTTAATAACTCTGTGAAAAACATCAAACCACACTTGGATGACATCTGAATGCGGTCTAATATCTGTGCACTGACACAATGGAGAAGATGGAGAATTATTTTTCTCCATCTTCTCATCAGTGAGAATTGGAGCACACTTTGATTAAAGGGAATCTGTCACCCTTTTTTTGGACTATGAGCTGCCGGCATTGACATCAGGGGCTTATCTACAGCTTTCTGTAATGCTGTAGATAAGCCTGCGATGTAACCTGAAAGATAAGAAAAGCACGTTAGATTATAGTCACTGGAGGGGGCGGTCCGGTCCGACGACTCCCATCTTCATACGATGCTGTCTTCTTCCCTTCCTGTAGTGGCTCCCGGGCAGGCGCACTGCTCTGTCCTGTTGAGGGCAGAGCAGAATACTGCAGTGCGCAGGCGCCAGACCTCTCCCGACGCCTGCGCACTGCAGGACTCTGCTCTGCCCTCAACAGGACAGAGCAGTGAGCCTGTGCCAGAGCCATGACAGGAAGGAAAGAAGAGGACGGCATCGTATGAAGATGGGAGGCGCCGGACCGGACCGCCCCCTCCAGTGAGTAAAATCTAACGTGTTTTTCTTATCTTTCAGGTTACATCAGGGGCTTATCTACAGCATTACCGAATGCTGTAGATAAGCCCCTGATGTCAATGCCGGCAGCTCATAGTTCAAAAAAAGGGGTGACAGATTCCCTTTAAACTTGATCAGTGATTTATCTAAGTGTAATCTGTATAATGAACCTGATTCTTTCAGAGGAGAGAGCACTTTGTACTTTGCACCAACCCCCTAACTACAGGTGTGTAGGAGGAAATTTGTAGAACTCTAAATAAAAATGTAAAATTGAGCTACAATTCTAATTGTAACGATCAAGATGGACTTGTTACTGAATTTTAGTATTATTCAATATGACATTGCATTAGGATTTTCTTCTTGTGTATCAGTCACTAGTATTTCAAATTCTATTTTATATTCTGTACCATAGCCACAATTATAATTTATTTCTGGTATAAATTGTTATCTTTTGTATAAAGTTTACCTTAATTTTCCATGTGCCTACAGAATAAATATCCATATGCTAAATATAAGGCCCCTGATGGTAAATCATTTCTTTTCACAGGTTAAATGGTTCATATCCCGAATTCTCCAGCTTGACAAACATGATGAGCAATTTGTAACAGTCCTAGATTCTATGACACAATGAGAACTGATCGGCGAAAACCTCATCAAAAATTTAGTTGCGTGGACTCAATGCCACTTTTAGCATGACTCCCTAACCTGCATGCAGTACCATCCAGAAAACTAACCTAACAAATGTTACCCCTAATGTGTTTTTTTGTTAAAGACAAGAAACATGTATTACAATGAAACGATGGTGAGACAAAGATAGTAACATAGTAACATAGTTAGCAAGGCTGAAAATAGACATTTGTCCATCCAGATCAGCCTATGTTCCATCAGAATAAATCCCCAGATCTACGTCCAATATTGTTATGCACCAGGAAGACATCCAGGCTCTCTTAAACCCCTCGACTGAGTTCGCCATCACCACCACCTCAGGCAAGGAATTCCAGATTCTCACTGCCCTAACAAAGTGACAGTGAAAAACAATCTATAGGAGTGGTTTTCCTAAAGAACATAATCAGTATACAAATAGGTGTTCTTATCAAAAATGTGATCTTTTGGAAGTCGATTCACTAGTATTTTTTGCCAAAGTATTGTTTGCTGCCATGCATTGGATGTATGAACCTTAATAAATATATGGAAATAAATACGCAAATAAATACTTATATATATATATATATTCTCCTGAAATGATCACTTATACAGTCATATGTTAAAGTTTGGGCACCCCTATTAATTTTAACCTTTTTTCTTTATAACAATTTTGTTTTTTGAACAGCTATTTCAGTTTCATATATCTAATAACTGATGGACTCAGTTATATTTCTGGATTCAAATGAGGTTTATTGTACTAACAGAAAATGTGCAATCTGCATTTAACCCCTTCCTGACATGAGACGTACTATCCCGTCCACGGTACCCGGGCCCGTATGACCGGGGACGGGATAGTACGTCTACCGCGATCAGCGGCGCCCACTTGGTGAGCGCCGCTGATCGCGGCCGGGTGTCAGCTGATTATCACAGCTGACACCCGGCACAATGTGTCAGGGGCGGTCACGGACCGCCCCCGACACGTTAACCCCTTGCATACCGCGATCAAACATGATCGCGGTGTACCGGGGGTTAAAGGGAAGCATCGGCAGGGAGGGGGCTCCCTCCGTGCTTCCCTGAGCCCCCCACGGCAGCGCAATGTGCAGCGCTGCTGCGGGGGGCTCCTTTCCTCCAGGCCCCCGAATCCAAGATGGCGACGGGGGCCTTCGGGGGCCTGGGGAAGCTGGCTTCCTCAGTGCCTGCAAAGCGCAGGCATGAGGAAGCCTTGTGCACTGCCTGTGACAGATTGCTGATCTGTCACAGTGATCTGTGATGTGACAGATCAGCGATCTGTCACAGGACAGTGATGTCCCACCTGGGACTATGTAATAAAGTAAAAAAAAAATTAAAAAAAAGTGTAAAAATAAATTTAAAAAAATCGCCAAATAAATTAGTAAAAAAAAAAAAAAATATTCCCCAATAAATTCATTTTTTGAAAATAATAAAAAAAAAACAATAAAAGTACACATATTAGGTATCGCTGCGTCCGTAACGACCTGCCCTATAAAACTGTCCCAATAGTTAACCCCTTTAGCGAACCCCTTAAAAAACAAAAATAAAAAACGAAGCAAAAAATAATGATTTATTATCATACCGCCAAACAAAAAGTGCAATAACGCGCGATCAAAAAGACGCATATAAATATCCATGGTACCGCTGAAAACGTCATCTTGTCCCGCAAAAAACAAGCTGCCATACAGCATCATCAGTGAAAAAATAAAAAAGTTATAACTCGCAGAATAAAGCGATGCAAAAATAATTATTTTTTATATAAAATAGTTTTCATTGCATAAAACCGACAAAAACATAAAAAAACGACCTAAATGAGGTATCGCTGTAACCGTACTGACCCGAAGAATAAAACCGCTTTATCAATTTTACCGCACGCGGAACGGTGTAAACGCACCCCCCCCAAAAGAAATTCATGAAACGCTGGTTTTTGTTCATTCTGCGTCACAAAAATCGGAATAAAAAGCGATCAAAAAATTTCACGTGCCCGAAAATGGTACCAATAAAAACGTCAACTCGTCCCGCAAAAAATAAGACCTCACATGACTCGGTGGGTCAAAATACGGAAAAATTATAGCTCTCAATATGTGGTGATGCAAAAACTATTTTTACAATAAAAAGCGTCTTTTAGCGTGCGACAGCCGCCAAACATAAAAACCGCCATAAATAGTAAATCAAACCCCCCGTTATCACCCCCTTAGTTAGGGAAAAATAATAAAATAAAAAAAATGTATTTATTTCCATTTTTCCATTAGGGTTAGGGCTAGGGTTAGGGCTAGGGGTGTGTTGGGGTAGGGTTAGGGTTAGGGCTAGGGCTAGGGTTAGGGCTAGGGTTAGGGCTAGGGCTAGGGTTAGGGCTAGGGTTAGGGCTAGGGTTAGGGGCGTGTTGGGGTTCGGGTTGGAGTTAGAATTGGGGGTTTCCACTGTTTGGGCACATCAGGGGCTCTCCAAATGCAACATGGCGTCTGATCTCAATTCCAGCCAATTCTGAGTTGAAAAAGTCAAATGGTGCTCCTTCCCTTCCAAGCTCTGCTATGCGCCCAAACAGTGTTTTATCCCCACATGTAGGGTATCAGCCTACTCAGGACAAATTGCAAAACAATTTTTGGGGTCCAATTTCTCCTGTTACCCTTAGGAAAATAAAAAATTGGGGGCAAAAATATCATTTTTGTGGAAAAAAATGATTTTTTTATTTTCACGTCCGAGCGTTATAAACTTCTGTGAAGCACTTGGGGGTTCAAAGTGCTCACCACACATCTAGAAAAGTTCCGTGGGGGGTCTAGTGTCCAAAATGGGGTCACTTGTGGGGAGTTTCAATAGTTTAGGTACATCAGGGGCTCTCCAAACGCACATGACACCCGCAGACCATTCCATCAAAGTCTGCATTCCAAAACGTCACTGCTTCCCTTCCGAGCCCCGACGTGTGTCCATACAGTAGTTTTCTCCCACATATGGGAAATCAGCGTACTCAGGACAAATTGGACAACAACTTTTGGGGTCCAATTTCTCCTGGTACCCTTGGGAAAATAAAAAAATGGTGACTAAAAGATCATGTTTGTGGAAAAAATACGAATTTTTTATTTTCACGCCCGGGCGTTGTAAACTTCTGTGAAGCACTGGGGGGGTCAAAGTGCTCACCACACATCTAGATAAGTTCCTTGGGGGGTCTAGTTTACAAAATGGTGTCATTTGTGGGGGGTTTCCACTGTTTAGGTACATTAGGGGCTCTCCAAAGGCAACATGACACCCGCAGACCATTCCATCAAAGTCTGCATTCCAAAACGTCACTACTTCCCTTCCGAGCCCCGACGTGTGCCCATACAGTAGTTTTCTCCTACATATGGGGTATCAGCATACTCAGGACAAATTGGACAACAACTTTTGGGGTCCAATTTCTCCTGGTACCCTTGGGAAAATAAAAAAATGGTGACTAAAAGATCATGTTTGTGGAAAAAATACGAATTTTTTATTTTCACGCCCGGGCGTTGTAAACTTCTGTGAAGCACTGGGGGGGTCAAAGTGCTCACCACACATCTAGATAAGTTCCTTTGGGGGTCTAGTTTCCAAAATGGTGTCATTTGTGGGGGGTTTCCACTGTTTAGGTACATTAGGGGCTCTCCAAAGGCAACATGACACCCGCAGACCATTCCATCAAAGTCTGCATTCCAAAACGTCACTACTTCCCTTCCGAGCCCCGATGTGTGCCCATACAGTAGTTTTCTCCCACATATGGGGTATTGATACTCAGGACAAATTGGACAACAACTTTTGGGGTCCAATTTCTCCTGGTACCCTTGGGAAAATAAAAAAATGGTGACTAAAAGATCATGTTTGTGGAAAAAATACGAATTTTTTATTTTCACGCCCGGGCGTTGTAAACTTCTGTGAAGCACTGGGGGGGTCAAAGTGCTCACCACACATCTAGATAAGTTCCTTGGGGGGTCTAGTTTACAAAATGGTGTCATTTGTGGGGGGTTTCCACTGTTTAGGTACATTAGGGGCTCTCCAAAGGCAACATGACACCCGCAGACCATTCCATCAAAGTCTGCATTCCAAAACGTCACTACTTCCCTTCCGAGCCCCGACGTGTGCCCATACAGTAGTTTTCTCCCACATATGGGGTATCAGCATACTCAGGACAAATTGGACAACAACTTTTGGGGTCCAATTTCTCCTGGTACCCTTGGGAAAATAAAAAAATGGTGACTAAAAGATCATGTTTGTGGAAAAAATACGAATTTTTTATTTTCACGCCCGGGCGTTGTAAACTTCTGTGAAGCACTGGGGGGGTCAAAGTGCTCACCACACATCTAGATAAGTTCCTTAGGGGGTCTAGTTTCCAAAATGGTGTCATTTGTGGGGGGTTTCCACTGTTTTGGTACATCAGGGGTTTTCCAAACGCGACATGGTGTCCGATCTCAATTCCAGCCAAAAACGTCAAGTGGCGCTGCTTCCCTTCCGAGCTCTGCCATGCGCCCAAATAGTGGTTTACCCCCACATGTGGGGTATCAGCATACTCAGGACAAATTGCACAATAACTTTTAGGGTCCTGTTACCCTTGGGAAAATAAGAATTGAGGGTGAAAAGATCATTTTTGTGGAAAAAAATATGATTTTTTAATTGTATGGCTTTATGTTATAAACTTCTGTGAAGCCCATGGGGGTTCAAAGTTCTCACCACACATCTAGATAAGTTCCTTAGGGGGTCTATTTTCCAAAATGGTGTCATTTGTGGGGGGTTTCCACTGTTTTGGTACATCAGGGGTTTTCCAAACGCGACATGGTGTCCAATCTCAATTCCAGCCAAAAACGTCAAATGGCGCTGCTTCCCTTCCGAGCTCTGCCATGCGCCCAAATAGTGGCTTACCCCCACATGTGGGGTATCAGCATACTCAGGACAAATTGCACAATAACTTTTAGGGTCCTGTTACCCTTGGGAAAATAAAAATTGGGGTGAAAAGATCATTTTTGTGGAAAAAATATGATTTTTTAATTGTACCGCTGTACGTTATAAACTTCTGTAAAGCCCTTGTGGGTTCAAAGTTCTCACCACATATCTAGATAAGTTCCTTGGGGGGTCTAGTTTCCAAAATGGGGTCACTTGTAGGGGGTTTCCACTGTTTAGGTACATCAGGGACTCTCCAAACGTGACATGGCGTCCAATCTGAATTCCAGCCAATTTTGCATTGAAAAAGTCAAACTGCGCTCCTTCCATTCTGAGCTCTGCCATGCGCCGAAACAGTCGTTCCCCCCCACATATCAGGTATCTGCGTACTCAGGACAAATTGCACAATAACTTTTGCAGTTCAATTTCTCCTGTTACCCTTGGTAAAATAAAAAAAATTGAACCTGAAGTATTTTTTTTATGAAAAAAAGTTAGATGTTCATTTTTTTTTAAATATTCAAAAAATTTCATGTGACGCACCTAAAGGGTTAATAAACTTCTTGAATGTGGTTTTGAGCACCTTAAGGGGTGCAGTTTTTAGAATGGTGTCACTTTTGGGTATTTTCTATCATATAGACCCCTCAAAGTGGCTTCAAATGTGATGTGGTCCTAAAAATAAAATGGTGTTGTAAAAATGAGAAATCGCTGGTCAACTTTTAACCCTTATAACTTCCTAACAAAAAAAAATTTTGGTTCCAAAATTGTGCTGATGTAAAGTAATCATGTGGGAAATGTTAGTTATCAAGTTTTTTGTGTGCCGTATCTCTGTGATTTAAGGGCATAAAAATTCAAAGTTGGAAAATTGCGAAATTTTCAAAATTTTCGCCAAATTTCCGTTTTTCTCACAAATAAACGCAAGTTATTTGAATGAAATTTTACCACTAACATGAAGTACAATATGTCACGAGAAAACAATGTCAGAATCACCGGGATCCATGGAAGCGTTCGAGAGTTATGACCTCATAAAGGTACAGTGGTCAGAATTGTAAAAATTGGCCCAGTCATGAACGTGCAAACCACCCTTGGGGGTGAAGGGGTTAAACAAAATTTGACCGGTGCAAAAGTATGGGCACCCTTATCATTTTCTTGATTTGAACACTCCTAACTACTTTTTACTGACTTCCTGAAGCACTAAATTGGTTTTGTATCCTCATTGAGCTTTGAACTTCATAGCCAGGTGTATCAAATCATGAGAAAAGGTATTTAAGGTGGCCACTTGCAAGTAGTTCTCCTATTTGATTCTCCTATGAAGAGTGGCATCATGGACTCCTCAAAACAACTCTCAAATGATCTGAAACAAAGATTATTCAACATAGCTTTTCAGGGGAAGGATACAAAAAGTTGTCTCAGAGATTTAACCAGTCAGTTTCCACTGTGAGGAACATAGTAAGGAAATGGAAGAACACAGGTACAGTTCTTATTAAGCCCAGAAGTGGCAGGCCAAGAAAAATATCAGAAAGGCAGAGAAGAAGAATGGTGAGAACAGTCAAGGACAATCCACAGACCACCTCCAAAGACCTGCAGCATCATCTTGCTGCAGATGGTGTCACTGTGCATCGGTCAACAATACAGCGCACTTTGCACAAGGAGAAGCTGTATGGGAGAGTGATGCGAAAGAAGCCGTTTCTGCAAGCACGCCACAAACAGAGTCGCCTGAGGTATGCAAAAGCACATTTGGGCAAGCCAGTTACATTTTGGAAGAAGGTCCTGTGGACTGATGAAACAAAGATTGAGTTGTTTGGTCATACAAAAAGGCGTTATGCATGGAGGCTAAAAAACTCAGCATTCCAAGAAAAACACTTGCTACCCACAGTAAAATTTGGTGGAGGTTCCATCATGCTTTGGGGCTGTGTGGCCAATGCCGGCACCGGTAATCTTGTTAAAGTTGAGGGTCGCATGGATTCAACTCAGTATCAGCAGATTCTTGACAATAATGTGCAAGAATCAGTGACGAAGTTGAAGTTACGCAGGGGATGGATATTTCAGCAAGACAATGATCCAAAACACCGCTCCAAATCTACTCAGGCATTCATGCAGAGGAACAATTACAATGTTCTGGAATGGCCATCCCAGTCCCCAGACCTGAATATCATTGAACATCTGTGGGATGATTTGAAGCGGGCTGTCCATGCTCGGCGACCATCAAACTTAACTGAACTGGAATTGTTTTGTAAACAGGAATGGTCACAAATACCTTCATCCAGGACCCAGGAACTCATTAATAGCTACAGGAAGCGACTAGAGGCTGTTATTTTTGCAAAAGGAGGATATACGAAATATTAATGTCACTTTTATGTTGAGGTGCCCATACTTTTGCACCGGTCAAATTTTGTTTAAATGCAGATTGCACATTTTCTGTTAGTACAATAAACATCATTTGAATCCAGAAATAAAACTGAGTCCATCAGTTATTAGATATATGAAACTGAAATAGCTGTTGCAAAAACCAAAATTGTTATAAAGAAAAAAGGTTAACATTAATAGGGGTGCCCAAACTTTTACATATGACTGTACTCAATAGAACATTTGAGGCCTACTTTGATGTTATTTACTAATTACAGAGTCTCTGGGGGTAACCCAATTTTGCAAGCTACATGTCTCAAGGCATTTATATACGGGAGTACTAACTTTTGGATTTTACAGGAAGTTTTTAAAAAATGTAAGTGCTATCCTCACTTAGAGGACTTGGTTTTGGAAGCAACGAAGACACTGAATTCCTCAGCTGAAAGCATTCAATAATGTTTTTGTGTTATTCCATAAGGAACTTCAACAAGTATGATGTAAAAATTAATATAAAAATATATGGTGTACAAGTTATGTAGTAAAGTTACCAAGTGCTAATGGGTTTACTGCAGTGAGGTGATAGGCCTGTCTAAAGAAATGTGATTTTAAAGCACGCTTAAAAATATGGAGGCTAAGATTTGGTCGGCTCATATTGGGTAGTGCATTCCAGAAAACTGGGGCAGCACAAGAGAAGTCTTGGAGACTGAAGTGGAAGGTGCGTATGTTAATCTAAGATCAGTTGCAGAGCAGACAGCAGGTGTAGGATAATAAAAAAATGAGGGTGGAGGTGTAGAGTGGTGCATATCTGTGGAGAGATTTGTGGGTGAGCAAGATACGCTTGAATTGTACTCTGTAGCGAATGGGCAACCAGTGCAATGATATGGAAAATAGATAATGCAGTACAGTTTAACCCCTTTCCTACATTAGACGTACTATTCCGTCCATGTGACCTGGGACCTAAGTCCCAAGAACGGAATAGTACGTCTAGCGCGATCAGCTGTGCTCACGGGGGAGCGCAGCTGATCGCGGCCGGATGTCAGCTGATTATCACAGCTGACACCCGGCACTATGTGTTAGGGGCAGTCACGGTGTGTATCGGGGGTTTAGGGAAGCATCGGGAGGGAGGGGGCTCCCTCCTGCTTCCCTGAGACCCCCGCAGCAGCGCAATGTGCAGCGCAATGTGCAGCGCTCCTGCGGGGGGTCTCCTTCCCTGCAGGTCCCCGGATTCAAAACGGAGGTGGGGACCTTCGGGGGCCTGCAGAGAGCCGGCTTCCTCATGCCTGCAAAGCGCCGGCATGAGGAAGCCTGCAGCACTGCCTGTGACAGATCGCTGATCTGTCACAGCGATCTGTGACTTGACAGATCAGCGATCTGTCACATGACAGTGATGTCCCCCTGGGATAATGTAATAAAGTTAGAAAAAAAAAAAAAGAAAGTGTAAAAATAATTTATAAATAAATTTAAAAAAAATATATTCCTTAATAAATTCATTTTTTGAAAATAAAAAAAAAAACAATAAAAGTACACATATTTGGTATCGCCGCGACCGTAACAACCCGCCCTATAAAACTGTCCCACTAGTTAACCCCTTTATTGAACCCCTTAAAAAATAAAAAACGAGCCAAAAAATAAAGCTTTAGTATCATACCGCCAAACAAAAAGTGCAATAACGCGTGATAAAAAAGACAGATATAAATATCCATGGTACCACTGAAAATGTCATCTTGTCCCGCAAACAACGAGCTCCCACACAGCATCATCAGCGAAAAAATAAAAAAGTTATAGCTCGCAGAATAAAGCGATGCAAAAATAATTATTTTTTATATAAAATGGTTTTCATTGCATAAAAACGCCAAAACATAAAAAAAGACATAAATGAGGTATCGCTGTAACCATAATGACCTGAAGAATATAAACCGCTTTATCAATTTTACCGTACGCGGAACGGTGTAAACGCACCCCCCAAAAGAAATTCATGAAATGCTGGTTTTTGTTCATTCTGCGTCCAAAAAATCGGCATAAAAAGTGATCAAAAAATGTCACGTGCCCGAAAATGGTACCAATAAAAAAGTCAACTCATCCCGCAAAAAATAAGACCTCACATGACTCGGTGGGTCAAAATATGGAAAAATTATAGCTCTCAAAACGTGATGCATAAACTATTTTTACAATAAAAAGCATCTTTTAGCGTGTGACAGCTGCCAAAAATAAAAACCCGCCATAAATAGTAACTCAAACCCTCCATTATATCACCCCTTTAGGCTAGTTTCACACTAGCGTATCTACACGCAGCGCACGGTGCCGCTAAGCCGCGCCCCCTGCCGCGCCCCCTCTGGTCATCTCCTCCAACTATCGCACAGCGCTGCATGCGATCTGCGCACCCTATCTTTAGCATAGGGTGCGCAGACCATGCGCTGGCCATGCGCTAGTAGGATTTTGCGTGCGCTGAGCCCTTTTGATGGTGGTCCGAGTGCACCAAAATGCAACATGGTGCGTTCAGTGCACATCGGCGCACCGTCAAAATGGCGCAGGCATGCAAAATCCTACTAGCGCATGGCCAGCGCACGGTCTGCGCACCCTATGCTAACTAAAGGTAGGGTGCGCAGATCGCATGCAGCGCTGTGCGATAGTAGGAGAAGATGACCGGAGGGGGCACATCAGGGGGCGGTGCTTAGCAGTGCCGTGCGCTGTGTGTAGATACACTAGTGTGAAACTAGCTTTACCTAGGGAAAATTAATAAAATAAAAAAAATGTATTTATTTCCATTTTCCCATTAGGGCTAGGGTTAGGGCTAGGGTTAGGGTTAGGGCTAGGGTTAGGGCTAGGGGTGTGTTGGGGTTAGGGTTGGAGTTAGAATTGGGGGTTTCCACTGTTTTGGTACATCAGGGGCTTTCCAAACGCGACATGGCGTCCGATCTCAATTCCAGCCAAAAAAGTCTAATGGCGCTGCTTCCCTTCCGAGCTCTGCCATGCGCCCAAATAGTGGCTTACCCCCACATATGGGGTATCAGCGTACTAAGGACAAATAGCACAATAACTTTTGGGGTCCTGTTACTCTTGGGAAAATAAAAATTGGGGGTGAAAAGATCATTTTTGTGGAAAAAATATGATTTTTTAATTGTACGGCTGTACGTTAAAAACTTCTGTGAAGCCCTTGGGAGTTCAAAGTGCTCACCACATATCTAGATAAGTTCCTTGGGGGGGTCTAGTTTCCAAAATGGGGTCACTTGTGGGGGGTTTCCACTGTTTAGGCACATCAGGAGCTCTCCAAACTTGACATGGCATCCGATCTAAATTCCAGCCAATTTTGCAGTGAAAAAGTCAAGCGGCGCTCCTTCCCTTCCGAGCGCTGCCATGCGCCCAAACATTGGTTTCCCCCCCACATATCAGGTATCAGCGTACTCAGGAGAAATTGCACAATAACTTTTCCAGTCCAATTTCTCCTGTTACCCTTGGTAAAATAAAAAAATTGAACCTGAAGTAATTTTTTTTGTGAAAAAACGTTAAATGTTCATTTTTTTTTAAACATTCAAAAAATTCCTGTGAAGCACCTGAAGGGTTAATAAACTTCTTGAATCTGGTTTTGAGGGGTGCAGATTTTAGAATGGTGTCACTTTTGGGTATTTTCTATCATATAGACTTCTCAAAGTGACTTCAAATGTGATGTGGTCCCTAAAAATAAAATGGTGTTGTAAAAATGAGAAATCGCTGGTCAAATTTTAACCCTTATAACTTCCTAACAAAAAAGTATTTTGGTTCCCAAATTGTGCTGATGTAAAGTAAACATGTGGGAAATGTTACTTAAGTTTTTTGAGTGCCATATCTCTGTGATTTAAGAGCATAAAAATTCAAAGTTGGAAAATTGCAAAATTTTCAAAATTTTCACCAAATTTCTGTTTTTTCACAAATAAACACAAGTTATATGAATGAAATTTTACCACTAGCATGAAGTACAATATGTCATGAGAAAACAATGTCAGAATCACTGGGATCCATGGAAGCGTTTCAGAGTTATTACCTCATAAAGGGACAGTGGTCAGAATTGTAAAAATTGGCCCGGGCATTAACATGCAAACCACCCTTGGGAGTAAAGGGGTTAACAAGAAGCATGTTTGTCAACATATCTGGCATATCTTAACTGTCTCCTGCCCTATCGAACTACCATGTTAATCTGCAATGCACTTCAACAATATTCCCTTTAGAAAATTATTGCATACCTTTCCCCAACACAAGAGCTCTCTCTAAGCCAGGTCTGAATAAATGGGAAGTATCTGTTAATAGCTCGGCCCAATTTATCTTGCTAAACAATTAATCAACTAACTAGAAACCAGAGCAAGTAATACTATGCAAGATAAAACAACACCAATGCTGGCAAACATAAAACATGAAGTGAATGAGAAAACTTTGAACATTTACAAACAGACAAAAGAACAATTAGTATTTATTTTACGCATTTATATAGCGTCATTAATTGCACAGCACTTTACAGACATTATTAGCACTGTCCCCGATGGGGCTCACAATCTAAATTCCCTATCAGTGTGTCTTTGGATGGGGGAAGAAACCGGAGTACCCTCACGCCAACACAGGGAGAACATACAAACTCCTTGCAGATGTTGTCCTTGGTGGGATTTGAACCCAGGACCCCAGCGCTGCAATGCTATCCACTGAGCCACCGTGCTGCCCTGCTACATACCAAACATGAAATCTTGAAATATCAATGAGAGATGTTCATACTTGACAGATGTTACACAAGTAGATCAGTGAGTACCGTATATACCTGTGTGAAGAGAAGAAAGATGAGTATTAGCTTCATGCCATGATAAGCTACATACACTTTGATGATATTGCACTAAGAAAGAGTTCAGACGTACGTCTTCTATTAGTTTTTTTCACAGATACAGTGGCATGTAAAATTTTGGGCACCCCTTGTCAAAATTAATGTTATTGTGAACAGTTAACCAAGTTGAAGATTAAATGATCTCTAAAAGGCCTAAAGTTATAGATGACACATTTCCCTTGTATTTTAGCAAAAAATATACATTTTTGTTTATTTTTTATATTTTAAAAATTACAAAAAGGAAAACTGTCCAATGCAAAAGTTTTGGCAAACTGCATGATTAATAGCAAGTAGCATCCCCTTCTGCAAGTATCACAGCTTGGAAACACTTTTTGTAACAAGCCAAGAGTCTTTGTTTGAGGGACTTTCATTCATTCTTCCTTGAAAAATTCTTCCAGTTCTGTGAGATTCCTGGGATGTCTTGCATGCATTGTTATTTTGAGGTCTAGTAACAGATTTTCAATGATGTTTATATCAGGGGACTGTGAGGACCATAGTCTATTGTGGATTTTGACATGTGTTTAGGATCATTATCTATTTGTAGTAGCTATCCTCTTTTCAACTTCAGCTTTTTTACAGATGGTATTATGTTTTCATCAAGAATTTGTTGAAATGTTATTTAATCCATTCTTCCCTCTACCCGTGAAATATTTCCTGTGGCACCCCAGGAGTTCGGTTGCCACAATGGCCTTGCCTCCCTCCAGGGTGGAGTGATGTCATGCCTGGAAGCAAAGAAGGAATCCCCTTACCAGGTAGTTCCAGCATACAACACAGTTCCTGCTCCAGGCCAGCAGAGGGAGCTCTAAACCCGACTCCAGGGGAGCTGCTCTCTCTGGTCAGGATGAGGAAGTTAGTGGAGAGAGTTAGAGTCTGAACAAGGTTGAGAGAGGACATGTGGAGAGGAGCTGGGGATAGGAGCTCCATCTGAACTCACCCCAGGCTTGAGCGCCAGTGACTGGGCACCGGAGACCAAGGCTGTGTGGGTCTAAAGCCTCAACAGCAGAATCCTGAGGGCAGAAGATCGCAGATCCTCAGTCCCCTACTGATTCTCGATGTCACAGCAGCACGTATGAGCTGGAGATGCCAAACAGGAGCAACCCCTGAAGCAGGCTCCAGCTGCCTGTCAAGCGAGTGGAGTTCTACCTAAGTATCCAACAGAAAGAGGGACTTGAATAGAGTATACAGCAGCAAATACCTCAGAGAAAAGCGCTAGAAAGGAGGCCTCACAACTCACCTGATTAATGAAATTCCCAAATGGCTTCCAGTCTGATCAGCTCCAGAACCATCTGTAACCTGAGCCCCGGACTGTACCTGTATTGCTCAGTAAAAAGTAAAGGAAACTGCACCCTGCTGTGTCTTCTGAATCATTCCTGCATCACCTGCCCTGCACCACATTCACCATGCTCACCTTTGACATCTACACCCAAACTGCCCTGGGATACAGCTCTATGTGTGGAGAGCTCAATCATCTCTGCTGCTTTGTCACCATCCCAGAGGACCTGCATACCAGTGTCGGTCCCCTGACCGAATACCACAGGAGGTGTCACGAACACTTACAAACTTTATTATCCTTTTTTCACTATCCCTTTTATTGGACGCCCAGAGCCACGGACTGGGTCACTGCTGCTGTGACACTTCCCATTTAAGAAGCAGCCCGGTACCGAGTATCCCCACTGCCCTGGCGGGCAATCCATTTCCCATGCCCCATTGGCAGCAACACAGCCTCAAAGCATGATTGATCAACTCCAGGTTAAATGGTTGGCGACAAGGGTGAGATGTTCCTTTCCTGAAATTCTGTGCCCTTTTATCTCCACACATACCTTTGATTATTGTTGCCAAACAGTTCTATTTTAACCTCATTGGTCCACAGGACTTGTTCCCAAAATACATCAGGCTGGTTCAGATGTTCTTTTGGATACTTCTTATGCTGAATTTTATGGTGAGGATGCCAGAGAGGTTATCTTCTTATGACTCTTCTATGAAGGCCATATTTGTGCCTCTGAACAGTAGAACAATGTACCACAACTCCAATGTCTGCTGAATCTTTCTGAACGTCTTTTGCAGTCAAGCTGGTATTCTGATTTGCTTCTCTAGCAATACTACAAATATATCTCACTGAAATTTTGTTTGGTCTTCCAGAACTTATCTTGACCTCCACTATTCCTGTTAACTGTCAGATCTTAATTACATTTCGAACTGAGGAAAGGGCAACTTGATAACGCTTTGCAATCTTCTTATATTGTTCTCTTCCATTGTGGGCCTCCATCATTTTTATTTTCAGTGTGCTTAGAAGAACCTATGGCTGCTGTTTTTTGCCACCAGGTGAGAGGAGGCTGAGTTTTTATAAACCTTGGAAATTTTCATCACCTGGCCTTTTCTAAGGATGTGAACAAGCCATATCCCTAACAGGCTGATTAAGGTCTTAAACCTTAGTCAAAGTTATATGAGCACACAAATCTCCAAGGGTACCAAAACTTTTGCATCAGCCCTATTTCTTTTTGTAATTTTTATCATGTAAAAGATGAAAACATATTTTTTGTTGTTGTCTAAAATAAAAAGGAATTGTGTCATCTACAACTTTAGCCCTTTTAGAGATCATTTCATCTTCAACTTGCTTAACTGTTAAATGTTCACCAAGGGTGACATAACTTTTACATGCCGCTGTACAATACTTGCCTATTTTAATATATTGAGCTATACACATGTCAGTGCTTTTTCACAGATTGTGTGTCCATGCAACACTCACAGAGACATGCCATTTTTTAATGGCAGCACAGATGAAAACTGCAAATATTATTCTATGGGTCCGTGAAAAACATGTACAGCGCACAGATAGCATCTGTGTGCCATCTGAGTGCTCTCCATATTTAATACTGTAAAGGAGATTAACTTTGTTATTTATTTATTTATTTATTTATCTATAAGTGAAAAACACATACTCGTTTCTTATGCCTCAGTGTCACGTGTACCTGTCCTGTGTGACACGACCCGCTGGTCGGTAACTGAAACAAGACAAAAGGGGAACACCGGGGAAACAGTTACAATGGTGGGCCCTGCAATAGGGAACGGGGACGTGGAGACCTCCTGCACTCCCCTGAGGCAGTGTCCCTGAACACTCCTAACGTTCCCTATACAGGCTCTTCACCTGTCGCCGACCAGGATACCTGAATCCCTCACTATCCCTGCACCTATCCCTTACTAGGGAACTGGATAGTGTGGACACTGCTCCCACCGCTGCACTAATACACACAAAGGAAAATACACCAAATGGGGGAAAACAACAAAACACTTATCTTTCTCTGCTGCAGTCACCGGGCAGCAGAGTTCATCACCGGATTAGCTTTCAGCAGTGGCTCGACACCTCAGAGCCAGCTGCTACCTTCACATCTTTCTCTGCTGCAGTCACCGGGCAGCAGAGTTCAGCACCAGATCAGCTTTCAGCATTGGCTAAACACCTCAGAGCCAGCTGCTAACTTCACAGTGGTTGGAATCCACATAGGACCTGCTATTACCAACCCCAGCTGATACACCAGGTGACCTTATATAGCAAAGGAGGAGTGGCCATCCTCAGCAGAGAAACCAAAGACATGTAATAACCTCAGAGACCATCGGGGGCAAAAGTTAAGGCAAAGAAAACTATCAGACATGTAATAACACCTGTGGCCACCGGGGGCAAAAACCCATATTAAAGCCCCAAAGGCCTGAAAGGAAAAAAGGTTTAAATGAGTGAATCCAGAATCTGACACAGATCCAAGAATTGGACTGTGACAGTGCCCCTCCCTCAATGAGGGGCCTCCGGACCCTCAACACCATACTACACTGGAGACCACCTACAGTGAGGACGCCTTGCTCCGCCAGAGTTCACTTCCGCAATCATCTGACACTCCGGGTCATGGCAAGAGAGGGCAGATGGAGATGATGATGTATACTCCGGAGGTACCACAAATCTCCAGAGCGCCGACCAGGGGAATGAGCTAGGCCTGGGTATAACAAAGGGTAACTCCAGATGATAACTCACTGGCGCGAAAATGGCAGACACCCATACAAACAGGTACTCTCGAAGGTCCGGACCTGAACGTTTATTGTCATTCACTCTCTTGCCACTAGATGGTGAACTCCTCACAGAACCGACAACAGAGGCGTCCCCCATGTTGTAACACTCACACCCCCACAAGGCTCAGAGGTAACCACTCCTCTCTGCCCCCCCCTCCTAAGAGGACTCCGACTGAGGGGCAGCTTGTGGTTAGAGTTGCGACTTGCCCCTACTCCCTGGCAGCACCCCTGCTGCCACTACTGGAGAAGAAGGGGACGGGAATATGGAAGAAAAATATACTCCCTGGTCTACTTCCTCCACACGACCAGGAGGGGGCGGCTTCTTCGAAGGTATAGAAGTTTCGGCGTGAGCCCCGCGGACTAAATCATCAGTCTGCTCACTACAAGGACGTGCCCCCTCACCACGGGGAACATCGGGCAGCACCTCAGGGACACCAACTCCTCCCATCTGCCTGGGTGCATCCTCAAGTATGAACAAGTCCTGCTCCCTAGCAGGGACTACAGGGGGCAAATTTGCCAGAGCCGCAATTGGGGAGTGAAAGATGAAGGAAATATACTCTCCCTGGTCATCTTCCCCCACACGACCAGGGGCAGGCAGCTTCTTTGGTAGTACAAAAGTTTTGGCGTGAGCCCCTTGGACCAAATTATCAATCTGCTCACAACAGGGACCTGCCCCCTCACTTCGGGGAACATCAGGCAGCACCTCGGGGACACCAACTCCTCCCACCTGCCTGGGTGCGTCCGCATGTATGAGCAAGTCCTGCTCCCTAGCAGAGACTACAGGGGGCATATTCGCCAAAGCCGCACATTGGGGTTCTGGTTGAGCCAACGGGAAGGCCCCAGACCCCGACAACTGCTGCTGCTGCTCCAACACACCATGCAGCACCTCACTCTCCTCAGTGAGGATCAGAAGCAATTGGTCACAGGTCTGTACTTGGCCCATGGCTCACAAAAGAAAATGAGTGGGGTGGTTATAAACTGTCACGTGTACCTGTCCTGTGTGACACGACCTGCAGGTCGGTAACTGAAACAACAAGACTGTCACGTTTACCTGTCTTGTGTGAAA
Organism: Dendrobates tinctorius; assembly: GCF_039654945.1. NCBI lineage: Eukaryota > Metazoa > Chordata > Amphibia > Anura > Dendrobatidae > Dendrobates > Dendrobates tinctorius. The sequence goes on along the minus strand of NW_027361712.1, from coordinate 23,780,780 downwards.
TGACCCGCAGGTCGGTAACTGAAACAAGACAAAAGGGGAACACCGGGGAAACAGTTACAACGGTGGGACCTGCAATAGGGAACGGTGTTATGAATGAGTCACCGGAGGAGGAAAAAAAAATGCAAGCTAAGTCCAGAAAAATGGAGAGGTTGGTAGCTAGCGGATTGCAGACCCCTGATCCTATTCACAGCCGAAGAACTAAATAAGCCTAAAGAAAGAAAGGGGAAATCTAAACTGCCCCAGAGCAGACCCCAAAGCAATAGACAGCCCCCAACATGTATTGTCGGTGAAAACAGATGAAAACACAAACACAGACAGAAAGACAGGCAGAGCAAATGATGGGGCCCAACTAACTAGATAGGAAAGGACAGAAAAGATGCTGGCTGCAATTCGCAAAAACCCTACCAAAAATGTCCCAACACGTCTGATAGGAAAAAAGGCCCTGAAGTCACTAGCCTTCAAAATCCCTATATCACACTCCGATATATTCTGAAGACAGAGCAAAAGAGATTTAACCGATCAGGGACAAAAATGGAAATTCAGCAGAGCCCCAGCCGGGGCTGGCAGAACACAAAACTAAGCAAATCAGACAAAATCTCATGGAACAATAGCAGAGCAAAACTTAGCTTTAGAAGACAGGAACTGAACTGGAGGCCAGAGCTCAGAGCAGAGAAATCACCAGCAACCCTACAGGGTGTCGGCTGCCTTATATCCACTCAGAGATTACGGATGTCCAATCGCAATCCACCTGTTCAGGTGAAAGGTTTCTCCCATCCAAATCAGTTTTACCACCTCCTTTCACCAGCAGAGGGAGTTCATCGGACATCAAAGGTGAACGAGAAAATGAGCTCACAACAGAACCGGGACGTGGAGACCTCCTGCACTCCCCTGAGGCAGTGTCCCTGAACATTCCGAACGTTCCCTATACCGACTCTTCACCTGTCGCCAACAAGGATACCTGAATCCCTCACTATCCCTGCACCTATCCTTTACTAGGGAACTGGATAGTGCGGACACTGGTCCCACCGCTGCACTAATACACACAAAGAAAAATACACCAAATGGGGGAAAACAACAAACCACTTATCTTTCTCTGCTGCAGTCACCAGGCAGCAGAGTGTTATGAATGGAAAACCGAGGAGGAAAAACAAGACAACAAGCTAAGTCTCAGAACACCACAGAGATTGGTAACTATGCAGATTGCAGATCCCTGATCTTGACCGCACAACTAGCAGCAGTCGTGGAGCGTTCCTACGTTGGTCCTAGATGCCTCATCACAACCGGAGAACTACATAAGCCTAAAGCAGGAAAAGAGGAAAACTAACTGCCCCAGAGCAGACCCCAAAGGAAAGACAGGCCCCCACATGTATTGACGGTGAAATAAGATGAAAATACAAACAAAGGCAGGAAAATAGGCTGAGCAAACGATGGGGCCCGGCTAACTAAAAAGGACAGAAAAGGAAAGACACTGTCTGTAATCTGCCAAAAACAACCTACAAAAATATTGTCCAATACTTCTGATAGCAAAATTAACCCTGAAGTCACTAGACTTCTAAACCTATATCAGCACTCTGAAATATTCTGAGACAGAGCAAAAAAGAGGCCAATCTAATAAGGGACAAAAAGCAGATTGGAAAATACTGATTAATAGGAGTGGAATTTCAGCATAGCCCCAGCAGGGGCAGACTGATTAAACAACTAACTGAATTGACCAACAAGCGCAAGTGTGAACATTAGCAAAAAACAAACTTAACTTGAGAAGAATGGAAGAGCGCTGAAGTCCAGGACCTGAGAAGCAGACTGAATCACCAGCACCCGGATAGGGCGTCGGCTGTCTTATATCCAGTCTGATACTCCAGAGATCCAATCATTATCTTCCTCATCAGGTGGCAGATCACTGCCGCATAAACCAACCACACTACCTCCTGTCACCACCAGAGGGAGAACGGAAGGGGAACTCTCAACTGGTGGAGCAGAAAATGAGTTCATGACAGTACCCCCCCTTGAGGAGGGGTCACCGAACCCTCATCCATGCCACCAGGCCGATCAGGATGGGCCCGGTGAAAAGCACGAACCAATTTATTGGCATGAATATCAGTGAATATCAGAGGCAGAGACCCAAGAATTATCCTCCTGGCCATAACCCTTCCATTTGACCAAATACTGGAGTCTCTGTCTAACCAAATGAGAATCCAGTATTTTCTCTACCTCATATTCCACATTGCCTTTAACCAATACAGGATCAGGACTAGCCGCTACAGGAACTACTGGCTCTACAAGCCTCTTCAACAGTGAATTGTGAAATACGTTATGGATTTTGAACGTAACTGGAAGAGCCAATCGAAAAGAAACAGGATTAAGAGTCTCCAAAATCTTATAAGGTCCAATAAATCTTGGCTTAAATTTTGGAGTGCAACCTTCATAGGAATATTCTTAGACGACAGCCAAACCATATCACCCACTTTAAACCGGGGACCAATGGTCCTACGCTGGTTGGAAAAACGCTGGGCCTTTTCCTGAGAGAGTGACAACTTATCCACCACTTGGTCCCATATCTGCTGCATTCTCACAACCACAGTGTCCACACCTGGGCAGGATGAAGATTCCACTTGCCCTGAAGAGAATCGAGGATGAAACCCAAAATTACAGAAAAAGGGTGACATCAGAGTGGCAGAACTAGCTCAATTGTTCAGCGCAAATTCGGCCAAGGGCAAAAATGAGACCCAAACATCTTAAACACGACTCCAGGGTCTGGTTTGTTCTCTCAGTCTGCCCATTGGTCTGGGGATGAAACGCGGAGGAGAAGGATAACTGAATTCCCAGATTGGAACAAAACGCTTTCCAGAATCTGGAAACAAACTGGACCCCTCTATTGGACACAATGTTCTCAGGAATCCCGTGTAACCGAACCACCTGTTGTAAAAACAAGGGCACCAACTCAGCAGAAGATGGCAACTTTGGGAGTGGTACAAGATGGACCATCTTCGAAAATCTATCACAAATCACCCAGATAACAGTCATTCTCTGAGAAACAGGAAGATCAGAAATAAAATCCATTGAGATATGGGTCCATGGCCTCTTGGGCACTGGCAGGGGCATCAGCAACCCACTAGAACGAGAACAAGGTTTAGACCGAGAACAAGTCCCACAGGACTGTACAAAATTCCTGACATCACGAGATAAGGCAGGCCACCAAAACGACCGACTCACCAAATCTCTGGTAACAAAAATACCCGGTTGACCAGCCAATGTGGAGCAATGGACTTCAGACATCACTCTCTTTCTCCACTGGTCAGGAACATACAATCTTCCCATAGGGCAACGCTCAGGTTTATCCTCCTGAAATTCCTCCAGGGCGCGTCTCAAATCAGGCAAAATGGCAGAAAGAACTACCCCCTCACCTAGGATAGTAGTAGGCTTGGTCACATTAAAAGAATCAGCAAAGAAACTCCTAGAAAGGTCGTCTGCCTTAACATTCTTAGTGCCCGGAAGAAAAGAGACCACAAAATTAAAACGCGTGAAAAACAAGGCCCATCTAGCCTGTCTAGGATTCAAGCGTTTGGCTGACTCCAGATAAATCAGATTCTTGTGATAGGTGAGGACCACAAATTGATGTCTAGCTCCCTCCAACCAATGTCTCCACTCCTCAAATGCCCATTTCATGGCCAACAATTCCCGATTCCCCACGTCATAGTTGCATTCAGATGGGGAAAACTTTCGAGAAAAGAAGGCACAGGGATTCATCTTAGAAGTCACAGGGTCTTTTTGGGACAACACAGCTCCTGCACCAATCTCAGAAGCGTCCACCTCCACGTGAAATGGAAGTGAGACATCAGGTTGCCGTAAAACTGGAGCTGAAGTAAATCTCCGCTTAAGCTCCTGAAATGCTGAGACAGCCTCAGGAGACCAATTCAGCACATCAGCTCCCTTCTTGGTCAGATCAGTCAGTGGTTTGACAATACTAGAAAAATTACCTATAAATTTACGATAGAAATTAGAAAAACCCCAAAACTTCTGGAGAGCCTTCAAAGAAGTAGGCTGAACCCAATCATAAATGGCCTGTACCTTGGCCGGGTCCATTTTAATAGTCGATGGAGACAAGATAAATCCCAAAAATGAAATCTTCTGTACCCCAAAGAGGCACTTCGATCCCTTAACAAACAGGGAATTCTCCCTCAAAATCCGGAACACAGTCCGGACATGTTCCACATGGGAATCCCAATCACTAGAAAAGATCAAAATATCATCCAGATAGATGATCAAAAACTTATCCACAAAGTCTCGGAAAATATCATTCATAAAGGATTGGAAGACAGAAGGGGCATTAGAGTGCCCAAAAGCCATCACCAGGTACTCAAAGTGTCCCTCCGGAGTGAGTATTAAACGCCGTCTTCCATTCATCCCCGTGCTTGATGCGAATAAGATTATACGCCCCCCTGAGGTCAAGCTCAGTAAACCAGCAGGCACTCTTAACTCTGGAGAATAAATCAGACATCAGAGGTAACGGGTACTGATATTTAGCCGTCATCTTGTTAAGGGAACGATAATCAATACACGGTCTTAATGAACCATCTTTCTTGGCCACAAAAAAAAACAGCGGCTAACGGTGACGAGGATGGTCTAATATGACCCTTCCCAAACGACACCTTAATATAGGATCGCATAGCATCATGTTCGGGTACAGATAAGTTGAAAAGCCGACCCTTGGGAAATTTACACCCAGGCATCAACTCAATTGCACAGTCATAACTCCTATGAGGAGGCAAAGACACAGACTTACTCCCGCTAAAAACATCAGAGAAATCAGCCAGATAATCAGGAATATCATGAGACTGAGGAGAGGTGGAGAAAACAGGAGCGTCCCTAAGAACACACTGACAACCCGAATTCACCACAGACACAGATATCCAATCCAAAACTGAGTTATGAGTTTGCAACCAGGGGAACCCCAGAACAATAGTATCATGCAAATTATGCAGCACCAAAAATTTACAATTTTCTTGATGGTCTGGGGCAACTCGCATTATCACCTGGGTCCAAAACTGAGTTTTATTCTCCGCCAATGGAGTGGCATCAATACCCCTCAAAGGAATGGGCGTGTCGGGATCCCTCAGATATCTCTTTCATCTGAAGGACCGATGTTCTTGGGTGTAAGGCACCATATATCTCTAATTGATTGCTCCGTCGAGAAGAATAACACAGACATAAGCTGTATGATATGACTCGGGATGCCTGCTGAGCGCCTCTGGCTTATCAGTTAGGCTTCCATCTTTTATAGCAAAGAATTTAAACATTTACAGACATGCGCAGTATAAAAAATGATTTCACAACTTGTTTTCTACAAAGAAAGTTATGTAGGCTAAAAAGCAGGAGTATTTGACCTTGGTTCACAAGGGAGATGTCTGAGACATCTCCTCGAAAAGATAAATTTTAAACAAGAAAATGCAACATAGACAGAACTCAATTTAACTCCTTCAGTTCCTATCATTCCCCCCTTTGACATCTTTATTCTTCACAATCTGGAACACTGGGTCCTGCAACGACAGCTGATAGTGCCCTATTCACCAGGTACTATCCCAGGCCGACGGGTTGCCCGAGGGAGACAGGTATCTTCTTTTACCCTCTCCATCCCCTGGTTACTAAGGCCACGTCTGTCATCCCAAGAGTACGCTCCTTCATGCCAGAAATGAGATGTCAACCTAAAACCCAAAGAAAACAATTATCAGTTTTTGGCATATGTTCTGTCATTAACTTATCTATTTCATCTGTGTCTGTACCTTTTCTTACATACAGAAAAACACCAAAAAGCAAGTTTCAAAAATACATATATTACGAAGATACAAACAACAATACGTAATAGACTTAGTATTATCCCAGCTATCCAGCCTCCAATACCCTTAAACCAATTAGCTGGATTAAGAAAGGAGAATGTATCTGACCACCAACTATCCTTAGTACGATCATTGTCTTTATCGTACTGATCTCTAAGTTTTTGAACGTCCTCTATTTTCAATTTTAACTTTATAATGCTGTTGGGATCTATATAATGACAGCAAGCTGGTCAAATGACTTGACACATACCTCCTTGCGCTGCAGTTAAATAATCTAGTACTATGGTATGCTGATTAATGACTATGATAAGCTGATTTTGGACAGCAACGGTGGTGTTCAATATCTCCAATACATCCCATATTTGGTCATCTAAGTAATCTGTAGCCCTGACTAATTTATCCCACATTTGAGTAATCATAGGATAAATAAAAATAGAGCTGACAATTTTATTGGCCACACTCATCTGCACTACATGTGGTCTCCCAGAGAGGCGAGGTGTATTATCAGCAGCTCTTTTGTATAATGTATGTTTGGGTACTGCCTGCATATCTAATTGTTGGTTTGGAATGATAAAGGTAGCCGGAGTCAAACGTCCCAGAGTACAAGTACCTCTTACCCCTACTGGTAACCATTTATATGCATTGTCTCCACATATCCAGTACATGTCACTAGGTAGGTCCCACAGGGCTGAATGTTGTAATACCAGTCTATGAACTAAATCTATGAACGCAGATACATTCTGAAGCATACACCAATTTGGAAGTTGTCCTAAAGGGCTACAATACCCTACATCGGGATTTCTACAGGTGGGAGTTCCTTTCTCATATCCAGATGACTCGTTGCAAGGTATATTACCTGAAATATTAAAACAAGTTTCATTATTGCCCTGGGGAAATAAATTGGAATACTCCCAGGACGTATTATGCAACCTTCTTTCTAGCAGTATTGGTTTGAAGGCATCAGTAGAGTGGGAAGTTACATTAAAACTAACTTGTAGGCCATACATTGGAATTTGCCCCAGGTAGGTTAATCGAGTTCTATTCCTGGGTACCCAAGCCCCCCCTTTATATGCCAGATATTGAAGGTATGTATTACTTCCTGAAAGATTACCCTGCCACCAAGGGTATCCTACCCATCCCACAATAGGTATACCAACAGTTGTGTTCCATAACTTCACATTATTTGTGGCATTATTAGCAAGTGTATCAGAACAATTGGTCCAGGCAAATAATTCCTCGGGTGGCACAGGAATAACAAGGAACGGAATACTAGTGGCTGATACTGGTGAATGTGTGCAGATCCAGCAATCTGCTGGAGATTTAGTGTCTTTTGACCAATCATTCAGTATTTTTTCATGATGTTGTATAAACTTATTATTCAAGGACATTGGAGAATTTAGACTATCCCACGCAGCTACCATTATTACAGATAATGTAACAAAACTAAACCAAAACATTATGCACTCTTATGCTTTGTTAACTCCTGTGGCTAGTTTGCAATGTGATGCGTGGATCCAGGTTGGTCGTCCTTCCAACTTAACAGAAGTAGGCGTTGTCAGGAGTACTTGGTAAGGTCCCTGATATCGGGGTTCAAGGGTCTTTCTGGAGTGTTTCTTGACATATACGTAATCACCAGGTTGTAGACAGTGAGTTCCTTCCACACTATCTGGATTTGGAATGGAAGAGAAAACTAGAGAATGCATTTGAGTTAAATGCTTTTGCAACTGGATTACGTAACTTGTCAAATTATCCACATTAAGTGTTAAGACCTGTGGGTAGTACAACCCTGTGTTTGGTGGTCTTCCAAACAGTATCTCAAAGGGTGACAGTTTAGCTTTCCCCGTGGGTGTGTACCTTACTGAGAATAATGCTAATGGGAGACACTCTGGCCATGGTCTATGGATCTGCTCCATGGTTTTCTGTATTTTCAATTTTAGTGTCCCGTTCATTCTTTCTACCTTCCCTGAACTCTGTGGGTGGTAGGGTGTATGAAATGCTTGTTCTACACCTATCATTTGCATTACATTTTGCATTACCTCAGCAGTAAAGTGTGTACCTCTGTCTGATTCAATTGTTTCAGGGACACCGAATCGTGGTACTAGTTCCATCACCAGTTTCTTTGCAGTGGCTCGAGCTGTAGCCGTTTTCACCGGGTAGACCTCTGGCCATCCAGAGAAGAGATCTACACATACTAGGATATTTGCATACACTCCTACCTTGGTAGCTGTATGTCGTCAATCTGCCGTCTCTGAAACGGGTAGAGAGGCCTAGGTGTCGCTTTCTTAGGGACTTTTACTGTTTTACCTGGGTTGTGCTGTGCACAGATGAGGCATGATTGTACAAGTTTTGCGGCTGCGCAACTGAAGCCAGGAGCGATCCAGAAGGCATCTACCATGGCACACATGTGACTTTTTGAGGTGTGATTGGGGCCATGTGCTGCTTGCACCATGATTGGGAACAGGGACTTTGGTGGGCACATTTTATCCTTATTCTCCCATACTCCATTTGAGTTCAGCTCAGCTCCCAGTCTCCCTCGGTGTACCTTCTCTGTTTGGGCAGCCTTTTGCTGGAGGGATTTCAGGACATCTAGACCCAATGTGGCTGGAATACGCTGACTCCCCGCCACCGTCCACTGCTCTCTCTAGGCCGCCTTGTGCTATTTTAGCAGCCTCGTTCGCCCTTCTATTGCCCTCTACCTCCACGGAGTCACCTTTGTGTGAGCTTTTACCTTGACAATGCCAACCTGGACTGGTAACATCAATGCCTCCATCAATTGTTTCACCAGCTCTGCATTTTTAATGGGCTTCGAATCTGTGAAAATATTAGCGACTTTACCTGCAGCGGCTCTACACGCCTCAGTGAGTGCCTTCAACTCTGCCTCCTGCGCCGACATGTGAGGAGAGAGTGGTTCCGCTCGGATTACCTCATGTGAGGATACTACTGCATATCCAGTGTAGAATTGTCCATCCTGGTGGTATCTGGGGCCATCTACAAAAAAGAAACTCAAAGTCTGCATTAGGAACAGGTTTTTCATGAATGTGTGCAAACCCAACTGTCTCCTGACTCATCAGTTCTATGCAGACATGTTCATGCGTCATGTCAAAGTATCCTTCCTCACTTGCTAATATAATACGGTCACCAATTCCCCCTTTTCTGAATCCACAGGCAGGAGGGTGGCTGGATTCAGAACGTTACATCTTTTGAGGAGTGACATACTCAGGAATTAGTAGAGCACACTCAAGTCGGAGCTGTCTGGCCATTGACAGATGTTTTGGTTGAACTTGTAGGAGTATGGCATGGATATCATGTGGGGAATAGATTGTCAAAAGAAACGTCAGTGTGATCTCACATGCCTTCCCTATTACGTCTCCACATTTTCCTTGTGTTCCAGCATACATGACAGGTCGTTTTATTGTCCTTGTTTGCTCAATTTCTTTAGCTACCTTAAGGAGGTCTTTCGGATCTACATGTCTCCATTCAGGTCTGGCTGTCTGTACTGCATCTCGTAAGTCTTTGTTCATACCGTCAATGAATGCATTCACCAGTATTCTAACATCAAGTGGGTTTATGCAAATGTACCCCATGTCTGCCCATTTCAGCTGTAACCGTCCAAAGTACATCTCTACACTCTCTCCTTTTTGCTGTGTCACATTAGTCAGGAGTACAGACTGCTCTGATTGTTCCACTGCAGCCCATTGTCTTAGTGACTCACAGTACGTCTCCCCAGATCGTGCAGATTTATCATCCATGCCCCAAGCCTGATTCTTTGTCACATCTGTGTGTCTTAATTATATGTCCTAGTGCGTCACCTGCCTTTAAACTCACCAACCTCTCTAGGTCTGCCCAGGTACACTTATATGTCTGCTGTACTTCCTTTATGTGTCTGTAAAACGGGAATGGTTGGTCTTCAGGGGCAGGCAGCTGCTTCAGCAAAGCTAGCTGGTCAGAGGGGCTCCAGGGATAATACACCTGTATTTTTCTTATTCTAGTCACACTTCTAGGTCCTGATGGGGTTGGTCGTCTGATGTCTACTGTCAGCTTACTCCTCAAGGGCCAATGTCCCCACTACCCACTATCCACACTATCATGTCAGCTTCTTATGATCTTGTCTGGATAGGATTTAGTGCAATTCGCTTAGGTCAGTAGCACAGGTCACACGAGTAGCTATTCAGTCTGGGTTTGTCTGAGTCTGACCACAGTGTTTACAAGTCCATCTGTTTTGTCTGGGTCTCTGGTTACACTTTGTCAATCAAACATTCATAATACACCTTCCATACTGCTGCACATTCTCAAGCATCATTTATTCACTTGCTATTTTCTTCCCTTGTCTGTGCCTTTTTGTACATCCAAACATTCACACTCTGGTATTTTTGCCTTTTTCAATATTTGTCCCACTTGTTTTACTGCTTCCTTCCTTCTCTGTATTTTGTAATTTGACACAATTTGCTATACAAATCAATCACACAACTAGAAGCAGGTTCAAACACATTAATGACCAAACAATCACTTACAATTCCCTTCTAAATTAGGCACCATATCTTACTTTTAACTTCCAATCTTCAATTAAGTACTGTTGCTTTAAAATGCACAAATCTTTCAGCGCGTACCTTACGGATAGAATTACAGAGAATTTTGAGCACAGCTCACACTCAGCAGAGATAAGAGCGAAGGGAGAAGAAAAACTGCGCAGCGGTATCATTCCCCCCTCCCATCAGAATGCAGCGTCGTCCTTCACAGAATTCTGTAGTTCTTTAGACTTATCAAAATCAATTTCTACAAAGAAACTCAAAATCACGGGATTTCACTGTAAGAGCAGATAACTGTATAATGAGATTAACCATGCCTTGCCCTTTTTCTGGCCAAATGCATTCAGGAAACTTTACAATGTAATGCCACATATAACACGAACTATATCATTACTCAATTCATTCAGTCTCAGATGTAGATTTGAAATATCTATAACGCATCTGTCCGGGATTCCACCACGACTAGAAAGGTCACAAATCTCTTGACACAAAAATGATGTGTGATGATTCATTCATACGTAGAGTTGAGCGATACCGTCCGATACTTCAAAGTATCGGATCGGAATGGATCGGCCGATCTTAAAAAAAAGTATCGGTATCGCCGATTCCGATACCGGAAGTCCCATTCAAGTCTATGGGACTTCCGGTATCGGAATAAGAAAAATCCTGTTTTTCCCTTGTACAGCCTCTCTGGGGTCTGTACGGGCCTTTCGGGGGGCTGTGCCGGCCTGCCAGGGGGTCTGTGCAGGCTCCGGTGGTCTGTGCCGGCCTGCCGGGGGGCTGTGCAGGCTCCGGTGGGCTGTGCCGGCCTGCCGGGGGGCTGTGCAGGCTCCGGGGGGCTGTGCCGGCCTGCCGGGGGGCTGTGCCGGCCTGCCGGGGGGCTGTGCAGGCTCCGGGGGGCTGTGCCGGCCTGCCGGGGGGCTGTGCAGGCTTCGGGGGTCTGTGCAGGCATCGTCCGATAGGACTACAAGTCCCATCGGGCGATGCCTGCTACCATGACAGTGATTGACACATTAGCCAATGATGGGACAGTAGTAGTCCCATCATCCGGCTAATGTGTTGAATGTAAAAAAAAAAAAAAAAAATTACATGCTACATACATGCTACATACATACTACATGCATGCTACATTCATACTACATACTACATACATGCTACATTCATACTACATATATACTACATGCAGCATACATACTACATATATACTACATGCATGCAACATGCATACTACATATATACTACATGCAACATACATACTACATATATACTACATGCAACATACATACTACATATATACTACATGCATGCAACATGCATACTACATATATACTACATGCTACATACATACTACATATATACTACATACATACTGCATTCTACATACATACTACATGCTACATACATACCACATACATACTACATACATACTACATGCTACATATATACTACATATATACTACATGCTACATACATACTACATATATACTACATGCATGCTACATACATACTGCATGCTACATGCATGCTACATACATACTACATACATACTACATGCTACATACATACCACATATATACTACATACATACTACATACAATACATTCATACAATACATACATAGACATACAGTACATATAACATAGAGTAACATACTTACCAATACTTGTCACATTGTTCCCCGAAGCCATTGTCTTTTACGGAATAAATATTAACATAACAAACCACAAAAATACTCACCCACGATCCGAAGCAGTCAACGAGTGTGTCCCACGACGATCTTGGGTAGAGAACTGCAGCATCAGCTGTTGTTGCCGTTCTCTACGGGCTGCAGGAATCCAATGACGGAAGGTAGGTATCCTTCCGCACTGTATTCCTCCGCCACTTAAAAAAAAAAAAGTCCCTAGTCTCACTTTATGCCATTGCTGTGTGGGAAATTCCCACGCAGCAATGGCATAAAGTGAGACTAGGGACTTTTTTTTTTTAAGTGGCGGAGGAATACAGTGCGGAAGGATACCTACCTTCCGTCATTGGATTCCTGCAGCCCGTAGAGAACGGCAGCAACAGCTGATGCTGCAGTTCTCTACCCAAGATCGTCGTGGGACACACTCGTGGACTGCTTCGGATCGTGGGTGAGTATTTTTGTGGTTTGTTATGTTAATATTTATTCCGTAAAAGACAATGGCTTCGGGGAACAATGTGACAAGTATTGGTAAGTATGTTACTCTATGTTATATGTACTGTATGTCTATGTATGTATTGTATGAATGTATTGTATGTAGTACTGTATGTATGTAGTATATATGTGGTATGTATGTAGCATGTAGTATGTATGTAGTATGTATGTAGCATGCATGTAGCATGCAGTATGTATGTAGCATGCATGTAGTATATATGTAGTATGTATGTAGCATGTAGTATGTATGTAGTATGTATGTGGTATGTATGTAGCATGTAGTATGTATGTAGCATGCATGTAGTATGTATGTAGTTTGTATGTAGTATATATGTAGTATGTATGTAGCATGTAGTATGTATGTAGCATGCATGTAGTATATATGTAGTATGTATGTAGCATGTAGTATGTATGTAGTATATATGTAGTATGCATGTATGTAGTATGTATGTAGTATATATGTAGCATGTAGTATGTATGTAGCATGCATGTAGTATATATGTGTTATGTATGTAGTATGTATGTAGTATGTATGTGGTATATATGTGGTATGTATGTAGTATTTATGTATGTTGTATGATTGTAGTATATATGTAGTATGTATGTAGCATGTAGTATGTATGTAGTATGTATGTAGTATATATGTAGTATGTATGTAGCATGTAGTATGTATGTAGCATGCATGTAGTATATATGTAGTATGTATGTATGCAGTATGTATGTAGTATATATGTAGCATGTAGTATGTATGTAGCATGCATGTAGTATATATGTGTTATGTATGTAGTATGTATGTAGTATGTATGTGGTATATATGTGGTATGTATGTGGTATGTATGTGGTATGTATGTAGTATGTATGTAGCATGTAGTATGTATGTAGCATGCATGTAGTATGTATGTAGTATTTTTTTTTTTTTTTAACATTTAACACATTAGCCGGATGATGGGACTACTACTGTCCCATCATTGGCTAATGTGTCAATCACTGTCATGGTAGCAGGCATCGCCAGATGGGACTTGTAGTCCCATCGGACGATGCTTGCACAGACCCCGGACATCAGCACAGCCCCCCGGCAGGCCGGCACAGCCCCCTGGCAGGCCGGTACAGACCCCCACAGGGTGCACAGACCACCGGCAGGCCGGCACAGCCCCCCGGCAGGCCGGTACAGACCCCCACAGGGTGCACAGACCACCGGCAGGCCGGCACAGCCCCCCGGCAGGCCGGTACAGACCCCGGGCAGTCCACACAGCCCCCCGGCAGGCCGGCAGAGACCCCCGGAAGGCCCGAAATGACGGCGCATCATGATGCGCACACACCGCGCATCATGATGACGTCAGGCTGTCAATCAACTTTGAACTTCCGATTCCGATGCCGACTTCCGATATTGAAAAAATATCGGAAGTCGGTATCGGAATTCCGACACAGCAAGTATCGGCCGATACCCGATACTTGCGGTATCGGAATGCTCAACACTATTCATACGTGCTCATTCACTGATTTTTTTTTTTTTTTACTCAATTACTCATCTCTCATCTTATTCAGAGGTTCTCATAGACATATATACAAGGATTCACACAGCCTGCCTATCTTGCACTTTGGATTTGATTAATACTTTTTCCAGGTTCTTTGCTGCACTACTTCCATATCTATCCTCAATTATATCACATAACCGGTCTCCTTCTTCAGGTGTCTTTCCCTGATTGTTCCCCATTTTATCTTTTATTCTTATCCTGTTTTTCTTGTTTCTTTCCTGTTGGTCCCCTGCCTTAGGTGGTGTATTGGGTAAGCTCAAGACTAGGCTCTACTATACCTCGTTACCTTCTTCCTAAGGTGCCAACAGGTTAAACGGGGTGTCTGTTCCTCCTTGTACTACGTGTCTCATGTACTTATATGCTAGGTAGCATCCGAACAGTAACACTCCCACAACACACAGGATTGTAAATAAAGTGTCCATCTACTGGGGTTCTTCAATCATATCCTGTCACAGGCTCATTTCGTGGTCCTGTGCTCATTCGGTCACACTCTTATCTGTCACAAGGTTTATTCGTAAAGGGTGTTGATTTAAGCTTAGGCGGTGACCTCCCCGAAAGGACGCTGTCACATGACCCAGTTAGGCAATATCACCACTCTTTGAACGAATACCTACTGTGCAGCTTATTTGTCTACTTTCCACAACCTTTCAAATCAAAGTAGCCATTCAACAACCTCCCTGATTCCTAACACGGAATCTTCTATTGTGAAAAACTTGTCCGTCCGGGCTGCGCAGTATGAACTGTTCACCCAGCCTTATATTCCGTAATGTCAGACCTCTCCCATTTCGATTTGCATCAGCTCTTTTTCTAAAAATAGCTGTGCACAGACAGAACCTACAGTAACCTCTCATTCGAGCAGAAATTACATATGCGTGTCACACCCGATTTCCTCAGAGTTCTTATATGGACCTGATTTTACGGCCCGCTCCTCTACTAGATTCCCCTTGATACGGACCTTAGTTATAATGATAGATTATGAAGAGCAGAGAAGAGAAGAATTGATCTCTTACCTGGCCAGGTGTTTAGGTCTGCTGTTCACAATTTCATCAGTAACTGGAGTGGTCTGTAGATCAGGTAGTCTTGGAGAGGTGCCTATATCAGGTCCCTGTTTCGGGCGCCAGGAAACTGTCGGGATCCCTCAGATATCTCTTTCATCTGAAGGACCGATGTTCTTGGGTGTAAGGCACCATATATCTCTAATTGATTGCTCCGTCGAGAAGAATAACACAGACATAAGCTGTATGATACGACTCGGGATGCCTGCTGAGCGCCTCTGGCTTATCAGTTAGGCTTCCATCTTTTATAGCAAAGAATTTAAACATTTACAGACATGCGCAGTATAAAAAATGATTTCACAACTTGTTTTCTACAAAGAAAGTTATGTAGGCTAAAAAGCAGGAGTATTTGACCTTGGTTCACAAGGGAGATGTCTGAGACATCTCCTCGAAAAGATAAATTTTAAACAAGAAAATGCAACATAGACAGAACTCAATTTAACTCCTTCAGTTCCTATCAGGCGTCTGCAGAGGTGTCATGGACAAACCAAAACGTTTAGCAAAGTCCAAATCCATCAGATTCAGAGCTGCTCCTGAATCCACAAAAGCCTTAGTGGAAAATGTGGACAAGGAGCAGATCAGGGTAATTGCCAAAAGGAACTTAGGTTGTATACTGCCCACAGCAAATGTGTGTGCAAAATGTTTCTCTCTTTTAGGGCAGACAGAAATAGTATGAGAGGCGTCTCCACAGAAAAAACACAGCTTATTACGCCTTCTAAACTCCCGACGTTGCGCCCTAGACAAAACCACATCACATTGCATAGATTCAGATATTTGTTCAAAAGGTGGCAGCGCCTCCTGTGTAGTTTTACGTTCACGTAAACGCCGATCAACTTGAATGGCTAATGACATAGAGCCATCCAGACCAGAGGGAACAGGAAATCCCACCATAACATCTTTTACAGTCTCTGACAAACCTTTCCGAAAGACAGCTGCCAATGCACTATCATTCCATGTAGTAAGGACCGCCCACTTTTGGAATTTTTGACAGTACAAATCTGCAGGATCCTGACCCTGGTTTAATGCCAACAGGCTTCTCTCAGCTTGATCAACGGCATTAGGTTCATCATACAACAACCCCAAGGCCTGAAAAAATGCATCCACATTAGTCAGAATAGGATTTTCAGGTGTCAGAGAAAAGGCCCAATCTTGGGGATCGCCGTGCAGCAAGGAGATGACAATTTTAACAGGCTGCACAGAGCTCCCCGATGAGTTAGGCTTCAAAGCAAGAAATAATTTACAATTATTCTTAAAATTCAGAAATTTAGACCGATCCCCAGAAAACACATCAGGAGTAGGAATCTTGGGTTCAGCAGCATGTGACTGAATAAGGTAGGTGGAAATTCCCTGTACTTCAGCAGCAAGCTGCTCCACACGATCAGACAGTTGCTTAATCTCCATTAGGAAAAAAAAATCCTCCTACGGCCCCAGAAAAAAATAGGAAAAAATACTTAAAACAAAAAAAATTCTGACACTTTTTTTTTTTTCTTTCTCTAACAATTCTTTCCTGCTTTTGAGTACCCTAGAATCTGCGGTATGGCTGGTGATTCTGCTATGAATGGGTCACCGAGGAGGAAAAACAAGGCAACAAGCTTAGTCTCAGAAAACCAGAGAAGTTGGTAACTATGCAGATTGCAGATCCCTGATCTTAACCGCACAACTAGCAGCAGTCGTGGAGCGTTCCTACGTTGGTCCTAGACGCCTCATCACAACTGTAGAACTACATAAGCCTAAAGCAGGAAAAGAGGAAAACTAACTGCCCCAGAGCAGACCCCAAAGGAAAGACAGCCCCCCACATGTATTGACGGTGAAATAAGATGAAAATACAAACAAAGGCAGGAAAATAGGCTGAGCAAACGATGGGGCCCGTCTAACTAAAAAGGACAGAAAAGGAAAGACACTGTCTGCAATCTGCCAAAAACAACCTACAAAAATATTGTCCAACACTTCTGATAGCAAAATTAACCCTGAAGTCACTAGACTTCTAAACCTATATCAGCACTCTGAAATATTCTGAGACAGAGCAAAAAAGAGGCCAATCTAATAAGGGACAAAAAGCAGATTGGCAAATACTGATTAATAGGAGTGGAATTTCAGCATAGCCCCAGCAGGGGCAGACTGATTACACAACAAACTGAATTGACCAACAAGCGCAAGTGTGAACATTAGCAAAAAACAAACTTAACTTGAGAAGACTGGAAGAGAGCTGAAGTCCAGGACCTGAGAAGCAGACTGAATCACCAGCACCCGGATAGGGCGTCGGCTGTCTTATATCCAGTCTGAAACTCCAGAGATCCAATTGTTATCTTCCTCATCAGGTGGCAGATCACTACCACTTAAACCAACCACACTACCTCCTGTCACCACCAGAGGCAGAACGGAAGGGGAACTCTCAATAGGTGGAGCAGAAAATGAGTTAATGACAGCAGAGTTCATCGTTTAGCTTTCAGCAGTGGAACGACACCTCAGAGCCAGCTGCTACCTTCACATCTTGCTTTCAGCAGAAGCTAAACACCTCAGAGCCAGCTGTTACCTTCACTTTCTCTGCTGCAGTCACCGGGCAACAGAGTTCACCACCAGATCAGCTTTCAGCAGTGGCTAAACACCTCAGAGCCAGCTGCTAACTTCACCGTGGTTGGAATCCACTAAGGACTTGCTATAACCAACCCCAGCTGATACACCAGTTGACCTTATATAGCAAAGGAGGAGTGGCCATCCTCAGCAGAGAAACCAAAGACATGTAATAACCTCAGAGACCATCGGGGGCAAAAGTTAAGGCAAAGAAAACTATCAGACATGTAATAACACCTGTGGCCACCGGGGGCAAAAACCCATATTAAAGCCCCAAAGGCCTGAAAGGAAAAAAAAGGTTTAAATGAGAGAATCCAGAATCTGACACAGATCCAAGAATTGGACTGTGACACTCAGCATGTTACATGTAGGTACTATCTGGGTGTGTGAACTTGTGCTGTGAGGGTGCTGCGCACGTGCATATAACTGATGTTGCTGGTTAGTCAATACCAGATGTATGACAGTTCACGGAGGGAGGCCACCAAATTCAAATTCAAAGGTGCTTTATTGACAGCATAGCATTTAAAATGCTATGTATATATATATGTTCTGTTTTGTGAGACAAAATACATGAGATGAAATATACATTATATTTATACACTTATCATGTTTATTATGTCACTATTCACTTTTTGTATCTATGGATAACATTTTATCACTTCTTTTTATATTTTTATTTATTTGCACTTCACCATTTATGTGTAATTCGATACTATGCGGTTCACTGTTCACATTTTGTTGCGGATGTGTGGCCCCATTTCTCTCATCCCTGGTATTATGCCGCATCTGTGTGGAGTGATTGTGTGCTTGGTACCGGCCCCATCACGTCACCGATCTTTTGCGTGCTGAGACCGAGGTTTGGTAGCGGTGGGTAGCGCACTTCCGCGTTCCACACCTGCGCACTGGTCACTTTTCACTTCGGTCACATGACCGGAATTAATCATTATAAATACCCGACTGAGACTGGGATTAGGCCACGCCCCCTGAGGAAGTGACATCCTGCATTGCGAAACGCGTGTTGGGGTATATGACCTGGGTCCGGACGGGACTTCATACACACCATTATGGGTAAATATTTCTTACTATTTTCCTCTCTCACAATGCACTAGATGATGTATATGTAAAGGCACAACACTGTGTCAATATGAGGTTATCTTAGTATTGGTAACAATTATTTACCCTCATCATGTGATGTTTACTTAGCGGTATTATGATTGATATGCACTAGGTGATTATAGCATGATGTATTTTCATTGATTCAATTGTTTTTTCTATACCGCTAAGCACATGTATTGGAATGAGTTAAGAACCTTAATGGTGATAATTTTATTGATACATGTGTTGTAATGCAGTCTGGTCCCATACTCTCTGGTCATTTCATTGACCCATGGAGTTAGTCACATGATTTTGATATATGCTCATGCATTTTTGTAATCAATATATTACATAATTTTTGTACAATTTATTGATAAATTATTAAAATAATTTTGATATACGCATTTTGTTGAACTTTTGGCAATATATGCTCATTGTTTCTCCCTGTTTGAAGTTTGTAACCATAGTTGACAACTGCTGTCTCCTGACACTTTTAATCGATGCAGTATTAGCAGTCGTGTGAGCGGTACTTGAGAAATCATTCCACAACATGGTCATTAAACCCCTGTCTCCAACATCACTTCTGCTGTGTGCATCACGAACACCTCTTCCATTGTGCCCACTATGGCTCGTGGGAGAACCAGCACTGCTGCTGTGTGCTGGGAAAGTTTCAAACAAACGGTTTATCAGAGTTGCTTGTTTGTTAGCCAATATTATCTTTAGGTTCTCCTGTGGCATGATGTTGTGTAATTTGCCTTTGTAACGTGGATCAAGGATGCTGGCCAGCCAGTAGTTGTCATCCTTCATCATATTGGCAATGCGGGGGTCCCTTTTTAGGATCCGCAAGGCATAATCGCACATGTGGGCCAATGTTCCAGGTGTCAATGCTGCACTGCCACTGCTGGGTGGAGGAGCACTTTCTGGCAAATCCACATCCCTACAGTCATGCACAAACATTGTACCTGACCTTGGAATGCCAACATATTCTCTTGCCCCCTGAGAAGCATCCTCTTGCCCAAAATAATCATCACCCTCATCCTCCTCCTCCTCTTCCTCTTCTTCCTCCACCTCGTCCAGGACAGTTCCCTGACCAGACAATGGCTGACTGTCATCAAGGCTTCCCTCCTCCTCCGCTGCAGACACCTGATCCTTAATGTGTGTCAAACTTTGCATGAGCAGACGCATAAGTGGGATGCTCATGCTTATGATGGCATCGTCTGCGCTTACCAGCCGTGTGCATTCCTCAAAATATTGAAGGACTTTACAGAGGTCTTTCAGCTTTGACCACTGCACACCCGACAATTCCATGTCTTCCCTCAAACTGCCTGCCCGTGTATCCTCCCACAAATGCATTACAGCCTGCCTCTGTTCGCACAGCCTCTCAACCATGTGCAGGGTGGAGTTCCACCTTGTTGCAACATCTATGATTAGGCGGTGCTTGGGGAGGTGGAGCAATCACTGCAGCTTCTGCATACGAGTGGAGTGGATGTTTGAGCAACGGATGTGCGAGCACAGTCTTCGCACCTTATGTAGCAGGTATGTTAACTCCGGATAATTATTAAGGAAGCACTGCACCACCAGGTTCAAAGTGTGAGACAGGCAAGGTATGTGTGTGAGTTTTGCACGGGCTATGGCTGCCACAAAATTACTGCCATTATCACTGACTACCTTGCCTGCCTCAAGATGTAGACTGCCCAGCCATGACTCAGTTTGTCGCTGCAAGTAGTCGGCCAGTACCTCCGCGGTGTGTCTGTTGTCGCCCAAAGACATCATCTTTAACACAGCCTGCTGACACTTACCACTAGCTGTTCGATAGTGGAACACCTCATGTGCAACACTGCCAGCTGCGGATGGAGTGCTCATGCGACTGCGGTCTGTGGACGAGCTTTTGCTGATGGAGGAGGAGGAGGAGGGTCGAAAGCCTACAGCCAACTGTTTCCTATAATGTGGGCTAGGCAGCACTGTCCCCTGTGTAGGCTGCATCTACCACATTTACCCAGGGCGCAGTGATGGACACGTAATGGCCCTGGCCATGCCTACTGGTCGATGCATCTGTTGTGAGGTGCAACTTTCCACTCACTGACTGTTTTAGTGCATGGACAATGCAGCCTTTCACATGCCGGTGGAGGGCAAGGATGGCTTTTGGAGAAAAGAAGTGCCGACTGGGTAGGTCATAGCGTGGGACAGTGTAGGCCATGAGCTCGTGGAAAGCTTCGCTTTCAACCAAATGGTAGGGCATCATCTCTAATGAGATTAGTTTGGCAATGTAGGCGTTCAAACACAGTGTACACGGATGAGAGGATGAGTACTTTTTTGTCCTACTCGGAGTGTCTGGTAGGGTGATCTGGACTGGAGAGCTGCACAGTGAAAAGCGCTATCAGCAGAAGCAAGTTTTTTTTTCTTCTTCCCTGCCTAACGCTCTCCGCAGCAGCAGCAGCACCTCTCCCTATTCTAAGATCTGCAGAAGTAAGATGGCGGTCAGCGGTCACGGCCTTTTATACCCACTGTGATGCTACACAAAGCCAGCCAATCACTTCAATGCCCTTCTCTAAGATGGTGGTGGCCGCTGCACATGTCATCACATTGCCCACAGTGTGCGTCCTCCATCATTGGCTGAGAAAAGGTGCTGGAATCATTTTTTGAAACGCGACTTTGGCGTTCGGTGACCTCATGGCCGACCTCACGCTATTGTCGGGTTTCCATCGGCGAAACCCGACTTTAGCGAAAGTCGGCTATTTTTGAATTTGACTGACCCGTTTCGCTCAACTCTACTTACCATCCAAAACTGCTTTGATCGTGACACTACCATTATTTTATAGACAATCATCTTGGCTATCTCATATATAAATTTGACTTGCAACTATTTAGCATATGATTAGTTATGCAGATTCATGTCAAGTCACTGTATTGTTACTGTTTTGCGAAAAATATTTTTCTTGCTGAATACTACAAAATACAACCTGTTCTCACATTCCCTAAAAGCTCGGTGTATTATTAGATTGGTTCCCAAGTGAAAGGTCACTGGTTTGACTCAATGAGCAGCCATGAATACAAAATCCCAAGAAAAGAGAAACAGCATCATTCAGCTCATCCATAGCTGTTTCTTGGCCTAGAAAATTGCCAAACTGCATCTTGTGAGTGCCATGATGGTTGGAAGAATACAAAATGAAGTCCGTCCATCCATCAGGAAGCCAAAAGGTGAACATCCAGGCAAAATATCGGAGTCAACAAGTCAGCTTTTCCCAAGGTCTATCAGTTCTGGCATGACAAACATGACAGTAGAGGTATGCTTCCTAATAGTGAGATCACAGACATCAATGCAAGCTCCGTGTGACGCACATTACACAAGTCGAGAATGGTAGCACAAAAAAAGGTTAAGAAGCCTCAACTTCAATATTCGTTTGCAAACAAGTACAAAAGGTGGACATTTAAAGATTTGAAACAAGTGATTTGAAGCGAAGACACAAAAGTCAATAGACTAGGTGCTGATAGATGCAAATTGGTCTGAAAGAAAGAAGGAAAAAGGGGAAATGTTTTGAGAAATTGAATGAAATTTCAAATTCGATGGAGGAAGCTTGATGATAAGGGGTTGCTTCAAAGCCAAAGGAATTGGATACTTGATCAGTATCAATGGTGGTCTCAATGCTGAGCTACATGTGAGAATCCTACAAGATGAATTACTTTGTACACTCAACTCAAGTACTATGGGTATGAAAAGGACGACATAGTGTTCCAACAGGACAACAACACAAAGCATATGTTGAGATTGGCAAAGATATGTCTCAATGAAAATGAAGTAGAGGTGCTGGAATGGCCCCCACAGTCCGCAGACCTCAACCCAATCAAACTGCTGGGTAGAATAGAAGAAAAAACTGTATACATATTCAGGTAAGTTGACCAGTATTCACCAACTTTAGGAACGTGTAGTAGAGACCTGAGATCAAATTTCAGTCAACACATGTTTGAATCTGATCGAGAGCATGCCCAGAAAGATTCAAGCAGTGTGGAAAGCCGAAGGTGGATTTACAAAAAAATAACAAAATAATTTAAATTTAGATCTTTAAGAGCAAAACAGTAACAATGCAGTGGCATGACAAGAATCTGCATAACTAATCATATGCTAAATAATTGCAAGTCAAATTTAAAGGGAACCTGCCAACAGGATTGTGCACAGTAACCTACAGACAGTGTCAGGTCAGCGCCTTTATACTGATTAAAATGTTACCTTTGTTGATTAAATCCATCTCGTGGTTGTTGCTTAATCTTTATTTTCAGTTCTGAGTTAATTATTTATGCTCGTGCTCTGGGGCGGCCTGCGGGGGAGCCTTATGTGGTGCTCTGATTAGGTATTCATAATGAACCTCCTAGTTTGCATAATGAATGTAAATACTTAAAAAAAAAACCTTCTGCAAGCAGGTGCCAGCCGTGGCACCTGTGCTGCAGCATAATCGCATGTTTAATATGCAGTTAACAACTGTGCTTGATGTTTTCCTGAGGAGTATAAAAAAATCTATTTTAAAATGACACCTGCTGTGCCTGCACAGTACTAGGTATCGGTGTATAGATAGGTGATAGCTGCTACTGCACATGCGCCGGCGGCGCCATCTTGCTAGAGAAGAAAAAATCCTCCTCCAAGATCGTGCCGCCCGTGCCTGCGCAATAGCAGCTATTGGCGATCGCCAATAGCTGCAGCTGCACAGGTGCAGCAGACACCTTTTTAAACTGATTTTTTTTTATATACTACTCAGGAAAACATCAAGCACAGTTATTAACTGCACATTAAGCATGCAATTATGCTGCAGGCCAGGTGCTGGCATCTGCCTGCAGAAAGTTTTTTTTTAAGTATGTACATATGTTCATTATGCAGACTAGGGGGCAGGTCAGTGAGGGATCAGTGATCTGTCAGCAGTCTTATGAATACCTACTCACAGCACCAAATAAGGACCCCCCACAGCCCCGCCCGGGAAACAAGCATATCAGTAACTCAAAACTGAAAATAAGGATTAAACAACAACCACAAGATGGATTTAATCAACCCAGGTATCATTTTAGTCAGTATAACGGCACCAACCGGACACTGTCTGTAGATTACTGTGCACAATCCTGCTGACAGGTTCCCTTTAAGCATGAGATATCTAAGATGATTGTCTATAAAACGACGGCAGTTTATTCAGTACAACGGCGCCAACCGGACACTGTCTGTAGATTACTGTGTGCAATCCTGCTGACAGGTTCTCTTTAAGTATGAGATATCCAAGTTGATTGTCTAAAAAATGACGGCAGTTTCAAGCTCAAAGCAGAATTGGATAATGAGATATTGAGCCTGTAAGTCAAAAGTTCAAAACATTGTTACCTTTTCCTCTTCAGTGTGTGTGTGTGTGTGGGTGTGTGTGTGTGTGTGTGTGTGTGTGTGTGTGTGTGTGTAAAAATGTTTGCCCCTTTCCTGACTTCCTATTCTTCTGCTCGTTTAGCATACACAATAAAGTCAAAATCGTGTGACCATTCGGATTGTCGGGATCCCTCAGATACTTCTTTCATCTGAAGGACCGATGTTCTTTGGTGTAGGACACCATATGTCTCTAATTGATTGCCCCGTCGAGAAGAATTACACAGACACAAGCTGTATGATACAACTCGGGATGCCTGCTGAGCGCCTCTGCCCCCCTCAGTCAAGCTTTCCCCTTTTATGATAAGGAATTTAGATATTTACAGACATGCGCAATAAAGAAAAGAAAAATAGTTACTTCTACAACAGCTTTGCCATGTAAGCAGGAAATATTTGACCTTGGTTCACAAGGGAGATGTCTGAGACATCTCCTCGAAGAAAAGATAAAGTTCAGCAGAATTCATTTAACTCATTCAGTTCTTATCATTCCCCCCTTTGACATCTTCATTTTCCACAATCTGGAACACTGGATCCTGCAACAACAGCGGATAGTGGCTCGTTCACCAGGTACTATCCCAGGCCGACGGGTTGCCCAAGGGAGACAGGTCTTCTACCTTCTCCATCCCCCAGATACTGAAGCCACGTCCATCATTGCAAGAGTACGCTCCTTCATGCCAGAAATGAGATGTCAATCTAGGACTCAAAGGAATAATAGTTAAATTCTTGTTGTTTACAGTCAAACTTCCTTATCTATTTCTACATCTTTTCTTGCATACAGAGATACACCAAAAAAAAAGTTTCAATAGCACATATATTATAAGGAGACAAACGGCAATACGTAATAAACTTAGTATAATCCCAGCTATCCAGCCTCCAATACCCTTAAACCAATTAGCTGGATTAAGAAAGGAGAAAGTGTCTGACCACCAACCATCTTTAGTACGATCATTGTCTTTATAATACTGATCTCTAAGTCTCAGGACTTCAGAAGGAGACAAGCCTGTGTTTCTATTTGGAGTGTGTCTGACTGAAAAGAGTGCAAGAGGCAAGCACTCCACCCAGCTCTTTCCTGTGTCTGCCATGGCCTTTTGAATTTTCAGTTTGTGTCCCATTTAGTCTTTCCACTTTCCCACTACCTTGTGGCCTCTATGGTGTATGAAATGTTTGCTGTACACCCGGGGCCTGCATGACTTCCCTCTTTATTTCTCCCGTGAAGTGTGCACCCCTATCTGTTTCTGTGGTTTCTGGGACACCATACCTGCAGATCAGTTCTTTCATCAGTTTGTCTGTAGTCATTTTAGCATTTGCACGTTTTACCGGATAGGCTTCCGGCCACCCAGAGAAGAGATCTACACATACTAGGATATTTGCATACACTCCTACCTTGGTAGCTGTATGTCGTCAATCTGCCGTCTCTGAAACGGGTAGAGAGGCCTAGGTGTCGCTTTCTTAGGGACTTTTACTGTTTTACCTGGGTTGTGCTGTGCACAGATGAGGCATGATTGTACAAGTTTCGCTGCGTAACTTAAACCAGGAGCGATCCAGAAGGCATCTACGATGGCACACATGTGACTTTTTGAGGTGTGATTGGGGCCATGTGCTGCTTGCGCCATGATTGGGAACAGGGACTTTGGTGGGCACATTTTATCCTTATTCTCCCATACTCCATTTGAGTTCAGCTCAGCTCCCAGTCTCCCCCGGTGTACCTTCTCTGTTTGGGCAGCCTTTTGCTGGAGGGATTTCAGGACATCTAGACCCAATGTGGCTGGAATACGCTGACTCCCCGCCACCGTCCTCTGCTCTCTCTAGGCCGCCTTGTGCTATTTTAGCAGCCTCGTTCGCCCTTCTATTGCCCTCTACCTCCACGGAGTCACTTTTGTGTGTGCTTTTACCTTGACAATGCCAACCTGGACTGGTAACATCAATGCCTCCATCAATTGTTTCACCAGCTCTGCATTTTTAATGGGCTTCGAATCTGTGAAAATATTAGCGACTTTACCTGCAGCGGCTCTACACGCCTCAGTGAGTGCCTTCAACTCTGCCTCCTGCGCCGACATGTGAGGAGAGAGTGGTTCCGCTCGGATTACCTCATGTGAGGATACTACTGCATATCCAGTGTAGAATCGTCCATCCTGGTGGTATCTGGGGCCATCTACAAAAAAGAAACTCAAAGTCTGCATTAGGAACAGGTTTTTCATGAATGTGTGCAAACCCAACTGTCTCCTGACTCATCAGTTCTATGCAGACATGTTCATGCGTCATGTCAAAGTATCCTTCCTCACTTGCTAATACGGTCACCAATTCCCCCTTTTCTGAATCCACAGGCAGGAGGGTGGCTGGATTCAGAACGTTACATCTTTTGAGGAGTGACATACTCAGGAATTAGTAGAGCACACTCAAGTCGGAGCTGTCTGGCCATAGACAGATGTTTTGGTTGAACTTGTAGGAGTATGGCATGGATGTCATGTGGGGAGTAGATTGTCAAAAGAAACGTCAGTGTGATCTCACATGCCTTCCCTATTACGTCTCCACTTTTTTCCTTGTGCTCCAGCATACATGACAGGTCGTCTTATTGTCCTTGTTTGCTCAATTTCTTTAGCTACCTTAAGGAGGTCTTTCGGATCTACATGTCTCCATTCAGGTCTGGCTGTCTGTACTGCGTCTCTTAAGTCTTTGTTCATACCGTCAATGAATGCATTCACCAGTATTCTAACATCAAGTGGGTTTATGCAAATGTACCCCATGTCTGCCCATTTCAGCTGTAACCGTCCAAAGTACATCTCTACACTCTCTCCTTTTTGCTGTGTCACATTAGTCAGGAGTACAGACTGCTCTGATTGTTCCACTATAGCCCATTGTCTTAGTGACTCACAGTACGTCTCCCCAGATCGTGCAGATTTATCATCCATGCCCCAAGCCTGATTCTTTGTCACATCTGTATGTGTCTTAATTATATGATCTAGTGCGTCACCTGCCTTTAAACTCACCAATCTCTCTAGGTCTGCCCAGGTACACTTATATGTCTGCTGTACTTCCTTTATGTGTCTGTAAAACGGGAATGGTTGGTCTTCAGGGTCAGGCAGCTGCTTCAGCAAAGCTAGCTGGTCAGAGGGGCTCCAGGGATAATACACCTGCATCTTTCTTATTCTAGTCACACTTCTAGGTCCTGATGGGGTTGGTCATCTGATGTCTACTGTCAGCTTACTCCTCAAGGGCCAATGTCCCCACTACCCACTATCCACACTATTATGTCAGCTTCTTATGATCTTGTCTGGATAGGATTTAGTGCAATTCGCTTAGGTCAGTAGCACAGGTCACACAAGTAGCTATTCAGTCTGGGTTTGTCTGAGTCTGACCACAGTGTTTACAAGTCCATCTGTTTTGTCTGGGTCTCTGGTTACACTTTGTCAATCAAACATTCATAATACACCTTCCATACTGCTGCACATTCTCAAGCATCATTTATTCACTTGCTATTTTCTTCCCTTGTCTGTGCCTTTTTGTACATCCAAACATTCACACTCTGGTATTTTTGCCTTTTTCAATATTTGTCCCACTTGTTTTACTGCTTCCTTCCTTCTCTGTCTTTTATAATTTGACACAATTTGCTATACAAATCAATCACACAACTAGAAGCAGGTTCAAACACATTAATGACCAAGCAATCACTTACAATGACCAAACAATCACTTACAATTCCCTTCTAAATTAGGCACCATATCTTACTTTTAACTTCCAATCTTCAATTAAGTACTGTTGCTTTAAAATGCACAAATCTTTCAGCGCGTACCTTACGGATAGAATTACAGAGAATTTTGAGCACAGCTCACACTCAGCAGAGATAAGAGCGAAGGGAGAAGAAAAACTGCGCAGCGCCATCCTTCCCCCCTCCCGTCAGAATGCAGCGTCGTCCTTCACAGAATTCTGTAGTTCTTTAGACTTATCAAAATCAATTTCTACAAAGAAACTCAAAATCACGGGATTTCACTGTAAGGGCAGATAACTGTATAATGAGATTAACAATGCATTGTCCTTTTTCTGGCCAAATGCATTCAGGAAACTTTACAATGTAATGCCACATATAACACGAACTATATCATTACTCAATTCATTCAGTCTCAGATGTAGATTTGAAATATCTATAACGCATCTGTCCGGGATTCCACCACAACTAGAAAGGTCACAAATCTCTTGACACAAAAATGATGTGTGATGATTCATTCATACGTGCTCATTCACTGATTTTTTTTTTCTTTTTTTTTTTTTTACTCAATTACTCATCTCTCATCTTATTCAGAGGTTCTCATAGACATATATACAAGGATTCACACAGCCTGACTATCTTGCACTTTGGATTTGATTAATACTTTTTCCAGGTTCTTTGCTGCACTACTTCCATATCTATTCTCAATTATATCACATAACCGGTCTCCTTCTTCGGGTGTCTTTCCCTGATTGTTCCCCATTTTATCTTTTATTCTTATCCTGTTTTTCTTGTTTCTTTCCTGTTGGTCCCCTGCCTTAGGTGGTGTATTGGGTAAGCTCAAGACTAGGCTCTACTATACCTCGTTACCTTCTTCCTAAGGTGCCAACAGGTTAAACGGGGTGTCTGTTCCTTCTTGTACTACGTGTCTCGTGTACTTATATGCTAGGTAGCATCCGAACAGTAACACTCCCACAACACACAGGATTGTAAATAAAGTGTCCATCTACTGGGGTTCTTCAATCATATCCTGTCACAGGCTCATTTCGTGGTCCTGTGCTCATTCAGTCACACTCTTATCTGTCACAAGGTTTATTCATAAAGGGTGTTGATTTAAGCTTAGGCGGTGACCTCCCCGAAAGGACGCTGTCACATAACCCAGTTAGGCAATATCACCACTCTTTGAACGAATACCTACTGTGCAGCTTATTTTTCTACTTTCCACAATCTTTCAGATCAAAGCAGCCACTCAACGACCTCCTTGATTCCTAACGCGGAATCGTCTATTGTGAAAAACTTGTCCGTCCGGGCTGCGCAGTATGAACTGTTCACCCAGCCTTAGATTCCGTAATGTTAGACCTCTCAACGTATCATTCAATGGGATATGTGTATTTAATGCTAGTAATATCCACCATTCATCTCCCTTACATATGTGGTGAAATTTTTGTATATTCAACCCTGGGACTGTTCCCGCAAACGTCCATGCACCATACCCATTTTGATTTGCATCAGCTCTTCTCCTAAAGATAGCAGTATACAGGCATAATCTACAATAACCTCTCATTCAAGCAGAAGTTACATATGTATGTCACACCCAATTTCCTCAGAGTTCGTATACAGACCCGATTTTACGGCCCCCTCCTCTACTAGATTCCCCTTGATACGGACCTTAGTTAAAATGATATATTATGAAGAGCAGAGAAGAGAAAAATGATCTCTTACCTGGCCAGGTGTTTAGGTCTGCTGTTCACAATATCATCAATAACCGGTGTGGTCCGGAGGTCGGGTAGTCTTGGAGAGGTGCCTATTTCGGGTCCCTGTTCGGGCGCCAGGAAACTGTCGGGATCCCTCAGATACTTCTTTCATCTGAAGGACCGATGTTCTTGGGTGTAGGACACCATATGTCTCTAATTGATTGCCCCGTCGAGAAGAATTACACAGACACAAGCTGTATGATACAACTCGGGATGCCTGCTGAGCGCCTCTGCCCCCCTCAGTCAAGCTTTCCCCTTTTATGATAAGGAATTTAGATATTTACAGACATGCGCAATAAAGAAAAGAAAAATAGTTACTTCTACAACAGCTTTGCCATGTAAGCAGGAAATATTTGACCTTGGTTCACAAGGGAGATGTCTGAGACATCTCCTCGAAGAAAAGATAAAGTTCAGCAGAATTCATTTAACTCATTCAGTTCTTATCAGGATAATAGAACCTATAGATGTGAAACACAACTATTGAATAAAATTTAATTGCATATTGATATATTCATATAAAAAATATAAAGACATGATGACAAATAAAACACTCAACAGGAAAAAAGTGCGGGAGATGGGGAGGGAATTTCATACTTTGGATTTGCAGATTATCGTACGTTCAATATCAGCAAAAATGAACAAGAGTCTTGAATAAAATGGTGCCCAAACTTCATCATAATCAGCTCGGAGGGATTTTTTTTAATAAATATAGGAATAAATATTAAATATAAATAAATATTAAATAATAACCCAAATGTAATTAATAATGAAGGAAAATTAGCAGCTAGATGGAGATACAAGGAAGGCACGAGTCACAGTACTGTATATAAAACAGGGTGGAAAATGAGGTAGACAACGGTACATCAAATCATGATATAACTAATGTGAAAACATGATCAAAATATAACATATATAATATCATATATAATATCAATACCGGTGTTTACTGGCAAGACTTCCACTGACAAGTCCTAATGGCAACCAAAATACTGACAAGTGATAAAGTGATTGGTTCTTTAGGGACAAGAGAAAGAAAATGTTATAATATTGCTAGATGGATGATGCTTACCCACTCTTACTGACTGTCCATCGCGTGTTGTGCCAAAGCTTTGACCAGGGACAAAGAAGTTAGGAGGACTGGGCTATTTAGCAAAGAATTGGCCAATGAATGTGGAGGGTTTTTTAATGAGTAGCGATTTTCAGTTCGGTGCATGGTTATACTCACTCTACTTCCGGGCTGTAGGACGGGCTGGCAGCGCAGAGACCGGACTGGAAGAGAGATAAGAGTATGTTCCACAATGGAAAGCAGGGCTGGGAAAGGAGTTCCTGCATAGTGACGCGCAACTGGAAGTGAAGTGTTAGTGCATTCCATAGTAGAATGCAAGGGGTACTGTGAAATGAATCATATGCAGTGTATAGAGTGCTGAATCGACAGTATGTGATCTTTAATGAAACACCGTGTGGAGAGAATGAGGATTCAAAAAGATATAAATAAACTGGAGGAGTTGGCAGCAACTAACAGAATGGACAACAAATCACACAAGCGCTTACCAAGCAATCAACATCACATGAAGTCATTATTGCCCTCTACTCCTCTTTGGTAAAACCTCATCTGGAATACTGTGTCCAGTTTTGGCCACCACATTTTAAAAAAAGGCATCAACAAACTGGAGCAAGTTCAGAGAAGAGCAACCAGAATGGTGACCGGTCTGCAAACCATGTCCTATGAGGAACGGTTGCAAGATTTGGGAATGTTTAGCTTGCAAAAGAGAAGACTGAGTGGAGACTTAATAGCTGTCTACAAATATCTCAAGGGCTGTCACATTGTAGAAGGATGAACTCTATTCTCATTTGCACAAGGAAAGACAAGAAGCAATGGAATGAAACTGAATGGGAAGAGACACAGATTAGAGATTAGAAAAAACTTCTTGACAGTTAGGGTGATCAATGAGTGGAACAGACTGCCATGAGAGTTGGGGAGTTCTTCTTCATTAGAAGTCTTCAAACAGAGGGTGAATCCTGCTTTGAGCAGGGGGTTGGACCAGATGGCCCAGGAGGTCCCTTCAAACTCTACATTCTATGATTCTATGAGTGTAAGCATTTATACTGCTACAGGATAAAACAAGAAATAAGAAGAGATGACGAGTGTATTATAGTGATAAAGTATGTGGGACATAAACAGGAATAGTGTGAAGGACAGAATGAAAAAGATGAATAATAAATAATGAATAAATTAGTACAAGTAGAAAAATAGTAATACAAATAAGATGTTAGGAACGACAGAACGCACTAAATAAAATAAATAATAAAGTGCGTTCGCCGCTCGGGGTCCACCGTGCAGTAGGTGTGAACACTGTTGCTAAGTAGTGACAGATGAGCAATATGGCGGAAATGCGCACGTGGGTTAAACGTCACCCAGATGCGCAAAGCAATCACTGTTTACTCACAGTGATGCCAGCAGAGGTAAACACAAAAGGCTGAGCCTGTTAACGTCACAGGTCTCAGATAAATGCACACACGGTATCCAGTCACAGGTGCAGGACCCAAGGCAGAGGAACTGCATCTGTCTAGACCTAACGTGCGTACGGCGTCGCCACTGCGGACGCCAAAGAGAGCTGCAACTGCAGCGTGGCGTAGGACACTGCCGCTAGACGATAGTGCCGTGAGGCGTAGCACAATCGGACGCTAGTGTAGAGATGTGGTGTGCACAGTGGCCTAAGGCTTGCCACTGACTGGCACTGACTGCTACTCTAATTCCCTATCCACATGCGTAATATCAGAGGGAGGGGATTCTTAATGAGTCAGTCACCAGAATCATACATCCATCACCATTCACACATCTAGCAAGTTAAGTCTATACTAGCGCATGCTCGTTCGGCCATGCGGGCCTTTTATATCTGTGCGCTGGCGGGACCTTTCAGATCTCTGAGATGGACCAATCAGATCTGGAGAAGGACCTGAGCACATGACTCCCGACCTCCACTGGGAGATCGTCTCGTGAGCATGCTCAGTGGAGCGGCAGAGGAACTTAGCCTCAGGAATGGCTTGCTGCAGAGCAGCATGTGAGGCTCTGGATTCCTGTTGTGTAGCTGCTGGAATCTGACGCCTAACATAAGATAAACCAAATAAGTATAGAAAATCATGTTATATCATAATCAAATAATAACATGAATGGTATAATTTCAATATCTAAGGTACATAGAGTACAATAAGGGAAGGGGAGTGAAAGCTCAAATGCTGGAGTACGGAAGGTGACAAAAATCTATCAAGAACTACTTTAAAGAAAAGCCCAAAAGGAAGCCAAGGATCCTAAAACGTGAATCAAATGGAGTCACTCAAAATCCCGTGATGGTGAAATAACTAAAAGAAGACAACAAGGAGAAAGAACTAGAACACAGACAAGACAAAATTTAAAAGAACATGAAAAATAATTAAAATGAATACTAACAAGGGTATGTAGGTCATATCAACATATTAAATTTTTATAAAAATGGCATAAAGTGAACAGGTTCATTTAAACCCTTCGATGTCATGGTATCTAACATGGTGATCGACTTAACCTCCCTTTGAGCCAATACCTTTTTCCAGTCACCTCTCTTTGTTTGAATCTTGTTTATCCAACTAACCTGAAGTTTGGATGCATCACAATTATGAAAAAGTTTGAAATGACGAGGTAGTGTTTTCAATTCCTTGATGTTATGTTTTTCCATTGCAGCATATCTAAAACATGTTCTCTAGTTCTTTGTTTAAGTTCTCTTGTTGTCAAACCTATGTAGATTTTATTGCAGGGACAGTGTGCGATATAGATAACCACAACTGTGCTGCAGGTAATTCTGTGGGTAATAGTGAAAGTCTTTTGATTGGCGGAAATTGAAAAGTTTTACAGATAGGATATTAGGACACCAAAGAACCAGAGATCCTTTTGGGAACATCATAGTGGCTTTTTACTAAGGTGTCTTTCAAATTTTGAGAACATCGGTAAGTAATTGAAGGTTTTGTCGTCACATATACGGTGCCAAAATGGGATCTAAGTGTAAAATGTTCCAGTATTTTTTGAGTGCTTTCCACATTTCTCCATTTCTGAAATTAAAAGTGGAAATAAATCTCACCTTGTTGTTGGATTTAGATTGTTTATGTTGGTAAAGAAGATCAGTTCTGTTGGAAAATTTGCTCTTCAGTAGCCTCATTGAATGACTGTCATCATATCCTCTGTTCAGAAATCTCTCTATTAAATCTCTCGATTGATTCTCAAATTTTTTGTCATAGTGCAGATTCTGCGCTTTCATAGGAATTGTCCTGTACTGTAGCTATACTATTAATCAGATTCCACAGATGAGAATAGTCAGGATGTAAAAGGGTATTGGCTGCCGTTAGTTTCCGAAAGACACCTGTTTCAATGAAAACAGATTCATCAATATCAAGTAAAATGTCCAGAAATTCCATGTTATGTCTGACCGACTTACAAGTGAGACGGATGTTATTGGTGTTGTCATTGAGGGTTTGAATAAATGTTTAAGACTGTTTTTGTAGCCTTGCCATAAAAAGAATATGTCGTCTATAAATCTACACCACAGTAAAATATGATTGGTTCCTGAGTTGTGATCGGTCATAAAGAGTTCCCTCTCCCACAGGTCCAGGAACAGATTGACATAGGAGGGTGCGCATGCCGCCCCATTGCTGTTCCCTGGAGCTGCAGAAAGAAGGAATTGCACTAGAATTGCTGGTTGCTGCACATATATTTCCAGTTTTTAAACATGTCTGTATCTCAGTCAGATGAAGTTGAAGTTTGATCTTTTTTCCACAATACTAGATGTTATTAAATTCATTCGTAACTTAACCCCTTCATGACCCAGCCTATTTTGAACTTAATGACCTGGCCATTTTTGCAATTCTGACCAGTGTCCCTTTATGAGGTAATAACTCAGGAACGCTTCAACGGATCCTAGAGATTCTGAGATTGTTTTTTCATGACATATTGGGCTTCATGTTAGTGGTAAATTTAGATCGATAATTTTTGCGTTTATTTGTGAAAAAATCAGAAATTTGGCGAAAATTTTGAAAATTTCGCAATTTTCAAATTTTGAATTTTTATTCTGTTAAACTAGAGAGTTATGTGACACAAAATAGTTACTAAATAACATTTCCCACATGTCTACTTTACATAAGCACAATTTTGGAAGCAAAATATTTTTTTGTTAGGAAGTTATAAGGGTTAAAAGTTGACCAGTGATTTCTCATTTTTACAACAAAATTTACAAAACCATTTTTTTTAGGGACCACCTCACATTTGAAGTCACTTTGAGGGGTCTATATGGCAGAAAATACCCAAAAGTGACACCATTCTAAAAACTGCACCCCTCAAGCTACTCAAAACTACATTCAAGAAGATTATTAACCCTTTAGGTGTTTCACAGGAACTAAAGCAACATGGAAGGAAAAAAAGAACATTTTAATTTTTCCAACAAAAATTTTCTTTCAGCATCAATTTTTTCATTTTCACATGGGCAACAGGATAAAATGGATCCTACAATTTGTTGGGCAATTTCCCCTGAGTACACCGATACCTCATATGTGGTCATAAACCACTGTTTGGGCGCACGGCAGGGCTCAGAAGGGAAGGAGCGCCATTTGACTTTTTGAATGGAAAATATGCTGGAATATTTAGCGCTTGCCATGTCGCGTTTGGAGAGTCGCTGTGTGCCTAAACACTGGAGCTCCCCCACAAGTGACCCCATTTTGGAAACTAGACCCCCAAGGAACTTATCTAGATGCATAGTGATCACTTTGAACCCCTAAGTGCTTCTCAAATTGATCCGTAAAAAAAAAAAAAGTACTTTTTTTTCACAAAAATTATCTTTTAGCCTCAGTTTTTTCATTTTCACATGGGCAACAGGATAAAATGGATCCTAAAATTTGTTGCGCAATTTCTCCTGAGTACACCGATACCTCATATGTGGTCATAAACCACTGTTTGGGTGTACGGCAGGGCCCGGAAGGGAAGGAGCGCCATTTGACTTTTTGAATGGAAAATTAGCTCCAATCGTTATCGGACACCATGTCGCGTTTGGAGAGCCCCTGTGTGCCTAAACATTGGAGCTCCCCCACAAGTGCACCATTTTGGAAACTAGACCCCTTAAGGAACTTATCTAGATGTGTAGTGAGCACTTTGAACCCCCAAGTGCTTCACAAAAGTTTATAACATAGAGCAGTGAAAATAAAAAATCATTTTTTTCCTCAAAAATAATTTTTTAGCACGCTATTTTTTATTTTCACAAGGGTAATAGGGGAAATTGGACCAAAAAAGTTGTTGTCCAGATTGTCCTGAGTATGCTGGTACCCCATATGTGGGGGGGGGCACTGTTTGGGTGCACGGCAGGGCGCAGAAGGGAATGAGCGCCATTTGACTTTCTGAAATGAAAATTAGCTCCAATCGTTATCGGACACCATGTTGTGTTTGGAGAGCCCCTGTGTGCCTAAACTTTGGAGCTCCCCCACAAATGACCCCATTTTGGAAACTAGACCCCCTAAGGAACTTATCTAGATGCATAGTGAGCACTTTGAACCCCCAGGTGATTCACAGAAGTTTATAATGCAGAGCAATGAAAATAAAAATTCTTTTTTTTCCTAAAAAAAAATTTTTTAGTTGGCAATTTTTTATTTTCACAAGGGTACTAGGATAAATTGGACCCCAAAAGTTGTTGTCCAGTTTGTCCTGAGTATGCTGGTACCCCATATGTGGGGGGGAACCACTGTTTGGGCACACGTTGGGGCTCAGCAGGGAAGTAGTGACATGAAGTCTGCATAGACTTCAGTCTGCATTGTGATTGCTATAAGTGTGTGCTAGAAGTGTGAAGATTAATTTAAGAATTAAAACCAGAATTGAACCAGAAGGGAACTGAAGGTAACTGTACACAGTCACTGTAAACAATGTTTCTGTTTGTTTTCACTTTCACCCCAATAATCCTTCACTTTCTGCTAATTCCCCTAATCCCTACTCCTAGTAAGGAACTGTTCATCTCTTCTTCAATCCTCCCCATCCACCTCACCTCCACCTCAAAACTGTTCCTTAACATACAATCCTCTGTCTCCAAACACAGACAGCCCCCTCATGCCCTCTCCTGCTCCCACCTGCTAACACTTTCTCTGCTCCTTCTCACTGCTGGTGATATCTCTCCAAATCCTGGTCCTCCTCACCACATTCCCACAGTCATTTCTACCTCCCATCCACACTCTATCACAACCTTCCGTAACCTCTCCAACCTTATACCCATTCACCCAGGCCCCGCTTCCCCAGTCCCACTAACAGGAGCTCTGTGGAACGCTCGCTCTGTCTGCAACAAGCTTTCCTACATCCATGATCTTTTTGTTACTACCAAACTCTCCTTCCTCGCCATCACCGAAACCTGGCTCACCCCTTCTGACACAGCCTCTCCTGCTGCACTTTCGTATGGCGGCTTCCACCTTTCTCACACCCCCCGCCCCAGCAGCAAACATGGTGGAGGAGTTGGTTTTCTCCTGTCAGATACCTGCTCCTTCACCCCAATCCCACTGCCACCCTCTGTTACCCTCCCTTCCTTTGAGGTGCACTCTGTGCGCATCTACTCCCCCTCCAACCTCCAACTGGCTGTCATCTACTGCCCCCCAGGGCCAGCCACCACCTTCTTTGACCACTTCACCACCTGGTTACTTCATTTCCTTTCTGCAGACATCCCTACCATCATCATGGGCGACTTCAACATCCCCATTGACACTTCCCTCTCAGCTGCCACTAAACTTCTATCTCTCACTTCCTCCTTCGGCCTCACTCAATGGTCTTCTACAGCCACCCACAAAGATGGCCACACACTGGACCTCATCTTCACCCGCCTCTGCTCCCTATCTAACCTCTCTAACTCACCTCTTCCTCTCTCTGACCACAACCTGCTCACATTCTCTTCCCTCTTCACTCCATGTCTACAATCCCCACCCCACAAACTTTCACACCCTCGCAGGAATCTTAAACACCTTGACCTACACTCATTCTCTGAATCCCTCCTCCCTCTTACAGATATAAGTTCCCTACACAATGCGGATGACGCTGCCGCTCTATATAACACCACAATAGCTGTAGCTTTGGAATCCGCTGCCCCACTTACACATACCAAAACTCGCAAAATCAACAGACAGCCCTGGCACACCAGCCTGACCAAAGAGCTGAGGCGAGCTTCCAGGGCTGCTGAGCGCAGATGGAAAAGATCCCACTCCAACGAGCACTTCATCGCATTCAAACAGTCCCTCACAACTTTCAAGACCACACTCGCCACAGCTAAACAAACCTACTTCTCATCTCTCATATCCTCCCTGTCTCACAACCCTAAACAGTTATTCAACACCTTCAATTCTCTCCTCCGCCCCCCAGCACCTCCTCCCTCCCCACTCATCTCAGCTGAAGACTTTGCCTCATTTTTCAAGCAGAAAATTGATAACATCAGGGACAGTTTTGGTCAACAACCCCCAGAGCCCTTCCTCCCGACTTCCCAGCCCTCCACCTTCAAAACCAACTTCTCCACCATTACAGAAGATCGACTCTCCACTCTACTCTCAAGATCACATCTCACCACCTGTGCACTCGACCCGATCCCATCCCACTTCATCCCAAACCTCACCACAGTCTTCATCCCAACCCTAACCCATCTCTTCAACCTATCACTAACAACTGGTGTTTTCCCCTAAAGCTTTAAACATGCCTCCATCACACCTATCCTCAAAAAGCCCTCTCTTGACCCATCCTCTGTATCTAGCTATCGCCCTATATCACTTCTCCCATACGCCTCCAAGCTACTGGAACAACACGTCTACCTTGAACTGTCCTCCCATCTCTCTTCTTGCTCCCTCTTCGACCGCTTACAATCTGGCTTCCGGTCACACCACTCCACTGAAACTGCCCTTACTAAGGTCACCAATGACCTCTTAACTGCCAAGAGCAAGCGACACTACTCTGTCCTCCTCCTCCTGGACCTGTCGGCTGCCTTTGACACAGTGGACCATTCCCTATTATTGCAGACCCTCTCATCCCTTGGCATCACAGACTTGGCCCTCTCCTGGATCTCATCATACCTAACAGACCGGACATTCAGCGTCTCCCACTCACACACCACCTCCTCACCTCGCCCCCTATCTGTCGGAGTCCCACAAGGTTCAGTCCTTGGGCCCCTGCTGTTCTCTATTTACACCTTTGGCCTGGGACAGCTCATAGAATCTCATGGCTTTCAGTATCATCTTTATGCTGATGACACACAGATCTACATCTCTGGACCAGATATCACCTCCCTACTAACCAGAATCCCTCAATGTCTGTCCACTATTTCATCCTTCTTCTCCACTAGATATCTGAAACTCAACATGGACAAAACAGAATTCATCATCTTTCCCCCATCTCACGTGACCCCCCCTACGAACCTATCAATTACAGTAAATGACTGCCCACTCTCCCCAGTCCCACAAGCTCGCTGCCTCGGAGTAATCCTTGACGCTGATCTCTCCTTCAAACCACATATCCAAACCCTTTCCACTTCATGCCGACTTCAACTCAAAAATATTTCACGCATCCGTTCATTCCTCACCCAAGAATCTGCAAAAACCCTAGTCCATGCCCTCATCATCTCTCGCCTTGACTACTGCAACCTCATGCTCTGTGGCCTCCCCTCAAACACTCTCGCACCCCTCCAATCTATTCTAAACTCTGCTGCCCGACTAATCCACCTGTCCCCCCGCTATTCCCCAGCTTCTCCCCTCTGTCAATCCCTTCACTGGCTCCCAATTGCCCAGAGACTCCATTACAAAACCCTAACCATGACATACAAAGCCATCCACAACTTGTCTCCTCCATACATCTGTGACCTCGTCTCCCGGTACTTTCCTGCACGCAACCTCCGATCCTCACAAGATCTCCTTCTCTACTCCCCTCTTATCTCCTCTTCCCACAATCGCATACAAGATTTCTCTCGCGCATCACCCCTACTCTGGAACTCTCTACCACAACATATCAGACTCTCACCTACCATCGAAACCTTCAAAAAGAGCCTGAAGACCCACCTCTTCCGACAAGCCTATAACCTGCAGTAACCACCGATCGACCAAACCGCTGCATGACCAGCTCTACCCTCGCCTACTGTATTATCACCCATCCCTTGAAGATTGTGAGCCCTCGCGGGCAGGGTCCTCTCTCCTCCTGTACCAGTTATGACTTGTATTGTTTAAGATTATTGTACTTGTTTTTATGTATACCCCTCCTCACATGTAAAGCGCCATGGAATAAATGGCGCTATAACAATAAATAATAATAATAATAATAATAATTTTGAAATGCTGACTTTGATGGAATGGTCTGCGGGCGTCATGTTACATTTGCTGAGCCCCTGTGTGCCTAAACAGTAGAAACCCCCCACAAGTGACCCCATTTTGGAAACTAGACCCCCCAAGGAACTTATCTAGATGTGTGGTGAGCACCTTGAACCCCCAAGTGCTTCACAGAAGTTTATAATGCAGAGCCGTGAAATTTTTTTTCCCTAAAAAAAATGAATTTTAGCACGCAATTTTTTTTTCACAAGGGTAACAGGAGAAATTGGACCCCAAAAGTTGTTGTCCAGTTTGTACTGAGTACGCTGATACCCCATATGTGGGGGATGACCACTGTATGGGCACACGTCAGGGCTCGGAAGGGAAGTAGTGACGTTTTGGTATGCAGACTTTGATGGAATGGTCTGCGGGCATCATGTTACGTTTGCAGAGCCTCTGATGTGCCTAAACAGTGGAAACCCCCCACAAGTGACCCCATTTTGGAAACTAGACCACCAAGGAACTTATCTAGATGTGTGGTGAGCAGCACTTTGAACCTTCAAGTGCTTCACAGAAGTTTATAACGCAGAACCGTGAAGATAAAAAATCTTTTTTTTCCTCAAAAAATGATTTTTTAGCCCGCAATTTTTTATTTTCACAAGGGTAACAGGAGAAATTGGACCCCAAAAGTTGTTGTCCAGTTTGTCCTGAGTACGCTGGTACCCCATATGTGGGGGGGAACCATTGTTTGGGCACACGTCAAGGCTCGGTATGGAAGTAGTGACGTTTTGAAATGCAGACTTTGATGGAATAGTCTGCGGTCGTCATTACATCTGCAGAGCCCCTGATGTGCCTAAACAGTGGAAACCCCCCACAAGTGACCCCATTTTGGAAACTAGACCTTCCAAGGAACGTATGTAAGATGTGTTGTGAGCACTTTGAACCCCCAAGTGCTTCACAGAAGTTTATAATGCAGAGACGTGAAAATGAAAAAATCATTTTTTTCCACAAAAATAATTTTTTAGCCCCCAATTTTTTATTTTCCCAAGGGTAACACGAGAAATTAGTCCCCAAAAGTTGTTGTGTAATTTTTCCTGAGTACGCTGATACCTCATATGTTGGGGTAAACCACTGTTTGGGCACACGTCAGGGCTTGGAAGGGAGGGAGCACCGTTTGACTTTTTGAACGCAAAATTGGCTGGAATCAATGGTTGCACCATGTCGCGTTTGGCGACCCCCTGATATGCCTAAACAGTGGAAACCCCTCAATTCTATCTCCAATCCTAACCCCAACACACCCCTAACCACAGCCCTAACCCTAACACATCCCTAACCACAAGCCTAACCCTAATTCCAACGCTAACCCTAATTCCAACCCTAACCCTAATTCTAACCCTAATTCCAACCCTAACCCTAATTCCAACCCTAACCCTAATTCCAACCCTAACCCTAATTCAACCCTAACCCTCTTTCCAATCCTAACCCTAACCCTCTTTCCAACCCTAACCCTCTTTCCAACCCTAACCCTAACCCTCTTTCCAACCCTAACCCTCTTTCCAACCCTAACCCTCTTTCCAACCCTAACCCTCTTTTCAACCCTAACCCTAACCCTAATGGAAAAATAAAAATAAAAATATTTTCTTTATTTTATTAGTTGTGCCTACCTATGGGGGTGATAATCAGGGGGTTTATTTACTTTTTCTTTCATTTTGATCACTGTGAGAGTGATCAAAATGAAAGAATGGAATCTGCAGCCGGCAGATTCGGGCGGGCGCACTGCGCATGCGCCCGCCATTTTCTAAGATGGCGGCGCCCATGAACCGGACCCGCCGGACACCGGGAGCGACAGGGGGACTTAGAAGGTGCCGGGGGAGGGAGAGGGGGTGAGGGGGTTATCGGAATCTGGCGGGGAGCTGAGGGAATGGGAGGGGGCAGATGATGACAGCGGTGGCAGATCGCCGCTGTCATTCAGTGGCGGGGGGCGATCACCGGTGGGGGGGGGTGGAATCGGTGTCTCCAGCCATGTCCGATGCTACAGCAGCATCGGCCATGGCTGGATTGTAATATTTCATCATTTTTCATTGATGAAATATTACGATCGCTCTGATTGGCTGTTTCACTTTTAACAGCCAATCAGAGCGATTGTAGCCACGTGGGGGCGAAGCCACGCCCCCTGTGGTGAAGAACAAAGCCCCCTGTATCTGCGGGTCGGGTGACCTTTCAGTGACCTAGGTCACCCGACCCGCAGGGGGGCTTTAAAGTCATGACGCCACATAGGCGTCATGGGTCGTTCTGGCACGACTTTTCATGACGCCTACGTGGCGTCAAAGGTCGTGAAGGGGTTAAAGGTAACCTGTCACCCCCCCAGGGCGTTTTTAAGTAAAAGAATAGCACTAAGGCTGCATTCTGTGAAGGTGGCTCTTCTGTTTCTGACCCCTAGTAACACAGAAATATTGACTTTTATAAATAGGTCCTCATACCTGTAATGCGTCCCATAGGTATGGTGTAAAAGACAAAAAAACTGACTGGCACATCCAAACTAGTGTGAATAGGTGCATACCAAGAGGAGCTACCCCCATATATAAAATACAAAGAAAGGTTGCACTCTATCATGCTAAAGCATGTCAATGTGGAATATATGTAATTTGTATAGCAATACAGCATTAGAATATTAGGAAAAAATATATGAGACGCTTAACATAAAATTTGGCCAAATATTATCTTCCCACCAGCCAACGTCAAGGCGGTCTCAAATCTGATGGGTACCTACACTGTGTGACTACCTCTCTAAGGCTGATTTCTGAATTCCTTTGTGAATGTGGACACCTCTGTCAGCAATACCTGCATTTATGGGTAAGTAGGGACTGACAGAGGTGTCCACATTCACCCAGGAATTCAGACATCAGCCTTAGAGAGGTATTCACACAGCATAGGTACCCATCAGATTTGAGACCGCCTTGACGTTGGCTGGTGGGCAGATAATATTTGGCCACATTTTATGCTAAGCATCTCATATATTTTTTCCTAATATTCTAATGCTGTATTGCTATACAAATTACATATATTCCACATTGACATGCTTTAGCACCATAGGTATGGTGTGTCCCCCTGTATCAGCCGTCTGCCAGCCGTCCATCATGCCCCTGTCCTGTGTCTGGGCGCTGCATACTCCTGTGTAGTATGCCTGTGTTGTGACAACTCTAGCTGCAGCTTCCCCCAACCCCCTCCTCCTCTTTCTTTTTCCTCTCTCGGGACACAAGCAAGTCACTGGCAGGTCAGCTCATCAGAGGCTGCGTGCTGAGGGAGGAAAAAGAAAGAGGAGGAGGGGGATGGGGGAAGCTGCAGCTAGAGTTGTCACAGCACAGGCATACTACACAGGAGGAGGCGGCGCCCAGACACAGGACAGAGGCATGATGGACGGCTGGCAGACGGCTGATACAGGGGGACACACCATACCTATGGGACGCATTACAGGTATGAGGACCTATTTATAAAAGTCAATATTTCTGTGTTACTAGGGGTCAGAAACAGAAGAGCCACCTTCACAGAAGGCAGTCTTAGTGTTGCTGAAGGTGGCTCTTTTACCTAAAAATGCCCTGGGGGGTGACAGGTTCACTCTAACATTGAAAAAGCATTTTTTTTATGAAACATCGGATCCACAGTCACAAATACAAAGAGAAAGAGGCAATGAATATCACAAATTAAATTTTAAAGAACAAATGGCACTATTGAAAGTTTAGCCCAGTCATGGGAAAGAAATGTGGAAACTATCAATCAGTCTCAATATTTGAATGTTAAAAATCCATCTTTTTACACTATTCAGTCTAGGGCTGAATGCATGGAGAAACTCCAAGAAGTAATCGAAAGAGAATTGAAAAATCTGGAAAAAGAAATAAATACTACAGATTTCAAAAAGGAACATAGCAATCTCTCGTATAAAGAAAAAATAGCGCTTTCAGAATTGAAAAAAATGAAAAATATCATTATAAAGAGAAGTGACAAAGGTGGCAATGTAGTTGTGATGAAAACTGCTGACTATAGACAAAAAATGTTGGAACTATTGTCAGATGAAAAGGTTTATGAAAAATTATCAAACAATCCCACAGTTAGATTCTGCGAAAAAAATCAATTAAATTGTCTCAGAAGGTCTGAATGAGGGTGTGCTCAATAAAAAACAAGCGGACTTTCTAGTCGCATCTGATCCTGTTATGCCAATAATATATGGCTTACCAAAAATACATAAAACCAGTAATATTCCACCATTGAGACGGAGAGTC
Organism: Dendrobates tinctorius; assembly: GCF_039654945.1. Lineage (NCBI taxonomy): Eukaryota > Metazoa > Chordata > Amphibia > Anura > Dendrobatidae > Dendrobates > Dendrobates tinctorius. The sequence goes on along the minus strand of NW_027361712.1, from coordinate 23,736,557 downwards.
TCAGGAATAGATTCTATGCATGGACATTTGGGAGAATGGGTGGACTCTCTCCTACAGCCCCTGGTTCAAAAAATGCCAGGATACCTCAAAGACTCTAGAGACATTTTAGGAGCACTTTCCTCGATGACTTGGAATGAAAATCAATCATGGCTTTGTTGTGACGTTATATCGCTTTATACTTGTATTCCTCACACACTGGCTATGGAAGCATTGGAATTTTTTCTTATCAATTACAGCCATTATTAAGAAAACCTTATTAGTTTTTGTTGAGAGTAATTTTCTGTTTGTTAAAACATAACATTTTCTCCTTTGATGATGAATTTTTTTTACAAAAAGCAGGTGTTCCAATGGGAAAAAATACTCACCATCTCCTGCTAACATCACTATGGTGTTTTGGGAGCATCATTATATATACTCAGAGAACAATCCATTCTTTGATCATCTCATTTGATATGGCAGATACATTGACGATACCCTCATTATATGGGGAGGCAATGTATCTGCCATACCGAAATTTATAGATTACATTAATGCAAATGATTATAATATATGGTTTACATTTAAACAATATAACAACTCTATCACTTTTCTAGATTTGGAGCATTCGGGTATACAGGGTCAACATATAATTAGTAAAACGCATCATAAACCAGTAAGTGGGAACACTATCCTGCATGCACACAGTAGCCACCCCAAACATATTATAAAGTCTATCTCAGTAGGGGAAAATATCAGGCTAAAAAGAAACTGTTCCAATGAAGTTCATCTCAAATCAGAAATTGATTCACTCCACAAGAAATTTAAAAAAATGAGGAGATCTAGAATGGACTTTAAAGAGAGCTTCACACATAGTTAAGGGTAGAAATAGGAATGATTTGATAGAGCCCAAAACTAATGTTATGGAATCAGACAAAAATAAAAAACCTTTTGTCTGCTTGCGTTATAGTCCCCAATTTAATAACATCAGAAATATTATAAATAAATGTCTACCCATTCTTTATAAAGACAATACACTAGCTAAAATTCTAGAATCAAGAGAAAATATTGTTGCTAGAAAAGCTCCTACCATAGGAAATGCGCTTTCACCGGCATTTTTCTTATCAAGGTTGCCTACACAGAATTGGTTAAAATTTAATGGGTTCTATAAATGTGGAATCAATTATTGTAAAACATGTAAATACGCAAATGTGACCAAATCATTCAGCAATTTTGATGGAACACAAAATTTTAATATCAATCAATATATTAATTGCAATTCAAAAATGTGGTTTATCAAATACAATGTTCCACCTGTAATTTAATTTATATTGGCTGTACCACGAGGAAACTCAAACCCTGTTTTGCAGATGTAAGGGGGCGTAGAGGAAGCAGAGCTCAAAGGAGGTTACCTTCCCTGCTCCTTATCCGGAACCAATTAGCCAGACAGCAGGGTGGCTGGGGGGAAGACTTTCTGCCCTGGACTGACTGGACCATGTGTCTGCTAGGGGCAGGAAGGAAAAGGAAGGGGCAGTGGACTGGAAGGTGTGCAGGCAGAGGGTGCGAAAGCAGAGAGCGCCAGTAACAGAGGAGAGTGCACCAGAGACTGGGGGAGCGCGTCAGAGAAAAAGCAGGCTGCAGCACAGTGCTCCCAGAGAGAGAGGACTCCCCATCAGAACACTGATACTGAAATACGAGACATAGTGAAAGCTGTATGTGAGTACGTGGACTCGGTAGCCTCCATGACCAAAGAAGACTTCCCCCCTGACAGTGCAGAGATAGTGACCCGTGAGCACAGTTCCGGTGACTACAGTGGGAAGCCGAGACCCCTAAGTGTGTCAAAGAGACTTCCCAGTGTGTGCAGCATTGTTCCTGCGGAGAGACTGTTAGTGTATCATACAGAGAGTTAAAGCAGGGGAGACTCAGGTTTGCAGCATCTCCCTGCTTCCTGCTTTAACCCCTGAGGTCCCAGTTTCATCCAGAGGAGAGACTACAGAGACTGCAAGTGCCACTGTTGATGGTGCCAACGTGGGAGAAAAAGACCTTGCAAACAAGCTTACCCTGGACTGATAATTTACAAGAATTCCAGTTTCACTGTTTCAACTCTGCATAACTGTTTAATATCTATTCCTAGCCTTTTTACTGTTTACTCTTTCACTTTTAACCCCCACTGTTTCTGTTTTGCATGGTGAGTCTATTCCCTGTAAATAAACCCTTTAATTTTTGGTCTGTCTCTGATCCGTGGTGACATCCCCAGCACCTGCAACATTATTACACAGAGCACAATAGAGATGCAAAAAATAATAACAGTGCCGTACGCAACATTTCAATGGTTGCAAGACATTGCATCTCTAGAAATAATGGTAGCATAAATTCATTATCTATTATTGGTATAGAGCAAGTAAAAAAAAAACAAAAAGAGGAGGTGACATACGTAGTCGCTTGCTCACCAGTGAAGCATTCTGGATCTACAATCTAGATACAAGATATCCCAAAGGTTTAAACAAAAGAAATGAGCTAATGTTTCATTATTAATTTTCATGTTTTATTTACATGCTGTCTATACAGTATATGTGCATGTTTTTATTTGTATTTGTAGGTTTAACAACACATTATCTGTTGTATCTTGTGCAATAAGTTCCGATTCAGGACCTTAAATGAAATACATTCCTCCAATACTATTGATCACTTCTACATTTATATATCCTATTCTGTTAACCTAAGGTCAGCTATGATAAAGATACACCTGTGATCGAAACGCGTTGCCTTATTACCAGCACTTCTGTGAGAATTCCTTTATTATGGAGGATTTTTTCTGCCTTTTCATTATGTTTTAAAATATTCAGGATAAAGCAAGAAATTTTATGAAGCTGGAATGTCAATCTTTTGATTCTTCTATAGAAAGTCTCAAAAAAAACAAAAAAATTGTGTGATAGGGCAAATTTTGGCAACTTAAGTATGAGATCAATCATTTCACTACTGTGATTGGACATTCTTAGAAAGAATTAAGTGGAACGAATTCCATCTCTGTGGTGTATTGATGTATATAGAGACTCTACATTGCAGGTTACCATCAATGTTTCCTCATCTACATAAATCTCATCAACTTTCCTTAGAAAGTCGGAGGGGTATCTTTCAGGTATGATGGCAAATGCAATCCCTTGACTAATAGTCTCAGTATAAAGTCAACAAATTTGCAGATAGGTCGTCCTGGTGGGTTTTCTGGATTTTTATGAATCTTCGGTATCAGGTAGAAAGTTGCAATTCTTGGATTTTTGTAGACAAGGCTGTCCATTTCTTTTTTATTATTAGCCCTTTAGAGAAAACATTACACAGGATATTCTGTGAATGTGTTTGATAGCTGGATAAAGAGTTGTATGCTAACTTTTTGTATGTAGAAAGATCACGTAGATGTTGTTTGACCCTGTGTTCTTACATCCGAGAAGGCCAGAGCACAATATTGCACCCTTTATCTGAAGCTTTGATTGCTATGTCTTTCATTTGTTTTAATTCCTCCAATGCTTTCCTCTCTTCAGATGTACAATTGTTATATGGTAATTTATAAAAAAATATTTTTAAAATCTTCACTATCTAACTTCGCAAAAAGATCAATATTCTGGTATAGAGATATAGAGAGAAACTTTTGTGAAGGAGGCTTTAAGGATTTGGGTAGCTTACCAATTTTCACTTCCTGTTGCTCGACTAAAAGATCTTGGGGAGCATTTAATGGAAAAAATTGTTTCATCGACGTTTCAGTTAAAGATTTTTTTAAAAATTAATTTTCTGGCAAACAGGTGTAAATCCTTTAATGAAGTAATGAAATCATCTGGTGGGTGAAAAGGTAAGTCCTTTACTTGAAACATCAATTTGAGATTGAGCAAGACTATTATCAGATAAATTAACTACCTTTAGTGATGAGTTAAGGTACTGTCACACTAAAGGGCATGTCACACTAACTAACTAGTGACGTTATAGCGATATTGCTAGCGATATCGCTGTGTCTGATACTTACCTACGACCCGCTCCCCCGCTGGTTATCGCTGATCGCGCGAGAACGTTCAGGACTGTTTCTCGTCGTCAGCTTCCTGTGGCGCTTCCTGCTGTGAGGACGAGCGACGCGTGGAGCCGGGCGGGAGGACACAGGATCGCCTGGTGTGACAGGTAAGTAGCGATCCCCGTCCCCAGCGATGTCGCTAGTGAGATCTGCCTATGTGGCAGCTCACTAGCGACCACTTAGCGATGTACCAGCGATCCTGACCGCGTCATATCGCTGGTCGGGATCGCTGGTACATCGCTAAGTGTGACAGTACCTTTAGAGATGCACCAGCGATCCCGACAACGATATGATCCTGTCAGGATCGCTGGTGCATCGCTAAGCGGTCGCTATTTAGCTGCCACACAGGCAGATCTCACCAGCGACATAGCAGCGTCCACGCGTTGCTCGTCTCCACAGCAGGAAGCCCAGCAGGAAGCTGATGACGAGAAATGGCCCAGGCTGTTCTCGCGCAATCAGTGGGGGAGCCGGTTGGAAGTAAGTATCACACATAGCGATATCGCTAGCGATATCGCTGCTGTGTCACAAAACCAATGACGTTATAGTGATATTGCTAGCGATATCGCTTAGTGTGACAGGGCCTTTAGTGTTATCACTGCCATTGTTTCTATTTCTAGTAGTCTTTTTCTTAACATCAAAATTTCTCTGACCAAGGCGAGTATGATAACTATGTTGAGAAGTGAGAGAGTCAATAGATTCCATATCAATAGACGACGATGAGGACATTGAGCTCATACGTTGATCTGATATTTGTTAGTGGTAGTTTTAATTTGTTTTTCCCATAATTCAAAGCACTCATCCATCTCCTTATGGAATGTCTCCATATCACTTTGTGACATGGATTTTTTCAATTGATCTTGTAGTTTGTTAATTTTGTTCCCCCATATCTTGATGCAATTATGGACCAATAGCTTTAATGCCTGCTTAGACTCACAAATCGCCCTTTGATCTCCTTCATCCTGTTGAGAAGTTTTTCTTTTAAAAACAGTAAGTGCTTGGGAATGCCAAACCACTTCTTTGGTGCAGAGATCCAATTTTGCAACACTTAAATGTTTCAGCTCACCAAACAAATTTAAATATTAGACAAAGATAACAGGCAATCACAAAATGCAGTTTATAAATGAAGGTCTTTATTATTAAGGGAAAACGAAATCCAGACCTACAGGGCCCTGTATGAAAAAGTTATTGACCCTAAACCTAATAACTAATTGGGCCACCCTTAGCAGAAACAACTGCAATCAAGTGTTTGCAATAACTGGCAACGCTCGGGAGGAATTTTGGCCCACTTACATTTGCAGAATTGCAATTCAGCCACATTGGAGGGTTTAGGAGCATGAACCAGCTTTTTTAAGGTCATGCTACAGCATCTCAATCGGATTTAGGTCAGGACTTTGACTAGATCATTCCAAAGTCTTAATTTTTTTCTTTTTTTCTTAAGCCATTCAGAGGTGGACTTGCTGGTGTGTTTTGGAGCATTGTCCTGCTGCATAACCCAAGTGCTCTTCAGCTTGAAGTCACGAACAGATGGACAGACATTCTCCTTCCCCATACCATCACATTACCACAACCAGATTTTATTGTTGGTATGATGTTCCTTTTCTGAAATGCTGTGATACTTCTATCCCAGATGTAATGGGACATACACCTTCCACAAAGTTCAACTTTTGTCTCTTCAGTCCACAGAGTATTCTCCCAAATGTCTTGGGCATCATCAAGATGTTTTCTGGCAAAGCTGAGACAAGCCTTTATGTTCTAATTGCTCAGGAGTGGTTTTCATCTTGGAACTCTGACATGCAGGCCATTTTTGCCCAGTCTCTTTCTTATGTTAGAGTCATGAACACTCACCTCAAATGAGGCAAGTGAGGCCTGCAGTTCTTTGAATGTTGTTGTGGGGTCTTGTGTGACATCTTGGATGAGTCGTCGCAACGCTTTTGGTCGGCCGGCTACTCCTGAGAAGGTTCACTCCTGTTCCAGGTTTTTGTCATTTGTGGATAATGGCTCTCAGTATGGCTCACTGGAGTCCCAAAGCTTTTACAATTTGTGGATATTGGTTCTCACTGTGGCTTGCTGGAGTCCCAAATCTGTTAAAAATGGCTTGATAAACTTTTCCAGACTGATAGATCTCAAATACTGTATATAATTGCATATAAGCAGAGATTTTCAGCCCATTTTTTTGGGCTGAAAGTCCCCCTCTCGGCTTATACGCGAGTCATATACCGTGGGTCGGCCAGGGAGGAGGAGCGGGGGTGTCAGAGATCATACTCACCCCCCCTGGTGCAGTCTCTGCAGCCCCACTGCTTGTTCCATTGTTCCATGCTTTCGGCACCCCTGCTCTTCCTGCTTTCAGTGGTCACGTGGTACTGCTCATTAAACTCATGAATATGCGCATATACATGAGTTTAATAAGCGGTACCACGTGACCGCTGAAAGCAGGAAGAGAAGCGGCACAGAGAACATGGAACAAGCATGGGGGCTGCAGAGACCTGCGCCAGGAGGGGGTGAGTATGACGGAGCGGAGCCATATTCACCTGTCCCCGTTCCACTGCTGCACGTCGCTCTGCTGTCTTGCATGCTCTGGCAGTGACATTCAGGTCAGAGGGCGCAATGACGCAGTTAGTATGCACCCTCTGCCTAAACAGTCACTGCAGAGATGGCAACGCTGATGAGCAGCGGCAGCAACGGAGGTGAGTATATAGTTTTGTTTTGTTTTTTTATTGAGGCAGCAGCAGCAAAATGATTGGATTACCTTACACTACCTGTGCAATATTAGAACGTATTGGGGCCGCTCACTGTGCAGCATTATAAGGGGCCACTCATTGTGCAGCATTATAAGGGGCCACCAATCACTGTGCAGCATTATAAGGGGCCACTCACTGTGCAACATTATAAAAGGCCACCAATCACTGTGCAGCATTATAAGGGGCCACTCACTGTGCAGCATTATAAGGAGCCACTCACTGTGCAGCCTTATAAGGGGCCACCAATTACTGTGCAGCATTATAAGGGGCCACCACTCACTGCGCAGCATTACAAGGGGCCACCATTCACTATGCAGCATTATAAGGGGCCACTCACTGTGCAGCATTATAAGGGGCCACCAATCCCTGTGCAGCATTATAAGGGGCCACTCACTGTGCAGTAGCTTTGGCATTTTCCACCCTAGGCTTATACGCGAGTCAGTAAGTTTTCCCAGTTTTATGTGACAAAATTAGGGTGGTCGGCTTATACACGGGTCGGCTTATACACAAGTATATACGGTACTTTGTTTCTTATTTTTTCCTGAATTTTTTTGGATTGCGGCATGATGTCTAGCTTTTGAAGAACTTTTGGTCTACTTAACTTTGTCGGGCACATCCTATTTAAGTGATTTCTTTATTGAGAACAGATGTTGCGTTTCAGTAGTCAGACCTGGGTGCAGCTAGAGAATTTGAACTCAGCTTTCCAAAGATGTGATAAACCACAGTTAAATTATGTTTTACGGGGGATGGGAGGCAATCACTTTTCACTCAGGGCCCTATAGGTTTGGATTTCTTTTTCCTTTAACCCCTTAAGGACCAGGGGTATTTCTGTTTTTGTGTCTCTGTTTTTTGCTCCCCTTCTTCCCAGAGCCATAACTATTTTATTTTTCCATCAATATGGCCATATGAGGGCTTGTTTTTTGTGGGACGAGTTGTACTTTTGAATGACACCAATGGTTTTACCATATAGTGTACTGGAAAATGGGAAAAAAATTCTAAGCGCGGTGAAATTGCAAAAAAAGTGCAATTCCACAATTGTTTTTTGTTTTTTTACCAAGTTCACTAAATGCTAAAACTGACCTGCCATTATGATTCTCCTGGTCATTACAAGTTCGTACATACCAAACATGTATAGGTTCATTTTTAGTTAAGCGGTGAAAAAAAATCAAAAGTCTGTCTAACAAAACAAAAAAAGGTGTCATTTTTCAAGACCAGTAGCGTCTCCATTTTTTGCGATCTGGGGCCGGGTGAGGGCTTATTTTTTGCGTGCTGAGCTGAGATTTTTATTGATACCATATTGGTGTAGATACAACCTTTTGATCACTCGTTATTGCATTTTAATGCAATGTTGCGAGGACCAAAAAATGTAATTCTAGCGTTTTGATTTTTTTTCAAGCCCTGTATGTATATCCCTAGAGCTAGGCCCTGAATAGGGAAGGGGGGGTGAGCACTGGTCAGTCCCCACTGTACACTAAAAACACAAAGGGAGGCAAACAAGGGGGAAGAAACTTAACTTGAGCAGACTACAGAGAAGTAACACCAAACGTCCTCCAAGAGCACCAGAGAGGAAGTAAGCCAACTGCTAAAGCTCCAAAACTTCACAAGGGAAAATGTGAATATCACCGGCTGCTCCCTGAAGCAAACTGAGAGTCCATAAACTCCCAGATCCAAGTGTGTCAATTAGAGCAGGAAAAAGGTTGCCACTGTTTCCAAAAGTCAGAAGGAGTAAGAAGGCGTCTGCAATGCCAATCGCAGAGACTTTCTGCATCCAGATGCAGAGTGACTGTCTATTGCATCTGACACACCTGTGACAGTCTCCTTTCGGGTTACCTATAATACTCACATGCCCAGGACATAATAACACATCTTAGAATGGTAAGGTTTTACCTATTCTGCTCTACAATGAGATGACTCTGCTAATTATTACTCAATCCATTCAGTAAAGCTGATGAGAGAACGGCAAAAAAAAACAGTAAATGACATAAATATTTGCTGCTCAGTGCTCATACTTTCTACAAACAAATATGTTACTTTTTTTTTGCATTTCAGTAACGTGTCTCTTTAAGAAAAAAAGAGCATGGATGAAAATAAAAGATAACCCAAGCAAGTGAAACATTTTTCCAGAATGATGAATGTTCCAGAATGATAGAGCAGTCTGGTCGGTAGTACTATTTAAGCAGCTGAATTAATTATGGCAATATTTGGGCAACTTCTTTCACTGGAAAGTTGCATTTACTTGCAAACAAATAAACAAAACAGGAAATGCAGTTTCTGACTGTTGGTATCCGCGTTCTTGAAAGTTACTCATTCTTGTAGGACCAACACCCAAGTTGACACATAACACAAGGCTTTTTAGTGAGTATTTTGACATTTTATTCTACAGACCTTGACTGTAAATTTTAGAGGTGAGTAGAATCATCGTCATGGACTCCTCCAAGGCCTGCTTCTCAGGAATTTACAGACATTTCACCTGACAAATCTTATATGTGTATTACGTTTGGTGGTATAAGCTATTATATTGGGGTCCCATGTATATTTTAAGAAAATGACTGAAAATATATTGATGGATTATGTCTATAAACTACACCTTAACAGATCTATGAAGAAGCATAAGACACTGCATATTTGAGCAAGATAGACGATAACAAGAAATGGGTGATTTCATACAGTTTCTGCTTTTTAACACCAGATGCATGCATGACTCTGATTTAGCAATACTGGTACAAAGACAAATAGAAGAAAATGCCAAATGTTGGTAGATTAATATTGGGCAGCGTACTCTGCACCTACTTTTATACCTATTCATGGATGTTTAATTATACAGCGAGCCGGGGGCACTTATTACACCTGTAATATACAAAATCTTCAACATATTTGTAAAATGTGCTTAAAGCAGTAATTGGGGCAATGTTTAGACTATCTTTGTGCCACGCATATAACAACATGTTGTATTTTTATGTTTTCATTAACATACACATCTATATGGCACCAGGTGGTTACACTTGTCAAATGCATAGATCGCAGGCAGCATTACAGGTTTTTTCAGCACGGACTTACAAAGAAGTCGAAGCTTTTGACAACTGGTAAAAACTGTCGCCAGATGCGAACTTGAAACACATGACAACATTTACTTGACTTGTCTGACCCACTGAAATGTATCATTCACTGAACACTTTTTTGATTTTCAAGCATATTCTCCTGCTGTAATCCGCAAACGCAGTGTGAACTAAGCATTAGTGCCTTGTGTTCAGTGTTCTTACAGTGGATACATAATGCTAGGAGCATTGGTGTCTCACTTTTGGACATATTGTGCCTTACGGTTCGATGGGATTGGCGTATTTCTATTAACTTTATTTAACCTCTACTGAAATGATTTTCTGAACCCATATAGTTTAAAGATGTCTAATCTCCTGGGACAAAAATATAGCTCCCTTCTGCATACTATTATTTCTGCTCCCTGTGGTTTGTAAGAAGCTCTTTCTTAGAAAGCCCTATCTGCAATGCTGGGACCAAGCGTGGGTAGAAGTAGGCCACAGCCTACGGCGCTACCTCGTATCACATGGGGTGGGGGGTGCTATTTAAAAAATAATGTCATTCTGACTGTTGTGGCGTTGTACCTTCTCTGTCACACTTACTCCTCTACTACACAGTCATAGTCGAATAGCCAGCTGCTGCCTGTGCCCTTTTTAGTGTTCTCCGAGCCACAGATATGTCAGCTCTGGACATTTACACTGCAGCATAGTGATGGGGCGCAACACTGAGGGTCACACCAAAAGCGTCCCTGAATGTTTTGCAGAATATTGGCAGGTTTTACAACTATCGTCTGATGGTCGCCATACCTGCCACCTTAACTATTCTATCACTTAGAAAAGATACCATCTGCCTTCTCCTAGCTTCAAACAAGTAACAGACTTTTATTTCTAAGTAGATAATACTAAGCCCCCCTGTATATAGCAAAAATACTACCCCTATATGTCATTTGGTGTGACATTTTGGTATGTAGGAAGCATGTGTACAAAGAGGCTAACATTGAAACGGTGCCAGCCAGGCGAGTATAGGTGTTATTATTTTACTGGCAGGAAACATAGGGATTAAAAAGTGATTGTCCAAGATGTGGACACCCTCTTTAGTGTATGTAGTAAGCATATTTGAGTGTGTCTGTATCTAGTAAGTGCACATTTGTGTGCCTATTATTAAGGTATGTAAGTGAATGTATAGTGATTTGTGATGGAATTTTGGTCACAGTATGGCTGTAATATTTATATTTTGTACAGCGAACCTGTCAGATCATTTCCACTGACCTATTCTAGAAGAGCATATGATACAGAGAGAAGCTTTTTGTTTCCTGCTTTGCCGGCAGTAACATGCAGTACTTTTAGTGTCTCCCCAAAAAAATGTATTATATATTACAGAAATTATAGGCAAATTCAAAAGTGATTTATGCCCAGACTGGTGGCCTGCTGCCCATAGTGAAGGATTCTACTTCATGCAAGAGCCCAGCAAAAGTATTCAGAACAGGTCTTAGGAGAGCTTGTCATGGGTGTCTCATGGGGTACTAATTCTCCTTTGCCTAGGGAATCTTATAGACGGTGGACCTTAGGAAAAGGTATGCAGGATAGATCTTCTCCAAACAGACAAAAACTCTCTCTGTGTCTCCACCTATAGGTAACTGCCATCTATGTCTATGTCAAAAAGGCTTGAAACATGACCAGTGATTTTTTAGAGGAGAAGCAGGTGACACTCTCCCCTCAGTTGTGCTTGGGGAAGCAATTAAATATATTCCACCTGACTGAGCAACTATTTCTTAAATATGTCATTGAAAATTTTGCTTGCTGTGCTATATGTATTTTCTACACATTAGATATTGACTTCATAGTCAGAAATCTGAAAGAATAATTCTAGTACATGGCAGAAAGGAGGAGCTGCACAGTCGTATGTGAGGGCACCAACACGTGCTTTGTGCTTCTGCAGCGCCACAGAGTGACGTCAGCGGTGTAACCAGGTGAGCTGACCACGCTGCTGATGTTGCCCTGACCCAGTTGTGCTGGCATGCAGAGCTTCAATTGTACTCACATCTGAATGACGCGAGTACAACAGATTGCTGGGAGCTGGCGCACTACGCCTTCTCCAAGCCAGCTATCAGCTTGTCAGCCAGCTCAGAAAATGGCCAAATCCCACTACGTGGAAGGCATAATACTACCACTGGGGAAAGACATCAGACTGCTGCATCAGGCAGCCTGAAGGCACGCCCCTGCTGGCTGGAGCAAAGGTAAATGCCCCACCTGCCCCTCCTATATATGCCCCATGAAGAGGGGGCAATTAGTAACCAATTGTGGCTTCATTCACCAGTACAGGGAACCAAGGCTTCTTAAAAAGAGGCATATATAAAGCCAGTATCGGACTGGGCTGCCAAGGGCCCACCAGTAACCAACTTCAGGGCCCCACTTCACAATTACATGATAATGTGACATTATCCTCAATCACAAATTTGTAAAACAATGAACTGAGCAGATTATTAAATTAATAAGATGCTGACTTTGTCTGTACTGTCTGTACATAATGATTCAAGTATATTGTGCCAAGTATTGCTCATATAAGAGGGTGGTGGCCCACTGTTCCACAAGAGCCTACCAGAGGATTCTCCTGTTCTCCTGTGGGCCACTCCAAGCCTGTATAAAGCTGTGCTCTCAATGCCTCCTCAGTGATGACTGACTCTGGTCATCATCTATCTGAGGCACGCAATGTGTAGATTACACAGTAAAACATTTTAGCCTCTTCTGGTCAACGTGACGTAAACTGTGTATGTCCAAAGCTTTCATTAACCTGATATGCCGTAGATTACCAAACTTACGTAGTCCAGCCCTGTGCAATATGCCTGAAATCGTGTCTGTTGTGAAGTCGGTGTGACAGGGACACTTATACAGCATTGTAGCATTATCGTAGACACTACCATTTATTTGTGCACTGCTACAGGGGTTAGGGCAGGCATCAGGTTTTTGTGAGCGAAAGAGTCTCAGCGGGCCCCTTTAACACATACCACGATCCATGATGCACACACACGGCAGAGAAATGTAGGTATAATACAATGTCAAAGATTTCACTTCTAACATTACATGAGTGACAGCTATTGCAAATTATTCAGTAGCTCAGAAAACGGGTCAATCCTTGCAGCACACAATGCATGCGCTGGGGAGATTCAAAAGATTTCATTTTAGACCGGACAGTATAGTCCTCCATACAGTATTAGAGACACCACATAGTCCCCCATATTATGGGCACCACATTGGCCTCCATACAGTATAATGAGCCCTATATATTGCTCCATATAGTATAATGAGCCCCATATATTGCTACATACAGTATAATGAGCCCTATATAATGCTAAAAACAGTATAATGAGTCCCATATAATGCACCATACAGTATAATGAGCCCCATATATTGCTCCATACAGTATAATAGGCTGCATATATTGCTCCATACAGTATTATGGGCCTCATATAATGCTCCATACGGTATAATAGCCCCATAAAATGCTCCATACAGAATAATGAGCCTCATAAAATGCTCCAAACAGAATAATGAGCCCCATATATTGCTTCATACAGAATTATGTTCATCATATAATTCTCCATACAGAATAATGAACTCCAATTAGTGTTCCATACAGAATAGTGGAGCCCATATATTGCTCCATACAGAATATTGGGCTTCACAATCTCACAATGCTCCATACAGAATAATGGGCACCATTTATTTCTCCATACAGAATAATAAGCTTCATATAATGCTAGATACAGAATAATGTATTCCATATATTGCTCAATACAGAATAATGGGCTTCTAATGTTCCAGACAGAGTAATGGACCCCATATAATGCTCCATACAGAATTATGGACCCCATATAATGCTCCATACTAAATGGACCCCATATAATGCTGCTTACAGAATAATGGGCCCCATATAATGCTGCATACAGAATAGTAGGCTCCATATAATGCTCCATACAGAATGTGCCCCATATAATGCTCCATATAGAATGGGCCCCATATAATGCTCCTTACAGAATAGGTCCCATATAATGCTCCATACAGAACGGAATCCATACATAAAAAATAAATAATCAAATTCTTACTGCTGGATGCAGCTCCGGTGCCTTCACCTATTCTGGCTCTTTGCACTGCTCAGTGCAGAGGGCATACTGTAGTGACGTCATTGCACCCTCTGCCCTGAGATGTCACAAAGTCATAAAACATAAGAAGAGACTGGACCTGCGGCCAGTAGGGAACAAGGAGAGGTGAGTATTTCAAACAGTTTAAAGCGCAGGAGCATTTGTCACTGGAGTCGCCCCCTCCGACTCATGGGCCCCATAACGTGCCGGTGTACCCTTCGGTGAGTGGGTCTCCCGCTTGCTCAGGGCCCCGGAACTTACCCGGGTGCGCTAGGTGGTGACGCCGGCCATGACAGGGATGTTGTACCAGGTTCTACTATAGAGTCACTGATGTAGCAGACACTTTAATATAGGAAGTGAACTATTGTATGACAATAGCTTTTTTTTTACACTGTAGAGCTTTATTCTTTGTAAACATTGTAGCATGACTATTTGGATATGGCATCTATTGCCCACTGTATTGTGTAATATCATTAGTATTTTTGGAACAATTAGCATTGTTAATTGGGCATATGTTTAAAAAGCAGATATAATCTGAGCTATTGATCCTAAAGGTGTATTCTGGTCTACAACAAATACCTATCCATTGGATACAATGAGGTAGATCCAGCTTCCAAAGGCGTCAATATTAAACACAATTATTTATTGTGGAAAACATAAAAAACATTGCAGCTACATGCACAATTATCACTGCAAACGCGTTTCAGACGCAACCATATTTAGTCATTGATCACGGAAACACATTTGCTGTAGTAATGGTGCATATAGCTGTAATGTTTTTATAATGTTTTTCTACTATAAATAACTGGATTTTATATGGACATCTCTGGAAGCTGGATCTACCTCTTTGATTCCAATATATCCGTTGCAGCACCAACACTTCCGTGCCTCCGGTTACCGCCAGTGGGTGAGATGACTTTCTTCGCTACTGTTTACTAACAAACTGTCAGATTGGGGATATGTGCCTACCATGGTCTCTTGGCCACATGCACCCTGATACTTAAAATGGAACAGCAGGGTGCTGGAGCGACATGCCATTCTGTTCATCTCTTATTGGAAGCAATCTGACAGTAAAGGGAGACCAGAGGACACAAGTACCTAATGCTAAGTGAGGTCTCAGCAGTTGACTGTCAATATGATCACCTATCCAGTGGCATACCAAAGAAGAATAAACAGAACTTCAGACTTTGTGATGCAACGAGAACAGCATTACCTTCAGACAATTGTGTCCTTCTTCAGGCTGGGAAATGCTGAGAGCGCACATTGCAAAACTCATTCTGTTGGGGGATAATTGTCTGAAGCTTCTGCTGTTCTTGTGGGAAACCCTGTAGACACAATAACTATCGACTTCCATCACACAATCTCAAGTGCTGTTCATACTCTATGGTATTCTTTTTACGGGATCCTTAAGCAATAGGGATCAGTACCCACACACACCAGCCACAATCTTTACACCTTTACACTTCATCCATATATGTCACCTATCCAATGGATATGTGATAATTGTTGTAAACTGAAATACTCTTATTGCCTGCAGCTTCCCTGTACTTTTATATTTGAAAACTTTGTATCATTGAAATACATGCACTGGGATTTTATGCGAGGGATGCCTATGCACAAGAGTCCAATATAGCCAAAGCTTTTGGGCCTTGCCCCTCCTTCTTCATTACTGAGAGGGAGGTGGCAGCAAAAGATGGCGGGAGGGAGTAGAGGTGATACACAAATTTGCAGAGGCAAAAGATAGAGAGTAGGTTGCAGGTGTAGAAGATAGTTGGTGGAATAAAAAGTAGCAGGGGAAGAAGGGGCAAAGAAGGAGATTCAAGCTGGCAGAGATTATGTAGAATCAGGTAGGTAGGGGCTATGGGAGAGAACGGGGGAGATAGTATGTGAGCAAAGACTCTCTAAGGGTACAGAGATGGCAACATAAAAATACTCATTGTTCTGCTGTCTATACACAGTCCAGTTACTCACAAAGATAAAGTCGCATGACTAAATTAAATTGGACCCCTCTAGATACTTACCAATTATAGTCTATGGACACATTCACTTGTACATTTTTGGGAAAACTAAAGGCTCATGTACACCACCGTATTTTTGGTCCAAGTGCTAAACATTGGCCTGAGTGCAATCTGGATCACACTCATACCAACGTTATTCAATGGGGCAGAGCAGATGAACAATTTTTTTCACTAAATTTCAAAATTTTATGCCACAGAATAGCATTTTTTACAGATACATATGGTATGTACGGATAGATATGGTCTTCTAATGTAATAAAAAAGTTGTCTGTTCGTGATTTTTTTCAAGAAGCTGTCCAGAAAAAATAAAGTTGGCAACCATGACCCACAGACCGAAATTCAATGCCAGTTAATGGGTCAGTGAAAAAAAAACATCACGTGAATGACATCTGTGTGCAATTTGATTGCTCTCCATTTTTTACTGTTTAATGGGTAGTAGAAGCTTGGACCTTTCTTTGCATCTGAGAAAATGGATGCACCTGATGGTAAAAACGGACACATGGACTAAATGTAGAATCAGATGTATGGATAACACTGATAAAAGATTGTCCCTTTTTTCTCGTGTGAACAAAAAAATGGATTTCTGGATTAGGATTTTCCCCATTGTCCCTCCCACCTCCGTTATCAGCGGCTTTGTATGCTAGCCTGTAATGAACTAATGGACTACTCAGATGGGCCACAAAGAGGAATCATATTTCCAGATCAGTTGCATATTGCAGAAGCAGCATTGGGAGTGGGATTTTAAGATCTCTTAAATAGAATATACAGATCATAAATTGACCAACGCTGTGTACATAGTGCTTTATTTGTATACTGTATGTTACCCGAACTACTGAGATTCAGCTTGATGTAAAACTCTTATATACATAAAATTAGAAAAAAAAAATACTGGATTCCACTATGTGTGATCAGGAAAATCTTTACTAGAGCGGAAAAAAAGTGTTTCCATGACTAAGCATAATGGTATCCAATCCATTTCTTTTTGCCAAAATGCCTCCCGAACACTTGTATTGAGGACATTTGCAATGAGCACATCTTAAATTGTGGTTTTTCTATTGGAATTTACTTGTATCACCTACATGTTAAGTTTAATGTGACAACAAAACCAGTCTGAATTAGGAGCGCCGAGTCCAATAGTCTAGAAAACTCTAACAAACAGTTTGAGATACTTGTATTCCCAAAGCTGGAGGATACTTTCTATTCAAACTTTATGTTATGCTTTTCCTCTACTTTTCTTCCTGTTACTGTATGAGTGAATTGACAACTGGGTGTTACCAATCCAGGCACTCTCAACACACTTAAAGGGGTTATCCATTATTGGGCAACCCCTTGCTATACCCCCCTTCCCGACTATCAGTTCTGACAAAAAAGTGAGTGCTGTAGCGGCCACGTGAACTTGTTAATTAATATCAGTAGACTGGGGAGGGGGGGTGACATAAGGCTGTGAGTAGAGGAAGTCAAGGAAGCCAATATTGACTTCTTTAACAATGTCAGCACTGGCAATGCCCATTTTTTGTAAATTTATTCATACATTTCCAGGAGGAAAAACAGAAGAATAGTACAACATAGCGATCTAAAAGAAACTCTCTGCAGAGTATTTCCTAAAACAGACAAGTCAGGATAGCTGACCGACCTATGTGTATTTCACTAAACAACTACAACTCCACTAAGCACATCCCATTTTTCAGATATATAGTAAGACAATCGCCCTCTGCATCTAATGCACTTTTCCCAGCAATCACTGTCATCCAAAAATTTGACTGTTGTGCATCGAGAAACCAAATCAAATAGGTTTACAAGGGAATGGGACTTAAAAGCTGCACCCTTGGTGGCAAAACCCATGACTCTGGAGTCCAAATTCTAGGTTATAAAGCAGATGTGCTTGAATTAGGAGATGGAATGCAAGTTGGTTTAAATGTAGGTAACCTTATAAAATGTCATACTGTTATTACCTAACTTTTGTTACCCTATAAAATGTGATACTATTGTTACATTTCAGGAGAACCGAAGCAACCGAATGTGTTCCCTTTGATCCCATGCGAGAGTGTGACCTCTGAAAATATCATGATTGGATGTTTGGCTACTGGGTATGTTCCTGGACCAGTAAAGATTCAGCTGATTTCAGGGTCCATAACAAGTTCTTCCAAGGAGATGACCGTACATTATGAGAACATATTTGCCACAAGTAGCTTCCTGGCCATACCTCGATCTAGTCTAAAGAAAGAGAACCAAAGTTGTACAGTGGAGCATGAACTAACAAAATTTAGAACCGAAATTAAAATAAAAGGTAAGATCAAGAACACAGACAATGTTTGAAGAGCAAAAAAGAATAGTGGCATGTCAATGTGTACTGTATTCGAGCACCATACAAATGTATCTTGGTCACAAATGTAACCCCATGTCTTTATTTGGAACTTTACAGTGAAGGATCAAGAGGCAACAGATGAGGTGGCAGACGCGGCATTATATTTATTCGGCCCTCATACATGGGAAATTGAAGAAGCCAGCAGTAATAGTCAAGTGAATCTTGTCTGTATGATCAAAACTTTCAGCAAGGGTAACATCAATGTTTTATGGACTGAAGGTGGTGCTATAATGGAACCTGGAATGATCACAGAATACACAGCAAAAGACCCTGAAAAAAAACATGTAAAGATCAGTATACTGACCATCAAGAAGGAGAAATGGGAGAGAAACAAAAAATATAGTTGCAGTTTACAAGGAAAAAACGAAGTAGCAAAAGCTGAGGTACAGAAGAGTCAATGCAATGGTAATTGATCTATGCGCTTCAAATCACAGCCTGTGTAATATGTGTAGCCACCCCTATATCAATAAAGTGATTATATAGCATTACAATTATCTGACAAGCTACCAATGTATTTCTATGTACTTGTATATAATCATAGAGAAGACGCTGCCGCTTAATTACATTCCTACATTACCCATTATTAAAGTGGTTGTCCTGCAATTACATATCTTAAAGAAAGGTCATCAAAATCAGATCATTGTGGAGAGAGCAGAAACATCATGGCTCGGCACACTGTGAAGTATATGTTCCCAGGTACCGCAGCTCAACTCACATTCACTCCAATAAAAGCTGAACTGCAGTACTGGGAATGGCCACTGCACAGTGTACAGAGCAGTGCTCTTCCGGCTTCAAACATTGCTTATATCCGGCCGCCGCTGGAGCTACGAGCAATTGATGGTGGGAGTGCTGCAGGATTAGAATGGGGCCGATGTGTAGCCGCGGCCTCTATACAGCTGATGGAGCTATGCTGTTCGGTTCAATAACTGATCACGTCAGGCCACTGCCACCTCTTGAAACAGCTGATTACACCCCTATTGGTCTCATAATGGTGATCTTATCCTAAAAGTAGTGGACAACCCCCAATAACTTGCAACAGATGAGCATACCTGTGAAAACTAGTTTTATCCATGTGGCTAAATAGACTATATATACTGACACTCTGTGTTTGAAAGTGAATGTGACCTTGTTCATAGGGTAATTGGCAACTGATTGATGATTTGGAAGTTTTATGACCTTCCAAATGTTCGCTTAAAGCTGACTTGAGATGTCTGTGAAATAAAGTCCATGAATGGACTGTAATGCACATACTGACCGCCGGTCTCCTGACCGATCTTGGCAACCTTATATATGCCTATGAGACTGGCAAATTTGGGTAAGGAGACCCGCGGCCAGTATGTACATTGCGATCCATACTTGGACCGTATTTTATGGATGCCTGAATTCGGTTTTAAGCTTTTATATTTTATTAGACTTGTCAGGATGGATGTGATATCTGTAAACATGATATCCCACAGACAGTGCATGAGGAATAAATACTTTGTGCAACTAATGATAGCCTAAAATGAAGTATTTTGGAACGACAGCACCGTAGGAATGTTTAGTTTGGACATTACATTACCAGGGTATTTAGAACAAGCATGTGACAGGTCATCTTTTCTGTTTTTCTCCTCTTTATGTTTCTCCTTTTGCTTTTCTCAGCTGGGTTCATATGCTGAACTGTAATATTCAATCATATTCACTTGTAACCATGCATTAAAATGTCCTTTTTGACGATCTCACTGCTCTCTGGCTGTCTATTGCTTGGCAACATGTGTTGTCTATGTGTATTTGTCTTTATTGATAGATGAACGCTAATAGAATCAGCAAG
The DNA here is from genome assembly GCF_039654945.1 of Dendrobates tinctorius. Classification (NCBI taxonomy): domain Eukaryota; kingdom Metazoa; phylum Chordata; class Amphibia; order Anura; family Dendrobatidae; genus Dendrobates; species Dendrobates tinctorius. The sequence goes on along the minus strand of NW_027361712.1, from coordinate 23,716,425 downwards.
AAAACTATATCATGGTAGAAACATCACACACCATAGATATACACACAAGAGATATTTCCATAGTTTTTCCAATCCCCTTGCAATTGTCATTAAAATATGAAAAAGGGATGGACGAAAATGTATCCTAGAAGGAAGGTGATTGGATTTCACCGCTCCTGTGCAGACCTATGTATCCCATGGTAATGGGCATCAAATATATCCCAATGTAGGATGATCTTTCTTTCCATACAGTATTTCCCCTATATCTTCCTTACTTACCCAATGTATCTTAGTATGGTGAACAATAATGAAGGGCTAACAAAGCGATATATTTTATGTGCTGTAATAGTTTAATAGTTTTTAAGGTTCAAACCCCATGGGGCAGACATTAATAGCTCCATATTAGGAGAAAAATTACTTCCCAACTACACATATGGCGATCAGACTAGTTCCCTGGATCAACGCCCCATCGTAATCTAATGCCCTTAACCTGTAATATTACATTTTTCATGAAATATCTTAGTGATTACATTTGAAGATCTGTCATTTGGATAATAATTTAAAACTTACCATATTTTTTGGACTATAAGACACACCGGACTATAAGATGCACATGAAATTTTGGGGTGGAAAATAGGAAAAAAAAGATTTTTATAAGATGGGGGTCCATCTTAAAGTCTGAATTTAAGGAATCTTACCTGGGGGCCAGCGGCGATGGAGTGATGTCACAGGAGACATGATCCCTTCCTCAGGATGCCGGCGGCGGCAGAAGTAAGGCATTGCTACAGGTCCTGGGTGAAAGGAGGGGGTATCCCAGCAGTGCGATGCTGCAGCCCGGTGTCAGCAGTGAGTAGAGCAGAGTGCATCATTGGTTTATAGGTGGCCATATGTCTGAAGCCACGGGCCACCAGAGGCGGTGCCTGCGCAGGTTAGAACCTCGGCCCAGCCGGAATCTCAATCTGCTCACGCGCGGCCTCCAGCAGCCATTTCCCTGAAGCTCACAGCCTCAGGAAAACGGCTGCTTGAGGTGGCACATGCACAGACTTAGATCTCGGGTGGGAAAAGATCCCAATCCAGCGGCTCACGGCTTCAGGAAAATGGCTGCCGGGAAACCAATGATGCACTCTGCTCTGCTCACCGCCAAACCTTTGCTGCTGCTGCCGGCTTCCTGAGGAAGGGACCCTGGTCCACCACCACCGCAACCCCCCTGGTAAACCTGCATTCGGACTATAACACACAGCTCCAATTTTCCTCCCAAACTTTGAGGGGGAGTGCGTCTTGTAGTCTGAAAAATACGGTATGTTGCAACTGATGTAAATTATCAACATACGTGGCCCAGTGAGATCAATAGGGCTGCATCTAGTAAAAGGCTACAGACTACAATACAGAAGTCTTGCAACAATGAAAAAAATAAAAAAAGCAACATTACTGTGACCATAAAAATCTGAAGTATTAAAAATGACATTATTAATCACACATGGTAAATGACATTAGAAATAATTAAAAATGTCAGCAATGCTTCCTTTCATTCTTATTGTCTTCCATAAAAAGGTACCAAAAAAAACGGGAGCTCGGTCTTAAAAACAATCACTCACACACTTCTCTAACAATGGAAAAAATAAAAATCGTTTGGCAACAAAAAATAAATTTCAATATTTGTATTTATCTGTTTTTAACCCCTTACTGCCACCACCAATTATTGTTTTGTGCTATTGTTTTTTCTTTTCCTTCCAAGAACTAAAACTTATTATATTTCCACTGATAAAGTTAGAAGGATAAGAAGGATTTTTTTAGATACTGGCAATTACACTATTTGACTGCCACTGTCAATGATTTGCAACAATGCTTAAATGGTTACAAAGTAGCAATTGGAACAATCGATCAAGTCCTACATTGGTAAGGGATTAAAGTATTGAAAATAAGGTTGTAATACAGAAAAATATATACCGTACATTTGGTATCACTATGATTGTACTAGGTGTAATTTTTTTACCCACATCGGACACCGGAAAAATGAAACAAAGAAAACAGTGATGGAACTGTTACGCTTAGTAACTACTATATAGTGCAGACACAAGTATCAGGGTGTTTGCCCCTGATCAGTGCAAAGCAGGAGGTCTGATTTGGCTAGGTGAAAGACCTCTGACAAGAAGTCTAAAGAATTTTAGATTGCCATATGCATTAGATGGCACTAGAGTTCTGATCCTACTCCTCTTTAAAGAGGTTATTTTCATATTTATCTTCTGTGCTGAAAAGAGGATTAGGCATGTTAAAATCCAACATGACCAATGTTTTCCACACATATCTGCTATGTAAACAATGGCTACATTCAGAAACATGTAGATATGTTTACCTGTACTAACGATATTCAACTAACCTATAGCAAAACAAGCTCCTGCCAGATTCATATGTTAGTGTCTAATCTCCTGTGGTTCCAAGGGAAAATGTTTCTCATTGAGGGGAGTTCAAAGTCGGCATAATTAGACTTATAAGTCATGCAATGCTTCTCTGGGTATTTAAATATGCAAATAGCCTCTTCAGAAAGGAACAAGACAAACTCTAGTGCCAACTATTGGAAGTAGGAATCCTAAAAGACCTTTCACTGATCCTTGCCATATGACGGGATTCAAAGCCAAACCAGACACTCCATTTACACACACATGTTTAAAGGGAACCTGTCAGCAGGATTGTGCACAGTAACCTACAGACATTGTCTCGGCTATCTGCAATAGCTGCTATTGCGTAGGCACGGGCGCAGTCATCTTGGAGGATGACGGGTTTTTTTTCTTTCTGAATAACATCAACCACATTTACTATTGGGACATTAAACATGCATTTATGCTGCAGCGTAGGTGCCACGGCTGGCACCTGCCGGCAGAAGGATTTTTTTTTCTTCACTATGTACATCTGTACTTATTCATTATGCAAACTAGCAGGCAGGTCAGTAAGGGATCAGTGACCTGTCAGCAGTCTGCCTAATGAATACCTAATCAGAGCACTACAAGAAGACTTCCCTCCAGGCCCGCCCTGGAGCACGGGCATATCATTAGCACAAAACTGAAAATAAAGATTACACAATCACAAGATGGATTTCATCAACCAAGGTATCATTGTAATCAGTATAATGGCGCCGACCTGACACTGTCTGTAGGTTACTGTGCACAATCCTGCTGACAGGTTCCCTTTGTGTTTGTCTTGTAAGGTGGAAGACCGGACTGCGGGCACCTGCACTGTGCCGGGTCCAGAACTGTCAAGGCTGCATCCCAGGTTGTCTGGGGGAAAGAATAGGGGAATGGACAGACCTTGTCACCTGGAAGCAGGGGGTGTGGCAAAAGGGAAAGTGCGTAAAGTGACAGGCAGATTCCCGCTGGCGTTTACAGAGCAGGTGTGTGCACAGCTTAGTGTGCAGCAGCACCGCAATGTACCGAGCATGCCATTGAGACCAGCAGCAGAAGGGTCTTGAGCTCCATTAAGCTGAGTGCCGCATGCGAGCATAGGAATGGGGGCTGTGTTCAAGACTGTTCGTTGTGGCCCTCTTTGCCAGACAGCACACCACAGACCTCCCTCAACAATAGACTGTACTCAGCTCCCTTGACTTTGGCTGTACAAGTTTATGGACTAGTGGCTCAACGGGTAAAATCGGAGACCGCCCGTTGATTCCCGAAGATATACCATGAGTTGTGGAATCTCCTAGGAGGACTTTGCACTGTCCGTTGCTGGGACTACAACCCTCATCGGATCATCCTTTGCCGAGGAAACCACAAGCACAATAAGTTTACTGAGTGGACTGCTATCACATGGCTGTTGTCTATTACCCTATAATTTGCAATTTAACGGTTTATCTCCCTGCAAGGAGTGTCTTTACTGTTTAATTGAACTGTTAACCCTTGCACTGCCTTTCTTGCATCACTGCATCCTGCAACCTGCTTACAGTCTCATCAGTGCAAAGCAGGAGGTCTGATTTGGCTAAATGAGAGGCCTCTGACAGGGAGTCAAAGAACTTTTTAGGTAGCTATATCCAATAAGTGTCCCTAGAGTTCAAGTCCCCTTTCCCTTAAAAGAGACTATTTGCATATTTCTCTCCTGTGAGAACAAAGGATCAGGCATGAGAATTACAAGGCACACACAAGTATAAAAGGAGGAGAGCACCATGCCTGTGAGGGCTCACAGTCTACAGGGGATGGATGAGAATACACTAGGAGAGGGTAGAGCTGGTCATGCGGCGGTTCAGTAGACTGAGGATCACTGCAGGTTGTAGGCTTTCCGGAAGAGATGGGTAAGCGAAAGTCTGACATGTTGGGGTAGAGAGTTCCAGAGTATGGGGGGAGCACGGGAGAAGTCTTGTATGCGGTTGTGGGAAGAAGAGATAAGAGGGGAGTAAAGAAGGAGATCTTGAGAGGATCGAAGATTGCATGTAGATAAACACCGGGTGACCATGTCACAGATGTAAGGAGGAGACAGGTTGTGGATGGCTTTGTATGACATAGTTAGGGTTTTGAACTGGAGCCTCTGGACAATAGGAAGCCAGTGAAGGGCTTGTCAGAGAGGAGAGGCTGGGGAATAACGGCGAGACAGGTGGATTAGTCGGGCAGCAGAGTTTAGGACAGATTGGAATAGTGCAAAAGTGCTAGAGAGGAGGCCAGAGAGTAGGAGGTTGTAATTGTAGAGGTGGGAAATGATGAGGGCATGCACAAGTGTTTTCGTAGTTTCTTGGCTAAGGAATGTAAGGATTCTGGAAATATTTTTGAGTTGGAGTCAGCAGGAGGAGGCAAGGGCTTGAATATGTGGATTGAAAGAGAGGGCGGAGTCAAGGATCACTCTGAGGCACTTAGCATGCGGGACTGGGGAAAGTGAGCAGCCATTAACGTTGATGGATATGTCTGGTGGAGGGGTAGAGTGAGATGGGGGGAAACTAAACGACCAATTGTTTCCCCCGATATTTGTAAAGTAAGCGCTGAAGACACCTTGCTTCAGGAAGGGGGCAGAGGCTGTGACAATGACCGCAGCCTCTGCCCCCTGTCACACAGCGTGGTAAACACCAGCTTTTGTGCTGTGTATGTTCGGCTATATGCTGCGATTAAATCAACGATTAAATAGGCGAATATTGCAAATTCGGTGATCGTGAGCCAAACCAAATATTAAAATATTTGCTCATCTCTAGTGCTGAGTACTTGTTGACTCCTTTGCCTTCACTCTGCAGTCAGAATCATCCCAAACCAATTGGGATGAGGTTTGGGTGATTATAGTAGCCATGACACAGCACTCCATCAGGGGTTTTTTTTTGGCAATTTCACCGCACTTGAATTTTTTTTCCTGTTTTTCAGTACACTATGAGGTAAAATCAATGGTGTCATTCAAAAGTAAAACTTGTCCCTCAAATGGCTATATTGACAGAAAAATTAAACAGTTATGGCTCTTGGAAGAAGGGGAGGAATAGACTAAAATGAAATAATGGAAAATGACTCAGAGTTGAAGGGGTTAAAGTTGATTAATATATTATATCTACCCCAAAATGGTGACACTGAAAAATCTGAGAAATACAACTCATTCCACAAAAAACAAGACCTGATATGGTTAGGTCAAAGGAATGAAAAAGTGAAAAATAATGTCTTGAAGTCTCAAAATTGGTCAGTTCTAAAGGCCATCTGATCAACTGAGTGTCAGTATTTTGTGCAATAATCTATGGTTTAATATATGCGAATGTGCATTTTTATGATACTGAAAAGAGTATAATTGATGACTACAGTAATCACTCTTTTGCTTTGTGTGATTAGAGTCTCCCATGCAAGTCAGTACTTACGATGATGAGGAAGTTGGTGATGACCATGCTGATGTTGATGATGACAGCGTCTGGACCACAGCAGTCATTTTCATAATTTTGTTCTTGTTCAGTATGTTTTACAATGCCGCAGCCACATTTGTCAAGGTGAGGGAATCACCTACAGTATAAGTAATAACTAACTGCTATGTGTGCAATGGATACATAGGGCTACTGTAAATTGTCACGTAAGCCCTTAAATCTGTTTTACAAATATATCTCTCATAATATGATCCTTACAAAAATTTATGAATATGCATTTGTGTATTGTGTGTCCAAAAAAATTATAATATAATAATACTTAATAACTCACATTATCCTATATCTAATCTATGATATTGGTATTTAGCATAGAAAAAAGACCTAAAATGTTACATTTTTTAAATATACATTAAAATGATGATTAACATCCAATAGCAAACATACATAACAAAGGCACTAATACAAACAAGGAGTTAGTATCCACACCCTAGCCTGTTTCCTCTCCTATTGCCTGCCTACCAGCGGAGGTTGGCATCCTAGGGGGATACAATAGTGAAGCCCCTGCTCCTCGGCGGCTGTCCCTATTCACCCTAGATGACCCTAGGTATATAGAGGGACATATAGAAGACAGACACAGGCAGAAAAACCCAAACCCATAAACATTTCCTGGACAGACTCTTAGAATTAGTTTGGTAATAGTGTGTGCAAGGGAATAAAGGTATGTCAGAAAAATAGATATATATATTAATATACCTAATATACCTCTCTGGGACAAAAAAGAGTTGCAGGGAATGACTAATAATAATGACTTGTATTTTACTTAATGTTGTCAAGACCCTATAATGTGTCAACAGCTATTTAAAGCCTGTACAAATCCTTTTCTGTCACCTGCCTACCAGAGGAGGTTGGCACCCTACAAGAGACGATAATGGCGCCCCACTCCTTTGCGGCTGCCCCTACAAAATCCCTGCAAGGCCCTATAGTAGACCCTGGGGCAAAGTCAGCAAAACCACATGGTGTGCAGCCATACATAAACAGGGAAGGCTGTCCCAGAATGACCACAAATCAGACAATAGGGATCATATTGGGTAGGGTGTGATGATAAGCACTAAATAGATAATAAAAATGATTAATAGAGACAAACAACCACATCCTCAAAATACTCCATGGACCCAATGAAATTGATTTTTAACAAACGATAGCAGTCTGCATATACAGTTTGATGTACCTGCTCACATCTTTTGTCCAATATTAACCAAAACAAATCCCCTACAGGACACTATATATTGATACTCTGCAGTCTAATAGCAGCAAGGGATAAGGGATGGTATTGAGGTGGGTTGTATTTATTGGTTTGATGAATAAAGCTGATGCCACATCGCCTCAATGCGTTTTGCTTGTCAGCTCATCAGGAGGCTAGATAGAGTTACAGATGTATGGTGCTGTAGGGCTAGCATGTCCCAGGATGCGCACGCCAAGTTTAAATAAGTCGGGAAGTCACCTCCCCCTTCCTGGATGTCATATTCGTAACAGTAGCCAGTGTGTGACAATGTGCAGCTCGGCAAAAGAGAGAAGTCGGAGACAGAAATTGGGCCGGACTTGAGTAGCAGCAATCCCATCAAGATCTGTATCAATACTGTAACTTGTAAACGCTATGCCAAACACCAGTGTGTAGTCGAGTTTGTGCTGTCATTGAGAGACTGTAACTACTATGTCATGCTACCTGTTGTTGAGTAAATTTGCTTGATTTCAGCCCTGCAGTGTCTGTGTCCATCACTGTGCAATCCTCATGCAAGTTGCCATGTTTGGCATCAATGGTCACACATAAAAACACAGACTGTTTCCCAGTCACAAGTGCTTTTATAGGGGTGTTTAATCCAACTTTTGAGCTCAGTGAATAGGTTTATTGTTGATATATCCTTTAAAGGGGTTGTCCAATACTAGGAGAAACCCTTCTCATTCCTCATGTTTAGCCCCATTAAAATAAAAACACTTATACTCTGCTCCGGTGCTGGCACTCGCACTCCTGGGGCACATGGGAGGCTGTTATGTCACATGAGCCCTGAGCCCAATCAGTGCTCCATGTCATTGACTCCACCTTCGGACAAATTGATCATCAAGAGGAAGTCAGAGAGCAGCCACAGCTCTGACTTCCTGTTGTTCAATATGTCCAAAGTTGAGGATAGTGACGCCAGCACTGATTAGGCAGAGGGTTCGTATGACAAAACAACATCACGTGAGCCCCAGGAACGCGATTGCTGACATCTCTGAAATGGGGCCGGCATTGGAGATTACTATAGGTGTTTATATTTTAACGGGGCCAAACATGGGGAATGAGAAGGGGTTCTCCTAGTAGTGGACAACCTTTTAATGTTTATTGATTATGGAAACATGCCAGCAAGGCTGTTTCATGGTTTAAATATAAATTATCACCTATCTAGAGGATGGCTGATAAGTGCAAGAGCCCTTGGGGTCCAGCGGCTGAGACACCCACTGATCTCAAGAATGGGGGGGTAAAATTCCTGGTGTGAAAGGAGCAGTAGTGAGAATTTGCAAATACCAGTCACATGCTAAAGTCACTACTGTTCCATTCACACAGGGGATTTTGGGATCTCTATTCATGTGTTTAGTGTCGATTGTTACTAATCAGATATAAAATAACCTGGCCATTAACCCTGTAATGGCCAATAATGGATCTATCCATCATTGGACGCCTCCCCCTGTTTGGTGCAGGCTCCGGCGGTGAGCCCACAACTTTTCCGGCACATGACAGCTGTTTTGAACAGCTGACATGTGCCATTAACAGCCGCCGGTGGAATCGCAATCCACCCTCGGCTATTAATCCGTTAAATGCCGCTGTCAAATGTTGAAAGTGGCATCTAACATGCATTTCTGGCAATCGTGCTGGAAATCCGCCCATCGGTGATCTTCACCCTGATTGCGGGTCAATGATGGGTTGGCAAGACAACCAGACATCTCCTGGAGACCTTCTTGGTTGTCACTGCCAGAATGCTATGAGCGCCACCCGGTGCACGTCGTTCATAGCAAGTGAGGTATTCTGCTACATGCATGTAGCAGAGCCGATCGGACAAGTGCAGCTTCTAATCTCCCATGGAGACTACTGAAGCAAGTTAAAAGTGGAAAATAGATGTTTTTAAAAATATAAAAAAATAAAAATATATAAAATTTCAAATCACGCCCCATTCAAAATAAAACAATAAAATAAATCAAACATACACATATATGGTATCACCGCATTCAGATTCGCCCGATATATCAATAAAAAAAGGATTAACCTGATGGCTAAACACCGTAGCGAGAAAAAAATTCAAAACACCAGAATTACGTTTTGTTGGTCGCTGCGACATTGCATTAAAATGCAATAATGGGTGAGCAAAAGATTGTATCAACACCAAAATGGTATCATTAAAAATGACAGCTTGGCGAACAAAAAATAAGCCCTCACCCGACCTGAGATCACGAAAAATGGAGACACTACGGGTATCGGAAAATGGCCCAATTTTTTTTTCAACAAAGTTTGGAATTTTTTTCATCACTTAAATAAAAAAGAACCTAGACATGTTTGGTGTAAATGAATTCGTAATCACCTGGAGAATTATAATAGCAGGTCAGTTTTAGTATTTTATATGTTAAAACCAATGGTGCCAATGTGCTGATTGGGACATAAAGCCCAGAAACTCTCCGGACCCAGGATGGGATTTGTGCACCAGCTGCAGGCTTGGCAGGAAGGAGGAAAGAAGAAACCCACCACACACAGGCGGAGCCCCAGATGTCAGTCTGCACTGGAGAACAGCAGCAACATGAACAAAAACATCCTGTACGCCAGCAGGAAGAGGTGCAAACCCGTGCAGAAGGCATAAGTCACACCCGTGCCCCGCTACGGGTCCCGCAGGCCTAAAAGGGGTTAACGGAAACCACCTGAGAGTGGTTTAGGGCTACTGCTGGCATGGAGGGGAAGGGGCAGCTGTGCTGGCATGGAGGGAATGGGGCAATGCTGGCATGGAGGGGATGGAGCAGTGATGGCATGGAGGGGATGGGGTAGTGCTGGCATGGAGAGGACGGGACAGTGCTGGCATGGAGGGGACAGTACAGATATGGAGGGGACTTGGCAGCGCTGTCTGCCCGGTGACACTGCCTGCCACTGTGTCTATATAAAAGCTGTGCTGCAGAAAAATGCTGTGTATAAAGGAGGAGCGTGAGGTGCAGGAGGAGGCTGTGTAAAAAGAAGGAGCATGAGGTGCAGGAGGAATAAGGCCCCTTAACTGCAGCCGTTATTTGTTATAACTAACCACAATTAGTTACTATGTCCAGGCAACACTGGGACTTCAGCTAGTAATATATAAAATACATGTATGTAATCATGAGATCAGAGCTGGTCAGCACCACTTTAATACACAAGCATCATAAGTAGTCTTCTGCAGCGGAAAAAAATCCAAAGAAAGAAAGCAAACCAGCACCACATATATAGCTACTTAAATTATGCTGACACTTTTATCCAGATTTATCAAGAAAGAAGTTTTAAACTCAACTAGAAATGAGAGACTTTATTCATGTGGAATTTAATTCTCTTTGAATTTTACAAAAATTCATATTCTCAAGAATACTGATTTTGCTTTTGCAATTCGCTCCTCTTTAATTCAGCAAAATTGCAGCCAGCTGTGGCCAATGAGAGTAAGAGAAACCGCTACAAATAAAAAAATGATAATACTCACCTCACAGCTCATCAATCCCAACATGCCCACACTCCATCGTCCAGTGTGCCAAGCATCTTCTTTTCTCCTTCCCATGTCATGCATATCCTCTTCTGCACTTCACTCCATTCTGTGGCTTCCATTGCAGACTAGGCCTCTGATATCACTGCATGTTGTGCAATCATAGTGCATGTTATCACTTCACGACATTATGACTTGTGCCACCTGAGGCTTAGTCAGCGCAGTGAAGTCAGAGGCCTGCACGTGCTAGAAGCCTGGAGTGAAGTGGTTGAAAAGGATGAACAGGAAAGGAAAATTGGGGTGTAGGAGTGGCAGGACAGGTGAGAGGTGAGGAGAGTATAGGGCTATGTTCACACTGGCATTTTGTTCTGCAGCAAAACCTGTTCTCTTGGCAGTAAAGAAGCTACAGAAAAATGGCAGTTTTGCTTGGTTTTTCTTGTATTCTTGCTGCGTTTTTGTTACTTTTTTGTTGCGTTTTTGTCATGCTACATTTGTCTCCTGTGCATGCTGATAAAGTTTAGTGACAAAAAAATCATATTCTATCAACATTAGGCTCAGTCCAAAGTACAGAGAAGTAATACAATTGTATTGTATCAATCTATGGCTCAATTTTCAAATAGAGGCATACAAATTCTCTAAAGAAAGTACCTACAATTGACCTAAATAGTGAAGGGCCCTCCTTAACAGACAAAAATAACTACAGAGCATTAGAAGTGCAAAGGCCAGAATTACATTTCATAAATTTTTACTACTCAAAAAAAAAACAAGATAAAAACATAAAAAGAGCATGTCAAAGTAGATGGTATATCCACAAAACAAGTTCAAGCATCGGTTTATTAGTATATGTATATGTAAAGTTTAGAGATATACCCTTAAGGGAGGCAAGATAGCAAAAAAGTTTTGCCATGAGTTACATGAGCAATGAAGCACAAAGTGGCAGAGTGACAAAACCTGAGTGTGACTGGCCAAAGGGAACATCCCAACGTGCGTTTCGCTTACTGCTTCTTCCAGGGGGTGGCTTGTGGGCAGCATCTATATTATAACTCTACACTGATGAAATAGTGGCACTCCTATCGACTGCGCCAAGACCGGAATTCCCAAGGTACATGTCTGATGTCACCGCTGCCCACCCACATCACATGCATCAAGAGATGTAGGAGGGGAGAGGCGAGGCTGTAGAGAGGCGCAACCAAGGCAACTGGACGCAGGGCAGAAGATGCGAACACACACCCTTGGGGGCATTGGTATATGGCAACCATAGCAACTGAAGGTGGGGAAAACAGGTGATCATTCGCCACAAAAATAAATGGATAGCAGTTTACTGAATACAGAGGGAGCACAATGCAATAGAAAGAAGTTTAAATGAAAACGGTCCTTATTGCAGCGCATAAAGGAAATAACGTCAGCCTTATATTAAAGGGAATCTGTCACCCATTTTTGGACATATCATGTAAAGATATCATTCAATTGTGTGTTACATAAGGATTCTAGTAGTACTTTTGATCCCCCCTGAACCCGCACCTTTGATGCATAAAAACCTTTTTCATCACTCTTGCAATGTATGTAAATCGCTGCGGTCCAGTCCTATGGGCATGGCTTATTCTCCTCCTCCCCCCCTTGGCTTCCTGGATGTAATTTCATCTGTGAATATCACAGATGCCATTGTGTATTCGCGCCTGCGCATTGAAAAGACTGCTTGCGCTTGCGCAGTATGCTTTGCCCAGCTGTGGGCAAAGCATATAATCAGTACTGCGCATGTGCCGGTATTTTTCCCTGCCGTCTATGACCCGGAAGTTTTCACATGCAAGACACTCTACCTGGATACCTGAGTAAAGCCCTGCGCATTACACCGGAAGCAGAGGAAGAAAATAGTTCAATAGATGTGATAAAAAAGGTTTTTATGTATCAAAGGTGCGGGGTCAGGGGGGATCAAAAGTATTACCGTACTTGTATGAATTATGTATACCCCTCCTCAAATGTAAAGTGCCATGGAATAAATGGCGCTATAATAATAAATAATAATTATTATTATTCTGAATATAAAAGATAGTAGAGTATCAATTTTTAGAATAAGAAATGTTCTGATATTGATGATCAGATGAGACAGAAAAAAAAGGAAGTGGGCATATTTTATTTTGATTGAACCAAGTTATACTTTGAGGGTTATACATACCCAGACTAGACATGTGGAGCACCACATAAACCACAGGCCTACAAATAATATGGTAATACCATGAACAACAGCTAACAGATGCTATACAAAATCTCCTTTCCTCCCACCAGCATTCCCAAAAATAGACTAAATCTGTGCCAAACACATATACCACTCTGTAGGCAGGATTCCACCTCAGATCTCTAAAAGAACATCTTAAGAAGAGGCAACATGCTATAGTAGAACAGCATATGATCTGCAATGCCATCTTCGACTAAACACACCTTGGCTATAAATTGCAAGGGATGATCCCAACATGACTGAGACCATGGTCTTGAAAGTGATCCACCATCTACAAACCAGGGGTAAGAATAATTAAAAATTACACTAAATTTATTAGTCCACAACAGCGTAATAGAAATTATATTTCCATGTAGTTTTCCTTATTTTGGAACGCTAACAGGCTAAGGACCTTTGCTTTGGGTTCTGTCCTATGAAAGTGACACTTTAATTTCAGGTAAGTACATTTTCTCATTTGCTAAGTTGACATACAAATTGCATGCCTGTAGTGACTTTGCAACTACTAATTTAGGCAGCTAATGACCTAATAAGATGTTAAGAGTGTGGAACTTCAGAAGTTTGGCTATTTAGATCTCTAAAAAACCTCTACTGATAAAGTCATTAAGGCAAATTGAAGCTCTGGCAGTTAAATAGTCATAATCATGTATATGAAGAGTGTTACAAGTCTGATAACACTTGGATAGCACAAACATGGATATTTGCGTGAAGACTGTAGCAACAATTAGAAGACAGTAGAGCTTTAGGTTTTACACATATACAATCATATACATCGAAATTGTACAGAAAGGCACCAAAGCAATACAGTTACCTTGTCCAGAGTTTTAAGACCTCAGTGTATTGCGACAGACTGTCAGCTGTCATGTAGGCAGTCATATTCTTCCCTAAAAGAAATACTTAAAAAGGAAAACACTTCCCTTCGTGCAGAGTCTGATACAAGTCACAACAAAGTCTCTTTATGTCACTGTATGAAATCAACGTCAAAGAAACGCACGTCAAAGACTTCATACATTCTAGAAATTCTCTATTAGTCGGTGAGCTTGGTTATGTGACCTACTGAACACAAATGGAGGGTACATGCCAAAACAATGATCATGTTTTTAGCTTTAGTGGTGATGATTATGACCATCTCTGACTAGTACTGATTGAACATTTTCCAGTATCTATATAGTAGCTAGCGGTATGCCTTAGCTAGCTGGTGAGCTTTGTTAACTTGAACTACTGATTATAATTGACTAGTACAGGCAAAACGTTTGCCCATGGGCAGTGTCATACTGAGGAACACTGGACCCACCAGAGGATTTTATTCTGAGGTCCCACTTTTATCCCCCCCTTAAAAGCCCTATAGCAGCTGCAAGGTTTGTACTATGAACTCTCCTTAAGGAGAAGCCAGGGCCCACCGGAGGATTCTCCGGTTCTCTGGTGGGCCAGTCAACCTCTGCCTATGGGTTAAGCTTTAGTTGTGATCTTTCACGAGTATTCACTAGATCGATTCTAGCTAATATTTAGTAACTTGACTGTGTGCATTAGATCGCTGGGACCACAGGCCAGATCCCTATCCATGGTTTTAGCTTTTGTGGTGAGAATTAAGACTAGCCCTTTCTAGTTTTCAACGGTCTATGCTAATATGCTGTAATAATTTAGTTGATAGCTGATATGTAATATCTAGCTACTGAGCTTTGTTAATTGAGCTACAGAATAAAAATTGCTTTGCTAGAATAAGCAAAATCTCTGCCCTTGGTTTAGCTTTAAAGCTAAGGATTGGGGACATTTCTCTCTCATTTTAACTGTACCATTTCTAATAACTATATAGTAGCTATAGGTGTACAATTGCTGGCTGGTGAGTATGAGCTAGCTGGTGAGCTATGCTAATACTGAATATATATTGCTAGCATAGGCAAGATGTATCAGCTTTAATGATGAGGGGTAAGTTCTTAACGCCTTAGTATTTTCTTGACCCATTCTTGTCGTTATATAATAGCTAGCCAGTATCCTAGATGTTATGCAATAGCTAGCTGGTTAGCTTGGTTGTTTTACAGAATGAAAATGGCTCACGCAGGCCATATATCTTCCATTTATTTTGGCTTTAATGGTGAGGATTAGGACCAACTCTCCCCGGTATGCGTTGGATCTATGCCGGTACATACTTAGTAACTAACCAACATATGATAGCTAGCTAATGATCTACTGAATATAAAACGCTAGTACAGGCCAAATCAGTGACCATAGTTTTAGCTTTGCAGTGGAGATTAGCATCTATTGGGTCTATGGTAGTAACAATATAGTAGCTAGCGGTATGCAATAGCCAGCTGGTGAGCTTTCTTAATTGAACTACTGAATATAATTAAAAGGCTGGATGTCTACTCATGGTATAAGCTTTAGTGGTGGAGAGTATGCTTATCACACACTAGTATGCACTTGACCTATTCTAATAATTATACAGTAGCTATCTGGTTAGCTTGGTTGATTTATACGACATAAATAGTTAGCATAGGATAGATCTCTGACCATGGGCTTAGCTTTAGAGGTGAACTTGGGACTTTCTCTTCCTAGTATTAATTAATTACCGTACATAAAAACTAGCCGGTATGTAATAGCTAGCTAGTGCCCTAAGGTAGTTGCTCTACTGAATACAGATTGCTAGTACAGGACTAACTTTTGCCCATGGTTTTAGCTTTGGTGGATTGAGACCATCACTCGCTAGAATTCACTGGACCTATTCTACTAACTATATACTGTAGTAGCTAGCCAATATGCAGTAGCTAGCTGAGGAGCTTTGTTAATTGAGTTACTGATAATAACTTGCTAGCACAGGCAAAACATCTGGCCATTATCTCAGTTTAAGTGATGAGGATTATGTTCATTCATCTCTCACATATATCCACTTGGCCTATTATAGTAACTGTATAACCATTATGCCATAGCTAGCCAGAAAACCTGGGCAAATAATCTAATAAATATAACTGGGGATTACAGGTCTTATCGCTGATCATTACTTTAGCTTTAGTGGTGGAGATTAGGACCCTCTCTCATTAGTATTAACAGTACCAATTGTAGCAAATATAAGCTAACCATTAAAAGTTAATTGATTTATGGGATATAAATTGACAGCATTGGTTAGATGTCTGCTCATAGTTTAATCTTTAGTGGTTAGAATTGAAACTAACATCTCACTAGTATCCATAGAACCTAATCCAGTGATTATATAGTAGCTAGCTCGTTGTCAAAAGCTAGCTGGTTAGCTTAGTTGACTTATGGGCTACAAATGATTAGCACAAGCCACATTTCTGCCCATGGATTTATCTTCAGTGATGAGCATTGGGATTATCTCTCCCTATGTACTGGCTTTATGATTGTAATTACCGTATATAATAGCTGGTCAGTACGCAATAGCTAGGTGGTGAGCTTAGGTAATTGATCTAATGAATATGAACTGTTAGCACAGGTCAAATCTCTGACAATAGTTTTATCTTTAGAGATGATGATTAGGACCATCTCTCACTAGTATTGACTGGGCCAATTCTAGCAACTATAGAGTAGATCACTTGTATGCAATAGCTATCTGGTGAGCTTGATTAAGTGATTTACAGAATAGAAATTGCTATCACAGGTTAGAAGTTTGCCTATGACTTTATATCGAAAAATCAAAGCAGCACCAAAATCACTCAATGTCAGGTGCCAGCCCTCCGAGACCCTCCATCAACAGGTCATAAGAGATGTAGAAAAAAGAAAAGCAGGCAGTACTCCAATGAACTGTGCAAAAAATGGACTTTTATTAGTCAATGTGGCAATGACGTTTCTGTCATAGCACAGGACTTGGCTTGAGAAAGGTCCTGTTAGGACTAAAACGTTGCTGCCACACTTTTTTGCACAGTTCATTGGAGTGCTGCCTGTTTTTCTTTATTCATATTCCTATGGATTTAGCTAAATTGATAAGGATTATCACTTGTATTCATATGATCTACTCTAGTAACTATGAAGAAGCTAGTTGGTATGCAATCACTAACTGCTTAGCTTGATTGATTTACAGAATATAAATGGTTAAAACAGGGCTAATCTGTGTCCAAAGTTTTAGATTTAGTGGTAAGGATTAGGAGAATCTCTTCCCAGTATACACTGGATCTATGCCAGTACATAGCTAGTAACTAGCCAGCATGCAATAGCTAGCTGGTGAGTTAACCATTTCATCTACTGAATCTAAATTGTTAGCACCGGTCAATTCTCTACCTCTGGTTTTATCTATGTAAAGGGGAATAGGGTCATATACTCCTAGTATCCACTGGACTTAGTAGTAATTAAATACCGTATTTTTCGGACCATAAGACGCACTTTTTCCCAAAAAAATTTTTGGGGAAAGTGGGGGGTGCGTCTTATGGTCGCAATACACGGTACTAACCTTCTGGCTGGTGCGCTGGTGGCAGTGGGCGAGGCTCTGCGGTGCGGTGGTGGCAGCGGGCGGCGCTCTGCGGTTCGGTGGTTGCAGCGGGCTGTGCTCCGGTGCAGGGGCGGCGGCTCCACCGGCATTTCTTCGCAGCCCGGAGGCCCCTGCACCTCCCTTGCTGGCTGCCGCCATGTTGCGGTGGCCTCCAGGAGCATAGATGCCGGGAAGATGGCCGCCGGTCCGGGGACGGCACATGCGCAGCTTCAGATCTCGTCCCGAGATCTCGGGGGACTAGATCTCATTGCCAAGATTTGAATCTCGTCCCCCGAAATCTCGGGGCGAGATCTGAAGCTGCCCAGGCCCCAGCACAGCTGCCCCAGCCCCAGCACAGCTGCCCCTGCCCCAGCACAGCTGCCCCAGCCCCAGCACAGCTGCCCCTACCCCAGCACAGCTGCCCCAGCACAGCCCACCTGCCCCAGCCCCAGCGCAGCTGCCCCAGCTCAACCAACCTGCCCCAGCACAAAGCCGCCACCGCACGAGCCTGGACCACTGAATGACCCCTGTGACTACTTCACCTGTGCCGGATCCCTTCCCAGGTAAGCTGAATTCGGACTGTAAGACGGACCCCCATTTGACACATTATTATTTGTTTTCCCTATTTTCCTTCTGAAAATAAGGGTGCGTCTTATAGTCTGGTGCGTCTTATAGTCCGAAAAATACGGTAGATGTTAGTGAGTTTGAAATAGCGGGATTTGGTGAGCTTAGTTAACTAAACGACTGAATATAAATTGATTGTGCAGGCGATCCATTATAGTATTATTATATAGTAGTTATTGGTATACAATTGTGAGCAAGTGAGTGTGGCTAATTGAGGTGGTAAATAGAAATGGCAAGCACGTCAGATTTTTGGCCCATGATTTTAGATATAGTGATAGGAAATATGACTCTTCTTCCTAGTATGCACTGGATCTATGTTAGTAACTAGTAGGTAGCTAGTTGGTAATTGATCTACTGAGTATAAATGGATAGCACAGGGTAAAAATATTGGTTTTAAGTTTACTAGATTAGATTAGATTTATCTCTTCCAAATAAATAATGATCCTGTGTGAGTAATTGCCTAATAGCTAGCCAGTGTGCAGTAGCTAGCCGGTGAGCTTGTGTAATTAATCTACTGAATATAACTGGTTAGCACAGGCCAAATTTCTACAAATGATTTTAGCTTTTGTGGATAGGATTAGAATAATCTTTTCCTAGCATATAATGTATCTGTGTGAATAATAGCTAGCCAGTGAGCAATAGTTATCTGGTGAGCTTGTGTAATTGATCTACTTAATATGAATGGTTGGAGCACGTCAAAAGTCAGTGCATAGCTTTAGCTTTCGTTGATAGGCTCAATTTTTCCTAGTATCTACTAGATATATGCAAGCCAATAGATGGCAGCTAGTCAATAGCTAGCTTGTGAACTTGGGTTTTTTATTACCGTACTTATTCTTTCTTTAGCAGTAATGATTATTGTAATCTTAGTATATATTTGAACCTTTGGTAGTAATTATTTAGTAGCTACCTGGTATGCATTAGCTAGCTGGCAAGCTTACATATTTGATCTATTAAATGTAAGTAAACACTTTTGTCCATTTTGGATTTAGTGTTGAGGATTAAAACCATATAATCCTAGTATTCATTGGACATAAGGTAATAATTATGTACTTGATATGTAAAAACCAACTAGTAATAATTATTGGTCTATACATTCAAATTAAGGATTATGTCCCTGAATTGACATCTGCAAAATACTGTACAAGACACACTGGGATCATTAAATCACAAAAACAAAAACTATAACACTGACACTTTTTCACAACAAAAGTTCCCTAATTGGCTGCGGCAGAGTCCTATACAGTTGTGTCAGCCTGACATCAATGGCATACCGCCAGTGACAGCAGGCCACGTGGCTGCTATGAGGTCCATAAGCTAAGAGAGCTAAGGGAGCCCGGCTCTAGCACCGGGCCCCCCTACCTGTCATCGCACAATCAAATGTATCAACATCCTGGATGACGATACAGTTGAAAGCAGTGGAGTAAAGCCAATGGGGCTCATGAGGCGGATACAGTTGAAAGTAATGATAATTGAGGGAGCGTCAGCAGACACTCCATCTTCCATAATTTCCCTTCGGTGTCTGACGTCTCAGCGCAGCGGGCACGATGACGTCACAACATAGCACTGCTGCCCTGAGATGTTCGGTGCATCAGAATGGATGTGAGTATTGCATTTTTTTAAATCAGCTTCTCTATCTGCGCTGGCAGTGACGGACCCTCGAATGCTGCTGACCGCATCCGAGGGTCCATCACAGCATGACCGCACATCGCTAACGCATGCCGATTTTGACATGCGTTTGTTATGCGCCACATTATGGCAGTCTATGGCAGCATTAACAGATGCGTTACATCGCGTTAATGCAGCGGTGTTACGCAATCCATTAAACGGACTTCCATAACATTATGTGAACCCAGCCTAAGCGCTATAGCTATTCGGATAAGGAGGGAGCTGAACATATTCGCTCATCTTTAAGTAACATTATCAGTGAATTCTGCTAATCAAACAATGCACATTTTACAACTTACATTAAAAAATGGCGGCATGTACGCGATCATTACATGGATGCATACTTCATACTTGTGACAATTTTTAAAACTACAGATTTTTTGCCATTTATTTAAAATGTAAACAATTCTTAAAAATAAATCAAATCTGTTTTTTTGTTCAAATCAAATTCACAATTTTGTACAGATTAATTTCTTAATTTCTTATTTTATTTTTATAGTAAATAAGAGTTTATTGTTGTTTTTTTTATATAAAGTGATCCCACCTAGAAAAGATTCTGGCTCCCTCCAGCTGTCACTAGAGGGAGTTTAGGAGATTATGGTATATGTACAGTCATACATTAACCTTTATGATAATACAGAACCAGCTGGAGATATCATGTTATGTCTAAAAGGAACTACTTTCTAATAATTTAACAATTCACAGGGAATGATTCATTTAATCCAGTCACTCTAATTATGTAATTGCCACGACTGCACTGATGTCCTCATTTCAAAAGTGCTGCGGTGCTTACGGTGCTGCGATGTGGTCCAGAACATGGTGACTGATGAAGGCGCATATGATCAGACCCTTTCATCAGACACCTCCATTGAATACAACACCATGCATGAGCTAGTTCCCATTGCTCATAGTTTTACTGGAAGCCACTAATGGACAGGTCTGATCACATACCCATCCATCAGCAGCCATGTTTTGGGAGAACACAACACATTGTAGAATTTTTGAATTGAGGACATCAGTGCCAATGTGATAATTACAATATATTATTCACCAGGTTAATTGGATGTTTTCTGGACATTGTAGAAATGTTTGGTGCTGCCAAAACAGCAGGCAGTTCTGGGAAGGACCGGACTGGTCTCTTTTCTGGCTATGATCCATGCCCAGATCTTCTAAGTATATAATCTTACAAACACCGGAGAATAACAGAGAATAATACACCTAGTCCTAGATGCAATTGTTCAGCCAGATTTGTTCTGCCAGTGCTTTGGGAGCAAGAATCGCCAGACAGCTTCCCTTTAAAAAATGGCCAACACATTTAAAATATATGTTTACACAAGGGATTTTACATTCTGTACTATTAAATCACATCGATGAATATAAAGATGTAATGAATCAGTATAAAATGTTTGACCTAAAACAGCATGTTAGGTCCATCTGTGATGTATACAGTTGTGGCCAAAAGTATTGACACCCCTGCAATTTTGTCCGATAATACTCAGTTTCTTCCTGAAAATGATTGCAAACACAAATTCTTTGGTATTATCATCTTCATTTAATTTGTCTTAAATGAAAAAAACACAAAAGAGAATGAAGCAAAAAGCAAAACATTGATCATTTCACACAAAACTCCAAAAATGTGCCAGACAAAAGTATTGGCACCCTCAGCCTAATACTTGGTTGCACAACCTTTAGCCAAAATAACTGCGACCAACCGCTTCCGGTAACCATCAATGAGTTTCTTACAATGCTCTGCTGGAATTTTAGACCATTCTTCTTTGGCAAACTGCTCCAGGTCCCTGATATTTGAAGGGTGCCTTCTCCAAACTGCCATTTTTAGATCTCTCCACAGGTTTTCTATGGGATTCAGGTCTGGACTCATTGCTGGCCACCTTAGAAGTCTCCAGTGCTTTCTCTCAAACCATTTTCTAGTGCTTTTTGAAGTGTGTTTTGAGTCATTGTCCTGCTGGAAGACCCATGACCTCAGAGGGAGACCCAGCTTTCTCACACTGCGCCCTACATTAAGCTGCAAAATTTGTTGGTAGTCTTCAGACTTCATAATGCCATGCACACGGTCAAGCAGTCCAGTGCCAGAGGCAGCAAAGCAACCCCAAAACATCAGGGAACCTCCGCCATGTTTGACTGTAGGGACCGTGTTCTTTTCTTTGAATGCCTCTTTTTTTCTCCTATAAACTCTATGTTGATGCCTTTGCCCAAAAAGCTCTACTTTTGTCTCATATGACCAGAGAACATTCTTCCAAAACGTTTTAGGCTTTTTCAGGTAAGTTTTGGCAAACTCCAGCCTGGCTTTTTTATGTCTCGGGGTAAGAAGTGGGGTCTACCAGGGTCTCCTACCATACAGTCCCTTTTCATTCAGATGCCGACAGATAGTACGGGTTGACACTGTTGTACCCTCGGACTGCAGGGCAGCTTGAACTTGTTTGGATGTTAGTCGAGGTTCTTTATCCAACATCCGCACAATCTTGCGTTGAAATCTCTTGTCAATTTTTCTTTTCCGTCCACATCTAGGGAGGTTAGCCACAGTGCCATGGGCTTTAAACTTCTTGGTGACACTGCGCACGGTAGACACAGGAACATTCAGGTTTTTGGAGATGGACTTGTAGCCTTGAGATTGCTCATGCTTCCTCACAATTTGGTTTCTCAAGTCCTCAGACAGTTCTTTGGTCTTCTTTCTTTTCTCCATGCTCAATGAGATACACACAAGGGCACAGGACAGAGGATGAGTCAACTTTAATCCATGTCAACTGGCTGCAAGTGTGATTTAGTTATTGCCAACACCTGTTAGGTGCCACAGGTAAGTTACAGGTGCTGTTAATTACACAAATTAGAGAAGCATCACATGATTTTTCGAACAGTGCCAATACTTTTGTCCACCCTCTTTTTTATGCTTGGTGTGGAATTATATCCAATTTGGCTTTAGGACAATTATTTTTGTGTTTTTTTCATTTAAGACAAATTAAATGAAGATAATAATACCAAAGAATTTGTGTTTGCAATAATTTTCAGGAAGAAACTGAGTATTATTTGACAAAATTGCAGGGGTGTCAATGCTTTTGGCCACAACTGTACATAGAATTGAACATTTCAAAAATCATAAATATTTTAATACATTTTTATAAATCTGCTTTTAACCATTTTTTAGTATGACAGGAATGACAGTACTGTGCTGAAAGGAACGGGAGCATCAGCAGTTCCCAATGACTTATAATTGGGTTGGTTGGGTTCCATCAAGTTGTGAATCATTTTTACATGAATAACACAGCCAAGTTGAGGTACGGTACTAAAGATTTGCGATAAATCACAATTCAGTTTGACCACCGTATGAGAAGCTGTGTCCACCGTATGAGAAGCTGGGTCCACCATATGAGAAGCTGGGTCCACCATATGAGAAGATAGGTTCAGTGGCTATTCCTGTTGCAGCACTGGAGGGTTAAAGTTTGACCAAGGGTACTATCTGCATTGTGCGTGTTCCCCTTGTGTGCCATACAGTATGTGTGAAAGTACATTATGAGACACACTGGTGACATGGACAGACATGAGGGATGGTGACTTGTACATAGCATCGTAGGATATTTTGAAGCAATATAAGTAATAGTAAAAATAAAATAAAGAAATAAGTTTCTATTCTTTACAAGGTGTACTTACACATTTCTATGCCATTTTATCATATTCTTTTCTCTTGCAGCTCAGGTAATTATCCCAGCTGTCTACCCAGTGATTGCAGTTGAGAATGCTGGTAGCACTTCCACTTCCATTGCATGTCTGGTAAACCGTTTTTTGCCTCCACCTGTGTCTGTCACATGGGACACTACTAAAGGGGAGAAACTATCTGGAGTAAAGGACATCATGTTCCCTCTTAGTGGAGACCCTCCAGCATACAACCTGCTCAGTCAAGTCACCATCAATAAAAATGATTGGGACAGTAAGACTTACCAGTGCAATGTTAGTTTTCACTCCACCAACATTGTGAAAATTATTCCCAAAGGTGAGTCAATGGTCATGCTTAAAATTGGTTGAGAGAATTATACTGCATAAAAGTGATTGAGAATGATATTTGCTTAAGGCACCATGCACAAATGTAGTGCTTGGAGCCTTTACTGGGCCCCAGTGACATGATTTCGTATGGAGGCCAACAAAAAATAAATTGTGGCAAACTTCATTGGACACCATGTCTATGGAGGTATTCTTTTATAGCATCATTGCTTAAAGGGAAAGCTATCTCATTACATAGGTGACCTAGCAGAGATTTGGAATGCTTCATCAGGGGAGCCATAAAGACTTATGCACTGACAAACCGGTTCATTGCATGAAGCCTAGGGACTCGCACTCTTAGCCAAAAGTATACTGTATATTGGGAGCTTTTCAACCTATACTTTAGCATTGTCATAGATGCATTCTTTGTCCTGCATCTGACAGATATGCATCCGAGTACTGTGTATGCTGTACGGGAAAGCACTGCAAAAGGCACTTTCCCATATATCAACCACAAAAAGATGTATAACTTGTAATATATGTTTTAGTGCAATAGCTTTCTATGGTGGACGGATACCTAAACATCCATCCAGACTGTGGTCAAAGTTGGTAATAATACGCCTGAAAGTATGTGCCCCACAGTGTTGATAAGTGCAATGTGCACCAGGCCTAACTCATTAGACTGTGATTATGAAACAGGAAATAATTTTACAATATTTCTTCTACCCTCAGTTTTTGACCCTCTACCAGAAGCACCGACTGTCCACCTTTTGCAAGGAAACTGTCCTGAAAGCAATGGTGAAATAGAGCTCACTTGCCAGGTGTATAACCTAACCTCCCAGGATGCCACATTGAAATGGTATATCAATGATCAGGAAAGGAGGTTTGCAGAAGACAAACTCGAACTGGGAAAATCCCAGAACCACTATTTTGCTTTGCATAGTACAGTGACCATTGGTCAGTCTGAGTGGAACAATGGTGTCCGTGTGAAATGTCATGTGACCGATACCAATACTAAAACAACAGCAGAGGACACAATTAAGAAATGCTCAGGTAAAGGACAATGATAATTAAAATGTTGCCTATGCTAAATATTTGCACTTGAGATATATTCATTTGGAAAACTGCAGCAAGTTCCAACCATCATAAATGGGCAGATGCATTACAGGAGGGTGGACACGTTGCTTTGCAGGGATATTCAAAGATCACGCAATACTCCAACCACATGGAAAATGTAGATATCAGTACTAAGGCAGTCTTTGACAAGCTTATTAAAGCAGTACACTATAGAACAATATACGATATATGTCAATTCTAATATGCCATTATAATAATAATTGTCATTTAATTGTTGTTTTTTTATCTCATAGAAAGCTTTAACTGTTTGGGAATTGATGTGTTTATCATGGCCCCCTCTATTGAAGATCTCTATGTTCATAAAACTGCTCGTGTTACATGTGTGGCCACCAACCTGAAAGATACAAATGAAAATTATTCATTTGAATGGAGCATTCCTGGAGGTTCTGACCTCAATATTCAGACTGAGGATTCACAACTACAATACAATGGAACTTACATTGTGTCCAGTGTCCTCACTGTTCTCCCAGATGTCTGGCTGCAAGAGACAGAATTTACCTGTCTATTCCGTCACAGTGGACTCCAGGAACCCATCATTACTAGACTCAAGAAGGAAAAAGGTGAGGAACACCTACATTATATATGTATATGTTAGGTGCTGGGATTTTCTTACTGCATGGATCCCAAGCCTTGCCTGGCCCTGCAGTCTTCCATTCAGATCCAACCACTGAGACTGCTGCTCAGTGCAGGCATCGGTCCCGCTGTCTTGCTCAGGTTCATGTCATGCGTTTGGATACTGCTGTCTCTCCAGCTAAGTCTTTAGTTACCAGTGGCATACAGGTGCAGCCTTGCTCTCTGGAGGCTAGGTCCAGAGATCACCTTACTGAGCAAGTCTGTGATGTGGTGTCTTCCTATTGAAGGTCGGACGTCAGATGCTCTGGTGATGTGGCAACTCCGGATTGGTCCACGGGCAAAGTCCTGTCCATCTGGACATGAGCCTGATGTATAAAAGGCTCTCAGAGGCGCACGCTGGTGCGCTAGTATCATTTATGTTTGGTGTGTGTGAGTGGATACGCTACCACTCTGTATGCACGTGTGTGTGTTTAGTTACCACCTGGGTTTTAGCCAGTTAGGGCTTTTTGATCCTGCTTGGCTTAGCATCTGTTTCCCACATGTGTGCGGTTAGCACAGTGGACTTACAAGATCCAACCAAAGAGCTGTGCTTCCCTGTGAAGTCTAGAGGGTTTGTAGGTAGCGTCAGTTTTTGTATTTTTCTTGCAACTCAGCATTTGTTTCAGCCACGTGTGCGATTGGCATGGGTCAGTTACAGAGGGAGCGCAACCCTTTAGTTCTACCTCTCTGTGAGCTAACAGAGCTGAGTGTTCTGTTCATACTGTGTGGAGTTAACGTAGCCCTATTAAGGAGTTCGCTAACTGTCTTTAGTTCGTCATTGATCACATTAGCAGCAGTTTTACATCTCTGCACGGTGGACCCCGGGTTGCCATCACACTATATTATTTATTTTACTTAGTGCGATCCGCCAACCCTAACAGTATAAATATTATATATATATATATATATATATATATATATATATACTGTATACATATATATTATATATATATATATATATATATATATATATACTGTATATATACACACACACACATACATGTATTTTTTTAGGATTATAAGACGCACTTTTTTCTACCCAAATTTGGGGGGGGACAATGGGTGTGCTTCTTATAATTCAAATTTTAGCTGCGGTGGGGCTTACCAGCTGTGGTGGAGCAGTGTCCCATGGTTGCTGCAGCCAGAAGCTTCTGGCGGAGGCAAGAGTCGGATGATGGCTGCGGGCCGCAGACTGGTATGACGAGGTGTTCAGCAGTAAGGGGGCTCCGCCGACATTTTGTGAAAGCCCCAAGCCCGCACTTTCCATACTCTTCTATGCGGTGAACCCCGGGAAAATGGTTGCCGAAGGCAGCGTATGCGCAAATTGAGATCTCAACATCAAGATCTCATCTCCTGAGAATTTGGCTCCTGAGATCTCAATTGCGCATAGAAAAATATGGAAAGTGTGGGGCTCAAGGCTTTCACAAAATGTTGGTGGAGCCTCCGCAATGTTAAACACCTTGTCATACAAGCTTGTGACCCGCAGTCATGGCCCAACTCCTGCCGCGGCCGAACACCCCATCCTACCAGCCAGGAGTCCGCAGCCTCTTCTACCTCCACCACCTGGGACCCCCAGGTAAGCTGCCTCAAAAGCGATAATAACATGCACCATTTTATTTAAAAAAAAAAACATTTTTTTCTATTTTCTTCTCCAAATTTGTGGTGCGTCTTATAATTTGCAAAATACAGTATATATGTATATATATATATATATATATATATATATATACACTGCACTATATAAAAAGACATATGAATGATTTTCCTCAATATCTGACATGAAATCAGAAAAAACCTTTCCCGTTTTAGGTCAATTAGGATTACCATAATTATTAATATTTGCCAAATACCAGAATAATGAGAGAGAAAATGTTTAAGGCATTTTTATTACTTACTGCAAAGTCAAAAGTTTACATACACTAAGATTACTATGTCTATAAACAATTCTGGACTGCCCATATGATGATGCTGTATATTCCAACTGTATATAGAATAACAATGGTGCTACACTGCAAAATTCATGCAATTGGCGAATCATTTGTGGTTTAAAGACTACTGAATATGTTGATGGAGCAGAAGGCATGATTCTGAGCAAAATGCTTCCTTTCTGTTGCCTCAGATATATTTAACTAACATAGTTATTTTCTGTAGATTTTTTGCCAGTTAAAAAAAATCTAGCTTGTTCATTTTGTCTTTGTCAATGGAATCAAATCTGACTTGTCTTGATCTCAACAGGAGCTCAAAATTATGATTCTCAAAAGGTGAATTTTAGTGAATTGAGTTATTTCCTTGTAAATCTGTCAGACTGCTGTACTGGTACATTAAGCATTGCTATACCTAATTTTAAATATATTTTATACACAGTAACAAAGACGTCCCAACCTGTTGTTTCCGTGTTCCCACCATCTACTGAAGAACTCGCTCAGAAGGAGACATACACTTTGCTATGCTTGAGCTCCAAATTTAATCCTTCAAATATCTTCATGGGTTGGACAGAAAATGATTTGGAAGTTTCCAAAGATCTCTATGTCAACAGTAAACCCATGATTGAAACCGGCGGGAAAACTTATTTTATGATAAGCAAGCTTACCATTCCAGCTAGTTCTTGGGATTCAGGATTTAGCTATGGCTGTGTGGTAGGCCATGAAACCATCCCCAATAATTTTAAAAGAATATCCTCTGACAAAAACTCTGGTAAACCAACAGTGGTCAATGTGTCTGTCAAAATGTCTGATGTTACCCTCAGTTGTTATTAAAATGTCAACTATAGCATCCTCCACTTTCTTTCTACCAAATTTTCTTCAGTACTTTCTTCCCTTTATGGTGTATGTTACACAAATTGCTCAACATGTTGATAAAAGGTGATTACAACTGTAAGAAGAACTACAGATAACTTTCTATATAAATGAATGAATGACGTCTTCCCCGATTCTTTTGTCTTGACTTTGTTAATTGTATCTTCTCCTGTCTATTTGTGATTTTACAATGGTAGAAATGTGGAAATGTTTTTTAAAATAATTGATGTTGCAATAAATTCTATAAAGACAAATTTTAGAGATGGGGATTCAGTGACTAGAATAAGGTTCTTACATTTTAGAATATGGCATTTGTTCACTTTGCCTAAAGAACTTGCAGGGATAATTGTAGGCAAGATGTATCTAGATTGATTAAAATTATGTGTCAAGGTCACCATATTTTCAGTTATTCCACACTATTGTGGCATCAGACTCTTGTGCTCTATCAGTTCTTCACATTTATTTTTTACAGCATAGGGATTGCAGGCACCAAAGTTAAAGAAGTCTAAGGGGGTAACGTTTCTCCTTAAGGAGACTGCCAAGTTGGCATAGGGAAAAATATAGGCCACGCATTGCTCCTTGGAAAATAAATTATGTATATAGCCTTTTCACAAAGAAAGAAAATGTGATCTCTATTGCCACCCATTGTAAGTAGAAATTCTATAAATCAATATTAATCTTCCAAAGATCGTTACTACCTGACTTAGGATATAAAGCCAACCCAAATAGAGATTGTGGAGAAAATTGATGTTGAGAGGTTCTTTAAAGCGTCTTCATTGACTTATACAATTGCTACTTCCTATAAATGATACTAGTAGAGACTGCGTGATCTTCTGTGAAAAGCCTATTTGCCCAGTCAAAGACACTATACAATGTACAGTAAAAAACGAAACTCCCAGCCGGAGCACACTCTGAGACTCTTTCAAGTATGACACACTATTAACGCAATACCAGTGTGCATTATTACAACTAGTAAACTGACTCCTAAGGTTCCAAAGAACTTGGATATGTGAAGAAACACGATGACTTTAGTTTATTAAATCTGTCATAGTGACAGTTCTCTTTAAGTCTTACTTGGTGTCATAAGCTGTAGTAATGTCTAGGGCTCTCTTTTTTACGACTCAATACCTCATCTCAAGGATAGCGTGCCATCAACTAAAATAGACAAAAATCATCAATAAAAAGAAAAGGATTTCTTTCCACAATGCATGGAATAAAATAATTCTAGGTAGTATAGACTTTTCACTTTTAAAAATGCACATCATTTAATACTACAAAAAAATATATTACCCACTATCGTATGCAAATTTATTATTATCTTTACTGATAAGGCCAAACAAGACCGTGACTTCATTGGCAATTGTAATTTACATCTTACCTAAAAAGTGACAGTATATCTATTATAAATACCACGAAGTAATGTTAGATCTACATTTCAGCATAATCTGAAAATAATATTCTAAGAAATATAAATATATGAACTGTACATTATCTAAGCAATAAACTCAGACAATTAGGGAGATTTAGTAAGGTAAGAAATCTGCCACTATTTGCACCATTTGTTGTGTTTTAGACACCTTTAGTGCCTTACTTGTCAGGTGGCTTCCTGGATAGTGGAATTGCCAAAAAGAATTGTGGCTTAAATGCCACACTGTGCGCCAAGATATGGCACAAATTATTCACATAAAGTATGCTAACAAATAGGTAGTGTCAATTCCAGCAGACGAGTCTAATGGTACAAAAATTATCATCCAGCATTAACCACTGGGATGATCTTTCAGACTATCGATTCTAAACGTCATGCGCTCCTGTAGTCTCTATGAGAGAGTCGCTGGCAGCAACTTATCTCCAGTAAAAAGAGGATCGAGTGTTGGATCCTTCTCTAAACCAGGAGAGAGTCACGAGGCCCCCATACACATGGTGCAAAGATCTAAGGATAAAATCATGAAGAAATATATGGTATGAAATTATACCACTATAACCCAAATATAACTGCATAAATTATCTATAAATAAAACTTCACAGACAACATGAGAATGGCACTCCTATGTACTAGGTATAATTCAGTATTGCCCTAGGAACTTCTATGGTTATGGTTATCGTGTTATTTTATCAAAACCAGGGGAACCACATTTAATGACTTCTAAATACCCCAAAGGGCTCCAACTTGGATCTGACAAAAGGTTTATTATAAACAGTTTTAGCACTGCTAAACATTCCCACAAAAAAACAAGACCTCCCTCACACCCTATAAAAAACAACCAACATAGCCCATACACTATTCAGGTGAGTATTTCCCTATACAGGACCCAGACTTGTGAATGAAACACTAACGTGACAAACAGACACATAGCAAATTTAGGCATCCAGGCTTTTACCTTGAATCCTGCCCCGCTCCTCTTTACTACATATAAGTAAGAGGGCTGTACAAATAACCAAAGCATATACCGGGAAACATTACAACTACCATAGGTCAACACCAGTGGTGGCCAAACTCAACCCTCACAATTTCTATGTACATTATTAGAATAAATCCCGGAGTCTAGAGAAGAAAGCCACTATTTATCCCATACTTGCAGTTTACAGATTAAAGAGTGAATTAAGATTTTCATTGCAGTTCATTCTGATATATGTTAATAGAAATATCAATGAGATAGTGTCGAAGTCATTCCTCAAGCGGTTGTCCAGGTATCTAATATTGATTACCTACCCTTTGGATATATCATCAATATCTGATCGATAGAGATTTCGACACCCCGAGCCCCACCAATCACCTATGGTGGCTGTTAACAATGAATGGAGCTGAACTGGACAGCTGCATTAAACATGTACCAGCCACTGCCCAGGACTCTAGATCAGCTCTAAAATCCATCCAGTGTCATAAATATTAATTCTAAGGCAGACTATATCCATACAGATGGAGTCAAAGGGAGCTTATATGGCAGTGCATGAAGGCTGTAGGACTAAAAAGCTATGGTGCCGTCATATACTGTCATGAATTCTCCATGCACTAGTCACGGTCCTATGCATGTGCCCTTACTGTGATTGGGCAGCACATGTTCATAGGCAATGAAGAGCAAAAGACTGGAAAATTAGGGACAGAAATAAAGGTGCCAAAATAGTATACCAAATTTTTAATGATGTTTTTTGCCGTTTAACAATAATTGTAGATTATAGAAAAGGCAAGGAAAGTTTGTCATTAAGTTTTATTTAAATGTTTTTCATTTTTAATGCTAGAAAAGGCTGAAAAATGTTAGTTAGAAAAGAAAAAGATAATACAGAAACGATTGGCACTAGTTAGAAATCAGTTTCAAGATATTGATAACATATAAAACATGATAATATTGAAACCTGTCTCCACCTCCTGTCTGAGGACCATAAGGACCATAAGTGGCAGGAATCATGAGCTTAAGGACATGGGGTTATAAAAAGTGCTGGGAAGTTAATACATATTAAGAACCAGCAATCTCACGGGAGCATTAATGTCATACTTGGACCCATAAGACAGTCCACAATAAGAAAAATTATTATGCACTGAACTGTATTCATCTGTATCTTGAAACACTGAATTCAAGGCTTCTTTCAGTAAAACTCTATGTAAAAATATGGGACCCAACGTAAAATACATCTGCATATCCCACAGTCCAAGTTAACATCATACTTGAGATGTGATGTGAGTCCCAAAAATGTTCATCTGCTGGAGCCCTTATTATAATGTATGAAAACAAAAACGAGTTTACTAGACAGCTTTGTCCCCATTGGACTAATCTGCCTTAAAGGGGTTTTCTCAAGTTTTTAAATAAGTAAAATTACAAAGTGATTGTAAAACCTCTTTTTAACCTCTTATTAAAAAATCCTCTCCATTGTGAAGAATGAAGGGATTTTTAATTTTATAGTGTACAACTCACTGCCTAGGTTACCGACCACGCTGCTGTCTCAGAAACCACAGCGTGGCCTAGATAAAGAGCGCGTGCTGCTAGTAGGTGCTATGCTTTGGTGACTGCTTGCGCTTCAGTGATAAGCAGGTCAGATCGCTGGCTCTTTAGTGCCCCTGTGTTTTTCCCGTGCGGCAGAGGCAAATCTACCTCTGCTGGCAGCATGGGAGAACTCACAGTTTGGACCAGCAGCGCGACCATGCTGCTGGTCTGAATTGCCAGTCTTCGGGTACATACCACCCATCAACCAGGAAGCTGAGAGGCAGAGGAGCGGGGCTCTCCTAAAGGTACGGCACGAGAAAATCCCTCTAAGTACATTATTCTTTACTAGTCATAATATGTGCTTGACTTCTGTCCTAAGACAAAATTCACTTCATCTTCATTAACTACAATTAGCATAAATTGTTACTTATTCCATGGCAGTTTTTTCCCTAAATTGCTTTTCTTCACCAAGTTTTCACCAATACACTGACCTCTCAATCAAACTAATAAAACAAATACGAAGACGTTTCCAATTATCTTTCTTAAAACAAATACGAAGACGTTTCCAATTATCTTTCTTACTAATCACCCTTTATTTTCAAGCACTTGAGGATAAGGAAACCCGAGGACTTGTCATAGATCTGACTACAACAATAGCATCATGTTATTATACTATATTTAGTAATTTTCTAATTACGGTATTCCGAAGTGGAGATGCTCCGTTTCTGAGTCAGATCTTTGCATACAGCTCAGGAGCAATGAATAATACCGAACTGCAGGTGCACATCACATGTTTGTGGATGTAGGTGCGGTTCTTTCTTAATCTTGTAACTTCTGTTTTTCAGGGGAAGTGAAATTTAGACAAAACACCATATTTTATGCTTTGTAGAACACTAGAACATATTGACTTTCATATGTTATACAGGAGGAATTAATGGAATACGATACACAAATACAAAATAAAAACATTTATTTTTTTAATGTATACTAAAAACAAACACTTCAAGAGATGAGGCTCTTTAGACAGGGATAAAAAAAAAATCTTTATTTATAATGTATTAACAAGGATAACAAAAGAATCATATAAAAGTGTAAAAACAGGGCAATACAGAAGAAAGGTGGATATGCCAGGGTAAGAGTATAGTACATACATATATTATGGACGGATGTTTAAGCCATATAATGAAAACGTGGTTTCATATATACAAAGAATACCATAACATACAATTGATTTAATTATAAGATGTCAATGTAATAATGGGATCAACCTATACAAAAATCCTAGTAAATTCTTACAGCTGCATCTCACATCCATATATGTAAAGTTAGGCTAAGAGATGGCACATATAAACATGATAAAACACTATATTATGCATATTAATATGATGGCAATAGATGGTGTTAATACAATAGTCATTTGTAGACCTATCACAAAGGATACCAGACAAAAAAGACACCAATATGTAAAGGTACCGTTACAAGCATAATAGGAGTCCAGGAACCCACCACACCCAACGCGCGTTTCACAATGAAATGCTTCATCCAGGGGTATCTTGAAAATAGTCAAGTCATAGATATAGTAGGTTACAGATCACTGTGAATTTAGTTTAATGAGTATATCCTGGGAATATTTGGTCATTAGTTAATAAATGTGTTCTTTATTTAGGCGGCTGTGAAAATATAGGAATCAAAGTCACTGCAGGTGAAGAAGAAGACGAGGATATAGAGAATCCATGGGAGATCTCAACAACATTCATGTCCTTGTTTGTCTTGAGTCTGGTCTATAGCGTCACCGTAACTTTATTCAAGGTAACAAACCACTGTCTATCAAAGCTGTAATATCCATCCTTCTCTGTAAGAACATCACATATAACTGGTATAAGAGTAAATGTCGTAATCCCTGCTTCAGACTCAGAATGATCCAGTGTAACGTCAAATTAAAAAGGTTTTCTCAAAAAATTAAAGCATAAAAATTAAACTAGCAGACAGACCACATTCTCAACATCACTAGGAATGCTACAACTCAGTTATGTGAGTTATCTTTTCAGAATAGTTTTTCGTTTACATGTACATTAATATATTACAATTAATTGCAAACATTTGCAAATAATGGAATAGTAGGGCAATTGTTATCTTCTGATGGCTCAGATACAGTTGGTGGAGACCTATTCTGTGTTGATGCTGGTCAGATTTGACCCAGACATTACAGAAATTGTCCCATGTGAATGGGACAATGGCCCTCCGTTCTGCTGTTGACCTGAGGTTAGCATCCTCAATAATCAGAACCTCCCACTCCCGTCTTCAAGACTATACACGTGCTGCGCCAATTCTTTGGAATGCACTTCCCAGGTCAATACGATTAGTCCCCAATCCCCACAATTTTAAGTGTGCCCTGAAAACGCATTTATTCAGACTGGCCTACTGCCTCAACACATTAACCTAATCTATCCCTGTGTGGCACAGCCAAAAGTTTTACCATAACCAGGTTCCCCGCATCATGTTCCCACATCCTTTATGCATCCATTAGCCCTCTGTGTCCGTACCATTACACACTTAACATTATGGCTGGTCCAAACAATCAGGTCAACTGTTACCACCCACCTTTCATGTCTACCTCTTTCCTCATAGATTGTAAGCTTGCGAGCAGGGCCCTCACTCCTCTTGGTATCTGTTATGATCCATGTGATTATTGTTATGCTGTAATGTCTATTGTCTGTAGAAATCCCCTCTGAAATGTAAAGCGCTGCGGAATATGTCGGCGCTATAGAAATAAAATGTATTATTATTATTATTATAAAGAAGCTTACAAAAATCCATGTATATACTGCAGAGCAAACCACATTCACCAGTATAGCACCCATTTTCAGTCACAGAAATTTTTGCAAAAAAATCTGCAATGTGTGAGTATCTTATTATATGTGATCAACACAAATAATCACAATAAAGGCCAAACAGCCTTATCAGATATATCATAAATTTCAATAGCTCTTTATTCTTCCTGCATACGCAACCAATACCAGGGTCCCTTCTCAAGCATAGTACACTAGACTAGATTTTGAACACCAGCTATCATAAGTAATGTTGAAACTTATTATGCCAAGATGTTTTGTGTTAATATTAGTATTTAATATTTTACCTTCCCTGATCCATGCTAATGTTTTCCTCTAAGCACCTTACAATGGACAGATCACACCCAAATTAAAGCATTTTATCTATTAGAATAAATGCAGAAAATAACTGTATAGCTCACGTCTATCACATTTTAGCGCATTAAAGTCAATTCCTGTTTATGTGTAGTGGTTAGAGACTGACTTTTAATGTACCCTAATGAGGCTGGACAGGATTAGAAATAAAGTCTGCTTTTTTTCTAGAAACAGAGACACTCATGTCAGTAGAAGCAAAAAATTGAAAAGTCGGCTCACCCAGCAGGAGATCCGAATCACGAATGCTTGTAGTACCACACGGAGCAATATAGAAATTTGAAAAAAAAATCCTGTGATGATTTTCAGTTAAATGCATACATTTATTAAAAAAGTAACAAATTCCAAATTGAAAAATATGTCTAACTTTTTTGCTTCTATTTTTTCAATAAATGTATGCTTTTAACTGAAGAACATGTCACTAGGTTGTATGTGATTGCATAACACATCAGATTAGCTCTACTTACTTAAAAAGAATAAGCTGCTAAACAAGACACAACCCATAAAGATGACTGGTGCTGTGAAAGCCTGTAAAACTTCCTTAAATTTTTCTCAAATTGTACGCTATCCAGTTCTAGAGTGTTCCAATCTTCAATCTTCAAGTAGCGACTATGATATATGGACCAGCGGTGGGTTTCCTGTACAGAACTCAACAGCTTCATCTATGCCTAAAAAGCTGTTAACTTCCAGTCAGGAGATCCGTAACTAGTCCTTACATTGTGGACCATGGATGGCGGATGTGTGAAGACGTGCATCTATGAAAATTATTTATGCATTGACACTAACGAAGATACTTCTACGTAATTAAGGCCAAATATGCAGATTAAGTGACTTGTTGGGGATACTTTATATCCACAAACTCCAACAAGAAATAGTAGCAGAACATTAAAGATTATTTTACCACTGTTTTAATACTTTAATTATAACTAGGTACAGAGGATAAAATTAGCTCAAGGAGCGGCCTGAGACCTTGCTTTGAGTGTTTCCACGGACACGCGCCAGTGATTTTGCTTCTGCCATAAAATACATATATTATGACCAGCACAGCACTGCATACTTGTCCCATACTGATGTAAGTCTGCGGTTATCTTCACAGGTAAAGTGAGTCCAACTTTCCCTCCTGTGTACGACATACTTAGGACCCGCTGCATATCAAGCAGGACATGTCTCCATGTGTCAAAAAGTTGAGAAGATGCATTTTTTTCACAGAAATCATAATGTCATAACTGTAATAGATGTGTTTAAAGATTTCTTTAATAAACATATATTTCTCTAATATACCGAGTGTACTTGAGTATATGTAAACCATTATGTTCCTCACAAAGGTCTACATTCTATTCTACTACTAGTAGAAAAATACAGGGTGTTACCATACTTCCCAATTTCACAGACGACAAACTATGAAGCACGGTACGTGTGCAACGGCTAAATTTATAGTCACACCCTTCACCATACAACTATTTAATAATTTTTTCTACCTTGACAGGAGATGTCAGAGTGGGCATGGGGCAGTGAGGGAGTTGGATTTATATGTTGGCCATTCATTCGTTGATTGATTGATAGTCATAACTTTTTTGTTTTTACGTAAGCTTTACTATATGAAATCTTGCTTTTTTCTACGAGTTGAACTATAGATTTTCTTAACTGCAATTTTTTACATCTGTAAGGTTGTGTTCACATGTAAGGTAAATATTACACATTTTCGTGAAGAAAATCTGCTGTGTGACTGTTCAAGAAAAGCAGATGTGATTTCATGAAAAACACACGCACACTATGCATCTGAAGACGCTGTTAAACTGCGCATTTTTTATGCATTTTTTCACTATAGGTTTCTATGGAGAGTCTTTAAAAAACTCTTGACCTCAGTGTTATTACATATTTATGGGTTTAATGGAGAAAAAAAATTAATCATGCCGTTTTTTTCACTACATTTACTGATTAATGTAGATCAGTTCACTATATTGCACGGGTTGTTACGGTTACAGGGACAACTAATATATCTGTGTTATTTGCTGATTTTCTGTGTTAATTTCTGATCTGTAATATTTGTTTTTTAACCTCTTTCTGCCATATGACGTACCATCCCGTCCATGTGCCCTGGGGCTTAATTCCCAGGAACGGGATAGTACGTCATAGCGATCAGCGGCGCTCACATCGTGAGTGCCGCTGATCGCGGCCAGGTGTCAGCTGAGTATCACAGCTGACACCCGGCACTATGTGTCAGGGGCGGTCACAGACTGCCCTCAACACGTTAACCCCGGCACACTGCGATCAAACACGATCGCAGTGTACCGGGGGTTTAGGGAAGCATCGGCAGGGAGGGGGCTCCCTCCGTGCTTCCCTGCGACCCCCAAAGCAGCGCTGCTGCGGGGGTCTCCTTCCCTGCAGGTCCCCAGATCCAAAATGGCGGCGGGGACCTTTGGGGGCCTGCAGGGAGCCAGCTTCCTCAGTGCCTGCAAAGTGCAGGCACGAGGAAGCCTGCAGCACTGCCTGTGACAGATCGCTGATCTGTCACAGTGATCTGTGATGTGACAGATCAGCGATCTGTCACATGACAGTTATGGCCCCCCTGGGACATTGTAATAAGTTAAAGAAAAAAAAAGGGTAAAAATTTATAAAAAATCGCTAAATAAATTAAAAAAAAAAAAAATTCCCTAATAAATTCATTTTTTGGAAATAATAAAAAAAAAACAATAAAAGTACACATATTTGGTATCGTCGCGTCCGTAGCGACCCGCCCTATAAAACTGTCCCATTAGTTAACCCCCTTAGCGAAGCCCTTAAAAAATAAAAATAAAAAACAAAGCAAAAAATAATGCTTTATTATCATACCGCCGGACAAAAAGTGCAATAACGCGCGATCAAAAAGACGGATATAAATAACCATGAAACCGCTGAAAACGTCATCTTGTCCCGCAAAAAACGAGCTACCGCACAGTATCATCAGCAAAAAATAAAAAAGTTATAGCTCGCAGAATAAAGCGATGCAAAAATAATTATTTTTTATATAACATTGTTTTCATTGCATAAAAGCGCCAAAACATTAAAAAAAGACATA
Source organism: Dendrobates tinctorius (assembly GCF_039654945.1). Taxonomy (NCBI): domain Eukaryota; kingdom Metazoa; phylum Chordata; class Amphibia; order Anura; family Dendrobatidae; genus Dendrobates; species Dendrobates tinctorius. The sequence continues at coordinate 23,678,271 of NW_027361712.1, read as the reverse complement.
AATGAGGTATCGCTGTAACCGTACTGACCCGAAGAATAAAACTGCCTTATCAATTTTACCGCATGCCGAACGGTGTAAATGCACCCCCCAAAAGAATTTCTTGAAATGATGGTTTTTGTTCATTCTGCGTCCAAAAAATCAGAATAAAAAGCGATCAAAAAATGTCACGTGCCCGAAAATGGTACCAATAAAAACTTCAACTCGTTCCGCAAAAAATAAGACCTCACATGACTCGGTGGGTCAAAATACGGAAAAATTATAGCTCTCAAAATGTGGTGATGCATAAACTATTTTTACAATAAAAAGCGTCTTTTAGCGTGTGACAGTTGCCAAAAATAAAAACTAGTAAAATAGTAAAAAATAGTAAATCAAACCCCCCCGTTATCACCCCCTTAGTTAGGGAAAAATAATAACATTTAAAAAATGTATTTATTTCCATTTTCCCATTAGGGGTAGGGCTAGGGTTAGAATTAGGGCTAGGGTAAGGGCTGAGATTAGGGCTAGAGGTGTGTTGGGGTTAGTGTTGGAGTTATAATTGGGGGGTTTCCACTGTTTGGGCACATAAGGGGCTCTCCAAATGCAACATGGCGTCTGATCTCAATTCCTGCCAATTCTGCATTGACAAATTGCAAAACAACTTTTGGGGTCCAATTTCTCCAGTTACCCTTAGGAAAATAAAAAATTGGGGGCAAAAATATCATTTTTGTGGGAAAAAATATGATTTCTTTATTTTCACGCCCGGGCGTTATAAACTTCTGTGAAGCACTTGGGGGTTCAAAGTGCTCACCACACATCTAGATAAGTTCCTTAGGGGCCTAGTTTCCAAAATGGGGTCACTTGTGGGGAGTTTCAACAATTTAGGCACATCATAGGCTCTCCAAACGCGACATGACACCCGCAGACCATTCCATCACAGTCTGCATTCCAAAACGTCACTACTTCCCTTCCGAGCCCCGACGTGTGCCCATACAGTAGTTTTCTCCCACATATGGGGTATCAGCGTACTCAGGACAAATTGGACAACAACTTTTGGGGTCCAATTTCTCCTGATACTCTTGGGAACATAAAAAATTGGGGACTAAAAGATCATGTTTGTGGAAAAAATGATTTTTTTATTTTCACACCCGGGCATTATAAACTTCTGTGAAGCCCTTGGGGGTTCAAAGTTCTCACCACACATTTAGATAAGTTCCTTGGGGGGTCTAGTTTCCAAAATGGTGTCATTTGTGGGGGGTTTCCACTGTTTTGGTACATCAGGGGCTTTCCAAACGCGACATGATGTCCGATCTCAATTCCAGACAAAAAAGTCAAATGGTGCTGCTTCCCTTCCGAGCTCTGCCATGAACCCAAATAGTCGTTTACACCCACATATGGGGTATCAGCGTACTCAGGACAAATTGCACAATAACTTTTAGGGTCCTGTTACCCTTGGGAAAATAAAAATTGGGGGTGAAAAGATCATTTTTTAATTGTACGGCTGTGAAGCCCTTGTGGGTTCGAAGTTCTCACCACATATCTAGGTAAGTTCCTTGGGGGTCTAGTTTCCAAAATGGGGTTACTTGTGGGGGGTTTCCACTGCCTAGGTTCATCAGGGGCTCTCCAAACGTGACATGGCGTCCGATCTGAATTCCAGCCAATTTTGCATTGAAAAAGTCAAACGGCGCTCCTTCCCTTCTGAGCTCTGCCATGCGCCGAAACAGTGGTTCCCCCCACATATCAGGTATCAGCGTACTCAGGAGAAATTGCACAATAACTTTTACAGTCCAATTTCTCCTGTTACCCTTGGTAAAATAAAAAAATTGGACCTGAAGTAATTTTTTTGTGAAAAAAAGTTAAACGTTCATTTTTTTTAAACATTCAAAAAATTCCCGTGAAGCACCTGAACGGTTAATAAACTCCTTGAATATGGTTCTGAGCACCTTGAGGGGTTCAGTTTTTAGAATGGTGTCACTTTTGGGTATTTTCTATCATATAGACTCTTCAAAGTGACTTCAAATGTGATGTGGTCTGTAAAAATAAAATAGTGTTGCAAAAATGAGAAATCGCTGGTCAACTTTTAACCCTTATAACTTCCAAACAAAAAAAAATTTTGGTTCCAAAATTGTGCTGATGTAAAGTAAACATATGTGAAATGTTAGTTATTAAGTTTTTTGTGTCATATCTCTGTGATTTAAGGGCATAAAAATTCAAAGTTTGAAAATTGCGAAATGTTCAAAATTTTCACCAAATTTCCATTTTTTTCACAAATAAACGCAAGTTTTTTGAATAAAATTTTACCACTAACATGAAGTACAATATGTCACGAGAAAACAATGTCAGAATCACCAGGATCCATGGAAGCGTTTCAGAGTTATTACCTAATAAAGGGACAGTGGTCAGAATTGTAAAAATTGGCCCGGTCATGAACGTGCAAACCACCCTTGGGTGATAAGGGGTTAAAAAGTGAATGGAAAATGTCATCATTGTAATTGTTCTTCATAGTTTATTTTAGTAATTTTGGGAAGAAAAAAATGTGACATTTACAGTATATTACCTCTAGAATACAGGTATATAGCAATGCATTGGTAGTGTTCATAGAGAAGTAGCACTATCTACTAGTACTGCACAATGTGCCTGTAATGAAGATGACAATTCTCTTGCACTTGGAAGTGGAGCTTGCGGCTCATTGCTACAGCTGCTGACTCCAATACATGGATTTGGGTATTTGAGTCCCAAAGTAGATCGCATTTCAAGTAAAGTGAGCTAAGAGACAAATACTGAACAAGGAGTTTGACTCAATATCATGCGCGGTGCTCACTACACAGCTAGAAGACAAGACATCACAGACACAGAGTGAAAGTTGGGACACAATATTGACATCCAGAGACAGTGGGACATATTCCCCAAATCAATACTGCCCTGCTGGATCTTTGATGGTTGAGAACTATGAACAAAGACATACTAATAGGGAATTTAGATTGTAAGCCCCATCGGGGACAGTGATGGTAATGTGTGCAAACTGTAAAGCGCTGCGGAATATGTTAGCACTATATAAAGATAAAGATTATTATTATTAACAAACATTTTTACAAACCCTCATGTACAATGTGTCATTACTATGTTATCAATAAATATATAACATAAATATATAACATATTTTCATAAATAACAACTTAGTCTTTAAATACTGAAGTTGTAGTTTACATCCACACAGCAATCATATGCAGCTGATTTTGACACCAGATTTTCAGCACACAATCCACTATTATGGTACCAGCAAAGATTTTGAGAAATCTCATCCAGATGGTGTGGAGAAAATACTCAACAAAACTTAACATGTGCTAAAGATTTAAAATCTATGATGAGCATTTTTCAAAACACAGTTCACCCTTAGCCATCTAAATCCACAGTGGAATAAGTCAATGTGGATGTACATTTGTCCAGAAATCCCATCACGCAATCCACAGTTATTTGGGCTTTGTCTAATAACTTCCATCTCATTATCAGGACAATAGTATATCCACCATATGTAACTAATAAAGACAGCAGAACATTTACTTCTAAAAACTGACACAAAAGAGAACCCAGATAGACACCATAATAATGAAATGGGTCTCTCTGCTTGCATTTTCACATTCTGCTTATCTGTTCATCAAAACAGAATAGACAAACAAAATGTGCAAACGAAAATGTTTACTTAGCTTAAATGTGCCAAGTCCTTAGTATGGTTTACACAAGGAATATACTAAAAAAAATGCATTGCATAAAGCAATGTTTCAGATTATCAGATAAGTGTATTACATTAACCCCTTCACAACATTTGGCATGTGGGGCTATATTTACATCATATGTCATGCCCCTTTCTTTGATCAGGCTTACATGCCGAGCTCGCATCTTTCCACGCAAATGACTCCGGATTTAATCAGCTATCATGTGTCCTTAACAGCCGCGAGTACAGAAGTGGTCTACCTGGGGCTGTTAATGCTCCCATCGATGTGCCCCTCATATGATAGCGGGCACCAATGCATTGTCATAACAACCAGGGGCCTGCTGAAGACTCCAGTGCCTTTCATTACAATCCTCCTATAAACGCCGGCCCAAGGCTGACATTCATAGGAAGCTGTGATTTCTGCTATATATAGAAGTGAAGCACAAGAGGACAATCACAACTTAAAGTCCTCTAAGGGAACTATTAAACGCAGTAAAAAGTTAAAGCTAAAAAAAACTTTAAACATATGAAAAAGCCCAGAAAAGTTCAAATCACACACCTTTTGCCCCAATGAAAATAAAATAATTAAAAATTACACATATTTTGTATTGCTGTGTTTGTAAAAGTCTGATCTATCAAAATATAAAATAAATTAATCCAATGGGTAAATAGCATAGTAAGAAAAAAAATTGAAATGCCAGAATTACGTTTTCTTCTTTTGGCAGCAAAACATTGTATTTACCCCAAAATGGTATCCGTAAACATGACAGCACAGGGTGCAAAAAATTAGCCCTCACATAGCCCCATATCCCGAAAAATTAAAAAACGATATTGGTCTCGGAAAACACCAACAAACGCAAAAAAAATGTTCAGACAAATATCAGATTTTTTTATCACTTAGGCTACTTTCACACTTGCGTTTTTTGCGCTGCATGCGCAGTGCAAACTCGCATAAAAAACGCATCATGCGTTTTGTATGCGTTTTCTTGTTTTTTGCGCATGGTTTGTGCAAAAAAAGCATGCGTTTTTTGCTCTGACAAGCGCACATCAGGGCTCCCATAGATTTTAATGTGTTTTGGGGTGAATTTGTGCGCATTGCGTGCACATGCGTTTTTTTGAGACAGGTCGGACGCACAAAAAATGCAACAGGATGCATTTTGTGCGCCTGGGCGCACGCTACAAAAAAACGCATGCGCATACAAACGCGTACAAACGCATGACAATGCGCACCCATGTTAAGTATAGGAAAAAAACGCATACGCATGTATGCGCAAAAACGCAGCGCAAAAAAACGCAAGTGTGAAACCAGCCTTAGGACCCCCTCTATGACCCCCTCTGATTTTTTTTTTTTTTATTATTCTAATGGGGTTCTCCCTTTTTGTATTCTGAGGTTATTTTAGTTGAAAAAAATCTTATAAAGGAGATATCTAATCTTTGAAAAAATAAAATCAGCTGAAAATGAGTATAAAACAAAAAAGAAACGCTAATTAACTCTTCTTTCCCCCAGCGATCCAGCACTGGTGCTAAGACTGTGCTGCCAGCTACCAATACTTCACAGTTGCCACTGAATTATGACAAGTGATTGAGGTAGCCGCTGGCTGCACGCTGGGAGGGCGGCCGGAGGGTCAGCACTGGATCGCTCCTAGAAAGAAGAAGTGAGTATTGTTTTTTGATTTTTAAATTTGCTGTTTTTTCCCCCAAAGACTGAATAACTCTTTAAGTCTATGATAAAGAAATAAAAATATTGGCAATTCTCCTAAGTGTATCTTTCTACATGTAACTTGGGAACAGCTGAGCTTTAGCTATGAATACTCAATTAAATCTAGAAATGGTATACATAGCAAATATTAGATCAATGTGTTTCCATTTATTCTATTTCTGATACAGCAATCTAGTAATAGTTCCCCAATAAAGAAAAATGAAAGAACTCAACAGAAAAGAGGAACTAGGAAACAGAGAGGTTTAGGACTAGCGGTAACGAAATCTGCACACTCCCTCGGTGGTGGGAAGTGAGAAATTCTACTCCACAGAATCCAAAAACGCCAACAACGCTGTACAATAATGATAGTCATAAAAACGTGACTTCTACATGAAACAGTACTGACGGTTATTGTCATGAGTTTTGTTTGCAAAAGTATCAAATGAAATCTATAGATCGAAATAACTATAGAAAACATGGATTTTTCGATGAGGATGGAGTACAATAAAATTGCATAACGGAGCACATATTGCTATAAAACTTGGCAAATTAATGAATCAATCAATTAATTTACAAACAACACCTATTTCACTGCAACTAACCATGGAACTGATAGTGGAGATTCATTGTCTGCTAAATACATACAGTTAAGAATAAGTAAAATAATAATTTAATTTCTATAGTTATTCTGATTAGTACTAAAGGGATTTAGCTAAAGGGAATGCAGCGCAAAGCGCTGACTGAAATTAAAGATTTGAAATGCTCACTATATATTATTTTGCATATTCTAAATGATTATGACTTTTTAGGCAGGGTCCTATCACATTGGATTATAATTGACCAAACCTGCGAATATTGGAAGGAGCAATATGTAAGGGGTCTCCCTGACTCCTCCGCAACATCATTTTGGAAGAAAAAAGAGCAGTTATGAATAAATTAAAACACTCAACCTTTTGTTCACATGGGAGATAAGCTACTGCCAGAGGTGTCTGCCAGTGGCTTTCTTGGCCGAGCAATCATGTGTATGAAGGGGTCATATTTACATAGTTATCACCCCAATGAACTTTCAACTGACAGCTATGAAAGGTCTATGTTTATCTTTAAACTATACTGTTGTTAGCATGGCTGGTCTGGAGCCGTAATCTCCAGGAGTGGACCCTCTGGGCCGTGGCACCGAGGGGCCCCGGGCGAGCTGCCAGGTGGAACCGACCCCTATACAGGGACCGTTAGGAGCAGGCCCAGGGGTTCGAGTACCACGGTAGCTGGTACCGAGAGGGGCGGCTCAGGATGGACTGGAGTAGGACTGTGGGACTGAAGTGTAGATGACAGAACAGAGCTGGAACACAGGAGACAGGAGTGGAGTAAGACTGTAGACTGAAATGTGCAGGGACTGAAATGTAGATGACAGGAGACAGAGCTGGAACACAGGAGACAGGAGTGGAGTAAGACTGCAGACTGGAACATGGAGAGACTGAAGTGTAGATGACAGGACAGAGCTGGAACACAGGAGACAGGAATGGAGTAAGACAGTAGATTGGAACGTGGAGGGATGGCTGGAGCAGGAACACAGGAAACAGGATTAGAGGAGGATGGAAGGACTGGAGCAGGATGGAACTGGAACACCGGAGGCAGGACTGGAGTAGGACGGAATGACTGGAGCAGGATGGAACAGGAACACCGGAGGCAGGACTGGAGTAGGACGGAAGGACTGGAGCAGGATGGAACAGGAACACTGGAGGCAGGACTGGAGTAGGACGGCAGGACTGGAGCAGGATGGAACAGGAACATCGGAGGCAGGACTGGAATAGGACGGCAGGACTGGAGCAGGATGGAACAGGAACACTGGAGGCAGGACTGGAGTAAGACGGCAGGACTGGAGCAGGATGGAACAGGAACACCGGAGGCAGGATTAGAGTAGGACGGCAGGACTGGAGCAGGATGGAACTGGAACACCGGAGGCAGGACTGGAGTAGGATGGAAGGACTGGAGCAGGATGGAACAGGAACACTGGAGGCAGGACTGGAGTAGGGCAGGGGACACGAATAGCCGGACTGCGAGGCTGCTGCAGGGAGCACACAAGAACGGGACTGTGAGACTGCAGAGAGCACACGAAGAAGCGAGGCCCAGTGTGCTAGGAAACACAACGATCAGGCGCCTCCCTCAGGGGGAAGCGGCCTGATATGCCCCTGTCTGGTCTGCGATTGGTCAGGGGGTGCTTCCGGGTCAGGGCATAGCCGGAGCACAAGAAGCAGAAGGGAGGTACGGAAGCAGCCTACGGCGCATGCGCATTGCATGCAAAGACGCCGTCGGCCGCGCGCCTGTCAGAGGTGACCGCTGTGGCTGTCGGGCGGCGAGGGGCTGTGGCGTGGGAGCGATGGCCAGGTGAGCATGCAGAGACGGCGTGATAGTACCCCCTCCCCTAAGCCGCCCTCCCCGGAGATTAGCAAGAAATCTCTTGAGGATACGAAGAGCATTGATATCCTCCCGAGGTTCCAGGATCTCTCCTCAGGACCAAAGCCCTTCCAGTCAACAAGAAAAAATGTCCTACCTCTAACCTTCTTCATGGCGATAATGTCCTCCACTTCAAAGACATCATGGGCACCCACCGGCTGAGGACCGGAATCAGGCAAGCGATTCAGCACCACAGGTTTCAGGAGAGAGACGTGGAAGGTGTTCGGGACCTGGAGCGAAGCAGGCAACCTCAATTTGTAGGCGACTTCGTTGATACATCCAAGAATTTCAAACGGACCGATGTAGCGTGGCCCCAACTTGTAGGAAGGTAGTGTCAACCGGATAAATTTGGACGAGAGCCAGACCTTGCCCCCGACACGATAGGATGGAGGATCCAATCTCTTCTTGTCGGCATAATTCTTCATCCGATCAGCGGACTTCTTGAGAGACGTGTTGGTCTCGGCCCAAATCTTGGAAAATTCGGAGGACAAAGCGTTGGCAGTGGGTAGCTCGGAGGCAGGGGTTATCGGAAGGGGAACACCAGGATGTCTGCCGAACACAATGAAAAACAGAGACTTGGCCGAGGACTCGCCAGCATGGTTGTTGTAAGCGAACTCTGCCCAGGGAAGTAAGTCAACCCAATCGTTCTGGTGGGCGTTGGAGAAATGACATAGGTACCCAGTCAACGTCTGGTTGGTACGCTCCTCCTGCCTGTTGGACTGTGGATGGTAGGCCGAGGAGAAGTCAAGGGAAACGTTCATGAGCTTACAAAGTGATCGCCAGAACGGTCCGACACAATGCGTTGAGGTAGTCCATGGAGTCTGAAGATTTGGTGGATGAAGAGTTTGGCCAGCTCCAGAGCCGAGGGGAGACCGGGCAGAGGGACGAAGTGGGCCACCTTGGAAAAACGATCCACCACCACCAAGATGACTGTGCAACCAGAAAAACAGGGTAGGTCGGTGATGAAATCCATGGCGATGTTTTCCCAAGGAACCGCAGGGACGGGCAACAGCAGCAACAAGCCGGACGGAGGTCTTCGTGGAACTTTGTTTTTTGCACAGGATGGACAAGAAGCCACAAAATCGAGTACATCTTGGCGAAGCGTGGGCCACCAGTAGTGACGCGCGATAAGATCCAGGGTCTTCTTAGACCCAGCATGGCCGGCCAGTTTGGAGGAGTGCCCCCATTGGAGGACTTTTCGCTTGAGGTTCTCAGGCACAAGCGTTTTGCCAGGAGGAAGAGCAAGCCAGTTCACTGGAGCCACTGTGATGATCCTAGTGGGGTCAATGATATGCGAGGGCTCCTCCATGGTTTCGTGTGGCTGGAAGACCCTGGACAGAGCATCAGCTTTGGTATTTTTGTTGCCGGGACGGAAACAGAGCTCAAAGTCAAATCGGGCGAAAAACAAGGACCATCTGGCCTGACGAGGGTTGAGTCTCTGGGCAGACTCGAGATAGGCCAGATTCTTGTGATCTGAGAAGATGACAAAGAGATGGACAGCTCCTTCCAGGAGGTGACGCCACTCCTCCAAGGCCAACTTGATGGCCAGAAGTTCCCGGTTGCCGACCAAGTAGTTACACTCGGATGGAGAAAAGGCCTTTGAGAAGAAGCCACAAGGGTGCAGACAACCGGAGGCGGATCTCTGGGACAATACTGCCCCGACACCTGTCGAGGAAGCGTCCACCTCGAGTACAAAAAGGTCGGTTGCTCTCTGGGTGATGCAGGACCGGAGCCATGGAGAAAGCCCGTTTTAGGGTCAGAAAGGCCTCTTCAGCCTCCAGAGGCCAATCCTTGGGAATAGTCCCTTTACGGGTGAGAGCAGAAATAGGTCTTGTGATTGCAGAAAAGTGAGAGATGAATTGCCGGTAATAATTGGCAAATCCGAGAAATCGTTGTATCACCCTTTCTTCGACGGGGCGAGGCCATTTGAGAATGGCAGACAACTTCTCGGGGTCCATCCTCAGTCCAGCGTCGGAGATAATGTATCCCAGAAATGGCAGAGAGGTCTGTTCGAAGAGACATTTCTCTATCTTCGCATACAGGCGGTTCTCCCGAAGATGCTGTAACACCAAGCGGACACTCTTTCTATGGGACGAGAGATCCGGCGAGAAGACGAGGATGTCGTCCAAGTACACGACCACACAGGAGCACAAGAGGTCCCAGAAGATCTCGTTGATGAACTCTTGAAACACTGCAGGAGCATTGCAGAGACCAAAGGGCATGACCAGGTACTCGTAATGGCCGTCTCGAGTGTTGAAAGCCGTCTTCCACTCGTCTCCAGAGCGGATACGGACCAGATTATAGGCTCCTCTGAGGTCCAGCTTAGAGAAGACCCGAGCCCCTCTGAGATGGTCAAACAACTCCGGAATGAGTGGAAGAGGGTACCTGTTCTTGATGGTAATATCATTCAAGCCCCAATAGTCAATGCACAGTCGTAGAGTTCCGTCCTTCTTTTTGACGAAGAAAAATCCGGCTCCCGCGGGCGACGAGGATTTCCGTATAAAGCCTTTAGCGAGGTTCTCCTGGACATACTCGGACATGGCTGTGGTCTCAGCGGGAGACAGGGGGTAGATTCTGCCCCTTGGGGGGGTTGAACCGGGAACAAGTTCAATTGGGCAATCAAAAGGCCGGTGTGGAGGAAGGACCTCCGCTTCCTTCTTATCAAAGACATCGGCGTAGGAACTGTAGGCTGGAGGGAGACCCGGAAGGTCTGGGGGTGGCCGAGGAGCGGCCGCCAGGTGGACAGGAGTCAGACAGCGAGCTTGGCACGGGTGCCCCCAGCGGAGTATCTCCCCAGAAGACCAGTCGAGGACAGGCTGATGAGTCCTTAACCATGGGAGACCGAGTAAAATGGCGTGGGAGAGCTTAGGCAAAACGTAAAAGGCAATCTTCTCTCGATGTAAGGCACCGACTTGCAACTCCACTTCTTCAGTGACCAAGGTGATGGTCACCTGTAGCGGTTTACCATCCACCGCAGCAATCTGGAGAGGGTTAGATAGAGCAACCACGGGAATTTGGTATTTGTTCACTTCGTCAGGCGAAATGAAGTTACCTGCCGAGCCTGAATCGACGTAGACCACCTAGGACCCACGTCTCTTCCCTGAAAGCAAAAGAACAGATATAGTAAGAGGTTGAGAGGGATTATCATCACCTAGGGAGGCCTCTCTTACCTGACCTAGGCGGAGGAGTTTCCCTGTCTCTTAGGACAGGTGCGGAAATAGTGTGATGAACCTCCGCAATAAAGGCACAGACTTTGTGCCCGCCTCTCTTGCTGACGCAACTCGGCCAACCTGAGGCAGTCTATCTGCATGGACTCGACCGAGGAGGAAGAAGGGGACCCGGCCGAACGAGGACTGGCAGAATGGGTGAGAAGGGGAGCTGGCCTGGTGGACCTCCTGTCTCTCACTGACTCCCGAGCGTGCTCCTGGATGCGTAGGTCAATGCGGGTAGCCAGCGAGATAAGGCCCTCTAAGGTGGTCGGGGTATCTCGACCTGCGAGTTCATCTTTTATTCTGCCTGAAAGACCGCGCCAGAACACTCCTACCAAAGCCGTGTTATTCCAGCCGAGCTCGGAGGAGATAGTGCGAAAGCGGATAGCATACTGTCCGACCGTGAGAGAACCCTGATGTAGGTTAAAGAGTGACTCGGTGAGAGCAGCTAACTGACCCGGCTCATTGAAGACCCTGCGAAAAGTATCCAGGAAAACCGGAAGACTTGAGCCAACAGGATCGTCACGTTCCCAGAGAGGATTCAACCAGGACAGGGCCTCTCCCTCCAGATGGGACATAATAAAGGCTACTTTGGCCCGGTCAGAGGGATATTGCTGCGGCAACAATTCAAAGTGGAGGCTACACTGATTTAAGAACCCCCTGCAGAGCTTGGGATTCCAAGTGAAGTGAGGCGGTTTGGCGAGGCGGGGCGTCGGGAGAGCTGTAGGAGCGGAGGGAGGAGTCGGAGTTGCGGCGGCAGACTGGAGGACCGACAAGCGGCTATCAAAGGAGGCCATGTAAGACAAAATATGGGCTTGAGTATCCTGTTGCTGGCCCAGCTCCTGTTGAAGACTGGCCAGTTGATTGGCAGTTCCAGGATCGGCCACCTGCAGGACCGACAAACGGGTGTCCATAGACTTCATGACAGACATAATGCGTCTCTGATTCTCCCACAGGAAGAGTAACTCTTTCTGGGTAGCAGCAGTAGTACCGGCGGAGTCCATGGCCTGATCGTACTGTTAGCGTGGCTGGTCTGGAGCCGGAATCTCCAGGAGTGGACCCTCTGGGCCATGGCACAAGGGGCCCCGGGCGAGCTGCCAGGTGGAACCGACCCCTATACAGGGAGCGGGGGTTCGAGTACTACAGTAGCCGGTACCGAGAGGGCGGCTCAGGATGGACTGGAGTAGGACTGTGGGACTGAAGTGTTGATGACAGAACAGAGCTGGAACACAGGAGACAGGAGTGGAGTAAGACTGTAGACTGGAACATGGAGGGACTGATGTGTAGATGACAGGACAGAGCTGGAACACAGGAGACAGGAATGGAGTAAGACAGTAGACTGGAACGTGGAGGGATGGCTGGAGCAGGAACACAGGAGACAGGATTAGAGGAGGACGGAAGGACTGGAGCAGGATGGAACTGGAACACCGGAGGCAGGACTGGAGTAGGACGGAAGGACTGGAGCAGGATGGAACAGGAACACCGGAGGCAGGACTGGAGTAGGATGGAAGGACTGGAGCAGGATGGAACAGGAACACCAGAGGCAGGACTGAAGTAGGACGGCAGGACTGGAGCAGGATGGAACAGGAACACCGGAGGCAGGACTGGAGTAGGACGGCAGTACTGGAGCAGGATGGAACAGGAACACTGGAGGCAGGACTGGAGTAGGACGGCAGGACTGGAGCAGGATGGAACAAGAACACCAGAGGCAGGACAGGAGTAGGACGGCAGGACTGGAGCAGGATGGAACTGTAACACCGGAGGCAGGACTGGAGTAGGACGGAAGGACTGTAGCAGGATGCAACAGGAACACCGGAGGCAGGACTGGAGTAGGACGGAAGGACTGGAGCAGGATGGAACAGGAACACTGGAGGCAGGACTGGAGTAGGGCAGGGGACACGGATAGCCGGACTGCAAGGCTGCTGCAGGGAGCACACAAGAACGGGACTGTAAGACTGCAGAAAGCACACGAAGAAGCGAGGCCCAGTGTGCTAGGAAACACAACGATCAGGCGCCTCCCTCAAGAGGAAGCGGCCTGATATGCCCCTGTCTGGTCTGCCATTGGTCAGGGGGTGCTTCCGGGTAGAGCATAGCCAGAGCACAAGAAGCAGAAGGGAGGCGTGGCCGCGGCCTATGGCGCATGCGCATTGCATGCAAAGACGCCGTCGGCCGCGCGCCTGTCAGAGGTTACCACCGTGGCTGTCGGGCGGCGAGGGGCTGCGGCGTGGGAGCGATGGCCGAGTGAGTATGCAGAGACGGTGTGACAACTGTCATGACATTTAATAAATAGTCCAACGTGAAAAAGTTGGGTCCTCTGGGAGCTGTATACCACCGCCATACTCAAGTGGAATTTATTTATTTTCCTCACTTATATACCTCCATTAAATTCCACATCGCTTTACAGACATTATCGGCACTGTCCTGACCGGGGCTCATAATTTAGATTCCCTATCTGTATATCTCTGGAGTGTAGGAGGAAAGTGGAGAACCCTGAGGAAACCTACACAAACACGGGGAGAACATACAAACTCCTTGCAGATGTTTTCTTTTGGTAGATATGAACTCAAGATCCCACCGCTGCAAAGCAACACTGCTAACCACTGAACCACCCAGCCAAGGCAAACTTTTCACAATTGTCTAAAGAGCAAACCATAATATTCAATAGTATGGCAAATCGGCTTAATCCTTTATGGGCCCTTGTATAAATCACACATTTCATGTTTAGCGTAAATAAAATGCACAACCATGCAGATATTACACGTGTTAATAGATTCTTTTAGCAAAATAAAACAATTTTGTTCTCTGGAGAATAAATATTACAAAGGAATGGATAGATGTAGTAGTATTACCCCCTGCTATTGCACATTCACATTGGGTGGTTCCTTCACCAGCCATTCACTTTGTACTTGTACCCCTTCTAGCAACAATTATTGTAACCAAAATCCTTTCCTTCAGCATCTCATTAAAGGTTGTTCACTTTTTGTCATGTAACAGATTTAATCTAAACAAATCATTAAAAAAAATCTTCAGAATATCTTTTCACAATTAATTTATACACATATATACTGTATATATATATATATTTATATATATATATATATATATATATATATATATATATATAAATGAGTGACATCACTTCATTTCGCTTATTATGCCTTCTTCAACATTTCCATGTAAATTGTAGCTGCCTTTCTGTTTAACTTTCATTGTTTAGTTTATAGACCGACAATCAGGCATATTAGATATATTATGAAATAGGATTTTTTTTTAAATAAATACAATTTATAATTTTTGCAGTCTATTTTGCCAAAAATAGCACAGTACCCTGTACTTCCACACTACCATTACCATAATGTTCCTATTATTAAATGCTGTCATCATGCTGCTGGTTTTATCTCAAGAGTTCAACTTTTTGTTCATGTGATCACAGGAACTAATGCCAAAATAATGGGGGTCAAAATGGCTATTTCTCATGCCAATGTAGACAAATATGGTTGTTACCATTAAAAATAAAAGGATTCAGTCTTGCAACTCACTCATGAGTTACAATTTTAATCTTTCTCAAATGATGGAGTTAGGAGATAAACTTGCCGAAGACAAGAAATATCTACAGTTTTAGGGTGGAAATTCTGTCTAGATCTTGGAGGACTACGAGCAGATATGGCACTGCTGGGAAAACCTGTCTACTCTAAAGCTGGAGTCACACATAGCGACTCACCAGCGATCCCGACAACGATATCAACGTGTCAAGATCGCTGATGAGTCACTACATGATCGCTGGTGAGCTGTCAAACAGACAGCTTCACCAGCGATCAGCACAGCAACGCCGAGCGCGCGGCGTCGCTGTGTACGTTAGTTACCAGCGCACTGATGCAGGGAGCTGGTAACTAAGGTACACATCGGGTATCTAAGAGACGTGCATCACTTAGATATCCGATGTGTACCTTAGTTACCAGCTCCCTGCATCAGCGCGCTGGTACCTAACGTACACATCGGGTTTCTAAGGGACGCACGTCCCTTGGATACCCGATGTGTACATTAGTTACCAGCTGATCGCTGGTCTCCAGCCTGCTACACGCAGCGATGCATGCTGGCCAGCGGGAGACCAGCGATGGAAGAAATTTCCAGAGGTTGCCTAGAGCGATCAGCGATACCGGCAGGGGGGCCGGTCACTGATCGCTGTCACACACAGCGATCTCTTTGGTGAGATTGCTGTTGTGTCACAAAACTTGTGACTCAGCAGCGATCTCGCTAGCGAGCTCGCTATGTGTGACAGGGCCTTAAGTATTCCTCTTTTAAAGGTAATTTCTTTCATGATGGTCCTTGAGCCCTTTGTTACCCCATCCGATTATTAAGCTTTCTTATCCCTTTTGATTATGACCTAGTCTTTTCTAAGTTTACTTGAGACATTTTCAAATATGACAGTGAAGAGTGCAAATACACTAGTCAATCTATGATTGGTTAATGAGCGCCGATCAGCTACACACAAACTGTGGTAATTTAACAGCCTGTTTAAACAGGCAGACCACACTCCCATGCACACAAAACTATTATGTATTCACTCTGTGTGCACACAATAATATTTTTCTCAGCAGCAGCACATATCCTGTTTACAATAGTCAATATAACTATCTCACCTGACGACTGAGTGTTTTGCTTGTTCTTGGCAACCTGTTTTGAAAAGCCAATATTGAACAACAAGTTTTCTTTGGAACAGCCATTCTGGATGTTTGCCGGATTAAAATCTAAAGTGAGCTTACTTGGGGTCAGCAGTGGTGGAGTTTGCAGCGATGTTGCGGTGCCTGAGGGTTCATTAGATGTCGGCGCTGGTGAGCAGGGTCCCCTTTCCACTTCAATTCCCTGCCATGGGCCTCAGAAAAATGGCCGCTGAAAGCGGCATATGTGTAGAATGAGACATCGGGAGATGAGTTCTCGTTTACTGAGATCTCAATCTGCTTATCCGCCGTCTCCGGCGCCCATTTTCCCATAGCCCACCACAGGTAACTGAATGGGAAAGGCGACTCTGTTCACCGGCACCAACATCTAATGAACGCCTAGGCACCGCAGCATCGCCCCACTACTGCTGCTGCTGGTGCCAGCCTCCTGAAGCAGCAACCCTGCCTCATGTGACCCTGCTCCACCACTGCAGCCCCCAGGTAAGCTATGGATTGTAAGATACCCCACCAACCACCATTTTATTAAAAAAAAGTCTTATTTTTCATCTCAAAATTTGGGGTACATCTTACAATATGCAAAATAAAATATTTTGTCTAATAAATGCAGAAATACCACAGAAAATCTGCGACATCAAAATGCACCAAATACTCATTGTGGGAATTTAGACAATTTTAGTTACACAGATAGATAATTTGATAGAAAGACAGACAGACAGACAGACAGACAGACAGATAGATAGATTGATAGATAGATAGATAGATAGAGGTGCTTCTTACAAAATTAGAATATCATCAAAAAGTTAATTTATTTCAGTTTACCATCGTTGATTGTGATCGTTGATTGTGGAAACTTCACACTAGACCTTGGAAATCAAGGTCCCAGAGTCTGGAGGAAGAGTGGAGAGACATACACTCCAAGCTGCTTGAGGTCTAGTGTGAAGTTTCCACAATCAGTGATGGTTTGGGGAGCCATGTCATCTGCTGGTGTAGGTCCACTGTGTTTTATCAAGACCAAGTTAGCGCAGCCGTCTCCCAGGAAACTTTAGAGCACTTCATGCTTCCCTCTGCCAACAAGCTTTTTGGAGATGGAGATTTCATTCTCCAGCAGGACATGGCACCTGTCCACACTGCCAAAAGTAACAATACCTGTGCTTGATTGGCCAGCAAACTCATCTGACCTTAACCACATAGAGACTCTATTGGGGTATTGTCCAGAAGAAGATGAGGAGAGACACCAGACCCAACAATGCAGATGAGTTGAAGGCTGCTATAAAAGCAACCTGGGCTTCCATAACACCTCAACAGTGCCACAGACTGATCGCCTCCATGCCACACCACATTGATGCAGTAATTGATGCAAAAGGAGCCCCGACCAAGTATTGAGTGCATTTACTGAACATACATTTCAGTAGGCCAACATTTCGGATTTTAAAATCATTTTTTAAGCTGGTGTTATAAAATATTCTAATTTACTGAGATAATGACATTTAGGTTTTCATTGGCTGTAGGCCATAATCATCAACATTAACAGAAATAAACACTTGAAATAGATCACTCTGTTTGTAATGACTCTATATAATATGAGTTTTACTTTTTGTATTGAAGAACTGAAATAAATTAACTTTTTTATGATATTCTAATTTTGTGACAAGCACCGATAGATAGATAGATAGATAGATAGATAGATAGATAGATAGATAGATAGATAGATAGATAGATAGATAGATAGGCAAAAACATGAACACCTGCAGGCTCCTAATTTACAATTAGCAATCTAGTTTCAGGAAGAATATCTTCATTCTTTGCTGAAACCGAAACATGTAACCACCTGTTACTAAAGGAACATGAAACTAAAAACACATCACATGCTGCCACTAGCCAAACAAAAAAAATAATTTTATAACTAAAGTGTTATAAAAATATAATTAATCTTCAATTATAACGGTGATTTTGTATCCCTTAACTGCCTAGTAAATACATAGATTTTATGTATTTAAAAAAAAATGGAAACAAATTCCTTAAACTAATGATTGTACCATATGTGCCAACATTAGAGTAATACTGTTCAGATGTCAGCTTAGGGGTATAACAATATACACACAAATTTCCAAAGGCAAATAAAGATCCATTAATAAAGACTAGAGTTGAGCGTCTTTTGGTTTTTTAGGGTCGCGTTTCGTTTCGTGAAACCCGACTTTTCCAAAAGTCGGGTCGAGCAAGATCGTCCGATTATAGGGAAAAGTAGGGGTCGTCCCGAAACACGAAACCCAATGTAAGTCAATGGGGAATAAAAGTCGGCAGTGAGAGAAGGACAGGAAACACACCTACAGTTCCCATTTGAATGCCAAAAGCATCAATTCTTCTTACTTAAGCTTGTCAACCTTAATTAACTTCATAATACAAGTTACGCACTGAAAAATGGGGGTTATTTGGCTAAAGTTGTGGGGGGGGAGGGCTGGCTGCAGGTTTTCATGTGCCCTGGGCGAAAGAGCGCCCCTTTAACACATACCACAACTCATCATGCTCCGATACGGCAGATAAATAGCGGTATAGTACAATGAAAAATACCTCACTTTTTACATCTCATGACGAGGCCCATCTATTTCTCCATACAGAATCATTGGTCCCATATAATGTTTGAAACAGTATATGATGAGCTCCACATAATGCTACAGTATATGTTGGTCCCCATGGATGAAGCTCCACTGTCTTATGGGCCCAAATAATGCTCCAAACATAATGGGCCCCATTTCTAATGCTCTAGTGTATAATGGGCCCTGTAAATGCTGCTCCAGTGTCTGATGTCCACCTTTGGAATGTTCCAGTGTATGGTGGGCCCCATCTATCATTCTCCAGAGTATAGTGCTCCCCAAAAATTGCTGTCCCAACATTGAAAACAATCAAATAAGTCTCCTCACTAGGGAATCCCTGTACTTGTGTGGACAGGTGCTGTAGCTTGCTTAACAGCTCGCCAGCCGTTCTCACGCCCAGTATGGATTGCACGTGATTGCACAAAGGTTAGAAAGGGTACCGTATCCCTGGATAACATGTATGGATAGCGTACACATTCAAAATATATGTCTATACAGCATGAGGCAGGCTCAGACGGTGTTAGGCCCAGTATGGATTGCACGTGATTGCACAAAGGTTAGAAAGGGTACCGTATCCCCGGATAACATGTATGGATAGCGTACACATTCAAAATATATGTCTATACAGCATGAGGCAGGCTCAGACAGTGTTAGGCCCAGTATGGATTGCACGTGATTGCACAAAGGTTAGAAAGGGTATCGTATCCCTGGATAACATGTATGGATAGCGTACACATTCAAAATATATGTCTATACAGCATGAGGCAGGCTCAGACGGTGTTAGGCCCAGTATGGATTGCACGTGATTGCACAAAGGTTAGAAAGGGTACCGTATCCCTGGATAACATGTATGGATAGCATACACATTCAAAATATATGTCTATACAGCATGAGGCAGGCTCAGACGGTGTTAGGCCCAGTATGGATTGCACGTGATTGCACAAAGGTTAGAAAGGGTACCGTATCCCTGGATAACATGTATGGATAGCGTACACATTCAAAATATATGTCTATACAGCATGAGGCAGGCTCAGACGGTGTTAGGCCCAGTATGGATTGCACGTGATTGCACAAAGGTTAGAAAGGGTACCGTATCCCTGGATAACATGTATGGATAGCGTACACATTCAAAATATGTCTATACAGCATGAGGCAGGCTCAGACGGTGTTAGGCCCAGTATGGATTGCACGTGATTGCACAAAGGTTAGAAATGGTACCGTATCCCCGGATAACATGTATGGATAGCGTACACATTCAAAATATATGTCTATACAGCATGAGGCAGGCTCAGACGGTGTTAGGCCCAGTATGGATTGCACGTGATTGCACAAAGGTTAGAAAGGGTACCGTATCCCTGGATAACATGTATGGATAGCGTACACATTCAAAATATATGTCTATACAGCATGAGGCAGGCTCAGACGGTGTTAGGCCCAGTATGGATTGCACGTGATTGCACAAAGGTTAGAAAGGGTACCGTATCCCCGGATAACATGTATGGATAGCGTACACATTCAAAATATATGTCTATACAGCATGAGGCAGGCTCAGACGGTGTTAGGCCCAGTATGGATTGCACGTGATTGCACAAAGGTTAGAAAGGGTACCGTATCCCTGGATAACATGTATGGATAGCGTACACATTCAAAATATATGTCTATACAGCATGAGGCAGGCTCAGACGGTGTTAGGCCCAGTATGGATTGCACGTGATTGCACAAAGGTTAGAAAGGGTACCGTATCCCCGGATAACATGTATGGATAGCGTACACATTCAAAATATATGTCTCAGGAGGCAGGCTCAGACGGTGTCAGGCACAGTATGGATTTGACGGCCCAGATTACACAGCGGAGGAGCAGGGAGAGGTAAAGATTGCAAATGCTGGGGCCCTGCCCAAGCAAGGGGGGCCCACTCGTGGGCGTCGGTACTGGCACTGGGCCCCTCATAGTACAGCGGTGTGTCTGACGGCGGGTGTGCACCACCACCGTCAGAGACACTTGATTGCACTATGAGGGACCCTGTGACAGTGCCCGCGCCCAAGAGTCGGCCTACCCACCTGTCCAGGGCAACGGCACTCGCACGGTGTCGTGCGGTAGGTGGTGACCCCGGCCATGGGGGGGGAGGCAGCACAGTTAGGGAGTTTTAGAAAGTGGCATATGTTGATGTTGGACATTCAGCTGATGCAAAAGGCGAAATAGGTGAAGTACCAGGAAAAGGTGGACCAAAGCAAGCCATTTTTCTGTCACCCTATGTGTCATCAGGGGAAGGTGGGACAAAATCCTTGGAAACCCATGCGTGGTTCATTTTAATGAAGGTTAGATCATCCACATTTTGGGTTGACAGACGGGTCCTTTTTTCTGTCAGGATTGATCCAGCTGCACTGAAGACTCTTTCCGATAGCACACTTGCAGCTGGGCAAGCGACCTTCTGTAAGGCATATTGGGCCAATTCAGGCCAGGTGTCCAGTTTAGCGGCCCAATAGTCAAAGGGGAATGACCTGTGTGGGAGAACATCGATATGGGAGGAAAAGTAGTTTGTAACCATAGTTGACAACTGCTGTCTCCTGTCACTTTCCATCGATGCAGTATTACCAGTTGTGTGAGCGGTATTTGAAAAATCAGTCCACAACATTGTCATGAAACCCCTGTCTCCAACGCCACTTCTGCTGTGTGCACCACGAACACCTCTGCCAAGCTGCCCCCGGCCCGTACGGCTCGTGTGAGAACCATAACCGCTGCTGTGTGCTGGGAATGCCTCAAGCAACCGATTTACCAGAGTTGCTTGTTTATTAGCCAATATTAGGTCAAGGTTCTCCTGTGGCATGATGTTTTGTAATTTGCCTTTATAGCGTGGATCCAGGATGCTGGCCAACCAGTAGTCGTCATCGTTCATCATTTTGGCAATGCGGGGGTCCCTTTTTAGGATCCGCAAGGCATAATCTGACATGTGGGCCAATGTTCCCGGTGTCAATGATGCACTGCGAGTGCTGGGTGGAGGAGCACTTTCTGGCAAATCCACATCCCTCCAGTCACGCACAAACCCTGTACCAGACCTTGCCACGCCAACATTTTCACTTGCCCCACGAGATGCATCCTCCTCCCCTAAGTAATCATCCCCATCATCCTCCTCCTCCTCCTCTTCTTCCTCCACCTCATCCAGGAGAGGTCCCTGAGCAGACAATGGCTGAATGTCATCAAGGATTCCCTCCTCCTCTTCCTCCTCATCAACATTGGCTGCAGACGCCTGCTCCTTAAGGTGCGTCAAAGTTTGCATGAGCAGACGCATAAGTGGGATGCTCATGCTTAGGATGGCGTCGTCTGCGCTTACCAGCCGTGTGCATTCCTCAAAACACTGAAGGACTTTACAAAGGTCTTTCAGCTTCGACCACTGCACGCCTGTCAACTCCATGTCTGCTCTCAAAGTGCCTGGCCGTGTATCCTCCCACAAATGCATTATGGCCTGCCTCTGCTCGCACAGCCGCTCCACCATGTGCAGGGTGGAGTTCCACCTTGTTGCAATGTCGATAATGAGGCGGTGGTTGGGAAGGTGGAGCAATCGCTGCAGCTTCTGCATACGAACGGAGTGTACAGGCGACCGGCGGATGTGCGCGCACAGTCTTCGCACCTTCTGGAGCAGGGCTGTTAACTCCGGATAATTTTTGAGGAAGCACTGCACCACCAGGTTCAAGGTGTGAGCCAAGCAAGGTATGTGGCTGAGTTTTGAAAGGGCTATGGCTGCCACAAAATTACGGCCGTTATCACTAACTACCTTGCCTGCCTCAAGATGTACACTGCCCAGCCATGACTCAGTTTGTCGCTTCAAGTACTCGGCCAGCACCTCGGCGGTGTGTCTGTCGCCCAAACACATCATCTGCAACACAGCCTGCTGACGCTTTCCACTAGCTGCTCGATAGGGGAACACATCGTGTGCAACAGTGGCAGCTGCAGATGGAGTGCTCGTACGACTGCGCTCTGTGGACGAGCTTTCGCTTCTGGAGGAGGAGGGTCGAACGCCTACAGCCAACTGTTTCCTATACCGTGGGCTAGGCAGCACTGTCCCACCACCGCTGTCCCCTATGGACCCTGCATCCACCACATTAACCCAGTGCGCAGTGATGGACACGTAACGGTCCTGGCCATGCCGACTGGACCATGCATCAGTTGTGAGGTGCACCTTTCCGCTCACTGACTGCTTGAGTGCATGGACAATGCGGTCTTTCACATGATGGTGGAGGGCTGGGATGGCTTTGCGAGAGAAGAAGTGGCGACTGGGTAGGTCATAGCGTGGTACTGCATAGGCCATGAGTTCGCGGAAAGCTGTGCTTTCCACCAACCGAAAGGGCATCATCTCAAACGAGATTAGTTTGGCAATGTGGGCGTTCAAACCCAGTGTACGCGGATGAGAGACTGAGTACTTTCTTGACCTACTCATAGTGTCTGGGAGGGTGAGCTGGACTTGAGAGCTGCATATGGTGGAAGTAGCGGTGGACAGGGCGGACTGAGAGAGGGTTGATGATGGTGATGGAGTTGGTGTTCTTTCTGATGGCCTAGAATCAGTCTTTCGTTGATATAACAGTGGGATTCCCTGACTGCTGTGGTCTTGCAACGACACCTCAACATTTGCTGCTGTGCTAACCGGTGGGCTTACAGTGGGGGAAACAATGTAGCGTTGCTGACTACCTTCGTTGTGATCAGTTGCACATGTGGCACTTGAGGTTTGGTGTTGTGTCCACGCTTGCAAGTGCATGCTGGTTAAATGTCTAAGCATGCAACTGGTATTCAAATTTTTCAGATTTTTCCCTCGGCTAAAGGTCTTTGCGCACTTCTTACAGATAACCTTGGCCTGATCATGTGGATTTTGGTCAAAAAAGTGCCACACTGCACTCTTCCTACTTTGGCAGACATTTTGCGGCCTAGCACGCTGTGATCTTTTGACCCTCTGGACAAGCTGTCCAGCAACTCTTTTGATGTTTGGAACCTGTCTTTGGAGTGCTCCGGGCCTGCCAGATAACAGCTGTTGCGATGTCGATGTCTGCTGTGGATGCTCCTCATCTGAGCTATTGGAAGCAGCACTCTCTTCCCCCAATGGATGCCAATCTGGGTCAACAACTGGGTCATCCATCACCTCCTCTTCTATGTCATGTGCACCTTTCTCTGTGTCACCGTGTATGGTGGTATAGTGTGCGGGAAGGGGCACCTGAGTCTCATCAGGGTCAAAATCTGGCTCTGTACACTGCGAGGACAATGTAGTGCTCTGAGTGAATGTACCAGCAGAATCATCCATCAGCGGCTGTGCATCAGTGCACTCCATGTCAGATTCATCTTGGCCTGGGTAATTCACCATTTCACTTGATAATCCAGGCATGGTATTAGAAAACAGCTCCATGGAGTAATCAGTAGTATGGCCTGCGTCATCCTTCAATCTTGGTTGGGGTGAAGGACACAAGGAAAGGTGTGGTTCATGAACATGAGCCTCCAATGACGACTCAGTGCTTTTACTTTTTACAACTGAAGAAGAGGAGGCGATAGAGCTGGAGGCTGAGTCAGCAATGTAAGACAAAACTTTTTCCTGATGCTCTGCCTTTAAAAGCGGTTTGCCAACTCCTAGAAAACTAAGCGTTCGAGGCCTTATGTAGCCAGACGATGACGCAGGGTCAGCACCTCCTGCATTCGGTCCTATTTTGCTCTTGCCACTACCATCAGATCCACCACCAACACCATCATTACCAGCCTTCCTCATTTTTGGTAGAAATGTAGACAAAATCCAACAAACTATATAGTAATGTAAAACAAGGTACAAGGTGTCTATAGGACAGGGGAGATTTAGAATTTCTGCACACACTTGTGGACAGTGGACACTTTTGGATTGTGTGAGGCCCACTGATATCTGAGCGCTATGTGACAGGCTCGATGGCACAGCTGCCTGTGACCAAAGTGACGAGAGGATAATGGAGATTTTGAATCTCTGCGCACACTTTTGGACACTGGACTCTTGTGGATTGTGTGAGGCCCACTGATATCTGAGCGCTATGTGACAGGCTCGATGGCACAGCTGCCTGTGACCAAAGTGACAAGAGGATAATGGAGATTTTGAATCTCTGCGCACACTTTTGGACACTGGACACTTGTGGATTGTGTGAGGCCCACTGATATCTGAGCGCTATGTGACAGGCTCGATGGCACAGCTGCCTGTGACCAAAGTGACGAGAGGATAATGGAGATTTTGAATCTCTGCGCACACTTTTGGACACTGGACACTTGTGGATTGTGTGAGGCCCACTGATATCTGAGCGCTATGTGACACGCTCGATGGCACAGCTGCCTGTGACCAAAGTGACGAGAGGATAATGGAGATTTTGAATCTCTGCGCACACTTTTGGACACTGGACACTTGTGGATTGTGTGAGGCCCACTGATATCTGAGCGCTATGTGACACGCTCGATGGCACAGCTGCCTGTGACCAAAGTGACGAGAGGATAATGGAGATTTTGAATCTCTGCGCACACTTTTGGACACTGGACACTTGTGGATTGTGTGAGGCCCACTGATATCTGAGTGCTATGTGACACGCTCGATGGCACAGCTGCCTGTGACCAAAGTGACGAGAGGATAATGGAGATTTTGAATCTCTGCGCACACTTTTGGACACTGGACACTTGTGGATTGTGTGAGGCCCACTGATATCTGAGCGCTATGTGACACGCTCGATGGCACAGCTGCCTGTGACCAAAGTGATGAGAGGATAATGGAGATTTTGAATCTCTGCGCACACTTTTGGACACTGGACACTTGTGGATTGTGTGAGGCCCACTGATATCTGAGCGCTATGTGACACGCTCGATGGCACAGCTGCCTGTGACCAAAGTGACGAGAGGATAATGGAGATTTTGAATCTCTGCGCATACTTTTGGACACTGGACACTTGTGGATTGTGTGAGGCCCACTGATATCTGAGCGCTATGTGACACGCTCGATGGCACAGCTGCCTGTGACCAAAGTGACGAGAGGATAATGGAGATTTTGAATCTCTGCGCACACTTTTGGACACTGGACACTTGTGGATTGTGTGAGGCCCACTGATATCTGAGCGCTATGTGACACGCTCGATGGCACAGCTGCCTGTGACCAAAGTGACGAGAGGATAATGGAGATTTTGAATCTCTGCGCACACTTTTGGACACTGGGCACTTGTGGATTGTGTGAGGCCCACTGATATCTGAGCGCTATGTGACACGCTCGATGGCACAGCTGCCTGTGACCAAAGTGACGAGAGGATAATGGAGATTTTGAATCTCTGCGCACACTTTTGGACACTGGACACTTGTGGATTGTGTGAGGCCCACTGATATCTGAGCGCTATGTGACAGGCTCGATGTCACAGCTGCCTGTGACTAAAGTGACGAGAGGATAATGGAGATTTTGAATCTCTGCGCACATTTTTGGACACTGGACACTTGTGGATTGTGTGAGGCCCACTGATATCTGAGCGCTATGTGACACGCTCGATGGCACAGCTGCCTGTGACCAAAGTGACGAGAGGATAATGGAGATTTTGAATCTCTGCGCACACTTTTGGACACTGGACTCTTGTGGATTGTGTGAGGCCCACTGATATCTGAGGGCTATGTGACAGGCTCGATGGCACAGCTGCCTGTGACCAAAGTGACGAGAGGATAATGGAGATTTTGAATCTCTGCGCACACTTTTGGACACTGGACACTTGTGGATTGTGTGAGGCCCACTGATATCTGAGCGCTATGTGACAGGCTCGATGGCACAGCTGCCTGTGACCAAAGTGACGAGAGGATAATGGAGATTTTGAATCTCTGCGCACACTTTTGGACACTGGACACTTGTGGATTGTGTGAGGCCCACTGATATCTGAGCGCTATGTGACACGCTCGATGGCACAGCTGCCTGTGACCAAAGTGACGAGAGGATAATGGAGATTTTGAATCTCTGCGCACACTTTTGGACACTGGACACTTGTGGATTGTGTGAGGCCCACTGATATCTGAGCGCTATGTGACACGCTCGATGGCACAGCTGCCTGTGACCAAAGTGACGAGAGGATAATGGAGATTTTGAATCTCTGCGCACACTTTTGGACACTGGACACTTGTGGATTGTGTGAGGCCCACTGATATCTGAGCGCTATGTGACAGGCTCGATGGCACAGCTGCCTGTGACCAAAGTGACGAGAGGATAATGGAGATTTTGAATCTCTGCGCACACTTTTGGACACTGGACACTTGTGGATTGTGTGAGGCCCACTGATATCTGAGCGCTATGTGACACGCTCGATGGCACAGCTGCCTGTGACCAAAGTGACGAGAGGATAATGGAGATTTTGAATCTCTGCGCACACTTTTGGACACTGGACACTTGTGGATTGTGTGAGGCCCACTGATATCTGAGTGCTATGTGACACGCTCGATGGCACAGCTGCCTGTGACCAAAGTGACGAGAGGATAATGGAGATTTTGAATCTCTGCGCACACTTTTGGACACTGGACACTTGTGGATTGTGTGAGGCCCACTGATATCTGAGCGCTATGTGACACGCTCGATGGCACAGCTGCCTGTGACCAAAGTGATGAGAGGATAATGGAGATTTTGAATCTCTGCGCACACTTTTGGACACTGGACACTTGTGGATTGTGTGAGGCCCACTGATATCTGAGCGCTATGTGACACGCTCGATGGCACAGCTGCCTGTGACCAAAGTGACGAGAGGATAATGGAGATTTTGAATCTCTGCGCATACTTTTGGACACTGGACACTTGTGGATTGTGTGAGGCCCACTGATATCTGAGCGCTATGTGACACGCTCGATGGCACAGCTGCCTGTGACCAAAGTGACGAGAGGATAATGGAGATTTTGAATCTCTGCGCACACTTTTGGACACTGGACACTTGTGGATTGTGTGAGGCCCACTGATATCTGAGCGCTATGTGACACGCTCGATGGCACAGCTGCCTGTGACCAAAGTGACGAGAGGATAATGGAGATTTTGAATCTCTGCGCACACTTTTGGACACTGGGCACTTGTGGATTGTGTGAGGCCCACTGATATCTGAGCGCTATGTGACACGCTCGATGGCACAGCTGCCTGTGACCAAAGTGACGAGAGGATAATGGAGATTTTGAATCTCTGCGCACACTTTTGGACACTGGACACTTGTGGATTGTGTGAGGCCCACTGATATCTGAGCGCTATGTGACAGGCTCGATGTCACAGCTGCCTGTGACTAAAGTGACGAGAGGATAATGGAGATTTTGAATCTCTGCGCACATTTTTGGACACTGGACACTTGTGGATTGTGTGAGGCCCACTGATATCTGAGCGCTATGTGACACGCTCGATGGCACAGCTGCCTGTGACCAAAGTGACGAGAGGATAATGGAGATTTTGAATCTCTGCGCACACTTTTGGACACTGGACACTTGTGGATTGTGTGAGGCCCACTGATATCTGAGCGCTATGTGACACGCTCGATGGCACAGCTGCCTGTGACCAAAGTGACGAGAGGATAATGGAGATTTTGAATCTCTGCGCACACTTTTGGACACTGGACACTTGTGGATTGTGTGAGGCCCACTGATATCTGAGCGCTATGTGACAGGCTCGATGGCACAGCTGTGACAAAAGTGACTAGAGGATAAGGGAGATTGGATTGCTTTTAAAAAAGCAGTTTGCGGAGCAGTGGGTAAACAGCAATGCCAGCGTGTCAGGAAGCCTTAAAAGGCAGCCCAACAACCAACACCACTGATACACCACAATATAGCCTCCCCTTGCACTGCACACACAGTGACTTGTGTGTTGTGCAGGCCAAATCGCTAGCAGCAGAAGCAGTTTTTTTGTCTTCTTCCCTGCCTAACGCTCTCCCTACAGAATCAGCAGCAACCTCTCCCTATACTAAGATCGGCAGAAGTAAGATGGCGGTCGGCGTGCACGCCCTTTTATACCCCCTGTGACGCCCACCAAAGCAAGCCAATCACTTGCATGCCCTTCTGAAAGATGGTGGTGACCCGTGCCTAGGTCATCACGTTGCCCACAGTGTCCGTGGATCCTGATTGGCTGAAAAAGAGCGCAAAACAAACTTTTGAAACGCGACTTTGGAGCGTAAGTCGCCGACCTCGTGGCCGACCTCATCCTAGGGTCGGGTTTCGTTTCATGAAACCCGACTTTGCCAAAAGTCGGCGACTTTTGAATTTTTTCGACCCGTTTCGCTCAACTCTAATAAAGACCCTAAATTAAAATGTAACTTTTATTTCTTATATATGTAAATAACAGAATGAATCACACTCTTTAAATACACATGATCCTAGAAAGTGATAATTATTTAGTGATGAAATAATAATCTCTGATTTAAATAAAGTGCTTGTACTTATATTATTGGCAGATTAATTGGCTCATGCAGCCTTTTGACTACTGTACTCAATATTATGAGCTGATGTTATCTTACTAGATGATGTCGGTATATTCACTTGATAGTATTCAGATCAATCATAAAGAGTCATTCATGAGAGACTATGCTGACTCTATGGCCGGAGCTCATATCAGTCAGTACACCAATTTCTGACCTAACTATCTTGCTATACATCTAGTAAGTCCATTTACCATTTATCATCACTATCTATTTGGATAGCCTCATTCCCCTGATGACGCCGCTTGGCGAAACATGTTGGAGAGGTTAATGGTTATTAAATTTTAATCTCATGTACTAGATGTTGAATACAGTGATTTGAATACACAGCTATAGCAATAAAACACAACAATAAGTTCAACATAACCGGTGCTCCGTGCTGGAAAAAGTCTGCATCCATTGGTCCAATAGTCTTCGGAACAAGGCCGGCTCCTTACCTAGGCCATTCAACGCATGAATTTGCTTTGATCTAAACCATTCCATTGTACTTTACCCTATGTTTAGGGTCATTGTCCTCCTTGAAGGTGAACCTACGCCCTCCGCAGTCTCAAGTCTTTTGCAGAATCTAACAGGATTATCCTGTATTTAGCTCCATCTGTTTTCCCATGAACTCTCCCTGTCCCTGCTGAAGAAAAGCATCCCGAAAGCATAATGCTGCTACCATCATGTTCATGATGGGTATGGTATTTTCAATTTGATGTGTTGTGTTAGTTTTCCGCCACACATATCTTTTTGTATCTATTCCAAAAAGTTAGACTTTGGTCTCATCTGACTAGATCACCTTCTTTCACATGCTAGCTGAGGACCTTACATGACTTTTTGCAAACTTCAACAAGACTTCTTATGGTTTGCTTTAAAAAATGGCTTTCGTCTTTCCACTCTTCCATGTAGGCCAGAGTTGAGGGGTAACCCAGTGATTTTTGTCTTGTAGACAGATTCTCTCACCTGAGCTGTGAATCTCTGAAGCTCTGTCAGGATTCGTACCGGGGTCTAGTCTGGTTTCCACAGCAAGTCTCGCTGCCTTACTTGCTGTGCCACACAACCATTCGTATTATACAGTTTCTGATCAACTAGTTCTTTTTCGTTCATTGTTCTTCCTCCGTTCTGGTGATAGGCTGCTTCACTGTTTCCTGTGCTTATGTCCCGCCTTTTTCCTATTTAGCACTCCACAGGGCTCTCACTCCCTGCCGGTGATTCTTCTGTGGTACGGATTCCTGTCTTCCCTACAGCGCTGTCCGGTACAACCTCTGACAGCCTCCCGGTCTCTCTTTCGTTGAGTACCTCTGGGACTCCAGCTTTCCGCTTTGGTCTTTGCTGAAATCTTAGTATTTTTGTGTTAGCTTGGGGTTTTCGTGGTTTTACCCTTCAGGTTCATTCACTCTTAGTTTCACTCTAGGAGTCCTCCTTGCTGCTGCTTGTCTCCCTTAGGTTGTCCTGCACTCATTCCACCCTCGGTTTACCCACACTGTAGTTCCCTGCACTTACGCCGAGGTAGGGACCGCCGCCCAGTTGTCGCCCACCGGCTAGGGTGGGACCGGCAAGTAGGTAGGGTCAGTGGTGGGTGGAGCTCAGTGGCACCCTCTTCCCCTGCCGTGTGGTGGAATCATAACAGAATCACCGGCCTTCCCTATGGACGCTATGACCTCTTTAGTCTATCAAATGCAGGGTCTTACTCAGCTGGTGCAAGATCTTGCTGCCCAGGTCCAGCGCCAGGAGCAAATTCAAGCAGCTGCCGTTGCAGGGACAACTAATTCTGAGCCTAGAGTTAACTTACCCGAGCCATTTTTCGGAGATAGAAGCCAATTTGCTTCTTTTAAAGAAAATTGTAAATTATATTTTCAATTACGACCTATTTCTTCTGGCCCCCCAGCTCAAAGAGTCCGTATCATAATCTCTCGCTTACGGGAGGGACCCCAAGAGTGGGCCTTCTCTCTGCCGCCAGATTCAAATCTCCGTGATTCTGTAGACAACTTCTTTCAAGCCTTAGGGAATATTTACGATGAGCCTGACCAAGTCGCTCTGGCCGAGGCAAACCTTACCTCCCTGACCCAGGGTGATCAGGAGGTAGAGGTTTATTGCACCCAGTTTCGTAGATGGAGCTTAGCTACCCGTTGGAATGATCCCGCACTTCGGAATCAATTTCAGCGGGGCCTTTCACCAGCCCTAAAGGATGAATTGGTACACTACACTCTTCCCCAGTCTCTGGAGGAGCTGATGGCTTTAATGGTCAGAATAGATCGCAGGTTAAGGGCGAGGAGATCGGAGCAGGCAGCAGCACAAGTTCCCGTTTTCTCTAGGGTCTCCCCGGCTGTTCCGAATCTGCCAGCTGCCAAACCTATGGAATTGGGAGTCATGCAAGCTGCCACAGATCCAAGTCCTGGCCGTCCACGCCACGCACTTGGAACCTGTTTTTACTGCGGAGATCCTCGGCACTGGATAAAGGATTGCCCGCGGCGCCCTGGCACTCCACAGGAATCTTCTCGGAATACACCACCTAGGCCTGTGGGTGGACAGGTAATTCCTTTAAGTTCTAAGAGACTCTTAGTGCCAATTTCTATTGCTTTCACCTCCTCTAAGGGAGAAGGAGTTGCCATGATTGATTCAGGGGCTACTGCTAATTTTATGTGTTATGAGTTTGCTGTCTCATTGGGTATTTCTTTAATTCCACTCGCTCACCCCACTAAATTAGTTGGTATTGATAACACCCCACTAGCAAATGGGGAGATTAGTCTCTGTACTCCATTGCTATCATTTCAGGTTGGTGTACTGCATGTGGAACAACTGTCATTTTTGGTTATGCATGACCTCCCAACTAGTGTCATACTGGGGCTTCCATGGCTCCAGCTCCATAACCCCAACATTAACTGGGTTTCTGGTGAATTGGAGAAGTGGGGTGCAGATTGTTCACAGAAATGCTTGTTAACACACGTTTGTGGTATCGTCTCCGCACAAGCTTCTCTTCAGAGTCTTTTGGGCCAATTCGCAGATGTCTTTTCTTTGAAGGAGTCTGAGCGGTTGCCACCTCATCGCTCCTATGACTGTACTATCAATTTGGTTCCCAACTGTAAATTCCCTAAGGGACGCCTGTATAATTTATCACCTCCTGAGAGAGAAGCTTTACGTGAATATGTACAAGAGGCTCTAAGAAAGGGGCATATCCTTCCGTCCACCTCACCTCTGGCCGCAGGTTTCTTTTTTGTCAGTAAAAAGGATGGAGGACTTAGGCCGTGTGTAGACTACCGAGGTCTTAATGAAATAACTGTCCATAACCAATATCCTCTACCGTTGATTCCGGACCTGTTCAACCAGGTTCGGGGGCTCGATGGTTCTCGAAGTTGGACCTGAGAGGGGCGTATAATCTCATTCGTGTAAAGGCTGGCGACGAGTGGAAGACCGCCTTCAATACCCCCGAGGGCCACTTCGAGTGTCTGGTTATGCCCTTTGGGCTGTGCAATGCTCCGGCGATTTTTCAAAATTTCACCAATGATATTTTCCAACATGCTATTGGCCGCTATGTAATTGTCTATCTGGATGATATTTTAGTGTTCTCTCCGGACTGGGACTCACATTTAAAGCATGTAAGGGATGTTCTCCAGGTACTCCGCAATAACCAACTTTTCGCCAAGCAAGAAAAGTGTATTTTCGGGGTCCAAAGTCTATCTTTTTTGGGTCATATTTTGACACCCCAGGCCATCACAATGGAGCCGGAGAAGGTAAAAGCGGTTCTTAATTGGGCTCGTCCTGTATCTTTGAAAGCTCTTCAAAGATTTCTGGGGTTTGCCAATTTTTACCGCAAGTTTATAAAAAACTTCTCCATTGTGGTGAAGCCTCTCACAGATCTTACTGTGAAAGGTTCCGACTTGGTAAACTGGAGTAAGGATGCAGTGGATGCCTTCACGTTTCTTAAGGAGAGCTTTGCCACTGCTCCTGTTCTTACCCAGCCCGATCAGGAGAGACCCTTTATTGTTGAGGTTGACGCCTCGGAGGCAGGGGTAGGGGCAGTACTTTCACAGGGGACTTCGTCTTTGACTCGTTTGAAACCCTGTGCGTTCTTCTCAAAGAAGTTTTCCCCAGCTGAAAAA
Source organism: Dendrobates tinctorius (assembly GCF_039654945.1). Classification (NCBI taxonomy): domain Eukaryota; kingdom Metazoa; phylum Chordata; class Amphibia; order Anura; family Dendrobatidae; genus Dendrobates; species Dendrobates tinctorius. The sequence continues at coordinate 23,645,438 of NW_027361712.1, read as the reverse complement.
AATTATGATATTGGGAATAGGGAACTGCTCGCTATAAAATTGGCCTTTGAGGAATGGCGACATTTCCTGGAGGGGGCCAAACATCCTGTTACTGTCCTCACCGACCATAAAAATCTTGAATATCTCAAAACGGCCAAACGGCTTAATCCAAGACAGGCAAGGTGGGCGTTGTTCTTTTCACGTTTTAATTTTGTGATTTCTTTCAGACCCGGCTGCAAAAACGCCAGAGCAGACGCGCTATCTTGAAGCTTCTTGCCTGAACAACCGTCAAACATCCCACCTGTTCCCATTTTACCTGATAAAGTATTTTTGGCTGCTAATTCCTCTGATTTGTTTGCTGAAGTTAAGCAATTTCAACATTTGTCTCCGTCCGGCTCTCCTGATAATAAATGGTTCGCTCCCTGTCATTTGCGTTTGAGACTGCTGAATGAACACCACAACTCTCCTCTTTCAGGTCACCCTGGTATCTCTGGTACGATGGAGTCAATCTCCAGAAATTTTTGGTGGCCGACCTTACGCCGGGATGCCACTGCCTATGTCAAGGCGTGTGACATTTGTGCCCGGTCTAAGGTTAACCGCTCACGGCCTTTGGGTGAACTATGTCCTCTACCTGTTCCCTCCAAGCCATGGACCCATCTTTCCATGGACTTTGTTACTGATTTACCTTCCTCCCTGGGAATGACTACCTTGTGGGTTGTGGTGGATCGCTTTAGTAAGATGGCACACTTTATTACTTTACCCAAATTGCCATCCGCCAAGCAATTGGTCCCCTTGTTTCTAAATCATGTGGTGCGGCTGCATGGAATTCCTTCTAATATTGTGTCAGATAGGGGTACCAAATTTGTCTCCAAATTCTGGAGAGCTTTCTGTAGTAAAATTGGCGTTTCCCTTGCTTTCTCATCGGCCTTTCACCCGGAGACCAATGGGCAGACAGAACGGGCCAATCAAGCCCTTGAACAATTCTTACGTTGCTATGTGGCTGATAAGCAAGAGACCTGGGCATCTTTTATTGCCCTGGCAGAGTTTGCCATAAATAATAGGGTAAACTCTTCCACAGGGATATCTCCCTTCTTCTGCAACATGGGATTTCACCCTAAATCCAGCTCTTTCTCTGAGGACCCCTCGGACAATCCTGAGGTAGAGATTGTTTCCTCTGATCTGCGGTCAGTTTGGGAGCAAGTCCAAGGCAACATCAAAAAGGCTCAGGAGTCACAATGCCACTTTGCTAATATGAAAAGGAGGAGAAGTCCTTCCTTTGAAGTTGGGCAGAAAGTGTGGCTTTCTACTAAAAATCTGAAACTAAGAGTCCCCTCTGGTAAACTGGCTCCCCGGTACATTGGTCCTTTTAAAATATCTCAGATAATCAACTCTGTTTCTGTCAAATTGGATCTCCCCCAGGCGATGAGAGTGCATAAGGTATTCCATGTCGCTCTCCTAAAACCTTATGTACCTCCAGTTTGTCCGGCTGACACACCTCCTGCTCCTGTTGTTGTACTTGGTCACCCCGAGTTTGAGGTAAAAAAGATCTTGGATTCCAGGAAAGTTCGTGGGGTCCTGCAGTACCTGGTGGACTGGAAGGGGTATGGCCCTGAGGAGAGGTTGTGGGTGTCTCATTCTGAGGTTCATGCTCCCAGGTTATGTAAGAGGTTCCATATCAATTTTCCTGAGAAGCCTTCCCTGTGTGAGGGTCCAGGGGCCCCTCATAAGGGAGGGGGTAATGTCAGGATTCGTACTGGGGTCTAGTCTGGTTTCCACAGCAAGTCTCGCTGCCTTACTTGCTGTGCCACACAACCATTCGTATTATACAGTTTCTGATCAACTAGTTCTTTTTCGTTCATTGTTCTTCCTCCATTCTGGTGATAGGCTGCTTCACTGTTTCCTGTGCTTATGTCCCGCCTTTTTCCTATTTAGCACTCCACAGGGCTCTCACTCCCTGCCGGTGATTCTTCTGTGGTACGGATTCCTGTCTTCCCTACAGCGCTGTCCGGTACAACCTCTGACAGCCTCCCGGTCTCTCGTTGAGTACCTCTGGGACTCCAGCTTTCCGCTTTGGTCTTTGCTGAAATCTTAGTATTTTTGTGTTAGCTTGGGGTTTTCGTGGTTTTACCCTTCAGGTTCATTCACTCTTAGTTTCACTCTAGGAGTCCTCCTTGCTGCTGCTTGTCTCCCTTAGGTTGTCCTGCACTCATTCCACCCTCGGTTTACCCACATTGTAGCTCCCTGCACTTACGCCGAGGTAGGGACCGCCGCCCAGTTGTCGCCCACCGGCTAGGGTGGGACCGGCAAGTAGGTAGGGTCAGTGGTGGGTGGAGCTCAGTGGCACCCTCTTCCCCTGCCGTGTGGTGGAATCATAACAAGCTCCTCCAGAGTGACCATAGGCCTCGTGGTTTCTTCTCTAATTAGTGAGCTCCTTGCTTGGGATGTTAGTTTAGGTGGACAGCCGTGTCTTGATAGGTTTACAGTTTTGCCATTCTCCTTCCATTTTTGGATGGTGGACTGAACAGTGTTCTGTAAGATGTTCAGAGCTTGGGCTATTTATTTTATAACCAACCCTGCTTTACTTTTCTCCACAGCTTCATCCCTGACCTGTCTGGTCTGTTCCTTGGTTTCCATTATGTTGTTTTATTCCTAGTGTTCTCAAACAAACCTCTCAGGCCTTAACAGAAAAGCTGTAGTTATAATGACAGTAAATTACACACAGATGTCATCACTTTACTAATTATGTGACTTCTGGAGGCAATTGGTCACTCAGGATTTTATTTAGGGGTATCAGACTACAGGGGGCTCAATACAAATGCACATCACATTTTTCAGATTTATATTTTTAAAATTAGAAAACCATTTATCACTTCCTTTACACTTCACAAATACTTGCTACTTTGTGTTGGTATACCCCATAAAGACCGAATAAAATACATTGAAGAGTTTGGGTATAGCACGAAAAAATGTGGAAAAGTTCACAGGATATGAATACTTTTTCAAAGCCCTGTACTGTACTATACACTGAAGGGTTGCAATACACCAGAATTTGTGCAACAGAAGATGAAGCATTTATTTTTAAACTTATCATCAACATGTATTGTAGTATAAGTTGCTGCAGATATGCAAAATCCATGCAGCAAATCTAGAGTATCTGAACATACTAGACCTTAAGAGTTATTTCAAGTGTAGCGGCCATCTAATGCATTTTTGCTTGACCACCACAAACTGCATCAAAATGCCACAATTACCGTATATTCTCGCGTATAAGCCGAGATTTTCAGCCCATTTTTTGGGGCTGAAAGTCCCCCTCTCGGCTTACATGCAAGTCATATACACCAGGGGGTCGGCAGGGGAGGGGGAGCGGGGGTGTCAGATCATACTGACCCCCCCCGGCGTTTTTCTGCCGCCTCCCTGCTTCTCCCACGGTCTCAGGCTCCTTCCTTCAGCGATCACGTGGTACCACTCATTAAAGTCATGAATATGCGCATATTCATGACTTTAATGAGTGGTACCACGTGACCGCTGAAGGAAGGAATAGCTGCCGGAGACAGTGGGAGAAGGGGCTGCAGAGACCGCACCAGGAGGGGGTGAGTATATGAGATATTCACCTGTCCCCGCTCCATCGCTGTGCGCCGCTCTGTCCTCCGCATCCTCTCGCTGTGATGTTCAGGTCAGAGGGCGTGATGACATAGATAGTGCACACTGCGCCCTCTGCCTGAACAGTCTCTGACAGAGGACCCGTAAGATAGAGCGCGTGCAGCAATGGAGCAGGGATCGGTAAATATCACCAGTGCCAGGGTCCTGAGCCAGCGGTGACATCGGCACCTGGTCCTCATCGACGAGAGGTGAGCATGTCATTTTTCCTATTTGCAGCACATGGGGCCTATTCTATGGAGCATCTTATGGGGCAGCATATGGGGGCATAAACTGTGGAGCATCTTATGGGGGCATAATCTATGGAGCATCTTATGGGGCAGCATATGGGGCATAATCTATGAAGCATCTTATGGGGCATAATCTATGGAGCATCTTATGGGGAAGCATATGGGGCATAATCTATGGAGAATCTTATGAGGCAGCATATGGGGGCATAATCTATGGAGCATCTTATGAGGCATAATCTAGGGAGCATTTTATGGGGGCAAAATCTGTGGAGCAGCAGACGGGGCATAAAATATGGAGCATCTTATGGAACATCTTATGGGGCCATAACCTTTAAGGAGCATCTTATGGGGCCATAACCTTTATGGAGCAGCATATGGGGCATATTATTTTATGGAGCATCTTATGGGGCCATTATTAACCTTTGTGCATCATTATATGGAGTGTATTTTGTATGGAGCATCTTATTGGGCCATCATGAACTGTATGGAGCATTATACGGTGCTCCTGATTCTATATGGGTATTCAAAAACATTTAACCTACTGATGTCTCAATTAATTTTACTTTTATTGGTATCTATTTTTATTTTTGAAATTTACTAGTAGCTGCTGCATTTTCCACCCTAGGCTTATAGGCGAATCAATAAGTTTTCCCAGTTTTTTGTGGTAAAATTAGGGGGGTTGTCTTATATTCAGGTCGGCTTATAAACAAGTATGTACATTAAGCATATAATGCAGTGTGAATATTTGCTTTGGTTTTCCAAGAGAAAAGTCAAATGCTGCTCATTGCTCCTGCCCTCAAGGGGGAATCTGCCAACTCAGACAGCAGGTGGTCTCAAATGGCACTGGCCTGTGAAATAAAGTTAAAGGGAACCTGTCATTAAGATTGCATACATCAAACTAAAGGTATATATTAACAGGCGGTCATGATGATCAAATCCAAAACTTGAGTGTAGAAATCCGTTTTGCCACTTCCAGGAAATCCAGTAATTAAATCGTATGCAAATTATCAGCATGTGATTCAGGGTGGAACATTGCACTTGCAGCTTTCCTGCCCGCCTTCTCTATGCCCCACCTGCCACATTTGTCTGACAGATCAATCTTGTTGCAATAACCTGCTTTCTTTAACCTAACACCTACACTTCTTCACTGCTGCTCATTCCTTTGCCTATCATTCCCTCAGTTATGGGCAGTGCATGTGCTGATCTATTCACTGGGTTTGGTGACATCCTGAAGACCTTACTACACATGCACCTCCTAAGGCACTGACAGCGCTTGACTGTGTCAACTATATATCTATAATATAACAGGAGATGTGTCCTTCTCTTCAAAGCCACCAGCCCATGCGCAGGAGTTAGAGCATGCCGCACAATTGCATCATCTCCAGGACGTTGGTTGTAGCAGCTTCACCGGTGGTGAGGAGAGAGAGTGATAGAGCAAGAGAAAGAGAGTGAGAAAGTGTGAGAGAGTGAGAGAGTGCGAGAAAGAGAGACTGCGAGAAAGAGAAAGTGAGAGAGCGCGAGAAAGAGAGAGCGATAGAGCACGCGAGAGAGTGAGAGAGATTGAGAGAGACAGTGTTAGGATTAGCGGAATGCACTAAATATAAATTATAATTAGGTGCGTTCGCAACCCGGGGTCCACCGTGCGGTGATGGCGAAACCACAGCTAGAGGTCAATGGCGGAGCGTAGCCACGAGTAAGCACCTTAAACACACCCAATTAAATGTCACTCGGTGTGAGCAGAGTGCAAAGCACCTGACTGTTACTCCACATAGCAGTACGAAAACAGAAAGCACTCTAAGCTATGCCCTGTTAGATGTCAAGTCTATGCTACTTTGCAATCTATAAGAATATGGAACAGATACAAGAGGCCAGAGAAAGAAGTGGTTAATTTTCAGAGAGCATTTGTCATGGCTCGGTTTGGTGATTCAATCCGCTGGCCTGTTTCTGAGTGGTTTGGGTCCCTGTCTCCTGAGCTATTGTCTTTTCTTCCCTGTCCAAATGCTGATGGCTCCAATTGTCTTTATTCTTCCTTTCTTGGATTACTCCTCTCTAGGTGTTTTCCATTTTGCCGTTTTGGTCTGCCCTATTTTGAGTTGGGTTTTATATGTTCACCCTTCACTGCACTTCCTTGCTGGCTATATCTTTAGGTGGACCTGGGTTTAGGAGCTCCAGCCCTTCAGCTAAGGGGTTTATCTTGCAAGGTATACATCAGTTGTCTTCCTGCAGTGAGTCTGTTTATTTTCCTTTCCAGTTCCTGTTCCTTTCACCTCTTTAGGTTTCTGGGAGGTAATACTTGTTTTTTTTACTTTTGGCTCTTCTTAGACTCCCCTCTCTACTCTACACGAACGTGGACTAATGGTCTCACAATGCGTTTTCTTCCTGTGTTGTATATTACTGCACACATTCCTTTCCTCTAGTTGGCAGTGTGTTGCGGCCTCCCATGTGGTTGTCAAACTCAAGTACACAGGGGGCCAAAATGAATAACGTGGACACTGTCATGGGTCAACCTTGATATTTATTAAAAAATTGTCTACAGTTGACGAAGTTTTTCCTTATCAAATATAATGATGAACTTTTTGATATGAAAAAAAGCTGAAATGAGTTGTCCCACGAGCAAAGTTAATTTTAATTAAAATATCTTAGAATAAAATATTGGAATAATATGTTACTTCAGAGCCGTAGAAAGTATATGGCCCAATTGCCTAATTTAAATATGTACAGTGGGGAAAAAAAGTATTTAGTCAACCACCTATTGTGCAAGTTCTACCACTTAAAAAGATGAGAGGCATGTAATTGACATCATAGGTAGACCACTACCATGAGTGACAAAATGAAAAAACAAATCCAGAAAATCACTTTGTTTGATTTGACAAGATTTATTCTTCAAATTATGGTATAAAATAAGAATTTGGTCATTAACAAAATTTAATCTTGATATTTTGTTATATATCCTTTGTTGACAATGACAGAGGTCAAATATTTTCTGTAAGTCTTCACAAGGCTGGCACACACTGTTGGTGGTATGTTGGCCCACACCTCCATGCAGATCTCCTCTAGAGCAGTGATGTTTTGGGCCTGTGGCTGGGCAACACAGACTTTCAAATCCCTCCAAAGGTTTTCTATGGGGTTGAGATCTGGAGACTGGCTAGGCCACTCTAGGACCTTCATATGCTTCTTACGAAGCCACTCCTTCATTGTCCTGGTGGTGTACTTGGGATCATTATCATGCTGAAAGACCCATCCACGTTTCATTGTCAATGCCCTTGCTGATGGAAGGAGGTTTGCAAACAAAATCTCACGATACATGGCCCCATTCATTCTTTCCTGTACATTGATCAGTTGTCCTGGTCCCTTTGCAGAGAAACAGCCCCAAAGCATGATGCTGCCACCCCTATGCTTCACAGTAAGTATGGTGCTCTTTGGATGCAACTCAGCATTGTCTAGTCCAAATACGACGAGTTTTATTTCTGCCAAACAGTTCTACTTTGGTTGCATCAGACCATATGACATTCTCCCAATAATTTTCTGGATAATCCAAATGCTCTCTAGCAAACTTCAGACGGGCCTGGACATGTACTTGCTTAAGCAGGGGGACACGTCTGGCACTGCAGGATCTGAGTCCCTGGCGGCGTAGAGTGTTATGGTAACCTTTGTGACAGTGGTCACAGCTCTATGCAGGTCATTCACTAGGTCCTCCTGTGTGGTTCTGGGATTTTTGCTTACCATTCTTGTGATCATTTTGATCTCATGGGGTCAGATCTTGTGTGGAGCCCCAGATCGAAGAAGATTATCAGTGGTCTTGTATGTCTTCCATTTTCTTATTATTGCTCCCACAGTTAATTTCATCACACCAAGCTGCTTGCCTATTGCAGATTCAGTCTTCCCAGCCTGGTGCAGGGCTACAATTTTGCTTCTGGTGTCCTTCGACAGCTCTTTGGTCTTCACCATAGTGTAGATTGGAGTGTGACTGTTTGAGGTTGTGGACAGGTGTCTTTTATACTGATAACAAGTTCAAACAGGTGCCATTACTATAGGTAATGAGTGGAGGAAAGAGGATCCTCTTAAATAAGAAGTTACAGGTCTGTGAGAGCCAGAAATCTTGCATGTTTTTAGGTGACCAAATACTTATTTTCCACCATAATTTGAAAAATAAATCTTGCCAAATCTGACAAGGTGATTTTCTGTATTTGTTTTCTAATTTTTGACTCTCATAGTTGTGGTCTACCTATGATGTTAATTACAGGCCTCTCTCATCTTTTTAAGTTGGAAATGTCATGGTCACGCGTGGCTGGACACAGCGCCTTCAGCAGGGTGGATTTAGCTGACACGCGTGACCCTGGATACACCGCCTCCAGTTGGGCGAATTTAAATAATAAAACGTGCAGCTGGATACGCCGCCTCCAACCGGCGAATTTCGGAAATACACATACAGTGGGGAAAAAAAGTATTTAGTCAATCAGCAATAGTGCAAGTTCCACCACTTAAAAAGATGAGAGGCGTCTGTAATTTACATCATAGGTAGACCTCAACTATGGGAGACAAACTGAGAAAAAAAAATCCAGAAAATCACATTGTCTGTTTTTTTTCATTTTATTTGCATATTATGGTGGAAAATAAGTATTTGGTCAGAAACAAGCAATCAAGATTTCTGGCTCTCACAGACCTGTAACTTCTTCTTTAAGAGTCTCCTCTTTCCTCCACTCATTACCTGTAGTAATGGCACCTGTTTAAACTTGTTATCAGTATAAAAAGACACCTGTGCACACCCTCAAACAGTCTGACTCCAAACTCCACTATGGTGAAGACCAAAGAGCTGTCAAAGGACACCAGAAACAAAATTGTAGCCCTGCACCAGGCTGGGAAGACTGAATCTGCAATAGCCAACCAGCTTGGAGTGAAGAAATCAACTGTGGGAGCAATAATTAGAAAATGGAAGACATACAAAGACCACTGATAATCTCCCTCAATCTGGTGCTCCACGCAAAATCCCACCCCGTGGGGTCAGAATGATCACAAGAACGGTGAGCAAAAATCCCAGAACCACGCGGGGGGACCTAGTGAATGAACTGCAGAGAGCTGGGACCAATGTAACAAGGCCTACCATAAGTAACACACTACGCCACCATGGACTCAGATCCTGCAGTGCCAGACGTGTCCCACTGCTTAAGCCTGTACATGTCCGGGCCCGTCTGAAGTTTGCTAGAGAGCATTTGGATGATCCAGAGGAGTTTTGGGAGAATGTCCTATGGTCTGATGAAACCAAACTGGAACTGTTTGGTAGAAACACAACATGTCGTGTTTGGAGGAAAAAGAATACTGAGTTGCATCCATCAAACACCATACCTACTGTAAAGCATGGTGGTGGAAACATCATGCTTTGGGGCTGTTTCTCTGCAAAGGGGCCAGGACGACTGATCCGGGTACATGAAAGAATGAATGGGGCCATGTATCGTGAGATTTTGAGTGCAAACCTCCTTCCATCAGCAAGGGCATTGAAGATGAAACGTGGCTGGGTCTTTCAACATGACAATGATCCAAAGCACACCGCCAGGGCAACGAAGGAGTGGCTTCGTAAGAAGCATTTCAAGGTCCTGGAGTGGCCTAGCCAGTCTCCAGATCTCAACCCTATAGAAAACCTTTGGAGGGAGTTGAAAGTCCGTGTTGCCAAGCGAAAAGCCAAAAACATCACTGCTCTAGAGGAGATCTGCATGGAGGAATGGGCCAACATACCAAGAACAGTGTGTGGCAACCTTGTGAAGACTTACAGAAAACGTTTGACCTCTGTCATTGCCAACAAAGGATATATCACAAAGTATTGAGATGAAATTTTGTTTCTGACCAAATACTTATTTTCCACCATAATATGCAAATAAAATGAAAAAAAAACAGACAATGTGATTTTCTGGATTTTTTTTTCTCAGTTTGTCTCCCATAGTTGAGGTCTACCTATGATGTAAATTACAGACGCCTCTCATCTTTTTAAGTGGTGGAACTTGCACTATTGCTGACTGACTAAATACTTTTTTTCCCCACTGTATGTCTGGAAACCCCGCATCCAGTAAGACGAATTTAAACAATAAAAGGGAAAACCTGGGTAACAATAACAATGGTGGCCCTGCGATAGGGAACGGGTACGTGGAGACCTCCTGCACTCCCCTGAGTCAGTGTCTCTACACTCCTAACGTTCCCTAGGCCGGTTCCGCACCGGGCGCTGATCTGGAACCTAAAAACCCTGACTCGCCCTGCACCTAAACCCTCACTAGTGAAGTGGACGGTGCAGAAACTAATCCCACCACTGCACTAAAACACACATAAGGAAAAGAGACAAAACAGGGAAACACCACTTAGCTTTGCTCTGTTGCTTACGCTCCCAGCAACAGAGCCCACCACCTGTGTGCATCTTTTCCTCTGACCGGATCCAACACCATAGTGCAGCCTTGGAGCAAACTGAGTCCACCACCTGAGTGCAGCTGTCCAGAAACAGAGTCCAGCATATGAGTCCAGCTTTCCAGCAAAAGAGTCCAGCATCTTGAGTCCAGCTTTCCAGCAACCGAGTCCAGCATCATGAGTGCAGCTCTACACCATAGCTGCTCCCCCAAGCCATGCAAGAACTCCTTGCTGACACCATAGCTACAACTCCACCAAGCCATGCCAGCCCTCCTCACAGACAACATAGCTGCCAGTCCAGGACTCTCACTGAGCGGCCCGGGACTCTCTTTCAGCTCCATCCTTCACCCAGGCTTGCTTGTAACTGAGGACTATCACCAACAGTGATTACCACACCTGACACCCTTTTATAGAGCAATCACACCTGTTTTATAATTACAGTTGTGGCCAAAAGTATTGACACCCCTGAAATTTTGTCAGATAATACTCAGTTTCTTCATGAAAATGATTGCAAACACAAATTCTTTGGTATTATTATCTTCATTTAATTTGTCTTAAATGAAAAAACACAAAATGAATTGTCCTAAAGTCAAATTGGATATAATTCCACACCAAACATAAAAAAGAGGGTGGACAAAAGTATTGGCACTGTTCGAAAAATCATATGATGCTTCTCTTATTTGTGTAATTAACAGCACCTGTAACTTACCTGTGGCACCTAACAGGTGTTGGCAATAACTAAATCACACTTGCAGCCAGTTTACATGGATTAAAGTTGACTCAACCTCTGTCCTGTGTCCTTGTGTGTACCACATTGAGCATGGAGAAAAGAAAGAAGACCAAAGAACTGTCTGAGGACTTGAGAAACCAAATTGTGAGGAAGCATGAGCAATCTCAAGGCTACAAGTCCATCTCCAAAGATCTGATTGTTCCTGTGTCTACCGTGCGCAGTGTCATCAAGAAGTTTAAAGCCCATGGCACTGTGGCTAACCTCCCTAGATGTAGACGGAAAAGAAAAATTGACAAGAGATTTCAACGCAAGATTGTGCGGATGTTGGATAAAGAACCTCGACTAACATCCAAACAAGTTCAAGCTGCCCTGCAGTCCGAGGGTACAACAGTGTCAACCCGTACTATCCGTCGGCGTCTGAATGAAAAGGGACTGTATGGTAGGAGACGCAGGAAGACCCCACTTCTAACCCCAAGACATAAAAAAGCCAGGCTGGAGTTTGCCAAAACTTACCTGAAAAAGCCTAAAACGATTTGGAAGAATAATCTCTGGTCAGATGAGACAAAAGTAGAGCTTTTTGGGCAAAGGCATCAATATAGAGTTTACAGGAGAAAAAAAGAGGCATTCAAAGAAAAAAACATGGTCCCTACAGTCAAACATGGTGGAGGTTCCCTGATGTTTTGGGGTTGCTTTGCTGCCTCTAGCACTGGACTGCTTGACCGTGTGCATGGCATTATGAAGTCTGAAGACTACCAACAAATTTTGCAGCATCATGTAGGGCCCAGTGTGAGAAAGCTGGGTCTCCCTCAGAGGTCATGGGTCTTCCAGCAGGACAATGACCCAAAACACACTTCAAAAAGCACTAGAAAATGGTTTGAGAGAAAGCACTGGAGACTTCTGAGGTGGCCAGCAAAGAGTCCAGACCTGAATCCCATAGAACACCTGTGGAGAGATCTAAAAATGGCAGTTTGGAGAAGTCACCCTTCTAATATCAGGGACCTGGAGCAGTTTGCCAAAGAAGAATGGTCTAAAATTCCAGCAGAGCATTGTAAGAAACTCATTGATGGTTACCGGAAGCGGTTGGTCGCAGTTATTTTGGCAAAAGGTTGTGCAACCAAGTATTAGGCTGAGGGTGCAAATACTTTTGTCTAGCCCATTTTTGGAGTTTTGTGTGAAATGATCAATGTTTTGCTTTTTGCTTTATTCTCTTTTGTGTTTTTTCATTTATGACAAATTAAATGAAGATAATAATACCAAAGAATTTGTGATTGCAATCATTTTCAGGAAGAAACTGAGTATTATCTGACACAATTGCAGGGGTGTCAATACTTTTGGCCACAACTGTACGTGCACAAAACTAAAGTAACCAAAGTGCAATGACCCTAATGGCCACCGAGGGGAAACTAGAACTGAAACCACCACAGTGCAATGACCCTAATGGCCACTGGGGGGAAACTCCAAACTTTAGCACACAGCTAAAGGAAAAAAAGGTTACTTGTGCATTTTCTCTGTCATATCCAACCTGGATCATGACAGTACCCTCCCCTTAATGAGGGGCCTCTGGACCCTCAAGACCGCTCCTCATTAGGGAACCACCTACAGCGGGGACGCCCAGATCCAGAGTTCACCCCAACCACTGCCTGACACTTCAGGTTAATGACAAAAGCACCGCTGGTATAGGCAATGCAAGTTCCGAAGGCACCACACATCTCCATAGCGCCAACCCGGGAACGAGCTATGCATGTGCAAGTCTGGTATGAGCTGGTAACACTCCACAGCACACTTCCACTGGATGTTCCCCAGTGGCTACCCAGACACGCTCGTCCACACACTGGTCCGGACCCGAACGCTCACAGCCACTCGTTCATTCGTCACCACTTGGAGAACTCTCTCTGGGATTGACAACAAAGGCGTCCCCCTGTATCACCACACTCACACCCCCGCTATTCACCAAGGGAACACCACCCTCCAACCCTTTACACCACAAGGTCTGCGCCTCCAAGGGTTGGCTAATGGCTAGGGTTGAGATTTTCCCCAACTCCCCCGCAGCGCACCTGCTGCTCACACTGGAGAGGAAGGGGCCTGGGATATGAAGGAAAAATACACTCCCTGGTCGCCTTCCTCCACACGACCAGGAGGGGGCGGCTTCTTCGGTGGTATGGAAGATTTGACGTGAGCCCCACGGACTATAACACCAGTCTGCTCACTACCGGGACCTATCCCTTCATCTCGGGGAACCCCAGACAGCACCATGGGGACACCAACTCCACCCACCTGTCTGGGTGCGTCCGCCTGTATGAGCAAGTCCAGCTCCCCAGCAGCGACTCTAGGGGGCTTCATTGCCAGCCGCTATTTGATTTTCTGGTTGAGTCAGAGGGAAGGCCCCAGACCCTGATTACTGTTGCTGGAACTGCTTACACACCATGCAGCTCCTCACTCACCTCAGTGAGGCACAGCAGCAAATTCTCACAGGTCTGAACATGGCCCGAGGCTCACCAGAAGAAAAAAGTATGGTTTGGTGATAATGTCTTGGTCATGCGTGGCTGGACACAGCGCCTCCAGCAGGGCGGATTTAGATGACACGCGTGACCCTGGATACACCGCCTCCAGTTGGGCGAATTTAAATAATAAAACGTGCAGCTGGATACGCCGCCCCCAACAGGCGAATTTCGGACATACACGTATGTCTGGAAAACCCACCTCAAGTAAGGCGAATTTAAACAATAAAAGGGAAAACCTGGATAACAATAACAATGGTGGCCCTGCGATAGGGAACTGGGACGTGGAGACCTCCTGCACTCCCCTGAGTCAGTGTCTCTACACTCCTGATGTTCTCTAGGCGGGTTCCGCACCGGGCGCCAATCAGGAACCTAAAAACCCTGACTCGTCCTGCACTTAAACCCTCACTAGTGAAGTGGACGGTGCGGAAACTAATCCCATCGCTGCACTAAAACACACATAAGGAAAAGAGACAAAACAGGGAAACACCACTTAGCTTTGCTCTGTTGCTTACGCTCCCAGCAACAGAGCCCACCACCTGCGTGCATCTTTTCCTCCAACTGGATCCAACACCATAGAGCAGCCTTGGAGCAAACAGAGTCCACCACCTGAGTGCAGCTGTCCAGAAACAGAGTCCAGCATATGAGTCCAGCTTTCCAGCAAGAGTCCAGCATCTTGAGTCCAGCTTTCCAGCAACTGAGTCCAGCATCATGAGTGCAGCTCTACACCATAGCTGCTCCACCAAGCCATGCAAGAACTCCTTACTGACACCATAGCTACAACTCCACCAAGCCATGCCAGCCCTCCTCGCAGACACCATAGCTGCCACTCCAAGACTCTCACTGAGCTGCCCGGGACTCTCCTTCAGCTCCATCCTTTACCCAGGCTTGCTTGTAACTGAGGACTATTACCAACAGTGATTACCACATCTGACACCGTTTTATAGAGCAATCACACCTGTTTTATAATTGCGTGCACAAAACTAAATTACCCAAAGTGCAATGATCCCAATGGCCACCGGGGGGGGAACTAGAACTGAAACCACCACAGTGCAAGGACCCTAATGGCCACTGGGGGGAAACTCCAAACTTTAGCACACAGCTAACGGAAAAAAAAGGTTACTTGTGCATTTTCTCTGTCATATCCAACCTGGATCATGACAGGAGAACTTGCACAATTCCAAATACCACTGACCAAATACTTTTTTCCCACTGCACTAACAAAGGATAAAAAAAAACTTTGAATACAGATAATAAAGTATGATGCAAATAAAAGTGCCCCCAAACACAGTATGATTCCCCCCAGTTAATTCCTCCATAGTACCCCCACACGCAGGATATGATGACTTTTCTGTACCCCCCTCCCTCAATCCCGACAAAGAATGGTGACCCTATAACTGTATTATTCTCCAGTTATAATCCCCACACAAGCCTCCATACAGTATAATGGCCCAATAAAAGTATAATAGCCCCACATAGTGCCCCAAACAGTGTAATGGATCCTCCACATAGTGCTCCATACATTATAATGGCCCCACATAGTGCTATAAACAGTATAATGGCACCACATAATGCTACACACAGTATAATGGCCATGCATAATGCTCCATACAGTATAGTGGCCCCCCATAGTGCTCCATACAGCATAATGGCTCCACATAGTGCTCCATAGAGTATAATGGCCCCATATAGTGGTCCACACAGGATAATGGCCCCACAAAGTGGTCCATACAGTATAATTGCCCCACATAGTGCTCCATACATTATAAAGGGACCCACATAGTGTTCCATACTGTATAATGGCCTCACACAGTGCTCCATACAGTATAATGGCCCCATAAGTGCTCAGTTCAGTTTAAATGACTCCACATGGTGCTCCATACAATATAATAGGCCCCACATAGTGCTCCATACAACATAATAGACCTCACATAGTATTCCATACAGTATAATGGCTCGATATAGTGCTCCATACAGTATAATGGGCCTACATTGTGCTCTGTACAGTTTAATAGGCCCACATAAAAAAAAAATACTCACCTCTGCTCGTTCCCCTGCTGCACCGGCCTTCTAATGGTGTCTTCAGATCCTCTGCATAGCTCGGTACAGCAGGCACATTGTAATGATGTCACCGCACTCACTGTGCAGGGGTAATGATGTTAAAGGAAGCATCAGCTAATTCACTCTCCCTCACATTGCTTTCAACTGTATCAGTATCTAAAATGCAGGGTGAAAGTGTGATGCCAGGTGAGGGATCCGTCCAAAGTAGTGAGCCAAATATACTCAGGGAATCCACCTGGTGTTGCAGGCCAAATATACTCACTCTGTGGGCCTTAGGTTAAAATATATGCTCTAGAGGTACGAAAAAAAACTTTGATGGCCTTTTAAGGAGCCAGGTCCAAGGTGCTCTCGAGTTGTGTGGCTCTCTAGTCTGTCCAGTGACCAGTTTGGTGTGGGTGCGGCGTCTCCCTGTAGTAGGTGTTCCTTTTTATGTTACCCGTGAGTGGGTGGGTGTTACCTTCATAACATTTTCCAAGGACTAGAGTGTAAATATAAGATGGAAGCATGTAAGGTTGTATTTATTTGAGCAGAAATGTAAGGTAGAGAAGAGTTAATGTTTTTTGTTCACATGTGGGCATTCATGATTTGAGTAACGGACTATAATATCCAGACTTATCATGTGTCTCCTGCCTCGAACTCAACAGCCTCCTATACACCTATGAAACTTGAGTTTGGGTCAGGATATTCACAACTTTGGACATGTTAAACTGGCCTAAGCATTTTGAATTGCACTCTTTCTGCAGGGTAGTCAATGTAGGAAACGATGGGGAGAGGGATGTACAAGAATGAAATGAGAGGTGGGAGAAATGAGTTAAAGGGGTTGTCCCCTACTCTGACAACCCATTGCCAATCACAATAGTTCCCCATGTAAAATAATAGCATCTATACTTACCTATAGTGCTAGCGCCGTTCCAGCAATGTTGGCGCCTGCTCTCCAAGGGCTCGCCTGACATTGAAATATTAAGCAAGCCCTGCAGCTGATAAGCGGCCTCTTTCCTCTTACTTCCTCAGGACGAAACTTACACTCATAAAAAACAAGAGCTGCTGGTGCTGCTCCCTGACACTCTCTGGATGTTCGTTGCAGTGTAGTGAGAGGGAAGTGGACACTAATTGGCTGCAAGAATCACTTAACATATCAATGTCACGCAAGTCCCAGGAGAACACACGCTGACATTGCTGAAACGGTGCCAACATGAGAGGATATTATTTTATAAGCGGAACTATAGTGATTGAGAAAGGTTGTCTGAGTTTAAGGATCAATTGCAAAGGTGTATATTTGTCTACTGGCAGGTCACAATGAAAGTATATACACTGATCAAAAAAAATAAGGGAACACTTAAATCAAACTTCTGTTCCCAGTGTTGGGCTGTGAACACAACCCCCATCTGTGGACGTTGGGCACTCAGACCATCCTTATGGAGTCAGTTTCTAACCGTTTGTGTAGACACATGCACATTTGTGGCCTGCTGGAGGTCATTTTGCAGGTCTCTGGCAGTAATCCTCCTGTTCCTTCTTGCACAAAGGTGGAGGTAACGGTCCTGCTGCTGGGTTGTTGCCCTCCTACGGCCCCCTCGTCTCCTGATGTACTGGCCGGTCTCCTGGTAGCGCCTGCAGCCTATGGACACTATGCTGACACACACAGCAAACCTTGCCACAGCTCGCATTGATGTGCCATCCTGGATGAGCTGCACTACCTGATCCACTTGTGTGGGTTGTAGAGTCCGTCTCATGCTACCACGAATGAGAAAGCACAACCAACATTCAAAAGTGACCAAAACATCAGCCAGAAAGCATTGGTACTGAGATGTGGTCTGTGGTCCCCACCTGCAGAACTACTCCTTTATTGAGTGTGCCTTGATAATTGTCAATAATTTCCATCTGTTGTCTATTCCATTTACACAATAGCATGTGAAATTGATTGTCAATCAGTGTTGCTTCCTAAGTGGATTTCATAGAAGCTTGATTTACTTGGAGTTAGATTCTGTTGTTTAAGTGTTCCTTTTATTTTTTTGAGCTGTGTATATATAAAGCGATATATTATAAGTGTGTGTATCAATATTTTGCTAGTCTTGTATACAAATTAACAAAGGTGTCACATTAATCAGTTAAACACCTAGAACCCTGGTGCAAATAGATCCAAGGTAAAGAAGAGATCCATTGAAGACACTTACAACCCTACTAGCCTAGATTATAACTAATATTTTTTCACCTTTTTCTACTTACTATTTAGCCTATTATGGACATTAGAGGATATTATTATTTATCTTTAAGGTGTTAAACTGTGGTCTGTTGGCATCTCCTTTTTGAGACACTCTGCTTTTTTATTAATTTTTGTTTATATATTTGCTGTTTTAATTATACTGAAACAAAAAATTGTATTTTTTATATTCAATGGATCGCTTCTTTACCTTCGATCTATTTGCACCAGGGTTCAAGATGTTTAGTCTTCTATACATTAGATAAATACACCTATAAACCATAAAAACAAGACAAATTAAAAAGCCTAAATTTTGTTGCAAAACTACACGTAGCCATCACAGCTGAGACATCAGAAGTGAAATAAAGAAAGGTATTTGCATGCTGTGAAGCCAGCTATGTCACTAGATGTGAGAAACGAGAAAAACAACTTATTTTTAAACATGTCCATGTAAAATGACATTTTAATCACTGAGCAGTAATCTCATTTTCTAAATGATAATGCACAGTACGAGTTGATTCTTACAGTTGTGGCCAAAAGTATTGACACCCCTGCAATTCTGTCAGATAATACTCAGTTTCTTCCTGAAAATGATTGCAAACACAAATTCTTTGGTATTATTATCTTCATTTAATTTGTCTTAAATGAAAAAACACAAAAGAGAAAGAAGCAAAAAGCAAAACATTGATCATTTCACACAAAACTCCAAAAATGGGCCAGACAAAAGTATTGGCACCCTCAGCCTCATACTTGGTTGCACAACCTTTAGCCAAAATAACTGCGACCAACCGCTTCCGGTAACCATCAATGAGTTTCTTACAATGCTCTGCTGGAATTTTAGACCATTCTTCTTTGGCAAACTGCTCCAGGTCCCTGATATTTGAAGGGTGCCTTCTCCAAACTGCCATTTTTAGATCTCTCCACAGGTGTTCTATGGGCTTCAGGTCTGGACTCATTGCTGGCCACCTTAGACGTCTCCAGTGCTTTCTCTCAAACCATTTTCTAGTGCTTTTTGAAGTGTGTTTTGGGTCATTGTCCTGCTGGAAGACCCATGACCTCTGAGGGGGACCCAGCTTTCTCACACTGGGCCCTACATTATGCTGCAAAATTTGTTGGTAGTCTTCAGACTTCATAATGCCATGCACACGGTCAAGCAGTCCAGTGCCAGAGGCAGCAAAGCAACCCCAAAACATCAGGGAACCTCCGCCATGTTTGACTGTAGGGACCGTGTTCTTTTCTGAATGCCTCTTTTTTTCTCCTGTAAACTCTATGTTGATGCCTTTGCCCAAAAAGCTCTACTTTTGTCTCATCTGACCAGAGAACATTCTTCCAAAACGTTTTAGGCTTTTTCAGGTAAGTTTTGGCAAACTCCAGCCTGGCTTTTTTATGTTTCGGGGTAAGAAGTGGGGTCTTCCTGGGTCTCCTACCATACAGTCCCTTTTCATTCAGACGCCGACGGATAGTGCGGGTTGACACTGTTGTACCCTCGGACTGCAGGGCAGCTTGAACTTGTTTGGATGTTAGTCGAGGTTCTTTATCCAACATCCGCACAATCTTGCGTTGAAATCTCTTGTCAATTTTTCTTTTCCGTCCACATCTAGGGAGGTTAGCGACAGTGCCATGGGCTTTTAACTTCTTGGTGACACTGCGCACGGTAGACACAGGAACATTCTGGTCTTTGGAGATGGACTTGTAGCCTTGAGATTGCTCATGCTTCCCCACAATTTGGTTTCTCAAGTCCTCAGACAGTCCTTTGGTCTTCTTTCTTTTCTCTATGCTCAATGTGGTACACACAAGGACACCGGACAGAGGTTGAGTCAACTTTAATCCATGTAAACTGGCTGCAAGTGTGATTTAGTTATTGCCAACACCTGTTAGGTGCCACAGGTAAGTTACAGGTGCTGTTAATTACACAAATTAGAGAAGCATCACAAGATTTTTCGAACAGTGCCAATACTTTTGTCCACCCTCTTTTTTATGTTTGGTGTGGAATTATATCCAATTTGGCTTTAGGACAATTCTTTTTGTGTTTTTTCATTTAAGACAAGTTAAATGACGATAATAATACCAAAGAATTTGTGTTTCAATCATTTTCAGGAAGAAACTGAGTATTATCTGACAGAATTGCAGGGGTGTCAATACTTTTGACCACAACTGTATCATATAGTGGTGTGAAAAATTAAGGACATCACTCGAAAAGTCTTTTATTTTTAACATAAGCGAAAATATTAGTATTAAATCATTTTTCAAGCAACAGATAAAGATACAGGTGATAAAACTGAACCACACAGTAAATTAAGGAATAGTCCACGATTAAAACCACATAAAGTTCTCTCCTCAACGAACTCAAAAATCGCATATCTTGCTATTAACACAATAATAATCTGCTCACAAAATATTTATTAAATCATATTTGTCATCAGATTTCACAATACAAAATGTATATATTAGTAAATAAAATAGCACAAAAAGAGGACTTAAAATTCCTCCAATAATTCAAAAACACAGCAGAAAAGCAGAGATGCTTACCCGCCCAGGCCTCTAGACAAATGCACTATCAGGATGCAGCGGACCCATATAGTTAAGATGGCGGCAACACAGGTGCAAGAATACTGATGAGACAACCGCTCACAACCTACCAAAACATGGAGGGAGCGGTTGCTTGGTATACTAATGCACAATAGAAACTTGTATGCAGCGCTGTTCACACTATGGCAATGCACAGCATCCAGGTTAACAGCCTATTAATGACGCCCTTCTTTTAGATCAGGCGGGCTGCCCAGCGCTTCCAAAATGCATCCCATGTGAACAGACACCAATTTAAATGGGCCCAACTGCACCCTGAATAATAAAGTGCAAAAAGCACATAAAAAATGTGAGGTATTAGCTGATATTTTGGCCAAAATACGTGAGCCCATGACCTGCGCCAAAGGTCCTCACGTTTACGGGTCCTAACTCTAAATCCTAACACTAAAATAGCACAAAAAGAGGACTTAAAAATCCTCCAATAATTCAAAAACACAGCAGGTGTAAGTATCTCTGCTTTTCTGCTGTGTTTTTTAGTGTACTTATTGTGAAAATATGTCAAAATGACTGTCTTGTGATTTTTTAAAGTTAAACTGCCTAATATAAAAATGAACATTTTAGGAGTCCTGCATGTTATGAGACTGAAGTGATATAATGATCATTTGAACATCAGAATATGCAGTACAACCACAGTGATGTGGATTTTCATTGCAATACCAGCCTCATTAGGTAAAATAAATATGACTGTGCTACTTAATCATTAAAAAATACAATTTTAACTAAATTACATGCTGTGTATACATTTCTGGAACTGGAAAGCAATATATATTGGATTCGTTTTAATATTTTGTGGGTAATATGTTTATTTTTTTATTGACAGTGTGGCTATAGTATTTTAGGGAATATATTTATATTTGAAGTCAGTCTCATGATGCTACCTTCAAATGGTTATTCCTGTTATATTATATGGGAAAAAAATGCAAAAATGTTTTTAAAAACAAGCAAATATGGCATCTACTTGTTATTAAGGCACCACTCCAGCGTTTTAGGGTTTTTCACCCCTGGAGTGGCGCTTTAGATGTAAGCATCCTACCCCCGGTCATATACCCACACTCCGGCATCTTCACCATTTTTCAGCACCGCTCCGCTCCCGCAGTGCCATCTTGTGAGCACAGTGACTGTCTGGAATTCAGAAGTTATGTCACAAGCTTTCAATACAAGTCTATGAGAGCCAGAATGAGGCCAGAACGAGGCTCTCATAGACTTGTAATGAAAAGCGACCTCCGCACTGCTCCATGAAGCACTGGAACTGAAGGCAGGTAAGTTTTCGCCGGAGACGGAAGCGGCAGTGAAAACAGGTGAAAACACCAAAAGGAGTGTGGTGCTCATACTCGATACTGAATAAATAATATGTTTCAAAAATTTAATTTTTATTTTTTCATCAATTACATATCATTAACAATGTCTATACATCTTGTGATTTCCATAACGCCATGATTTTTCCTACCTGGGTTTGCAATTTCAATGTTGAGAGATGAGTGTTTGTCTATTTATTCTGCAAGATCTCTGGAAGCATATTATTCCTTTCATTTTTCCACTGTAACTCAGGCATCCACAGGAGAGCAAATTACAGGGGAAAACATAGCAGAGTAATAGAAGTTACTGGCAAAGCTGATTTTGGTTTACTAAGATCCAGCAGCTTCATTGTTGGGAGGTATCACGGGGTCCTTCTCCGATACCACACAATCAACAGAGCGAGGGAAGGGTGAACAATCCCAAGACCTTTATTACAGGCAAAATTAGAAGGTCCATAAACAATCCACCACACTGAGGATACAATAGTCCAGAACAAGAATGTAGTCCAGTAACAGGATAAAATGTCCAGAGAGATGAGATTCCAAAACTCTAGCACCAGAGGATAAAATGGGTCCTTCTCTCTGAAGTGCAGTCTTTACACGATCCTTGCCGCACAGGAACTGACTTGAGCAGCTCCTGTTCTCCCCACCCCCTTCCTTGTGTCTAGGGGTAGTCAAACAGGTTGGGGCGGTTTCCAGGCCTCCCAGAGGATAACAAAGGAGCCTTGGGGATTAAAGAACTACAGGGGGTCATCAAGAGACAGATTCAGTCAGGCTATAGACATACAAGAAAAGCACTATGAAAATAAGTGAAATAGAAATATACACAAAATTATATCCACATAGCCTATCACACCATCACAGGAGGAAACTGAGCAATCATGAACACCAGGTGCTGATATACTACACGGTACTCACTGAGCACTATGTCGCCAGCAAACTACTTTTGTTTTCTCCCCAGGGCCCACGGCTGTGTCTGACCGCCAAAGACCAAACTTTCTTCTCTGCTAGATTGGAGGAGCAGGAGTCTTAACCCTGGGCAGTAAAATGGTATACTATTTAATGTTTTCAATACTCTGATAACGAATGATACTGACATTTGTCATTGTAATCAATCTATGCTCATTACTGCCATGTTAAAGGGATAAATAACAAAAAACTGACTGGCATGTCCAAAACAGAAAACTGGTGTGTACAGGTGTGAGCTAAGAGTAGCCAACTCTATACATAACACACAAATAAAGTTGCACTCTGTAATGTTATATCATATAAATATGAAATACCATATATACTCGAGTATAAGCTGACTCGAGTATAAACTGAGGCACCTAATTTTGCCACGGAAAACTGGGTAAGCTTATTGACTCAAGTGTAAGCTGGGTATGCATTGTCACCTCATCCCTGTCCTGGTATGTGTGGCTCCACCTGTTGTATACATGGCCCCCCGTTCTCCCCCTTGTTACATGGCTCAGCGTCCTCCCTGTCCTCCCCCTTGTTACATGTCTCAGCGTCCTCCCCCTTTTTACACAGCTCAGCGTCCTCCCTGTCCTCCCCCCGTGTTACATGGCTCAGTGTCCTCCCTGTCCTCCCACTTGTTACATGGCTCAGCGTCCTCCCTGTTCTCTCCCTTGTTACATGGCTCAGCATCCTCCCTGTCCTCCCCCTTGTTACATGGTTCAGCATGGTCCCAATCCTCCCTCCATCCTCCCCTCCTATACGTGGCTCGGTTCATCCTGTCCTCCCCGTCATACTCACCCCCTCCTGGCGCGGTCTCGGCACTTTCCAGCTGTCTTATCTCAGCTGTCGCGGTGAGGCAGCTTCTTCCTGTGTTCAGCGGTCATGTGGTACTGCTCATTAAAGTAATGAATATGTGCTCCATGCCTATGGGAGTGGAGACGCGTGCATATTCATTACTTCAATGAGCGGTACCATGTGACCGCTGAGCACAGGAGGAAGCTGCCTCACCGTAACAAAAGAGATGCAGGGAGGATATGCAGCAATCGCGCCAGGAGGAGGTGAGTATGATTTGACAGCCACCGGCTTCTGCCGCAACAAAAAACCTTTCCCCACTAGCTATCTGGAACAATGACTCGTGTATAAGCCAAGGGGGGCGTTTTTTTGTGCTGAAAATCTAGGCTTATACACAAGTATATACGGTATATGAACTATGAATAGCATTACTGATTAGATAATAAGAAAAATGTAGGTGCTTAGCACATAATTTGACCAATTCATGCATGACCAGCAGCCATTGACAAGGCGATCTCCGGTCTCATAGACTGTAATCTTGCTAGCAGTTCCCTCACTCCTTTTGGTATCTGTTGAGTTATGTGTTATTCTGTGCTGTCTTTATTGTCTGTAGAAGTCCCCTCTAACATGTAAAGTGCTGCAGAATATGTCGGCTCTATAGAAATAACAATTATTATTATATATTATTATCTAGTGGTTAATATATTAATACTGGATATGAATTTGGATAAAATACTTTTGATATTTTCTCACCCATATGATATAGTACATGGTGGTTTTCTATAACTTATGCTGTACAAGTTGAAGAATCCCTCTGCAGAGCGCCAAAACAAGACAGAGTCAAGGGCAACTTTCACATATCGCTGGGACATGCCATCACTTCATGATAAGTGGGAGTACGACCTATACTTCCCCCAATGATGTTCAGAATAAATGGGGCGCACTTGAATAGATTTTGTCCTGTAGTTTTCTGCACTTTATTTTTAGTCATCATAGTCATTACAACCACTGCCATGTCACTAATACAGAATATCATTCTCTACAACGTAGGAAGTCATCAGATGAGTCCCGAGACCCCAGTGAACGCTGAAGACACTGCTCTGTATCCCCCTGCTCAGTGGGCTGAAGAGCTCCTGCATGAGCTGTGGAACATTTATAAGATTGTACGGCGCTCTGCACGCACGAACATTCAGGTGCTCAGCGCTTCAGCACTTTTTTTGAGCAATCGGTGGGTGTCTCA
Source organism: Dendrobates tinctorius (assembly GCF_039654945.1). Taxonomy (NCBI): domain Eukaryota; kingdom Metazoa; phylum Chordata; class Amphibia; order Anura; family Dendrobatidae; genus Dendrobates; species Dendrobates tinctorius. The sequence continues at coordinate 23,620,829 of NW_027361712.1, read as the reverse complement.
GGATCTAGACCCCAATCATGTTCAGAACAAAGGGGAAAAGTATAAAAGCTAGACACTGTTTAATATCATGTGTCGGCTGTTACAACCACTATGATGTTCAAGATAAATGCCCCAAAAGATAGTCATCGAGCATGTCGCTATAAATATGATCATAGACACAATCAATAAACATCATTTACTAAAAAATTGCTTCCTAACCTCATCCAGCAGTGAGTGTCTCTCTACACTCCAAATATCATATTAACAGAAATAACCAAGAACCAGAATTAATATCACATATTATATACAAGAGCATAAAGTGATTTTCTATGGCCAGTGAGAATTAGTAGAATCAGGTTTTCATGGACACATCTGAAAGTATTCATAAATGATTTTGCTGTTCCTAATAAACCCATGCGATGGCCTTAGTCTACTCACAAGCTGCACACATCTTCACTGCTTAGGTTATGCTGCCCTCTGGTGACTAACTGCAGAGTACAGCATATAACTGCTGTGGGGGATGGTAAGAAATTGTACAAATTAGAACAAGTAAAATCATATGTCCAGGATTTATTCTCACTCATTCCTGTCTCGTAGATATTGACTAGTCATACCTGTTGTAGCGAGCTTGTTATGTTTTACATTTATGTCTACGCAGACTTGAAACTCTGTATCATAAAAATGGAGCTTCGGACACTATAAAGTTGTGGTAAGAAATTATAGGGGTTGTCCAATTAAAATACGTTATTACCAATCTGCAGTATAACTTGCTGAATGGTGGGTGCCCGATCACTGGGACCTGTGCTAATCAGTAGTACGGGGAATCTTTATCGTTGCTATAAAATAAAGCAAGAGGTCAGACGCCCGACTGCCACTGCATTCATTCTGTACGGGCTGCTGGGAAAAGCCGAAAGCAGCGCTAAGCAGCCCAATGCGGAATGAATGACCGGTGGTCAAGCATACGCACTGTCTCTCTACTCTAACAGTCCCCTGTTCTTCTGACAGATGTTGGATCCAGTGGTTAAACCCCTGCCAATCAGTTAGTTATCACCTATCCTACGAATATCCTGTGAAAATCTAAGTGAATTAGAATTTTGCATGATCCACTTCCAAGCAAGGAGACTTTCACATAAAAATGTAGAGGAATGCACTACTGGCCGATTCAAAAACCTTTGCTCGATTTTTCATAATAGGCCACTTTAGGGAGCAGTAGTAATAGTGAGATCAGAGCTGGCTAGCTTTATTTCCATCAGCTATACACTGTAAGCATTACACAAGCGTATATAAAACAATCTTGCATTGTGCAGCAAATGAGACCAAAATAGAACTTTTTGGGCTAAATGCAAAACTCACTTGAAAAATTAAAACTGCACATCACTCTGAAAACAGTACCCCTATCATCTAACATGGTGGTGGCAGCATTATGCAGTGGGAATTGTTTTCTTCAGGAGGACAGGGAACATGGTCAGAGTTGTTGGGAAGATTGATAGAGCTAAAAACAGGCCAATCCTGGATGAAAACCTGTTAAAAGCTGCAAAACACTTATGACTGGGGCATAGGTTCACCTTCCAGCAGGTCAACAACCCTAAACATAATATGACATCTACAATGGTATTTTTTAGATCAAAGCATATTCATGTGTGTGAATGGACCAGTTATGGTACAGACTTAAATCCCATTGAGAATTTGTGACAAGACTTGAAAATTGCTATTCACAGACGCTCTCCATGCAATCTCACTGAGCTAGAGCTAGTTTGGAAAGAAGAATGGGCAAAAAATTTATCCTCTAGATGTGCAAAGCTGGAGGAGATATACCCCAAAAGAACTGCAACAGTAAATGCAACGAAAGATGGTCCTACAGAGTGCAGACTACAGTGGGCCGAATACAAATGCAAGTCACAATTTTCACATTTATATTTTTTAAATAATTAGAAAACCATGTATAATTTCCTTTACACTTCACAAATACTTGCTACTTTGTGCCCGGATATCACATAAAATCCCAATAAAATATATTTAACCCCTTAATCCCATATGACGTACTATCCCATCCATGTGCCCTGGGATTTAATTCCCAGGGACGGGATAGTACGTCATAGCGATCAGCGGCGCCCACGTGGTGCGCGCCACTGATCGCGGCCGGGTGTCAGCTGATTATCACAGCTGACAACCGGCACAATGTGTCATGGGCGGTCATGGACCGCCCCCGACACGTTTACCCCTTGCACACCGCGAACAAACACGATCGCGGTGTACCGGGGGTTAAAGGGAAGCATTGGCAGGGAAGGGGCTCCCTCCATGCTTCCCTGAGCCCCCCACAGCAGCGCAATGTGCAGCGCTGCTTCCCCACAGGTCCCCGGATCCAAGATGGTGACGGGGACCTTCAGGGGCCTGCAGGGAGCTGACTTCCTCAGTGCCTGCAGAGCGCAGGCATGAGGAAGTCTGCTTCTATGCGCTGCTGCGGGGCATTTTTTGGAAATAAAAAAAAAAAAACAATAAAAGTACACATATTTGGTATCGCCGCGTCCGTAACGACCTGCCCTATAAAACTGTCCCATTAGTTAACCCCTTTAGCAAACCGCTTAAAAAATAAAAATAAAAAACGAAGCAAAAAATAATGATTTATTGTCATACCGCCGAACAAAAAGTGCAATAACACGCGATCAAAAAGACGAATATAAATATCCATGGTACTGCTGAAAACGTCATCTTGTCCTACAAAAAACAAGCCACCACACAGCATCATCAGCGAAAAAATAAAAAAGTTATAGCTCGCAGATTAAAGCAATGCAAAAATAATTTTTTTATATATAAAATAGTTTTCATTGCATAAAACCGACAAAACATAAAAAAATGACATAAATGAGGTATCGCTGTAACTGTACTGACCCGAAGAATAAAGCTGCTTTATAAATTTTATCGCACGCGGAACGGTGTAAACGCACCCCCCCAAAAGAAATTCATGAAACGCTGGTTTTTGTTCATTCTGCGTCCCAAAAATCGGAATAAAAAGCAATCAAAAAATGTCACGTGCCCGAAAATGGTACCAATAAAAACGTCAACTCGTCCGGCAAAAAGTAAGACCTCACATGACTCGGTGGGTAAAAATACGGAAAAATTATAGCTCTCAATATGTGGTGATGCAAAAAATAATTTTTACAATAAAAAGCGTCTTTTGCGTGTGACAGCTGCCAAACATAAAAACCGCCATAAATAGTAAATCAAACCCCCCGTTATCACCCCCTTAGTTAGGGAAAAATAATAAAATTGAAAGAAAATGTATTTATTTCCATTTTCCCATTAGGGTTAGGGCTAGGGTTAGGGTTAGGGCTAGGGCTGAGATTAGGGTTAGGGGTGTGTTGGGGTTAGGGTTGGAGTTAGAATTGGGGGTTTCCACTGTTTGGGCACATCAAGTGCTCTCCAAATGCAACATGGTGTCTGATCTCAATTCCAGCCAATTCTGGGTTGAAAAAGTCAAATGGTGCTCCTTCCCTTCCAAGCTCTGCCATGCGCCCAAACAGTGTTTTACCCCCACATATGGGGTATCAGCCTACTCAGGACAAATTGCAAACCAACTTTTGGGGTCCAATTTCTCCTGTTACCCTTAGGAAAATAAAAAATTGGGGGCAAAAATATAATTTTTGTGGAAAAAAATGATTTTTTTATTTTCACGCCTGGGCGCTATAAACTTCTGTGAAGCACTTGGGGTTTCAAAGTGCTCACCACACATCTAGATAAGTTCCGTGGGGGGTCTAGTTTCCAAAATGGGGTCACTTCTGTTGAGTTTCAATAGTTTAGGTACATCAGGGGCTCTCCAAACGTACATGTCACCCGCAGACCATTCCATCACAGTCTGCATTCCAAAACGTCACTACTTCCCTTCCGAGACCCGACGTGTGCCCATTCAGTAGTTTTCTCCCACATATGGGGTATCAGCGTACTCAGGACAAATTGGACAACAACTTTTGGGGTCCAATTTCTCCTGTTACCCTTGGGAAATAAAAAAATTGGGGACTAATTGATCATGTTTGCGGAAAAAATACCATTTTTTATTTTCATTCCCGGGCATTATAAACTTCTGTGAAGCCCTTGGGGGTTCAAAGTGCTCACCACACATCTAGATAAGTTCCTTAGGGGGTCTAGTTTCCAAAATTGGGTCATTTGTGGGGGGTTTCCACTGTTTAGGTACATTAGGGTCTCTCCAAAGGCAACATGACACCCGCAGACCATTTAATCAAAGTCTGCATTCCAAAACGTCGCTACTTCCCTTCCGAGCCCCGACGTGTGCCCATACAGTAGTTTTCTCCCACATATGGGGTGTCAGCGTACTCAGGACAACTTGGACAACAACTTTTGGGGTCTAATTTCTCCTGCTACCCTTGGGAAAATAAAAAAAATGGGGACTAAAAGATCATGTTTGTGGAAAAAATACGATTTTTTTATTTTCACGCCCGGTTGTTATGAACTTCTGTGAAGCACTGGGGGGTTCAAAGTGCTCACCACACAACTAGATAAGTTCCTTAGGGGGTCTAGCTTCCAAAATGGGGTCACTTGTGGGGGGTTTCCACTGTTTAGGTACATCAGGGGCTCTCCAAAAGCAAAATGACACCCGCAGACCATTCCATCAAAGTCTGCATTCCAAAACGTCACTACTTCCCTTCCGAGACCCGATGTGTGCACATACAGTAGTTTTCTCCCACATATGGGGTATCAGCGTACTCAGGACAAATTGGACAACAACTCTTGGGGTCCAATTTCTCCTGGTACCCTTGAGAAAATAAAAAAATTGGTGACTAAAAGATCATGTTTGTGGAAAAAATACGATTTTTTTATTTTCACACCCGGGCGTTATAAACTTCTGTGAAGCACTGGAGGGGTCAAAGTGCTCACCACACATCTAGATAAGTTCCTTGGGGGTGTCTAGTTTCCAAAATGGTGTCATTTGTGGAGGGTTTCCACTGTTTTGGTACATCAGGGGCTCTCCAAACGCGACATGGTGTCGAATCTCAATTCCAGCCAAAAACGTCAAATGGCGCTGCTTCCCTTCCGAGCTCTGCCATGCGCCCAAATAGTGGTCTACCCACACATATGGAGTAGCAGCGTACTCAGGACAAATTGCACAATAACTTTTAGGGTCCTGTTACCCTTGGAAAAATAAGAATTGAGGGTGAAAAGATCATTTTTCTGGAAAAAATATGATTTTTTAATTGTACCGCTGTATGTTATAAACTTCTGTGAAGCCCTTGTGGGTTCAAAGTTCTCACCACATATCTAGATAAGTTCCTTGGGGGGTCTAGTTTCCAAAATGGGGTCACTTGTGGGGGGTTTCCACTGTTTAGGTACATCAGGGGCTCTCCAAACGTGACATGGCATCCAATCTGAATTCCAGCCAATTTTGCATTGAAAAAGTCAAACGGCGCTCCTTCCCTTCTGAGCTCAGCCATGCGCCGAAACAGTGGTTCCCCCCACATATCAGGTATCAGCGTACTCAGGACAAATTGCACAATAAATTTTGCAGTCAATTTTCTCCTGTTACCCTTGGTAAAATAAAAAAAATTGTACCTGAAGTATTTTTTTTGTGGAAAAAAGTTAAATGTTCATTTTTTTTTAAATATTCGAAAAATTCCTGTGATGCACCTAAAGGGTTAATAAACTTCTTGAATGTGGTTTTGAGCACCTTAAGGGGTGCAGTTTTTTGAATGGTGTCACTTTTGGGTATTTTCTATCATATAGACCCCTTAAAGAGGCTTCAAATGTGATGTGGTCCGTAAAAATAAAATGGTGTTGCAAAAATGAGAAATCGCTGGTCAATTTTTAACCCTTATAACTTCCTAACAAAAAAAATGTTGGTTCCAAAATTGTGCTGATGTAAAGTAAACATGTGGGAAATGTTACTTATCAAGTTTTTTGCGTGCCGAATCTCTGTGATTTAAGAGCATAAAAATTAAAAGTTGGAAATTTCCGTTTTTTCACAAATAAACACAAGTTATTTGAATGAAATTTTACCGCTAACGTGAAGTACAATATGTCACGAGAAAACATAATCAGAATCACCGGGATCCATGGAAGCGTTTCAGAGTTATTACCTCATAAAGGGACAGTGGTCAGAATTGTAAAAATTTACCCGGTCATGAGCGTGCAAACCACCCTTGGGGCTGAATTGGTTAAGTTTGTGGGTGTAAAGTGAAAAAGTGTGGAAAAGATCACAAGCTATGTATACTTTTTCAAGGCATTGTATATAATAGATACACTACCGTTCAAAAGTTTAGGGTCACTTAGAAATTTCCTTATTTTTGAAAGAAAAGCACAGTTTTTTCCAATAAAGCTAACATTAAATGATTCAGAAATACACTCTATACATTGTTAATGTGGGTAATGACTATTCTAGCTGCAAACGTCTGGATTGTAATGCAATATCTTCATAGCTGTATAGAGGCCCATTTCCAACAACCATCACTCCAGTGTTCTTATGATACTTTGTGTTTGCTAACTGTGTAGGAAGGCTAATGGATGGTTAGAATACCCTTGAAAACCCTTGTGCAAGTATGTTAGCACAGCTGAAAATAGTTTGGTTGATTAGAGAAGCTATAAACCTGACCTTCATTTGAGCTAGTTGAGAATCTGGAGCATTACATTTGTTGGTTCCATTAAACTCTCAAAATGGCCAGAAAAAAAGAACGTTCATGTGAAACTCAACAGTCTATTCTTGTTCTTAGAAATGAAGGCTATTCCATGCGAAAAATTGCCAAGAAACTGAAGATTTCCTACAACGGTGTGTACTACTTCCTTCAGAGGAGAGCACAAAGAGGTTCTAACCAGAGTAGAAAGAGAAGTGGGTAGTCCCGCTGCACAAATTAGCAACAAGACAAGTATATTAGAGTTTGTAGTTTCAGACATCAATGCCTCACAGGTCCTCAACTGGCAGCTTCATTGAATAGTACACGCAAAACACCAGTGTCAACGTCTACAGTGAAGAGGTGACTCCGAGATGCTGGCCTTCGGGGCAGAGTGGCAAAAAAAGCCATATCTGAGACTAGCTAATAAAAGGAAAAGATTAATATGGGCAAAAGAACACAGACATTGGACAGAGGAAGATTGGAAAAAAGTGTTCTGGACAGACAAATCCAAGTTTGAGGTGTTTGGATTACACAGAAGAACATTTGTGAGATGCAGAACAACTGAAAATATGCTGGAAGAGTGCCTGACGCTATCTGTCAAGCATACCCTGTGGACAGCGTTTGATTGGAGCCAATTTCATCCTACAAGAGGACAATGGCCCAAAGCACATCTCCAAATTATGCAATAACTATTTAGGGAAGAAGCAGGCGGCTGGTATTCTATCTGTAATGGAGTGGCCAGCGCAGTCACCAGATCTCAACCCCATTGAGCTGTTGTGGGAGCAGCTTGACCGTATGGTACGCAAAAAGTGCCCATCAAGCCAAACCAACTTGTGGGAGGGACTTCTGGAAGCATGGGGTGAAATTTCTCCAGATTATCTCAGCAAATTAACTGCTAGAATGCCAAAGGTCTGCAATGCTGGAATTGCTGCAAAGGGAGCATTCTTTGACGAAAGCAAAGTTTGAAGGAGAAAATTATTATTTCAAATAAAAATCTTTTTTTCGAGCCTTGTCAATGTCTGGACTAGATTTTAAATCCATTTGGTAACTCATTTGATTAATAAAAGTATGAGTTTTCGTGGAAAACACAAAATTGTCTGGCTGGCCCTAAACTTTTGATCGGTAGTGTATGAGCAAATAAATTCGAATGGAATGAAATTGTACTTGAATTTTACAAACAGCCACCTTCAACAAAATGCAGATTCTTCGAAATTCCCTCCCATGAACTGCCATTTATCTGAACCATATTGGGCCTCAAAAGGTTAAGAAGATGTAAAAAAACTTTATACTCACCTCACCACTAACCTCTTAGACCCGTCCGCCAATCACTGCTACCCAGTAGGTCCTCACCGCAACTTCTGATTCTCCGTTACTTCGAATTGTCTGTCCTCTCGCACTGTGCCTAACTTCTGCCGTCATGCCGCCGAGATGCTTCTGCACGGGCGTGCGGGAGGTCACAGCGCAAGTTGCAACATCAAGATGTCATTGACCTCCCGCGTACATGCTATGACTAAGAAAATCCGGCACAAGGTGAGGACAGAAGATTCCAAACCAAGCTGCATAAAATCAGATGATGCGGTGAGGACTTGACAGGTGGCGATGAGTAGTAGAAGGTAAGTGAAGGATGAGTATAAAGATTTTGTTCTATACATATTACATTTATTATGCCAGAGCATAATGAAGAACAATACATCAAATTTCCAAAGAAAAAACCCATGAAAAGGTGAATGTGAATTCTGCGTTATCCACTCAACATATGTTTCACATGAAAATATAGAGGAATGCAGCTAGCTTTGGTTCCCTCTGCTGTCCACAGTAAGCATTCCACAGGTGTATACGTAACAGTCTTGCATAGTACAGCAAATGTGGATAACCACTATTCTTCAGCAACTATATATTTGTTGCCTGCGGTAGCATTACCATCACTAAATTTTATTACCTAATGCAAAAAAAATCTTCTTTAACCCCTTCACCCCCTAGCCTGTTTTCAACTTCATGGCAAGGCCAAATTTAACAATTCTGACCACTGTCATGTTATGTGGCAATAACTTTCGAACTCTTATATGGATCCCACTGGTCCTAAGTTTGCTTTTTGTGACATGTGCTACTTCATGATAGTGGTAAAATGTATTCGATATGACTTGCATTAATTTGTGAAAAAAAAGGAAATTTGACAAAAATTTAGCAATTTTTAAACTCTTAATTTTTGTATTCTTAAATAAGAAAGTTATGTCACACAATATAGTTAATAAATAACATTTCCCACATGTCTACTTTACTGAGCAGCACAATTTTTGAAAAATATTTTTTTTTCTTTTATGAAGCTATAAGGGTTAAAATTGGACCAGCGATTTCTCATCTTTTCAACAAAATTCATTTTTTTTAGGTATCACATTACATTTAAAGTGACTTTGAGAGGTCTATATGACAGAAAATACCCAAAAGGGACACCATTCTAAAAACTGCACCCTTCAAGGTGTTCAAAACCACATTCAAGAAGTCTATTAACCCTTCAGGTGCTTCACAGGAATTAATGGAATGTAGAAGGAAAAAATAAACAGTGCTAATTGACTTTTTTAATGTAAAATTTCCTCGAATTTGGAGAGCCCCTGATCTGTCTAAACAGTGGAAACACCACAAAATTGACACCATTTTGGAAACTAGACCCCTTTGGGAACTTATCTAGATGTGTGGTGAACACTTTGATGCCCCAGGTGCGTCACAGAAGTTTATAACGTTGAGCCGTAAAAATAAAGAAATCACATTTTGCTACAAAAATTTTTTTAGCCCCAAATTTTGTATTTTCACAAGGGTAACCATACAATTTGTTGTGCAATTTCTCCTGAGTACTAATGTTTGGGTGCATGGGAGAGCTTGGAAGGGAAGAGTCGCCATTTGACTTTAAAAACGCAAAATTTGCTGGAATAATTAGCAGATGCCATGTTCTCACAAAAATGTCTTTTAGCCCCACATTTTTTACTTTCACAAGGGTAACAAGAGAAAATGGCTCCCAAGATTTGCTGTGCAATTTCTCCTGAGTACGCCGATACCCCATATGTGGTCGAAAACTACTTTTGAAGCACATTGCAAAGTTCAGAAGGGAAGAAGCACCATGTTGGAGTTCAAATTTTGTTGGACTAGTTTGAGGATGCCATGGCACATTAGCAGAACCCCTGAGCTGCCAGAACAGCGAATACCCATAAGAGACCCCTTTTTACAAACTACACCTCTCAATGAATTCATCTAGGGGTGCAGTGGTCATATTGACACCACAGGTGGGTCACAGAATTTTATACCATTGGGCAGTGAAGAAAAAAAATGCTTTTTTACCACCAAAATGTTGTTTTAGCCCCAGATTTTACATTTTGACACTGGTCAATGGGTAAAAATGGCACCAAAATTTGTCCCAAGATTTCTGCTGAATGTAGAAATACCCCACATGTGGCTTTATGGTACTGCTTAGCCATATGGTGAGACTCGGGAGGGACGGAGAACTATTTGCCTCCCTAGAATAGTTTGCGGACTATATATACAGAACCCCTAAGTGCTAGAAGGGCAGAATCCCCCCCTCAAGTGTCACGCTGTGACAGTCTTCAGTAATGAAGGGGGCCTCAACTGTCCCTGGAACTGGGATCCTAACTATCCCTGTCCCAGGGGGTACTCTTAAAGATAGGGAGGCCCTTGTCTCCGACCTTACAATGCCTCTGTAAAAACCCTAATCTGTCCCCTCCCCCACCCCCTAAGACATGGGACAGGAGTGAAAGGGTAAACCAGACACAAAGACAAAACAAAACAGAAATAACAGAAAACCACTATCACATAAAAGTACTAACCAACAAAAATGAGGAGAATAGGGACAGAAGCAATAAACTAAATGGGAAAAGGGAACAGGAAATAAACATACACGTACAACAGCAACCTACAGAACACCACAACTCCAAACTTCAACTACTTAGCTTTAGCACACAGCAAAGGAAGACAAATCTCCAAAAGCAACAGCGAACTCCTATTCAGCACAGCGTCTCCTGAGAGCAAGGAAGCAGAGCTTTCATAGGCAAGACATAGAGGGTCTTGCCAGGTTTTATAGGAAGAGGTAACACCAGATAAGAAGCTGCTGAAATAGGGCCGAATGTTACTGACCAGCATAGAAAGGTTCATTAACCTCTTCAGCAACAAAGGAAACCAAATTTATTCAATATGGGATTTAAAAACACAGGCTAAAAGGAAGTCTGCGATTCACATTACACAGTGATATTCTACTCCCAGATCTCACAGGTTGGCGTGAAACACTTGTGACATCAAATGATTCCACTTTGGAAATTTATTTACAGGTGTAGTGACAATTTTGACTCCATGGGTGTTTTCCAGAAACAAGCAGCAGTGGATGTTGCTGAGTAAAAATTGCAAACTGCCATTGTAGTGCCCAGTACATTGTAGTGCCCGTACATTGTGCCCCGCTCATACACCTGTAAATTAGGTGGGCTTTCATCGCTACAGAAATGCCAAACTTGTGGAGGCTAATTGTGGTTTAGGAACACTGTGGTGCTCAGAAGGGATTGGGACATTTGGATTTGATGATTTTTTTTTTTGGGGGGGGGGTGAGCAGCCATTTCACTTTTCCAGAGACTTTGCACTAGAAGTAACGTGGAAGCCCTTTATATTTATGTTAACAGATGACGGACAAGAGTGAAGACTTGCTTTTTTTGTGGATTGAGTTGAAGCTTTTGCATAACATTTTGGATCACATTTATCGATGAAACCCCCAATGAGCCACTCACTATAAGGCTGTGTGCACACGCTGCGGATTTTGCTGCGGTTCCGCAGCGGTTTTGGCCGCTGCGGACCCGCAGCAGTTTTTGCTGCGGTGTACAGTACCATGATTCCCTATGGGAATCAAAAACCGCAGTGCAGACGGTGCGGAATTTTCCGCGCGGATTATCTGCGGTTTTCAATCCGCAGAAAGAATTGACATGTCAATTCTTTCTGCGGATTCTCCTGCGGTTTGCCATCTCCTCCATTGAGGAGATGAAAAACCGCAGGGCAAAACCGCAGAGCAATCCGCAGGTGAAACCGCAGGTCTTTTGACCTGCGGTTTCACCTGCGGATTTTACAAAATCCGCGCGGATGAATCCGCACATAATCCGCAGCGTGTGCACACAGCCTAATGAGGCGGAAGAGTTACTCTAGACTCCTTATGGCCTCTGTTCAGCGGTATCCTTTCTTCAAAAATGCACAAAACTGTGACAGAGAGCAGAGGGGTCTCCCTACCTCGACATGCCTGCTAAATGCTGCAATCGATATCAATCGCAGCAGGTAGCCAGATAAAGTGCCGTGTGTTAGCTGTCAGAATCAGCTGACACCCGGCGCCGATTGCCCGCGCCCAGCCTACTGAACTTCCCGTCCATGATGTATATATACTGCAAATGTATGGAGTGGGTTAAACCATTTCTTTTTGTGCAAAAGGAATACAACAAAAATTATATAGAAATTGGGTATCAGTAATAGTAATCATATTGTACTAAACTATTGTTTCAGAGGCAGGAAAAACACTGATATTATGAAAAAGGAAAAAACAGTGCAACATTGCGGTTTACCTTCATTCATGACAACTAAAAGCGAAAGAAAAAGTGATCAAAAAAGTCACATTTACCCAAATATTGCACCAGCTAGAAACACAAAAAAAGTTAAAAAGTTAGGAGTGTCAGAATATTGCAATCAAAATAAAAAATTTTAAGTGATTTCTTTTTGTGCAACTGTAGAAAAACATGCAATAATTTTGGTATTGTCATTGTTTGATCGACCTGCGGAGTAATTTTTTTATTCGTTTTATAGCTCAGAAAGAGTAATGATTAAAAAGATGTATGTACCACAACAGCAGGTCACCCAAAAAAAAGTTCAAGTCATAAGCCCCGGACGTTACAGGAATGTCCCCTGAAGATCATTGCTGACATTCTCATACTGCCAGAACATTGCGTACTTCTCATATACTCCAGCCCTCTGGCCTTGAACTCTTACTAAACCTTATCTATCTCTTAATCTAATCTAACCAGGAAGTGCTCCAATTTTTAGTTGCACCCACCTCCTCCCATGCTGGGCTTGCCCCAAACATATTAACTATCCAACCTTGTTGTCATGATCCAGTTTGGATCTGACAGTTTAAATGGACAAAGTGAACTTTTTTTTCCTTTGGCTAGTTGCCAAAGTGATGTGATTGCCCCCGGTGACCATTAGAATTATCACACGTGGTGTCATTCATTCTGAGTTGGTGAGTTGGCCCCAATGGTGGTGATCGGTAGTGCACTTTAGTTTCTTTGGTTTAATGTGCACTTAATTACAAAGCAGGTGTTAGGCTCTATAAAAGAGAGTCAGAGGTTTTCAATCACTGTTGGTGATATTGTGTGTTCATTTGGCAAGTAAGCCTGGGGTGAGGAAGGAGCTGAACATGAGTCCTGCGTAGCCCAGCCAGAGGGGACGAGTGGCAGCTATGTGGTCTGCAAGAAGGGCTGGCATGGCGTGGTGGAGTCACAGTTTATGGTGTCGGCAGGAAGTGCTTGCATGGCTTGGTGGAGTGGTGACTATGGAGAGAGTTGCACTCAGCATGCGGGACTTGGTTGCAGAGAGCTGGACTCAAGCATGCTTGACTTTTTGGGCAGGAGCTGAACTCATCTTTGGGACTCTGTTACTGGACTTCTGCAATTGGTGGTGGACTCTGCTCCAAGGCTGCACGATGGATAAGGATCCAGTTATGGTGATGGATCCGGGTGGAGGAGAAGATGCATGCAGGTGGTGGGCTCTGTTGCTAGGAGCGTACGCAACAGAGCAAAGCTAAGTGGTGTTTCCCCTGTTTTGTCATCTTTCCTCATGTGTGTTTAGTGCAGTGGTGGGATTAGTTTCCGCACCGACCAATTCCCTAGTGAGGGTTTAGGTCAGGGCGAGCTAGGGCTTTTAGGTTCCTGTTACGCGCCCGGTGCGGAACCGGCATAGGGAACGTTAGGAGTGCAGGGACACTGGCTCAGGGGAGCTCAGGAGGTCTCCACTTCTCTATTCCCTATCGCAGGGCCCACCATTGTTAATGTTTCCCAGGTTTCCCTTATTGTTTAAATTCGCCTTACTGGAGGCGGGGTTTCCAGACTTATATACGTGTAATGTCTAAATTCGCCAGTTGGAGGTGGTGTATCCAGCTGCACGTGTTTATTATTTAAATTCGCCCCACTGGAGGCCGTGTATCCAGGGTCACGTGTGTCATATGGGTTCGCCTTGCGGTACTCGCTGCGTCCAGACACACGTGACCGTGACACTTGTGCTTCACTTCCTATACTTAATATGCCCGCCTCTGCATATTTCCCTTTCCTAAATCTAATTATCTCTAACCTAAGCATTAAACTGTATCCTACACTTTCCCTAGATCGTACATTACGCACAAATAACACAAATTGATTTTATTTATTTTTTACGCCGTTCCTCGTGCAGTATAAGTAATTAGACAGCTTTATTCTTTAGGTCAGTGCAATAACATCAATACCAGATTTATATAATTTTTTTTATGTTTGGCTGTTGTCACACGCGAAAACATGCTTTTATTGCAAAAAGCATCACCATATTTTGAGAGCTATCATTTTGCCATATTTCAGCCCACAGAGTCATGTGAGAGCTTGTTTTTTGAGGGACGAGTTGACATTTTTATTGGTACCATTTTCAGACACATTACTTCTTTTATTGCTGTCTATTCCGATTTTTGAGAGGCAAAAGGAACGAAAAACAAAAATTCAGGAATTTTTTTTGGGTGGGGGTGATTGTGTCGTTTTGCTAGTGGTTGAATTTAAATTTTCAACTTCTTTTTAACTTTTTTAAACTTTTTTACTTTGTCCCACTATGGGACTATTATTTTTTGCAGGCTGATTGCTTGTACAGTGGGTACGGAAAGTATTCAGACCCCTTTAAATTTTTCACTCTTTGTTTCATTGCAGCTATTTGGTAAATTCAAAAGAGTTCATTTTTTTCTCACTAATGTACACTCTGCACCCCATATTGACTGAAAAAAAACACAGAAATGTAGAAATTTTTGCAAATATTTCTACATATATATAGAGTATATATGCTCTTATCGGCCCAACGCGATTTGTAAAAGTAAAAATAAACACAAAAAAGTACACATTTGGTATCCTCATGTCTGAAGCGAGCCGCCCTATAAAACTGTCCCACTAGTTAACCCCTTCAGTGAATGCAATTGAAAAAATAAAAAATGAGGCAAAAAACAATGCTTTATCATGATATCGCTGAACAAAAAGTGGAATAAAACGCATTCAAAAAGACAAATATAAACATAAATGGTATCTCTGAAAACATCATCTTAGTCTGCATAAAACAAGCTGTCATACAGCTTCGTCAGTGTAAAAATAGATATCACTCTCAGAATAAAGCAAAGCAAATATAATTGTTTTATCTATAAAATATATTTTATTTTGTAAAAGTGCCAAAAGATAAAAACACTTATATAAATGTGGTATCGCTGTAATCGTACTGATAAAAATAAAGCTGCCTTATCAATTTTACCACACGTGGAACAGCATAAAAAAATCCCAAAAAACAATTTCTGAATTGCTGGATTTTGTTCATTCTGCTTCCCAAAAATCGGAATAGAAAGCGATCAAAAAATGCCCAACACTGGTACCAATAAAAAAATCAACTTGTCCTGCAAAAAACAATCAGTCACAGATGTTACTTGATTGGAAAGTGAAAATCGGTGGGAAGGAGTTTGTTGATAAATACGTGGTGCTAAGGGGGTTTAGTGCCAGGCTGAAGAAATAATAGGAAGATCAGTACCCGCCCTCCTTCCACTATTTTTTTATCACAATGTTTGCTGAAGGGGGGGTATGTCATACACTATGCTGGGTGAACTTGGTGACTGTTTCATGGTTTTGTTATTTTAACTATTTATTGATTAAAGTTTGGTTGATATTTATATTTATTCATGTCACTTATTTATTGGGTAACCTCATCAATAAACATTGGTTCAATCCACAATTCTGGTGTCTCTGTCATTTTTATGTTTGATGGTGTTCAAGGTATTTGGGATTGGGGGTTGTGATACTGTGGTGACAACTGTGCATGCCCCTTAGGGAGGGTTTGAGCACAGAAGATGAGGAAGGGACCAGCACTACTGCAGGTCCAAATCAAGGAGCTGCAACAAAGGGTTAGAAAGTCTATGTTCCCGTTTGTCCCCATTAGAAACAATATTTTAATTAAGATGAGGGATCTATTTAAGCAGGTGCTAGGTGATGTTTTTGGCTAAGGCAGAATTTAGAGCTGGCACTGGGATTGCTGAAAATTCTTTAAATAAGAACAGAGATACCCTCAGTTTTAGTAAAGATTCAGGGGTGGCTGAAACTTGTTTAAAGGAGGCCATTATTTGTTAGACATCCATTTAGGTTTTCATTTAAATACTTTGGAATAAGGAGTTTGCAGACTTGCTTGCTCTAATGCCCTCAACAATAGAGTAGCTTGGTAGTGGGGATAAAAAAAGCTGAAAATAATGAATAGAATGATAAATAAAAATGTAATATCCCCAGTTCATTTAATAACTGGTTGCAATTCTTTTGAATTCACTCTGCCATTCTGGTGGAAAGATATTCTGGATATTATACACATACTATATTATAATATATAGATTTATTTCAACATATCAACATTATACTGGAAATATACTGTATTGCTACTTTGGCAGTATAGCCTGGTTCAATTACAAAGAGTCATTTACACAGAAACCGGCAGTACACCCTTCTGTGAAGTGGGGGGTAAAAGACGTTAGTTTATGCCTCAAATTAATATTACCATACAGAAGTATAGTATGCAGGCAATCAACCCCAGGGCAGAGAAATAAAAAAGAACACTATTTCGCATTTAACCAGGAATCATGCAAATGGATGAGTAATTGTCAGTTTCAGCCTAAGTGCTCCATTAGTGGGGGGACACATTCCTTGTGCAAATGTTTTAAAAGAAATGCCCAGTTTAGCCAACAAGAGCCTAGCACCAAAAATACACCTATGTAAAAGCATCGACTCCAGTGAAGCTAGCAAGAATATTACTGTGATTCGAGCTGTTCCCAGATCGGGATAAAGCTGAATTGATTATCCAAGGTTTAATCAAGACTTTACGGTGCCAGGGTTTTAAGATCATGGCTGTTGATGGGTAGAGAACTTGGCATAAGTTAAAATTTATAAGGTACTGTATAAAACTATTGTTAAAGAAAAAATTGTTAAAAGGTTAGAACTCGATAGGATTTCAGGTCCATTCAGCACTCCTCCACCATTAGGCATTATTCCCAAAAAAAAAACATGATCTTTTAGGCTGATACGCCACATTTCTTATCCAAAGAAGGGATCTTTAAATGATGAGTGTCACTACTCTGTTGTCAGGTGTCCAGAACCAGGAGCTCCTTCCCTGTCCCTATCGCTAGGGGCGCCCTACCTCTCCCTGCTCCCGATTAATTTTGATGGTGAAGACACCGAGACCTCGTTCTTTGCCTTAGCTTCTGAATCTCCCTTCAGTCTGCACCCTTCCCCCACCCAGAGAAGAAGGGAGTAGTAGTGTACAATAGTACACCAACCAAACTAACAAGGTAATACGAACAGGGGTAACAAAAAACACCAAACATACAAGTATACTCACGTATAACAGGTGAATGCACCAGGGAGAGGAGGATGGGGTTAAACCAAAGTAGAAGAAGTAAGGGAATTATAACACTCAAAACCTAACAAGAGTCACAGATAAATCCACTAAACGCTTACTCCAATGATAACCAACAACCTCCAGCCAGGCAGCATAAGTTACTCTGACAATGAGTGCTAACCAGGACCCAGTTTATATAGGAGATTGGAGTGGCTAACAGTTCACAGCGGAGCGCCTTAATGCTCCAGGAGCGCTCAGCTGAGCAGATTAACCCTTGAACTGCCAAAATAAATTTACACAGTTTAATACAAAGTTAAAATGCTTCTAACCAGTGCAGGAATAGGAGAAATCAGGCGCTGCGGTCTTCTGGCTCCTCTCTGTTGCGCTAAACCCATGACAGTACCCCTCCTTCTACAAGGGGCCTCCGGAACTTCAGAACCGGGTTTATCAGGGCATGCCTTGTGAAAAGACCGGAATCAGCCAGGCCGCATGGACATCAAATGCTGGTACCCACATCCTCACTTCAGGACCGTATTCCTTCCAGTGTACCAGATACTGTAACGACCGACAAACTAAACAAGAATCAACTATCTTGGCTATTTGAAATTCCAAATTTCCATCCACAATGACTGGAGATGGCGCTAGCAGTGATGGTACAGAGGACACAACTTTTTTTCTAGTACAGATCGATGAAACACATTATGGATCCTAAAAGTGAGCGGCAAAGCATGGCGGAATGCTACGGGATTGACGGCCACAATCTTGAACTTGGGACCCTGTTTCCAAGAGGGAACCTTCAAACTATATGTTCCTTGGGGACAACCACACCAAGTCACCAACACACAGGTCTGAACTCTCCAAATGTCTCCGATCAGCCACACTCTTATATTTGGACCCCATCTTCCTCATGATCCCTGGACTATACAGTGGGGGAAATAAGTATTTGATCCCTTGCTGATTTTCTAAGTTTGCCCACTGACAAAGACATAAACAGTGTATAATTTTAAGGGTAGGTTAATTTTAACATTGAGAGATAGAATATCAAAAATAAAATCCAGAGAATCACATTGGATAAATTATATAAATTTATTTGCATTTTGCAGTGAGAAATAAGTATTTGATCCCTCTGGCAAACAAGACTTAATACTTAAGACTTATGGGTGGCAAAACCTTTGTTGGCAAGCACAGCAGTTAGACTTTTTTTGTATTTGATGATGAGGTTTGCGCACATGTCAGGAGGAATTTTGATCCACTCCTCTTTGAGCTCTAAATCATTAAGATTTTGAGGCTGTTGCTTGGCAACTCGGAGCTTCAACTCCCTCCATAAGTTTTCAAAGGGATTAAGGTGTGGAGACTGGCTAGGCCACTCCATGACATTGATGTGCTTCTTTTTGAGCCACTCTTTTGTTGCTTTGGCTGTATGTTTTCGGTCACTGCCTTGCTGGAAGACTCAGCCACGACCCACTTTTAATGTCTTGGTGGAGGGAAGGAGGTTGTCACTCAGGATTTTACGGTACATGGCTCCATCCATTCTCCCATTGATGTGATGAAGTAGTCCTGTGCCCATAACAGTGAAACACCCGCAAAACATGTTTCCACCTCCATGCTTGACAGTGGAGATGTTGTTCATTGGGTCAATATCAGCATTTCTCTTCCTCCAAACACGTCGAGTTTAGTTAATGCCATAGAGCTCAATTTTTGTCTCATCTGACCACAGCACCTTCTCTTGATCACTCACAGAATCATCCAGGTGTTCACTGGCAAACGTGACGGGCCTGCACATGTGCCTTCTTGAGCAAGAGGACCTTGCGGGCACTGCAGGATTTAAAACCTTTACATCATAATGTGTTACCAATGGTTTTCTTCATGACTGTGGTCCCAGCTTCAACAAAGGCAACAGTCTCCTCCAGGGATTGGAGAGGCTTTAGCTCGCCGAATTGGATACTTGTGCCCTTTTGGGCAATACATTTAAGTATCTGTACCGAGCTTGGAACGTAACCTTTTGAGGCAGTCACATTTACCAAGGCACTGAGACTTTAAACATATTGAATAAACCACCTCTCTTTATGTGAAATATGTCTGGATATATGATTATTCAATAGCAGAAGTAAACAACCTAGAAAATGTCTGTGCATTAGTTTAATGTGACAAAGAAACAAAATGAGCATGTTTGCTGAATCGGTCAACTGCTACCCAGATAGCAGTTTTCCCACCAGAGACAAATCCGTAATTAAATCCATGGACAAATGAGTTTGTGGTCTTTCTGGAATTGGCAATGGAGCAAACTCCTCAGCTGGCCAGCTATGACTGACTTTAGTGCCTGCACAGACTTCACAAACAGATACAAAATTTTTAATATCATTATGCATGGACAGCCACCAAAAAAGTCTAGCAATGGCTTCCGTACAGCAGTAATTCCAGGATGCCCACTTAAGACGGAATCATGAAATTCTCGTAACACCCACAATCTTAGGTACACAGGCACAAACAATTTTGACCCTGGAGTAGCGGAAGGAGCCAAAGACTGGACTTTACGAATCTCCTCTTCCAATTCCGAGGTTGTCATAGAAACCACAATACCCTGAGGAATAATGGAGGATGGAGGTTCTGGAGGAGAAACTGAATCGAGACTACGAGATAATGCATCAGCATTTACATTCTTAGACCCAGGCCTGAATGTAATAGAAAAATTAAACCTAGAGAAAAACAAGGACCACCTGGCCTTTCTAGGAGTTAACCTTTTAGGTGATTCAATGGAAGCTAAATTCTTGTGATCAGTGAGCACCGTAACTGGATGAACCGCCTTCCAAAAAATGACTCCATTTCTCAAAGGACAATTTGACAGCAAGTAACTCCCGATTCATAATTTCTTTTTGCCGGCGAAAAGTTTTTAGAAAAATAAAGCATATGGGGTCTCAGGTTAGTCAGAGTTTTGGGCCCCTGCGATAAAATTGCCCCCACACCGACCTCCGAAGCATCCACCTACACAATAAACGTTTCTTGATCAGATTGGATCAGAATGGGAACAGACATAAAACGCTCTCTTAACTTTTCGAAAGCTCTGATAGCACCCAGCGACCAAACCTTGAGATTCTCCCCTTTACATATAAGGTCAGTAAGAAGTTTAGCAATCTGAGAAAAACCTTTGATAAATTTCCTATAATAGTTGTTGTGATGGTGTGATATGCTATGTGGATATCATTTTGTGTATATTTCTATTTCACTGATTTTCATAATGTTTTTCTTGTTGCCTTGTAAATCTACAGCCTGACTGTATCTGTCTCTTGACCCCCTGTAGTTCCTTAATCCCCAAGGCTCCTTTGTCATGTCTGGGAGGCCTGCAAACCGCCATAACCTGTCTGACTACCCCAGGACATGAGGGGGCTAGGGAGGACAGGGGATGGACAAGTCAGACCGTGTGGTGATGATCGTGTGAAGACGGCACGTCAGAGAGAAGGAAGCATATGGACCCATTTTATACTCTGATAGATTATTGGACTCTCATCTCCTTGAACATTCATCCTGTTACTGAACTGCATTTGTGTTCTGGACTATTGTATCCTCAGTGTGGTGGATTGTTTATGGACCTTTTAGTTTGGCCTATAATAAAGGTCTTGGGATTGTTCACACTTCCCTCGCTCTGTTGATTGTGTGGTATCGGAGAAGGACCCCGTGACAGTTGTCAAATCCCAGAAAACGCTGCAAAGTCTTACAATTATGAGGTTGAACCTTCCCAGGGTCCATCTTAAACCCTTCTGCTGACAAGAATAAAATTTCCTGAACAGAAGAAACACATTTCTCTAATTTAATAAAGTAAAAATTCTCCTTCAGTCATTGTAACACAACATAGACATGTTGGTGAGAGTCCAAATCTGAATGAAAAATTAGAAAGGTAAATCACAACATATCTTCCAATGCAATCAGAGAAAATATCATTACCAAAATTTTGAAAGAAGGCAGGTGCATTGGATAAACCAAATGGCATGACAAGGTTTTCAAAAAGACCCTCAGACATTAAAAACATTGTTTTCCTCTCATCACCCTTCCGAATGCGTATCAAATTGTAAGCCCCTCTAATATCAAGTTTAGAAAACACCCTGTTCCCCAGAATCTTATATCGGTTTTGGATGAGTGGAAGTGGGTAAGAATTTTTAACCGTGATTTTCATTAGTTCTTGGAAATCGAGGCAAGGACAGAGACCCTCATCTTTCTTTTTAACAAAGAAAAAACCAGCAGCTACATGGGAGCAGAAAGGACTGATATGACCACTTTGTAACTTTTGCTAACATATTCTTTCATGGTGGTCCGTCCAGGGCCCAAAAAATTGTAAAGGCGAACTTTAGGCAATTTGGCGATAGGAATGAGATCAATAGCACAATCATAAGGATTATGGGGAGGTAGTATCTCCACCAGTTTTTATGAGAACACATCTCCGAAGTCCTTCAGGTACCCCATGCACACCCTTCATTCTAGCGGAGCATATTTGTACAGTATTTAGACATTTGGGGCTCCATTTAACAATTTGTTTCTGGCACCAATAAATAACAGGATTTTGAGTCTGCAACCATGGAAGCCCCAGTACCAACCTAGTAGGTAAACTATCCAATAGGAAACAGGAGATGGATTCAGAGTGGAGTGCTCCCAATTGGAGAGTGAAGTCCACTGTTGCCCTCTTGACCAAATTCCAGGCTAACGGCGTCTTATCAAGGGCGACGATTTGAATGTGACTTTCTGAACTGTCCCTAACCCTAACTTCAGAACCAGTCCTGAATCAATAAAGTTAGTAGCAGACCCACAGTCAATGAACGCCAGTGTTGATAACACCTGGTTCTCGAAGGATAACACCATATTTATCAGTACTTTATCATAGGAAGAAAATGGTAACTGGGAGTTAAGGTGACCGCCTCGGCCGCCACCCAGACTCCCGATGGTTTCCTAGCCTGAAGACGAGTTGGGCAATTCTTAAGAAAATCTCCATAGATGCCACAGTACAGACAAAATCCGAGATATTGTCTACATCTTTTCTCCACGAATACTGTCAACTCTAACCTCCAATGGCTCCACCTCTGGTAAAAGGACCTGCCCTGGGGAAGTGTAATGAGCAGCTTGCTGTTCACCACGTCTCTCACAGATTCTGTGGTCCATTCGTATGGTCTGGGTCATGGCCTCCACCAGAGAACAAGGGGCATCATGAAATACCAGAGCATCCTTAAGGGTTTTGGCAAGGCCTTTGTGGAACTGGCACCTGAGAGCAGCATAGTTCCACAGAACTTCAGAGGACCAATGACAGAACTCAGTACAGTAGTTCTCAGTGTGCAACCCTCCTGTGCCAGGATCATGATCTTAGCCTCAGCAACCTGGATCTTGTCGAGTTCATCATATATCAGACCTAAACTGTCAAAAAAGGTGTCAACAGTAAACGGTTATGGGGCTTGTGTGAGGACAAAGAAAATGCCCAGGTCTGAGGACCCCCGCACAGTAAGGACATTGTTATATGATTCCCGCTTATCCTCAAGGTCCAGCTGCTGCTCCGTGTACCGACCCCTGGCTATATCTTGACGATGCTACCTAAACCTATCGAAACGGCCGCAGACCATCACAATACCACCCCCAGCTTTTACCGTTGGTATAATGTTCCTTTAGTGAAATGCTGTTACGTCTACGCCAGATGTAATGGGACATACACCTTCCAAAAAGTTCATCTTTTGTCTCATCAGTCCACAGAGTATTCTCCCAAAAGTCTTGAGGATCATCAAGATGTTTTCAGGCAAAACTGAGATGAGACTGTATGTTCTTTTTGCTCAGCAGTGGATTTTGTCTTGGAACTGAGGCATACAAGCCATTTTTGCCCAGACTCTTTTTTAGGGCTCATACCCATTTGCGATAAAAAAAGGTCCGTTTTCTGGATGGAGAAAAACGGATCAAAAATATGCAATTGTCATGCGATTTGTATGCAATTTTTAATCGCACCATCCGTTTTTCATCCGTTTTCCATCCATTTTTCATCCATATGCAATGCGTTTTTTTAATCTGCAACTATTTTTCTACAGTCATTTACAGGCCCATTTACAGTGTTCTATAACACAGAATGGTAATGTATCCATAAAAAACGGATGGAAAACGGATTGTCCGTCTTTTTATCGCATCCATTGAACTGCATTGGTGAGTCTCATCAGAAAATCACAGCAAATCGCAGGATGCTGCGATTTTTTTCTCAGTCCGATTTCGGATGAGAAAAAAAAAATCACAAATGAGATGTCACCTATTGAATAACATTTGTCAGAGTGCAATCTGATTTTTTATCGGCTTGCACTCGTCCGATTTTCTCTCCAGTGAGTATGAGCCCTTATGGTGGAGTCATGAACACTGGATGGCTGAATGATGTTTAAATTTGAGGAGCTTTTGGTCTATTTCACTTTGTCAGGCAGGTCCTATTTAAGGGATTTCTTGATTAAGAACAGGTGTGGCAGTAAATTAAATGGGATCTCCTCTCTACAGAAATGCCAAACATGTGGACTCTAAATGCGGTTTAGGCACACTTTGGGGCTCAGGATTAGGGGGTATTTGGGAGCACAAATTTTGCTGGATTTCTTTTGGTGGGAGCCAAGTCACTATTCCAGAGCTTTTGAGTTACCAGTAATGTGGACACCTCCTATGTTTCTGTTAACAAGTGACGAACCTGAGAAGGGACTTGTTTTTTTGTGGGTTGAGTAGAGGCTTTTACTGGAGGTATTTTGGGGTACAGAACATTTTGGATCAGTTCACATGTATCTGGTGCATTTATCAGGTGATAGAAATTCTCTCCAATACATCTTGGTGGTTATGGATTACATGAACTGATACTCGGAAGCAGTGCCCCTGAGGAACTCGTTGGCTAAGAGTATCGCCCGGGAGCTGGTACACATCTATATCAGGACCGGTTTGCCCAAGGAAATTTTGACAGATCAGGGAATGCTGTTTATGAGCAAAGTGATGCATGAGCTGTGCAGAGTCCTCCAGATCACTTAGGCCTCTTTCACACTTCAGTTTTTTGCATCAGTCATAATCCGCCAAAAGGACGGATGGCGGATCCGTTGTACTACTGATGACAATGGATGGCACCCGTCCGTTTTTTTTACGGATCCGACAAATGAAGAATTTTAAAGGAATCGCAGCCTGGAAAAGGAGAGAGAGAGAGAGATTTTTTTGTCCGGCACCCAGAAAGAATTTCGGGTTAAATCAGTGTCTGGAGGATCCGCCAGAGAAAAAAACGTTGCAAGCTCCATTTTGAAATCTTTGAGGATGGTGACGGACAGCAACTTTTGGTGGATCCGCAAAAAAAACGGATGCAACGGACGGCAATCCGTCACAATCCGCCAATAATGGAAGTCAATGGGGAAAAAAACGGATCTTCAAAAGAAAATTGCGGATCCGGACTGATTGTAAAAAACTGAAGTGTGAAAGAGGCCTTAGCTGCGAACCTCTGTGTACCATCTGCAGACCGATGGCCTTGTGGAGCGCTTCAATAAGGCCATACTCAAGAGGGTCGTTGAGAAGGACCATCAAGACTGGGACTATCTGCTCCCATCATTGCTTTTTTCCATTAGAGAAGTTCCACAAGCATCCATGGGGTTCTCACCATTTGAGATTCTGTACGACCGACATCCACGAGGGCTCCTGGACACATCGCCAAGGAAACCTGGAAAGCCGAGGTCACGCCACACTGAAGCGTGATGGAGCATGCCACCCAGCTGCAGGAGAGGATTGCTCTCGTAATGCCCATCGTGAAGGAACATCTGCTCCAGGTGCAGGAGGCCCAAGCCAGGGTGTACAATCGATCAGCAAGGCTGAGGCAGTTCCAGCCCGGCCACCTCGTGCTAGCACTCATACTGATGGTGAAGAGCAAGTTCTTGGCCTATTGGCGGCTCACGGAGGCTCTGTTATACACTGCGGGAGCGATTACCTCCTGTCAGCGTACTGCTGGCGGTCGGGTGAGATCGTTGTGGGACACTCGGTATTAAATGCACTGCGGTGGACAGGGAGTATATGTTGGAATATTATTTTTGATTGTTTGCAGGAGACGAGGGCATCGGGGATTAGGTGTTCGGTGAATATGTATATTGTATGTGTCAATGTTTTGTTTTTTTACAATTGCACACAGGCGCCGGATGATGAGACTATTCTCCCATCATTGGCTCATGCTGTCTCTGCAAGGGTATGTGCACACGTTGCGGATTCTGCTGCGGATCCGCATCGGATTTGGCCCTGCGGATCCACAGGCATTGTACAGTACATTGCATATCAATGGGTTTTCAAAACCGCAGTGCACATGCTGCAGATTTTTCAGCGCGGATTTGCTGCGGTTTTAAATCCGCAGCATGTCAATTCTTTCTGCAGATTCTGCAGCGGTTTGACACCTGTTCCATTGTCCAGGTGTCAAACCGCAGGTAAAAAGCAGGTCACTTTACCTGCGGTTTTACATGCAAATCCGCAGATGATTCCGCACTGTGTGCACTCACCCTTATATGTGACAGCAGACATAGCCGGATAGAAGTTGTAGTCCCATCAGACGACGCCTAAGTACAATCACTATAGGGTGTTTGTGGCATGGGTACACTCTCGCAGACACAGACACGCACATATTCTCGGCTCACACATATTCACCGCCCACACACGCTTCCTCCTTCTGACATCATTTCCTTTGACAATTCTGCGTTTTTGGCAGCAAATCTGCAGCAAATCCTTGTCTGACTCAGTAAAAGTCAATGGGTGAAAAACGCTGCAGATCCGCAAAAAGAATTTACACACTGCGGAAATTAAAACGCTGCAAATAAGGACGTAAATTTCTGCAGCACAAGCACAACAATTCAGGAATGTCATTAACACTGCATAAGTAATCCATTGCATTTTTGGGGCATTTCCGTGCGGAAACGCTGCGGAAACGCAACAAATCCACGTGTGCACATAGCCTTAGGGTGCCCCCTCCCTCTCATAACCTTCCAAATTTTGCGATCACTATCGATTGTGGCATCTGGAGGTTTCATCAGCCAGGGACGATATCTGCATCGTCCCTGGATGTTACAGAAGCTTAGCTGTCAGCTGAGTCGAGCTTCTGTGGTGATCATGCAGGAAAGTGCTGATGTTTCA
This sequence comes from Dendrobates tinctorius, assembly GCF_039654945.1. Classification (NCBI taxonomy): domain Eukaryota; kingdom Metazoa; phylum Chordata; class Amphibia; order Anura; family Dendrobatidae; genus Dendrobates; species Dendrobates tinctorius. Next base: position 23,594,439 of record NW_027361712.1, on the reverse strand, counting down.
GCACCTCACGCACGATCATGCTGTAATCGATTAGTCATATTGACTGAGTACAGCGATCAGAGAGCAGACACCGATGAAATGAGGACTTGCATCTCTGCCCATGCCGATCAGTAGTCAGTGACCTCTGTGTTTTAATCTATGACTGACAAGTCACGTCAATATGCAGGAACTGACAGCTGCCCATAATGTGCTATGTCCGCCATTGGTCATTAAGCAAAAATTAAATTCCTTTCCATATGAAAAGGTTCGTTATATTTGACTAGATGGTGGCCCGATTCTAACGCATCAGGTATTCTAGAGTGTCTCTCTCTCCGCACCGCAGATCTCCCGACGGAGGCGTGCGTCGTTCGAATGCGCTGATTGGCCGCGGCCAATCAGCACCGCGGGATTTTCGTTACAGACAGAATTAGAAGATTTTATAGTAGATAACGAAAAACTTCCTCAATTGTAGACTTTTTTTTAATCAATATAAAGGTTGGCCCGCAACTTTGTCCAAGCTTTTAATTTTGGCACTTGAGTTGTTCAGTTTCACATCCCTGCGCTAATGCGTTTTAAAGGTTTTGTTCCCGAAAAACCATAAACTTTTCCAGGGGTTTGTATCTGTACAATAAACTGATTTATCCTCCCAGCTCATCTAGTGCAGGGTGCCCCATGGTCTGCAGGAGACGTTCTACGAGCCTCCGGAAACCTGTGATTGGCTGCAGTGTTCAGACTTGGGCAATGCCCTGCCCGCTGCAGCCAATCACAAGCTGCGACTTTTCTCCGCTGCCGGAACACTGATGTCTCCTGTCAGGGCAGCCTGAGCTGGATCAGCCGCTGAGCATCAGTTCTCCATTTCTCGAAGCCCCGGGGAAACGGCTCTCTTTCTGGTCCGCCGTTGAATTACTAATTTCGCTCCAGTTGCCTCGTCTATGACAGCAATTCTGTCCCATTATATCAGGCTGAACGCCATGCTATGGGCGTCCATCTTGTTGATAAATGCCACTACGTAGCCATGAAAACCGCAGTCAGCTTTTCACGACCAGTACTTTACATTCTTTCCTGCAGTGTTAGTAAAAAGTGCGTCCGCCATTAGTGTCCTGCTGTCTTGTGAACCCCGCTATCATTTACGTCTTCCTCCTCACACTGTGACTGCACCAATGGCCGTCCGAGCGCTCTACTTCCTGTCACGTAATGACGGGGAGCCCGACTGCTGCTGTGTACGCACTGCGCCTGCGCGTAACCTTCCTGTCCTCGGTCTCTAGCCAGTGACGTCACGAGTAACATGGCGGCCTTCAGTATGGAAGCAGCATGCCGGGCAGTGCTGGGCCGGAGGTTACAAAGCGTCTGGAGGATGACGGAGGCTGCAGAGCGGCAGGTCAGGGCTGTGTTACATGTGACTATGGCAGAAGTGTCAGGTCTGACCGCTGCTGAATGATTACAGGTGTGAGGGAGAAGATCCCTGGAGGTCATGAGAAGGTCCGGACTGTAACAGAGGCTTCTTGCTGTGCCCTGAGAGGACAGATCCTGGGCACGTGTCTGAGTAATGGCCTCTTACAGCAGCCTGTCACTGAGCAGAAGGCCAAATTCACCAATGTGTGTGGCCATTGTGGGTGATGGGGTGATGAGGGTCCTGTGACCAGCGGTGAGCATCCTTGTAAGCCGGGCTGCGCGCGGCGGGTCTCTGTTTTCTGAGGGTTTGCATCAGTTCATGTAAGGAAAATGCCTATAACTGTGAACAACAAATAGGACGAAATAACTGAAAACCTAAGTGCATAACTATTCACCCCCTAAAGTCAGAGGCAATTACAGCTGCAAGTTGCTTTGGATAAGTCTCTATGAGCTTTCCACTGGGATTTTTGCCTATTCCTCAAGGCAAAACTGCTCCAATATATGAAGAATTGCAGGGGGGATATATTTGGTTATCCCACCGCTGCCACCAATATGTCACGAACTGTAGGGGTGTTTGGTTGCCCCCAGATCTTCAGCAGAGATTTATGTATATCCCACTTTCCGATTTGGAACTTGCAGCTATCCGGCGCCCCCCCCCTTACCCTCAAGTCAGGGAACTGCACCTAGGATAAGTAGTCGCCAGACGGGCCGCCTCACCGTGTACAGGCTAATGGGAAGGCTGCAGTGAGGGAGATGACTAATCCCAGTCCTAGGCGGGATATACACTTATCAAACTCCGTCCGTCACTGCCAGGGTCTCCCCCCAAAAGCCCAGAACACACTACGCCACCACCAGCTCCTGGTTCTATTCAAAATCTGGTCAGGAGCCACCCGATCAGTAGCGTTGGCTTAATTTAGTACAGAGGTCGTGGGGGTACGTTATAGAGTAAGGAGAAACGAAGCTAGTAATTTTATATCTTACTCCAAAAAAGTAGGCAGTGTTTACAAATATACAAAAAGATGTTCAAGTAAGGTAGTTTCCTCTGGTGAACAGCAGTTTTCAAGTCTGACCACAGATTCTCAATAGGATTAAGTACAACCAATGCCAGATTCATCATAACATTAACACCGGGTATACACACACCCTATAAGTGCATAAACCACTCCACTGTGGGATATCAGAGAACCACAGGAGTTTTATAAAATAAAATAATTTTTATTAACATGTACAAAGGGTAAAATTACACAACACATGCATAGACAATGAATTCAATATATACACCAAAACCGGGGTAATGTGATTCTACGCTCGCCATAAATGACAGTCATAATAATGTGACCCCAGTAATCAATCTCCCATGTCTAAAGATCAGAAAAAGACCAGACGTGAAACCCCATTGAAGGTAATTTATGGTGCCTCAAAAAAGTCAGGCCTACCATATAGCCTGATTATCCTGCTTTTTAAGTAAGAAAAGTCACCATGTAAAGGTAGAAGCACAAAAATGTGGGAGAGACAACATGGGGGGCGGTAAAAAGTACTCACATAGTAGAGCGCAGACATCGCAGCCCGGGACACCATGAATTACCTTCAATGGGGTTTCACGTCTGGTCTTTTTCTGATCTTTAGACATGGGAGATTGATTACTGGGGTCACATTATTATGACTGTCATTTATGACGAACGTAGCATCACATTACCCCGGTTTTGGTGTATATATTGAATTCATTGTTTATGCATGTGTTGTGTAATTTTACCCTTTGTACATGTTAATAAAAATTATCTTTTAGTATACAGATATACACCAGCGCTACCAATAGAAAAGGAGGGCTGCTGGTGCCTAGACAGAAGCTGTGCTTGTTCTGCCAAAAAAGGGTTAAATAAGTAAATAGAGAAAGACACCACGCTCACAGGAGGATTCACAGATAATAACATGAAAGTCCTGCCTTTCACACATAAGCCTGATAGTCAAAGCTGCAGGAGATGAAAATCTGCCACAGCAAGATACACTGATGAATGGTAAAGGACTTGTACAAACTTACCCTAGCTCTGCTGAATGAAGGTGCTGTGCTGATCACAGTGAATGATCCACAGAAATGCTGGAAAACCAGGTGAGAAGCTGGGAGGATGAAGTGAATGAACTAGTTGACTGGGGTGCAAGTAATGGAGAGAACTGGGCAGAGCCAGGATAGCTTCGGCCGGTAGCGTCCTGGATGCACAGCTGAGGGGGGCCGACACTGTCCTGCACTGACAGCGTGTGACGTCACAGGCTGAGGCTACGGAGCATAGCTGGGGCCAAAAACCTACGCCTTTCAAAGCAAAACGTGCTTCTTCATCAACCCTTTGGTTAGTGGTGCCTCTTGATTAATGGTGTTGCAGCCTCTGTGGCCTTTCAGAAAAGGTGTATATATACTGAGGGTGTGTGCACACGCTGCGGATTGTGCTGCGGAATTTTCCACACGGATTTGTCTAAATCCGCAGATAAAACCGCAGTTCAAAAGACTTGCGGTTTATCTACAGATTTTCTGCGGTTTAGCCTGTGGGTTTCCCCTGTGGTTTGTCACCTGCCATGTAGGCGGAGGCATGCGTCGTTCGAATGCGCTGATTGGACGCGGCCAGCCGGGCGTGACCAATCAGCGCCGTGGGATTTTCGTTACAGACAGACATACAGAATTAGATTTTATAGTAGATAAGGAAAAACTTCCTCAATTGTAGACTTTTTTTTAATCAATATAAAGGTTGGCCCGCAATTTTGTCCAAGCTTTTAATTTTGGCGCTCGGTTAGTTCAGTTTGACATCCCTGCACTAATGTGTTTTAAAGGTTTTGTTCCGGAAAAACCTTAAACCTTTCCAGGGGTTTGTATCTGTACAATAAACTGATTTATCCTAATAACTCCCAGCTCATCTAGTGTAGGGTGCCCCATGGTCTGCAAGAGACGTTCTACGAGCCTCCGGAAACCTGTGATTGGCTGCAGTGTTCAGACTTGGGCAATGCCTTACCGCTGCAGCCAATCACAAGCTGCAACTTTTCTCCACTGCTGGAACACTGATGTCTCCTGTCAGGGCAGCCTGAGCTGGATCAGCCGCTGAGCATCAGTTTTCCATTTATCGAAGCCCCGGGGAAACGGCTCTCTTTCTGTTCTGAACCTTACAATTTTTTTGTGTAGGTAAAGGCTTTTTTCCGTCCACTTCTCCATAAAGGCCACTTCTATGGAGTGTACTGCTTATTGTGGTCATATAGACAGATGTTCCAGTCTTTGCTTAACTCTGCAGCTCCGTCAGGGCTACCTTTGGTGTCTCTGCTGCCTCTCTGATTAATGCCCACCTTGCTGGGGCTGAGCGTTTTGGTGGGCAGCCCTCTCTTGGTGGGTTGATTGTGGGACCCTGTTCTTTCTATTTGATAAAAATGGATTTGATGGTGTTCTGGGGGAATCTTCAGAGATTGAAATATTTTTTTTATAAACCAACCCTGATTTGTAATTCTCAACAACTTTGTCCCTGACTTGTTTGGAGATCTCCTTGGTCTTCATGGTGTTTGGTTAGTGGTGCCTCTTGCTTAATGGTGTTGCAGCCTCTGTGGCCTTTCAGAAAAGGTGTATATATACTGAGGCTGTGTGCACACGCTGCGGATTGTCCTGCGAATTTTCCAAATCTGTTGACCTGCGGTTTATCTGCAGATTTTCTGCGGTTTAGCTTGCGGGTTTCCCCTGCGGTTTGACACCTGTCATGGAGCAGGTGCCAAACCGCAGCAGAATCCGCACAAAGAAGTGACATGCTGCGGATTTGAAACCGCAGCAAATCCGCACTGAAAATTCCGCACCATGTGCTCTGCGGATTTCATTTCCCATAGACTAAAAGGGTACTTTACAATGCAGCAGAATCCGCAACGTGTGCACACACCCTGACCGACCATGTGACACTTAGATTGCACACAGGTGGACTTCCTGTCACTAAGCATGTGACTTATGAAGGTAATTCCTTGCACCAGAAAATTTTAGGGGCTTTATCGCAGAAGAAGTGAATACATATGCACATGGCAATTTTTAGTTTTGTTTCCATAAATTTAAAGCGTGCCTATATTTTTCTCACTTCACCAACTTAGACTGTTTAGTGCTGGTGCATCACACACATCGGATTACAAAAATATTTAAACACAGGTTGTAATGTAACAAAATAGGTAAAAAGCCAAGGGAGGGTGGGGTGAACACTTTCGCCAGCCTCTGTTCTTTGTATGGTTTAGTGTAAAGTGCCACTTTGATAAAATCATGCCTGTTTGCAGTGGCCGGTGAGCCTCTGTTTCCATGGAACGTGCCGTGAGCAGTTCACATAAATATTACTATTACAACAGCTGTTATGTTTTGGAATAATGAAAAATCAATGACTAACTGTATTTGTGTTGTGTTTTTCAGTATCACAGATGCCCATCTACAGCTCGTCTGCACAAGGTGCGAGCTTCCGGGACACATCAACTGCTGTTCGTCACAAATGTTCGCCACCAAAGCACTGTAACCACTGCTGCCAGTCAGGTAAATATTCAGTCTTGGCGACCAATATATCTGCTGCCCCACGGTATTGTTGACACAGTTGCAGTGGTGATATGACTACAACATGTGACCAGTGCAGCCAGTTACTGCACTCAGTGATGATTCCGATGTAATCAACAGAAGATCAATGAGCCCAGTGATTGGCTGCAGTGGTTGACTGCTGTTGTCATGTCACCGCTGCAGCATTGGAGAGCTAGTGCTGCACCTGCGATGAGTGAGTAAAGAAGTGTATTGTATTTTTACTGCAGGCAGGCCTAATCATTAAAGGCTTTATCAAAGGGGTAGGATAAATCTAACCCTTAATCAGAAATCTAAAATGTCACTCTCTTGGGAACATAGGCAAATAAGAACACAGACATAAATCGAGAAAAATTCCCGTATAGTTACCCAGTGCCAATATCAGGACACCTGTTTAGCAGTAGTATAACTATATGGGATATATTATGAAGAAATATCTTATGACATATTAGACATATTAATGAAAGACAAGTTTCACCCAATCTATAAAGGGATGCTCAAGTTGATCCTTCAAACGATCATGGGGGGCATTAATCCAATAGCTACAATCCTCCTTGGAAGGAAGAGTCTCATGCCAAATAAGATCTTTGTGTGATGTCTGTGTGTTCTTGCTTGTCTACGTAGCCAGGAGAGTGACGATTTTGATTAAAGGTTATATTTTATCCTACCCTTTTGCTATAGCTTATTTGCATAATTATTAATGTGTCCTATTCTACATTTATTTTTTTGATTTATGCCAAATGCTTAAGCCTATGCAATAAAATAAATTCTTTATCCGTCATGAGAGCAGGTCACTTTGTGCTCCTTCACTGATGTGATCAGCTGCAAGTGCGCTGCTGATATACAAAGCCAGGCTCTTGCTGTAGCTGCTCCAAATCAGTGTAGCCATTCCAAGCAGCTTCAGTAGTGACAGCGGCATGTGAGTAGTGTGGCAGAAGGACAGCTGGCACCTTGTGATCTCGTTGCTGGGTTGCCAGCGAGTTGCTGTGGCACCCTTAGGCTAGGTTCACATTAGCGTTTGAGTCCGCAGCGTATCATCCGCATGTGCAAATGCATGCAAAACGCAAGTGTACGCAGCGCTTTTTATGCACATCTTACGCATGACGGGGAAAAACCGCTGCTTGTACATGCGTTTGTATGCGTTTTTGCATGCGTCTGCATTGTTTATGCGCGTGCATTAGATATGACACCAGACAACAAATGGGCGTGTCTCATGGGATTTCTATTTACATTTTGAAGAATGCATGCGTACGCCTGTCCTTGCGCACCAATGCATTCCCATAGACAGTAATGCATTTTTTTGACGCACTCGTGCATGCCTGCACATATTTGACGGATTTTTGACGCCTCAAAAAATGCAACATGTTCCTTTTTCCGGACACCACTGCAAAACGACGCATGCATACGCCTACGTACACCATGTTAAATATATGTACGCATGCGGATCTATGCAGATCAAATGCTGCACACACAAACGCTAATGTGAAACCAGCCTTAGACTTGACAATAGGCTGTAAGTCTATCAGATTCTGCCGGATACGGGTTCTGCTAGACTACCTATCATTATTATTTATTATCAGGGCTGTGGAGTCGGAGTCGGTGCTCATTTTGGTGGAGTCGGAGTTGGAGTCGGTATAAAATGGACCGACTCCTAAAATATATAATAAATTGGGTACAGTAATTCAATGCAGGATGTGCTGAATATTTTTTCATAGGAGTTTGGGAAAGTTATGAAATGTCCTATAAATGGCTGTTATATTCCTGATCTAAGGCTACATTCACACACAGCGTTTTTCCTGTGTTTTTTGAGGATACGTTTTTCAGCTGCAAAAGCTGATCATCTTTTTAAAAAACTGCATCACCTGAAAGGTTTTTGAGCTCTTAGATAATGTTTTCAATAGCAAAAGCAGATTAGAAATCTGCTCTATCTATCCATTTATCCATATCTGTCTATCCATATCGTATCTGTACCAAAAAGAATTAAAACTGGGTAGTACACCAATATATATTCTGTTCTATATAAATATCTTGATTATTGGATCATAAAAATGATTAAATGTCTGAGGTTCACATTATACTACAATAAATTTTTCACTTAAATATAAGCAATATGTGTGGGAGTCGGAGTCGTGGAGTCGGAGTTGGAGTCGGTGTAAGGGAAATTGAGGAGTCGGAGTCGCAGGTTTGGCTTACCGACTCCACAGCCCTGTTTATTATAGCGCCTTTTATTCCATGGCGCTATGTGAGGAGGGGTATACATCATAAAAACACAAGTACAGTAATCTTAAAAAAAAAATAAAAAAAAAAAAGTCATGACTGGTACAGAAGGATAGAGGACCCTGCCCGTGATGGCTCACAATCTACAAGGGATGGGTGAAGATACAGTAGGTGAGGGTAGAGCTAGTCGTGCAGTGGTTTGGTGGTTACTGCAGGTTGTAGGCTTGTCGGAAGAGGTGGGTCTTCAGGTTCCTTTTGAAGGTTTCGATGGTAGGCGAGAATCTGATATGTTGTGGTAGAGAGTTCCTGAGTAGGGGGGATGCGCAAGAGAAATCTTGTATGCGATTGTGGGAAGAGGAGATAAGAGGGGAGTAGAGAAGGAGATCTTGTGTGGATCGGAGGTTGCGTGCAGGTAAGTATCGGGAGACAAGGTCACAGATGTATGGAGGACACAGGTTGTGGATGGCTTTGTATGCCATGGTTAGGGTTTGGAACTGGAGTCTCTGGGTAATGGGGAGCCAGTGCAGGGATTGACAGAGGGGAGAGGCCGGGGAATAGCGGGGGGACAGGTGGATTAGTCAGGCAGCAGAGTTTAGAATAGATTGGAAGGGTGCGAGAGCATTAGAGGGGAGACCACAGAGCAGGCGGTTGCAGTGGTCAAGGTGGGAGAAGATGGAGTGCAAGGACTAGGTAATGTACTGCATTACACAAGAAGCCAGTGCATTTATGCAATCATAAGATCACTTGTTCAAATCAGCTTGAAGACTAAAAAGTAGTTGGAAAAGAAAAATAATTTTCTTTTAAATTAAAAAAAATCACCTTCCCCAAATTCCACCTTAACCCTTTCTGCCATGTGACGTACTATCCCGTCCATGTGCCCTGGGACTTGGTTCCCAGGGATGGGATAGTACGTCACAGTGATCAGAGTGAGCGCCGCTGATCGCGGCCGGGTGTCAGCTGATTATCACAGCTGACACCCGGCACTATGTGTCAGGGACGGTCACGGACCGCCCCCGACACGTTAACCCCTTGCACACCGTGATCAAACACGATCACGGTGTACCGGGGGTTAAAGAGAAGCAGCAGGGAGGGGGGGCTCCCTCCGTGCTTCCCTGAGCCCCCCCACAGCAGCGCAATGTGCAGCTCTGCTGCGGGGGCTACTTCCCTGCAGGTCCCCGGATCCAAGATGGCGACGTGGACCTTCGGGGGCTTGCAGGGAGCTGGCTTCCTCAGTGCCTGCAAAGCGCAGGCATGAGGAAGTCTGCTTCTATGCCTGTGACAGATCGCTGATCTGTCACAGCGATCTGTGATGTGACAGATCAGCGATTTGTCACATGACAGTGATGTCCCCCTTGGGACAATGTAAAAAGTAAAAAAAAAAAAAAAAATCGCTAAATAAATTAAAACAAAATATTCCCTAATTCATTTCTTAGAAATAAAAAAAAGACAATAAAAGTACACATATTTGGTATCGCCGCATCCGTAACGATCCGCCCTATAAAACTGTCCCATTAGTTAACCCCTTTAGTGAACCCCTTAAAAAATAAAAATAAAAAAAGAAGCAAAAAATAATGATTTATTATCATACCGCCGAACAAAAAGTGCAATAACGCGCGATCAAAAAGACACATATAAATATCCATGGTACCGCTGAAAGTGACATCTTGTCCCGCAAAAAACGAGCCGTCACACAGCGTCATCAGCGAAAAAATAAAAAAGTTATAGCTCGCAGAATAAAGCAATGCAAAAATAACTTTTTTATATAAAATTGTTTTCATTGCATAAAAGCGCCAAAACATAAAAAAAGACATAAATGAGGTATCGCTGTAACCGTACTGACCCGAAGAATAAAACCGCCTTATCAATTTTACCGCACGCGGAACGGTGTAAACGCACCCCCCAAAAGAAATTCATGAAGCGCTGGTTTTTGTTCATTCTGCGTCCCAAAAATCGAAATAAAAAGCGATCAAAAGATGTCACGTGCCCGAAAATGGTACCAATAAAAACGTCAACTCGTCCCGCAAAAAATAAGACCTCACATGACTCGGTGGGTCAAAAACGGAAAAATTATAGCTCTCAATATGTGGTGATGCAAAAACTATTTTTACAATAAAAAGCGTCTTTTAGCGTGTGACAGCTGCCAAACATAAAAACCCGCCATAAGTAGTAAATCACACACACACACACCCCCCCCCCCCCCCCGTTATCAGCCCCTTAGTTAGGGAAAAATAATGAAATTAAAAAAAAATTATTTCCATTTTTCCGTTAGGGCTAGGGCTAAAGTTAGGGCTGAGATTAGGGTTAGGGGTGTGTTGGGGTTAGGGTTGGAGTTAGAATTGGGGGTTTCCACTGTTTGGGCACATCAGGTGCTCTCCAAACGCAACATGGCGTCTGATCTCAATTCCAGCCAGTTCTGCGTTGAAAAAGTCAAATGGTGCTCCTTCCCTTCCAAGCTCTGCCATGCGCCCAAACAGTGTTTTACCCCACATATGGGGTATCAGCCTACTCAGGTCAAATTACAAACAACTTTTGGGGTCCAATTTCTCCTGTTACCCTTAGGAAAATAAAAAATTGGGGGCAAAAATACCATTTTTGTGGAAAAAAATGTGATTTTTTTTTTTTTTTATTTTCACGCCCAGGCGTTATAAACTTCTGTGAAGCACTGGGGGGTTCAAAGTGCTCACCACACATCTAGATAAGTTCCTCAGGGGGTCTAGTTTCCAAAATGGTGTCATTTGTGGGGGGTTTCCACTGTTTAGGTACATCACAGGCTCTCCAAAGGCAACATGATACCCGCTGACCATTCCATCAAAGTCTGCATTCCAAAACGTCACTACTTCCCTTCCGAGCCCCGACGTGTGCCCATACAGTAGTTTTCTCCCACATATGCGGTATCAGCGTACTCAAGACAAATTGGACAACAACTTTTGGGGTCCAATTTCTCCTGTTACTCTTGGGAAAATAAAAAAATTGGGGACTAAAAGATCATGTTTGTGGAAAAAATACGATTTTTTTATTTTCACACCCGGGCGTTATAAATGTCTGTGAAGCACTGGGGGGGTTCAAATTGCTCACCACACATCTAGATAAGTTCCTTGGGGGGGTATAGTTTCCAAAATGGTATCATTTGTGGGGGGGTTTCCACTGTTTTGGTACATCAGGGGCTTTCCAAACGCGACATGGTGTCCGATCTCAATTCCAGCCAAAAAAGTCAAATGGCGCTGCTTCCCTTCTGAGCTCTGCCATGCGTCCAAATAGTCGTTTACACCCACATATGGGGTATCAGCGTACTCAGGACAAATGGCACAATAACTTTTAGGGTCCTGTTACCCTTGGGAAAACAAAAATTGGGGGTGAAAAGATCATTTTTGTGGAAAAAAATATGATTTTTTTAATTGTACCGCTGTACGTTATAAACTTCTGTGAAGCCCTTGTGGGTTCAAAGTTCTCACCACCTACCTAGATAAGTTCCTAGGGGGGTGTAGTTTCCAAAATGGGGTCACTTGTGGGGGGTTTTCACAGTTTATGCACATCAGGGGCTCTCCAAACGTGACATGGCGTCCGATCTGAATTCCATCCAATTTTGCATTGAAAAAGTCAAACGGCGCTCCTTCCCTTCTGAGCTCTGCCATGCACCGAAACAGTGGTTCCCCCCCACATATCAGGTATCAGCGTACTCAAGACAAATTGCACAATATCTTTTCCAGTCCATTTTCTCCTGTTACCCTTGGTAAAATAAAAAAAATTGAACCTGAAGTATTTTTTTTGTGAAAAAAAGTTAAATGTTCATTTTTTTTTTAAAATATTTAAAAAATTCCTGTGACGCACCTGAAGGGTTAATAAACTTCTTGAATGTGGTTTTGAGCACCTTAAGGGGTGCAGTTTTTAGAATGGTGTCACTTTTGGGTATTTTCTATCATATAGACCCCTCAAAGTGGCTTCAAATGTGATGTGGTCCGTAAATATAAAATGGTGTTGCAAAAATGAGAAATCGCTGGTCAACTTTTAACCCTTATAACTTCCCAACAAAAAAAAAAAATTTGGTTCCAAAATTGTGCTGATGTAAAGTAAACGTGGGAAATGTTACTTATTAAGTTTTTTGTGTGCCGTATCTCTGTGATTTAAGGGCATAAAAATTCAAAGTTGGAAAATTGCGAAATTTTCAAAAATTTCGCCAAATTTCCGTTTTTTTCACAAATAAACGCAAGTTATTTGAATGAAATTTTACCACTAACATGAAGTACAATATGTCACGAGAAAACAATGTCAGAATCACCGGGATCCATGGAAGCGTTTCAAAGTTATTACCTCATAAAGGGACAGTGGTCAGAATTGTAAAAATTGGCCCGGTCATGAACGTGCAAACCACCCTTGGGGGTTAAGGGGTTAAGATTAAAAAAAATGTCCTTTAAGTAACATATGTATGCTTTCTTTTATGGGAAAATTGTAATATTTATTGCTGTCAAAATATGGCAACACAAAATCAATTTTTTATATTTTTTTTTCAAATAGTGTATTTGTTATCATACAACTACACAAATGATTGTGTCCAATAAGTGAGCTTTGGAACATTTCCACATGCATTTTTTACAAGGTTTTTATTTGCGTTTTTACCTATTTGGGTGGGTGAAAAGTGCTGCAAAAATGTGAAATGACATGCTGCATTTTGGAAAAAAAAATACATGGCTCAAAATATGCACAGAAGAAAAACTGCATGGGCAAGAAATTTCAGAAATGTCACAGATTATGCTGGTACTGTAAAACACTGCATATTTTATGTTTGGTAATAAGTTTTATGTACCTCCAAAGTGGTGCCACTGATAAATACAACTGCCACAAAAACAAGCAGTCATTCATCTATGTCATAACATACTAACAGTAACATAGTTTTGAAGGCTGAAGGAAGACCTTATGTCCATCTAGTTCAACCTATTTTTAGTGCAGCTGTTCTGCGTTGTTGATCCTGGGGAAGGCAAAAAACCCACAGAGTAGAAGCCAATTTTCTCCATAGGGAAAAAAATTCCTTCCCCTAAGCTGGGTCAACCATCTACCTATAATATTATGTTATTCGTAACCTTCTATACTGTTACTCACAAGAAAAGCATCCATTCCTTTCTTAAATTCATTCAATGAGTTGGCCATCACCACTTCCTCAGGAAGAGAATTCCAGAGCCTCACTGCTCTTACCGTGAAGAACCCTCTTCTATGCTGGTGCATGTCAGCGGATTAAATATAACTCCTGGAAAGCATCGATAAAAAAAACTAGAAAATAAATAAAATGCTTTGCCCTGAAGGCCTAAGATGGGTGAGTCTTTAAATAGTTAAGGAAGAAGCAATGCAGGCAGGGATGTAATAGAAGTCTTATTTTTCACTTGGCTTTTCCATAGTATAAGTAAAGGTTAATTTACTAGGTAGTCTTATAAATGCCTATTTTTGCATTTGCTTTCAGGAACCTGTATTTAGTAAACATATCTTTGTTATATGGGACTTAATATACTTAGACCAAAAATCCGCAGAGTTTCAATGAATGCCAAGCTATTATATTAAAGTTTGCCGATGTCCAAAACGCACCATCATTTTACCATCCTAGGAAGATAAGTTCCAAGACAACCTAGTCAGGTCCTACTGTTCCATCCATACGCAACTGCATTCAGCATCTAGATCCAGTTCAATATAGAATATCGATTCGTGGCTCAAATATTGTCACCTGCTCCAAGGGGGTTTGGTGAACTGTTACCTGTCTAATGAATGGAGTATATTGTGAATAACCAGTAGATGCCAATAATATAATGTAGTATATTGATAATACTCACAAAACGTGTTAAAAAGTGGTTGTATTAAAGTGAAGCTCTGGAGGGAGACCTGTGTCCGATCCATAAATCTTAACAGCTCATTTACATATTAAGAAAAATGAGGATTTCGCAAGGATAAGCCATCGGATCTCGGATATCAAGGTATGTTGTTCAGCTTCCTATGACATATGGCCATATAGACAGCTTAGGAGGGACGAGCCTACTGACTAATTACCTGTAAAAAAAAAATATTCCTGATTTGTGAGATTACCAATAAATTGCTATATATATTTTTATATCTAATGGTTCTGCACCATATACTCCTATTCATCAGGCAGGATGCAGATTTACAAACCTACCTATACAGGAGACAATATTTGATTTGTGGCAGGGATGATGAATATTTGCTGACTGCAGCTGCTTCTGGATAGATCAATAATAGAACCTGACCTTGGTTTTCCCGTATGGCAAAATGGTGGTGAGTTTTGGACATCACCAAACTTTGGTGGTATTTCTAACAGCTTGGTGTTGAAGAGCGTTGAACTTTGTTGCATAGACTTGGGATTTGGTGACTTAGCCCATTCACTGGCAGCAACTTGTCTTAAAGCTAATGGGTTGATGAGGCCCCACACCTATCTGTATCATTTATACTGTTCGTAGTGTGCCCATCACATCTAGATACTGAAGAACAGATCTGCTGATTTTACTGCACTTGTATAGGGGAGGCTGGTCAATAACTGTGCGCATTGAGTGTGCTGCGCCCTGATAGGACAAGCACGTTCAATGTGACAGATCGGCAATAGACTGTGTTCAGGAAATATGGAAGAAGTTGCGTTTACTCGATGGCTTACAGTTGCATTTTTATGTTTCTTCTTTTTGCTCTAGGACTTTATTTCCTTTAGATTAGCCATGTAGTCTCATTTGTCATGTTTCTTTTTAGATCCCAGTTGTCTCTGAGGCTCAATTACCACCATCCCCTCCGGTTCCTGAACCTCTCCTTCCATCACCAGTCTCTGAAGTTGCCCCCACAGTGACAGAAACACTTGGTCAAGTGGATCAAAGTTTGAGTGAACTGGGGCTTGGGGGTTACAGTCCTGTTGGTTTAATTCAAAACTTCCTGGAAATATTACACGTAGATGTGGGCATTCCCTGGTGGGGGGCAATTGTGACAGGTAATTGTATTCTCAGCATTCCTCTATCTTCTGACCCCTTTATTGGACAGCGCCTATCCTTGTACTTACTGTCAGATTTTGCTTTCTTTCAGGCACCGTTCTTGCACGTATTTTGGTTTTTCCTCTAATAGTCAAAGGACAGCGAGAAGCAGCTAAACTGAATAACCACATGCCTCAAATCACCGCATTGTCAGCTAAAATGAACGACGCCAAGCGATCAGGCAACAGGTTTGAATGTAAGAGCATAACGGGACGATATAACATACTAATGTAAAAAATAGGGAAGTAATTGTCTACGGCAGACCCAATCTTCCCTGCTCTTATTTTCCAGAGGTTTTTTGTAACAGCATGCACCAGATTGTGGTGGGCATCTCGCCTACTGTGGTATTACCATTGGTGACTAATAGCTTAGAAATTATATGAAACTATAGGTCAGAAATTGCTAACATTGTACCATATTAGTTTTTGATTTCGTGTTTCTTCTCATTAGTTTCCAAAGCATACTCTGACCTCACGCTGTATCAGAAGAAACATGATGTCAATCCTCTCCGTGGATTTTTGGTGCCTCTGGTCCAGGTATGTTGTGTTGTGAAAAAGTGGTCTTTAGAAATTAAAAAAAAAAAATCCAACCACTGTATGTTTCATAATGTATCACCATGATGTCTTTTTTGACAAAAGATTTACATATACTAGTGAGACAATGTAGTGTTGATTTAATCGGCTGCCTCACAAACAGCTTTTTGACACATTTGGTCTTCCAAAATCTATGGTAACATTTTGGAAATTGAATATATACAGCTTTTGTTTTGTTTTTCCAACACAGCCTGGTCGGCGTATATTTTCTCCAAAGACTTTTTTTTTTCAAAAACCTGAGGAAATATAAAAAGAATGGCAAAAAATCACAAACGTATGAGGCCTGACTCGCTATTCCATTAGTTAGGTTTTTGTTAAGCCTGTGTTTGATTTTCCTCTGAATTCTTCTTTTCATTTACTCCTTTTATGAAGTCTATTTTATCTTTTTTTTTTTTTTGGTTTGACAGTTTGGGAAGGTTGTTGTGTTTTTCTTGTTTTTTTTTTTTGTTTAGATGTTTGCGACAAATTCCTCAATTGTGAATTTTTAAAAAGTCGCAACATTTTTGCACAAATTTACTCCTGTCCTCCCGACCAGAGAGATTTTAAGTATACCTGCAAATTTTGTGTCAATTTAGCAGAGCATGTGAATTTTCAGTCTATACGAAAACTAAAAAGGAGTAAAATATGAATACAAAGAACATTTTTTACTTTTCGCAAAATTCTTGAACTATGTGCACCATTTTGAAGAATTTGGTGTCAAAACACCAGCGAATACCAGAAACTAAAAAACAAAAAGTGACTTAAAAAGATAAGTGCAAATGATTAATCGGGACCATTGGTGTTTTTTAACATTTGTTTGAAGAGCATGTGTATGTAACATGGGCCATAATTTCTGCTTTCCCAGAAGAAGCGGTAGATCAGGCCTGGGTGGCTGCCTGCATAGTGGAGATCTTTGGTAATATTATTATTATTATTGTTCCTTTAGAGGTTTGGTATATTCAGGCTGTGTACTGTCTTGGGGATACTCATGTAAGGTCTTTTACTTTTTTGTGACATTTGTGAATTTTACTGGCATGAAAATACTTATCTTGACCCAATTTGCACTCTACCCTCCCTATGCAGGTAGCCTCCATTCACTTTTTTCTCTTCTGGATAAACTATTGGGTATCTGAAGTATATGCACATCTCTTAATATTTCTATATTCATGTTTTTTTTTTTTTAAAGTTTTTCACTCATCCCACTATTTTGTCATTTATAACTTACAGGTAATGTGATAAAATAATAAGCCGGGATCACACATGTGAGAAACTCGGACGAGTCTCGCATCTTAATACCTGGCACTGCCGCCGGCACTCGGTAGTGGAGAGTGCGGCTGCATAGAAATCCACTCGTCCGAGTTTCTCGCATGTGTGATCCTGGCTTTGGGGTATATACACGTTCTCTAACCCCCGTCGCTCCAGGGCAGGCTGTTACTGTGGTGACGGGATAGGGAGCGATGACCTTCCATTTCTCCCTTACCTGACTGCTAAAGTCATGTGATTGACTGCAGCAGTCAGATCACTGAAACTAGACATTTGCTGTACGTTGAATGAATCCAAGTCCAGCCACCTGACTTGTGCAGCCAATCACAGGCCTCACCAGTCAGCGGAGCTTAAAATACCTCTATCGCTTTGCCTCCAAGCCTATGCTAGAGTAAGAAGGGTAAGAATACTTGCCTAATTTATGACATTTTTGTAAGTCTGACAACGTTTAGAGTGCCGGTAAGAAAATTTGATTTACCAGGGTCATAAATAATTACTAATGTTTTATAATATAAGTTCTTGTTTGATATAACTTAATAAATACCTGCATAGAACTATATGGTTCCATTCTGTATACATTAACATTGTCATCTCCGTCCTCCAGGCACCTATATTTATTTCCTTTTTTGTGGCCCTGAGGCAGATGTCTTATCTTCCTGTTCCAAGCCTGCAAACTGGTGGTCTCTGGTGGTTTGCCGACCTAACTGTAGCTGACCCATATTATATCCTGCCGCTAGTAGTCACAACCAGCATGTGGGCAGTTCTAGAGGTAAAGACTTGTATTGTTAACCTCTATTAGTGTTATTTCTTGGTATATAGTCTAGTTCCAGATTGTTGTTTTTTTTCCCGTAGCTCGGAGCAGAGTCTGGAGTAAATAATCCTAATCTCAAAATTATGAAGACTGTTTTTCGTGTTATGCCGCTGGTTATTTTGCCTCTCACAATCAACTTCCCCACTGTAAGTAACCCGAGTATGGCCAGCAGACTCACTTACTGTGTGTTATCCGCTGTGATTTATGTGAACAGCAAGTGGTGCTTTAACCCCTTCCTGACATGAGACGTACTATCCCGTCCACGGTACCCGGGCCCGTATGACCGTGGACGGGATAGTACGTCTACCGCGATCAGCGGCGCCCACGTGGTGAGCGCCGCTGATCGCGGCCGGGTGTCAGCTGATTATCACAGCTGACACCCGGCACAATGTGTCAGGGGCGGTCACGGACCGCCCCCGACACATTAACCCCTTGCACACCGCGATCAAACGCGATCGCGGTGTACCGGGAGTTAAAGGGAAGCATCGGCAGGGAGGGGGCTCCCTCCGTGCTTCCCTGAGCCCCCCACGGCAGCGCAATGTGCAGCGCTGCTGCGGGGGACTCCTATCCTCCAGGCCCCCGAATCCAAGATGGCGACGGGGGCCTTCGGGGGCCTGGGGAAGCTGGCTTCCTCAGTGCCTGCAAAGCGCAGGCATGAGGAAGCCTTGTGCACTGCCTGTGACAGATTGCTGATCTGTCACAGTGATCTGTGATGTGACAGATCAGCGATCTGTCACAGGACAGTGATGTCCCACCTGGGACTATGTAATAAAGTAAAAAAAAATTTAAAAAAAAGTGTAAAAATAAATTAAAAAAAATCGCCAAATAAATTAGTAAAAAAAAAAAAAATATTCCCCAATAAATTCATTTTTTTAAAATAATAAAAAAAAAAAACAATAAATGTACACATATTAGGTATCGCCGCGTCCGTAACGACCTGCCCTATAAAACTGTCCCATTAGTTAACCCCTTTAGCGAACCCCTTAAAAAATAAAAATAAAAAACGAAGCAAAAAATAATGATTTATTATCATACCGCCAAACAAAAAGTGCAATAACGCGAGATCAAAAAGACGCATATAAATATCCATGGTACCGCTGAAAACGTCATCTTGTCCCGCAAAAAACAAGCCGCCACACAGCATCATCAGCAAAAAAATAAAAAAGTTATAACTCGCAGAATAAAGCGATGCAAAAATAATTATTTTTTATATAAAATAGTTTTCATTGCATAAAACCGACAAAAACATAAAAAAAGACCTAAATGAGGTATCGCTGTAACCGTACTGACCCGAAGAATAAAAGCGCTTTATCAATTTTACCGCACGCGGAACGGTGTAAACGCACCCCCCCCAAAAGAAATTCATGAAACGCTGGTTTTTGTTCATTCTGCGTCCCAAAAATCGGAATAAAAAGCGATCAAAAAATTTCACGTGCCCGAAAATGGTACCAATAAAAACGTCAACTCGTCCCGCAAAAAATAAGACCTCACATGACTCGGTGGGTCAAAATACGGAAAAATTATAGCTCTCAATATGTGGTGATGCAAAAACTATTTTTACAATAAAAAGCGTCTTTTAGCGTGCGACAGCCGCCAAACATAAAAACCGCCATAAATAGTAAATCAAACCCCCCGTTATCACCCCTTTAGTTAGGGAAAAATAATAAAATAAAAAAAATGTATTTATTTCCATTTTTCCATTAGGGTTAGGGCTAGGGTTAGGGCTAGGGGTGTGTTGGGGTAGGGTTAGGTTAGGGTTAGGGCTAGGGTTAGGGCTAGGGCTAGGGCTAGGGCTAGGGCTAGGGTTAGGGCTAGGGTTAGGGCTAGGGTTAGGGTTAGGGGCGTGTTGGGGTTCGGGTTGGAGTTAGAATTGGGGGTTTCCACTGTTTGGGCACATCAGGGGCTCTCCAAATGCAACATGGCGTCTGATCTCAATTCCAGCCAATTCTGAGTTGAAAAAGTCAAATGGTGCTCCTTCCCTTCCAAGCTCTGCTATGCGCCCAAACAGTGTTTTACCCCCTCATGTAGGGTATCAGCCTACTCAGGACAAATTGCAAAACAATTTTTGGGGTCCAATTTCTCCTGTTACCCTTAGGAAAATAAAAAATTGGGGGCAAAAATATCATATTTGTGGAAAAAAAATGATTTTTTTATTTTCACGTCCGAGTGTTATAAACTTCTGTGAAGCACTTGGGGGTTCAAAGTGCTCACCACACATCTAGATAAGTTCCGTGGGGGGTCTAGTGTCCAAAATGGGGTCACTTGTGGGGAGTTTCAATAGTTTAGGTACATCAGGGGCTCTCCAAACGCACATGACAACCGCAGACCATTCCATCAAAGTCTGCGTTCCAAAACGTCACTGCTTCCCTTCCGAGCCCCGACGTGTGTCCATACAGTAGTTTTCTCCCACATATGGGGTGTCAGCGTACTCAGGACAAATTGGACAACAACTTTTGGGGTCCAATTTCTCCTGGTACCCTTGGGAAAATAAAAAAAATGGTGACTAAAAGATCATGTTTGTGGAAAAAATACGAATTTTTTATTTTCACGCCCGGGCGTTGTAAACTTCTGTGAAGCACTGGGGGGGTCAAAGTGCTCACCACACATCTAGATAAGTTCCTTGGGGGGTCTAGTTTACAAAATGGTGTCATTTGTGGGGGGTTTCCACTGTTTAGGTACATTAGGGGCTCTCCAAAGGCAACATGACACCCGCAGACCATTCCATCAAAGTCTGCATTCCAAAACGTCACTACTTCCCTTCCGAGCCCTGACGTGTGCCCATACAGTAGTTTTCTCCCACATATGGGGTAGCAGCGTACTCAGGACAAATTGGAAAACAACTTTTGGGGTCCAATTTCTCCTGGTACCCTTGGGAAAATAAAAAAAATGGTGACTAAAAGATCATGTTTGTGGAAAAAATACGAATTTTTTATTTTCACGCCCGGGCGTTGTAAACTTCTGTGAAGCACTGGGGGGGTCAAAGTGCTCACCACACATCTAGATAAGTTCCTTGGGGGGTCTAGTTTACAAAATGGTGTCATTTGTGGGGGGTTTCCACTGTTTAGGTACATTAGGGGCTCTCCAAAGGCAACATGACACCCGCAGACCATTCCATCAAAGTCTGCATTCCAAAACGTCACTACTTCCCTTCCGAGCCCTGACGTGTGCCCATACAGTAGTTTTCTCCCACATATGGGGTAGCAGCGTACTCAGGACAAATTGGAAAACAACTTTTGGGGTCCAATTTCTCCTGGTACCCTTGGGAAAATAAAAAAATGGTGACTAAAAGATCATGTTTGTGGAAAAAATACGAATTTTTTATTTTCACGCCCGGGCGTTGTAAACTTCTGTGAAGCACTGGGGGGGTCAAAGTGCTCACCACACATCTAGATAAGTTCCTTGGGGGGTCTAGTTTACAAAATGGTGTCATTTGTGGGGGGTTTCCACTGTTTAGGTACATTAGGGGCTCTCCAAAGGCAATATCACACCCGCAGACCATTCCATCAAAGTCTGCATTCCAAAACGTCACTACTTCCCTTCCGAGCCCCGACGTGTGCCCATACAGTAGTTTTCTCCCACATATGGGGTATCAGCATACTCAGGACAAATTGGACAACAACTTTTGGGGTCCAATTTCTCCTGGTACCCTTGGGAAAATAAAAAAATGGTGACTAAAAGATCATGTTTGTGGAAAAAATACGAATTTTTTATTTTCACGCCCGGGCGTTGTAAACTTCTGTGAAGCACTGGGGGGGTCAAAGTGCTCACCACACATCTAGATAAGTTCCTTAGGGGGTCTAGTTTCCAAAATGGTGTCATTTGTGGGGGGTTCCACTGTTTTGGTACATCAGGAGTTTTCCAAACGCGACATGGTGTCCGATCTCAATTCCAGCCAAAAACGTCAAATGGCGCTGCTTCCCTTCCGAGCTCTGCCATGCCCCCAAATAGTGGTTTACCCCCACATGTGGGGTATCAGCGTACTCAGGACAAATTGCACAATAACTTTTAGGGTCCTGTTACCCTTGGAAAAATAAGAATTGAGGGTGAAAAGATCATTTTTGTGGAAAAAATATGATTTTTTAATTGTATGGCTTTATGTTATAAACTTCTGTGAAGCCCATGGGGGTTCAAAGTTCTCACCACACATCTAGATAAGTTCCTTAGGGTGTCTAGTTTCCAAAATGGTGTCATTTGTGGGGGGTTTCCACTGTTTTGGTACATCAGGGGTTTTCCAAACGCGACATGGTGTCCGATCTCAATTCCAGCCAAAAACGTCAAATGGCGCTGCTTCCCTTCCGAGCTCTGCCATGCGCCCAAATAGTGGTTTACCCCCACATGTGGGGTATCAGCGTACTCAGGACAAATTGCACAATAACTTTTAGGGTCCTGTTACCCTTGGAAAAATAAGAATTGAGGGTGAAAAGATCATTTTTGTTTAAAAAATATGATTTTTTAATTGTATGGCTTTATGTTATAAACTTCTGTGAAGCCCATGGGGGTTCAAAGTTCTCACCACACATCTAGATAAGTTCCTTAGGGGGTCTAGTTTCCAAAATGGTGTCATTTGTGGGGGGTTTCCACTGTTTTGGTACATCAGGGGTTTTCCAAACGCGACATGGTGTCCGATCTCAATTCCAGCCAAAAACGTCAAATGGCGCTGCTTCCCTTCCGAGCTCTGCCATGCGCCCAAATAGTGGTTTACCCCCACATGTGGGGTATCAGCGTACTCAGGACAAATTGCACAATAACTTTTAGGGTCCTGTTACCCTTGGGAAAATAAAAATTGGGGTGAAAAGATCATTTTTGTGGAAAAAATATGATTTTTTAATTGTACCGCTGTACGTTATAAACTTCTGTAAAGCCCTTGTGGGTTCAAAGTTCTCACCACATATCTAGATAAGTTCCTTGGGGGGTCTAGTTTCCAAAATGGGGTCACTTGTAGGGGGTTTCCACTGTTTAGGTACATCAGGGACTCTCCAAACGTGACATGGCGTCCAATCTGAATTCCAGCCAATTTTGCATTGAAAAAGTCAAACGGCGCTCCTTCCATTCTGAGCTCTGCCATGCGCCGAAACAGTCGTTCCCCCCCACATATCAGGTATCTGCGTACTCAGGACAAATTGCACAATAACTTTTGCAGTTCAATTTCTCCTGTTACCCTTGGTAAAATAAAAAAAATTGAACCTGAAGTATTTTTTTTATGAAAAAAAGTTAGATGTTCATTTTTTTTTAAATATTCAAAAAAAATTCCTGTGACGCACCTAAAGGGTTAATAAACTTCTTGAATGTGGTTTTGAGCACCTTAAGGGGTGCAGTTTTTAGAATGGTGTCACTTTTGTGTATTTTCTATCATATAGACCCCTCAAAGTGGCTTCAAATGTGATGTGGTCCTAAAAATAAAATGGTGTTGTAAAAATGAGAAATCGCTGGTCAACTTTTAACCCTTATAACTTCCTAACAAAAAAAAATTTTGGTTCCAAAATTGTGCTGATGTAAAGTAAACATGTGGGAAATGTTAGTTATCAAGTTTTTTGTGTGCCTTATCTCTGTGATTTAAGGGCATAAAAATTCAAAGTTGGAAAATTGCGAAATTTTCAAAATTTTCGCCAAATTTCCGTTTTTCTCACAAATAAACGCAAGTTATTTGAATGAAATTTTACCACTAACATGAAGTACAATATGTCACGAGAAAACAATGTCAGAATCACCGGGATCCATGGAAGCGTTCGAGAGTTATGACCTCATAAAGGTACAGTGGTCAGAATTGTAAAAATTGGCCCGGTCATGAACGTGCAAACCACCCTTGGGGGTGAAGGGGTTAAATTTGAACTTTTCTGCTGTTCTTTTATAGGCTGTTTTCACATATTGGGTCACTTCGAACTTTTTCTCTATCGCCCAAGTGGCTTTCTTAAGAATTCCTGCTGTCCGACAGAAGCTGAGGATACCAGAGCAAATCAAGCATGATTCATCAGTTCTCCCTACCCAGGATGGCTTCATAAAGAGCATGAAAAGCGGTCAGTTTTATCCGTTTTACTGTGACGTGTGTTGCTTGTTTTTTTGTTGTTTTTTTTGTTCTGCTTATGGCTATTAAAACGGCAATTTAGAGTCCTGAAGTTCAGATTTTCTGCAGAAAGGTGCTGGTAACCCCTGCGTTAGAGACTCGTTCATTTAAATTGGGGTAAAATAGCCCTGCACGCTGCCTGATTAGGGTTTGTGGAAACCCTGCAGATTATGGTGGCGGAAAATTCGTAGAATATTGCACCTAATTCAGATGTCCATATATCATGAGCCACGGTTTTCGGACTGACCATTAATCGATTGACCTGAAGCCTCATAGTTCATCTAGCACTACATTTTGGTTTTCTTTTATAATGAAAAGCGTATTGCGGATGTGAATAATATATTGGTCTCTTAAATTCACTATTATATCTCTGTCTAATGTTTCATTAATCTCTTGGATTTCTTAACATTGCTTACATTGAAAGGTTATTATGTCTATGCAGTTCATAGCTGATAAATGTTAGTTCGTCATAGGTTGGCACCAGGCCCTCAATCAGAATAGCTGATTAAAGGGGTTTTCCTACAAACAAAAGTTCACTTTAATTAATAGATCATGGAATAATAACTTTCACAACTGGATGTGTTTAAATAAAAGGTTCCTGTGCTGAGATAATCTTATATATGTGTCCCTGCTGTGTACTGTGTAATGGCCGTGTCTGACCTTGTAGGAACATAGTCTGATCATATCACATCTCCTAGCCAGGGGAGGAACCAGAAGAGAATATACAGATATTACAGCACTGAGTGAAGTAAAAGCTTGATAACAGGCACGGAAATATTTTACCTCCCAAAAATAATCAGCTGTGATCCCCTGCTGTCCTGTCTGTATACTCTTTTGCTTCCCCCCTGCCCAGGAGCTGTGGAATGATCAGACCATGTTTCTGCACAGTCAGACACAGGCATTACACAGTACACAACAGGGGCACATTTATAAGATTATCTCAGCACAGGAACATTTTATTTAAACACATCCAATTGTGAAGTTTATTATTCCAAGAACTATTGAATAACATGAACTTTTAATGTTCATTCTCCCAGGTTGTGCCTGCTAACTTCCGCTTTTTTTCAAGTCAACAGCACTGATCAATGGGCACAACACTGCGTCAACTGTCTTGGTACCGTAAGCTCCAACTTCAAGTGGAGTAGCAGGGCACGTGCATGACCAACAGATTCCACCGCGCCTTACATTGATATCACCGTTCAGATCATAAAAATTGATATCAATTTTATAGGAAGACAATTAACCCATCAGAGTGATTTTGGAGATTTGAAAGGAAGCCAGCGCATACAAATTTCTTTCCGTGATCATCTGCACTTTTTGTCTTACAGGTTGGAACAACGCACAACTTGCTCAGCAACTGAATGATAGAGAACACAAAATAAAACATCACCTGGACATTGCAGCGAAAGGTTAGCATGCTGCCAGTACTACATGTACAGCTATAATGTAGTCAGATTTAAGTAGCTGTAAGTGGATCTGATAGATGAGCATGGCGGATTCAAGCACATCTAATATTGCTAGGGTGTTTGGGATGCTGGGGGGAGGCTCTCATTAACCCTAGGCTTTCTTTTTTTTACAGGACCACTGCGACAGACCTTTGCTCAAAATCCTTTGCAGCAGCGTGAGAAGACACCGGTATCTCCAAGAAAAACCAAAACTAAACCATGGCAAGACACAATTGGATGAACCACAAACCTATGCACCCAGTCACGATGAACTGATTAATCTCTGCCAGGCTCATGTGGCATTAACTGAACTTTCCCAGGACTCTGAGATAAAAACAAAATAAATTACCAAGTTGATCCCGGATGAATAAACAGTGGATCCTGTGTAATATTTAAGAGTAACATTGAATCATTGGATGTCTGGATAAGAAATACTGAAACAAACCCCACAACTTATAAGATGATGCTTCATACATAGACATTTTTTAAAAGACTATGACATTTATATGTCATTGTAGTATTAAATCGCCTCTTTAACTTTGCATTCAGTGCAACACGCTATCTTGGAGATACTATATATCGCCTTTATACACCAGTTCAGTGGAAGAGAAGCAAGGTCATCAAGATGTGTTTGAAGTGTAGACTATACACTTTATAAAGAAATATTGCATTCATTGTTTATTAGTTACAACTATTTTTTACATGGTTTAATTTTCTTATTCTCAAAACTAATTGGGCAATTGCTGAGCTATTTCATAGTCCGGTACAGCACGGTACTTTATTTCATGGCAGATTTTAAAATAGAGATTGTATGTAATTCCAAGTGTTACAGTTTAGAAGACCTGCCATGAGTCTAAAGCCAACTAATGTGAATGATCACAGAATACTTTCCGGTTAAAGAAAAACTTCTTGCCACCCTTTAGCCAAGTCAAGAACACCCAAACTAATGTCAGTTTATTGTTGTCAGTAGAGAAATATGGAGCGTACTCGGCGTTGATGGGTATCTGCAGGTTGAACTGGGAGACCCAAGTAGTAGACTTGTAGAAAATCAACTGCACTCACACGAAGGATTTCAGTTTGATGCTGTTTTGTTTAACACAATAGTTCACCATAGTCCTGGGTAAGGGGACAGAAAAGCGACAAGCAGTGCTAGAAGCTTGACGTTTCGACCCATCCTGGGTTTTTTTCAAATTTTGGAGTGTGAAGGAGTAGGGTATCAGCGCTGCATGTCCTCAGCAGTGGTGGAGCGACCACGTGCAGTGCTGTTACCCTACTCCTTCACACTGTGGTGAACTATTGTGTTAAATCAATCTGAAATCCTTCGTGTGAGTGCGGATGATTTTCTACAGGCATATCGTCCAGTATCTTCTTAAATATAAGGTCAGCAGGTTTATCCACAATCCAAACCACCAGTAACTCTTGTATAGTAGGCCACATTAGACTTTACTAGGAAACGTCTATATTAGTCGCTCAGTTCTGAAACCAGAATATATGGACACACAACCAAGATTGACTTGTACCAAAACAATGGGAAGACGGTAGTAAGATGGAAAGTAAGACCTCATGATCTGAAGCAGTCCACACAACATAGAGTATACCACCGATTATGCCCCCCAAGGGGTCTGAGTCACTTGTGTTTTCTAACGATGTGGCTAGGAGAATGAATTCACTAGTGCTATGTAATTTGCTCAGAATCGGTAAATCCTACCGAACTGGTTGAACAACACTGATGGATAACAACCAAAACATAACAAAAGCTACCCAAGTACTTATGGCCCCTTTACATTTAGCGATGCACCAGCGATCCCGACAACGATACAACCCGGTCAGGATCGCTGGTGCATCGCTAAATGGTCGCTAGTGAGCTGCCACACAGGCAGATCTCACAGCGATGTAGTGACGCAGCAGCGGTCGATACTTAGGCTAGTTTCACATTAGCGCTTTTGAGCACAGCGACGGCCTGCGCACGGCCGCCACTAAGCCCCGCCCCCTGCCGCGCCTCCGCCGGTAGCTCCGCCTACCGGCACATGACACTGCATGCGTCCTGCGTCCCCTATCTTTATCACTGGGGGCGCAGGCTGTGCGCAGTATGCGTTTGGCGGCGCATGCGCCTTTTTGACGGTGCGCCGAGCGCAACCAAACTGCAGCAGGTTGCGTTTGGCGCAGGTCGGCGCACCATCAAAAGGATGCATGCGCCGCCAAACGCATACTGCGCACGGCCTGCTCCCCCAGTGATAAAGATAGGGGACGCATGCAGCGTCATGCGCCAGTAGGCGGAGCTACCGGAGGAGGCGCGGCAGGGGCGGGACTTAGCGGCGACCGTGCGCAGGCCGTCGCTGCACTGAAAAGCGCTAATGTGAAACTAGCCTAACCTTTCAGACGCGGCGATCCTGACGTCCTCCCGCCTGCGTCCACACGTCGCTCGTTGGCGCCACAGGAAGCCCAGCAGGAAGCGCCTGACGAGAAATGGATGTGGACGATCTCGCGTGATCAGCGACAGACCGCGGGGGAGCCGGTCGAGGTAAGTATCACACATAGCGATATCGCTGCTGCGTCACAAAATCTGTGATGCTTTAGTGATATCGCTAGCGATATCGCTATGTGTAAAGGCCCCTTTACAGTCGTCTTACCGCAACTGACTGAAAATCATACTAAAGGCAGAAATGCCCCACAAAAAAATAAGGCAAAGCCTAAGATGGCAGTAAAATGACCAAATACCCTGCTGTAAGTAAAATGTAATATTATGTAAAAATAACGTGGGGTACTTCAGTAGACACTGTTTTTTGATTTGTTTTTAAAAAAAAAGCGTAAAAGCCATCCCACCGCATCAAATTGAGACAGTCCTATACGGTCTCTAATATGAGAAACTCAAATCATAAGCGCCTGGTAAAGTATCTCAAGGAAGAGAACTCCGTTATTAAGAGTAATCCTTATTTATGTGATAGTTATTCTCAATTACTTTGGAGGTAAATGTAAAAATAATTTATTTATGGTAATGCAATTTGTTAATGAATTAAATCGAATTTCTACACTTCAGTCAGATCTTGATGACTATGTGTCACATCCATGGTGCTGGTGTTTAGAGATCAAAGGCCACCGTACACCTTAGATTAACGTCGGCCTAAATTGCCAATATAATATGATTGCAATATATCCAGTTGAATTTCAATGCACGATCCTTTTCTCACCAGAGTCCAGTGACCTCATAATTGCAAGCTTGGTAAACTTAAGGAAAATAACGACACTTATTAATTCCTTCTCATGTACCTCTCAGCTGCTGCGGAGCCAGTTTTGAAGAGCTGGGTAAAGGAACTGAGGTGCATATTGTGATGTTCTGCAGCAGCGGGACACAGAGCTATACAGTGCATTCTTGCAGCTACTAAAGAACCTCTGTTATTAAGGCCGGCTTTATACATCCATGTTTCAGTCTGTGTACACACCGCAGTGTTTGGATTGGCTGCAGGTCTGACCCAACATGGTGAGACCCACGGCAGACCCGTACATCATGGTCTGTATTCCGTGTGAAACAGAGATGTGTGTAAATGTCGAGTCGCCCTACTTTTCTCCCATTAATAAAGAAAATAAACATATTTGGTATCGCGGTGTCCATAAAAGTCCGGTTTATCAAGTATAAAAGGAGTTCCCCATATAATAAACACCTTAATGAGAAAAAAATGCAATAAAAACTGTTCAAAATGTTGAATGCACCTCAAATTTCTATCAGGTCATCACAAATATTTTTTTCTATTTAATACAAAACTCTAACTTTTGTAATCCGTAAAATGATTTTAAAAACAAAAACTCCAAAAAAAAAACTATACAAGTCTGGTATCGCCATTATCGTACTGACCTGGGAAATAATGCTGCCAGGTCCCTTTTACCATACAATGAATACCGTGAAAACAAATCCAAACATCAATGGCGGAATTGCATTTTTTTTAATCAATTTTTACCACACTTGTAATTTTTCTCCCATTTTCCAGAACACTGAATGGTAAAAGAAATGGTGTCATTCAACTTATCTCACTAAAAACAAGCCCTCGTGGATGGAAAAATGAAAGAGAGTGTGGTCTCTAGGGGCGCACTGGCAAATGCCAGACGGGCCAGCTTGGCAGTGGGCCACGTTGACGCTGACCCTTAACTGTATCACCGTTATCAGGATGCATTTGCTGGTAACAGATGTAATGGCACAGAGAGCCATCTATTCCTTGCCTGCCGCTTTCTCCACCAGGACACAGGCTGTAGTTGTGAAGAGCTAGAAAAGGAGACAGAGGCTGCTGTGGACGTGTCACCATGACTAGGTGAGTATAAGTTGTTTACTTATTGGGCATGAGGGGGTTTTGAGATGGGGCTGCTGTGGTGACCATCGTAGTGTATATAGAGGAGCTACTACTGTGGGGGGCTGTAGGCCATCATACTGTGTGGTGGCTGGGGGGGGTAATCGTAATGTGTGGGGCCATTTCGCTGTGTGTGAAGAGGAATGTGGAGATAATACTGCATTGAGGGCACAGTGTGTTCATCATACTCTTTGGTGTCCATGGAAAGGGGTATTTTTGTGTAGGTTAGAACACTTAAAGGGCTTCTGTAGGGTCAAAATAACTGTTTAAGTGCCGCATTACATGTCCCTCTTCCTATCATTAGAAGTAGAGAGGAATGATCTGCTGTAATTACACCAATGCGTCGTGATAGGACTTTTGCTATGGGGCCCAATCCTTTCTATGTATACCCTGCTTATATGGGCATTATTACCTTAAAGAGGCACCAAGGACCATTAGAATAAGGACGAATGCTGGGGGATGGTTAGACGGGAAGCATAGGAGGCATTATAATTATAAGAAAGTATAGGGGGTGTTTCTATTATTATAAGGTGTACAGGAGGACATTACTTCTATATGGTGCTGTATAACTGTAGGGGGCACAGGGGAGCATTATTACAACGAGGAAGTACAGAGGGAACCCCATTACTGTGTAGGGGCTCAAAAGGAGGGTAATGTTACAGAGGGGGCATTACTACTGTCTGGGGCTCTGATTATATCATATATACAGGTGGGTGAATGTGAGGAGGGCAGTAAGTCAAATATGTCTTTGTCCAAACACAGAAAATGACAGCTCACCTTACCCTCACTTGCATCTTGGGTCCACGGCGGCCTGGGCAGGCAAAAAGGTATATCAGCAGAGGATAGCCGGCATTCCGTTTTCCTAGGTTCAGTATTGTAAATCCATGCGCACAAATGACATCCAATGCAGTATTCAACATATCTGTCCCAAGACTGCAATGTATGTCATTTGTGCACATGGATTTACAATTAAGTAATAAACCTAGGAAAGCTGAGGGCCAACTTTCCTCTGCATAGATGTCTGTGTTACGTTTTGCATGGATGAATTATGGATGGAAGAAGTGGTCATGGCGGTCTGGGACAAACGAAAAAGAAAAATATAAATGAATGACTTACAGCAGGGTTCCCCAACTCCAGTCCTCAAAGCCCACCAACAGATCATGTTTTCAGGATTTCCTTTGTATTGCACAGGTGAAGCAATTATCACCTGAGTAATACTGAGGAAATCCTGAAAACATGATCTGTTGGTGGGCCTTGAGGACTGGAGTTGGGGAACCCTGACTTACCGTATCATCAAGAACATGACTGGTTAGAACCTGCTCTGCTTGCACATATGTAGTCTGCAGAACACTGGTGAAAAACTGATCTTACCATTATGTGATCACTGTATAGTGGTAATATCAGAAAAGTGGTTTTGATTGACAACCAGTATAGTGGAAATGTCATTACTGTATATGCTAGTAACATGTGGTATTGGCTATATTACAAAATTATTATTATAAGTAGGATAAGTGTGACTAGCGTAATGGCTTTAGAAATTTAGGAAAAACACATGAGATACTTAGCACGAAATTGGCCAAAAAATGTGAGCCCATTCACCAACGTCAAGGTGATCTCATTGAATGGGTCCCTGACCTGACTGCCTAGTGTGAACACTTACCTCTGGCTAACAACTTGGTAAAGCCTGTATTTATAGGAAGGTCGGATCCAAATGTGATTGGATGGAATTAAAATCACAGGAGTGCTCAGTCAGAAAGCTGGCATACAAATTACAGAAAACTGATGGCACATCTAGAACTAGTCTGAACAGGTGCATACCAAAAAACAGCTTACATATCAAAATTAGAAAATGGTTGCACCCAATTGCATTAAGGTGAAATACAAGAAGTGTGAATAGCGTAATGGCTTTTGAAATTTAGGAAAACCACATGAGATACTTAGCACAAAATTTGGCCAAAAAATGTGAGCCCATTCACCAAGGTCAAGGTGATCTAATGAATGGGTCCCTGACCTGACTGCCTAATGACAGCGGTGTTTAAATTAGACGTGCACTGAAAAAATACAATAAAAAGCTATCAAAATGTCAAATTGCTATCAATAAAATAGGCAAATTGCCTCTTCAGCGAGATAGAGGACTTGAACTCTATAGCGCCACCTGTTGGTAGTAGCGATCCTACAAGTCACAATCGACCCTTTAACGAGTCTTGCAATTTGACTTAGGATAAATCATACTATATATATGGGAACTGGGGCCATTATACTGTATATGGGAGAACTAAGGCCGCAGCGGCTCAGCCATCTGGAGGATCCGGGGCTGAACATGGAGTTGTACGGAACCAGCGGCATTGAGGTGTGTCTGCTGCCCGTGTGTCACCATCCTTGGCCCCTAGCGTCCCCGGCCCCCTGTGTCACCAGCCCTGTTTCCTCCATGCTCTGCCCTTGCTCCCTGCTCTCCCGTGCATCGTGTCCTCGTAGGTCCCCAGGTTCAGGTCATTGTGCTCCTCCGGGCCACCACATATGCTCCTTGTCCCTCCTCCCCTGATCCCCCAATGCTCCCCATCTATCTACTCTGCCCTCAGAATTTCCTTGTGTCCTCTTGTGCCGGTCTCCCTTGCCTCCTAGTCCCTGTGTGTCCCCTTGTGCCCTTCTCCACTTCCTCCTAGTCCCCATGAGTCCCCTTGTGCCTGTCTCCCTTGCCTACTAGTCCCCGTGTGTCCCCTTGTTCCTTTCTCCCCTGCCTCCTCACCCCCCTCTGTCCCCTTGTGCCCTTCTCCCTTGCCCCTGAACCCCCCTGTGTCCCCTTGTGCCTGTCTCCCATGCTCCCTAGCCCCCCTGTGTCACCCTTGTGTCTCCCCTAGCCCCCTTTTGTTCTTCTCCCCTGCCCCCCTAGTCACCGTTTGCCCGTGTCTTTCTCACTGCCCCTGTGTGGCCCTCCACCTTACAAGGGTCTCATGTTCGCACCATCTCCTGTGCTAATATAATGTCACTTGGTTGTGAATTATTGTTTTTTTCTTATCATTGATTTCCACTTTCACAAATGCATAAACAGCAGGATGCAGTTTTTTTTGTTCGCTCTGCACTTGTATAATGTGTGTAGTATTATCTGATATAACTAGTGCGGACTACACCACGCTGCATCACAAAACGGAGAAAGCGGTAACAGGAGATGAGAAACCTAAGGCTGTGTGCACACGGTAGGAATTTACAGCAGATCTTTCTGCACCAAAAAACGTGTCTGCTGGCAGGAAAAAAGCTGAAAGAATTGACACACGACAGGTATGAAACTGCTTCAAAACTACCAGGAAAAAATAAAGTAGATCTTGCGTCAGATTTAAGAAATCTCCATCACTTTGTGATACAGGAAACCTACGGTATCTTTTTTTGTGGAACAAAAGTGTAAAAACATTCTCTCTTAGAAACTTGGAAACGGGTATTATATTCTATGGGGAGGTGGGCTGTATTATACTCTATGGGGGGTACATTATATTCTATGGGGGTATATTATATTCTATGGGGAGGTGGTCTGTATTTTATTCTATGGGGGATACATTATATTCTTTGGGGGGGTACATTATATTCAATGGGGAGGTTGGCTGTATTAAATTCTATGGGGAGCTACATTATATTCTATGGGGAGGTGGGCTGTATTATGTTACTTTGAGGGGCTACATTATATTTTATGAGGGGGCTGTATTATATTCTATGAGGGAGGATTGCATCATACTCTTTGATGGGGCTACATTATATTCTATGGGGTGGTGGGCTGTATTCTATGGGGGCTACATTATATTCTATGGGGCTGTATTATATTATATGGGGGTGATTGCATCATACTCTGAGGGGGCTACATTATACTATATGAGGGGGCTAGATTATATTGTATGGGGGCTTTATTATACTCTGTGAGGGGACTACATTATATTCTATGGGGGCTGCATTTTGCTATATGAAGAGGGCTACAGTGTATTCTATGGAGGGGCTACATTATACTATTTTAGGGGGCTGCATTATATTCTGTGGGTGGCTACCATATATTCTATGGTGGGGCTGCATTATACTCTGTGGGCAGCAGTATACTGTATCGAGGACTATGGTGAATACATTATACCATATGAAGAACTATGTTGTGCATTATACTATGGGAAGTGAATTGTGCTAGATGGATGACAAAGGCGGTGCGTTATACTATATGTAGCATTATGAGGAGTGTATTATACTATATTGAGGTCTGAGCAGTGTATTTTAATATATTGAGGACTATGAGGTGTGTATTATACTACATGGAGGACTATGGGACATATATAATACTATATGGAGGACTGAGGAGTGTATTTTAATATGTGGAGGACTATAGGGAGTGTATTATACTACAAACAGGACTATGGGGAGTGTATTATACTATATAGAGGAATATGAGGAGTGTATTATACTATATGGAGAACTATGAGGCACATTATATAATATGGAGGACTATGGGGTGTGCATTTTCCAATATGGAGGACTGTGGTGCACATAATATATAGAGGACTATGGGGTGTATTATACTTAACAAGCAAAATGCTGCATATTCATCGAGTGATTGGATTGTTTATGCCGCAACAAAAATCATTGTTCACAGCAGCACATTGCCGGTGTAAACTGTAGATGTGCTGCTAATAACATTATACTGTATGGGGACAGATTGATCTAATAGTGATTGTTTGGATACCATCATTCTTTCTCAGTTGGTATAAAGAGGCTGGGAAACAAGCGAACGACTTCAATATTGTGATGTGCAATATGTTAGCATTTGGGGGCCTATTTTAAACTTTTGCCTAAGGTCCCACTTTGCCTAAAACTGGCCCTGCATGTTGGGAGTGTCCATTGTGCTCACTTTTATAATCCCCCTATTTAAGGTGTAGGACTGTTTTTGGCATATTGTGAATGTAATCTGCTTTCTGTTCTGATGATATTGTTTCAGTTGTTATTCTGTGTTTTCCCAGCTACCATCTCTGAACAGATGGACTACAAGACAGTGTGGAGGCCATATTTTCTAAGAGTCTTATTTAGGTCATAATATGGACAGATATTTTTTATTCAGGAACATTTTAATAACACTTATTTTTAAAGGACTCCGTGTCAGGATGTGCTGCAGGAGACAGGAGAAGAGGGAAGTATAAAGAAATGAGATGTGGATGAGAAAAGTCATCATGGCATCTGGACAAGATGGAGACTTAGGCCGGGGTCACACTAGAGAGGAATACGGACGAGTGAGAGGCGTTAAAAGCACGCATTTCACACGGACCAATGATTTTCTATGGGTTTGCTCCCAACAGCCATATATTTCTCGTCCGTATTCTACGGTCCGTGCCAATCGCAGCATGCTGCGATTGTCAGCGTACTACACCCGTAATACGCCAATGAAAGTCTATGGGTGTGCTAAAAATACGCATTACACACGGATCACACATGTGACTTGCAAGAAATATGCACCCGGTGTCTTTTAGAAAAGCCGGCAATTCAGTGCGCTATACAGTAAACTCACACTGACAGGTTTAATAAAGAAACGAAAGAATAGATATATACACATAGAATACATACATATACTGTATATATATATATATATATATATATATATACTAGATTATGGCCCGATGCGATTGCATCGGGAGGATGCGATAGCATCACACCTCTTGCCATGTTAACCCTCAACACACACACACACACACACACACACACACACACACACACTCTCCTCTCACCTTTCACCATCTCCACTCACTCTTTCACTCCACATACGACCCCTTCTCTCACTCCGTCTCTCATACTCACGCCGTCATCGCCGCTGATCCACGATAACCGACATCTTCTTCCGCCGGCGCCATCCTGGATCCAGACGTCCACGCCGGCGACATGTTCTTGCGGCGACGCCATCTTGAGTATCGTGAAATCCCGCGATAGTCAAGATGGCGTCGCCGGAAGAACATGTCGCCGGCGTGGACGACGTCGGGATCCAAAATGGTGTCGGCGAAATCTCGCGAGTTTTCGCCGACGCCATTTTGGATCCCGACGTCCTCCATGCCGGCGACATGTTCTTGCGGCGACGCCATCTTGACTATCGCGGGATTTCGCCGATCCAAAATGGCGTCACCGCAAGAACATGTCGCCGGCGTGGAGGACGTCTGGATCCAGGATGGCGCCGGCGGAAGATGTCGGGGATCGTGGATCAGCGGCGATGACGGCGTGAGTATGAGAGACGGAGTGAGAGAAAGGGTCGTATGTGGAGTGAAAGAGTGAGTGGACGTGAGTGGAGATGGTGAAAGGTGAGAGGAGTGTGTTAAGGGTTAACATGGAAAGAGGTGTGCGGTGATGTCACCGGTTACAACTGGACGGAAGTTGTTACAACCGGAAGCTGCTTAGGGCATTTATTATTATAGATATGTATACATGTCATTGAGACACACACATATA
The DNA here is from genome assembly GCF_039654945.1 of Dendrobates tinctorius. Classification (NCBI taxonomy): domain Eukaryota; kingdom Metazoa; phylum Chordata; class Amphibia; order Anura; family Dendrobatidae; genus Dendrobates; species Dendrobates tinctorius. Next base: position 23,558,350 of record NW_027361712.1, on the reverse strand, counting down.
CACTCACTGGCCACTTTATTAGGTACACCATGCTAATAACGGGTTGGACCCCCTTTTGCCTTCAGAACTGCCTCAATTCTTCGTGGCAGAGATTCAACAAGGTGCTGGAAGCATTCCTCAGAGATTTTGGACCATATTGACATGATGGCATCACACAGTTGGCGCAGATTTGTCGGCTGCACATCCCTGATGCGAATCTCCCGTTCCACCACATCCCAAAGATGCTCTATTGGATTGAGATCTGGTGACTGAGGAGGCCATTTGAGTACAGTAAACTCATTGTCATGTTCAAGAAACCAATCTGAGATGATTCGAGCTTTATGACATGGCGCATTATCCTGCTGAAAGTAGCCATCAGATGTTGGGTACATTGTGGTCATAAAGGGATGGACATGGTCAGCAACAATACTCAGGTAGGCTGTGGCGTTGCAACGATGCTCAATTGGTACCAAGGGGCCCAAAGAGTGCCCAGAAAAAATTCCCCACACCATGACACCACCACCACCAGCCTGAACCGTTGATACAAGGCAGGATGGATCCATGCTTTCATGTTGTTTACGCCAAATTCTGACCCTACCATCCGAATGTCGCAGCAGAAATCGAGACTCATCAGACCAGGCAACGTTTTTCAAATCTTCTACTGTCCAATTTCGATGAGCTTGTGCAAATTGTAGCCTCAGTTTCCTGTTCTTAGCTGAGAGGAGTGGTACCCAGTGTGGTCTTCTGCTGCTGTAGCCCATCTGCCTCAAAGTTCGACGCACTGTGCGTTCAGAGATGCTCTTCTGCCTACCTTGGTTGTAACGGGTGGCAATTTGAGTCACTGTTGCCTTTCTATCAGCTCGAACCAGTCTGCCCATTCTCCTCTGACCTCTGGCATCAACATGGCATTTCCGGCCACAGAACTGCCGCTCACTGGATTTTTTTTCTTTTTCGGACCATTCTCTGTAAACCCTAGAGATGGTTGTGCGTGAAAATCCCAGTAGATCAGCAGTTTCTGAAATACTCAGACCAGCCCTTCTGGCACCAACAATCATGCCACGTTCAAAGGCACTCAAATCACCTTTCTTCCCCATACTGATGCTCGGTTTGAACTGCAGGAGATTGTCTTGACCATGTCTACATGCCTAAATGCACTGAGTTGCCGCCATGTGATTGGCTGATTAGAAATTAAGTCTTAACACACAGTTGGACAGGTGTACCTAATAAAGTGGCCAGTGATTGTATATATATATATTTATATTTCACAGAGTTCTTCATAGCAGAATAGCCGCTAATTCAATTGCCGGCTTCTGTCAAATCATTCCCCAACCCGACATGAAATGACACATGGTGTACATACAGTAAACCATTTCATTTCATGTTTTTTTTATATGTCCCTGACTAATAATTAAATGAGGGTTTGTGTGCAAAATTTGGGAGGTGTAGGTGTTATTTTTAGGGGTTAATTCGTTGTAAAAAAATGCGTGGGCTTCCGCTTTAATTTATCAACCAGAGTGGTGAAGCAGGTGAGTGAGGGGAGATTTTAATAGCCATGAAAGGGACCATTATTTTTGGCCCCCCCTGGCTACAAAAATCTGCCCCCAGACACTTCAGAAATGGCGCATTTATAAGATGTGCCAATTCTGGCACTTATCCTCTCTATTTCCATTGCCCTGTCAGCGGTGGCGAATGGGTTAATAAAACAAAGGGTTAATGTCACCATTCGATTGTAAGGTGACATTAAGCCGATTAATAATGGAGAGGTGTCAATAAGACACCGATCCATTATTAACCCTATACTAAGAAAAGGTTAAAAACCACACACAGACATTAATTAAAAAGTCATTTAATGAAATAAATACACCAATCAGAGAAGAGGTCCCTTATAAAGTGCCAGGATGTAAATTTTTACTTGTTGATACTGATATAATGCGCAGTCTGATAAAGACATATAACAACTCCCAGCATCTCCTTACCATTGTTAAGGACATACTGGAAGTTGTAGGTTCATGAGATACAAATGTATATGTGCCTGACTTAGAAGGATTCAGCTCATCAATTATTAATCACATGATGTCATAGACCTAATGGAAAAGGGAAGAATTAGCTGGGTAGAAAGGCAAAATGGTCATATTCGGCTTCATCTGCCTTGGGCACCAAAATACTTTGTTCCGGCCCTGGTAACAGATAAAGCAAAATCCTACATGACCTGTAAGTGTTCTACGATTTGGGTTGAGGACACTTATTGTATGTGGGATGGTGAATTTTGTGTGCCAGGGCTGCTTTTTAGTCCCAATTCGGCCCTGAATCTCCTCATGTATCTGAATGCAAGGAAGAGTGTGAACTTGTGCTAATTGTGCAGTAACACTTTGTCATCTCTGCTCCGTCCTGTCTTCCAGCGCAGGGTTAAATTACTCCGACTCCATATCTGGCTTCATGGCTTGATCATAAATGTTGGATCCTGATCCCCAACAAAATCCCACCAACTCAAGATTGTGAAAGAAACACACAAAACACTTTTATTGGATGTTAAATTGACCGAATTTTATTTCAAATCTCATAATTATTATTTCATTCAGTGTCTGAAATTTAGAATCAGCCAATTACTATGAAAAAGACACTGAAAATGGCAGAACCCCCGACTCACGAAGAATCATCCTTCAGCACTCAGGAGAGGAAAAACCCCCTGTGGAGGAAACCTCTAGGGAACCATGGCTGTAGGACTGCCCTTCCCTTGGGCTTAGAAGGTTAGTGCCAACATGTAACAGCAAATTGTACCAGAATTTGTACATTGTGTCATATTTGTTATGGAGAAGCCTAATGCGACCTCTCCAGGCCGTACACATAAAGGTGAAGGCGGCGAATACCGGACGTGAGGGAGATCTGGCTGCAACATCTGTCACCCCATTGATCTGGCTGGCTAGGCGGTATGGCTGATCTGGCTGGCTAGGCGCTATGGCTGATCTGGCTGGCTAGGCGCTATGGCTGATCTGGCTGGCTAGGCGCTATGGCTGATCTGGCTGGCTAGGCGGTGTCCCCTTCCTCCCATTGTGGAGTGATGAAGCTCCAGGTCTCCAGACACATCAAGTACAGCTCCTCCTACGGCGGAATGACTTGTTGTTTTGGAATCTTCTTCTGTATCATAGATGCATGTGTTTATGACATCGGCGCAGTTGCCGTAGTTACCACAGGTGTTTTATACTGTGGTTTCATTGGCTAGAAAGTTCCTCTCAGTGTTCCAAAGAATTAACCCTTGAATGACTGGCATTGTGCCTTTCTCCAGAAGCCTGTAAAATAAACTTGTCACTAGACATTACCATTATCATTATTATATTTTAAAGTTGCTCCAACCAAAGTCTAATAAGTGAGCGCATCTACAGAGTTGATGTGTAACAAGCGCAATCATTCCATTAAGACCTACTGAATGCATAAATGCACAATATGAGAACAGAGCAGTCTCATAGAAAATGAATGATACCGAGGTGGATGCAGTTAGATATAGGAGGCTATATAAGGGCTCATACTGTATATAAGTGGCTATATGGGGACTCACACTGTATATAGGAGGCTATGTGGGTGCTCATACTGTATATAGGAGGCTATATGTGGCCTCATACTGTGTATAGAAGGCTATGTGGGTGCTCATACTTTATGTAGGAGGCTATATGTGTCCTCATACTGTATATAGGAGGCTATGTGGGCGCTCATATTGTATATAGGAGGCTACTGTATATGCGGCCTCATATTGTATATAGGAGGCTATATGAGGACTCACATTGTATATAGGAGGCAAACACTGTATTCAAGAGGCTATATGTGGGCTCATACTGTATATAGGAAGCGATGTGCAGGCTCATACTGTATATAGGAAGCGATGTGCAGGCTTATACTGTATATAGGAGGCTATGTTGGTGCTCATACTGTCTATAGGAGGCTATATGGGGACTCATACTGTATATAGGAAGCGATGTGCAGGCTCATACTGTATATAGGAGGCTATATGCGGCCTCATACTGTATATAGGAAGCGATGTGCAGGCTCATACTGGATATAGGAAGCGATGTGCAGGCTCATACTGTATATAGGAGGCTATATGCGGCCTCATACTGTATATAGGAAGCGATGTGCAGGCTCATACTGGATATAGGAGGCTATGTGGGCTCATCTGTATATAGGAGACTATATGGGATCTCACTGTATATAGGATGCGATGTGCAGGCTCATACTGTATATAGGAAGCAATGTGCAGGCTCATACTGTATATATTATTATTATTTATTATTATTATAGCGCCATTTACTCCATGGTGCTTTACATGTGAGGAGGGGTATACATAATACATACAAGTACAGTAATCTTAAACAATACAAGTCACGACTGGTGCAGGATGAGAGAGGACCCTGCCCACGAGGGCTCACAATCTACCAGGGATGGGTGAGGATACAGTAGGCGAGGGCAGAGCTGGTCGTGCAGCGATATGGTGGATCGGTGGTTACTGCAAGTTGTAGGCTTGTCGGAAGAGGTAGGTCTTCAAGTTCTTCTATAGGAAGCAATGTGCAGGCTCATACTGTATATAGAAAGCAATGTGCAGGCTCATACTGTACATAGGAGGCTATATGGGCTCATACTGTATATAGGAGGCTATATGTGGGCGCATACTGTATATAGGAGGCTATGCGGGCTCATACTGTATATAGAAAGCAATGTGCAGGCTCATACTGTTTATAGGAGGCTATGTGGGCTCATACTGTATATAGGAGGCTATATGTCGGCTCATACTGTATATAGGAGGTTATGTGGGTGCTTATACTGTATATAGGAGGCTATGCGGGCTCATACTGTATATAGAAAGCAATGTGCAGGCTCATACTGTATATAGGAAGCAATGTGCAGGCTCCTACAGTATATAGGAAGCAATGTGGGTGCTCATACTGTATATAGGAGGCTATGTGCAGCCTCATACTGTATAGAGGAAGCGATGTGCAGGCTCATACTGTATATAGAAAGCAATGTGCAGGCTCATACTGTATATAGAAAGCAATGTGCAGGCTCATACTGTATATAGAAAGCAATGTGCAGGCTCATACTGTATATAGAAGGCTATGTGGGTGCTCACACTGTATATAGGAGGCTATATGTGGGCTCATACTGTATATAGGAGGCTATGCGGGCTCATACTGTATGTAGAAAGCAATGTGCAGGCTCATACTGTATATAGGAAGCAATGTGCAGGCTCCTACGGTATATAGGAAGCGATGTGGTTGCTCATACTGTATATAGGAGGCTATGTGCAGCCTCATACTGTATATAGGAGGCTATGTGCAGCCTCATACTGTATATAGAAAGCAATGTGCAGGCTCATACAGTATATAGGAAGTGATGTGCAGGCTCATACTGTTTATAGGAAGCCATGTGCAGGCTCATACTGTATATAAGAGGCTATGTGCAGACTCATACTGTATATAGGAAGTGATGTGCAGGCTCATACTGTATATAGAAAGCGATGTGCAGGCTCATACTGTATATAGAAAGCGATGTGCAGGCTCATACTGTATATAGGAGGCTATGTGCAGACTCATACTGTATATAGGAAGTGATGTGCAGGCTCATACTGTTTATTGGAAGCAATGTGCAGGCTCATACTGTATATAGAAAGCGATGTACAGGCTTATACTGTATATAGAAAGCGATGTGCAGGCTCATACTGTATATAGGAGGTTATGTGGGTGCTTATACTGTATATAGGAGGCTATGTGGGTGCTCATACTGTATATAGGAAGCGATGTGCAGGCTCATACTGTATATAGAAAGCGATGTGCAGGCTCATACTGTATATAGGAGACTATGTGCAGACTCATACTGTATATAGGAAGTGATGTGCAGGCTCATACTGTATATAGAAAGCGATGTGCAGGCTCATACTGTATATAGAAAGCGATGTGCAGGCTCATACTGTATATAGGAGGCTATGTGCAGACTCATACTGTATATAGGAGGCTATGTGGGTGCTCATACTGTATATAGGAAGTGATGTGCAGGCTCATACTGTATATAGGAGGCTATGTGGGTGCTTATACTGTATATAGGAAGTGATGTGCAGGCTCATACTGTATATAGGAGACTATGTGCAGACTCATACTGTATATAGGAAGTGATGTGCAGGCTCATACTGTATATAGAAAGCGATGTGCAGGCTCATACTGTATATAGAAAGCGATGTGCAGGCTCATACTGTATATAGGAGGCTATGTGCAGACTCATACTGTATATAGGAGGCTATGTGGGTGCTCATACTGTATATAGGAAGTGATGTGCAGGCTCATACTGTATATAGGAGGCTATGTGGGTGCTTATACTGTATATAGGAAGTGATGTGCAGGCTCATACTGTATATAGGAGGCTATGTGGGTCCTCATACTGTATATAGGAAGTGATCTGCAGGCTCATACTGTATATAGGAGGCTATATGTGGGTTCATACTGTATATAGGAAGCTATATGTGGGCTCATACTGTATATAGGAGGCTATGTGGGCTCATACTGTATATAGGAAGCAATGTGCAGGCTCATACTGTATATAGGAGGCTATGTGGGTCCTCATACTGTATATAGGAAGTGATGTGCAGGCTCATACTGTATATAGGAGGCTATGTGGGCTCATACTGTATATAGGAAGCAATGTGCAGGCTCATACAGTATATAGGAGGCTATGTGGGTCCTCATACTGTATATAGAAAGCGATGTGCAGGCTCATACTGTATATAGAAAGCAATGTGCAGGCTCATACTGTATATAGAAAGCGATGTGCAGGCTCATACTGTATATAGGAGGCTATGTGGGTCCTCATACTGTATATAGGAAGTGATGTGCAGGCTCATACTGTATATAGGAGGCTATGTGGGTCCTCATACTGTATATAGAAAGCGATGTGCAGGCTCATACTGTATATAGAAAGCAATGTGCAGGCTCATACTGTATATAGAAAGCGATGTGCAGGCTCATACTGTATATAGGAGGCTATGTGCAGACTCATACTGTATATAGGAAGTGATGTGCAGGCTCATACTGTTTATTAGAAGCAATGTGCAGGCTCATACTGTATATAGAAAGCGATGTACAGGCTTATACTGTATATAGAAAGCGATGTGCAGGCTCATACTGTATATAGGAGGTTATGTGGGTGCTTATACTGTATATAGGAGGCTATGTGGGTGCTCATACTGTATATAGGAAGCGATGTGCAGGCTCATACTGTATATAGAAAGCGATGTGCAGGCTCATACTGTATATAGGAGACTATGTGCAGACTCATACTGTATATAGGAAGTGATGTGCAGGCTCATACTGTATATAGAAAGCGATGTGCAGGCTCATACTGTATATAGAAAGCGATGTGCAGGCTCATACTGTATATAGGAGGCTATGTGCAGACTCATACTGTATATAGGAGGCTATGTGGGTGCTCATACTGTATATAGGAAGTGATGTGCAAGCTCATACTGTATATAGGAGGCTATGTGGGTGCTTATACTGTATATAGGAAGTGATGTGCAGGCTCATACTGTATATAGGAGACTATGTGCAGACTCATACTGTATATAGGAAGTGATGTGCAGGCTCATACTGTATATAGAAAGCGATGTGCAGGCTCATACTGTATATAGAAAGCGATGTGCAGGCTCATACTGTATATAGGAGGCTATGTGCAGACTCATACTGTATATAGGAGGCTATGTGGGTGCTCATACTGTATATAGGAAGTGATGTGCAGGCTCATACTGTATATAGGAGGCTATGTGGGTGCTTATACTGTATATAGGAAGTGATGTACAGGCTCATACTGTATATAGGAGGCTATGTGGGTCCTCATACTGTATATAGGAAGTGATCTGCAGGCTCATACTGTATATAGGAGGCTATATGTGGGCTCATACTGTATATAGGAAGCTATATGTGGGCTCATACTGTATATAGGAGGCTATGTGGGCTCATACTGTATATAGGAAGCAATGTGCAGGCTCATACTGTATATAGGAGGCTATGTGGGTCCTCATACTGTATATAGGAAGTGATGTGCAGGCTCATACTGTATATAGGAGGCTATGTGGGCTCATACTGTATATAGGAAGCAATGTGCAGGCTCATACAGTATATAGGAGGCTATGTGGGTCCTCATACTGTATATAGAAAGCGATGTGCAGGCTCATACTGTATATAGAAAGCAATGTGCAGGCTCATACTGTATATAGAAAGCGATGTGCAGGCTCATACTGTATATAGGAGGCTATGTGGGTCCTCATACTGTATATAGGAAGTGATGTGCAGGCTCATACTGTATATAGGAGGCTATGTGGGTCCTCATACTGTATATAGAAAGCGATGTGCAGGCTCATACTGTATATAGAAAGCAATGTGCAGGCTCATACTGTATATAGAAAGCGATGTGCAGGCTCATACTGTATATAGGAGGCTATGTGCAGACTCATACTGTATATAGGAAGTGATGTGCAGGCTCATACTGTTTATTGGAAGCAATGTGCAGGCTCATACTGTATATAGAAAGCGATGTACAGGCTTATACTGTATATAGAAAGCGATGTGCAGGCTCATACTGTATATAGGAGGTTATGTGGGTGCTTATACTGTATATAGGAGGCTATGTGGGTGCTCATACTGTATATAGGAAGCGATGTGCAGGCTCATACTGTATATAGAAAGCGATGTGCAGGCTCATACTGTATATAGGAGACTATGTGCAGACTCATACTGTATATAGGAAGTGATGTGCAGGCTCATACTGTATATAGAAAGCGATGTGCAGGCTCATACTGTATATAGGAGGCTATGTGCAGGCTCATACTGTATATAGGAGACTATGTGCAGACTCATACTGTATATAGGAAGTGATGTGCAGGCTCATACTGTATATAGAAAGCGATGTGCAGGCTCATACTGTATATAGAAAGCGATGTGCAGGCTCATACTGTATATAGGAGGCTATGTGGGTGCTCATACTGTATATAGGAAGTGATGTGCAGGCTCATACTGTATATAGGAGGCTATGTGGGTCCTCATACTGTATATAGGAAGTGATCTGCAGGCTCATACTGTATATAGGAGGCTATATGTGGGCTCATACTGTATATAGGAGGCTATGTGGGTGCTCATACTGTATATAGGAAGTGATGTGCAGGCTCATACTGTATATAGGAGGCTATGTGGGTCCTCATACTGTATATAGGAAGTGATCTGCAGGCTCATACTGTATATAGGAGGCTATATGTGGGCTCATACTGTATATAGGAGGCTATATGTGGGCTCATACTGTATATAGGAGGCTATATGTGGGCTCATACTGTATATAGGAAGCTATATGTGGGTGCTCATACTGTATATAGGAGGCTATGTGGGCTCATACTGTATATAGGAAGCAATGTGCAGGCTCATACTGTATATAGGAAGTGATGTGCAGGCTCATACTGTATATAGGAGGCTATGTGGGTCCTCATACTGTATATAGGAAGTGATCTGCAGGCTCATACTGTATATAGGAGGCTATATGTGGGCTCATACTGTATATAGGAGGCTATATGTGGGCTCATACTGTATATAGGAAGCTATATGTGGGTGCTCATACTGTATATAGGAGGCTATGTGGGCTCATACTGTATATAGGAAGCAATGTGCAGGCTCATACTGTATATAGGAGGCAATTCAAAAGAAGGAAATATCCTGCTACAGGTCCAGGGGAAAAACTGTTAAAAACAAAAAATGAACGAGTCTCGGCGGATTTGCAGTAGGAGCAGGACCTGTGTGACGCGGTGGATCACGTGGTGCCGCGTAACTGCTGCTGGATGGAGGTACGGGTGGCAAAGAGGGCCAAAGCCAATGCGTTTTGGAGAACTCTGTTTCCTTCTTCAGGTCCGGGACATAATGCTTATGGCCATTTCATATTTTCACCCAATTGTGTGTTCTATGTACATATTAACCCTTTACTTCCTGCCGCTCTTATTTGCAGCCACTAGGAGAATTCTATTCGGGTACATGCCATCTCTCCTTGGTTAATCAACTGTTTGAGTGCAATACTTACTATTTCCATTAACTACCATTTTTTTCACAGCTTTGTACTGGGCGAGTTGCAATATATTTATTTATACTAATCACTATTTATTTCTCAGCTATTTATCCCCACGATTGGGCTAACTGCAATTTATTGTTTATTCTTGTCAGGTTTTACCAATTGCCGTATATACTCGAGTATAAGCCGTAGAGGATATAAGCCAAGGCACCTACTTTTGCCACGAAAAACTGGGTAAACGTATTGACTCAAGTATAAGCTGGGTATGCATTGTCCCCTCATCCCTGTTGTGGTATGCATGGTTCCCCAATCCCTGACATTGTATGCATGGCTCCTTATCCCTCATCTTTGTATGTCTGATTCCTTTAAAAAAAAAAAAAAACATCCTATTTACCTGCCTGCACGCCCTCGGTGGCACTGCATCTCGATCCGGCCATATAACATGGATTATTCTTGGTAATGACAGTGAATATTTAGAACATTCTTTACTGTACACATTATGCATTCCTGCAGGTATTTGTCCCCATTATCAGCCATTCATAGGCCAGGTCCAGCCCTCTAGGTTTGTTGCACTGTCTGTTAGAGCCCGATGTCATGTACGTTTCACTTCCTGCCCCATAACTGGTTCCAAGTCCTATTTTCCCTCCCTCCCGCTTTACACTGCTGCTGCACTTCATTATGGAGCAGGTGTGGTACGTGACTAGCGCAGCTGTATGTGCTCATTAAGATCCCCATCACCAGAGGCCCAGCGTGCTCCTCGGTCTCCATGCTTTACACTGAAGCCCTGACTGTGGAGCATATGCAAGAGTCAGTCCATGGAGAGGAGGAGATGTCCTGTTAGTGGGGTACGAGGGGAGACAAAAAGGGACTCCCTCTATTCTGCAGAATAATCCTCAGCCCACCTACCACCTCAGGGGCCCCAGCTCACTGCACACAGGTGATTCATCCTCTGTCAGCTGGGAGACCTCAACATAAAGGGGACACAATTATAACCCTGAGCACAATAGTCAGAGGCTCCGTGAGATCACCCCCTGGCACCAGCAGAGACCAGTGCAGTGGCTGAAGAGTTAACCAGCCCACGGGAATCTGCAGAGCATCATTATACATCAGTGCCAGTCTTCACTACAGGACTGTCATTGTATTCATGAACCAGGTGACCTAGGATGAACGCCAGGCAAGTATCAGAGACTCCACAGCGGAAACACCAGATCTCATCCAGGGCTTCTTGGTGCCTGATCAGTAAGCAATGAGGTCCCTGTAAACACAATGATCCTTGGAGAAATAATTGTCCAGCAGAACCAGAACGCACTATAACTGGTAAAACCATCGTTTTTACCTTCCTGCGCACCCTTGGTGGCTCTGCACCTCGTTCTGGTTGCCGGAGCCTGCAGCTCTTCCTGCCGAGCGATCACATGTTACCGCTCATTAAGGTAATTAATATGAGCGATCACGTGGTACCGCTCATTAAGGTAATGAATATGAGCGATCACGTGGTACCGCTCATTAAGGTAATGAATATGCGCTCCATGCCTATGGGAGCGAAGAGGCATGCAGGCATGTGAGTATGGTGTTCTGGAAGCTGGTGGCCTCTGTGACCTGCTGCTCCCCTCCTCTGTCAGCTTTCTGGGACCGTGACTCGTGTATCAGCCGAGGTGGCTGTTTTCAGCACAGGAAAATTTGCTGAAAAACTCGGCTTATACACGAGTATATACGGTAAATATTCTTCTATTTGTCTCATTAATAGGTGACTAGCTTTTCTCCCACTTCTTGTCTTTTTCAGCATGAGTCTATCACAAATATTTAAAAACAAAAAATGTATTGAAAAAATATTCAGAAGATCATAAAGAAAATGAAGAGCCAGACTTTCTCTTGATGAAATCTATCACTCTGCGGTGGATTAGGCTGTGATGCTGGTGAAGATACCAGGAGGAGAGGGCTTCAGTGACATGACTACTGAAGACGGAAACACCCTCAGCAAGTGAAGAAGAGGATGAGGAACAATTTGAACAACGGGTTTAAGAAGAGGAGGAGGTTGGCCTAACACTTGATCTACTTGCAATCATGGTCATAATGGGCAACGTACTTCATCGATTGGCTGAGGAATAGGACCTCCATATGGTTTATTCGTTGCAGTTTACAAATTCAATGGACAGTGCCATGTCAGTTTACAAAAACATTCACAATCAGAAGAAGAAGCAGAACCAGCATCTCTCCATGACTATGTTCACCACTCGAACGAAGAGGTTGGTTATGCCTTTAGTGGAAGTAGAAGTTACGGATGAGGCTGAAGATATGACTTATGACTGCATCACCTGAAGAAGCACCTGATGAAGTGGTGCCAATAGATGAGCTGTAATGCTATTCTTTGCTGTGCAGTACAGTACTGTACATGCATCCCATTTTCATCACCTTCAGTCATCAGTACTACACAGCTAATTCATCATCATCATCATCATGCAAGTTGTAGATTTAAGAGTGTAGAATTTGTTTAAGAACATAAGTAGTGTTTATAAAAATGTGTAAAAGGTTAATAAGGGACTGTGACTGATTAATAAGGGACTGGTAATGGTTAATAAGTATGTGGGAAGGGTTTGTAAAGCCTTAAAATATATAAATACTAACATAAATGTAAGCTTCTTACTTCATGGTGTAACGTTCCACCATGTGAGTGGACGGGGATTACTCACGTTGCCGGTCTTGGAGGTAAACACTGGCACACTCAGGGTTAAATTGAGTCCATTCATTTTTTTTGCTCCATGAACCTCACAGCAACCAAAACAAGGTTTCCAGCCTTCACAGCAGTCAAAAGCAACATAAACAGTCCTTATCTGGGCTTTGTTCCTTCAGGCCCTGTTCACACACAGGAAAGGGCAATGTCCATAGCAGAGCTCTATCTGCAGCCACAGACACAGGAAGGCTTCTCCTTGCTTAGAAGTCAGACCACTCTGTAATGTCCCGCCTGGACACATGGAAGTCTGTGCACACTCCCAAACTCCCAAACACTCACTGCCCATGTGCTAAACACAGCCTCCATTATGTGGGTAAGGTATGGATCACATGGGCTGGTCACATGACCTCATGGCAGGTCCTGAACCTTCTGAAGGTCCTGAAGGAAAACAGAGGTACAGTCAGCACCCTCACCCAGAGGTGAGGCAATATGGGTAGCCAGACCCACCCATCTCTCATAGCTACCCGCAACCCAGACCCAGTGCACTAAATGACATCTTTAGTGCTCATGTACACTGGAGACAAAATACTCTGGGTTGCATCACAGGGAGCATGCATCCATGTGACATATACCTCCCATTAACCACGCGACCACCCGTCACACATAACGGATTTTCAACTATCAAGGGGGAGGTTTAGAATGTAATACCCGCGATAAGTGAGGGATCATTGTATAGGATTTATTCACTTTTTGCAGCAGTTTTGAGGCACTTTTTAAGGCCGATTCCAGTCAGAATTTAAAACCAATTGGGGGCAATATGAAAATAACACCTGAAATCAGATAAAAAGGGGAGAAGTTGACTCAATCTTTGCAATGTTTGTCTCTGTGCCACAATAAGCATGGAGAACACAAAGAGAAGATGAGAACTGTGAGGACTTGAGAACCAAAATTGTTGAAAGATATCAACAATCTCAAGGTTACAAGTCCATCTCCAGAGATCTTGATATTCCTTTGTCCATGGTGTGCAATATAATCAAGAAGCTTACAACCTACGGCACTGCTGTCGCTAATCTGACGTGGCCAGCAGAGAAAAAGGATTTTGCAATGCTCAGTGTCAGGTTTGAGTCCTAGGTCATGGGTCTTCAAGCAGGGCAGTGACCTCAAACATACTTCAAGAAGCACCCAGAAATGGTTGGAAACAAAGCACTGGAGAGTTCTGAAGTGACCAGCAATGAGTCTGGATCTAAATCCCATTGAACACCTGTGGAGAGAACTTAGAATTGCTGTTGGGAGAAGGCACCTTCAGATATGAGAGGCCTGAAGCAGTTTGCAAAAAAAGAGTGGTCGAAAATTCCAGTTGAGAAGTGTAAGAAGCTTTTGATGGTTATGGGCGGGGGTGCCAGGTGTCGGTCACTGACTGATCAGACATTGATGACCTATCCTAATGATAGGCCATAAATGTAAAAGTAGTGGAAAACCTCTTTAAGTTAAGGGTGCCAACAATTTTGTCTTGCCCATTTTGGGGGTTTTGTGTGAAATGATGTCCGATTTGCTTTTTTTTTCTCTGCTGTTTTGTGTTGTTTGAAATAAACGTGTGAATGTGTGTAATTCCGATAACTTTACAAAAAAAGCCTGAATCACTATTAAAAGTAATGGTTTGAAACTTCACAGACCCTGACTGAGTGTCTGCTGCAGCTCGTACTGAACCGTGTGAAATCTCAGCACCAGGAGAGACACTGAAGACCTGTACTTCAGGCTAGCTGGTAGGAGATGGAGTTAAACTTATTATTTAGGATAAATTTAAAGATGACCTGTGACCAGGTCAAAAGTGGTCAAGTTCTCTTATTTTATTCCTGCGGCTCCTCTGAGTTTTCTGTGGATTTTTTGCTTTTTTTTTTTTTTTAATTGGTCATAAGGTATGGTCATTTTATTTAGTTCCATTTGTTATAGTCTTTACCAAAAGGGCATACTTTACAGGATTCTCTGGGGTGTGTCTTTAGGCTGCTCTGCATAATTACCCTGTGAGCCCACCCCCATTGTATTAGTATAAAAGATAGCTCTTACTAAAAAGGCCCATATCTCTGGAACCGGATGATGGCTGAAAAAGAAAAATATGGAATACTCTGGAGCAGCAGGAATAAATTAAGAGCAAAACCTGATGACATCTGACATCTTTAAGTTGGGTGGTCAAAAATACAAGTCCACTTTCAGCCTAAATCCCTATGATTTTAATGCTATAATGTAATCTATTTTCTAATATAGTTTAGTGAAAAATTCCCTATCTTTCCCTAATTACAGTAACTGCTTTTATTAAATATATATATATATATATATATACATATATATTCACACTAGTGTCCAAAATTGTGGCAACACTTCAAATTTTTGTCATTTTTTAAAGTGTTTAGCATGCAATTGATGCGCCCCAGGGGCCGTGGGATACTTGGTACCGGACCGGTCTTCTTAAAGGGATGTGTCACAGTGGCCGTGACCCGGTCCATGGCCCCAGGCGGTCATGTAAAAGGGGAGTATTGATTAGGGATAAAGATTGTATAGTGATTTGTGATGCCAGTTGGAGTGTTTGACTGTAGTATAGCTGAAACTGAAGATGATCCCTGGGGGAGTAGATGGTGATGGCAGTGCAGATGTTTAACCCTCGCCAACCAGGGCTGGCCCCCAGAGATTGTGATGGAAGTAGAAGGCATGGAGTAATAAGGCAGGAGACAAGGAAAGTCACTTTATCATTTACTGTAGTTCAGGTGCAGTTCAGAGGAGATATTACAAATCTCACCACGTTACAGTTTACTCTGGAGAATGGGAGTTATCCTTCTCTTTGCTGTGACTCAGTGTAAGCTTCCTGCTAGTCTAATCCCTTCAGGGACCAAGGCTTTCCGGAGTTTAGAACTTTCCAGTATAGCCACTACTCACTGTGTTTTCCTCCTCGGGCAACTTGTAGCTTGGATCCTGTGTGAAGCTCAAGTTTCTTCTTGCACAATTCTTCACTGATCCTAGTTTGCGGCAGTCTTCCCAGGGAAAACACTTTGCTGTTGGTTGTATAAACTCACTCAGTCTCTCAGCTTACCACCCTGCTCTGAAAGCGTGGAGAGTCTAGGGGATGATTGCCTGATTCTTGTTAGGTTTGCTCCTGAAGGAAGTGCATGTCATGGCTTCCAGGAGCGTTCTTCATTCTCTCTACCACTGAAAACAACAACTCGCGACTCCTCCCCCTTCCAGCTAGGGTGTGTCTGTAAAGCTCTAGGCTTCAGACAAGTAAGGGAGTGAGGTAAATTGTGTGTGTGTTGTGGTCTCTAGCAGAGAAAACACAACTCCCATTGTGTCATGATCCATGCGGGATCAGGACAGATAAAAGCACAGGTAACCTTTTTTTTTTTCCTCAAGCTGTGCTTAGAGATGTTTTTGCCCCCGGTGGCCATTTGGATTATTGCACTGTGATGTCGTTTGTTCTAAGTTTGCCCCCGGTGGTGGTGAGCGTCATTGCACTCTGTTTCTTTAGTTAAGTGCACATTTATAATGCAGGTGTGATTGCTGGCTCTGTGATAAAAGAGTCACAGGTGTTGCAATCAGTATTGGTGATAGTACTCATTTCAACCATCCTTGGTGGAGGAAGAAGCTGGAGAGCGTTCCTTGCAGCACAGTCTTAGCCCTGGTGTGGAAGGAGTCATAGGGGATTTCCTTGTAGAGCTGACAGAGCTTGGTGGCAGCGATTCAGCAGGAGAGCTGCATTCTGGTGGTGAACTCTGTTGCCAGAAGCAAGAGCAATAGAGTAAAGCTAAGTGGTGTTCCCCTGTTTGTGTTTTCCCTTCGTGTGTATTAGTACAGCGGTGGGGCCAGTGGCTGCGCCACCCAGCTCCCTAGCAATGGATAGGTGTAGGGTGTGCTAGGGCGACAGGTATCCTGAGCGGCGCCCGATGCGGATCCGGCATAGGGAACGTTAGGAGCGTTAGGGACACTGACTCAGGGGAGTGCAGGAGGTCTCCACGTCCCCTTTCCCTATCGCAGGGCCCACCGTTGTAACTGTTGTCCCTACCCCTTGTCTTGTTGTTTAAAATTACCGGCCTGCGGGCCGTGTCACACAGGACAGCTTCACGTGCCGCGTCGTGTTGTTTCAGTTACCGGCCTGCGGGTCGCGTCACACAGGTCGGGTCCACGTGACACATTGCTTACAAAACAGTACATATTTAACCCTTTTGTGGCGACAAAGACGTAGGGCGCCACATTATCATACAAAGTGTTTATAACAAAAATGCCACAAGTAGTCTAAGGTAGATTAAAACACCTCTACATAGAGAGAAAAGTTACCATGAAACAAAATATCTCATTACTTCTAATAGAACAGCGAAATGGCGGAATAAAAATATCACATCCTAATATTTTAATTTCATGCTATCCCTATGTGTTCTTCCTTTAGTAGCATGTAGGGTATCGTTTTGCATCGATAACAGATTTGCATCTTCTTGGCATTGACTCAACAAGACTTTATGTAAAAATTAATAAATTTTAATCACAGAGAACGAAGTACAGTATTTCTTGTCAAAATTATAAAAACTACCTACAAAATATCAAAAACAAGTCTCCCGATATCTTTAGTAACTGATTGCGTGTCTGGGCAATAAATATAATTACGTAATCAAGCACTTAAGATCGCCAAAAGTTCCAGAGGCCTCGAAAATTGTTACAAGCTTTAAGTGTATCCACAATAAACTTTAAGTGTTGCCACAATTTTGGCCATTAGTATGTGTATATGTGTATATATATACATATATATATATATATATATATACTGTATATACTGTGTATATACAGTTGTGGCCAAAAGTATTGACACCTCTGCAATTCTGTCAGATAATACTCAGTTTCTTCCTGAAAATGATTGCAAACACAAATTCTTTGGTATTATTATCTTCATTTAATTTGTCTTAAATGAAAAAACACAAAAAGAATTGTCCTGAAGCCAAATTGGATATAATTCCACACCAAACATAAAAAAGAGGGTGGACAAAAGTATTGGCACTGTTCGAAAAATCATGTGATGCTTCTCTAATTTGTGTAATTAACAGCACCTGTAACTTACCTGTGGCACCTAACAGGTGTTGGCAATAACTAAATCACACTTGCAGCCAGTTTTCATGGATTAAAGTTGACTCAACCTCTGCCCTGTGTCCTTGTGTGTACCACATTGAGCATGGAGAAAAGAAAGAAGACCAAAGAACTGTCTGAGGACTTAAGAAACCAAATTGTGAGGAAGCATGAGCAATCTCAAGGCTACAAGTCCATCTCCAAAGACGTGAATGTTCCTGTGTCTACCGTGCGCAGGGTCATCAAGAAGTTTAAAGCCCATGGCACTGTGGGTAACCTCCCTAGATGTGGACGGAAAAGAAAAATTGACAAGAGATTTCAGCGCAAGATTGTCCGGATGTTGGATAAAGAACCTCGACTAACATCCAAACAAGTTCAAGCTGCCCTGCAGTCCGAGGGTACAACAGTGTCAACCCGTACTATCTGTCGGCGTCTGAATGAAAAGGGACTGTAAGGTAGGAGACCCAGGAAGACCCCACTTCTTACCCCGAGACATAAAAAAGCCAGGCTGGAGTTTGCCAAAACTTACCTGAAAAAGCCTAAAACATTTTGGAAGAATGTTCTCTGGTCAGATGAGACAAAAGTAGAGCTTTTTGGGCAAAGGCATCAACATAGAGTTTACAGGAGAAAAAAAAGAGGCATTCAAAGAAAAGAACACGGTCCCTACAGTCAAACATGTCGGAGGTTCCCTGATATTTTGGGGTTGCTTTGCTGCCTCTGGCACTGGACTGCTTGACCGTGTGCATGGCATTATGAAGTCTGAAGACTACCAACAAATTTTGCAGCATAATGTAGGGCTCAGTGTGAGAAAGCTGGGTCTCCCTCAGAGGTCATGGGTCTTCCAGCAGGACAATGACCCAAAGCACAATTCAAAAAGCACTAGAAAATGGTTTGAGAGAAAGCACTGGAGACTTCTAAGGTGGCCAGCAATGAGTCCAGACCTGAATCCCATAGAACACCTGTGGAGAGATCTAAAAATGGCAGTTTGGAGAAGGCACCCTTCTAATATCAGGGATCTGGAGCAGTTTGCCAAAGAAGAATGGTCAAAAATTCCAGCAGAGCATTGTAAGAAACTCATTGATGGTTACCGGAAGTGATTGGTCAAAGTTATTTTGGCTAAAGGTTGTACGACCAAGTGTTAGGCTGAGGGTGCCAATACTTTTGTCTAGCCCATTTTTGGAGTTTTGTGTGAAATGATCAGTGTTTTGCTTTTTGCTTCATTCTCTTTTGTGTTTTTTCATTTAAGACAAATTAAATGAAGATAATAATACCAAAGAATTTGTGTTTGCAATCATTTTCAGGAAGAAACGGAGTATTATCGGACAAAATTGCAGGGGTGTCAATACTTTTGGCCACAACTGTATACATCACAGATGGACCTAACATGCTGTTTTAGGTCAAACATTTTATACTGATTCATTACATCTTTATATTCATCGATGTGATTTAATAGTACAGAATGTAAAATCCCTTGTGTAAACATATATTTTAAATGTGTTGGCCATTTTTTAAAGGGAAACTGTCTGGCGATTCTTGCTCCCAAAGCACTGGCAGAATTGCAGGGGTGTCAATACTTTTGGTCACAACTGTGTATATATATATATATATATATATATATATATAAATCAAGAAAAATAGGCAGCAGTCCAAATTAAATGTGAAAAAGTGGATACTTTACTGATCCTAAGGTGGCGACATTTCGACGGAGACCCGTCTTTATCAAGCAGCCAAGACGGGTCACCATCGAAACGTCGCCACCTGAGGATCAGTAAAGTATCCCCTTTTTCACATTTAATTTTGAGTGCTGCCTATTTTTCTTGATTTATTAACTCTGTTGTTTGGACACTGCTGAATAGGTTTTGCACCAATTGTATAATTTTGGTAGTGCTGCCCTTTTTTTGATATATACACTGCTCAACAAAATAAAGGGAACACTTAAACAACAGAATATAACTTCAAGTAAATCAAACTTCTGTGAAATCAAACTCTCCACTTAGGAAGCAACACTGATTGACAATGAATTTCACATGCTGTTGTGCAAAAATGGAATAGACAACCGAAGGAAATTATTGGCAATTATCAAGACACCCTTAATAAAGGAGTGGTTCTGCAGGTGGGGACCACAGACCACATCTCAGTAACTTTCTGGCTGATGTTTTGGTCACTTTTGAATGTTGGTTGTGTTTTCACACTCATGGTAGCATGAGACGGACTCTACAGCCCACACAAGTGGCTCAGGTAGTGCAGCTCATCCAGGATGGCACATCAATGCGAGCTGTGGCAAGAAGGTTTGGTGTGTCTGTCAGCATAGTAGCTGGAGGCTCTACCAGGAGACAGGCCAGTACACCAGGAGATGTGGAGGGGGCCGTAGGAGGGCAACAACCCAGCAGCAGGATGGCTACCTGGGCCTTTGTGCAAGGAGGAACAGGAGGAGCACTGCCAGAGCTCTGCAAAATGACCTCCAGCAGGCCACAAATGTGCATTTGTCTGCACAAATGATTAGAAACCGACTCCATGAGGATGGTCTGAGGGCTCGACGTCCACAGATGGGGGTTGTGCTCACAGCCCAACACCGTGCAGGAAGCTTGGCATTTGCCACAGAACACCAGGATTGGCAAATTCGCCACTGGCCCCCTGTGCTCTTCACAGATGAAAGCAGGTTCACATTGAGCACATGTGACAAACGTGACAGAGTCTGGAGACGCCGTAGAGAGATCTTCTGCCTGCAACATCCTTCAGCATGACCGGTTTGGCAGTGGGTCAGTAATGGTGTGGTTGGCATTTCTTTGGAGGGCAGCACAGCCCTCCATGTGCTCATCAGAGGTAGCCTGACTGCCATTAGGTACCAAGATGAGATCCTCAGACCCCTTGTGAGACCATATGCTAGTGCGGTTGGCCCTGGGATCCTCCAAATGCAGGACAATGCCAGACCTCATGTGGCTGGAGTGTATCAGCAGTTACTGCAAGATGAAGGCATTGAAGCTATGGACTGGCCCGCCCGTTCCCCACACCTGAATCCGATTGAGCACATCTGTGACATCATGTCTCGCTCCATCCACCAACGTCACTTTGCAGCACAGACTGTCCAGGAGTTGGCGGATGCTTTAGTCCAGGCCAGGGAGGAGATCCCTCAGGTGTTTATTGTTCTCAACACATTCCACTATGCAATGAATACAAATTTGCAACTGGAATATTTCATTCAGAGATATCTAGGATGTGGTATTTTAGTGTAGAGCAGTGTATATATATATATATATATATATATATATATATATATATATACAGTGGGGCAAAAAAGTATTTAGTCAGTCAGCAATAGTGCAAGTTCCACCACTTAAAAAGATGAGAGGCGTCTGTAATTTACATCATAGGTAGACCTCAACTATGGGAGACAAACTGAGAAAAAAAAATCCAGAAAATCACATTGTCTGTTTTTTTTTCATTTTATTTGCATATTATGGTGGAAAATAAGTATTTGGTCAGAAACAAAATTTCATCTCAATACTTTGTGATATATCCTTTGTTGGCAATGACAGAGGTCAAACGTTTTCTGTAAGTCTTCACAAGGTTGCCACACACTGTTGTTGGTATGTTGGCCCATTCCTCCATGCAGATCTCCTCTAGAGCAGTGATGTTTTTGGCTTTTCGCTTGGCAACACGGACTTTCAACTCCCTCCAAAGGTTTTCTATAGGGTTGAGATCTGGAGACTGGCTAGGCCACTCCAGGACCTTGAAATGCTTCTTACGAAGCCACTCCTTCGTTGCCCTGGCGGTGTGCTTTGGATCATTGTCATGTTGAAAGACCCAGCCACGTTTCATCTTCAATGCCCTTGCTGATGGAAGGAGGTTTGCACTCAAAATCTCACGATACATGGCCCCATTCATTCTTTCATGTACCCGGATCAGTCGTCCTGGCCCCTTTGCAGAGAAACAGCCCCAAAGCATGATGTTTCCACCACCATGCTTTACAGTAGGTATGGTGTTTGATGGATGCAACTCAGTATTCTTTTTCCTCCAAACACGACAAGTTGTGTTTCTACCAAACAGTTCCAGTTTGGTTTCATCAGACCATAGGACATTCTCCCAAAACTCCTCTGGATCATCCAAATGCTCTCTAGCAAACTTCAGACGGGCCCGGACATGTACAGGCTTAAGCAGTGGGACACGTCTGGCACTGCAGGATCTGAGTCCATAGTGGCGTAGTGTGTTACTTATGGTAGGCCTTGTTACATTGGTCCCAGCTCTCTGCAGTTCATTCACTAGGTCCCCCTGCGTGGTTCTGGGATTTTTGCTCACCGTTCTTGTGATCATTCTGACCCCACGGGGTGGGATTTTGCGTGGAGCACCAGATCGAGGGAGATTATCAGTGGTCTTGTATGTCTTCTATTTTCTAATTATTGCTCCCACAGTTGATTTCTTCACTCCAAGCTGGTTGGCTATTGCAGATTCAGTCTTCCCAGCCTGGTGCAGGGCTACAATTTTGTTTCTGGTGTCCTTTGACAGCTCTTTGGTCTTCACCATAGTGGAGTTTGGAGTCAGACTGTTTGAGGGTGTGCACAGGTGTCTTTTTATACTGATAACAAGTTTAAACAGGTGCCATTACTACAGGTAATGAGTGGAGGAAAGAGGAGACTCTTAAAGAAGAAGTTACAGGTCTGTGAGAGCCAGAAATCTTGATTGCTTGTTTCTGACCAAATACTTATTTTCCACCATAATATGCAAATAAAATGAAAAAAAACCAGACAATGTGATTTTCTGGATTTTTTTTTCTCAGTTTGTCTCCCATGGTTGAGGTCTACCTATGATGTAAATTACAGATGCCTCTCATCTTTTTAAGTGGTGGAACTTGCACTATTGCTGACTGACTAAATACTTTTTTGCCCCACTGTATATATATATATATATATATATATATATATATATATATGTTAGGAGTCGGATTTCTGCGTTTACTCAGCAGGGATCCAGATCCTAACATTCTACACTCTCCTCCTATTTTTCCACTGCAGAGGAGATTGCAGAGGAGATTGCCTTGCAGCAAATCTCTCCTGAGGCTAAGTCCTTCTGTCCTCTTACTGGGCATGCTCTTTGGACGATCTCCCAATGGAGATCGGGAGTTATGTGTTCAAGTCCCGCTCCAGTTCTCATTGGTCCATCTCAGAGATCTGGAAGCGTGCAGAAGGTCCCGGCTACAATAAAAGGCTGTTCCGCCATGCGCTAGTATAGACTATACTTGCTATGTGTGAATGGTGACGGATGTATGACTCTGGTGACTGACTCATTTGAAACCCCTTCCCTCTGATATTACACATGGTGTTAGGGAATTAGTTTAGTAGTCAGCGCCAGTCAGTGGCAAGCCTTAAGCCACTGTGCTCACCACACCGCTACGCTAGCGTCAGACATCGCGCTTGCTATCTGGCTTTGTCGTCGAGCGGCTGTGTCCTACGCCGTGCTGCAGTTGCAGCCCTTCTTGGCGTTCGCAGCAGCGACGTCGCACACACGGTAGGTCTAGAGGGACGCAGCACCTCTGTCTTGGGTCCTGCTCCTGTGACCAGATACCGTGTGTGCATTAACCTGAAGCCTGTGTCTCTAACAGGTTCAGCGTTTTGTATGCTACCTGAAGCCTGTGTCACTAACAGGTTCAGTGTTTTGTATGTTTTTGTTGCGGCATCTCTGTGTGTGAACAGAGCCCGCTCTGCACGCTCCGGGTGACGTTGAACCCGTGTGCATCATACCGCCATATTGCTCCTCTGTCATCACTCAGCAGCGGTTGTTACACCTACTGCACGGTGGACCCCGAGCGGCGAACGCACTTTATTATTTATTTTTATTTAGTGCGTTCCGCCGTTCCTAACATATATATATATATATATATATATATATATATATATATATATATTTTGTGAGGTAGCGCAGTCATTCAAGCAGGGGATACTCGCTCAGCAGCCACAAAATCAGATCCGGCACAGGTTTTCCATAAAATCATAACAGTTCATGCGGTTTATTCAGCAGCATAAACCCATTACAGCAACATAAAGTTCACTTAACAGCATAGTGTCCATGACAGAGTTCAGCTCTGTTAACCTGTGGTCATACAGGTTATGCATACACAGGCTTTCTAGCCTCAACTATCTCACCCACATCAGGGTAACCTCATGGTTCCTTCATCATGCTGCAGACGTCCATTCCCTCCTAGGAATCATCAGGCACGTGCAACCATTCAACACAGCGTTCCTTGCTATCAGGAAGACAGCCCCATCTCAGTGGGACCTTCCACACTGGACCAACTGGGTCCCAGCATTCACCACATGTGACCTACCCTGGCCACCTTATACGGTCCGTAGCCACGCCCACCGGGTCACATGGCTATGACCTCATCATAGGTCCTTGAACTATTCACACACTTTTATCACAACGTTCTCAAACACACCCCCTGGGTGGGATTGTAGGTAACTGGGTCACCCGTCTCCCCAGTTACCTGGAGACTTCTCCCTGACACATTGAAACAACACCTCAGCAATATCATTGCTGATCAACACACACACACATAAGTCTCCATCTCAAGGCCACCCACCTTGAGATACATAATGGTCCTTCAGGATTCTGCCACTCATTCTCTCTCTTGTGACATCCACACACAGCGCCCCCTAGCGGACACATTGGTCACTACACCACATACCTCTCCCCTCTGTTCAAACTTATAGGTTGAACACACAACATTACACCAGGATCTCGAGACTGGGCACTCCTTACACCTTGCCCCACATGTCGAGAGAACCATCTCCATATGTCATACGGCCTCATCTCTACGTTAGGCCTCCCCTGCCCCCAGTGGTCCGAACATTGGCCTTGATCCTTGACCCTCCAGTCACAGTCTGTCTGCGTCATCAGACATTGTTTAGTCACCACCCTCTTCCTGTTTGATCCGTTCCCTGACCAGCTCCCCCGGTTGGTACGGTCATCAGTCTTAGTTAAGCCTACTGTCTGGCTTGAGTCTGACTCATTCAGCGTCTCACATGAAATACGGTCTCTCAGCTTCGTCCTGCCAGACGAACTCCCCCTTGCTGACATTCTTCGGCCATCTGACATGTCACTTCTTGGAGGAACCCTTCGGGTCCTTATATCTTGGGTTGGAGGCAGCTGCCACCTGGTATTCCATACTTCTTTATTAAGTCGCCGATGGTCCAGCCTCAACTGCTCAATTTCTTGCAGGTACCCCACTCGATACTCCACGAGCATCCGAAAGTCTCTCAGGCTCTTCACGGAGCCAACCACCATGATGGGAATCCTACCCTCTTCACTGGATACTTGGTCTTCATCATCAGGAGGGATCCTCACCCTCACCACACTGGAGATATTTACAAGGTCTTGCATTACCTTCCCGAATCTTCCAATGATTCTCCAAATCAGACCTTTGGGTACCGGAACTATATCTTTTCGCAAACCCAGCCGATCCATAGCCTCCCTTGCTAACTCTAGGCATCGAGCAGCTTTCATATTACTCCGCCTAACCAGCTGTTTGGCGTGAAGACATTGCAGATGCATTTCTTTCAGGACAGCTACTCGGTTTGATGTATCATCTCTGGCTGATATTATCACCAACTGCCGAGTCTCAGGCACCCAGTGCACCTTACACGCTTTGACCGCTTCTTTGAAAGCCTCATGTACACCTTACTCTGCACAGGCTTCTTGCATGACTTTGGGTACATCGATCACAGATTTGAAGGTCGTGGTCTTGCTCTCTTCCTGGACAGAAGATTCTGGCTTTACCACGGACACTTCCCTCGGTACAGTTGACCCGACCGGGTGACTGTCTTCTTCCGTTCGTTGCTCACCAACTTCACAAGATTTTATCTCTTCATGACTCTTTGCCAAGATGGATACAGGCAGTTCCATCTTGTTATCACTCGCGCTATTGTTATATTTTCTTGGGGGATTATTGATTCCTTGTCTTTAGTAGATAATCACATGATGGCATGGCCGGCGTTAGCGGCAGGCAGACCATGCAGCTGCCTAGGGCCCCCGCTCCCCCTGGGGCCCCCAGCCAGTGGCATGCCGCTAATAACGGCACATCACGCAGCCACTATGGGGCCCGCCTGCTGCCAGCGCTGACTCCCCCGCTGCCTAACTGAATTATACCGGCGGCATTATGACGCCGGTACAGTTCAAAGCAATTATGGAGAAGGTGTCATATGATGTTCCCTCTCCCATCATTCTCCTCTGCCTCTGACACTGCAGGTGCATGATGATGTCACTTTATCGCTCACCCACCGCCTGCCGGTCCCAGGCAGTGCAGGATCTGCACAAGTGACGGCGGCCTCCATATTGGTGGAGCCTGTTGCTGCAGCGGGGACTGGGAACAGGCAGCTCCGGAGAGGGGTATTCTCACCTCTCTGCTTCCCCTTTTAGGAGCTGGTGGGGGGAGCATGGACTGAGCCACCCAGGAGGTTGATGCCGCAGCGGCTCAGCCATCTGGAGGATCTGGGGATGACCACAGAGGCGTGCAGAACCAGCGGCATTGAGGTGTGTCTGCTGCCCGTGTGTCACCGTCCTCAGTTCCCAGCGTCCCCGGCCCCCCTGTGATACCAGCCCCGTTTCCTCCATGCTCTGCCCTTGCTCCCTGCTCTCCCGTGCCTCATGTCCTCATAGGTCCCCAGGTTCAGGTCATTGTGCTCATCTGGGCCCCCCCGTAGTGCCTTGTCCCTCCTCCCCTGGTCCCCCAATGCTACCCATCTCCCATGCCTTGAGTTCTCCTGCAACCCCATGCATTTCCTGCCCCTTGTCCCCGTGTGACCAGTCTGCCCTGCTCTCAAGTCTCCCCTGCATCCTCTTGTTCCCCCGTCTCTCTTGTCCCCTTGTGACCCTTTCTCACCGGGTGTCCCCCATCTATCCTGTCCTCGTAATCCCTGTGCTCCCTTCTTCCCTTCTCCCAAGTCCCCCCATCCCCCATGTTCCCCTGTCTCCTTGCAACCCTGTCTCCCCATGCATCCCTATCTACTCTGCCCTCAGAGTCCCCTTGTGTCCTCTTGTGCCTGTCCCCCTAGTGCCTGTGTGTCCCCTTGTGCTCTTCTCCACTTCATCCTAGTCCCCTTGTGTCCTCTTGTGCCTGTATCCCTTGTCCCATTGTGTCAGTATCCCTTGCCCACTAGTCCCCGTGTGTCCCCTTGTGCCCTTCACCCCTGCCTCCTCGCCCTCCTGTGTCCCCTTGTGCCTGTCTCCCTTGCTCCCTAGCCCCCCTGTGTCACCCTTGTGCCTGTCTCCCCTAGCCCCCTTTTGTCCTGTTCCCCTGCCCCCCTAGTCACCGTTTGCCCGTGTCTTTCTCACTGCCCCTGTGTGGCCTTCCACCTTACAAGGGTCCCATGTTTGCACCATGAACTGTGCTAATATAATGTCACTTAGTTGTGAATTATTGTTTTTTTCTTATCTGATTTCCACTTTCACAAATGCATAAATACCAGGATGCAGTTTTTTTTGTTTGCTCTGCACTTGTATTATGTGTGTAGTATTATCTGATATAACTAGTGCAGACTACACCACGCTGCATCACAAAACGGAGAAACCGGTAACTGAAGGTGAGAAACCTAAGGCTAGTTTCACACTAGCGTTTCCTGGAGCTGCGTCGGGCTGCGCATGGCCGCCACTAAGCTCCGCCCACGACCACGCCTCCTCCTGTCAGCTCTGCCTATGTGCGCATGACGCTGCATGCAACCTGCGTACCCTATCTTTAGCATTGGGTACACAGGCCATGCGCAGGTATGCGCTTGCCTGCGCATGCGTCTTTTAGACGGTGCGCCGAGCACACCAAAATGCAACACGGTGCACTTGGCGCAGGTCGGTGTTCTACGATTTGGGTTGAGGACACTTATTGTATGTGGGCTGGTGAATTTTGTGTGCCAGGGCTGCTTTTTAGTCCCAATTCGGCCCTGAATCCCCTCATGTATCTGAATGCAAGGAAGAGTGTGAACTTGTGCTAATTGTGCAGTAACGCTTTGTCATGTCTGCTCCGTCATGTCTTCCAGCGCAGGGTTAAATTACTCCGACTCCATATCTGGCTTCATGGCTTGATCATAGATGCTGGATCCTGATCCTCAGCAAAATCCCACCAACTCAAGATTGTGAAAGAAACACACAAAACACTTTTATTAGATGTTAAATCGACCGAATTTTATTCCAAATCTCATATTTATTATTTCATTCAGTGTCTGAAATTTAGAATCAGCCAATTACTATGAAAAACACACTGAAAATGGCAGAACCCCCGACTCACGAAGAATCATCCTTCAGCACTCAGGAGAGGAAAAACCCCCTGTGGAGGAAACCTCTAGGGAACCATGGCTGTAGGACTGCCCTTCCCTTGGGCTTAGAAGGTTAACGCCAATATGTAACAGCAAATTGTACCAGAATTTGTACATTGTGTCATATTTGTTATGGAGAAGCCTAATGCGACCTCTCCAGGCCGTCCATATAAAGGTGAAGGCGGCGAATACCGGACGTGAGGGAGATCTGGCTGCAACATCTGTCACCCCATTGATCTGGCTGGCTAGGCGGTATGGCTGATCTGGCTGGCTAGGCGGTATGGCTGATCTGGCTGGCTAGGCGGTGTCCCCTTCCTCCCATTGTGGAGTGATGAAGCTCCAGGTCTCCAGACACATCAAGTACGGCTCCTCCTACGGCTGAATGACTTGTGGTTCTGTAATCTTCTTCTGTATCATAGATGCATGTGTTTATGACATCAGCGCAGTTGCCGTAGTTACCACAGGTGTTTTATACTGTGGTTTCATTGGCTAGAAAGTCCCTCTCAGTGTTTCAAAGAATTAACCCTTGAATGACTGGCAGTGAGCCTTTCTCCAGAAGCCTGTAAAATAAACTTGTCACTAAACAGGACCATTATCATTATTATATTTTAAAGCTGCCCCAAACAAAGTCTAATTAGTTTGCGCATCTACAGAGTTGATGTGTAACAAGCAAAATAATTCCATTAAGCCCTACTGAATGCATAAATGCACAATATGAGAACAGATAGTTACCACAAAAAATGTCCAAATCTCACCGGGCACTTCAACAATGATAAATGACTCTAATCTCCATTAGTGAAAGTAAAAACGAAGAGATCCCAAAAATATACTAAAAACAATGAGTTTTTATTATAGCAGTTTAAAATACAAAACTGAAAAAATAAAAAAGCACAATGCAGTCCCAAGGACACTGAGCCGGTAAAATAGTAACAAACAGAAATTGTAATGTCTCTAGTACACTGTAGTGCTCAAATATATTATTGGGCCAATATATCTTACCAAAAAATGCAATAAGCATGTAAATAATTCATATACAGATGCAGTTCACAAATGCTAACAGCATTCAAGTGATACAAGCCAAATAGCCATGTAATTAACATATATGAATAGGTACCCTGTAATAATCATAGAATAGACCTAAGTATAGCCACTATAATTAGCGCTACCCAGTGAAGAGGCTAGATAATAATAATATAAATATATGTGTAAAATAAAGACATGTTACCTGGTCCAAGACATGTGTAGCTCAGCGTCCCCTCACCCCGACACGCATTTCGCCGCCAGCTTCTTCCAGGGGCTTTTTTATTTTTTTAGTTTTGTATTTTAAACTGCTATAATAAAAACTCATTGTTTTTAGTATATTTTTGGGATCTCTTCATGTTTCCCTGATTACTTTCACTAATGGGGATTAGAGTCATTTAATATGAGAACAGAGCAGTCTCATAGAAAATGAATGATACCGAGGTGAATGCAGTTAGATATAGGAGGCTATATAGGGGCTCATACTGTATATAAGAGGCTATATGTGGACTCACACTGTATATAGGAGGCAAACACTGTATTCAGGAGGCTATATGTGGGCTCATACTGCATATAGGGGGCTATGTGGGTGCTCATACTGGATATAGGAGGCTATATGGGCACTCATACTGTATATAGGAGGCAAACACTGTATTCCGGAGGCTATATGTGGGCTCATACTGTATATAGGAGGCTATATGCAGCCTCATACTGTATATAGGAGGTTATATGCGGCCTCATACTATATATAGGAGGCTATATGCAGCCTCATTCTGTATATAGGAAGTGATATGCAGGCTCATACTGTATATAGGAGGCTATATGGGTCCTAATACTGTATATAGGAGGTTATGTGGGTGCTTATACTGTATATAGGAGGCTATGTGGGTGCTTATACTGTATATAGGAAGCAATGTGCAGGCTCATACTGTATATAGGAAGCGATGTGCAGGCTCATACTGTATATAGGAAGCTATGCGGCCTCATACTGTATATAGGAAGTGATGTGCAGGCTCATACTGTATATAGGAGGCTATGTAGGTGCTCATACTGTATATAGGAAGCGGAGTACAGGCTCATACTGTATATAGGAGGCTATGTGGGCTCATACTGTATATAGGAGGCTTTATGTGGGCTCATACTGTATATAGGAGGTAACTGCTGTGAGGCTAGATACCAACCACAAGGAAATAAAAAGGATTATAAATATCTGTGATAGACTCGTGCTGAAAAAAAACAAGAAGTGGGCGAAAAGCTAGTCACTTATTAATGAGACAAATAGACGAATATTTAATAGGTAAAACCTGACAAGAATAAGCAATAAATTGCAGTTAGCCCAATCGTGGGGATAAATAGCTGAGAAATAAATAGTGATTAGTATATCTTAATAAATATATTGCAACTCGCCCATTACAAAGCTGTGAAAAAAAAATAGTAGTTAATGGAAATAGCAAGTATTGCACTCATACAGTTGATTAACCAAGGAGAGATGGCATGTACCTGAATAGAATTGTCCTAGAGGCTGGAAATAAGAGCGGCAGGAAGTAAAGGGTTAATTTGTACATAGAACACACAATAGGGTGAAAATATAAAATGGTCATAAACATTATGTCCCGGACCTGAGGAAGGAAACCGAGTTTTCCGAAACGCGTTGGTTTTGGCCCTTTTTGCCACCTGTACCTATATCCAGCAGCAGTTACGCGGCACCACGTGATCCACCGCGTCACACAGGTCCTGCTCCTACTGCACATCCGCCGGGACGCAGCTATCGAACATAGTGATCGAATCCCCGCTGACCGCTGGAGGGCAGGAGCACTGGTCTCACACTACACCTTGGCATATTGCCGCATCTCTCAGGTCCGACCTTCACTGCACCAGCCAGAACGCAGTCAGGATCCTACGCAGACCATCGGAGGTATTGTGAGTAGCAACACTCGCATCCAACTATATATGGTGAAATCACCTTGTACTGTTCATCGCGCTATTTCACTGGGCACAAGCCCTCCTCTCATTGGAGAAAGTACTTGGAGTAGCTGTCACCGGCCGGGGCAGCTCTCCCCACGGCTATATAAAACCTAACAAGAATAAACAATAAATTGCAGTTAGCCCAATTGTGGGGATACATAGCTGAGAAATAAATAGTGATTAGTATATCTTAATAAATATATTGCTACTCTCCCAGTACAAAGCTGTGAAAAAAATGGTAGTTAATGGAAATAGCAAGTATTGCACTCAAACAGTTGATTAACCAAGGAGAGATGGCATGTACCTGAATAGAATTCTCCTAGTGGCTGCAAATAAGAGCGGTAGGAAGTAAAGGGTTAATATGTACATAGAACACACAATAGGGTGAAAATATGAAATGGTCATAAGCATTATGTCCCGGCATAAAGAGTCTGATTATATCCTTAGTCCATAGTTAATGCTTGGTATATACCTGCATTCATAAAATAGTCCAATGTCTATAGCCGTGGGGAGGTTAAAGATGACACGTCACTCCTTTTTTAAGTGGTGCGCGAATAAAGGGTTACCACTCCCTTATACAAATATAAAACGTAATATCTGGCACTTAAATTTTGTTGCTGATCAAAATTCTTGATTATTATTAAATTATTGATTATTTCAATTTCCTAATCCAAAGAAAATGTAACGTTTCGGTCTTTATTGACCTTCATCAGACTGAAATAAGTAAAAATATTCACATAAATTTTTTTATCTGAATCAGATTCAAATGGAATACATTTAAGTGACATGGAGTACATTCAAATAATATATACTAGAATATTTTACAAAAAAAATATATAATGTGCAAAATATTTTTGTGGCAATATATATTTAATAGAATATTACATGGATATAATAGCTGTTACGTAACAAGTCACACATTATTGAATACAATGCAATGTTATATTCCTGTGGTCTAACAAAGATTCTACTAATTTCAGAAAACTTGAAAAAATGAGATATAAAACATAAAGAAAGGGGTTAATATCACTGAAGCTTGTTCTGCCTGAAGAGAAAGGGAGGTTTGCTTACCGGATTATGTTAATGGAAAGATATTCACAAAGCAATATAAGGCAATCTGTAAGCAAAAAACCACCTATGTAAGTACCGGTGAGCGGTATAATGGTAGGTTCAAAATAGTATACACAGAGAAAATCTTACCCCGATATATCATAGAGAAAGTCCGGATGTTAGTGCTAAAGGAAATGGTGTAAACCACCAGTGGAAATGCGCCCTAAGGCCGGGGTCACACTGGTGAGGAATACGGCCGAGTGAGAGGCGCTAAAAGCACGCATTACACACGGACCAATGATTCTCTATGGGGTCCCTCGCACCAGCCGTATATTTCTCATCCGTATTCTACGCTCCGTGCCAATCGCAGCATGCTGCGATTGTCAGCGTACTACATCCGTAGTACACCAATGCAAGTTTATGGGTGCGCAAAAAATACGAATTACACACGGACCACACATGTGACCTGCGAGAAATACGCACCCGGTGTCTTTTAGCAAAGCCGGCAATTCAGTGCGCTATACAGTAAACTCACACTGACAGTTTTAATAAAGAAACGATAGAATAGATATAGACACAATAGAATACATATATATCTATCTATATATGTATTCTATGTGTCTATATCTATTATTTCATTTCTTTATTAAAACTGTCATAGGGCTCCATTATATGTCCATTTTGCAAGCCTGCGAGAAAATCTCGCCATACGGATGCCATACGGATTACATACGGATGCTGTCATGCGCAAAATACGCGACCACACCTTGATTACGGATGACATACGGAGCACTATTTAGGGGTCTGTCATCCGTATTACGCATGTAAAATACTGACCGTATTTTCCGTCGGTTAGTGTGACCCCGGCCTAAGGCTTCAGTGAGCGGGTGCGCCCTATTATAGTGTCATATCAGGAAATGAGGGGCCATTAATTACATGCAAACGTCAGTGGAATGTAAGTGAAAAGCATAGTACCGATGACCGGAAGTGCGTCACTCAGGCTGCTTAGGAACGGAGGTGCTCAGTGATGCGCTCACATGGAATGCAAACAGGAGGAAGATAGTGCAGGATGCTCTCAGGTCAGTAGCGTAGCTACCGGGGGGGCAGAGGGGGCAGTCGCCACGGGCCCCGCGCTCTGATGGGCCCACCCAAACCTACGCTATGTAACTGTATCGACGTGCACAGCGCACCGATACAATTGCATTCTGCAGCAGAGCAGGGAGAATCGATCTCGCTGCTCTGCCTCCCGGCCGCTATAGGCCCCGAGCAGCCGGTGTGGGGTCCGGTGCCAGCAGTGGGCCCCCTGCCCGTCATTGCAGGGTCAGCTGTATTGGCATCTTCTAGCCCATACAGCTGACCACAGTGCTGAGAGAGGGAGCAAGCGCTCCTTCTCCCATCATCCCCCTCTCCCTGACAGCGGGCGCGATGACGTCACAGCCCGGCGCCCGCTGTTAGGAGATGAGCGGGAGAGCAGGGAGCAGCACAGGAGCTGGGAGGAAGAGAGGTGAGTATTAGATTTATTTATTTTTGTAACGGGGTGAATTATAATAGGCTGCCTATAGGGGTACAGAGGCTGCCTATGGTAGTACAGAGGCTGACTATGGGGGTACAGAGGCTGACTATGGGGGTACGTTATAATACAGAGACTGTCTATGAGGGTACAGAGGCTGCCTATGGGGGTACGTTATAATAGAGAGGCTGCCTATGAGGGTACAGAGAGGCTGCCTATGGGGGTATGTTATAATACAGAGGCTGCCTATGGGGGTACATTATAATACAGAGGCTGCCTATAGGGCTACAGAGGCTGACTATGGGGGTACATTATAATACAGAGGCTGCCAATGGGGGTAAATTATAATACAGAGGCTGCCTATGGGGGTGCATTATAATACAGAGGCTGCCTATGGGGGTACATTATAATACAGAGGCTGTCTATGGGGGTACATTATAATACAGAGGCTGTCTATGGTGGTACATTATAATATAGAGGCTGCCTATGGGGTACATTATAATATAGAGGCTGCCTATGGGGTACATTATAATATAGAGGCTGCCTATGGGGGTGCATTATAATATAGAGGCTGCCTATGGGGGTGCATTATAATATGGAGGCTGCCTATGGGAGTGCATTATACTATAGACTCTGCCTATCTGGTGTATTATACTATATCAGAGGGCCCCAACCAGTAGCTTGGGAGTCACATGTGGCTCACGGTCCCATGAATTGTGGCTCGCGACTGTCTGCCAGCTTGATGCATTAGGTCCAGGTCTAACAAACAGGTATGAAAAGTACATTTCACAATAGTGATTTACGTGAGTAGCCCTGCACAGAAGAGCAGATATGGATGCACATATACTGTCTTGGGGTTTAGAGATGTTTTAGGTATGGTACGCTGGAGGATGGTATCACCTGTTAGAGGAGGTGCTCAAAGCTGGATATGACAGTGTGTTGGGAGTCCTTGATGGGAGAATACTGAAAGGGGAGTATTGGGGGAACCCCTGGATCTCAGTGTACTGCTTTGGAGTGATTTCTGTGGAAAAGCTTTGGTTATCATTATACCGGTAATGGGGGCTTTGGTTGACACTACTTTGAAGGAGATGGGAGCTGGATGTGGCTCACGCCCCTCTCTCAGTGCTGAATGTGGCTCGCGACCCTCTGTCTAAGCTGAATGTGGCTCTCAAGGTCAGAAAGGTTGGAGACCACTGTGCTATATGGATGCTATCTAGGGGGCCATCATACAGTGTGGGGATTATAGTGACGGGGCCGTCATACAGTGAGGGGGCATTACACTGTGTATAAGAGAGCATCATACTGTGTATTGGGGAGCTGTACAGGGGGAGACTTGGGACATTACTAAATGTAAAGTGGGCACTTGTTAAAGGGGAACATGGGTTACTGTGACTGTCAAAGGGGCACACATAGTAACATAGTTTTGAAGGCTGAAGGAAGACCTTATGTCCATCTAGTTCAGCCTATTTTTAGTGCAGCTGTTCTGCATTGTTGATCCTGGGGAAGGCAAAAAACCCACAGAGTAAAAGCCAATTTTCTCCATAGGGAAAAAAAATTCCTTCCCCTAAGCTGGGTCAATCATCTACCTATAATATTATGTTATTCGTAACCTTCTATACTGTTACTCACAAGAAAAGCATCCATACCTTTCTTAAATTCATTCAGTGAGTTGGCCATCACCACTTCCTCAGGAAGAGAATTCCAGAGCCTCACTGCTCTTACCATGAAGAACCCTCTTCTATGCTGGTGCAGAAATTGTCTTTCCTCCAAACGAAGAGAATGTCCCCTTGTTCTTGTCACAGTCCTTGGTACAAACAGTTCATTGGAGAGATCTCTGTATTGCCCTCTGATATACTTGTACATATATATTAGGTCTCCCCTAAGTCTTCTCTTTTCTAGAGTAAATAGACCTAATTTTGATAACCTTTCTGGGTATTGTAGTGAACCAACTCCATTTATCATTTTAGTAGCCCGCCTTTGAACCCTTTCAAGTTCAGTAATGTCTTTCTTGAGTACCGGCGTCCAAAATTGAACACAATACTTCAAGTGTGGTCTGACGAGTGATTTGTACAGAGGGAGAATTATGTTTTCATCTCGTGTCCCCAGACCTCTTCTAATGCATCCCATGACCCTATTTGCTTTGGTGGCAGCTGCCTGACACTGGGCACTCCAATTTAGCTTCTTATTGACTAAGATGCCTAAGTCTTTTTCCATGTCTGATTTCCCCAGCAGTTTCCCATTTAGTAAGTAATTGTAGCATCTGTTTCTCCTTCCCATGTGCATAACCTTACACTTATCTGTGTTAAACCTCATTTGCCATTTTTCAGCCCAATTCTTCAATTTACTCAAATCTGTCTGTAGTTGCAAACTGTCCTCCTTTGTGTTAACTACCTTACATAGTTTTGTATCATCTGCAAATACTGATATTTTACTGTGTAAGCCATCCACTAGATCAATAACATATTAAATAGTAGGGGGCCCAATACAGAACCCTGTGGTACCCCACTAGTAACCCTGGCCCAATCTGAGTATGCCCCATTAATAACCACTCTTTGTTTTCTATCACTAAGCCAACTACCTACCCATCTACACACATTTTCCCTAGCCCAAGCTTTCTCATCTTACTTACCAATCTTTTATGTGGGACAGTGTCAAATGCTTTAGAGAAGTCGAGATAAATGACATCGCATGATTCTCCTTGGTCCATTTGAGAGCTTACATCCTCATAGAAGCTGATCAGATTAGTTTGACAGGAGCGATCCTTCATAAATCCATGTTGATATGGAGTTAAACATTTATTAACATTGAGATATTCCATAATGGTATCCCTTAGAAACCCTTCAAAAATTTTACCCACAACATATGTTAAGCTTACCGGCCTATAGTTTCCAGGTTCCCTTTTACACCCCTTTTTAAATATTGGTACCACATTTGCTTGCCGCCAATCAAAAGGAACAGACCCTGTTTCTGTAGCGTCTTTAAATATAAGGAATAGAGGCCTGTGTATCACATTACTTAACTCCCTTAATACCCGAGGGTGAATGCCATCAGGGCCTGGTGATTTGTCAATTTTAATCTTACTAAGGCGGTTCTGCACTTCTTCCTGGGTTAGGCAAAAATACTTAATGGGGAGTTTACATTATCACTCTGCATTTCCCCTGGCAAATCCTTTTCCTGTGTGAACACTGTTGAGAAAAAAGTATTTAAAACATTTGCTTTTCCCACATCGCTCTCTATGATTTCACCCTCATTGTTCTTTGAAGGGCCGACACCATCAATTTTAATCATTTTACTGTTTATATAATTAAAGAATAGTTTGGGGTTTGCTTTACTAGAAAGGGCACTATTACTTTCTAGGGGACAAAATGTGGGCACTGTTTTCTAGGGCACTTGCACCCGGCATCACTATATTCTAGACAGGGGCATAACTAGAACTGATTGGGCCCCATAGCAAACTTTTAAACGGGGCCCCCTCAAAGACACACCCCCTCAAAGAAACACCCCCTTCAAGACGCACTCTCTTACCGATAATGCATACTAGAGTTAATTGTTACCAAACACCACTGCAGAAAGACTGGGCAGGGCTGGGCTGGCGCTGA
This sequence comes from Dendrobates tinctorius, assembly GCF_039654945.1. Taxonomy (NCBI): domain Eukaryota; kingdom Metazoa; phylum Chordata; class Amphibia; order Anura; family Dendrobatidae; genus Dendrobates; species Dendrobates tinctorius. The sequence continues at coordinate 23,521,090 of NW_027361712.1, read as the reverse complement.
AGAAAAGCAATAAAATCCGAGGGCAAGGCAAGAAATCATCAGGCTGGCTGAATGGCTGGCATTAACTAAGCTGAGACAGTGAAGGCTGCCTGCCTTCCTCCGCGTAAACCGACCTTCAGGAACTACATTTCCCAGAGGTCCATGCGGCAGGCAGCTCTGCAGAGAGCTAATAGACAGCGAGGACTCAGGGAAGGGGCAGGACTGAACTAGTCTGAAGCAATACACTGGCTGCAGGCAGGGAGGCGGGCCTAATATGTGCTTCGCTCCGCACAGCAGGCACAGAAATGCTGTGTAGGCTGCGAAATCATTCATAGACAGTGTACATTTTTTTCCGCTGGGGCCCCGGATCCCCTACACTACACGCACTGGGTCGGCGGGCCCCCAAGACAGCGTTGGCCACAGCACCCGCCGGAGCGCCGCAGACGCAGTAATGTACTTAATTGCCAGGGGCTGGCTGGCACATTTCAGCCTGGGGGGTAAGCACACAGCAGTGGCCCATGACTAGCGGCCCATCGTTAAAAAGGTTGTTCGATCTTAAGCTACAAGTCTAAAGTCACTATATGTGAATCCTCACATCATGTGCGCTGTGAGGATTCTCTGGTGCTGGCGGTGGGAGCGGGCACTTATGTGATCAAGTATGTGATGTATATATTCCCGGCCATATTACAACTAGACTGTTTCTGGCCTTGCTCAATACAGGTGTAATAAGTGGGGCCGAGCAAGGCTAGTTGTCATGTATGCAAATCGCATACCTGCAGTCACACGCCCGCCGAATCACGACAGCGCTGCGAGCAATGTGAGGATTCACGAGTCTGCAGTCACAGAGTGACTTGTAACTTAAATCTGGACAACCCCTTTAACATGTTTACCTCCGGCTGCTTCATAGGCTATATGCCTACTACTATATTGCCTGTCTGAGAGCTGTCCAATGAAAAACCTGAAAGTACTGGGATCAGCTCAGATGAGCATTTCTTTTGATCAGACAAATCACATATTATGCTCATGTATTATTAATTTTAAACTGGATATACATTTTCAGATATGTAGTGAAGCAAAGTATGCTATGCTTCTCATCATTACCTAGGATTTATTTTCCAATGCTCTATACGGTCACACCTGGATCTGCCTACAGAACCTCAGATATCACATATGGAACCATATAAGTTTCAGTTTTAACACAGCCATGAAGCACATTATGGTTTGCTACATGTGCACATGATCAGAACCAGTAGTAGAATGAAGTGACAGAACGGTCAGTAGACACATGCAGCACCAGAATCACCGACAAGTAGAAAAATGTAGCACCAGAACCCCCATCAGTAGATGAATGCAGGGCCAGAACCACCATCAGTAGATGAATGCAGGGCCAAAACCACCATCAGTAGATGAATGCAGGGACACAGCCCCCATCAGTAGATGAATGCAGGGTCAGAACCACCATCAGTAGATGAATGCAGGGCCAGAACCACCATCAGTAGATGAATGCAGGGCCAGAACCACCATCAGTAGATGATTGCAGGGACACAGCCACCATCAGTAGATGAATGCAGGGTTAGAATCACCATCAGTAGATGAATGCAGAGCCAGAACCACCATCAGTAGATGAATGCAGGGCCAGAACCACCATCAGTAGATGAATGTGGCAACAGGACCACCATCAGTAGTTGAATGCAGGGTCAGAAACACCATCAGTAGATGAATGCAGGGCCCGAACCACCATCAGTAGATGAATGCAGCGCCAGAACCACCATCAGTAGATGAATGCAGCAACAGAACCACCATCAGTAGATGAATGCAGTGCCAGAACCACCATCAGTAGATGAATGCAGCAACAGAACCACCATCAGTAGATGAATGCAGGGCCAGAACCACCATCAGTAGATGAACGCAGTAACAAAACCACCATCAGTAGATTAATGCAGCGACAGAACCACCATCACTAGATGAATGCAGGGACACAGCCACCATCAGTAGATGAATGCAGGGACAGAACCACCATCAGTAGATGAATGCAGCGACAGAACCACCGTCAGTAGATGAATGTAACATTAGAACCACCGTCAGTAGATGAATGTAACGTTAGAACCACCGTCAGTAGATGAATGTAACGTTAGAACCACCGTCAGTAGATGAATGCAGCACCATGCTTATTACAGTGGCCAATTTCAGTGTTAGATCAGCCCCATGATACACTTGTATGACATGAATATGTAGCTCCCAGTATGTCCTTAACTATGGAAAGAAGATACTGGGAGTTGTTGCTACTAGAGTTGAGCGAAACGGGTCGAAAAATTTCAAAAGTCGCCGACTTTTGGCAAAGTCGGGTTTCATGAAACGAAACCCGACCCTAGGATGAGGTCGGCCACGAGGTCGGCGACTTACGCGCCAAAGTCGCGTTTCAAAAGTTTGTTTTGCGCTCTTTTTCAGCCAATCAGGATCCACGGACACTGTGGGCAACGTGATGACATAGGCAGGGGTCACCACCATCTTTCAGAAGGGCATGCAAGTGATTGGCTTGCTTTGGTGGGCGTCACAGGGGGTATAAAAGGGCGTGCACGCCGACCGCCATCTTACTTCTGCCGATCTCAGTATAGGGAGAGGTTGCTGCTGATTCTGTAGGGAGAGCGTTAGGCAGGGAAGAAGACAAAAAAACTGCTTCTGCTGCTAGCGATTTGGCCTGCACAACACACCAGTCACTGTGTGTGCAGTGCAAGGGGAGGCTATATAGTGGTGTATCAGTGGTGTTGGTTGTTGGGCTGCCTTCTAAGGCTTCCTGACATTCCTGCATTGCTGTTTACCCACTGCTCCGCAAACTGCTTTTTTAAAAGCAATCCCAAATTTTTTTTTTTGTCCTGCTGAGAAGAAAAAAAAACTGCTTCTGCTGCTAGCGATTTGGCCTGCACAACACACCAGTCACTGTGTGTGCAGTGCAAGGGGAGGCTATATAGTGGTGTATCAGTGGTGTTGGTTGTTGGGCTGCCTTCTAAGGCTTCCTGACATTCCTGCATTGCTGTTTACCCACTGCTCCGCAAACTGCTTTTTTAAAAGCAATCCCAATTTTTTTTTTTGTCCTGCTGAGAAGAAAAAAAAACTGCTTCTGCTGCTAGCGATTTGGCCTGCACAACACACCAGTCACTGTGTGTGCAGTGCAAGGGGAGGCTATATTGTGGTGTATCAGTGGTGTTGGTTGTTGGGCTGCCTTTTAAGGCTTCCTGACAGGCTGGCATTGCTGTTTACCCACTGCTCTGCAAACTGCTTTTTTAAAAGCAATCCAATCTCCCTTATCCTCTAGTCACTTTTGTCACAGCTGTGCCATCGAGCCTGTGACATAGCGCTCAGATATCAGTGGCCCTCACACAATCCAAAAGTGTCCAGTGTCCACAAGTGTCTGCAGAAATTCAAAATCTCCCTTATCCTCTTGTCACTTTTTTCACACCTGTGCCATCGAGCCTGTGACATAGCACTCAGATATCAGTGGGCCTCACACAATCCAAAAGTGTCCAGTGTCCACAAGTGTCTGCAGAAATTCAAAATCTCCCCTGTCCTATAGACACCTTGTACCTTGTTTTACATTACTATATAGTTTGTTGGATTTTGTCTACATTTCTACCAAAAATGAGGAAGGCTGGTGGAAGAGGCCGTGGAATTGGGCGGGGGTTGGCAGCTGGTAATGATGGTGTTGGTGGTGAATCTGATGGTAGTGGCAAGAGCAAAATAGGACCGAATGCAGGAGGTGCTGACCCTGCGTCATCGTCTGGCTACATAAGGCCTCGAATGCTTAGTTTTCTAGGAGTTGGCAAACCGCTTTTAAAGCCAGAGCATCAGGAAAAAGTTTTGTCTTACATTGCTGACTCAGCCTCCAGCTCTATCGCCTCCTCTTCTTCAGTTGTAAAAAGTAAAAGCACTGAGTCGTCATTGGAGGCTCATGTTCATGAACCACACCTTTCCTTGTGTCCTTCACCCAGGGCCGGATTATAGGCAGGGCAGGCGGGGCTTCAGCCCCAGGGCCCCCACCACAAGAGCTTCTAAGGGGGCCCCCACCACATTACTGCTGGCTGCTGCAATGGCACTCCATCTTCTCCCCACCTAAAAGTGAGTGACCGTGGGGGCGGCATTATGTGCTCTGCTACCAGCAGCATCTACAAGTAGCGTGAACGCTGATGCTGCTGGTAGCGTGCAAAGGCTTGTGATGAGATCACAGGAGGTAAGGTGTCAGGGCCCCCGATCATGTGACCCCTGTCTCCTCCCCTCCTGTGACCTCATCACAGGTCCTGTGCGCACAGCACAGAGCACTGAGAGCAGCCATGTATGTGGAGTGCGGCTCTGCGGGTGGAGGTCCGTGCTGGAGGCTCCATTATTCTCTATGTGGAGTGCGGCTCTGCGGGTGGAGGTCGGTGCCGGAAGCTCCATTATTCTCTATGTGGAGTGCGGCTCTGCGGGTGGAGGTAGGTGCTGGAGGCTCCATTATTCTCTATGTGGAGTGCGGCTCTGCGGGTGGAGGTCGGTGCTGGAGGCTCCATTATTCTCTATGTGGAGTGCGGCTCTGCGGGTGGAGGTCTGTGCTGGAGGCCCCATTATTCTCTATGTGGAGTGCGGCTCTGCGGGTGGAGGTCAGTGCTGGAGGCTCCATTATTCTCTATGTGGAGTGCGGCTCTGCATGTGGAGGTAGGTGCTGGAGGCCCCATTATTCTCTATGTGGAGTGTGGCTCTGCAGGTGGAGGTTGGTGCTGGAGGCCCCATTATTCTCTATGTGGAGTGCGGCTCTGCGGGTGGAGGTCGGTGCTGGAGGCCCCATTATTCTCTATGTGGAGTGCGGCTCTGCGGGTGGAGGTCGGTGCTGGAGGCTCCATTATTCTCTATGTGGAGTGCGGCTCTGCGGGTGGAGGTCGGTGCTGGAGGCTCCATTATTCTCTATGTGGAGTGTGGCTCTGCATGTGGAGGTAGGTGCTGGAGATTCCCCATTACTGGGCAGAGGGGGCAGTAACCTTTTCAGAGCTGAGACTATCTTGGTGCTTTTTTGTTGTCACTTTCTAAGAATCATAGCATTTTGTTCCTTGTACATGTGACCCAAGTATGGAAAACAGGAAGTAACAAAACACATATTGCAATGTCCCTTTCCTGTCCCCACATACAGTATAATTTTCCCACAGTATCACGTCCCCACATACAGTTTAATGTTCCCACAGTATCACCATCCCCCCACATACAGTATAATGTTCCCCACTACCGTCACCCCCACACAGTATAATATTCAGACAGTATAATATTCCCACAGTACTGCCATCCCCCACACAGTATAATGTTCCCCCAGTACCGCCATCCCCCCCATACACAGTATAATGTTCCCCCAGTACCCAGTATCAGCCCTTGGTTTATGCAGGACTCTGCTGTCTGTGCTGGTTCTCATCGTCCTGGATGAGGTGAAGTTTGTGTGGGGTCAGGGAGGGTTTACAGGGTGGATATAGCAGAGACGTGTGTGTACAAGGTGTACGGAGCGGAGCCGTGTGTGTGTGTGTGTGTATGAGGTGTACGGAGCAGAGCCGCGAGTGTGTGAGGTGTACTGAGCGGAGCCGCACGTGTATGGAGCGGAGCTGCGTGTGTGCAAGGTGTGTGGAGCGGAACCGCATGTGTACGAGGTTTGTGGAGTGGAGCCATGTGTGTACTGAGTTGAGCAGTGTGTGTGTGCAAGGTGTACAGAACGGAGCCGTGTGTATGAGGCATAAAAAGCGGAACCGTGTGTGTATGATGTATGCGGTGCCATACGTGTACAAGGTGTATGGTGGGGAGCATTCATATCTCCCAGCGAGACAGTCCCGATTTTGAGAGAGATACTGCCCCGGCTGGGAGCTTACTTTTCGTGCGGACACAGGAGTACACGGCGGAGCCCCGAGGAGCACTTTAAAATTCGCATGTGACGTTCCACTGGAAGTGACGTGCTAGAAGCTGATAGGAAATTAGGTAATTTCGGGAGGAGATTGTGACGGACCCATGGAGGCACTTTAGGGAATGCTTCAGATCCATCACCATGTCCTCCTCCAACAGCGCGGACAGCAGGATCGCCTTGAACTTGGGGATGTCGGCCATGTGAGCGGATCGTTATATTTCCTGCATCGGGAGGCTCAGGTGGGCACTACAGTGGGAGCCGGGCTGCTATAGTATCTTTATAGAATCTTTCTATCTCTGTTTCTTTATCTCTCTAATCTTTCTTTTTTCTCTCTCTCTCTCTCTGTGTTCTTTCTTCTTTCTTTTCTTTCTTTCTCTGTTCTTTCTTTCCATTCTTTCTCTCTCTCTGTTCTTTCTTTCTCTGTTTTCTTTTTTCTCTGTTCTTTCTTTCTGTCACGCCTCCTCTCCTGTCACGCCTCCTGTCCTGTGGATCTCCTCTGCCTGCACGCCGCGTTCACGAGCATCGTGCGCCCGCCGCCTGCTGTGTACCCGCCAATCAACTCTGCAACGCCACGGTGATTAACCCCCTTGCCTCCAGGCTCCAGCTAGCTATATATTGATCGGGGGAGCTGTATGCGCGAGAGGGGAGCTGTACATTTGGGCCTGTATACCTGGAGGAGGGAACTGTATAAAGACGAAACATTGGAGAACTGTATAACCTTGGGGGGGGGACAGCTGCCTGTATACCCTTGTAGGGGGCAAGAGCTGTATACCCTTGCGTGGGGGGGGGGAGCTGTACTCCGGAGATAATACAATAGAGAGCATATTGTTATACAGTAGTTAGCAACAATTGCTGCCGGTGAAAACTTTCCCTTTCTGCATTTTTATTATTCCTTGGCTGTCTTAACATTGGGTTCAATAAAAAAAATGTGAGTAACTCTTTCTGTCTATAATTGGACTGCTTTGAGTTATCCTGGACTGTATCTCTATTGTAGTACTGTAAATCTGAATGTGGCAGAACAAGAGGATAAGATTAGATTGTACATCTGAGTGCTACAGTTCGCGCTCTACTGTTATGGCTAAAATGTTAATGATATGGGGGCCCCCACCAGATTTTCTGCCCAGGGGCCCCCACCAACCTTAATCCGGCCCTGCCTTCACCCCAACCAAGATTGAAGGATGACGCAGGCCATACTACTGATTACTCCATGGAGCTGTTTTCACATACCATGCCTGGATTATCAAGTCAAATGGTGAATTACCCAGGCCAAGATGAATCTGACATGGAGTGCACTGATGCACAGCCGCTGATGGATGATTCTGCTGGTACATTCACTCAGAGCACTACATTGTCCTCGCAGTGTACAGAGCCAGATTCTGACCCTGATGAGACTCAGGTGCCCCTTCCCGCACACTATACCACCATACACAGTGACACAGAGGAAGGTGCACATGACATAGAAGAGGAGGTGATGGATGACCCAGTTGTTGACCCAGATTGGCATCCATTGGGGGAAGAGGGTGCTGCTTCCAATAGCTCAGATGAGGAGCATCCACAGCAGACATCGACATCGCAACAGCTGTTATCTGGCAGGCCCGGAGCACTCCAAAGACAGGTTCCAAACATCAAAAGAGTTGCTGGACAGCTTGTCCAGAGGGTCAAAAGATCACAGCGTGCTAGGCCGCAAAATGTCTGCCAAAGTAGGAAGAGTGCAGTGTGGCACTTTTTTGACCAAAATCCTAATGATCAGGCCAAGGTTATCTGTAAGAAGTGCGCAAAGACCTTTAGCCGAGGGAAAAATCTGAAAAATTTGAATACCAGTTGCATGCTTAGACATTTAACCAGCATGCACTTGCAAGCGTGGACACAACACCAAACCTCAAGTGCCACATGTGCAACTGATCACAACGAAGGTAGTCAGCAACGCTACATTGTTTCCCCCACTGTAAGCCCACCGGTTAGCACAGCAGCAAATGTTGAGGTGTCGTTGCAAGGCCACAGCAGTCAGGGAATCCCACTGTTATATCAACGAAAGACTGATTCTAGGCCATCAGAAAGAACACCAACTCCATCACCATCATCAACCCTCTCTCAGTCCGCCCTGTCCACCGCTACTTCCACCATATGCAGCTCTCAAGTCCAGCTCACCCTCCCAGACACTATGAGTAGGTCAAGAAAGTACTCAGTCTCTCATCCGCGTACACTGGGTTTGAACGCCCACATTGCCAAACTAATCTCGTTTGAGATGATGCCCTTTCGGTTGGTGGAAAGCACAGCTTTCCGCGAACTCATGGCCTATGCAGTACCACGCTATGACCTACCCAGTCACCACTTCTTCTCTCGCAAAGCCATCCCAGCCCTCCACCATCATGTGAAAGACCGCATTGTCCATGCACTCAAGCAGTCAGTGAGCGGAAAGGTGCACCTCACAACTGATGCATAGTCCAGTCGGCATGGCCAGGGCCGTTACGTGTCCATCACTGCGCACTGGGTTAATGTGGTGGATGCAGGGTCCACAGGGGACAGCGGTGGTGGGACAGTGCTGCCTAGCCCACGGTATAGGAAACAGTTGGCTGTAGGCGTTCGACCCTCCTCCTCCTCCTCCAGAAGCGAAAGCTCGTCCACAGAGCGCAGTCGTACGAGCACTCCATCTGCAGCTGCCACTGTTGCACACGATGTGTCCCCCTATCGAGCAGCTAGTGGAAAGCGTCAGCAGGCTGTGTTGCAGATGATGTGTTTGGGCAACAGACACACCGCCGAGGTGCTGGCCGAGTACTTGAAGCGACAAACTGAGTCATGGCTGGGCAGTGTACATCTTGAGGCAGGCAAGGTAGTTAGTGATAACGGCCGTAATTTTGTGGCAGCCATAGCCCTTTCAAAACTCAGCCATATACCTTGCTTGGCTCACACCTTGAACCTGGTGATGCAGTGGTTCCTCAAAAATTATCTGGAGTTAACAGCCCTGCTCCAGAAGGTGCAAAGACTGTGCGCGCACATCCGCCGGTCGCCTGTACACTCCGTTCGTATGCAGAAGCTGCAGCGATTGCTCCACCTTCCCAACCACCGCCTCATTATCGACATTGCAACAAGGTGGAACTCCACCCTGCACATGGTGGAGCGGCTGTGCGAGCAGAGGCAGGCCATAATGCATTTGTGGGAGGATACACGGCCAGGCACTTTGAGAGTAGACATGGAGTTGACAGGTGTGCAGTGGTCAAAGCTGAAAGACCTCTGTAAAGTCCTTCAGTGTTTTGAGGAATGCACATGGCTGGTAAGCGCAGACGACGCCATCCTAAGCATGAGCATCCCACTTATGCGTCTGCTCATGCAAACTTTGACGCACCTTAAGGAGCAGGCGTCTGCAGCCAATGTTGATGAGGAGGAAGAGGAGGAGGGAATCCTTGATGACATTCAGCCATTGTCTGCTCAGGGACCTCTCCTGGACGAGGTGGAGGAAGAAGAGGAGGAGGAGGAGGAGGATGATGGGGATGATTACTTAGGGGATGAGGATGCATCTCGTGGGGCAAGTGAAAATGTTGGCGTGGCAAGGTCTGGTACAGGGTTTGTGCGTGACTGGAGGGATGTGGATTTGCCAGAAAGTGCTCCTCCAACCAGCACTCGCAGTGCATCATTGACTCCGGGAACATTGGCCCACATGTCAGATTATGCCTTGCAGATCCTAAAAAGGGACCCACGCATTGCCAAAATGATGAACAATGACGACTACTGGTTGGCCAGCATCCTGGATCCACGCTATAAAGGCAAATTACAAAACATCATGCCACAGGAGAACCTTGACCTAATATTGGCTAATAAACAAGCAACTCTGGTAAATCGGTTGCTTGAGGCATTCCCAGCACACAGCAGCGGTGATGGTTCTCACACGAGCCGTACGGGCCGGAGGCAGCTTGGCAGAGGTGTTCATGGTGCACACAGCAGAAGTGGCGTTGGAGACAGGGTTTCATGACAATGTTGTGGACTGATTTTTCAAATGCCGCTCACACAACTGGTAATACTGCATCGATGGAAAGTGACAGGAGACAGCAGTTGTCAACTATGGTTACAAACTACTTTTCCTCCCATATCGATGTTCTCCCACACAGGTCATTCCCCTTTGACTATTGGGCCGCTAAACTGGACACCTGGCCTGAATTGGCCCAATATGCCTTACAGGAGCTCGCTTGCCCAGCTGCAAGTGTGCTATCGGAAAGAGTCTTCAGTGCAGCTGGATCAATCCTGACAGAAAAAAGGACCCGTCTGTCAACCCAAAATGTGGATGATCTAACCTTCATTAAAATGAACCATGCATGGGTTTCCAAGGATTTTGTCCCACCTTCCCCTGATGACACATAGGGTGACAGAAAAATGGCTTGCTTTGGTCCACCTCTTCCTGGGACTTCACCTATTTCGCCTTTTGCATCAGCTGAATGTCCAACATCAACATATGCCACTTTCTAAAACTCCCTAACTGTGCTGCCTCCCCCCCCCACGGCCGGGGTCACCACCTAGCGCACGACACCGTGCGAGTGCCGTTGCCCTGGACAGGTGGGTAGGCCGACTCTTGGGTGCGCGCACTGGCACAGGGTCCCTCATAGTGCAATCAAGTGTCTCTGACGGTGGTGGTGCACACCCGCCGTCAGACACACGCCGTACTATGAGGGGCCCAGTGCCAGTACCGACGCCCACGAGTGGGCCCCCCTTGCTTGGGCAGGGCCCCAGCATTTGCAATCTTTACCTCTCCCTGCTCCTCCGCTGTGTAATCTGGGCCGTCAAATCCATACTGTGCCTGACACTGTCTGAGCCTGCCTCCTGATGTACAGACATATATTTTGAATGTGTACGCTATCCATACATGTTATCCGGGGATACGGTACCCTTTCTAACCTTTGTGCAATCACGTGCAATCCATACTGTGCCTGACACCGTCTGAGCCTGCCTCCTGATGTACAGACATATATTTTGAATGTGTACGCTATCCATACATGTTATCCGGGGATACGGTACCCTTTCTAACCTTTGTGCAATCACGTGCAATCCATACTGTGCCTAACACCGTCTGAGCCTGCCTCCTGATGTATAGACATATATTTTGAATGTGTACGCTATCCATACATGTTATCCGGGGATACGGTACCCTTTCTAACCTTTGTGCAATCACGTGCAATCCATACTGGGCCTAACACCGTCTGAGCCTGCCTCCTGATGTATAGACATATATTTTGAATGTGTACGCTATCCATACATGTTATCCGGGGATACGGTACCCTTTCTAACCTTTGTGCAATCACGTGCAATCCATGACGTTGGTATTGTCAAGTATTTACCTCGTACGGGGATATCAAGTTTCTTGATTTACCCCCCAAAACCCCACCGTGACCATAAATGACCATCCCCACCTCGGCGCCAACTAATACACGGACACCGATATTTCTTTTTGGAATTTTATGGCCACAGCAGCCTTTTATTATAACAATACACAACAATAAACATTGTATCATAACCAACATGAGTACAATAAAATTAACCCCTGGAAGGAGAAGTCCTTGAAGCCACAAGATCGTGGTGAAATAACCAGATATCGTGGACAACCCCCGACCATTTGCTCCCAGCCGTTACCCCACAGGCTCGGGAGCACCAGCACACCAGTAGATGTTGTCCACAAACTCCTTGGGGATCCGCCCTCTTCCGACGGAACACTCCCCATCCACCTTTCACCAGATCACGACCAGCATACCTTTAAATGAAGGAGACCCTACCCAGAGAGTCTCCCAAACCAATTTCCACCGACTTCAAGGACTCCCCCTCCCCCAAAAACCGCCACAACGAGGGGCCTTTGAACACCTCAATGACCCGAGACCCCCACAACCCGCCAAGCGACAGCCTTCTCAATACCCTCCTGAAGGGCAAGGGCCCAAATATCGGAACCCACTGCATTCAAGTGAATACCGTCCGCTAACCAGTAATCGCCCTCACCCTTCTCCAAATCAAAATGTCGCACGGCAACTCCCCCGTTTTTAACTATAAAAGCGGACACCGCTCTATTAACCTTGATCCTGGCCCGGTTGACCTTCTCCAATGATCTCATGGACCGCCAACGCCTGCGTGGCACGATCTCAGACCACACAATCGTGACTTCCGGATAAGTCACCCACAACCGCAAGCAATCTTGCTTAATGTCCTTGATCAATTCCCGGAAGGGACGGACAGCCAGATCATTACCCCCAGCATGGATAACAAGAACATCCGGTGCCCGGTCCAAACGAACACACTCTTGAATTTCCGGCAACACCCGACGCCACGCCAGGCCCCGAAAACCGATCCACCGCACCACCGCCGCCGATCTGGAAATTCCCAGCTGTCTGCCGTCAGTCCTGACATCGGCTCTCACCGCTCCCCAGTAAACAAAGGAGTGACCAAATATCCAGACCAGCAGAGGTCCCAAACCTGAAACACAAAACGACACTTACAGAACATATCGCAAAGAAAACGCTCCTACACTACCCCATGGACCACACCAACCGGACGCGCCTTCCGCACGCCCTAAGGCCGAACATATCTGCGATAACGATTAGACCTCCAACCTCCGATACGCTGAATGAAAGAGGGACCCAAACCACGCCCAGCTGCCTCAGTCGCCACCCCAATCCGAAAAGAATGCGAAGCAAACCTAGAATCATCCAATCCCAAACACCGAATCGACTTCTTAAACACCGCACCAAACTGATACCGAGACAGACTCCCACCGTCCGCGTGACACAACAAAGATCCACCCAGACTAGGACAGAGGTCCCAAAATCCACGTAAACACTGAACCGAGCACATACCGGAACCAGAGACAACCCCCAACAAAACTCGACGGCCATTCCCAGACTGGTCCGTTTTTGACCTACGCAGCCAAAATTCGACACCCTGAGCGGTCAAAATCACATCCCTGGCTAACAACCCGCCCACCGACTCTTTATTGTGAGACACGAGTTCCCCAATCCGCAGCGCCCCAAAAAATGCAAAGGAAAAAGCCAGACGAAGCAACACAACCTCATTACCATCTGCGCATACCGATTCCAAAACCAGACCCAATTGCTCAAGCATATTAAACGACACGGGCCGCCTTAAAGCACCCCCCCCCCGAAAGCGGTGAAAACCTTTCACCGCCTGTCTTACCAAAAACGTTTTCGTCAAATCCCTGCATCCGCGCAATCGACAACCGAAAGACAATCCGGCCAACAAACGTGTCACCTTTGCCCGAGACCAACCTTCGTTTGCGCCCTGCCCCAACCATGACAGCAACAAACCCTCCTGCTCAAGCCTGACCCCACCGGTGGAGCCAGCCGTAAGGACCTCTTCCCACGCACACCACACATTCCGGTAGGCCTCCCAGGTTTTTGGTGCCAAAGACGATACGATCAGTGACTCTGCGGCTCGAAAGCCACCCTCCACAATTCCTCCGGACAAATCAGACCCTCGAACTCTGCCTCCGGGGCCAAGGAATGAAAACGATCCCACTGTAAGCGAGAGAGAGAGTCAGATATCTCGTTTTTCACCCCGGGCACATGTGTCGCCGTCACATGCGCATTCAAAGATAAACATACTAGCACCAACTTCTGCAAAACTCTGACCACTGGAGGGGACGATGCCGTAAGACCATTAATCGCGCTCACAACCCCCATGTTGTCGCAATTGAAACGAACACGCCGATTCCGAAACTCCTGACCCCCACAAATGAACAGCCACTAGAATCGGAAAAATCTCCAACAACGCGATGTTACGCACCAACCCCGCCGAAACCCAAGCAGCAGCCCACTGACCGGCGCACCATTGCCCGCCAAAATAGGCACCAAAACCGAATCCGCCTGCAGCATCCGTAAACAAATCCAGAGCATCGTTGCAGACCACATCAGCCATTACCAACGAACGACCGTTGTACTTCTCCAAAAAGGACTCCCAAACCACCAAATTGGCCCTGAGCTCGGCCGACAATCTCACAAAATGATGAGGAGCCCGAACCCCCGAAGTAGCGCTAGCCAGCCTACGTGAAAAAACTCGACCCATCGGCATCACCCGACAAGCGAAGTTAAGCTTTCCCAACAGCGACTGAAGGTCCCGCAACGATATTTTCCGCAACCGACGTGCACGAACCACCTCAGACCTCAAATCATCAAGCTTGTCCTCCGGCAACCGAAATTCCCATTCAACAGTATCGATGACAATCCCCAGAAAACGCAAACACGTACTGGGGCCCTCAGTTTTCCCGGGCGCCAGAGGAACCCCGAACCGATCCGCCACCCACTCAATCGCTTTCAAAATCCTAGAACAACGTGAAGAGTCCGCTGTGCCAATGCACAAAAAATTGTCTAAATAATGAACTATTGAGTCGCAACCAGAAACGTCGCGCACGACCCACTCAAGAAAAGAACTAAAAGCCTCAAAATACGCACAGGACAAAGAACAACCCATAGGTAAACACCTATCTACAAAAAACCTGTCCTCCCAGAAACAGCTCAACAACCACACGCTGTCTGGATGCACCGGAAGCAAACGAAAAGCGGATTCAACATCCGTCTTAGCCATCAGTGCCCCGCGTCCACATTTCCGAACCCAACTTGCCGCTTCATCAAATGAAGAGTATACCACTGAACAAATCTCTGGATCAATACCGTCGTTAACCGACCTACCCCGTGGGTAAGACAAATGCTGAATGAGCCGAAACTTATTGGGCTCCTTCTTCGGAACAACCCCCAACGGGGAAAAGACCAAATTCGAAAAAGGAGGAGACACAAAAGGGCCCGCCATGCGCCCCAATGAAACTTCTTTTTGGATCTTCTCCGAAACAACTGATGGATGTTCCAAAGCAGAGCGCAAATTTTTCAAAACAAACGGGATTTCAAACGGAGGATCCGGAATCCGAAAACCCTCCTGAAAACCGGAATACAACAACCCCGCACCTACCCTATCAGGGTATCTACTTAGATAAGGGACCATCTTTTCCAGATTCACTGGAGTCTCCCCCTTGCGAATTACCCCCGCCGGATTTGGACTTCCCTTTTTTAAAACACTTTGATGCCCCATGTGAAGTACCGTTGCAGTTGGAGCAGAGGTGTTTAAATTTACAGTTGGCCCCAAACTTACACTGGCCGTCATTGAACTGCCAGCAAAGCCCGCTTTGTGCGTTCCCGACTGCCCTTGACCCCCACCCCCCGTAGAGCCGGCAGTGCCGCTATTCTGGCTGGTGCTTCCAGCCCCCCCAAGAAAGGAACTCCCAGACTTGTTTTGTGCTATCACACGCATCCACAAGCCAATGTCTTTTTGGTCCCAGCGGATAGCCGGACGCACCGCTTTCCTCTGACGAAACTGCTCGTCATACCGCAGCCACGCCTGACCGCCGTAAACTCTATAAGCCTCCCCGATAGCATCCAAATAGCAAAACAACGCAGAGCAATTATCAGGGGCCTGTTCCCCAATAACACTCGCCAAAATAGCGAATGCCTGCTGCCAATTTGCAAATGTCTGAGGAATCAAGCGCCACCTCCGCTTTTCTTCCTCTTCCTTTTTGCTATCCTCTTTCTTGCTTTTGTCCAAATTAAACTTCCCAAGAGGCAATAGCGAAAATATTTCCACATATTCATCCTTCCAAATCCGCTCTTTCACCTCCTTCTTCAAATGAGCTCCCAACGAACCCTCAAAACACACATACACCTCGCCATGCGCCCGATCATCCAGATGCACGCGACACTCCTTTTCCTTCTCGGTTTGCACCGACACTG
Source organism: Dendrobates tinctorius (assembly GCF_039654945.1). Taxonomy (NCBI): domain Eukaryota; kingdom Metazoa; phylum Chordata; class Amphibia; order Anura; family Dendrobatidae; genus Dendrobates; species Dendrobates tinctorius. The sequence continues at coordinate 23,505,445 of NW_027361712.1, read as the reverse complement.
ACACCGGCGTACTGACACAAGGGCCCGACGCAGCCGCGCCCTGACCCATCAACCCGCCACCCTGTGGCCCAACCCACGCTGCTACTGGCGACGACCCCACCAAACCCTGCTCCAAACGAAAAAGCAATCCACGCACATCCGCCAACATATCACATACTCCCCCGGGTGACCCTGAACTGCTAAAACCAACCTCTACCCCACCGCCCCCGGACTCAGCTAAGGGGCCCCCTACCACCGCAGATGAAGACAACAACGGGTGACAAACAGGGGACATAGACGCATACTCACCGGGCTGCGAGGGGGCTGTGTACCCTCCAGCCGGAAATCCTGGATCCCCAGACGTCGACGCCACGTGGACCTCGCGCCTCCCGGCGGCGAAGTCACCGCCACTTTGTTGCGGCCCGGACACCGCTGTAGACTGAGCCGGAGTGGGAGGCCTAAACCCTCCAACTGAACTGGACCGCGACACCCCCACAAAGGAAGGCTCCTGCCTCCCCCCGCCGAGGATCGAGTCGGCCGCGCCATCGCGAGGCACCTGGCAGCCCCGGGCCCCCCACGGTAACTGGGAGCCCGACAGTGTCCTCCGCTCCAGTCTTCTGGCAGCCGGCACCGCCTCCGCCGGGCTGCCCTCCGGACCTGCTGCAGCCATATGGCCATGGCTCCTTCTCGGTGGATCAGGGGCAAGCGCCACTGCAGGGGAACCGCAGCAGCGCCCCCCCGTTACATCAAGTTCCCCCCCACCGCCGGGGGACGCAACCCGGCTCTGCCCTGCCGCCTGGCAGGCCGCCACTCTGTCCGCGGCTGGAGCGCCCGCCGAGACAGGCCGCGCGGCTCGGCCATTACCGCCGTGGCCCCCCGCAGGACCAGGTGCCACCGGATGTCGGGCGCGCACCAGCCCCGCCCCCTTCCTGCCCCGGGGGGAGGGGCCAGATGCCGCCGCAGGGCCTCGCCGCCCGACTGGATTCCTCCCAGGCCGCGCACCCCCGGACAGGGAAGGCTGCGTCGCGCGGCCTGGAGGGTCCCGGGAGGGGCTCCGGCGGCGACGCGAGGCCCTGGGAGCGCTGTCGGGGGACAGCCGCTCTGGAGGCCGTGCCCGCCGGGGCCTCCGCTCTCTCACCTCGGCCTGCCCCGGCGCTCGACGAAGCAGGCCGGACACCTGCGCCTCCAGCCAGCCGGGAGGCTGCCCCGCTGCTGCCGCCCGCAGCCTATCCAGGGCCTGGTCCACCGACATCCCGGTAAGCTGGGGGACTGCTGACTGCTCAGGAGCTGGGTAACAGGAACAGAGGGCGGGCTACACCCAGACCCTGCCTTAAATACCCCCTAGCTCCCCCTCCCCTTTAACCCTTCCCCTTCCCTCACTAACTTCCAACCCCCCGTCATGTTGGCCACCGCCCACGCCTCCTCCAGGGGGGTTGGGAGGCTCACTCCGGCCATTTCTTACTGGGCCTAACACCGTCTGAGCCTGCCTCCTGATGTACAGACATATATTTTGAATGTGTACGCTATCCATACATGTTATCCGGGGATACGGTACCCTTTCTAACCTTTGTGCAATCACGTGCAATCCATACTGGGCCTAACACCGTCTGAGCCTGCCTCCTGATGTACAGACATATATTTTGAATGTGTACGCTATCCATACATGTTATCCGGGGATACGGTACCCTTTCTAACCTTTGTGCAATCACGTGCAATCCATACTGGGCGTGAGAACGGCTGGCGAGCTGTTAAGCAAGCTACAGCACCTGTGGTTTGCACACGTAAGTTTTTCATTTTTTCAGGAATGACGGTTAGGCCTAATTCCGGAACTGCGGTTGACCTGCACTTACTGGGAAATCATTGTTCGCGGGTAATAATTGTCATCAGTGATCCCCATCACTAACGTTGTTCAGCGGGTTATCTGCACCTGTAAGCGACAAACGCTGGCCTTTTCAGTGTAGCGCACATGCAGCCACGGACATGTAATGGCATGACACACCAGTTATTGGCCAATCTCATGTGCCAGAGCCTCACGTGTCCCTCTAGTAAGCCGGACTCGGACCGCGGGGCATGACGGAGTCTCGTTCGTTAACGGAATTAAGCTTGCAATGTGTGCATCTGTTCTGTAGCTGGCATGGTTGAGGTTTCCCAGGTGGAGTCGAATTTAACCATAGGCTCCACTCCTGGTGGTGCTCTTCTGGACATTCCTTTAAGGTTCAGCTTTGCAACCATACTGCCCACGTAAAACAAACACTTTGCCTTCATGAATGCTGTTTGGAGGGTCATGACTCGTGGGAATAACGCGGCCCAATCAGTTAACCTGCTAGAGAGATCGTTCGTTGCTCCCAAGCATGACATCACACTCCCTAGGAAGAAGGTAATGCCACTGTGGCGACCGTACTCCTGGGGGCGACACAAGTGCACTGATGCCCAGCCACTGCTCGATGAATCTGCTGGTACATTGAGCCAGACCACTACATTCCCCTCGCACGCTACACGGCCTGAATCTGACTCTGATGAAACTCAGGTTACCCTTCCCATATACAGTTCCATCTTACACGGTGACAAAGAGGAAGCTGCAGATGAAAGTGCAGGTTCGGCCCACCCGCCATCAGACACACCACCGTACTATCAGGGGCCCTGTGCCAGTGCCGTCGCCAACGAGTGGGCCCCCCCTGCTTGCTCAGGATCACAGCACTTGCAAAGTTGAAATACTGTGCAGTGAGATGGAAGATGGGGACGACGAGGAGTCCAGACAAGTACAGGGATTCCCTAGCGAGGAGACTTATTTGATTGTTTTCAATGTTGGGACAGCAATTTTTGGGGAGCACTATACTCTGGAGAATGATAGATGGTGCCCACCATACACTGGAACATTCCAAAGGTGGACATCAGACACTGGAGCAGCATTTACAGGGCCCATTATACACTAGAGCATTAGAAATGGGGCCCATTATCTTTGGAGCATTATTTGGGCCCATAAGACAGTGGAGCTTCATCCATGGGGACCAACATATACTGTAGCATTATGTGGAGCTCATCATATACTGTTTCAAACATTATATGGGACCAATGATTCTGTATGGAGAAATAGATGGGCCTCGTCATGAGATGTAAAAAGTGAAGTATTTTTCATTGTACTATACCGCTATTTCTCTGCCGTATCGGAGCATGATGAGTTGTGGTATGTGTTAAAGGGGCGTTCTTTCGCCCAGGGCACATGAAAACCTGGAGCCAGCCCTACCCCCCCACAACTTTAGCCAAATAACCCCCATTTTTCAGTGCGTAACTTGTATTATGAAGTTAATTAAGGTTGACAAGCTTAAGTAAGAAGAATTGATGCTTTTGGCATTCAAATGGGCACTGTAGGTGTGTTTCCTGTCCTCCTCTCACTGCCAACTTTTATTCCCCATTGACTTACATTGGGTTTCGTGTTTCGGGACGACCCCGACTTTTCCCTATAATCGGACGATCTTGCTCGACCCGACTTTTGGAAAAGTCGGGTTTCACGAAACTAAACGCGACCCTAAAAAAACAAAAGTCGCTCAACTCTAGTTGCTACCTTTATCATCAGACAGCGGACCATACAGGAACCTCACTACTTATGAGATGTAGTCAGTATTAGAGATATCACTGAATTGGCACCCTTAAACCAGATACAAATCCAACCAATTGCCGTAATTGCAAAAATCACTGACTGTGGTGGAAAAATAATAAAACTTAACTTTTAATAAATTGTGAATAAAGAATATATCAAATCATCCACCGTAATTGTGTGCAGTCTGTCCAATCAACCCCTACCACAAGAGGGGGTCATAAAGGACACTAATATAATTATACTACATTGTATTCATGGACTCCAAGACACAGTTTAATGAGGGAAAATCTCACTAGGCATCCTTTTTTTAAGGGAAGTGTTTAACAATTATTGCATATATGGATATACTATATATGGATATACCTTTTCATCATTCCCAATCATTAATAGCCAATTTTACACTCCAATATCCGTAGACTAAAGTGCTAATGCTATTGCACATTGTCCCCAATAGAATAACGGAATCTCCCTAATCCGTTGACTACACAAAGGCTCCTTTGCCCAATTGAAACAGATGCCAGCCAGTGACTGAATGATTTATCTCACTCAGTCCGTAGATGTCACCTCTCATATGCACATGCTGTCCCCTTATTCACATGGGAGTAACATTAATATAGTCTGCCAGTATACTGAGCCATAAACTTAAGGCTCTACCACATCCCGGCAATTTTGCCTCATCCCCGTACTCATAATGGGATTAATATGTCCACAATGTGCCTGAGATATTAAGCCATGATATTAAGCTCTGTCACACCTCAGCAATGTTGCCTCAACGCGTTTCGCCCTACACTATCATCTTAGGGTACATCATGAGGCTTAGCCCTTTTGCTGTGTGCTTATGATTTTACAATGGCGCAAAATACTCCTGGCCACGATGAGAGCCGCGTGCGGCGGCATGGACGCCGAGCTTTTATAAACAACGCGCATGGCTCTCATCGTGGCCAGGAGTATTTTGCGCCGTTGTAAAATCATTATACTGCCAACAAAGTATAAATATCTACCATGTTGTGCCCCTGACTAAATAATTGCCCTTCAATGTGCTTCCTGCACAAAAAATCCCCCTAGACTGTCTCTCTCCATAATATCCCTCCAACACTACCCCTCTCCATAAAATACCCCCTACACCGCCCCTCACCATAATACACCCCCCACACATGCCGCCCCTCCCCATGATAAATGTCCCTCTCCCTAATATCCTGCCTACACCACCTCTCTCCATAATATCCCCTTCGCTGACTCTCTCTATAATATACCCCATACACCACCTCTCTCCAAAACATACCTCTCCATCCCATAACATCTCACCTACACCGTCCCTCTCCATAATGTTTGTCTCCATAATGTCCCCCACATACTGCCCCTAGTCTCTATAATGTCCTCCCTCCACACTGCCCGTCTGAACACACACACACATACACACACTCACTTACACATACTCATACACACACACGCACACACACACACACACTCACTTACACATACTCATACACTCATATACACACTCACACAAACACAATCATACACACACACCACACTTACACACACTCATACACACACACACTCATACACACAATGCTGTGCGGCTGCCCTTGTGGACTAACACCATGGATTCATGCCCCATACCTTATGCACAGCAAATGACAGTTCTCCAATCTTCAGCAGCTCAACTCTGAGTCCGGCTCCTCATTGGAGCGCTGCTGCTCACCATTCTTCCCGCCGGCCACCTTGTCCCCGCCTCTTCTGCCCTGCTCTGCGTCGCCAGCAGCAGTGTGAGGAGGTCGCAGCATGATGACCTCATCACTCTGCTGCACGCTAGGCCGCGGAGCAGCAACAACGGCGATGCTCTGCTCTGCCACCCGGCCCAGCCCGCCACTGTTAATTGCACTACCGGGTAGCGCCCATCGGAGCCGGGGACCCGGGCCCCTATATGGGCCAGGCCCCAAAGCAACCGCTTCGGCTGCTACCCCGGTAGTTACGCCAGTGATTCTAGAGGTTTGCTTTAAAATTTAGAGGTCACACAGAACTACACAATAGGTGCAGTAACAGGGACACATACGGCAGCAGCGGCTCAGTATTGGGGTATCAGCAGGATGAGGGGTTTGTGCAGGTTGAGAATAGTCCAATTGGTGACAGTGCTGAAAATCTGTGAAGTGAAACGTGTCTTTCTTGTATTCTCTGTAGCCGAGTCCTGGCTGGAAGAGTCGTCATGCTGGTCTGGGCAAGATGGAAAAGGCGTGAAAAGTGAACGATTCCATCAGAAAGAACATCGGCGGTAAGACATTATCTGTAACTCTGCTGTAATCTATTATATGTTCTGTAGGACTGGTATTATTTACCTCTGACCATATGGCGGTAATATCAATATTGGTATTTATATATAAATTATTTTTAGCAACAGCGCGGTCATCTGCTGAGGTTCTCTGGTTAGGGGCCCACACAGAAGTTTCGCCCCCCTGAACCAAAACCCTAGCTACGCCTCTGGCTCAGGTGGAACGCAAACAGGAAGAAGATGGTGCAGGATACGATCCAAAGTAAAAAAAATTGAGAAAGGCTCATTGCTGGAATCTAATACGCTGGTGTATATCATGAAAAATAAAGCGAGATCATGGCGCGACCTAAAAAATATCAAGAAAATCATGTTAAATTGAGTTAAATAAAAATCAAGTGATACATTGGTCTTTACTATTGCTGAAGTATATGTGGCGCCCCTGAGGGTTCAGTCGCCACAGAGGTGCTGCACCGCCTTCTGAGGTGTGGTGCCCCACCATCCAGGTAAGGTGGAGACACCTGACCACACTCCAACACCTGCATCCCACACAACATAGTAGTGCAGCAAAGCACCTTTGGTTGCTCCCTGCTTGGAACACGAAGAGTGCTGGGAGGTGGGTGGAGCTTAGTCTGCACAAGAGAGCAGGAGATTATTAGGACTAGGTCAGTCTGTGAGAGAAGATCCCCTGAGTGGGATGGATGGAGGGAGGTGCTGCAGCAGTCTCCTGTGACCTGGAGCTGCTGGCACTGGAAAGAGATATAGAAAGCCTGATTCTCCATAAGGAAGAAAGATTTGTACGGAACGTAAGGAGAAGAAGAGAACTAAGGACTAGGGTCGGAGTGGAACCCTTCCTCAAGTTCTAAGTGCATGGCTGGGGTCCGGTCCCCGAGGTTGTATGGATACTAATGGTCCTGCAGCAGACACCGGAGGAATAGAAGTTGTCACCGCTTTATACCCACACAAGACTTGGGGGCACAACATCAACGTGAGTGAGCCGGGACTTGGTAGTAAGGAGTCCGCGAAGCAGGCTACAGCTGTCTGCCGTACAAGTAGAGTTCAAAGGAACATCTTAAAGGAGGAACTTGGGTTTAACACACAACCACAAGTACTTCATTACAAGCGCTAGAAAGGAGACGTTCAGAGAAGGCATATGTTGGCGGAGTGTTGGAAGGGAGTGCTTCATCTTGCCTGGAGGTTGGCTGGGCCCCTGACCTGGAGGACACAGCACCGAGGCGGGCACCTGTATGCACAACAGACTGTGAGTAAAGCTTTGGAACTACATGCCCTGGTGTCCTCCGCTTATTCCTGCACCAGCCCACTCAGCACTGCTACATCTCTGTGCTTAACACTACACCGTTCTCCTCTCCTCACTACCTCTCCATCTACACTGCCCTGGGACTACAGCCCTACCTGTGGAGGGCCACAACATCATTGCTGCAACACACCATCTGTCCCAGAGGATCTGTCTGCAGCGTCGGCTTAACATCTTCATTGCCGAACACCACAGGTGGCATCACGAATCATCCACTTATAAACTTTAATCATAAGCCACACTATTTCTTTTACATGGACGCCCAGGGTCACAGACTGGGTCACCGCCACTGTGACATCTCCCATTCAAATCAATGGGCCCGGCTCCGAGTACACCACATCCCTGGCGGGCAACCCATATACATCCCCAAGAAAAGGGCTTATAGGGCATAAGAGGTGAACGCCAATTGACATAAGTATTTCTAGATCATATATATATATCTGTGTAAATATGCATAATAGCATACCCACAGAATTATGTAACCCATAACAGGCTCATAATGTATATGGAGACCCCAAAATAAAAACAATTTAGAGTGGCATATTCTATACGCATGTGCATATACAAGGTCAATGCATATAAACACGTACCTACATAATTCAAATTAAACCCAAAATATCGTATTCCCTCTTAAGTCCCTTGGGTTCTAGACTTTGCAAATAATGTATCCAATAAGCTTCTCTTAACTGGAGTTTCCTAATTAGGTCACCGCCTCTTCTATTGACATTGACTTGTTCCAGCACCAAAAAACGGAACTGGGCAATTGTATGACCTACCATATGGAAAT